>NC_090450.1:286161898-287458805 GCF_031143425.1 Pleurodeles waltl
AGGGCACCATCTGTGCCCTTCAAAGCATTTCCAGAGGCTGGGGGAGGCTACCCCTCCCCAGCCTGTTATACCTATTTCTAAAGGGAGAGGGTGTAACACCCTCTTCCCAAAGGAAATACTTTGTTCTGCCTTCCTGGGACTGAGCTGCTCAGACCCCAGGAGGGCAGAACCCTGTCTGTGAGGTGGCAGCAGCTGTAGCTGCAGCGCAAGCCTCAGAGAGCTGGTTTGGCAGTACTGGGGGTCCACAGTGGAGCCCCCAGGATGCATGGAATTGGCTCCCCAATGCCAGATTTGGAATGGGGGGACAATTCCATGATCTTAGACACCTTACATGGCCATATTCAGAGTTACCATTGTGAAGCTACATAGGTATCGACCTATATGTAGTGCACGCGTGTAATGGCGTCCCCGCACTCACAAAGTCCTGGAAAATGACCCAGAACTATGTGGGGGGCACCTTTGCTAGTGCAAGGGTGCCCTCACACTTAGTAACTTTGCACCTAACCTTCACCAAGTGAAGGTTAGACATACAGGTGACTTATAAGTTACTTAAGTGCAGGGAAAATGGCTGTGAAATAGTGTGCACTATTTCACGCATTCTGCAATTGCAGACCTGTGGAAGGGTTTGTCTGAGCTCCTTATGGGTGGCAAAATGCTGCAGCCCATAAGGATCTCCTGGAAGCCCAATGCCCTGGGTACCTAGGTACCATATACTATGGACTTATAAGGGGGGGTCCAGTGTGCCAATTAAAATTGGTAAATGAAGTTACTAGCCTATAGTGACAAATTTAAAAGCAGAGACAGCATAAGCACTGAGGTTCTGATTAGCGGAGCTTCAGTGACACAGTCAAACACTATACACACCACACACATTAGGCCAGAAACTATGAGCACTGGGGTCCTGACCAGCAAGATCCCAGTGAGACAGGCAAAAACATACTGACATGGAGTTAAAAATTGGGTTAACATGCCAAGAAAGATGGTACTTTCCTACAGGCTGGTTACTATTTTTGGCATTAAACACAAATTAGACTGTGACTTTCAGATGAGTTATGCTTTATTTTAACAAACAGACTAAGGCCCTCATTACAACCCTGGCGGTTGGCGGAGAAGTGGCGGTCTTACTTCCAACAGGCTGGCGGTAAAAAAATTGGAATCATGACCATGGCGGTTACCGCCATGGTCATCTGCCACTTCTCCGAACCGACCGCCATGGCGGAGACGACCGCTGAGCTGGAGACTTGTGTCTCCAGCCCGGCGGCCGTCACAAGACCGCCGGCCGTATCATGACCCGGCTGACCGCCATGGATTTCATGGGGTTGGGCACCGCCATGAAATCTATGGCGGTAGGCACTATCATAAATAATCCCTTCCCTGGCACTGATAGGGGTCTCCCCCGCCCCCTACCCCCACCCTGAGTCCTTCCCCGACACCCCCCACCTCCCTCACACCCCCCAAAGGTGGCAGGACCCCCCTCCCCACCCCAACATCACTATACAGACACACACCCGACACGCATGCAGACACCACCAACACACATACCCGCACACACACGAACAAACATGCCAACAGATACACACAGTCATACACACACACCCACATTCAGACATACATGCACACATCAATACAGGCAGACACGCACACATTTCCAAACACACTACACCCCCCGCATGCATACACGCACTCACACACACCCTCCTCATACTCACACGCATACCCCCATGCACGCACACAACACCCCCTCCCCTAACGGACGATCAACTTACCTGGTCCGTTGATCGTCCGAGAGGGGACGGGATCCACGGGGGCTGCTCCGCCGCCAGCACCCCGTCAACAGAACACCGCCACGCTGAATCACGTAACGTGATTCGGTGGGCGGTGTTCTGTTGACGGGGCGGTGGAGGTGGAGCAACCTCCACTTCCCTGCCGACCGCCAGTATGGCTGCTGGCGGCTCTCCGTCCGGAAAAGGACGGAGGGCTGCCATCAGTCATAATTCGCTGAGCGAAAAACCGCCAGCACTGGCGGTCTTCAGCACGGCGGTCCCTCGGCGGTCTTGTGAAAAGACCGCCGAGGTTGAAATGACCCCCTAAGACTCCAACGTGGAATGGAGCAGATCCTTCCCATTTATCCGCTTAAAACAGTTTTAATAGGTTGCTTTGCCAGGTCATAAGAAAATACCCTAAGTGGGCCCAAGAACATAAGCTCAAAAGAAGTGGCATGTCAATAGCAAACTAACTGCTACACTGAGGACACCACACCTGCCCAACAAGATTTTGAAAAAACAAGACAACATGGGTGTGTCCTTAGAAAGATGGACCGCAAAGGGGTGAGGTGAACATGAAGACTCACCGACCAAGCTCTCCAGAGAGGAAACAACAAAGATAATAAACTAAGATCAAGTAAAGGAAGGTAGCCTCAAGATACCAAAATAATCCCAGACAATATTGTAACTCCTAAAACCTACGATGAAAAAAGGAAGATAGTGGAAAGGTATTATACGAATAGCATGGCAAAATTGCGAAAGTGAAGAATGAAAGAAAGATTGATAAAAGAGCTACTGTCTATGACTTTCACCGTGACATTTTAACCGAACGCAGATCTCACACTCCTTACCATGGAGATGACTGGACCTTAATGGCGTTGGTTGTGCATGCGCGGCACCACTGACAAAATAGTGGCACCAATCACAAAGCAATTTATGGAGCTTTCATAATGACTTTATTAGATGTGAACGTGAACTTAAAACGAAGATCATCAGTATCAAACAGTACCTAGCAGAGCGATGACCGGTGACAATCATCAGTATCAAACAATACCTAGCAGAGCGATAACAGGTGACACAGTCTAAACCCTTTAAAAGGGTGTATTTAACTTTACATTAACATTGCCATACGCCCCAAACACAAAATAATTTTTTATTAAAATCCATAATTACAAACATTCATACACAAAATTGCAGAAGGACGTAATATTTTGGGGAGACCTATATTATACAAGCAGATGTGAATGAAGGAAACTGTAGAAGTATAACTAACTACACGTGGAGGAATGGTAATGGAGAGACCACAATTAACATTGTCTCAGACGCACTGAAAGTGTTGAAAGACTTAGATAGTATACAGAGTCGCATGGCGTCGCAGAAATATGGCACTATTAGCTGAGGTCAAAGCCCTTGATACAGAGAAAGAAAAGCAGAAAAAGAAAGAAGAAAGGAAAGCAAAAAAATGAAGAAGACAAGAAAATAGGAAAGAAAGAAGGAATGAATGGTGGAAAGATGGCAAGAAAAAGGAAAGCAAAGAAAGGACAAAAACCAAGAAACAAAGAAACAAAGCATGAAAGAAGGTAAGTAACGAAGAAAGAGAGACAAGGGAAAGAAAGAAGCAAACAAAGAAGGACTAAGGGAAGAAGTAGTCAACTCTCATACTGACTTGTCTTCACACCACATTCTTAGAATAAACTGGAGTCTCTTAGACAAAGTCACAGACCACGATTCAATTATTATACCTAAAGGATATGATCTCAAACTATTCCTAAACCGAGAAAGGACAAACAGATATGCAGTTCATACAGATCAATATGCTTACTAAATTTTGACACCAAGTTATTTAAAGGAAAACCAGCACAGAATGATTCCAGACATGGTGGACCCATACCAGATTGGATTTGTGGCAAGCAGAATCTGCAGGGGCAGCTTTAAAAAACTGGCACATCTAGTCAATAAAATTCACAAGATTGGGAAGGAGGCATTACTGGTCTCCCTTGACAATGAAAAGGCATTTGGTCAGGTTTATTGGACATTCTTAGACTGAACACTGGCAGTACTGGAGGTAAAAAAGCATGAAAAAGACTAGCTTGCAAACCTAGAGCGAAAATAGAGGGCAGGATCACAGCGATCAAAAATTAACAAGCATTTGCAATGAATTAGGTTTTGCATTTGCGAGAGTTTGAACTATTGGTGTTGTAAATAACAATGTCTTTTACCCATGTGTTTTAGTAGGGTGCAGAGACATAGGCCCTAATTACAACCCTGGCGGTCAGTGATAAAGCGGTGGTAATACCGCCAACAGGCCGGCGGTAAGAAAAATGGAATTATGACCAAGGCGGAAACCGCCAACACAGACAGCCACTTTAATACTCCTACCGCCACGGCGGTAGCAACAAACACCGCGGCGGTAACTGCCAACAGCCAGGCGAAAGACAATGTACCGCCCACTCTATTATGACACACCAATTCGCCAGCTTTTCCGGGGCGGTACCAATGCCATCAAAAGCACAGCGGAAACAGTACACAGAAGGGAAACAACTCACCTCTCGACACTCAAGGAAGAACCACGACGCCATGGAGCCCGAACTGCACATATTTCCAATGCTGGTCTACCTCCTCCTACACCATGAACATGAACGGCGGCAAAGACGACCACGGTGAGAAACGCACCTAGCACCCAAGGGAGGGGGGAGGAAAAAGAGAGTGACACACACATGCAACACCTCACCCCCAACACCATACACACAAACAGATGCAACAACATTACATATTCACCCCGTACCCCTAAGGAATAATGCAATGACAAAAGGAATTGATTAAAGTGAGTGTAATATTACAAATTGAGATAAATATGTCCATAAAGCACTAAACAGTATGTACAACATATACAAATGGAGGGACAATGCCCACTCCAAAATGTCCGTGGCCCACAGACCCATAACACATAGGCAAAGGCCACACTTGACTCCTGCCTCAATACAGAGAGAACACTTCAGGGGCCTCAGTTCTAAAACACATGCACCGCAGGCGGACGGGGAATGGGGGGGCACCTCAGCCGAAAGATGGTACAATGCCACTGCTCCTGGAGGGGGCTACATGCCCTCTGCGATGTCCTGGGGAGTGCAAAGCCACAGTCTCTCTAGTGGGTGAGTTGACTACTGCTTGGTCCTGGGGAGTGCAATGCCACAGTCTCTCTAGTGGGTGGGTTGCCCACTGCTTGGTCCTGGGGAGTGCAAAGCCACAGTCTTTCTAGTGGGGGGGGTTCTCCACTGGTTCTGGAGGGGGCCTTGTGCCCAGTGCGCTTCATCCTGGCAAGGATGGGGTGAGTGGATTCCTTCTTCCACTGGTTCTGGAGGGGGCCTTGTGTCCAGTGTGCTTCATCCTCGCAAGGATGGGCTGAGTGGATGCCTTCTTCCACTGGTTCTGGAGGGGGCCTTGTGCCCAGTGTGCTTCATCCTGGCAAGGATGGGGTGAGTGGATGCCTTCTTCCACTGGTTCTTGTGGGGGCCTTGTGCCCAGTGTGCTTCATCCTGGCAAGGCGGGCTGAGTGGAAGCCTTCTTCCACTGGTTCTGGAGGGGGCCTTGTGCCCTGTGATACTGATCCTGGATGGTGCAAGGTAACAGTCTCTCACCTGGCTGTCACACCTACAGGTGTTGCAGGGGCCAAGATGCACAACAGCCCATGTACGCACGACTACACACTGCTCGCCGGCGGTGACGGCTGGTCAGTGGATGGCAGTTGCAGGGCTGGCAGCGGTGCTGTCAGTGGTGGGGGGGGAGGCTCCAGCCCTTCCCCTGCAGCCTCGAATGGCTGCCCACTGGGGCTGTTGCTGCTGGCAGTGGTGCTGCTGGCGGTGCAGGTGGCGGGGCTGGCAGCGGTGCATGTGGCCGTGCTGTCAGTGGTGGGGGGAGGCTCCAGCCCTTCCACTGCAGCCTCGGACGGCTGCCCACTGGGGCTGCTGCTTCTGGCAGTGGTGCTGCTGGCGGTGCAGGTGGCGGGGCTGGCAGAGTTGCAGGTGGCGGTGCTGTCAGTGGTGGGGGGGGCTCCAGCCCTTCCCCTGCAGCCTCGGACGGCTGCCCACTGGGGCTGCTGCTGCTGGAAGTGGTGCTGCTGGCGGTGTAGGTGGCGGTGCTGGCAGCGGTGCAGGTGGTGGTGCTGTCAGAGGTGGGGGGAGGCTCCAGCCCTTCCCCTGCAGCCTCAGATGGCTAAAGTGCCATGGCTGGTGTTGTATGGCCAGATGCAGCTCCAGCCCCAGGCACCGGATCCATCCTGCCTGCGGCGTCAGTTCCTGTTACTTTGGCTTTGGCAGCTGTTGTCCCCTTCCTGCCCTTGGCAGATGGGGATGCCTCCTTGCTTCTGCCAGCTGGTGTTCCCTTCCTGCACTTGCTGGCTGGTGTTTCCTCCTTCCCATTGCTGGCTGGTGGTGCCTCCTTCCCCTTGCTGGCTGGTGGTGCCTCCTTCCCCTTGCTGGTTGGTGTCCCCTTCCTGCCCTTGCTAGCTGGCTGCCCCTTCTTTCCCTTGGCAGGTGGTGCATGCACACTGGCTGTGCCGACGGGTGCCTCCTTGGAGCCTCTCACACCTGCAGTAGCTGCAGAAACTACAGTGGCCGTCGACTGGGTGGCAGAGGTGCTAGGCTGGGTTCTCTTCACCCTGGCCCGAAGTGAAGGAAGGGGGAGGATAGGGGCAGGGAATAGGTCAAAGGTGGAGAGGAAAAGCCTTTTTAGGGACACTGGGGCTGCAAGAGGGTGAAGGTTTGGGAGTGGAGGAAGAGGGAGTGGTTGTAGGAGGTGTCTGTCTGCTGTGTTTGGGTGCAGGTGCATGGGCTGGATGCTGTTGTGAGGTGGATGGCTGTTGGGTGTCTGAGTTCTTGCGTTTGTGTACTTTGGGAGGAGGGGGCACAGACACAGTGGGAGAGGACACAGGGGACGCGTGCAGTGATGTGGGGGTGGTGACTGCCAGTGAGGGGCGTGTTGTGATAGGTGTGCTGGTGATGAAGGTAGTGGAAGAGGATGTAGTGCATGCAGGTGTGAGTGGAGACACTACTGGATGGAGGAGGGGGACACAGTGGAGGCAGTGGATGTTGGTGTGTCTGCATCTGGATGGTGCTTGTGTGAGTGCCTGTGGGATGAAGTGTGGTGCTTATGTTTGCCTGAGCCACTTCTGTGTGTTGATTTGGGTGCAAGCTGTTCTGATGGTGTGCTCGGGATAGGCTGGGGTTGAGGGGAATGGGACTGGGCTGCTGGGAGGGTGGTGCTGGTACGGGGTGGCGGCTGTACCTGTTGTTGGGTTGGGCTCAGAGGTGCCCGCCACCGCCAGGGATCTTCCATCGGAGGAGGTGTCGCTGTCAGAACTGTTGCCCTCACCGTCTGTGGATTCGGCCTCCAGGCCCATGTGAGATGCAGCTCCCTCCGTCACCGGTGCCTCTGCTCCTCCGCCAGTTGATGCTAATGCACACAAGGACAGGGTGACAAAACAAAAAGGGGGTGGGAGAGACAGAGGTTGCACTTGGTCAATGCCAGCAACAACACTACCATTGGCATACACAACACACAGGGATCAGCCCTATGCACTAGGCCATGCACTACCAGTTACAATGCTAGTCACCAGGGCATGGGGTACAATGCCTTACCCCATTAGCTGCAAACCTGAAACCCACAGGACCCTGCCCAGTAGTAGATGCCCACTAGCAGTATTGGGGTTATAGTGCATTTGAGCTTGCCCATCATAGAACCTACCCTGCCATGTTCGCCCTGGCCTAGGGGCACCCACAGACCCACATCCCCAACCCAGGTAGCATCCTAATGTGTGCAAATTCATGAATCTGCATCTGTACTCACCCCCTTGAGGCTGCTGTGATGCCTTCAAGCACCCTTCCAACTCCGGATAGGCCCCCGCCAGGATGCAGAACATAAGTGGGGTCAGGGTACGACGGACACCCCTTCCTCGTTGGGAGGCCGTCTTCCTTGCCCAGCGGCACAGGTTCCCCACTGCCTGTCAAAGACCCCCAAGGCCCACACCTCCTTGCCGATGGCACGCCAAATACCCTTTTTCTGATGGGCGCTGACCTGCAGAAAAAGACATAAGAAAAGGTATTATTCATACTGTCCGGACTGTTACACTCATGGCCCACCATATCCCTCCCATCCCCTTATGCACAGACATTGCCCACCAAACATGCAGCACTCTGCCTAGGACCCCTCAGCCCCACCCCTACACAAGGCTTACACACACAGCACTCCATACATTCATGCCCCACGCATCATGCTCACAGTGTACTCACCTGTTTGTCAGGAGGCCCATAAAGTAAAGGGTACTGGGGTAGGACCCCATCCACTAGTCTCTCCAACTCCTCGGAAGCGAAGGCATGGGCCCTTTCCCCAGACTCTTGAGCAATGGTCGCTTCCAGACACAGGTCACAGCAGCACTTGCAGTGTAGGTCCTCTCCTATTGAAGGTCAGGTAGCGAGTGAGTGAACAGATAGAAAATGGCAGTCACGTCCACGGCGGTGCATACCGTCACCGCCGGTGTACATCAACATTGGCTCCTGGAACCCATAGGCCCCAATTATAACCAACGATGTGTTGCATGGCGGTCATCTGCCGCCTCCCGCAAGAGTGCACAACATCAGAGGAATTACCTCATTTCCACTTGTCCCTCCTCACAGGTCAGACGGCCGCCATTTCAGGGCACCTAACTGCGTCACAGCAGACATAGGCACATCTACGGACCTACACGTTCACATTAAGTTTCTGTAAAAATATGCAAGGAATATTAATCTGAGTATATGTTTGAATATGACCATCTGCTCACCGTTTGTCACTCTAGACTTCAACCGCTGAGGATGAATAGGAGATGGAGACATACCCCGGTGTACAGACCCCTGGTGGACTGGTGACAATGGAGGACAGGCACATTATCCTAACCAACAGACTTGATAGAGCCCCAATCCAAGAGCTGTGTGCCCAAATGGAGCCAGACCTGATTTCAGCTATCTGACACCCCACAGGTATCCCCCCTCTAGTCCAGATCCTGTCAGTGCTCCATTTCTTGACAAGTGGTTCCTTCCAAGCGACAGTGGCCATGGCATCAGGGATGTCACAGCCTATGTTCTCAAATGTGCTGACCAGAGCGTTGTCTGCCCTGATGAAACACATGCGCAGCTACATCGTATTCCCCCAGGTGGAGGATTTGGCCACAGTGAATTCTGAAGTCTATGTAATGGGACATATCCCCAACATAATTGGTGCTATTGATGGTACACATATTGCCTTTGTACTCCCCCCAGAGAAATTAACAGGTATTCAGAAATCGAAAGAGCTTTCACTCGCTAAATGTGCCGATAGTGTGCCTGGCGGACCAGTACATCACCCATGTCAATGCTAATTATCCTGGCTCTGTGCATGATGCTTTTATCTTGAGGAATAGTAGCATCCCATATGTGATGTCTCAACTCCAGAGGCAACTCCAGTGCTAATAGGTGAGCACTGGTTCCCACCCAGTGTCTGGTGGTATATGGGTGAGGGGTTGGCCCTAAGGGTGAGTGTCTGGCTAACAGGTATCCCTCGATATTTCCAGGTGACTCTGGTTACCCCAATCTGAGCGTGTGGACAGTGACGAAGAGGAGGAAGAGGAAGAGGATGTGGACAACAAAGCTACTATAATTCAACAGTACTTCCAGTGACACACAGGTAAGACACTGTAACTTCACTTTCCATTGCAGTTTTGTGTTGGAGATTGTACATGGCAGCCTTATTTTCCAAAATCTATGGCCACTTACTGTACCCTTTGGCATCTCTATTTTCAGATATCTGTGCCCCACTCTGGCTCCTGGTGTGTTTACTGCTGCCCACTACAGGTCATACCTATGTATATATAACTGTACATTTTAATTGCAATGTGTACAGCTTGTTAAACTAAGTTTATTTCTGTGATAATAAGTGTAGGGGGTATTGCAATGGGCTGGGTTGATGGTGGAGGAATGTCCAGCCTATTGGTATCACAGGTGCATTGTCCAAGGAGGCATAGGGAGTGGGGCAATGGCAGTTCAAGGTGGACAGGGTGACATAGTGGGACACAAGGGTGACATTCAGGGGAGTCTTATTTCCTGGCGGGGTCTTGGCAATGTTTTCTGGCTTCTGCCTGGATCGCAGGGACCTTTTGCATGGTGGTTCTCCTTCTGCAGCGGGAGGGGTGCTGGTGGCTTGTTGTTTCTGTGGCGGGGCCTCCTGTCCACTAGCGCTGGCAGAGGTGGAGGGCTGTTCATCAGTGTGGCTAGTGTCAGGGGCCCATTGGTGTGCCACTGCCTCCCTCATGGTGCTGACCATGTCTGCCAGCACCTCTGCAATGGTGACCAGGGTGGGGTGGATGTCCCTTAGGTCCTCCCTGATCCCCAGGTACTGTCCCTCCTGCAGCCGCTGGGTCTCCTGCAACTTGGCCAGTATCTGGCCCATCGTCTCCTGGGAATGGTGGTATGCTCCCAGGATGTTGGTGAGTACCTTGTGGAGAGTTGGTTCCCTTGGCCTGTCCTCCCCCTGTCGCACAGCAGTCCTCCCAGCTTCCCTGTTGTCCTGTCCCTCTGTCCCCTGAACCGTGTGCCCACTGCCAGTGACCGCAGGTCCCTGATCGTCCTGTGTTTGTGGGGTTGCCTGGGGTCCCTGTAGTGGTGGACACACTGCTGATTGACGTGTCTTGGGGACAGAGGGACGGGCCCGCTGGGTGGGTGCTGTGCTGGTGTTTCCTGGGGGGGAGGCTCAGTGGTGGTTTGGGACTGTGGCTGGGTCACCGACTGTCCAGAGGTTCCTGATGGGCCAGGTAGGTCATCCTGATCCAGGCGTGCAGAGGTGCTGTCATCACTGTGGCCCTCTTCTATGGGTGGACTGGATGTTGCTGGCACCTCCTCTCCGGTGACGTTGTGTGGGGGTCCTGTGGGGATGTAAATGCAGTGTTATTGTTTCTGCGTGTGACATCTTGTGCATGGGTATGTACCCCTCTATGTTTGGTATTACCAAGGCAGCTTTGGCTTGTGTGAGTTGTGATCTGATTGGCTGAGCGATTGTCACTAGTGTGCATGCTGTGGTGATAGGGGTCCATGCAGGTCTGTGATGGGGGTCCATGCATTGGTGCTGCATGCTGGGCTTGGTTTTGGGACAGGTAGGTTGTGATGGTGGGGTACATGTGAGGAGGTGAAGTGATGGGGGTGAGGGTATGGGTAGGAGTTTGTGATGGCATGCAGGTGGGGGGGTGAAAGTAGTAAAGCTTTGACTTACCAGCGTCCAGTCCTCCTGCTACTGCTGCCAGGCCCTCAGGATGCATGATTGCCAATACTTGCTCCTCCCATGTTGTTAGTTGTGCGGGAGCAGGTGGGGGTCCACCACCAGTGCTCTGTACAGCTATCTGGTGTCTTGCAAGCACGGAACGCACCTTCCCCCGTAGGTTGTTCCATCTCTTCCTGATGTCATCCCTTGTTCTGGGGTGCTGTCCCACGGCGTTGACCCTGTCCACGACTCTCTGCCATAGCTCTATCTTCCTAGCAATGGACATCTGCTGCACCTGTGATCCGAATAGCTGTGGCTCTACCCGGATGATTTCCTCCACCATGACCCTTAGCTCCTCCTCAGAGAACCTGGGGTGTCTTTGTGGTACCATGGGTGTAGTGTGAGTGGTGTGTGTGAGTGTGTGTGGGGTGATGTGTTGGGGTGTGTGCTGTGAGATGTGTGGATGGTGTATGGGTGATGGTGTTCTGTGGGTGCTCCTGGTGTGTCTCTCTCTCTCAGTTGAAAAAAATGTTAAGTCGTAAAGGGTTGTGTGTAATGTGTGTGTGCTTTATAGTGGTGTGGGTGTGTGGGTGTGGTGTATGTATGTGTGTCAGGTGTGTGTAATTTAAATTGACCAATGTGGTGTTGTTTTGTATGTGTGTGTTTATTTTGAGCATGGCGGTATGTACCGCCAATGGTTTACTGTGGTTGAATGTCCACCGCTGTGATTTGTGCGGCATAATGCTGTGGGCGTATTTGTGTTGGCGTAACGGTGTGGGTTTTGGTACTGCCATTTTATCACTGACCTTTGGGCTGGCGGACTTGTGTGTGTGTCCGTATAGTGACGGATTTCTATGTGTGGGTCATAATACGCATAGCGGTATACCGTCGCGGTATGTTGGCGGCAGTCTGCATGGCGGTAAGCGGCACTTACCCCCAATGTCATGATGAGGGCCATAGTGTGGAGTGGTACAAAGTATAGTTCAGTTACGTCGTGTGGAGTGGGGTAGTGTAGAGTGTTGCAAAGTAGAGTGGATTTGGGTGAGGTGGAGTATGCATGGTGTGGTGGCACAATGCCATTACATACAACACATTTTCAATTGAATGACCATTACATTTGCACAGATATACAGTTTTACTGCTAAAAGTATACAGCACACAAATGATAATTTGTGGAAATGACATCACTTAGTGAAGTGATTTGTTTTGATCACATTCAAATATTTCTTTCCACCACATTCAGAATCACAAAAAATATGCTTAATTCGTTCTTTCCACAATCTGAAATATCTGCACAGTTCATTTACAGACATGTAATTTTTTTTGTGCTAGAAAAAAATAACATCGTACAGCACACCCTGAGTAGCCAGCATTATTGTTACATAAATCCTCTCACTTTGAATTCAGAGAAAGAAAAGTAAACACCAAAATCCCGCATAGACAGAACCTGACATTTGACTGCACAGCAAATGCGACAAGATATGAACAAGACTGAAAGGCCTGTTTACAGAAATTCTGTACTGGTGGAACAATACAGTAAAAAGACTTTGGGCAAGGAAAGGGATACACTCAAGCTGGACTCCCTAAAACACATAAAGCCAGCAAACAGAAAGCAAGCAATTTGAGTTACAAACCACAAAGCCAATGGTAAGCAATGGGCTGAATGTATTTCCAGGGAACCCTTCCAAATGTCCCCAAGATGTTGTTAGCAAACCAGACAGCTGTGCTGCCAAGGAGGCTTTGACCTAAAAACAGTCTCCTTTGCATTCCACTGGAGGATACAGTTAAACAGAAAATTGCAAAATGGTGAGGTGATCAAGGATGTGCCAGACAGTGTCTCATGCTAATGGCTGAAGGTTACGGAGCTAAAGAAGCCAATGGCTTGAGAAGTTTCATCGAAAGTCCATTAAAGTAAGTACAAGAGACTCTAAACGAAAATAAAATAAAATAAAAAGGCTGGGTAGCCTACCCCTCTTGTCACCTCCACCCCACATGGTATACTGACAATGTGAAAGAAGCAAGTCATTCTCCAAAAACTCCATCCTGATTGCATTTTATTTCAATCTGTTAATACGTTCATAGAGGTGAAATGCCCTCCAGTTCACCAATACTTACTCTGGTTGGTCTTGAAGCTTTCTTTGCCTCAAACCACTCTTTCCTTGCATTCATCTAATCAAATTTTTACACCTACACTGCTCCTCAGTAACAGATGCCACCTTTTCTCACCAGTCGTCTTCATCCATCTTGCACTCTCCATGATGGAGAACAGTAGGCTTTTGACTGAACAGAATTTTTGCACAACTTCTCATTGACGAACTATGTCAAGAAGCACCAAATCAATAATAGGAACGCGCTACTCTTGAGCTAAAAAAAATATTCTGTGTATACAAGACAGACGTCACTCAGAGGGATGATTAGCTCATGGCTATGAGGTAGGTGACCCGCAGAATATGAGTTGGGGAGAATGGGGAGGTAAATATAACTCCTCCCATTTGGGCCTTCAAAGTGGATAAACGTAGCATGAATTCCATGGCAACGATTCGCCTTTGTTTCATAAAATGTTCTTGTTGTTATCTTCTTAAATTGAACCAAATATAAATAAACAACAGTTCAGGATAGTTACAAGGCCCTTCTATGGGGTCTTCTTAGCCAAAAACAAACACGGGCATTATTATAGTTTATGGTTTTATATAGCACTCCTCTTCCATACGGTATCATTGCACTTTACAGTAAACGGAAAGTGCATAATACAGGCAATAAAATTCACAATTAGAAAAGTAGTTGGGCACTGCAGTAGGGTTAAGATTCAATGTGGGAAGCATGTACAGTCATATAAATCTGGGAAGGATGGCTTTTCAGTTCTTAGTGCCCGTCAAGTCTACTACACCAGATCTAACTTAACTAAAGAAGCTTCAGTGCGAGGACCCACTGCAGAACATTTCCAGATGGTTAAGAAATATTTTAAGCACATAACTTATGAGCAGATGTTTTATGCACTTCTATCCTAAGCATTAGTGTGTGGCTATCGGGGTTGGGTACGTTTCCTGCTTAAATTGCTGTGCCCTGATTGACCACGTTATTTAGCTTACGAGCATGTTTGCACCCATGAAACGGAACCACGACCTGCAAGAACTAGCTTGATGCATATCACACAGAATGTGTTTGAAATGAAGTAGGGAGACGAAAGGTGCGTGATGAACTGGCGTTCAACTGCTGTACATACCTCATACACACTCGGACAAGTCAAGTAATGATTCAAACCGTTATCAGCACGCTTGCAGACTGTAGACAATTACTTATCAATAATTAATGCACATAATTAATGGCAATACTGTGAGGGAATGACTTAAACTGTATTATCTTATGTGGTTTACATTTCTAACCCAAGAAAGCTGTTTCTCCTCACTGTGGTTCAGACAACACCACAAATAACAAAGGAAATGGGAGAATAGGAGATAGTCGCTGGCGAGGGAAGATTATGTAGAATGGAAAGTAACTAAAACAGAAGACCTGTAAGAAAACATTTAATATAATCAGAAGTTCATGTGGAGCCACCCGTCAGTGTGTACCTGTCTGCTTACACTAAGCTTACACTACGCATGTGATCCAAAACACACGGTTGTCCGCGTGTCCTACCGCATCAAGATCACAATGCCTATGGTGCAATGTATAAAGCAAGCCCGTTTATCTTTCTACACTAAAGACAGTACAGGCCATGCACATAAATAAAAATATAACTTATAACAAGAGGATAACAGGGGGAAAGCTTGGTACACGGAAGAGGCACCCTTGAAACGCGTGCAGGAAATAAAGAAATGTGGGTGTTTGTAAACTGAAGCCATCAGCACTATGTATACAGCCTCCCCGTTTGTCTTTCTGGAAGGTGGGGGGCGTCACAGCAAAGGGAGATTAATTGAACTGGAAGATGCGCCGTTCACAAAGGGTAAACCCCAAACTGAACACTCACCAAAGATACAAGCAGCTGAGAGCAGCGATGGGCACCGAATGAGCAGGAAAACAATAAAATAACAAATGGCAATGCAAAACCAGGCCCAAGAGGCTAAACAAACGTGAGAGGCTTGGTACAGGGAACAGCACCCTCACAACACATACAGGAAACAAAGAAATGTGTGTGTCTGTAAGCTGAAGCAATCAGCACAATGTATACAGCCCGCCCATTTCTCTTTCTTTACTTAATATGGTACAGGGCGTGCACATAAATAAAATATAAAAACACAACTTATAACAAGCAGCGATGGGAGGAAGGTAGCGGGGGAGGGACGTCAAGGCACAGGGAGATTAAATGAACTGGGAGCAGAGCCGTGCGCCAAAGGTGAACGCGAAGCTGAATACTCACCAAGGACATGAGCAGCTGGGAGCAGCTAAACAAGCAGGAAACAAGAAAAAAAGAGGTCCAGGAAACAAACACTTAAAAGCACAGGTGGAATGTTAACAGTAGTTAGGCACTGCTCTATGGGCGTTAACAACTAACAAAAGGTGGGACTAAAAAGAAAGATTAGCCACTCCAAAGGAAGACTTTTTAAACGACAATCCAATTTACCAATCAAAAGCCATGGGCGGGTTGTAAGCCCACAGACTGGTTACATGATGTCTTGAGGAGACAGCACATGCACTGCCTACATTCAATTCAAAAAGGGGTCAAATATGGTACAAAGACTGTGACATACAGGAAACTTTCAGGGAATTCAACACAGGGGTTTAAACATTGAGAGCCTGCAGAAGCCTTAAAATTATAAGGGCAAATACATTTAAACTGAATAAATCTCTTGGCCCAGGTCCTTTACTCCTCTGTTTTTAAGGACTTTTGCTAACAGTCAGCTCACACTGACTCATATTTACAACACATTCTCAGAACAAACTGGAGTCTCCGAGACAATGTCGTAGGATATGATGTTGATTACTTTCCTAACTGGAAAAGAGCAAACAGATATGCAGGTCATACAGACCAACATCCTTTGTAAATTTTCATACTAAATTATTTACGGAAATACCAGCAAGTAGACTGGGCAGAATGGTTGGATTTGTGCCAAGAAGAAGCTGCAGGGGCAGCATTAAAAAGTTACATTTGTTACTCAGCAGGGACTCCCCGCTGGATCCGGTAGCAGGTGTTCTAGGAGGCTGGCCTGGTTTGTAGTGAATACCAAAGGTACTTACACCTTATACCAGGTCCAGTTATCCCGTATTAGTAAAATGTAGTCTGTGTCTAGAAGCCAGGCTATCTAGAGGTAGCAGTAGGCAGAGCAGCCAAGGCTAAACTAGGAGACATGCAAAGCTCTTGCAATACCACTGTAGTCACACAGTACTCATACACATGAAAGACAATACTCGGTGTTACAAAAATGAAGGCACTTTATTTTAGTGACACAATGCCAAAAATACTCTGTAGACTATACTCCCTTAGGAGGTAATTATATTATACAAAATATACACTAGTAACCAAAAACAGGTAAGTAAATAGTCCGAAAACAGGGCAAACAGTAAAATTCACAATAGGTTGCAATGGGACTGGGAGGAACACAAACCATATGCTAAAATAGTGGAATGCGAATGTCGGTTTCCCACCTAGGCAAGTGTAGTGTGCAGAGGGGCACTGGGAGTGTAAGAAAACACCAAAGGTAAGTAAAATACCCCAACCCAGAGCCCAGGAAAGCAGGAGTAAAACACTGCAAGTTTTCTAAAACACACTAGAAGTTGTGATAGAAGATAGTGCAAGAATCAGAAGAGACTGCAAGGCCAACAATGGATTCCTGGACCTGAAGACCTGTGGAAGAAGGGGACCAAGTCCAAGAAGCACTGAAGAGTCCAGGGAGAACAGGAGCCCCTGCTAACCCAGATAAAGGTGCAAAAGGAGAACCACTGGTGAGAAGACAAAGACAGTATTGCACCAAAGAAGATAGATGTGGGTTCCTGGTTGGTGCAGAAGATGTCCCACACCGTATGGATGAATGCAGTCTAGTTTGCGATGCTGGATTCCACCAACAAGCCTTGGCACACGCAAAGCTCGTGATTAGTGGAAAATGGCGCTACGCGGAACCAGGAGGGACCTGGTGGCCTCTACCCAGGAGGAGGAGACAGAGGGGGCTCTCAGCAACTCAGAGAGCCCTCAGAAGACCAAGGAGTGGGCACAGAAGTCCCACAGCATGGGGATAAAAAAGGTGCAAGTGGAGGCCCACAAAGCACGAAACAAAGGTTTCCCACGCCGCCGAAGAACCACTCAGGAAGCTGTGCGTCGCAGGATGGAGTGCTGGGGGCCTAAGTTGTGCTGTGCACGAAGAACTTCTTGGAAGGTCGCACACAAGCCTTGGCAACTGCAAGTCACACGGTGCACTGGGGTACCATCTTGCGTGAGGAGGCAAGCTCTTACCTCCACCAAAGTTGGACAGCTGGACGTTGGGACTGCCGGAGTCACTTTAGTCCACCACCAGTGTTTCTGGATTCACACCTGTCGTCTGGAGAGGGGACCCAAGCCAATGGTCGTCGCTGCAGAGAGGTGCCTGCTGAAGCAGGGAAGTGGTTCCGCCACTCCACGGGAGATTCCTTCGGTTCTTCTGGTGCAGGCTGAAGACAGGCAGTCCTCGGAGGATGCACGGCCTAGAAACTGTTGCAGTTGCTGGCAGGAGCTGAAGTTACAATGTTGCAGAGGTCGTCTTTGCTTTTTTGTTGCAGTTTTGTAGAGTTCCTGGAGAGGTCAGCGGTTGATCCGTTGGTAGAAGATGAAGTAAAGGATGCAGAGGATTCCTGCTGGAGTCTTGCAATCCGAATCTGAAGAAACACCCAGAGGAGAGACCAAACATAGCCCTGAGAGGAGGATTGGTCACCCAGCCACAGGTACTTGGCACCCAGCCTTCAGGGTCTGAAGGCCTGACTTATAGGTGACTTATAAGTGATCTGGTGAAGTGAAAATGGCTGTGAAAAAGTGCATGCAGTATTTCACACAGGCTGCAATGGCAGTCCTGGAGAAGCCTTTGATGGACTCCCTATGGGTGCAAAAGAAATGCTGCAGCCCATAGGGGTCCCCTGGAACCCCAATGCCCTGAGTACCTAGAGACTTATAAGGTGGTTCCGGTATGCCAATTTGGAGTGAAATACTGAATTACCAGTATGTAAGGATAAATTTGGAACCAGACAGAGCATAAGCACTGGGGTCCTGGTTAGCAGGATCCCAGTGACACAGTAAAGCATATTGACGAAAACAGTGAAACATACTGACAAGTAGGCCACAAACCAGAAGCACTGGGGTCCTGACTAGCAGGATCCCACTGAAAAAGTCAAAACACACTGACAAACAGGCCAAAAATGGGGGTAACCATGCTAGAAAGGGGCTACTTTCTCACAGGTGCAAACTCCACCCCCTTGACACACTGTGGGGACTGCCGTTCCTTTAGCAATCCGACGCGTGGGGACCCAAGAAGGACCTCCTGATGAAAATCTACGTGTGTACCCCCCTCCCTACCTGGGGCAGTGCATGGGGGAGGGGCATTCCTCATTGAAATAGTAACCCACCATGACAACCCCCTCAAGAGACGCAAGAGGTTACCTATGAAGAGGCTTGCACAAGATTACCGTTTTATGACAGAGGGGTGCAAGGATTTCTGTATTTCGCTTGAACTCAGTGCTGTGATTTGTGGATCCTAACAATAAAAGTCTAGTAAAAGCACAAGTGCGCTGTGACCGATATATTTACAGGGACATCTGTTGATTCACACGTCTTTCTCTAAATGTACTGGCTTTACCTACACTACTGCAGGAGATGAGTGTGGTAATAACTGAGCTTCTGATGTTGTTTTTTTTTGCTTGTCCTGCATTCTCAGAGTACTGAGTCATTTTTATGCCTTGTAGGCACAAGGCTGTTGTTTTAGATGACACGTGCAACATAGAAAACTTCCTTTTATTACACTCGTTGTGATGTATGACAATTGCCTAGTGGGCAAGGTTTAATGTCATGTTTGGTCTATGAGTTATATACAATAGTCTATTTTATATAATATTTCGTGGAATCTCTTTTGTTGTGTATTTATTGTGTCACTGGTATGATTGTGTTATGGAAACTCTTTACACATGACCTGACAGCTCTGTGCCAAGCTACCAGATGGTGAGCACAGGTTCTCTTTGGCGTGTAACTTACTCAACCTGAGTAGGGTGGTGGGTTCTATGTGGCTGAGGTGCATACCCTAGCCAAGCTGAAACCCCATTTCTAACAACAAAATGAACATAATCCTAGTGAAAGGTGGAAATAGATGAGGTGAATGTTTTGAAGAGATATGATTCTTGTTCGCACTAGACAATTATATCCAGAAGTACATATGATAAATTCTTTGAGGGAAAAAATGAGTTGCAAGCCATGGATGTGTTGCCAGGAAGTAATGGGGGCCAGCCTATTAGGAAATGGGGTTATTTTGAGGCATGCATGTATCAAACAAAGGTGATTATCTATTTAGCTAGCCACATCAAAGACTTTTAGTAGTGGTACTGAATCCCAGTGCAAAGCCACAGGATCAAATACAGGAGGTTGAACCCAAGAGCATTGATTGTGTCTCTGGGATCCTTAAGTATTCCATGAAACATTAGGATGTTTTAAAAGATACAAAGATACAAACACCACATTAGACTAAAAAATGTGCTATTCCACTTGCTGCAAAGGTGAGGTAAATGCCTTTGGGTTTGCAAGTTCAGGTCAACACTGAGTTGAAAAGGTTGGAGGCTGCAGGTGAAATAGAAGCAGTTGAGGACATGCAGCATTTATAAAGCCTATGGAGCTTTTAAGTTCAGAAGAATGCCGTTTGGGCTTGTGTCAGCAGCATCAGTGTTTCAAAGTATAATGAGCAAAGTGTTGAATGATATGAAAGGGGTGAAGTGTTACCAAGATGATGCTCTGATTTTTGGAAGCACAATCGAAGAACTAACACTCGGGTGCATGATGTTCTGAGGTGGCTGAAAAATGCAGGTCTGACATTAAAGAAAATTAAATGTAAATTTGGTATGTGTGAAGTTAGGTACTCAGGTCATATGATAATAGGTGAGGGGGTAAAACCAAAACAAGAACTTGTAGACACCATTAGAAAGTTGAAAGGAAGGATTTAAGGAAGAAATAAGTTCCTTCTTAAGGATGGTAGAATACTGCAGAAGATATGTTAGAAATTTAGCAGACAAATCTGTAAATCTGAGAGGTCTATTAAAGAAAGGTAAGGAATTCACGTCAGATGGAATTTGATTCTATAAAAAGAAGAATTAAAAGTTGCTCCCTTCTTACAAGTGTTCATTGCAGGTGAAGAGACCTATATCATAACAGATGCCAGCTCCAAAGGTTTGGGGCTGTTTTGGTGCAAAATAACAAAGGAAAGAAATATTATGTCTGTGTGCCTCTAGAATGTTTCTCAGAAAAATTACTCAGTAATAGAATTAGAGATACTAGCAATTTTCTGGGCACTTAGGAAAGTAAAGAATTTTATTTGGGGTACCAAATTTGGAGTTTATTCAGATCATAAACCCCAGATAGAAGTTTTCAAAAAGGAAGGGCTAGATTTAATTTCAGAAAGAATAAAAAGATGGATAATAGTGCTAACAGATTTTAATTTTAGAGTGGGGTACTTACCAGGAGTTACACATTTTACTGCTGATTGTTTCTCTAGGGTAGTAGATAAAGATAATCAAGACATTAAACAGGATGAAGTGAGAGGAGAAGAAGAAGAGGATGATGTGTGAAAGTATGCTTGGTGCAATAGCTGAGGAAGAATGGGAACTTGAGTTGAATAAAGATTTGTTGTAGGTGGAAGTTATGAATGCTGTATGACATGGCAAGTTTGATAATCTGGGGAAAAAGGTGGTCTCTTATAAAAGATGGATTGTCAGTATATTGTGATTTGTTGTTAAGAGGGACAAGGTTAATTCCCCCTACAAGTCTGAAGAACAGATTGATAAAACAAGCACATGTAGGACATTTGGGAATTGTGAAAACTAAGGAAAGATTGAAGGCCAATTTTTGGTGGGCAGGAATAGATATGGAGATAGAAAGAGCTGTTAGAGAATGTGTGTAATGCTCTTGTTGTGATACAATTTTGAAAACTCATCAGATTCCCATGTTGTGCAGAGAACTACCAAGTCAGCCTTGGAAAGAAGTGTTTATAGACATTGTGGGCCCTTTGCATGGTGAGCAACACACACCTTACTGTTTATTACTGATGGACCTTTATAGTGTAGTGTAGCCATTTTTTAATGTAGCTTGATGCGCGTTTGCTTAACGTATTAGGCCTCTGTGCACTTTGCCCTAGATGCATTTTATTCAACCTTGCACTGTTATTTTACAATAACCAGTTTCATGGTCTTGTTTTTATTTCATTCTATCACACTGTTTAGCTTACTTCAGCACTGTGTTCTCAAACAATACATTCTTGCTCGCTCTGTGCTTCAGTCAAGGATACAGTCTGGTACATTGCCAATAGACGTGGTAGAAGTTTAGTCTTTAGGGTTCGTAGAAAGTACACGTCCTTACGTAGGGACGTTTCTTAGAACATTGGCGTGTTAGTTATAAAAACACTTTCTAATCCTAGTACACGTAGAGGGAGATTCCGACCAGGAACCTACAACTAGATGCTGACTGCCCCGTTGCAGATGCTGATGCAGATTACAGGCCTTTGCTCAGGTATGAGGGTTGATGTCCTCCTGGGGGAACCTGAAAGGCAGGCTCAGAGCTTCACAGGCTGTGCTCAACATATAACTTAGAGAGAACATAATCTAGTTGCACTATGATAGCCTTATTCTTGTGCTTCACTCTCCTCGTTACTATTTCAATCATACTGTGTTGTATAGTTCTGGTTATTGCAGCTCACGCTTTGTTATCTAAAATGCAGTCGTTTTATTAAACCAATCTTTAAAACTCAAACTGCCTTTGTCATTTATATATGAGACCGCTCTGTGTATGAGAAAAACGGTTGTGACCTGAGTGACCACGACTTCCCTGGGAAGTACTAAGATGTCATGCGCTCGGCTGCCCAATCGTCTCCTCCCTTCGGGAGAGATGAGGCACTGCTAGTTAGCCGGAGCGAAAACCGGATTTGGGGTGACAAGGGTCCTTCGCCGTGGGTCAGACTTAGTCCCCCACACTGTGAACGATCTTGCCGCCCAAAAATCCAGTAGTCTCATTAGGATAATGAGATCCTACGCGACATAGCGCCGCCAACGTTTGGACTGGCTCTAATTTTCAGGTCCACCGGTTTCTCTCGGTCTCATATAATATAATGATCCCTCAGTTCCTTTTGCGGAGACGTCCGTGGCACTGAGGACTTCCACCACCGCCGTATAGGTAACCCTATTTACAGCGGGTGGTTGTTCAAGCTTGAACCTTAAAAGGAAAAAAAACCTGTCTTGGTGTGCCTTCTCTGAATTCTGGTGGTTTTATAAATGGCGAATCCCCAGGTTGTACAAATAGCTCTTAACATGAGACAACCGCTCAGAGCACATTTGCTAGCACATGGCCTTACGGCCCAGGGTGGTCCAGTCACGTTTGTGGTGGACGCCCACGCAGCCTATAGAACAGAACTGTTTTACTCTTGGGTCACACTTCCAGCAGTTGATGGGAACACAAATACATTCCATACATACACAGTAGCGAACGCGCCTGGACAATACAGGGCGTACGCATACTTAGAGATACCTGTATCTTATCAAGAACATAATAATTGGCTTGATGGCGCCCTACCCCATACAATATTACCAGTAAGGTTAGGTCCACTAAGTAAGGATGGTCCTACCTGGCCTTTATGGGCCACATATACACCACATCCTGCGGCTGCTAATATGGCGGTGGCTGAGGTTCGACGCTTATATACTGAATTAACAGCAATATATAGACGATTAGTACAATTTGTGATGCAGACACTAAATACAAACCCAGCGCGTGCTGCTCCAGCACAACCACATGCAGTAACACCAGGAATAAATCCGGTGACTGTACACTCTATTATGGGTAAAGTACCAGCAAAACGGGAGGAGACTCCATTTTGGCTAGCGCAGAAAATTAACACGCTGGAAGCAGTATTTCCCCATACAGGACCTCAGGACAAACATAGAATACTAACTATGTGTTTACCCTTTGGGATGGTTCCCACAGTGGAACATTGTAATACATGGGGCACAGTATTTGCCGCGCTCTATACAACGGCACACGGTACACCGACATTAGCCAACCTACCGGAAGTGCTTAAACAAATTCAAGATGAATATGGGGCTGCCCCGGCCCTAGATTTAGGAATGCAACTGATGGGCAACTTTGCTACGGTTTCTTCAATAATCCTAAGCAATCTTAAAGGGGAAGCAGTTGAACTTGCAGTGCGCATGTGTCTTCGTGACGTCCCGCAACAAGATCAGGAGCGGGAACTGCCTAAAATAATAGCGGAAACATATTCCAGTATCGGTCGAGATAGCCTAAGGGCTAGACCACAGAAACCTCAATTCCAGGGGAAAATTCATAAAGATAATACTAAACAGCAACCTGAGGGTAATAAGAAACGCTGGGAGAAAAAACAACTAACACCTAAAAAAGAAAGGGGAGAATCTCCACGTACGGAAACCCCGCAGAATAGGTATAATCTCAGAAATAGAGATAATATAAAAACGCCTGATAAATATCAATATACTGATACACGCCAATCTCGTTCCTTTCAGGACTCATCGGAAAAAAGAAATGAGAGAGGTGGGCGGTCAGAGCGGAGAACAGAGTACGTGAAACCGAGACAGGAATCACAACGCTCTTCGGAGGTTTCTGTCAAGAAGGAAGAGAAACCGATACAACAAAAACAGCAGTTTAAAAAGAAAAAGGTGGCAGCAGTCTCAGTTAGACATGCCACACAGGAAGAGGGTTCACTTGAAGAACAAGTCATGGGCTCTGGCACTGCTAGGCAGCACGGCAGAGGTCACAATAGTTCGCCGGAATCTTCTAGAGCATCTGGAGGTGAAAGCAACTGATGACTTCATACAAGTAGAAACAGAAGATATTCGTGTCTCCGAACCCGATAGGGTGTATACAGTGACTTTACAATTGGAAGGAGACATTGAGCGCACGATACACGCAATCTTTTGGGATCGTGTAGTTAAGATATATGATATCTTGCTGGCTGAACAAGATTGGCCACCTGATTTTGTCCGCACCTGCCCAGTATGGGAGGAGGTTATTAAACCCTCCTTCTCGCCCCTTGTTCCAGAGGAACTCGCAGAGTCTTATTCGATAAAATGGGCTCTTGCACAAGCACCTGCCTTATATAGAAATCACGTAGGGTGGGACAGGGATTCTCCATATCATGTAATTCCCATTAAAGGTGATCCTCAGCCACAACCGCAGTATCCAATAAAACATGAAGCAAAGGCACCGGTGAGAGAAATACTTACACAATTGGAATACCAGGGGGTAATTGAACCCTGTGTCTCACCAATGAATAATCCCTTATTCCCTGTAGCTAAACCGGACCATTCATACAGAATAGTCTTAGACTACAGACATTTGAACGGACATACCCGTATATATTCTATACAGAATTCACATAGCGCAGCACTAATAAGCAACATTGTGCGGAAAAAATATAAAACAACTTTAGATATCTCAAATGGATTCTTCTGCCAGAATATCGCTCCTGAAAGCAGAGATTTAGCAAGCTTTAGCGCACTAGGCTCCCAGAAAAAAATCTGTTGTTTGCCTCAAGGGTATAAGAACAGCCCAGGACTGTTTGCGGCTTTTGTGACGGCTATTTTACACGAGTTAGGCCCTGAAGCATTGTCATATGTGGATGATATATATCTCACGGATGACGAGTTACTACAACATTTAAGATGGGTAGCCCGCATTGTTGTGGGGTTTGCCGAAGTCAGCTACAAATTTAACTTCAAAAAATCAAAAATTGCCTTCCTCAGCGTCATATTCCTGGGATATGAGCTGTCAAATGAAGGTAAGAGCCTAGCGCCACAATTCTTAGAAAAATGTGCCCAATTGCAACCACCAAACACGATTAAGAAACTTCAATCGTTGTTGGGCTTTCTAAATTTTGGCAGAACATACATTCCTGAATATGCTACATGCATAAAACCTTTATATGAATTGATACGTGTAGGAGGCTGGACTGGCTTGTAGTGAGTACCAAGGGGTACTTGCACCTTGCACCAGGCCCAGTTATCCCTTATTAGTGTATAGGGTGTCTAGCAGCATAGGCTGATAGATAATGGTAGCTTGGCAGAGCAGCTTAGGCTGAACTAGGAGACGAGTGAAGCTCCTACAGTACCACTTAGTGTCATATGCACAATATCATAAGAAAACACAATACACAGTTATACTAAAAATAAAGGTACTTTATTTTTATGACAATATGCCAAAGTATCTCAGAGTGTACCCTCAGTATGAGGATAGCAAATATACACAAGATATATGTACACAATACCAAAATATGCAGTAATAGTATTAGAAAACAGTGCAAACAATGTATAGTTACAATAGGATGCAATGGGGACACATAGGGATAGGGGCAACACAAACCATATACTCCAAAAGTGGGATGCGAACCACGAATGGACCCCAAACCTATGTGACCTTGTAGAGGGTCGCTGGGACTATTAGAAAATAGTAAGGGTTAGAAAAATAGCCCACCCCAAGACCCTGAAAAGTGAGTGCAAAGTGCACTAAAGTTCCCCAAAGGACATAGAAGTCGTGATAGGGGAATTCTGCAGGAAAGACACAATCCAGCAATGCAACAACGATGGATTTCCAGTCGAGGGTACCTGTGGAACAAGGGGACCAAGTCCAAAAGTCACAAGCAAGTCGGAGATGGGCAGATGCCCAGGAAATGCCAGCTGTGGGTGCAAAGAGGCTGCTACTGGACAGTAGAAGCTTAGGTTTCTGCAGGAACGACAAGGGCTAGAGACTTCCCCTTTGGAGGACGGATCCCTCACGCCGTGGAGAGTCGTGCAGAAGTGTTTTCCCGCCGAAAGACCGCCAACAAGCCTTGCTAGCTGCAAATCGTGCGGTAAGGGTTTTTGGATGCTGCTGTGGCCCAGGAGGGACCAGGATGTCGCCAATTGCGTCAGGGGACAGAGGGGGCGTCGAGCAAGACAAGGAGCCCTCTCAGCAGCAGGCAGCACCCGGAGAAGTGCCAGAAACAGGCACTACGAGGATGCGTGAAACGGTGCTCACCCGAAGTTGCACAAAGGAGTCCCACGTCGCCGGAGAACAACTTAGGAGGTCGTGCAATGCAGGTTAGAGTGCTGTGGACCCAGGCTGGACTGTGCACAAAGGATTTCCGCCGGAAGTGCACGGAGGCCGGAGTAGCTGCAAAAGTTGCGGTTCCCAGCAATGCAGTCTGGCGTGGGGAGGCAAGGACTTACCTCCACCAAACTTGAACTGAAGAGTCACTGGACTGTGGGAGTCACTTGGACAGAGTTGCTGGATTCAAGGGACCTCGCTCGTCGTGCTGAGAGGAGACCCAGGGGACCGGTGATGCAGTTCTTTGGTGCCTGCGGTTGCAGGGGGACGATTCCGTCGAGCCACAGGAGATTTCTTCGGAGCTTCTAGTGCAGAGAGGAGGCAGACTACCCCCACAGCATGCACCACCAGGAAAACAGTCGAGAAGGCGGCAGGATCAGCGTTACAGAGTTGCAGTAGTCGTCTTTGCTACTATGTTGCAGTTTTGCAGGCTTCCAGCGCGGTCAGCAGTCGATTCCTTGGCAGAAGGTGAAGAGAGAGATGCAGAGGAACTCGGATGAGCTCTTGCATTCGTTATCTAAGGAATCCCAAGAGACAGAGACCCTAAATAGCCAGAAAAGAGGGTTTGGCTACCTAGGAGAGAGGATAGGCTAGCAACACCTGAAGGAGCCTATCAGAAGGAGTCTGTGACGTCACCTGATGGCACTGGCCACTCAGAGCAGTCCAGTGTGCCAGCAGCACCTCTGTTTCCAAGATGGCAGAGGTCTGGAGCACATTGGAGGAGCTCTGGGCACCTCCCAGGGGAGGTACAGGTCAGGGGAGTGGTCACTCCCCTTTCCTTTGTCCAGTTGCGCGCCAGAGCAGGGCTAAGGGGTCCCTGAACCGGTGTAGACTGGCTTATGCAGAAATGGGCACCAAATGTGCCCATGAAAGCATTTCCAGAGGCTGGGGGAGGCTACTCCTCCCCTGCCTTCACACCATTTTCCAAAGGGAGAGGGTGTAACACCCTCTCTCAGAGGAAGTCCTTTGTTCTGCCATCCTGGGACAAGCCTGGCTTGACCCCAGGAGGGCAGAAGCCTGTCTGAGGGGTTGGCAGCAGCAGCAGCTGCAGTGAAACCCCAGGAAAGGCAGTTTGGCAGTACCAGGGTCTGTGATACAGACCACTGGGATCATGGGATTGTGCCAACTATGCCAGGATGGCATAGAGGGGGTAATTCCATGATCATAGACATGTTACATGGCCATATTCGGAGTTACCATTGTGAAGCTACATATAGGTAGTGACCTATATGTAGTGCACGCGTGTAATGGTGTCCCCGCACTCACAAAGTCCGGGGAATTGGCCCTGAACAATGTGGGGGCGCCTTGGCTAGTGCCAGGGTGCCCTCACACTAAGTAACTTTGCACCTAACCTTTACCAGGTAAAGGTTAGACATATAGGTGACTTATAAGTTACTTAAGTGCAGTGTAAAATGGCTGTGAAATAACGTGGACGTTATTTCACTCAGGCTGCAGTGGCAGGCCTGTGTAAGAATTGTCAGAGCTCCCTCTGGGTGGCAAAAGAAATGCTGCAGCCCATAGGGATCTCCTGGAACCCCAATACCCTGGGTACCTCAGAACCATATACTAGGGAATTATAAGGGTGTTCCAGTAAGCCAATGTGAATTGGTAAAATTGGTCACTAGCCTGTTAGTGACAATTTGGAAAGAAATGAGAGAGCATAACCACTGAGGTTCTGGTTAGCAGAGCCTCCGTGAGACAGTTAGTCACTACACAAGTAACACATTCAGGCACACTTATGAGCACTGGGGCCCTGGCTGGCAGGGTCCCAGTGACACATACAACTAAAACAACATATATACAGTGAAAAATGGGGGTAACATGCCAGGCAAGATTGTACTTTCCTACACAACCCCCCCCCAAACGAAGGACAATAAGACTAGCCATGACCTGATGAGTCTTCATTGTCTAAGTGGAAATATCTGGAGAGTCCATCTGCATTGGAGTGGCTACTCCCAGGTCTATGTTCCACTGTATAGTCCATTCCCTGTAGGGATATGGACCACCTCAATAATTTAGGATTTTCACCTTTCATTTGTTTTAGCCAAAGTAGAGGTTTGTGGTCTGTCTGAACAATGAAGTGAGTGCCAAACAGGTATGGCCTCAACTTCTTCAGAGCCCAGACCACAGCAAAGGCCTCCCTCTCTATGGCAGACCAACGCTTTTCTCTAGGGGTCAACCTCCTACTAATAAAAGCAACAGGTTGATCCTGGCCCTCAGAATTAAGTTGTGATAGGACTGCCCCTACTCCTAATTCGGATGCATCAGTCTGGACATAGAATTTTTTAGAGTAACAAGGGCTTTTCAGGACAGGTGCAGAGCACATGGCCCGCTTCAGCTCCTCAAAAGCTTTCTGACAGTTTGCTGTCCATAATACCTTTTTAGGCATCTTTTTGGATGTGAGGTCATTAAGAGGGGCTGCAATGGAGCCATCGTTCTTAATGAACCTCCTGTAATACCCAGTGAGGCCTAGGAAGGCTCTCACTTGAGTATGAGTAGTAGGGGGAACCCAATCTATAATAGTTTGGATTTTCCCCTGAAGTGGTGCAATCTGTTCCCCACCAACAAGGTGTCCCAGATAAACCACCTTCCCCTGCCCTATCTGGCACTTTGAAGCCTTGATAGTGAGGCCTGCCTTTTGCAGGGCCTCTAAAACTTTCCATAAGTGGACCAGGTGATCATCCCAGCTGGAGCTAAAGACAGCTATATCGTCCAAATATGCTGCACTAAAAGCTTCCAGCCCTTGCAGGACTGTGTTCACCAACCTCTGAAAAGTGGCAGGTGCATTTTTCAATCCAAAAGGCATTACTGTGAACTGGTAATGTCCTCCAAGGGTTGAAAATGCAGTTTTAGGTTTAGCATCTTCTGATAATTTGATCTGCCAATACCCTGCAGTCAAATCAAAAGTGCTTAGATACTTGGCAGATGCCAGTGTATCTATGAGCTCATCTGCCCTGGGTATAGGGTGAGCATCAGTTTTGGTTACCTGGTTGAGACCTCTATAATCTACACAAAACCGCATTTCCTTCTTTCCATCCTTGGGATGAGGTTTTGGTACAAGTACCACAGGAGAGGCCTATGGACTTCCAGAGTGCTCAACCACTCCCAGCTCTAACATTTTCTGCACCTCTTGCTTTATGCAGTCCCTGAGATGGTCAGGCTGCCTATAGATCTTACTTTTGACAGGCACGCTGTCTCCAGTATCTATAGTGTGCTCACACCAAGAAGTGGTACCTGGCAAAGTAGAGAAGAGTTCAGAAAACTGACCCAAGAGATTTATGCAATGGTCTTTCTGCTCAGCAGTAAGACAATCAGCCAAAACTACACCTTCCACTAGAGCATCTTGTTCTGTGGAAGAGAAGAGATCAGGTAGAGGATCACTGTCTTCTTCCTGTCCCTCATCAGTTGCCATGAGCAGGGTGAGATCAGCCCTGTCATAGTAGGGTTTCAGGCGATTGACATGGAGCACCCTAAGGGGACTCCTGGCAGTGCCTAAGTCAACTAAGTAGGTGACTTCACCCTTTTTCTCAACAATTGTGTGGGGTCCACTCCATTTATCTTGGAGTGCTCTTGGGGCCACAGGCTCCAAGACCCACACTTTCTGCCCTGGTTTGTACTGAACCAAAAACAGCCTTCTGGTCATGCCATTGCTTTTGGAGCTCTTGGCTGGCCTGAAGGTTTTTACTGGCCTTTTTCATATACTCAGCCATCCTTGATCTGAGGCCAAGCACATAATCCACAATATCTTGCTTTGGAGCTTTTAAAGGTTGTTCCCAACCCTCCTTGACAAGTGTTAGTGGACCCCTAACAGGGTGTCCAAAGAGGAGTTCAAAGGGGCTGAAGCCCACTCCTTTCTGGGGTACCTCCCTGTAGGCAAAAAGGAGGCATGGTAACAGGATATCCCATCTCCTGCGGAGTTTTTCAGGGAGACCCATAATCATGCCTTTGAGAGTTTTGTTAAATCTCTCCACCAGTCCATTTGTTTGTGGATGATAGGGTGTAGTGAACTTGTAAGTCACACCACACTCCTTCCACATGGCCTTTAAGTAAGCAGACATGAAATTGCTTCCTCTGTCTGATACTACTTCCTTTGGGAAGCCCACCCTAGAAAATATTCCCAGGAGGGCCTTTGCCACTGCAGGTGCTGTAGTGGTCCTTAAAGGAATTGCTTCAGGATATCTTGTGGCATGGTCCACTACCACCAAGATAAACCTATTGCCTGAAGCAGTAGGAGGGTCAAGGGGGCCAACTATGTCAACCCCTACCCTTTCAAAGGGAACCCCAACCACAGGCAGTGGAATAAGGGGTGCCTTTGGAGTGCCACCTGTCTTGCCACTGGCTTGACAGGTTTCACAGGACTTACAAAATTCCTTTGGGTCCTCAGACATTCTAGGCCAATGAAACAAGGGAACAAGCCTGTCCCAAGTTTTCATTTGTCCCAGATGTCAAGCTAGGGGAATGTCGTGGGCTAGAGTTAGGAGGAACTTTCTGTACTCCTGAGGAATCACTAACCTCCTGGCAGTTCCAGGTTTAGGATCCCTTGCTTCAGTGTACAAGAGGTTGTCCTCCCAGTAAACTCTGTGAGAGTCACTGACATCCCCATTAGCCTGTTTGACAGCTTGCTGTCTTAGACCCTCTAGTGTGGGACAGGTTTGCTGTGCCACACTCAGCTCCTCCCTGGCAGGCCCCCCTTCACCCAAAAGCTCAGCAGTGTCTGCTTCCAGCTCCTCTGGTGTAGGTTCTGCACAGGGTGGAAATTCTTCTTCCTCAGAAGTAGAATCCACTGTAGAGGGAGGGATAGTAGGAAGTGCTTTACTTCTACTAGCCCTAGCATTAGGGAGCACTTGGTCCATTCTTCCAGGATCCAAGTCACCCTGTCCTTTTTGCTTTTTGGCCTGAGCCCTGGTTAAAGCAAAAATATGCCCTGGGATGCCCAGCATTGCTGCATGGGCCTCCAACTCCACATTTGACCAAGCTGATGTCTCCAAATCATTTTCTAGTAGACAGTCTACAGGTAAATCTGTGGCTACCACAACTTTCTTTGGACCAGTAACCCCCCCCCCAGTTGAGATTTACAACAGCCATGGGGTGGCTAAGTGTGTTATTGTGAGCATCGGTTACTTGGTACTGGTGACCAAGTAGGTGTTGTTCAGGGTGGACCAGTTTCTCTATCACCATTGTGACACTGGCACCTGTGTCCCTGTAGGCCTTAACCTCAACACCATTTATTAGGGGTAGCTGCTTGTACTTATCCATATTAAGGGGACAAGCAACTAAGGTGGCTAAATCAATAGCCCCCTCAGAGACTAACACAGCCTCTATGGTCTCCCTAACAAGACCAACCCCAACTAAGTTACCAAAAGTGAGCCCAGCTACTCCCTTGGATTGGCTATTAGTAGGTTTGCTCCCACCACCACTGCTATTAGTAGGGACACTAGGTGTAGCAGTAGGGGTTGTAGTGGTAGGAGGCCTGGTGCTTTTCTTTGGACAACTGGGATCTGTTGTCCAATGGCCTTTTATTTTACATAAATAGCACCATGGTTTCTTTTCTTTGTTTTGATTAGAAGAGGATTTGGGCCCACCACCCCCACCAGAGTGTTTTTGTGGGCCTGATGAAGACTCATTTTTAGATTTGTCCCCACCCTTGTCAGAAGACTTACCATCCTTCTTCTTGTTGCCATCTTTGTCACCCCCTGTATGAACATTTCTGTTCACCCTTGTTCTGACCCATTTGTCTGCCTTCTTTCCCAATTCTTGGGGAGAGGTCAGATCAGAGTCCACCAAATACTGGTGCAACAAATCAGACACACAATTATTAAGAATATGCTCTCTCAGGATCAAGTTATACAGGCTGTCATAATCAGTAACTTTACTGCCATGTAACCACCCCTCCAAGGCCTTCACTGAATGGTCAATGAAATCAACCCAGTCTTGTGAAGACTCCTTTTTGGTCTCTCTGAACTTTATCCTGTATTGTTCAGTGGTTAAGCCATAACCATCCAGGAGTGCATTCTTAAGAACTTTGTAATCATTGGCTTCATTTTCTTTCACAGTAAGGAGCCTATCCCTACCTTTTCCACTAAATGATAGCCATAGGATAGCAGCCCACTGCCTTTGAGGGACATCCTGTACAGCACTGGCCCTCTCAAGTGCAGCAAACCACTTGTTAATGTCATCCCCCTCCTTATAAGGGGGAACTATCTTGTGCAGATTCCTGGAATCATGCTCTTTTGCAGGATGACTATGGGGAATACTGCTGCTGCCACCATGGGTTTCTAAACCCAGTTTCTGTCTCTCCTTCTCTACTTCTAAAGTCTGTCTCTCCAAATCCAGCTGTTGCTTCTTGAGCTTCAGTCTGGTTTGTTCCACTCTCAATCTATTGAGCTCCCTTTCTAACAATCTGTCATCAGGGTGGGTGGGAGGGACATGTCTTGAAACAGAAGTATGATGAGAATGGACAGAAGGAGACCTGTCCCTTACAGAGGGCACCCTAACAGCTTGGTTAACAGAAACATCACTTCTACTGTGGTGAGAATGAATGCTCTTGCTATGATGTGAGACAACACTATCTGTATGGTGTGACTCAACATCAGTACCAACTATGCTAGACTGTCTAGTAATGGGCAGGCTCTGAAGTTTCTTTCCTGAATCTTTTCCTAGGGGAGTCCCTGGATCAGATTGGGAACCATTTGCTACTTTTTCAACAGATGGGGCCCTTTTGGCCTTATCTTGTTCTCTAAGCATGTTAAGCAATAATTCCAAGGAAGGATTCTTCCCAACACTCAAACCACTTTCTACACAGAGACTCCTTTCTCCTTTCCAGCTAAGGTGGTCATATGCAAGTTTGGACAGATCAACATTATGGCCTGTGCCAGACATTTTTAGAAAGAGTTTAAGTGACAGAAAAAGTGTAAAAAACTTTTTAGAACTTTTAGAAAGACAGAAAAAAACTTTTTAAACTTTTAAGAACTTTTAGAAAGTTTAGAAGTACTTTTCAGCACTTTGAAAAGAGTGAAAAGAGGAAATGCAAAACTTTTTGGTCAGGTGTACATACACTGAACTTGTTTTGTATATTTTTCTCTTATGAAAAGTACAATGACAAGAGTGGTAAGTAGTCTCAAAGCACTTATCCCACCGCTGCACAACCAATGTAGGAGGCTGGACTGGCTTGTAGTGAGTACCAAGGGGTACTTGCACCTTGCACCAGGCCCAGTTATCCCTTATTAGTGTATAGGGTGTCTAGCAGCATAGGCTGATAGATAATGGTAGCTTAGCAGAGCAGCTTAGGCTGAACTAGGAGACGAGTGAAGCTCCTACAGTACCACTTAGTGTCATATGCACAATATCATAAGAAAACACAATACACAGATATACTAAAAATAAAGGTACTTTATTTTTATGACAATATGCCAAAGTATCTCAGAGTGTACCCTCAGTATGAGGATAGAAAATATACACAAGATATATGTACACAATACCAAAATATGCACTAATAGTATTAGAAAACAATGCAAACAATGTATAGTTACAATAGGATGCAATGGGGACACATAGGGATAGGGGCAACACAAACCATATACTCCAAAAGTGGAATGGGAACCACGAATGGACCCCAAACCTATGTGACCTTGTAGAGGGTCGCTGGGACTATTAGAAAATAGTAAGGGTTAGAAAAATAGCCCACCCCAAGACCCTGAAAAGTGAGTGCAAAGTGCACTAAAGTTCCCCAAAGGACATAGAAGTCGTGATAGGGGAATTCTGCAGGAAAGACACAAACCAGCAATGCAACAACGATGGATTTCCAGTTGAGGGTACCTGTGGAACAAGGGGACCAAGTCCAAAAGTCACAAGCAAGTCGGAGATGGGCAGATGCCCAGGAAATGCCAGCTGTGGGTGCAAAGAGGCTGCTACTGGACAGTAGAAGCTTAGGTTTCTGCAGGAACGACAAGGGCTAGAGACTTCCCCTTTGGAGGACGGATCCCTCACGCCGTGGAGAGTCGTGCAGAAGTGTTTTCCCGCCGAAAGACCGCCAACAAGCCTTGCTAGCTGCAAATCGTGCGGTAAGGGTTTTTGGATGCTGCTGTGGCCCAGGAGGGACCAGGATGTCGCCAATTGCGTCAGGGGACAGAGGGGGCGTCGAGCAAGACAAGGAGCCCTCTCAGCAGCAGGCAGCACCCGGAGAAGTGCCAGAAACAGGCACTACGAGGATGCGTGAAACGGTGCTCACCCGAAGTTGCACAAAGGAGTCCCACGTCGCCGGAGAACAACTTAGGAGGTCGTGCAATGCAGGTTAGAGTGCTGTGGACCCAGGCTGGACTGTGCACAAAGGATTTCCGCCGGAAGTGCACGGAGGCCGGAGTAGCTGCAAAAGTTGCGGTTCCCAGCAATGCAGTCTGGCGTGGGGAGGCAAGGACTTACCTCCACCAAACTTGAACTGAAGAGTCACTGGACTGTGGGAGTCACTTGGACAGAGTTGCTGGATTCAAGGGACCTCGCTCGTCGTGCTGAGAGGAGACCCAGGGGACCGGTGATGCAGTTCTTTGGTGCCTGCGGTTGCAGGGGGACGATTCCGTCGAGCCACAGGAGATTTCTTCGGAGCTTCTAGTGCAGAGAGGAGGCAGACTACCCCCACAGCATGCACCACCAGGAAAACAGTCGAGAAGGCGGCAGGATCAGCGTTACAGAGTTGCAGTAGTCGTCTTTGCTACTATGTTGCAGTTTTGCAGGCTTCCAGCGCGGTCAGCAGTCGATTCCTTGGCAGAAGGTGAAGAGAGAGATGCAGAGGAACTCGGATGAGCTCTTGCATTCGTTATCTAAGGAATCCCAAGAGACAGAGACCCTAAATAGCCAGAAAAGAGGGTTTGGCTACCTAGGAGAGAGGATAGGCTAGCAACACCTGAAGGAGCCTATCAGAAGGAGTCTGTGACGTCACCTGATGGCACTGGCCACTCAGAGCAGTCCAGTGTGCCAGCAGCACCTCTGTTTCCAAGATGGCAGAGGTCTGGAGCACATTGGAGGAGCTCTGGGCACCTCCCAGGGGAGGTACAGGTCAGGGGAGTGGTCACTCCCCTTTCCTTTGTCCAGTTGCGTGCCAGAGCAGGGCTAAGGGGTCCCTGAACCGGTGTAGACTGGCTTATGCAGAAATGGGCACCAAATGTGCCCATGAAAGCATTTCCAGAGGCTGGGGGAGGCTACTCCTCCCCTGCCTTCACACCATTTTCCAAAGGGAGAGGGTGTAACACCCTCTCTCAGAGGAAGTCCTTTGTTCTGCCATCCTGGGACAAGCCTGGCTTGACCCCAGGAGGGCAGAAGCCTGTCTGAGGGGTTGGCAGCAGCAGCAGCTGCAGTGAAACCCCAGGAAAGGCAGTTTGGCAGTACCAGGGTCTGTGATACAGACCACTGGGATCATGGGATTGTGCCAACTATGCCAGGATGGCATAGAGGGGGTAATTCCATGATCATAGACATGTTACATGGCCATATTCGGAGTTACCATTGTGAAGCTACATATAGGTAGTGACCTATATGTAGTGCACGCGTGTAATGGTGTCCCCGCACTCACAAAGTCCGGGGAATTGGCCCTGAACAATGTGGGGGCGCCTTGGCTAGTGCCAGGGTGCCCTCACACTAAGTAACTTTGCACCTAACCTTTACCAGGTAAAGGTTAGACATATAGGTGACTTATAAGTTACTTAAGTGCAGTGTAAAATGGCTGTGAAATAACGTGGACGTTATTTCACTCAGGCTGCAGTGGCAGGCCTGTGTAAGAATTGTCAGAGCTCCCTCTGGGTGGCAAAAGAAATGCTGCAGCCCATAGGGATCTCCTGGAACCCCAATACCCTGGGTACCTCAGAACCATATACTAGGGAATTATAAGGGTGTTCCAGTAAGCCAATGTGAATTGGTAAAATTGGTCACTAGCCTGTTAGTGACAATTTGGAAAGAAATGAGAGAGCATAACCACTGAGGTTCTGGTTAGCAGAGCCTCCGTGAGACAGTTAGTCACTACACAAGTAACACATTCAGGCACACTTATGAGCACTGGGGCCCTGGCTGGCAGGGTCCCAGTGACACATACAACTAAAACAACATATATACAGTGAAAAATGGGGGTAACATGCCAGGCAAGATTGTACTTTCCTACACAACCCCCCCCCCAAACGAAGGACAATAAGACTAGCCATGACCTGATGAGTCTTCATTGTCTAAGTGGAAATATCTGGAGAGTCCATCTGCATTGGAGTGGCTACTCCCAGGTCTATGTTCCACTGTATAGTCCATTCCCTGTAGGGATATGGACCACCTCAATAATTTAGGATTTTCACCTTTCATTTGTTTTAGCCAAAGTAGAGGTTTGTGGTCTGTCTGAACAATGAAGTGAGTGCCAAACAGGTATGGCCTCAACTTCTTCAGAGCCCAGACCACAGCAAAGGCCTCCCTCTCTATGGCAGACCAACGCTTTTCTCTAGGGGTCAACCTCCTACTAATAAAAGCAACAGGTTGATCCTGGCCCTCAGAATTAAGTTGTGATAGGACTGCCCCTACTCCTAATTCGGATGCATCAGTCTGGACATAGCATTTTTTAGAGTAACAAGGGCTTTTCAGGACAGGTGCAGAGCACATGGCCCGCTTCAGCTCCTCAAAAGCTTTCTGACAGTTTGCTGTCCATAATACCTTTTTAGGCATCTTTTTGGATGTGAGGTCATTAAGAGGGGCTGCAATGGAGCCATAGTTCTTAATGAACCTCCTGTAATACCCAGTGAGGCCTAGGAAGGCTCTCACTTGAGTATGAGTAGTAGGGGGAACCCAATCTATAATAGTTTGGATTTTCCCCTGAAGTGGTGCAATCTGTTCCCCACCAACAAGGTGTCCCAGATAAACCACCTTCCCCTGCCCTATCTGGCACTTTGAAGCCTTGATAGTGAGGCCTGCCTTTTGCAGGGCCTCTAAAACTTTCCATAAGTGGACCAGGTGATCATCCCAGCTGGAGCTAAAGACAGCTATATCGTCCAAATATGCTGCACTAAAAGCTTCCAGCCCTTGCAGGACTGTGTTCACCAACCTCTGAAAAGTGGCAGGTGCATTTTTCAATCCAAAAGGCATTACTGTGAACTGGTAATGTCCTCCAAGGGTTGAAAATGCAGTTTTAGGTTTAGCATCTTCTGATAATTTGATCTGCCAATACCCTGCAGTCAAATCAAAAGTGCTTAGATACTTGGCAGATGCCAGTGTATCTATGAGCTCATCTGCCCTGGGTATAGGGTGAGCATCAGTTTTGGTTACCTGGTTGAGACCTCTATAATCTACACAAAACCGCATTTCCTTCTTTCCATCCTTGGGATGAGGTTTTGGTACAAGTACCACAGGAGAGGCCTATGGACTTCCAGAGTGCTCAACCACTCCCAGCTCTAACATTTTCTGCACCTCTTGCTTTATGCAGTCCCTGAGATGGTCAGGCTGCCTATAGATCTTACTTTTGACAGGCAAGCTGTCTCCAGTATCTATAGTGTGCTCACACCAAGAAGTGGTACCTGGCAAAGTAGAGAAGAGTTCAAAAAACTGACCCAAGAGATTTATGCAATGGTCTTTCTGCTCAGCAGTAAGACAATCAGCCAAAACTACACCTTCCACTAGAGCATCTTGTTCTGTGGAAGAGAAGAGATCAGGTAGAGGATCACTGTCTTCTTCCTGTCCCTCATCAGTTGCCATGAGCAGGGTGAGATCAGCCCTGTCATAGTAGGGTTTCAGGCGATTGACATGGAGCACCCTAAGGGGACTCCTGGCAGTGCCTAAGTCAACTAAGTAGGTGACTTCACCCTTTTTCTCAACAATTGTGTGGGGTCCACTCCATTTATCTTGGAGTGCTCTTGGGGCCACAGGCTCCAAGACCCACACTTTCTGCCCTGGTTTGTACTGAACCAAAAACAGCCTTCTGGTCATGCCATTGCTTTTGGAGCTCTTGGCTGGCCTGAAGGTTTTTACTGGCCTTTTTCATATACTCAGCCATCCTTGATCTGAGGCCAAGCACATAATCCACAATATCTTGCTTTGGAGCTTTTAAAGGTTGTTCCCAACCCTCCTTGACAAGTGTTAGTGGACCCCTAACAGGGTGTCCAAAGAGGAGTTCAAAGGGGCTGAAGCCCACTCCTTTCTGGGGTACCTCCCTGTAGGCAAAAAGGAGGCATGGTAACAGGATATCCCATCTCCTGCGGAGTTTTTCAGGGAGACCCATAATCATGCCTTTGAGAGTTTTGTTAAATCTCTCCACCAGTCCATTTGTTTGTGGATGATAGGGTGTAGTGAACTTGTAAGTCACACCACACTCCTTCCACATGGCCTTTAAGTAAGCAGACATGAAATTGCTTCCTCTGTCTGATACTACTTCCTTTGGGAAGCCCACCCTAGAAAATATTCCCAGGAGGGCCTTTGCCACTGCAGGTGCTGTAGTGGTCCTTAAAGGAATTGCTTCAGGATATCTTGTGGCATGGTCCACTACCACCAAGATAAACCTATTGCCTGAAGCAGTAGGAGGGTCAAGGGGGCCAACTATGTCAACCCCTACCCTTTCAAAGGGAACCCCAACCACAGGCAGTGGAATAAGGGGTGCCTTTGGAGTACCACCTGTCTTGCCACTGGCTTGACAGGTTTCACAGGACTTACAAAATTCCTTTGGGTCCTCAGACATTCTAGGCCAATGAAACAAGGGAACAAGCCTGTCCCAAGTTTTCATTTGTCCCAGATGTCAAGCTAGGGGAATGTCGTGGGCTAGAGTTAGGAGGAACTTTCTGTACTCCTGAGGAATCACTAACCTCCTGGCAGTTCCAGGTTTAGGATCCCTTGCTTCAGTGTACAAGAGGTTGTCCTCCCAGTAAACTCTGTGAGAGTCACTGACATCCCCATTAGCCTGTTTGACAGCTTGCTGTCTTAGACCCTCTAGTGTGGGACAGGTTTGCTGTGCCACACTCAGCTCCTCCCTGGCAGGCCCCCCTTCACCCAAAAGCTCAGCAGTGTCTGCTTCCAGCTCCTCTGGTGTAGGTTCTGCACAGGGTGGAAATTCTTCTTCCTCAGAAGTAGAATCCACTGTAGAGGGAGGGATAGTAGGAAGTGCTTTACTTCTACTAGCCCTAGCATTAGGGAGCACTTGGTCCATTCTTCCAGGATCCAAGTCACCCTGTCCTTTTTGCTTTTTGGCCTGAGCCCTGGTTAAAGCAAAAATATGCCCTGGGATGCCCAGCATTGCTGCATGGGCCTCCAACTCCACATTTGACCAAGCTGATGTCTCCAAATCATTTCCTAGTAGACAGTCTACAGGTAAATCTGTGGCTACCACAACTTTCTTTAGACCAGTAACCCCCCCCCCCCAGTTGAGATTTACAACAGCCATGGGGTGGCTAAGTGTGTTGTTGTGAGCATCGGTTACTTGGTACTGGTGACCAAGTAGGTGTTGTTCAGGGTGGACCAGTTTCTCTATCACCATTGTGACACTGGCACCTGTGTCCCTGTAGGCCTTAACCTCAACACCATTTATTAGGGGTAGCTGCTTGTACTTATCCATATTAAGGGGACAAGCAACTAAGGTGGCTAAATCAATAGCCCCCTCAGAGACTAACACAGCCTCTATGGTCTCCCTAACAAGACCAACCCCAACTAAGTTACCAAAAGTGAGCCCAGCTACTCCCTTGGATTGGCTATTAGTAGGTTTGCTCCCACCACCACTGCTATTAGTAGGGACACTAGGTGTAGCAGTAGGGGTTGTAGTGGTAGGAGGCCTGGTGCTTTTCTTTGGACAACTGGGATCTGTTGTCCAATGGCCTTTTATTTTACATAAATAGCACCATGGTTTCTTTTCTTTGTTTTGATTAGAAGAGGATTTGGGCCCACCACCCCCACCAGAGTGTTTTTGTGGGCCTGATGAAGACTCATTTTTAGATTTGTCCCCACCCTTGTCAGAAGACTTACCATCCTTCTTCTTGTTGCCATCTTTGTCACCCCCTGTATGAACTTTTCTGTTCACCCTTGTTCTGACCCATTTGTCTGCCTTCTTTCCCAATTCTTGGGGAGAGGTCAGATCAGAGTCCACCAAATACTGGTGCAACAAATCAGACACACAATTATTAAGAATATGCTCTCTCAGGATCAAGTTATACAGGCTGTCATAATCAGTAACTTTACTGCCATGTAACCACCCCTCCAAGGCCTTCACTGAATGGTCAATGAAATCAACCCAGTCTTGTGAAGACTCCTTTTTGGTCTCTCTGAACTTTATCCTGTATTGTTCAGTGGTTAAGCCATAACCATCCAGGAGTGCATTCTTAAGAACTTTGTAATCATTGGCTTCATTTTCTTTCACAGTAAGGAGCCTATCCCTACCTTTTCCACTAAATGATAGCCATAGGATAGCAGCCCACTGCCTTTGAGGGACATCCTGTACAGCACTGGCCCTCTCAAGTGCAGCAAACCACTTGTTAATGTCATCCCCCTCCTTATAAGGGGGAACTATCTTGTGCAGATTCCTGGAATCATGCTCTTTTGCAGGATGACTATGGGGAATACTGCTGCTGCCACCATGGGTTTCTAAACCCAGTTTCTGTCTCTCCTTCTCTACTTCTAAAGTCTGTCTCTCCAAATCCAGCTGTTGCTTCTTGAGCTTCAGTCTGGTTTGTTCCACTCTCAATCTATTGAGCTCCCTTTCTAACAATCTGTCATCAGGGTGGGTGGGAGGGACATGTCTTGAAACAGAAGTATGATGAGAATGGACAGAAGGAGACCTGTCCCTTACAGAGGGCACCCTAACAGCTTGGTTAACAGAAACATCACTTCTACTGTGGTGAGAATGAATGCTCTTGCTATGATGTGAGACAACACTATCTGTATGGTGTGACTCAACATCAGTACCAACTATGCTAGACTGTCTAGTAATGGGCAGGCTCTGAAGTTTCTTTCCTGAATCTTTTCCTAGGGGAGTCCCTGGATCAGATTGGGAACCATTTGCTACTTTTTCAACAGATGGGGCCCTTTTGGCCTTATCTTGTTCTCTAAGCATGTTAAGCAATAATTCCAAGGAAGGATCCTTCCCAACACTCAAACCTCTTTCTACACAGAGACTCCTTTCTCCTTTCCAGCTAAGGTGGTCATATGCAAGTTTGGACAGATCAACATTTTGGCCTGTGCCAGACATTTTTAGAAAGAGTTTAAGTGACAGAAAAAGTGTAAAAAACTTTTTAGAACTTTTAGAAAGACAGAAAAAAACTTTTTAAACTTTTAAGAACTTTTAGAAAGTTTAGAAGTACTTTTCAGCACTTTGAAAAGAGTGAAAAGAGGAAATGCAAAACTTTTTGGTCAGGTGTACATACACTGAACTTGTTTTGTATATTTTTCTCTTATGAAAAGTACAATGACAAGAGTGGTAAGTAGTCTCAAAGCACTTATCCCACCGCCTCACAACCAATGTAGGAGGCTGGACTGGCTTGTAGTGAGTACCAAGGGGTACTTGCACCTTGCACCAGGCCCAGTTATCCCTTATTAGTGTATAGGGTGTCTAGCAGCATAGGCTGATAGATAATGGTAGCTTAGCAGAGCAGCTTAGGCTGAACTAGGAGACGAGTGAAGCTCCTACAGTACCACTTAGTGTCATATGCACAATATCATAAGAAAACACAATACACAGATATACTAAAAATAAAGGTACTTTATTTTTATGACAATATGCCAAAGTATCTCAGAGTGTACCCTCAGTATGAGGATAGAAAATATACACAAGATATATGTACACAATACCAAAATATGCACTAATAGTATTAGAAAACAATGCAAACAATGTATAGTTACAATAGGATGCAATGGGGACACATAGGGATAGGGGCAACACAAACCATATACTCCAAAAGTGGAATGGGAACCACGAATGGACCCCAAACCTATGTGACCTTGTAGAGGGTCGCTGGGACTATTAGAAAATAGTAAGGGTTAGAAAAATAGCCCACCCCAAGACCCTGAAAAGTGAGTGCAAAGTGCACTAAAGTTCCCCAAAGGACATAGAAGTCGTGATAGGGGAATTCTGCAGGAAAGACACAAACCAGCAATGCAACAACGATGGATTTCCAGTTGAGGGTACCTGTGGAACAAGGGGACCAAGTCCAAAAGTCACAAGCAAGTCGGAGATGGGCAGATGCCCAGGAAATGCCAGCTGTGGGTGCAAAGAGGCTGCTACTGGACAGTAGAAGCTTAGGTTTCTGCAGGAACGACAAGGGCTAGAGACTTCCCCTTTGGAGGACGGATCCCTCACGCCGTGGAGAGTCGTGCAGAAGTGTTTTCCCGCCGAAAGACCGCCAACAAGCCTTGCTAGCTGCAAATCGCGCGGCAAGGGTTTTTGGATGCTGCTGTGGCCCAGGAGGGACCAGGATGTAGCCAATTGCGTCAGGGGACAGAGGGGGCGTCGAGCAAGACAAGGAGCCCTCTCAGCAGCAGGCAGCACCCGGAGAAGTGCCAGAAACAGGCACTACGAGGATGCGTGAAACGGTGCTCACCCGAAGTTGCACAAAGGAGTCCCACGTCGCTGGAGAACAACTTAGGAGGTCGTGCAATGCAGGTTAGAGTGCCGTGGACCCAGGCTGGACTGTGCACAAAGGATTTCCGCCGGAAGTGCACGGAGGCTGGAGAAGCTGCAAAAGTCACGGTTCCCAGCAATGCAATCTGGCGTGGGGAGGCAAGGACTTACCTCCACCAAACTTGGACTGAAGAGTCACTGGACTGTGGGAGTCACTTGGACAGAGTTGCTTGATTCAAGGGACCTCGCTCGTCGTGCTGAGAGGAGACCCAGGGGACCGGTGATGCAGTTCTTTGGTGCCTGCGGTTGCAGGGGGACGATTCCGTCGACCCACGGGAGATTTCTTCGCAGCTTCTAGTGCAGAGAGGAGGCAGACTACCCCCACAGCATGCACCACCAGGAAAACAGTCGAGAAGGCGGCAGGATCAGCGTTACAGAGTTGCAGTAGTCGTCTTTGCTACTATGTTGCAGTTTTGCAGGCCTTCAGCGCGGTCAGCAGTCGATTCCTTGGCAGAAGGTGAAGAGAGAGATGCAGAAAAACTCGGATGAGCTCTTGCATTCGTTATCTAAGGAATCCCAAGAGACAGAGACCCTAAATAGCCAGAAAAGAGTGTTTGGCTACCTAGGAGAGAGGATAGGCTAGCAACACCTGAAGGAGCCTATCAGAAGGAGTCCCTGACGTCACCTGATGGCACTGGCCACTCAGAGCAGTCCAGTGTGCCAGCGGCACCTCTGTTTCCAAGATGGCAGAGGTCTGGAGCACACTGGAGGAGCTCTGGGCACCTCCCACGGGAGGTACAGGTCAGGGGAGTGGTCACTCCCCTTTCCTTTGTCCAGTTTCGCGCCAGAGCAGGGCTAAGGGGTCCCTGAACCGGTGTAGACTGGCTTATGCAGAAATGGGCACCAAATGTGCCCATGAAAGCATTTCCAGAGGCTGGGGGAGGCTACTCCTCCCCTGCCTTCACACCATTTTCCAAAGGGAGAGGGTGTAACACCCTCTCTCAGAGGAAGTCCTTTGTTCTGCCATCCTGGGACAAGCCTGGCTTGACCCCAGGAGGGCAGAAGCCTGTCTGAGGGGTTGGCAGCAGCTGCAGTGAAACCCCAGGAAAGGCAGTTTGGCAGTACCAGGGTCTGTGCTACAGACCACTGGGATCATGGGATTGTGCCAACTATGCCAGGATAGCATAGAGGGGGTAATTCCATGATCATAGACATGTTACATGGCCATATTCGGAGTTACCATTGTGAAGCTACATATAGGTAGTGACCTATATGTAGTGCACGCGTGTAATGGTGTCCTCGCACTCACAAAGTCCGGGGAATTGGCCCTGAACAATGTGGGGGCACCTTGGCTAGTGCCAGGGTGCCCTCACACTAAGTAACTTTGCACCTAACCTTTACCAGGTAAAGGTTAGACATATAGGTGACTTATAAGTTACTTAAGTGCAGTGTAAAATGGCTGTGAAATAACGTGGACGTTATTTCACTCAGGCTGCAGTGGCCGGCCTGTGTAAGAATTGTCAGAGCTCCCTATGGGTGGCAAAAGAAATGCTGCAGCCCTTAGGGATCTCCTGGAACCCCAATGCCCTGGGTACCTCAGTACCATATACTAGGGAATTATAAGGGTGTTCCAGTAAGCCAATGTGAATTGGTAAAATTGGTCACTAGCCTGTTAGTGACAATTTGGAAAGAAATGAGAGAGCATAACCACTGAGGTTCTGGTTAGCAGAGCCTCAGTGAGACAGTTAGTCACTACACAGGTAACACATTCAGGCACACTTATGAGCACTGGGGCCCTGGCTGGCAGGGTCCCAGTGACACATACAACTAAAACAACATATATACAGTGAAAAATGGGGGTAACATGCCAGGCAAGATGGTACTTTCCTACAATATGTCCTGATTTTTCAAGTAAATTCTGGACAATTGAACATACACATACCCTTCGGGAGTTGCAAGCAGATCTGCTAGTAGCGAAACATTTACACACACAGGACAAAAAGACGCATTTGGTCATCAGGGTGATAGCTGGGGCCATTGGGTTTACATATGTCACATTTAACGAGGGTGAGACAGTCCCCGATAGGATACAAGTCACACTTGTATTCTGCTGCTGAACAACGTTTTGCACCCACAGAGAAAATTCTCACTGCTGTACAGATGGCTGTTATTAAAGAAAGACCTCTTCCCCAGGGGAAACGCATTATTGTTGTTTCTCCTATTCCGGCCCTCGAGGCTGTTACAAAAGCTAGCGTCCCGAACGCAAAAGCACTTCACCCGCGATGGATACAATGGGCTACGTCTTTAACAGCCACTGACGTAGATTACATTTTTGACCCAAAGTTACAAACTCAGGAATTTCTGCAATATGAAGTTGAATATCCAGTTCCCGCTGACACGTTGCCTATTGATCAATATCAAGTAGTCATGTACACCGATGCCTCTGCGCAACCGGCGATTGGAACAAAACACCAATATTCTGCTGCATGTGCGGTAGTGAGCGGCTATATGGAGAGGGAGAAATTCTGCCCCCAACATACCTACACGCAAACTTTAGGGGATTGTACGGCACAATTGGCTGAGCTAAAGGCTCTCCTGATCGCACTAGAACATACGGATCCGACGCAGTTCACACTGATTGTTTGTGATTCGTATTATTGCGTCCAGTCTTTTAATGAATATCTACATTACTGGCGCTTGAATGGGTTCAGAGATTCAAAAGGCAACACCATAAAACACAGACTACTGTGGGGGAAGGTAGCAGACCTGAAAGAGACGCTTCCCAAAGTCCATGTTGTGCATACACTTGGACACCAGCGCGTTGGAATACACGTTGCTGGAAATACCTTGGCTGATGAAGCCGCAAAGTTGGCAATGGCAATTGCCACTGTAGCTGCAGTGACTCGTTCAAGTTCCAAACCAGACACAGAGATTATGGCTGCCATAAAAGCTACGGTTGATGGCACGCCTTATCCTAAAGGATTTCCAAATAAATATCAATACTTCATGGGAAGTATGCTGAACGCTGAAGTTCAAATTCTTGGTGTAGGCGTACGCAACATCCCCAATAAAGATGTAAGACCACAATTGATTAAAGCAGCGCATGAGGGAGTGGCATCTGCACATGCTGGCGTGGCGGCTACAATATCGTTATTGCAGGCCCGTTACTGGTGGCCTGGTCTCTATAAAGAGACTAAGCAGTACGTCCTTTGTTGTGATATTTGTCAACAAATTAAAGTTTCTACGGCTAAGCGCCCGCCGCAGACACCCCTCTTAATATCTAACAGACCATTAAAATGTGTGTACTTGGATCATTGCGGTCCACTAACACCAGATAGTGCATACAAATATATACTAGTCGCTGTAGATTCTTGCTCCAGATTTGTGTGGGTGTGCCCACAGTGCTCGGCTGACGCTCGGACTGTTATTAAAGATTTGCGAGTCTTTGTCTGTATATATGCAGTTGCGGCATTCCATTCGGACCAGGGCCCTGCTTTTGCTTCAAGGGCATTCAGGGACACCATGGCTTTGTTGGGGGTCCAGCTTTAGTACTTGTCTCCATTTTCATCCCGAGGGAAATTCTGTTGTGGAGCGATTAAACCGCTATTTAAAGCAATCCTTAACAGCCAGAGTCTTAGGTATGGGTCGTAGTTGGCTAACCCACCTGTATGGAGTTCAGGGAGCACTAAATAACCTGCCTAGAAGGTCCCTGGGGGGTCGTACTTCATATCAGTGCCTGTTCGGAACACAAATGTTTGTTCCGGATCTTGATGGTCCTGGTGTGGAGGCGACGGAAACACCCTTTGACATAAATGATCGTGTCACTGTTTTACAGGAATTACAGCAGTTCTGTGAAGATAACTCTTCTAGAAGTGCCGCTTCCACAGGAATTAAGGATACACCAGTAACACCTACCGGCTGGATTCCCAGGATTGGGGATCTTGTGTGTGAAAAGGTTGCAGTGCACCAGTCCCTGTGTTGGGGATACACGGAACGAGTACTGTTATTCTACCCCCGTTGCCAGGTGGCAAAGAAAATTGCTTTGTTTCTATTGACAATGTCAAGTTACAACATGTGGCCGATTCTACACAGCCGACCAAGAGGAACGTCCAGTAGTTCCCGAATCCCTCTCACTACTGGAGAAGAAGTTCCACTTCAAGTCATCTATACTAATACTGTTGCCTCTCCGAGGTTGGGGAGGGTGGACGATGATCTAGCATTGGTTCCACTAACAACAACTAATTCAGAAACATTTGATCAAGTCACCATGACTACAGATGTGACGGATGGTGCTATCTACAGTGTACCACCGCGAGAAACACCAACTCCTCCATTGACTAGGGCGACACGTTTTGCACGAACTGCCTCTGGTTACTTTGCCGACAACAACGATGGTCTATCGGACTCATTTGCCTCTTCGACTACTGACCTATCAGGTCCACGTAAGCTGATGTGTTGGCTTAAAGATACGTATTTTGTTTTTCCATGGAATTATCTGTGGCTTTTATTGACTATGATAGCATTTTTTCTTTGGATTGGGTTTGTTATCACCTTTTTTCTACTGATACATGGTCATTTTCTTCCTGAGAGATCAGCTGTTGAACAGGTGGAGGAGGTGTTAAAACCACATTTTTCATCACCATAGGGTTCGAAGAGATTTGTCCTTTGTAAACATTTCTGCAGTACCAATTCCAGATGGGATTGTGTGGGATAAAGTAATGTTTGATATATAGGGTCCCACTGAGATAATTCAAATACCATATGTACTAAAGTTATCTATGAATTATATAGTAATACCAGGCATTGTATCTGATGATTGGGATGTGAAGACTGTTGATTCAATGATGACAGAATTACAATATTATACTGTCTATGAAAATGAAGACGTTTACAAGTTTAAAGAGAATTATGGTGACATGTTTTGCTATAATTATTATGGGCACCACTTCATACATAGAGCAAGTAGTCCAAAAACAATATTTGACTATACGCAATGGGAACATTGCCCAACTCCCCACAAGGGAGTTCCAAAAGATATTTTGATAAATTTACATATTTTTCTGGGCATCATCAAAAGAATGCTAAGTCATATTATTTTAGATTAACCTTTTTAGTGCAGGCGTCGGCCACTGGCTGACGCCCACACTCCCTCCCTGGTGCGCGTCACGACCAGTGGCTGACACCAGGAAGGGTATTAATAAATCCTCGGGTGCGATTTATTTGTAATTTTTTCCATTCCCCGGGAGACACGGAAGCTTCCGTGTCTCCCCCCCACCCGCCCCTCTGTGACATCAGCGCGCCGCGAGGCGCGCTGACGTTACAAAGGTGTTTTCCCCATCAAAGCAGGAAGCAGCCTTGCGGGCGCTTCCTGCTTCAATGGGGAAAACGGCCTTCCCCACGTTCGGTAAGAAAGGGGAGAGTCTCCCCTTTCTTACGAGTCCTTCCTGAAAGTGTTTCCTGGCCCCCGGTCGCAGCACAGCTGCACCCCCCAACCCGGGGAAATTTTATTTAAAAAAAAAAAAAAAAAAAGAATAAAATAAAAAGACAGGGGGTCGCCCGTGGGCAGGGTGACCCCCTGTGGGGGCAATATTTTCTTTTTAGATGTTGTAGGGTTTCCCTGGGGGCTATTTTGGCCCCCAAGGAACCATACAACAACTAAAAAAATATAGAACTATATATAGATCTATATATATATAGATATATCTATGTAGATATATCTATGTACATGGATATATCTATAGATATATCTATGTAGATATATATATATATATATATAGATAGATCTATATATATCAATCAATCAAAGAGATTTATAAAGCGCGCTACTCACCCGTGAGGGTCTCAAGGCGCTGGGGGGGGGGTGCGGGGGAGGGAAAGGGGCTGGGAGGTTCACTGTTCGAAAAGCCAGGTTTTGAGGCCCTTCCTGAAAAGAAGTAGGTTTTGGGTCTTGCGAAGGTGGGTTGAGAGGGCGTTCCAGGTTTTGGGTGCAAGGTAGGAGAAGGATCTGCCCCCGGTGGTGGTGTGTTTGATGCGGGGGACAGAGGCGAGAGAGAGGTCAGCTGAGCGGAGGTTTCGTGTAGGGGTGTGGAAGGTGACTCTCGTTGAGGTAGGCAGGGCCTGTGTTGTGGAGTGATTTGTGTGCGAGGATGAGGATCTTGAAGGTGATCCTTTTGTCAATGGGGAGCCAGTGGAGGGATTTGAGGTGTGGAGAGATGTGTTCGTGTCCGGGGAGGTCGAGGATGAGTCATGCTGCTGAGTTCTGGATGCGTGTAGTTTGCGCTTGAGTTTTAGAGTGGTGCCAGCTTGGAGGGCGTTTCCGTAATCAAGTCTGCTGCTGATGAGTGCGTGAGTGACAGTTTTTCTGGTCTCTGTGGGGATCCATTTGAATGTTTTTTTCAGTATACGGAGTGTGCTGAAGCATGAGGAGGTGAGAGCGTTGATTTGTTGGGTCATCGAGAGGGAGGAGTCTAGGATGATGCAGAGGTTGCGTGCGTGGTTGGCGGGGGTGGGTGCAAGGCCTAGCGTGGTGGGCCACCATGAGGGGTCCCAGGTGTTTTTGTGTGGGCCAAAGAGGATTATTTCGATTTTGCTTGAGTTGAGTTTCAGGTGGTTGGCTGTCATATATATATCACTTTTGTCAATATGTGTGTGGTTTCCCTGGGGGAAAAGGGTCAGACATGTCTAGTGGCAGTTTTAGTGCCATAAAGAAGCGCAGAAGGTTTATATGCCTACTGCAAAGAGCAAATCTGTATTTTATGTAAATAGCTGAGTACATTAGTAAAGTCAGCCATTACCTGCGCTATAATACCAATGAAATGTATGTGCGGGGTGGAGGGCGGCTATGGAGAGATGAAGGGCACTTTTGCTGGGTGGTAATGAGGGAATCCTAGGAGGAGGGAGTGGGAGCACGAATAATGATTGTTGGACTGCGCGCAGGAGGTGCTAAAGACTGTGATGAATGGTATGTGACAAGGTGTTTTTTTAGTGTCTTGAAAGAACGTGCTGATTGAGGGAAGAAGCGCAGGTAAGGTGGCCTCTACTGTTGCACGTATCTCACACACACCATCGATTTTGTGACTGTCTACGTAGGCTAGTGTTTTAGAGCAACAGTTTAGCCAATAGCAGAGATGGCATCTTGATGGATGACTGCTGTCTGCACTCAGGTTATAGAGGACCGCTCTGACATAGGATCCGAGACTGAGACATCAGATACTGAGACAGCATCTGAGGGATAGGACAATGGCCCAGACTCTGGGAGTGATTTTTCAGTCGGAGGAGTCCCATTCGATAACTCCTCTTCCAGTACATTATGAGGGAGGAGATGAGGACAGTCCTGCTGTCCCTTCGCAAGCAGTCTGTGCAACTGGGTAATAGTGGGTTAGCCCAACCCAGAGAGCAGGTGAATGCGGCGGCAAGCAGAGAGAGAGAGAGTGCTCTCTTGGAAGCTCCCCAATTTAGTTCAGCCCCAAATTCCACCACCCAAATCGTATTGTGGAGACATCAAAATTATCTATGGCAAAACAAACTGGTTTTGTAAGGCAGGCACCTGTGTTTTTGGTCCTGGATTCGGCGGCCATATAGAGAAACACACTAAACCCAAACATTTCTGGAAACTAGACATTCGGGGGAGTCCACAGAGGTGTGACTTGTGGGGATTCCCCAAAGTTTTCTTACCCAGAATATCCTGCAAAGCTGAAATGTTGAATAAAAACTCTATTTTTCTTGCATTTCTGTCACACAAACTACAGGAATATGCTGGGATCCACAAAATTCCTACCACCCAGTGACTCCTCACCTGTCCTGATAAAAACACTACCCCACTTGAGTGCCTACACCTAGTGCCTGCGTCAGGAATGGATCACCCCAGGGTCAACAGCTGCCTCACGTAAGGACCAACATTGACCGTTGTGTGATCTATTCCTGTCGCGGGCACCAGGCCTACCCACACAAGTGAGGTATCATATTTATCGGGAGACTTGGGGGAACGCTGGGTGGAAGGAAATTTGTGGCTCCTCTGAGATTCCAGAACTTTCTGTCACCGAAATGTGAGGAAAATGTGTTATTTTAGCCACATTTTGAGGTTTGCAAAGGATTCTGGGTAACAGAACCTGGTCAGAGCCCCACAAGTCACCCCATCTTGGATTTCCCTAGGTCTCTAGTTTTAAAAAATGCACGGGTTTGGTAGGTTTCCCTATGTGCCGGCTGAGCTAGAGGCCAAAATCTACAGGTAGGCACTTTGCAAAAAACAGCTCTGTTTTCTGTCAAAAAAATGTGATGTGTCCACGTTGTGTTTTGGGGCATTTCCTGTTGCGGGCGCTAGGCCTACCCACACAAGTGAGGTATCATTTTTATTGGGAGACTTGGGGGAACATAGAATAGCAAAACAAGTGTTATTGCCCCTTATCTTTCTCTACATTTTTTCCTTCCAAATATAAGAGAGTATGTAAAAAAGACGTCTATTTGAGAAATGCCCTGCAATTCACATGCTAGTATGGGCACACCGGAATTCAGAGATGTGCAAATAACTACTGCTCCTCAAAACCTTATCTTGAGCCCATTTTGGAAATGCAAAGGTTTTCTTGATACCTATTTTTCACTCTTCATATTTCAGCAAATGAATTTCTGTATACCCAGTATAGAATGAAAACCAACTGCAGGGTGCAGTTCATTTATTGGCTCTGGGTACCTAGGGTTCTTGATGAACCTACAAGCCCTTTATATCCCCGCAACCAGAAGAGTCCAGCAGACAAAACGGTATATTGCTTTTGGAAACCTGACATCGCAGGAAAAAGTTACAGAGTAAAACATAAAGAAAAATGGCTGTTGTTTTCAGCTCAATTTCAATATTTTTTTATTTCAGCTGTTATTTTCTGTAGGAAAACCTTGTAGGATCTACACAAATGACCTCTTGCTGAATTTAGAATTTGTCTAGTTTTCAGAAATGTTTAGCATTCCGGGATCCAGCATTGGTTTCACACCCATTCCTGTCACTAACTGGAAGGAGGCTGAAAGCACCAAAAATAGTAAAAATGGGGTATGTCCCAGTAAAATGCCAAATTTGTGTTGAAAAATGTGGTTTTCTGATTCAAGTCGGCCCGTTCCTGAAAGGTGGGAAGATAGTGATTTCAGCACCAGAAACCCTTTGTTGATGGCATTTTCAGGGAAAAAACCACAAGCCTTCTTCGGCAGCCCTTTTTTCCCATTTTTTTCGAAAAAACGAAATTTTCACTGTATTCTGGCTATTTTCTTGGTCTCCTCCAGGGGAAACCACAAACTCTGGGTACCATTAGAATCCCTAGGATGTTGGAAAAAAAGGACGCAATTTTGGCGTGGTTAGCTTATGTGGACAAAAAGTTATGAAGGCCTAAGCGCGAACTACCCCAAATAGCCAAAAAAGGGCTCAGCACTGGGGGGGAAAAGGCCCAGCAGCTAAGGGGTTAACTTCGACTAAGGATAAACAAATGTTGTTGACCAACACGAAATTTATATATTCGGATTCCTTTGTTTCCCGATTGTCAATTGAAGGTTATGAATATTGGTCAAAAAATGTTGATTTGAAAAGTGTTTGGGGAACAAAAAATTGGCAAACCAAGGGTAGAGAATCATTGTTTAGAGCATGTCTCATTCCCGTTCAAATGATTTTTTTAAATGAAACAGTACAACAAACTAGCTGTTTAGGCTTAGCCACAATCAGAGAATTGAACATGCCTAGTATACCAGCCCCTGCAAAAATTAATAATTGGCAGGAACACGTAAATGCCACCTTTAGTGAGCCTACTGAATGGTTCCAGAATGGTACATTTAACGCTTCATTGACACGTCCAGGCGGGTGGTTAGTGTGGCCAATAGACACCAACTGGTGTCATCAACGTTTTGTCACCTCCTCGGGGGGTTTTCCGAATGAGTAGGTCAGACCCTTGCTATATATCACCAGAACATGCTGAAATAATTACTACATATAGGGGGTCATTCTGACCTCGGCGGTAAAAGGCGCTTACCGCCGGTCAGAAGACCGCCATAACACCGCCGCGGTAAACCGCCATGGTCATTCTGACCCGCAACTGGCAAACCGCCAAAAACCCGACATCCACAAAAGTCCGCCACACCAACGGGCAGCGCAAGACAGGTGATGACCAAACCTCCACCGTCACGCCAACAGAAATACGCCCATCCCATTCCGACCCACAAATCCCCGCAGCGGTCTTTCAACCGCGGTATTCCATTGGCGGTACACACCGCCGCGGTATAAATACACACACCTTTACAAAACACTACCACATTGGACAAATCAAAATACACACACCTGAGATACATACACACACCACTCCCACACACCCAATTAAATATAAAACACACACCCACATCACCCACAAACCCTTACGACCACAATTGCGACTGAAGGACAGAGAGAGACAGCACAGCATAGAGTAGACCATCACACAGAGGCAAATCACAACATCACCCACACAATTTCCACGCACAAAACACCATACACCACCACACTCACCACACTCTACAACACATACACCACCCCTCACCTCATCCACACCACCCCATGGCACCCCAAAGACACCCCAGGTTCTCTGACGCAGAACTCAGGGTCACGGTGGAGGAAATAGTTCGTGTAGAGCCCCAGCTCTTCAGTGCACAGGTGCAGCACACCACCATTTCCAGGAAGATGGAGCTATGGAGCAGAATAGTGGACAGGGTCAACGCTGTGGGACAGCATCCACGCAATCGGGACAACATCAGGAAGCGGTGGAACGACCTACGGGGGAAGGTGCGTTCCATGGTATCAAGGCACAACATCGCGGTACAGCGGACTGGCGGCGGACCCCCACCTACTCCCCCAGAATTCACAGCATGGGAGGAGGAAGTCTTGCACATCCTGCATCCTGAGGGCCTCGCAGGAGTAGGCGGAGGAATGGACTCTGGTAAGTCAAATCTCCACTACTTCATTCCCCCCATCCCACCTGCGTGCCAAATCATCCCCCCACCCTCACCCCCACCCCCATCACACCAACTCCTTGCAAATGGCTCACCATCACAACCCACCCATCCCAAAACCTAGCCCTGCATGCGTCCCCAAAGCATGGACACCCATCACCAAAGCATGCCCACTGCACACACCCATCATCCCCACAAGCCACCGTCACAAAAGCCCCCACAAGGGAATGCCAGCACTGGGGTACACGGCCACCCACCCATTACACGAAATGCCACACACAGAAGCAATAACCATACTCTTATACCCCTGCAGGACCCGAACGCCACCACACCGCCACGGAGGGCCCAGAGATGTCCATCCCACCCCCAGAAGAGGCCCCCAGTGATGACAGCAGCTCTGTCTCCCTGGACCCAGATGACCAGCCCGGCCCATCGGGGACCTCGGGACAGTCGGTTCCCCACAGACAGCCACAGGCTACATCAGACCTAACCCCCTCTGGGAACACCAGCACAGCTCCCACCCAGCGGGCCCATGCCTCTGTCTCCAGGACACGTCAATCAGCGGTGTGTCCACCACTACAGGGCACCCAGGTTGACCCACCACCCCAACAACAACAGGGACCTGGGGGCAGTGGTAGTGGGCACACCGTCCAGGGGACAGAGGCCCAGGGAAACAGGGGAACTGGGAGGGCTGCTGTGCGACAGGGGGGGGACAGGCCCAGGGAACCGACTCTCCAAGAGGCCCTCTCCTCCATCATGGGAGCATACCACCACTCCCAGGAGACGATGGCGACGGTACTGGCCAGGTTCCAGGAGATCCAGGTACTGCAGGAGGAACAGTACATGGGGTTCAGAGAGGAACTGAGGAACATTAGTTCTGCAATGGGGACCATTGTCGTGGCCCTTAACCAGATAGTCACCACATTGCGGGACCATGTGGCACCACAAAGGGCCCCTGTCACTAGCCTGGACCAGGAACAGCCTACCACCTCCGCCGGCGCTAGTGGACAGGAGGCCCCCACACAACGACAGGCCACCAGAACCCCACCTCCTGCAGAAGAAGAACCACCCTGCAAGCGGCACCTGAGATCTCACAAGAAGACAGAGTAGGATGCCAAGACCCCCGCCAGCAAAGGATACCCCCTGATGTCATCCCACTGTCCCACATTGTCACCCTGTCCAACCTTGAACTGCCCCTGCTCCATCCTTCCACAGGCATATGGACAATGCACCTGTGAGACTGAAAACTGGACTCTGCCATGGACATTACTCCACCATCACCGTTTTACAATCATGTTCCTAAATTTAGCACTTTAATAAAATCACTTATTGCACTTAAAAAATCTGGAGTCTGCTTGTATTTTGAACAAATGTATTAGACATAACGGTGCAATAATGTTCAGTCACACTGTGATGACAACATACCACTGTCACAAAGCTGTAGTCCATGGGCAAACAAAGCAGAGGTCACGCAGTGGGGCCCACAGCTCTGAAAACGGAAGGGAAAGTCACAACTCAGTTAACAGGAACTGGGGGGAAACGCAGACAGTAGAGAGGCAGGAGACTTTAAGTAAATGTAATATGGCGTGGTTGATTCGTACCTGTGTGCTACTGAAAATACTGTTGTATCACTGTGTCCCTGTTGTCTGTGTCGTCCCCGTCGTCTTCCTCCTCTTCACTCTCCACAGGCTCCACAGCTGCTACAACACCACCATCTGGACCATCCTCCTGCAGGAAAGGCACCTGGCATCGCAAAGCCATGTTGTGAAGCATACAGCAGGCCACGATGATATGGCACACCTTCTTTGGTGAGTACATTAGGGATCCACCTGTCATATGCAGGCACCTAAACCTGGCCTTCAGGAGGCCGAAGGTTCTTTCTATAATCCTCCTAGTTCGCCCATGGGCCTCATTGTAGCGTTCCTCTGCCCTTGTCCTGGGATTCCTCACTGGGGTAAGTAGCCACGACAGGTTGGGGTAACCAGAGTCACCTATTAGCCACACACGGTGTCTCTGTAGCTGTTCCATCACATAAGGGATGCTGCTATTTCGCATGATGTACGCGTCATGCACTGACCCAGGGAACTTGGCATTTACATGGGAGATGTACTGGTCAGCCAAACAGACCACCTGGACATTCATCGAATGATAACTTTTTCTGTTGCTGTACACCTGCTCACTTTCACTGGGGGTAACCAAAGCAACATGAGTCCCATCAATGGCACCAATGATGTTGGGGATATGTCCAAGGGCATAGAAATCACCCTTCACTGTAGCCAAATCGCCCACCTCAGGGAAAACAATGTAGCTCCGCATGTATTTCATCAGGGCAGACAACACTCTGGACAAAACCTTAGAAAACATAGGCTGAGACATCCCTGATGATATGGCCACAGTTGTTTGGAATGATCCACTTGCCAAAAAATGGAGTACTGACAGAACCTGCACCAGAGGGGGAATCCCTGTGGGTTGGCGAATGGGGGACATCAGGTCTGGCTCCAGCTGGGCACACAGTTCCTGTATAGTGGCTCTGTCAAGCCTGTATGTCAGTATGACATGTCTTTCTTCCATTGTCGACAGGTCCACCAGCGGTCTGTACACGGGAGGATTCCTCCATCTCCTCGCAAGTCCCAGCGGACGGTGCCTAGGAAGGACAACATGGAGCACAGAGTCAAGCAACCCACAGGTACGTAACCACAGCTTGCACAGTACACGATTCACTATGCATTGAATGGCTTGTATGATTGGCAATGCAAGGCCTAGGCCTGTGTGACGCTGTAGAAATTAAGCCATGTGGGCCCTTGAAATGGCGGCTGCCTGACCTGTGAAGTGTGACAATGGGATGTGAGGTCAATGCACTGGCGTGGCACACCGTGGCGGTAGGCGGTCGAAGACCGCGGCGCAAAGCAGCATTGGTTAACATTGAACCCTATGGGTCTCAGGAGCCAATGACGATGTGCGCCGGCGGACGCGGTAAGCACCGCCGCGGGCGTGACCGCCATTTTCTATCTGCTTAATCACTCGAGACCTGATCATCCACAGGAGAGGACCTATACTGCAAGTGCTGCTGTGACCTCGGTCTGGAAGAGACAATGGCTGCTGCGACTGGGGAAAGGGCCTCTGCCTTCACATCTGAGGAATTGGAGAAACTTGTTGATGGGGTCCTCCCCCAGTATGCGCTACTCTACGGTCCTCCAGACCAACAGGTAAGTACACAGGGAGCACGTTGTATGGGCTATGCCTGTGTTGAGTGGGGTGGATGTGAGATGGTGGGGAGGGGAGCGAATGAGGAATGCAACGCACGACAGATGAGAGCATGTGCCACATGGCAAGGTTGGGGAGGGGGGGGCCACTCATATCGACCATGCAGAAAAGTGATGATATTTCTTTTCCCACCCTGTACATGTCACATAGGTCAGCGCCCATCAGAAGATCGACATTTGGCGTGCCATCGCCAAGGACGTCCGGGCCCTGGGGGTCCACAACAGACGGGGCACTCACTGCCGCAAGAGGTGGGAGGACATCCGCCGCGGGAGCAGAAAGACCGCCGAGGCTCTGCTGGGGATGGCCTCCCAACCTAGGAGGTGTGCCACACGGCAATTGACCCCCCTGATGTCCCGGATCCTGGCGGTGGCCTACCCCGATTTGGATGGGCGCGTGAGGACATCACAGCAGACACAAGGGGGTGAGTCTCAGCACCTTCTGCTATATCAGCGCACAGTGGAGGTGTCTGGGTGGTGGAGGAGGGCTGTGGCTCTAGGCCAGGGCGGTTTCTGTAGGCTAGGCCCCTCCGTTAGGCATGGCCCTGTGCCCCCGCCCCCCACCTCTGTAGAGTGCTAAGTACAGCTATCCATGGCCCGGGCTCACCTATGTGTGCAGTTGTCCTCCATAGACTTGTAGGCCAAGTCACAATAATTGAGTAGTGTACCCCGAGTGCGCAGCGTAGTGCAGGGGGCTTCTGTGTCTGTCCTCTCCGCCAACGGTGCCGCCAATGCATGCACTCAACATGTCTTTCTTTCTTCTCCCCCCCTTTTTTTTGGTTTTCCTGTTCATGTGTGCATTAGCATCATCAGGCGGAGGAGAAGTGGCATCGGCGCATGAGGGAGCTGCATCTCACATGGCCCCGGAGGGCCCTGCAACCGACTCCGAGTTCACCAGTGAGACGGAGGGCGAGGGGAGCACCACAACGGGGACCCGTGGAGACGTCAGAGACACCGACACGTCCTCGGAAGGGAGCTCCCTTGTGGTGGCGGCAACATCCGTGCCCAACGCAACAACAGGTACAGCCGCCACCCAGCGCACCAGCTCCGCCCTCCCAGCAGCCCCTCACCGTTCGCCCCGTGCCCGCTCGGCCAGGAAGCCGGGCATCTCCTTCGCCCCAGGCACCTCAGGCCCTGCCCCAGTTACCCCTGCTGCCCTCAGTGCGGAGATCATTGACCTCCTCCAGACGCTCATTGTTGGGCAGTCTACCCTTTTGAATGCCATCCAGGGGGTGGAAAGGGAGGTGCATCGGAGCAATGCATACCTGGAGGGCATTCATTCGGGTCAGGCTGCCCATCAGCAATCGTTCAACGCTCTGGCCTCAGCACTGACGGCAGCCATTGTCCCTGTCTCCAGCCTCCCTCCTCCAACTCCCTCCACCCAGTCCCACTCCCCTGTTCCTCTGCCTATCCCAGACACACCTACAGACCAGCCTGCACACACATCAACACCCAAGGGCAGCTCATCCAGACATAAGCACCACAGATCACACAAGCATTCACACAAGCAACATCCACATGCAGACATGCCAACAGCCACTGCCTCCTCTGTGTCCCCCTCCTCCTCGTCTCCCTCCTCCCTCCCTGTGACGTCTCCACTCACACATGCATGCACAACATCATCAGCCACTACGTCCATCACCAGCACACCCACCAGAACACTCCGCACACGTGCAGTCACCACCCCCACTACCATTTACACGTCCCCTGTGTCCTCTCCCAGTGTGTCTGTCACCCCCTCTTCCAAACCACACAAACGCAGGCAGCCACCCACCCAACAGCCATCCACCTCACGACAGCCTCCGTCACAAGCACCTGCACCCAAAGACAGCACACTTGACTCTCCTACAACCACATCCTCTTCCTCCACTCCCATACCCACTGCACCTACCCTTCCCATTGCTCCTAAAAAGTTTTTCCTCTCCAAAATTAACCTCTTTGCATCACCTGACCCACCCCCTCCATCTCGTAAGAGTCCAAACAGCACCTCAGCCACCACAAGCCCTGCACCTACTAGGACCATAGTTCAGGGCTATAGGAGTCCACCAGCTCCTAGGGCTGGAACATCGGCCAGCAGCAAGGGGACAGCCAGCCCACCCCCTGGGAAAAGAACCAAAAAAGGGAAGGGCCGGCGCGACAGGCCTGAGACGGCTGCCCCCAAGGACACTACCCTTGCACCGTCACCTGGCACATCCACAAAGGGAGGCAAGGGCCCCAGAGATTCGGCGAAGGAGGGCAAGGGCAGCAGGGCGGACAAGTCCGGCAGCAGGCGAGCTGCCCAGGAGGGCCCCACCAGCCCCATTTCGGGTGTGACGGAGGACACCCACGGGCCCAGGACTCCAGCACAGGAGGGCCCGCTAGCGAAAGGTCGGATGGCGACTGAGCGGGAATTATTGGCCAGATCTAGTTCCCTAGGAACACAAGACAAGCACCGCTGAACAGGGCCCCGCCGTGACAAGCACCGCTGAACAGGGCCCCGCCAAGACAAGCACCGCTGAACAGGGACCCGCCGTGACAAGCACCGCTGAACAGGGCCCCGCCGTGACAAGCACCGCTGAACAGGGCCCTGCCGTGACAAGCACCGCTGAACAGGGCCCTTCCTGTCAAGCACCGCTCCGCTGGGCCCTTCCTGTCAAGCACCGCTCCGCTGGGCCCTTCCTGTCAAGCACTGCTCCGCTGGGTCCTTCCTGTCAAGCACCGCTCTGCTGGGCCCTTCATCTCAAGCACCGCTCCGCTGGGCCCTTCATCTCAAGCACTGCTCCGCTGGGCCCTTCATCTCAAGCACCGCTCCGCTGGGCCCTTCCTGTCAAGCACCGCTCCGCTGGGCCCTTCATCTCAAGCACCGCTCCGCTGGGCACCGCCGTCTCTGAACTGCTCCGCTGGGCCCTTCCTGTCAAGCACCGCTCCGCTGGGCCCTTCCTGTCAAGCACCGCTCCGCTGGGACCTTCCTGTCAAGCACTGCTAGCCCATTGACAGGGCCGGATCTGTGTTGTGCAGGGCTTCACGAAGCACTCTGGCCAACATGCCTCCTCCATAACCAGTGGAGTCTGTAATCCACCTGATGGACTGTGGCTTTGCACTTCCCATGATGTGACAGTGGTCAACCCACCCACTGTAGAGACTTGAGAGACTGTGGCTTTGCACTCCCCAGGATGGTACAGTGGGCAATCCACCCACTGTAGAGACTTGAGAGTCTGTGGCTTTGCACTCCCCAGGATGGTACAGTGGGCAATCCACCCACTGTGGAGACTTGAGAGACTGTGGCTTTGCACTCCCCAGGATGGTACAGTGGGCAATCCACCCACTGTAGAGACTTGAGAGACTGTGGCTTTGCACTCCCCAGGATGGTACAGTGGGCATGGAGGCCCCTCGTGGATCTGGCGTCGTGGACTCATGTGGCTGAGGTGCCCCCCCTTCCCTTCCCCCTGAGGTGCCTGTAGTTTTATTATCTGATGCCCCAGCAGTGTTCTCTCCAATGGAATCGGGTCTCGTGTGTGGGCTTTGCCATGTGTTTATGCACATTGGCCCACGAACAATGGAAGGTAGCCAATATGTGCCGGACTTTTGGGCTATGTATATATTGTTAATGTTGTAATATATTTTATTTAGATATTTCATATTTCACTTGACTTCAAATATGCTATAATATAATTAAATTTTAACGATCAATTTATTTTGTCTTTGCATTCTTCCGGGGGGTTTGGGGGGTGTCACTCTGACTTGTTGCTCTGCATTGGTGTGTAGGGATTTGGGAGGGGGTGGGGGGGTGGGTGTGTCGCGTATGTGTGTGCCCGTAACCTTTTCTCCTCCCCCCTCCCCTGTGTCGTAGGTGCAGTACTCACCGTTGTCGTCTGCGCCGGCGTTCGTGCTCCTGGTAGAGGAGCAGGTGGACAATAGCTGGTAGGATGTTTAATTCGGGTTCCATGCTGTCCAGATTCCTCGTGGAGTGTATAGAGGTGAGCGTTTTCCCGTTCGTAGTCTGTTTCCGCCGTGTTTTTATCGGCGGGGCTCCCGCCCCGGAAAAGGTGGCGGATTGGTGGGTCGTGATAGGGTGGGCGGTACATTGTCTGCCGCCTGTCTGTTGGCGGTGACCGCCACGCTGTTTGTTTGTCCCGCCGTGGCGGTCGGAGTGTTAATATGGCGGGCTGTGTTGGCGGTTCCCGCCAGGGTCAGAATTCCATTTTTTTTACCGTCTGCCTGTTGGTGAGTTGGCCGCCGCTTTAACACCGACCGCCAGGGTTGGAATGACCCCCATAGTGTGGGAAAATTGTGCCAGCAATGGTTAAAATCATCCTCGCTAGATGCAGTTAAGACACACCTCACTCTCCTGTCTAATGACACTGACTTACAAGATTTTTTGTCAGGCCGAAGATGCCATGTAGGAAGCGTTTCTTGTATGAAGTATACAATGAAATATGGAAACTTTCCCAACAAGAGGCTGCTGCCCGGTTAAGGCAGATAGATCAGGAAAATCTGAAAAAAACATTAGCTGTTGTGGATAATGGAATTCACACCTTGTCCGACCGGATATATACAATTAACAACATTGTTTCCTCTGCAATAGACATTATACGATCTGATATGTCTTCTTTATATCATGGACAGAGTCAGACCAGGTCCATTATGCAGTTGGGTTGGACGCTTCAGACACTGAAGGCTGGTCGCGTTCCGTGGCAGCACATCAGTGCCAGAGAAATATTTTTTTCCTTTAATTTAACGCGACAACAACTAATGGCTAAGAAGGAAGCGACTTATGTCATGCTCAACATTGAAAAGTTAGAAAGATTGCCTTTTACCGTGGCCGAGATTCCCTCTGCAGAGTGGTTGATTCACGGGGTTATTAATCTGCCTATTTCTACATTACAATTCACTTCTTGTTTGAAACACGTTCCGGTAGGCAGATACGGAAAGTTGGGAGATAGTTACATCCATGAGGTGTGGGAGCTTCCCTTCTTGTACAAATGCCTCAATGGCATGAAAGAAGTCTGTCTTAGCGGTAGAGAATGCGAGACTTCAGTCAGCCATTCGATGATTTGTAAGCAGCTGTCCTTGCAAGGGTGGTGTAATGCCTTGGTAGCATACTTGGCTTGCTATCTGAAGGGAGTTCTCGTCCCCTTGATTAAATGCACATTCCAGGTGCTTTCAAACGGCAGCTACGTCCTCCTCAATAGTGAAGACTGTTGTGGCATGCGGGCCGGAATAGTTTACGCCGTTTTGGTCACTAAGGTCGTCACTTGCTGCGGAGTGTGTTGTTTCCCCCCACTAAACTGAGGGAGGTAGCGGATATTTGGCCTCACATTGCTACTTCCAAGGTGAATTTCGACAAGTTAAGTAGACTAAAGGCTTTATTGTTTCAGAAGCATGTGGCCCTTACATCTGCATGCAAGACCTACGCACTTCAGGTGGCCAGCGGAAATACAGTCCCTGTTAAATACCAACTTTCCGAGCCACTTTGGTGAACTCGTGGGACGTATATTTAATGCGCCAGCACAGCTGGATTAGCACATTTTTTCAAAGCTGTTGGTGTTGGTTTCGTTCACACCTTCTCTTCTATAGTCGGTTTAATACCTTCGGCTATTCATTCAATTTCCGGGAGCATTTTTGGGGGATTTCCGATAACTTTGGCCTTATTAGCCGTCATTTTGCTGTTGTTTTTCCTCAATGGCTGTCCCGCCACAACAAGGACAAATGAGGGCGCTCCCATCAGCGCAGCTGTGTCGTGATCGCATGATGCAGCACTTTGGAGCAACACTCCTGGAATATTTGGAGTGTGACTGGTCTCTGTCATTCAGGCCAGTTTTGGATTGTGTGCAGCCCGTGTTTCGGTGCCGTTGGTGCTCTTTTGAACATGCACTAGACGTCTGTCTCTCCGGGCGACGCCCCCCAGTGGTTGATGCTGATCTGTTGATGTTCCCGATGAGGGCTCATTACCAGACATGCGCGCTGCGGCTGCGTTTGCTTCAAGAGGCTACTTACAAGACATCCTTCCTGGAGGAAGTTGATATTGACTCGTTTACAGGCTCTACACGGGATGCTGCCTTGGTTGACACTGGCGCTTTGGAACACACCTACTCCTTGGTAGTCTTTGGCGTGGATTTTCCGGTTTTGTAGGGTGGGGTGCAGTGTAGCCATTTTTTTATGTAGCTTTATGCACGTTTGCTTAACGTATTAGGCCTCTGTGCACTTTGCCCTAGATGCATTTTATTCAACCTCGCACTGTTATTTTACAATAACCAGTTTCACGGTCTTGTTTTTATTTCATTCTATCACACTGTTTAGCTTACTTCAGCACTTTGTTCTCAAACAATACATTCTTGCTCGCTCTGTGCTTCAGTCAAGGATACAGTCTGGTACATTGCCGATAGACGTGGTAGAAGTTTAGTCTTTAGGGTTCGTAGAGAGTACACGTCCTTACGTAGGGACGTTTCTTAGAACATTGGCGTGTTAGTTATAAAAACACTTTCTAGTCCTAGTACACGTAGAGGGAGATTCCGCCCAGGAACCTACAACTAGATGATGACTGCCCCGTTGCAGATGCTGATGCAGATTACAGGCCTTTGCTCAGGTATGAGGGTTAATGTCCTCCAGCGGGAACCTGAAAGGCAGGCTTAGAGCTTCACAGGCTGTACTCAACATATAACTTAGAGAGAACATAATCTAGTTGCACTATGATAGCCTTATTCTTGTGCTTCACTCTCCTCGTTACTATTTCAATCCTACTGTGTTGTATAGTTCTGGTTATTGCAGCTCATGCTTTGTTATCTAAAATGCAGTCGTTTTATTAAACCAATCTTTAAAACTCAAACTGCCTTTGTCATTTATATATGAGACCGCACTGTGTATGAGAAAACTGGTTGTGACCTGAGTGACCACGACTTCCCTGGGAAGTACTAAGATGTCATGCGCTCGGCTGCCCAATCGTCTCCTCCCTTCGGGAGAGATGAGGCACTGCTAGTTAGCCGGAGCGAAAACCGGATTTGGGGTGACAAGGGTCCTTCGCCGTGGGTCAGACTTAGTCACCCACACTGTGAACGATCTTGCTGCCCAAAAATCAAGTAGTCTCATTAGGATAATGAGAGACTAGCGACAAGAGGTATTATAGGTAGGTTGAGGGTACGGATGTGAGGGCTATATCATCCTCAAGCATTATAAGGTTTTTGGAGAGTATATTTAAAAGGGAGAGTTTTCCAAAATGGATACTGTCAGATAATGGTCAACAATTTTGCTCAAAAGAGATATGTAATTATTTTGATTCATGTGCCACCTATCATCCTGAAACCAATGGTGCTCTTGGACGCTTCAATAAATAAGTGAAAGTATACAATTGCAAAGATTAATTGTATAGGTTGCAAGTTAGAACTTTCAAAAAGGATAAAAGTATATTGTATGTCTATATACAGTTCAACTAAGAAAACTCAGTTTTTAATATTTAAAGGAAGAGAGCCTAACACTAGATTGAGTCCATGTTGAATTCCTAGAGTGTTCCTTGCCAGTTGCCCCTGTTTGGCTATGGATGTAGGAAGGTAGCCTCTTTCTAGCCTTGTTACCCCTACTTTTGGCCTGTGTGTGAGTATATGTCAGGGTGTTTTTACTGTCTCACTGGGATCCTGCTAGCCAGGACCCCAGTGCTCACAGTGGAAACCCTATTTTGTCAGTGTGTTTGATATGTGTCACTGGGATCCTGCTAGCCAGGACCCCAGTGCTCATAGTTTGTGGCCTATATGTGTTACCTGTGTGGTGCCTAACTGTATAACTGAGGCTCTGCTTACCAGAACCTCAGTTTTTATGCTTTCTCTGCTTTTAAAATTGTCACTGCAGGCTAGTGACCATTTTTACCAATTCTGATTGACACACTGGAACACCCTTATAATTCCCTAGTATATGGTACCTAGGTACCCATGGTATTGGGGTTCCAGGAGATCCCTATGGGCTGCAGCATTTCTTTTGCCACCCTTAGGGAGCTCTGACAATTCTTACACAGGACTGCCACTGCAGCCAGAGTGAAATAACATCCACGTTATTTCACAGCCATTTTACACTGCACTTAAGTAACTTATAAGTCACCTATATGTATAACCTTTACTTAGTGAAGGTTAGGTGCAAAGTTACTAAGTGTGAGGGCATCCTGGCACTAGCCAAGGTGCCCCCACATTGCTCAGGACAATTTCCCCGGACTTTGTGAGTGCAGGGACACCATTACATAGGTCAATACCTATATGTAGCTTCACAATGCTAACTCCGAATATGGCCATGTAACATGTCTAAGATCATGGAATTGTCCCCCCATGCCAAATCTGGTATTGGAGTGCCAATCTTATGCATCCCCAGGGCTCCAGCATGGACCCCGGGTACTGCCAAACTAGCTCTCTGGGGTTTTCACTGCAGCTACTGCTGCTGCCAAACCGCAGACAGGCTTCTCCCCTCCTGGGGTCTAGGCAGCCCAGTCCCAGGAAGGCAGAACAAAAGATTTCCTCTGAGAGAGGGTGTCACATCCTCTCCCTTTGGAAATAGGTGTTAAGGGCTTGGGAGGAGTAGCCCGCCCCAGCCTCTGGAAATGCTTTGAAGGGCACAGATGGTGCACTCCTTGCATAAGACAGTCTACACCGGTTCAGGGATCCCCCAGCCCCTGCTCTGGCAGGAAACTGGACAAAGAAAAGGGGAGTGACCACTCCACTGTCCATCACCACCCCAGGGGTGGTGCCCAGAGCTCCCCCAGTGTGTCCCAGACCTCTGCCATCTTGAATGCAGAGGTGTGAGTGCAGAATGGAGGTCTCTGAGTGGCCAGTGCCAGCAGGTGACGTCAGAGACCCCTCCTGATAGGTGTTTACCTGGTTAGGTGGCCAATCCTCCTCTCAGGGCTATTTAGGGTCTCTCCTGTGGGTTTCTCTTCAGATAACGAATGCAAGAGCTTACCAGAGTTCCTTACCTCTTTCAGTAGCCAAGCCCCCTTTCTCAGTAGCCAATCCTCCTTTTTTGGCCATTTAGGGTCTCTCCTCTGGGCTATTCCTCAGATAAGGAATGCAAGAGCTCACCAGAGTTCCTCTGTACTTCCCTCTTCGACTTCTGCCAAGGATCGATCGCTGACTGCTCCAGGACTCCTGCAAAACCGCAACAAAGTAGCAAGACGACTACCAGCAACATTGTAGCGCCTACTCCTGCTGGCTTTCTCGACTGTTTCCTGGTGGTGCATGCTCTGAGGGCTGTCTGCCTTCACCCTGCACTGGAAGCCAAGAAGAAATCCCCCGTGGGTTGACGGAATCTTCCCCCTGCTAACGCAGGCACCAAACTTCTGCATCACCGGTCCTCTGGGTCCCCTCTCATCTTGACGAGCGTGGTTCTGGAACACAGGAGCTGGATCCAAGTGACCCCGACAGCCCAGTGATCCTTCTGTCCAAATTTGGGGAGGTAAGTCCTTGCCTCTCCACGCCAGACAGTAATCCTGTGTACTGCAGCTGCTAGGGCTTCTGTGCACTTTTGCAAGACTTCCTTCGTGCACAGCACAGCCCAGGTCCCCACACTCCGTCCTGCATTGCCCAACTCGCTGAGTTGACCTCCAGCTTTGTGGGACCCTCTTTTGTTGTGTTGTGACGACTGCCGTGCTCAGAATTCTTGAACGCCTGCTCAAGTGCTTCTGCGGGTGCTGCCTGCTTCTGCGAGGGCTCTCTCTGTTGCTGAGCGCCCCCTCTGTCTCCTCCTCCAAGGGACGGCCTCCTGGTCCTTCCTGGGCCCTGGCAGCACCCATAATCCTCAACTGCAGTTAGCAAGACTTGTTTGCGGTCTTTCTGGGTGGAAACAACTCTCCTACCTCCAGCATGCGGTGGGACATCTTCTGACCAAAGGAGAAGTTCCTGGTACCTTCCGTTGTTGCAGACTCTTCAGCTTCTTCCACCCGGAGGCAGCCTTTTTGCACCTTCATCTGAGATTTAATGGGCTCCTGCCCCCCCCCCCCGGACACTTGCATGACTCTTGGACTTGGTCCCCTTCCTTTACAGGTCCTCAGGTCCAGGAATCCGTCTTCAGTGTTTTGCAGATAGTTGTTGTCCTTGCAAAATCCCCTATTTCGACTTTACTGTCTTTCTGGGGTAGTGGGGTAGTAGGGTAACTTTACTCCCACTTTTCAGGGTCTTGGGGTAGGGTATCGTGGACACCCTTAGTGTTTTCTTACACTCCCAGTGACACTCTACACACTACACTAGGCCTGGGGTCCATCTTGGTTCGCATTCCACTTTTGGAGTATATGGTTTGTGTTGCCCCTAGGCCTATTGTCTCCTATTGCATTCTATTGTGTTCTACAGTGATTGCACTACTTTTCTAAGTGTTTTACTTACCTGATTTTGGTTTGTGTGTATATTTTGTGTATTTTACTTACCTCCTAAGGGAGTGTATCCTCTGAGATACTTTTAGCATATTGTCACTAAAATAAAGTACCTTTATTTTTAGTAACTCTGAGTATTGTGTTTTCTTATGATATAGTGCTATATGATATAAGAGGTATAGTAGGAGCTTTGCATGTCTCCTAGTTTAGCCTACGCTGCTCTGCTATAGCTACCTCTATCAGCCTAAGCTGCTAGAACACTACTAATCTACTAATAAGGGATAACTGGCCCTGGCACAAGGTGTAAGTACCATCAGGTACCCACTATAAGCCAGACCGGCCTCCTCCAATGGATGAGGTGTATACTAATAAACTCACAATTTAGTTACCGCATATTTTAGTGTATGAATTTATCTTGGATGTCATAATGCCCATATTGGAACTTGACAGATATGGGACTAGGTCATACCTTTAAATAAATGTAGCTAAATACCAACTGCTAACCATCTTCATTGTTGAGTGAAACAAGCAAATAGAATTCAAATAAAAACTCAAACTCCTGTGTTCAATTACAGCAAATTGCATATTTGGGTGTATAAGCAGCCCTCATACTGGACTAAACCGGTCAAATACTTTTTTTTAACTCACTGAAAGACTTTGTTGGAAAAGAGCTGCACACCAGTTACATGGCAGGGCTATCCTAGAATATAGTGCCCATTATCTCTTGCCTCAGGACCCAGGACTGGGTCCTATTAACTGAAGAACATAGCACCAATGCTTTTCGGTTTCTGGGCACATCAATTCTCTCATACATTGGCACTGTGCGACTTAGTTAGATATCACTACATTCGTCACCAACAGCCCACCTTCTTTGGTAGCTTTTGTATCTTACTTCCAGATGTCCTGTGGTTTTCCTTGCTCAAATAAAATTAGCAACCAGCTTCTGTAATTTGTGTTGTATCGTATTTTACACCAACATTTATACCAAAAATTCAAACTATGATTACTGAAAGGATCTTGAGGACAGGGACATATTTGAGGGCAGAGAGATTAGGCCTTTCCACCATCGTAGTTCTTGAAGTCACCAAGAAAGAAACAGTGAGAAAAAGACACTGGGAGACAGTTAACAGATTCAGGGTGGTGAAAGAATTTACCAGAACAAACAATGCAGCTAGGATTTCTGCAGTAAGGGAGGCTTTAAGCCAAATTGATATATACTGATATTTGAGCCCTGAGGGAATGGGAATTGGATAAATGCAGTGATAAAAATTATTGGTGAGGCTGTGAAAGTGAGGGCACATTAACCTCTGCACTGTGGCTCTGTCCACAGCTGCAGACATACAGGGAAGAGGTATTGAATGCTAGAGACAACATGTTTCAAACCTCATTCCCAAAATGATCATCCTACATCATTTTTGCCTAGCCAATAAATCAACCTTCCACTAGCACTCAAAGAAAGGAAGAATGTTATCACTAGCAGCATGAGCAGCAAGATAAACACAATACCAACACTTTGGGAGAAACTGAAAATTTCAGACACAATGCACTTTCTGTCCAGAATATGGGGTGCAATCGACATCACAACCAGAAGGGCGTACAGGGCCCCTACCCTTCAAAGGGACTCATTTAGCCCAAGATCAATGAATATATTGGAGATATGGGACCATTATAAGCCCCTCTTCACATTCTGCAGGGGTCCCCAGCACTTCGCGTTACACCGCTGGGTACACTGGGCCCCATTCCTGCAATTCCGATATTTGGAAATGAGAGTACTCACTTGTCTCAGTGAGAAGGGATACATATCTTTATCTAAAACTCACTGGAATAGATGGACATGCAGTGCGTCTATACATTAATGAAGTCATGTCTAACTATCAGATATAATAACACTGGTGTCGGTATGGGTGGAAGGAAGGGAGTTGAACTTCCTTTGTTCCTTGCCAGTCGTGGATTGAAGGAAAATGTATATGTATAATTTGCTGGAAGAAAATACTAAAACAAATTTAAACCATGATGAATCAGATCCCAGTGACTGCAACATAATTGATGTTGCCTGAATGAACTAGTCAGACAAGCTATCGATATACCAAGTCATAGCACCATTTAAATGAGTTCCTAATTGTCCCATCTCAAAGGCGTAGACTTGCTTCAATAGTTATAAGTAAGCCTAAGAGGGTTAGTGTAGCCTATATTGATGGTTTTCCCTCCCAAATGATCCTGCTCCTGGCAGTGTTTCTTTTGAAAAACAGGGGTCTCACTGTGCATAACAGAGCATAAATAACATTGAGTAATTTAATTAACTTCAGTAATGCTCTTTCTTCATGAATCTCTCAGGATGCCAGACTGGTTCTGGAAACTCTTGCAATAGCAATTTTGTGCACCGTTAGGTGGCCCGTGCAACACCATCTGACCTCTGGAAATGACAACGCAGAGCAGCACATAGCTGCCACACATATGGGCTGGCATCAGTTATCTCTCACTCTTTTCCATGGCTATAGAGGCAGAATGTGATGGCAAGAGTTTATACTGGCAATGTGGAAAAAACCTTTGGACTGTATCATCAGTATGGGGAGGTGGGCAGTGAGGAAGTTGCTGTAGCTTTGAATATCCAACAGAAAGGCCATTTACAAAGGTAAATAACATATTCTTCTCAAGGAATGGATACTTCCATCTGCAGATTCCTCTCTTTGTGAATCAGTACCAAAGTGATGCCCCGCCAACGAGCTAGGTCTGAGGAGTGCAGTAAAACCAGGATTGAACGGCATCGGAAGTTCCTCAATTAGTGAGGAAGAGCATCGCTCCCCATCCCCCACTGCGGGTGCAGCAAACATGAAAAATAAAATGGTAATAAAAAGTATTTATTACCATTTATTTTTCGTGCTGGTTGGCTGCAGGGAAGGGAGTGAGTGGTGTGCAATTTAGTTTAAAGTGCTCATGTCATATTGGCTGAGTGTCTTGCGATGGCCAGCCTGACTTGCGCACTATAAACCTTTCCACCCAAGCTGTCACAGACAGCTGTGTGGAGAGTAGGCACAGGCCCCAGTTCCTAAACAAGTGTCTAGCCAGCCAATTCCAATCAAACCGGGCGCTTCTCTCATGCTGCTTAACATTATCAGCAGCATGAAAGTAGCATCTAGATTCGTAGAGGGGAGTTGGCTGAGGCTCTGGGAACATGTGCTCTAGCCACAGACTACCGAAATGGAGAGGATCAACGAGGCAGTAGGTAAGTACAATTTTTATTTTTTGAAATTAAGTTAATTTTGATTCACTGACAGACACTATGAGAATCTCACACTGCTTTTAGCCTCAACTCCAGAGCCCTCAGTCACTCCCATTATAAACACTGTTTAAAATGGGCCACGAGTGGGAGCTTTTTGTCGCTGAGCCAAAAGGCACTTCTGGTTTTTATCAATGCCTGTCAGTGGGTCAAAAATTCAACCCACCACTTAAACTTGTCAGCATCCGCCATTCCGCAAGTCCAAAATTATCCTTACTGCGGACTTGAGAGCTAACGTAGTAGTGCTTAGTAAAAGTACAGACAGATGGTCACATGGTAGCCTGGCAGACGTCTATGACTGGAACACTCAAAGGTAGGACTGCAGTACCAACTTTCACTGTGATGGAATGAGCCATAAGTCTCTCAGGGAGGTCTTTTTTAGTGAAAGCTTAGCACAGTTTGATGCAGAAAACAGTCCATTGTGATAAAGGCTGTTATTGGAACGTTTCCTTTCTTTTCACCAGCGAATCCACAAACAGCTGATCATTAATGTAGTACTCCTTAGTCCTCTCAATATAGAAGCTAAGGGCACATTGTGGCTCACTCTGGTGTAGCCTCTTCTCCTCTTTAGATGGATGTGGTGTAAGCAAAACCTTGCCAGGGAAAAAACAGTACAAACAACAGAACAAAAGGCACTCTTCTGGTAGTGGTTCATTCTGCTTCTCTTCAAACCAAGTGGCGAATTCAGCCCACAGCCTGAATATAGGGACATGGTGGTGATGCACCAACCAGCCAGAATGACATACATTACTTCTGAAGACCAAAGCATCTTAGTTGGTTCCAGTCAATCTCCATGTATGAGAGTGTAGATTGTGGAGGTTCAGGTTAAAAGCTATCAAGCTGCTGCAACTGGCGATCCTCCCAAGGAGGCAGCCAAAGTGGAGGGCACAGTGCCAGACCACCCAAGCCCTTTTTAAACGACAATCCAAGTTACCAATCAAAAGCCATGGGCGGGTTGGGGAAACATCCTTTTTTACGACTTTTTTTTTACGAAGGTAGTGGTTAACGAAAGCGCAACAACGCTTTTTTTAACCACGACTTCGGTTTTTTGTGCCTTAACTACGTATGTTCTGAACAACGAACATGCGTGGTTAAGGTACAAAGATGGGACTTGGCGAAGGTAAGTGGTGGGTTTAGGTTTTGGGGAGGGGGTGGGGGGTCAGGGGGTTTTAGGTTTTGGGGTGGGGTTGGGGGGGTGGGGCGTTTTTGGTTTTGGGGAGTGGGTGGGGGGTCAGGGGGTTTTAGGTTTTGGGGTGGGGTTGGGGGGGTGGTGCGTTTTTGGTTTTGGGGAGTGGGTGGGGGTCAGGGGGTTTTAGGTTTTAGGGTGGGGTTGGGGGGTGGGGCGTTTTTGGTTTTGGGGAGTGGGTGGGGGTCACAGGGTTTTCGGTTTTGAGGTGGGTTTGGGGGGTGGGGCTTTTTTGGTTTTGGGGAGTGGGTGGGGGGTCAGGGGTTTTAGGTTTTGGGGTGGGGTTGGGGGGTGGGGTGAGGGATGTAGGGTGAATGGTGCCTATTGCTAATGATTTTATCAGGAATGCCTTTACAACGAAATATCGTTGTTAAGGCATTCGTGGTAAAATCATTAGTAGTAGCGTTGTTAAGGCAGTAGTTGTTTTTGCAGTCGTTGTTTTGTCGTATATTCGCGGGTTGTAAGCCCACAGACTGGTTACAGCATGTCTTGAGGAGACAGCACATGCACTGCCTACATTCAATTCAGAAAGGGGTCAAATATGGTACAAAGACTGTGACATGCAGGAAACTTTCAGGGAATTCAACACAGGGGTTTAAACATTGAGAGCCTACGGAAGCCCTGAAATTATAAGGGCAAATACATTTAAACTGAATAAATTTCTTGGCCCAGGTCCTTTACTCCACAATTTTTAAGGACTTTTGCTAACAGTCAGCTCACACTGACTCATATTTACAACACATTCGCAGAACAAACTGGAGTCTCCGAGACATTGTCGTAGGATATGATGTTGATTACTTTCCTAACTGGGAAAGGGCAAACAGATGTGCAGGTCATACAGACCAACATCCTTTGTAAATTTTCACACTAAATTATTTACGAAAATACCAGCAAGTAGACTGGGCAGAATGATTGGATTTGTGCCAAGAAGAAGCTGCAGGGGCAGCATTAAAAAGTTACATTTGTTACTCAGCAGGGACTCCCCGCTGGATCCTGTAGCAGGTGTTCTAGGAGGCTGGCCTGGTTTGTAGTGAATACCAAAAGTACTTACACCTTATACCAGGTCCAGTTATCCCTTATTAGTAAAATGTAGTCTGTGTCTAGAAGCCAGGCTATCTAGAGGTAGCAGTAGGCAGAGCAGCCAAGGCTGAACTAGGAGACATGCAAAGCTTGTGCAATACCACTGTAGTCACACAGTGCACATACACATGAAAGACAATACTCAGTGTTACAAAAATGAAGGCCCTTTATTTTAGTGACACAATGCCATAAATACTCTGGAGACTATACTCCATTAGGAGGTAAGTAAATTATACAATATATACACTAGTAACCAAAAACAGGTAAGTAAATAGGCAGAAAACAGTGCAAACAGTAAAACTCACAATAAGTTGCAATGGGCCTGGGAGGAACACAAACCATATACTAAAATAGTGGAATGCGAATGTCGGTTTCCCACCTAGGCAAGTGTAGTGTGCAGAGGGGCGCTGGGAGTGTAAGAAAACACCAAAGGTAAGTAAAATACCCCACCCCAGAGCCCAGGAAAGCAGGAGTAAAACACTGCAAGTTTTCTAAAACACACTAGAAGTTGTGATAGAAGATAGTGCAAGAACCAGAAGAGACTGCAAGGCCGACAATGGATTCCTGGACCTGAAGACCTGTGGAAGAAGGGGATCAAGTCCAAGAAGCACTGAAGATTCCAGGGAGAACAGGAGCCCCTGCTAACCCAGATAAGGGTGCAAAAGGAGAACCACTGGTGAGAAGACAAAGACAGTATTGCACCAAAGAAGATAGATGTGGGTTCCCGGTTGGTGCAGAAGATGTCCCACGCCGGATGGATGAATGCAGTCTAGTTTGCGATGCTGGATTCTACCAACAAGCCTTGGCACATGCAAGTGATAAATGGCGCTACGCAGAACCAGGAGGGACCTGGTGGCCTCTACCCAGGAGGAGGAGACAGAGGGGGCTTTCAGCAACTCAGAGAGCCCTCAGAAGACCAAGGAGTGGGCACAGAAGTCCCACAGCACGGGGATAAAGAAGGTGCAAGTGGAAGCCCACAAAGCACGAAACAAAGGTTTCCCACGCCGCCGGAGAACCACTCAGGAAGCTGTGCGTCGCAGGATGGAGTGCTGGGGGCCTAAGTTGTGCTGTGCACGAAGAACTTCTTGGAAGGTCGCACACAAGCCTTGGCAACTGCAAGTCACACGGTGCACGGGGGTACCGTCTTGCGTGAGGAGGCAAGCTCTTACCTCCACCAAAGTTGGACAGCTGGATGTTGGGACTGCCGGAGTCCCTTTAGTCCACCACCAGTGTTTCTGGATTCACACCTGTCGTCTGGAGAGGGGACCCAAGCCAATGGTCGTCGCTGCAGAGAGGTGCCTGCTGAAGCAGGGAAGTGGTTCTGCCACTCCACGGGAGATTCCTTCGGTTCTTCTGGTGCAGGCTGAAGACAGGCAGTCCTCCGAGGATGCACGGCCTAGAAACTGTTGCAGTTGCTGGCAGGAGCTCAAGTTACAATGTTGCAGAGTGTAGGAGGCTGGACTGGCTTGTAGTGAGTACCAAGGGGTACTTACACCTTGCACCAGGCCCAGTTATCCCTTATTAGTGTATAGGGTGTCTAGCAGCTTAGGCTGATAGATAATGGTAGCTTAGCAGAGCAGCTTAGGCTGAACTAGGAGACGAGTGAAGCTCCTACACTACCACTAGTGTCATATGCACAATATCATAAGAAAACACAATACACAGATATACTAAAAATAAAGGTACTTTATTTTTATGACAATATGCCAAAAGTATCTCAGTGAGTACCCTCAGTATGAGGATAGCAAATATACACAAGATATATGTACACAATACCAAAATATGCAGTAATAGTCTTAGAAAACAGTGCAAACAATGTATAGTTATAATAGGATGCAATGGGGACACATAGGGATAGGGGCAACACAAACCATATACTCCAAAAGTGGAATGCGAACCACGAATGGACCCCAAACCTATGTGACCTTGTAGAGGGTCGCTGGGACTGTAAGAAAACAGTTAGGGTTAGAAAAATAGCCCACCCCAAGACCCTGAAAAGTGAGTGCAAAGTGCACTAAAGTTCCCCAAAGGACATAGAAGTCGTGATAGGGGGATTCTGCAGGAAAGACACAAATCAGCAATTCAACAACGATGGATTTCCAAACGAGGGTACCTGTGGAACAAGGGGACCAAGTCCAAAAGTCACAAGCAAGTCGGAGATGGGCAGATGCCCAGGAAATGCCAGCTGTGGGTGCAAAGAAGCTGCTACTGGACAGTAGAAGCTGAAGATTCTGCAGGAACGACAAGGGCTAGGAACTTCCCCTTTGGAGGACGGATCCCTCACTCCGTGGAGAGTCGTGCAGAAGTGTTTTCCTAAAGAAAGACCGCCAACAAGCCTTGCTAGCTGCAAATCGTGCGGTTAGGGTTTTTGGATGCTGCTGTGGCCTAGGAGGGACCAGGATGTCGCCAATTGCGTCTGGGGACAGAGGGGGCGTCGAGCAAGACAAGGAGCCCTCTCAGAAGCAGGCAGCACCCGCAGAAGTGCCGGAACAGGCACTACGAAGTGGAGTGAAACTGTGCTCACCCGAAGTCGCACAAAGGAGTCCCACGTCGCCGGAGGACAACTTAGGAGGTCGTGCAATGCAGGTTAGAGTGCCGTGGACCCAGGCTGGACTGTGCACGAAGGATTTCCGCCGGAAGTGCACGGAGGCCGGAGTAGCTGCAAAAGTCGCGGTTCCCAGCAATGCAGTCTGGCGTGGGGAGGCAAGGACTTACCTCCACCAAACTTGGACTGAAGAGTCACTGGACTGGGGGAGTCACTTGGACAGAGTTGCTGGATTCAAGGGACCTCGCTCGTCGTGCTGAAAGGAGACCCAGGGTACCGGTGATGCAGTTCTTTGGTGCCTGCGGTTGCAGGGGGACGATTCCGTCGACCCACGGGAGATTTCTTCGGAGCTTCTAGTGCAGAGAGGAGGCAGACTACCCCCACAGCATGCACCACCAGGAAAGCAGTCGAGAAGGCGGCAGGATCAGCGTTACAGAGTTGCAGTAGTCGTCTTTGCTACTTTGTTGCAGTTTTGCAGGCTTCCAGCGCGGTCAGCAGTCGATTCCTTGGCAGAAGGTGAAGAGAGAGATACAGAGGAACTCGGATGAGCTCTTGCATTCGTTATCTAAGGAATCCCCAAAGACAGAGACCCTAAATAGCCAGAAAAGAGGGTTTGGCTACCTAGGAGAGAGGATAGGCTAGCAACACCTGAAGGAGCCTATCAGAAGGAGTCTCTGACGTCACCTCCTGGCACTGGCCACTCAGAGCAGTCCAGTGTCCCAGGGGAGCTGCAGGTCAGGGGAGTGGTCACTCCCCTTTCCTTTGTCCAGTTTCGCGCCAGAGCAGGGCTGAGGGGTCCCTGAACCGGTGTAGACTGGCTTATGCAGAAATGGGCACCATCTGTGCCCATGAAAGCATTTCCAGAGGCTGGGGGAGGCTACTCCTCCCCTGCCTTCACACCATTTTCCAAAGGGAGAGGGTGTAACACCCTCTCTCAGAGGAAGTCCTTTGTTCTGCCATCCTGGGCCAAGCCTGGCTGGACCCCAGGAGGGCAGAAACCTGTCTGAGGGGTTGGCAGCAGCAGCAGCTGCAGTGAAACCCCGGGAAAGGCAGTTTGGCAGTACCCGGGTCTGTGCTAGAGACCCGTATGGATCATGGGATTGTGCCAACAATGCCAGGATGGCATAGAGGGGCAATTCCATGATCATAGACATGTTACATGGCCATATTCGGAGTTACCATTGTGAAGCAACACATAGGTAGTGACCTATGTGTAGTGCACGCGTGTAATGGTGTCCCCGCACTCACAAAGTCCGGGGAATTGGCCCTGAACAATGTGGGGGCACCTTGGCTAGTGCCAGGGTGCCCACACACTAAGTAACTTAGCACCCAACCTTTACTAGGTAAAGGGTAGACATATAGGTGACTTATAAGTTACTTAAGTGCAGTGTAAAATGGCTGTGAAATAACGTGGACGTTATTTCACTCAGGCTGCAGTGGCAGGCCTGTGTAAGAATTGTCAGAGCTCCCTATGGGTGGCAAAAGAAATGCTGCAGCCCATAGGGAACTCCTGGAACCCCAATACCCTGGGTACCTCAGTACCATATACTAGGGAATTATAAGGGTGTTCCAGTATGCCAATGTGAATTGGTGAAATTGGTCACTAGCCTGTTAGTGACAATTTGTACAGAGAGAGCATAACCACTGAGGTTCTGGTTAGCAGGGCCTCAGTGAGACAGTTAGGCACCACACAGGGAACACATACATATAGGTCACAAACGTATGAGCACTGGGGTCCCGGCTAGCAGGGTCCCTGTGACACATAACAAACATACTGAAAACATAGGGTTTTCACTATGAGCACTGGGTCCTGGCTGGCAGAATCCCAGTGAGACAGTGAAAACACCCTGACATACACTCACAAACAGGCCAAAAGTGGGGGTAACAAGGCTAGAAAGAGGCTACTTTCTCACACAGAGGTCATCTTTGCTTTTTTGTTGCAGTTTTGTAGAGTTCCTGGAGCAGTCAGCGGTTGATCCGTTGGTAGAAGATGGAGTAGAGAATGCAGAGGATTTATGCTGGAGTCTTGCAATCCGAATCTGAAGAAACACCCAGAGGAGAGACCAAAAATAACCCTGGGAGGAGGATTGGTCACCCAACCAGGTAAGCACCTATCAGGAGGGGTGTCTGATGTCACCTGCTGGCACTGGCCACTCAGATGCTCCCAGGGTGCCCCACCACCTTGGAATCCAAGATGGCAAAACCCAAGAACACTCTGGAGGAGCTCTGGGCACCACCCCTGAGGTGGTGATGGACAGGGGAGTAGTCACTCCCCTTTCCTTTGTCCAGTTTTGTGCCAGAGCAGGGACTGGGGGGTCACTGAACTGGTGTAGACTGGATTATGCAAGGAGGGCACAATCTGTCCCTTCAAAGCATTTCTACAGGCTGTGAGAGAATACCTCTCCCATGCCTGTAACACCTATTTCCAAAGGGAGAGGAGGTAACACCCCTCCCCTAAAGGAAATGCATTGTTCTGCATCCCTGGGATTGAGTTGCTCAAGCCCCAGGAGGCAGAAGCCTGTCTGTTATGTGGCAGCAGCTGGGGCTGCCTGGAAAACCTCAGAAGGCTGGTATGGCAGTACTGGGGGTCCACTGTGGAGCTCCCAGAGTGGTACAATTCCCAGTTGTTAGACACCGTACATGGCCATATTCGTAGTTACAATTGTGAAGCTGTACATAGGTATTGACCTATGTCCAGTGCACACTTAAAATGGTGCCCTCACACTCACAAAGTCTGGGAAAATGGGCCAGGACGACATGGGGCACCTCTGCTACTGCAGGGGTGCCCTCACACACAGGTACTTGGCACCCAGCCTTCAGGGTCTGAAGGCCTGACATATAGGTGACTTATAAGTGATATGGTGAAGTGAAAATGGCTGTGAAAAAGTGCATGCACTATTTCACACAGGCTGCAATGGCAGTCCTGGAGAAGCCTTTGATGGACTCCCTATGGGTGGCAAAAGAAATGCTGCAGCCCATAGGGGTCCCCTGGAACCCCAATGCCCTGGGTACCTAGAGACTTATAAGGTGGTTCCAGTATGCCAATTTGGAGTGAAATACTGAATTACCAGTATGTAAGGATAAATTTGGAACCAGATAGAGCATAAGCACTGGGTTCCTGGTTAGCAGGATCCCAGTGACACAGTAGAGCATATTGACAAAAACAGTGAAACATACTGACAAGTAGGCCACAAACAATAAGCACTGGGGTCCTGACTAGCAGGATCCCACTGAAACAGTCAAAACACACTGACAAACAGGCCAAAAACGGGGGTAACCGTGCTAGAAAGGGGCTACTTTCTCACAGGTGCGAACTCCACCCCCTTGACACACTGTGGGGGATGCCGTTCCTTTAGCCATCCGACGCGTGTGGGCCCAAGAAGGGCCTCCTGATGAAAATCTACTTGTGTGTACCCCCCTCCCCACCTGGGGCAGTGCCTAGGGGAGGGGCATTCCTCAATGAAATAGTAACCCACCATGACAACCCCCTCAAGAGACGCAAGAGGTTACCTATGAAGAGGCTTGCACAAGATTACGGTAATATGACAAAGAGGGGTGCAAGGATTTCTGTATTTTGCTTGAACTCAGTGCTGTGATTTGTGGATCCTAACAATCAAAGTCTAGTAAAAGCACAAGTGCGCTGTGACCGATATATTTACGGGGACATCTGTTGATTCACATGTCTTTCTCTAAATGTACTGGTTTTACCTACACTACTGCAGGAGATGAGTGTGGTACTAACTGAGCTTCTGATGTTGTTTTTTTTGCTTGTCCTGCATTTTCAGAGTACTGAGTCATTTGTATGCCTTGTAGGCACAGGGCTGTTGTTTTAGATGACACGTGCAACATAGAAAACTTCCTTTTATTACACTCGTTGTGATGTTTGACAATTGCCTAGTGGGCAAGGTTTCATGTCATGTTTGGTCTATGAGTTATATAAAATAGTCTATTTTATATAATATTGTGTGGAATCTCTTTTGTTGTGTATTTATTGTGTCACTGGTATGATTGTGTTATGGAAACTATTTACACATGACCTGACAGCTCTGTGCCAAGCTACCAGGTGGTGAGCACAGATTCTCTTTGGCGTGTAACTTACTCAACCTGAGTAGGGTGGTGGGTTCTGTGTGGCTGAGGTGCATACCCTAGCCAACCAGAAACCCCATTTCTAACAACAAAATGAGGATCATCCTAGTGAAAGGTGGAAATAGATGAGGTGAATGTTTTGAAGAGATATGATTCTTGTACGCACTAGACAATTATATCCAGAAGTACCTATGAGAAATTCTTTGAGGGAAAAAATGAGTTGCAAGCCATGGATGTGTTCCCAGGAAGTTATGGGGGCCAGCCTATTAGGAAATGAGGTTATTTTGAGGCATGCATGTATCAAACAAAGATGATTATCTATTTAGCTAGCCACATCAAAGACTTTTAGTAGTGGTACTAAATCCCAGTGCAAAGCCACAGGCTCAAATACACGAAGTTGAACCCAAGGGCATTGATTGTGTCTCTGGGATCCTTAAGTATTCCATGAAACATTAGGATGTTTTAAAAGATACAAATATACAAACACCGCATTAGACTAAAAAATGTGCTATTCCACTTGCTGCAAAGGTGAGGTAAATGCTGTTGGGCTTGCAAGTTCAGGTCAACACTAAGTTGAAAAGGTTGGAGGCTGCAGGTGAAATAGACGCGGTTGAGGACATGCAGCATTTATAAAGCCTATGGAGCTTTTAAGTTCAGAAGAATGCCGTTTGGGCTTGTGTCAGCAGCATCAGTGTTTCAAAGTATAAGGAGCCAAGTGTTGAATGATATGAAAGGGGTGAAGTGTTACCAAGATAATGTTCTGATTTTTGGAAGCACAATCGAAGAACTAACACCCGGGTGCATGATGTTCTGAGGTGGCTGAAAAATGCAGGTCTGACATTAAAAAAAATTAAATGTAAATTTGGTATGTGTGAAGTTAGGTACTCAGGTCATATGATAATAGGTGAGGGGGTAAAACCAAAACAAGAACTTGTAGACACCATTAGAAAGTTGAAAGGAAGGATTTAAGGAAGAAATAAGTTCCTTCTTAAGGATGGTAGAATACTGCAGAAGATATGTTAGAAATTTAGCAGACAAATCTGTAAATCTGAGAGGTCTGTTAAAGAAAGGTAAGGAATTCATGTCAGATGGAATTTGATTCTATAAAAAGAAGAATTAAAAGTTGCTCCCTTCTTACAAGTGTTCATTCCAGGTGAAGAGAACTATATCATAACAGATGCCAGCTCCAAAGGTTTGGGAGCTGTTGTGGTGCAAAATAACAAAGGAAAGAAATATTATTTATGTGTGCCTCTAGAATGTTCCTGAGAAAAATTACTCAGTAATAGAATTAGAGATACTAGCAATTTTCTGGGCACTTAGGAAAGTTATGAATTTTATTTGAGGCACCAAATTTGGAGTTTATTCAGACCATAAACCCCAGATAGAAGTTTGCAAAAAGAAAGGGCTAGATTTAATTTCAGAAAGAATAAGAAGATGGATAATAGTGCTAACAGAGTTTAACTTTAGAGTGGGGTACTTACCAGGAGTTACAAATTTTACTGCTGATTGTTTCTCTAGGGTAGTAGATAAAGATAATCAAGACATTAAACAGGATGAAGTGAGCGGAGAAGAAGAGGATGATATGTGTGAAAGTATGCTTGGTGCAATAGCTGAGGAAGAACGGGAACTTGAGTTGAATAAAGATTTGCTGTAGGTGGAAGTTATGAATGCTGTATGACATGGCAAGTTTGATAATCTGGGAAAAAAGGTGGTCTCTTACAAAAGATGGATTGTCAGTAAATCGTGATTTGTTGTTAAGAGGGACAAGGTTAATTCCTCCTACAAGTCTGAAGAACAGATTGATAAAACAAGCACATGTAGGACATTTGGGAATTGTGAAAACTAAGGAAAGATTGAAGGCCAATTGTTGGTGGCCAGGAATAGATATGGAGATAGAAAGAGCTGTTAGAGAATGTGTGTAATGCTCTTGTTGTGATACAATTTTGAAAACTCATCAGATTCCCATGTTGTGCAGAGAACTACCAAGTCAACCTTGGAAAGAAGTGTTTATAGACATTGTGGGCCCTTTGCATGGTGAGCAACACACACCTTACTGTTTATTACTGATGGACCTTTATAGGTATTATAGGTAGGTTGAGGGTACGGATGTGCGGGCTATATCATCCTCAAGCATTATAAGGTTTTTGGAGAGTATATTTAAAAGGGAGAGTTTTCCAAAATAGATACTGTCAGATAATGGTCAACAATTTTGCTCAAAAGAGATATGTAATTATTTTGATTCACATGCCACCTATTATCCTGAAACCAATAAGTGAAAGTATACAATTGCAAAGATTAATTGTATAGGTTGCAAGTTAGAACTTTCAAAAAGGATAAAAGTATATTGTATATCTATATACAGTTCAAATAAGAAAACTCACTTTAAAATATTTAAAGGAAGAGAGCCTAACACTAGATTGTGTCCATGTTGAATTCCTAGAGTGTTCCTTGCCAGTTTCCCCTGTTTGGCTATGGATGTAGGAAGGTAGCCTCTTGCTAGGCTTGTTACCCCCACTTTTGGCCTGTTTGTGAGTATATGTCAGGGGGTTTTTACTGTCTTACTGGGATCCTGCTAGCCAGGACCCCAGTGCTCACAATGGAAACCCTATTTTGTCAGTGTGTTTGATATGTGTCACTGGGACCCTGCTAGCCAGGACCCCCGTGCTAATAGTTTGTGGCCTATATGTGTTCCCTGTGTGGTGCCTAACTGTATCACTGAGGCTCTGCTAACCAGAACCTCAGTTTTTATGCTCTCTCTGCTTTTAAAATTGTCACTGTAGGCTAGTGACCATTTTTTACCAATTCTGATTGGCACACTGGAACACCCTTATAATTCCCTAGTATATGGTACCTAGGTACCCAGGGTATTGGGGTTCCAGGAGATCCCTATGGGCTGCAGCATTTCTTTGTCACCCATAGGGAGCTCTGACAATTCTTACACAGGACTGCCACTGCAGCCTGAGTGAAATAACGTCCACGTTATTTCACAGCCATTTTACACTGCACTTAAGTAACTTATAAGTCACCTATATGCCTAACCTTCACTTAGTGAAGGTTAGGTGCAAAGTTACTAAGTGTGAGGGCACCCTGGCACTAGCCAAGGTGCCCCCACATTGATCAGGGCAATTTCCCCGTACTTTGTGAGTGCAGGGACACCATTACATGCGTGCATTACATATAGGTCAATACCTATATTTAGCTTCACAATGGAAACTACGAATATGGCCATGTAACATGTCTAAGATCATGGAATTGTCCTCCCATGCCAAATCTGGTATTGGGGTGCCAATCCCAAGCATACCCGGGGCTCCAGCATGGACCCCGGGTACTGCCAAACTAGCTCTCTGGGGTTTTCACTGCAGCTACTGCTGCTGCCAACCCACAGACAGGCTTTCGCCCTCCTGGGGTCTAGGCAGCCCAGTCCCAGGAAGGCAGAACAAAAGATTTCCTCTGAGAGAGGGTGTTACACCCTCTCCCTTTGGAAATAGGTGTTAAGGGCTGGGAAGGAGTAGCCTCCCCCAGCCTCTGGAAATGCATAAGCCAGTCTACACCTGTTCAGGGATCCCCCAGCCCCTGCTCTGGTGCGAAAGTGGACGAAGAAAAGGGGAGTGACCACTCCCCTATCCATCACCACCCCAGGGGTGGTGCCCAGAGCTCCTCCAGTGTGTCCCAGACCTCTGCCATCTTGAATGCAGAGGTGTGAGGGCAGAATGGAGGCCTCTGAGTGGCCAGTGCCAGCAGGTGACGTCAGAGACCCCTCCTGATAGGTGTTTACCTGGTTAGGTGGCCAATCCTCCTCTGAAGGCTATTTAGGGTCTCTAATGTGGGTTTCGCTTCAGATAACGAATGCAAGAGCTCACCAGAGTTCCTGTGCACTTCTCTCTTCAACTTCTGCGAATGAAAGACCGCTGACTGCTCCAGGATGCCTGCAAAACCGCAACAAAGTAGCAAGACGACTACCAGCAACATTGTAGCGCCTAATACTGCCGGCCTTCCCGACTGTTTCCTGGTGGTGCATGCTCTGAGGGCTGTCTGCCTTCACCCTGCTCTGGAAGCCAAGAAGAAATTTCCTGTGAGTCGACGGAATCTTCTCCCTGCTAACGCAGGCACCAAACTTCTGCATCACCGGTCTTCTGGGTCCCCTCTCATCTTGACGAGCGTGGTTCTGGAACACAGGAGCTGGATCCAAGTGACCCCAACAGTCCAGTAGTCCTTCTGTCCAAATTTGGGGAGGTAAGTCCTTGCCTCCCCACGCCAGACAGTATTCCTGTGTACTGCGTGATCTGCAGCTGCTAGGGCTTCTGTGCACTTTTGCAAGACTTCCTTCGTGCACAGCACAGCCCACGTCCCCAGCACTCCGTCCTGCATTGCCCAACTGGCTGAGTTGACCTCCGGCTTCGTGGGACCCTCTTTTGTTGTGTTGCGACGACTGCCGTGCTCAGATTTCTTGAACGACTTTTCAAGTGCTTCTGCGGGTGCTGCCTGCTTCTGCGAGGGCTCTCTCTATTGCTGAGCGCCCCCTCTGTCTCCACCTCCAAGGGGCGACCTCCTGGGCCCTTGCAGCACTCATAATCTTCAACCGCAACTCTTGCAGCTAGCAAGGCTTGTTTGCGGTCTTTCTGTGTGGAAACAACTCTGCTACCTCCAGCATACCGTAGGACATCTTCTGACCAAAGGAGAAGTTCCTGGTACCTTCCGTTGTTGCTGAATCTTCTGCTTCTTCCACCCGGAGGCAGCCCTTTTGCACCTTCATCTGGTGTTTAATGGGCTCCTGCCCCTCCTGGACACTTGCGTGACTCTTAGACTTGGTCCCCTTCCTTTACAGGTCCTCAGGTCCAGGAATCTGTCTTCAGTGCTTTGCAGTCAGTTGTTGTCTTTGCAAAATCCCCTATCTCAACTTTACTGTCTTTCTGGGGTAGTAGGGTGACTTTACTCCTACTTTTCAGGGTCTTGGGGTGGGGTATCTTGGACACCCTTAGTGTTTTCTTACACTCCCAGTGACCCTCTACACACTACACTAGGCCTGGGGTCCATTCTTGGTTCGCATTCCACTTTTGGAGTATATGGTTTGTGTTGTCCCTAGGCCTATTGTCTCCTATTGCATTCTACTGTGTTCTACAGTTTTTGCACTACTTTTCTAAGTGTTTTACTTACCTGATTTTGGTTTGTGTGTATATTTTGTGTATTTTACTTACCTCCTAAGGGAGTATATCCTCTGAGATACTTTTGGCATATTGTCACTAAAATAAAGTACCTTTATTTTTGGTAACTCTGAGTATTGTGTTTTCTTATGATATAGTGCTATATGATATAAGTGGTATAGTAGGAGCTTTGCATGTCTCCTAGTTCAGCCTAAGATGCTCTGCTATAGCTACCTCTATCAGCCTAAGCTGCTAGAACACTACTAATCTACTAATAAGGGATAACTGGACCTGGCACAAGGTGTAAGTACCATCAGGTACCCACTATAAGCCAGACCAGCCTCCTAAAATGGATGAGGTGTATACTAATAAACTCACACTTTAGTTACCGCATATTTTAGTATATGAATTTATCTTGGATGTCAAAGTGCCTATATTGAACTTGAGAGATATGGGACTAGGTCATACTTTTAAATAAATGTAGCTAAATACCAACTGCTAACCATCTTGATTGTTGACTGAAACAAGTGAATAGAATTCAAATAAAAACTCAAACTCCTGTGTTCCATTACAGCAAATTGCATATTTGGGTGTATAAGCAGCCCTCATACTGGACTAAACCGGTCAAATACTTTTTTTTTTAACTCACTGAAAGACTTTGTTGGAAAAGAGCTGCACACCAGTTACATGGCAGGACTATGCTAGAATATAGTGCTTGTTATCTCTTGCCTCAGGACCCAGAAATCATGACCTATGTAGACCCCTGCTATTAACTGAAGAACATAGCACCAATGCTTTTCGGTTTCTGAGCACATCAATGCTCTCATATATTGGCACTGTGCGACTTAGTTAGATCTCACTACATTCGTCAACAACAGCCCACCTTCTTTGGTAGCTTTTGTTTCTTACTTCCAGATGTCCTGTGGTTTTCCTTGCTCAAATAAATTTAGCAACCAGCTTCTGTAATTTGTGTTGTATCGTATTTTACACCAACATTTATCCCAAAAATGTAAAATATGGTTACTGAAAGGATCTTGAGGACAGGGACATATTTGAGGGCAGAGAGATTAGGCCATTCCACCATCGGAGTTCTTGAAGTCACCAAGAAAGAAAGTGAGAAAAAGACACTGGGAGACAGTTAACAGATTCAGGGTGGTGAAAGAATTTACCAGAACAAACAATGCAGCTAGGATTTCTGCAGTAAGGGAGGCTTTAAGCCAAGTTGATATATACTGATATTTGGGCCCTGAAAAAATAATGGGAATTGGATAAGTGCAGCGATAAAAATTATTGGTGAGGCTGTGAAAGTGAGGGCACATTAACCTCTACACTTTGGCTCTGTCCACAACTGCAGACATACAGGGAAGAGGTACTGAATGCTAGAGACAACATGTTTCAAACCTCATTCCCAAAATGATCATCCTACATCATTTTTGCCTAGCCAATAAATCAACCTTCCACTAGCACTCAAAGAAAGGAAGAATGTCATCACTAGCACCATGAGCAGCAAAATAAACACAATCCCAACACTTTGGGAGAAACTGAAAACTTCAGACACAATGCACTTTCTGTCCAGAATATGGGGTGCAATCGACATCACAACCAGAAGGGCGTACAGGGTCTCTACCCTTCAAAGGGACTCATTTAGCCCAAGATCAATGAATATATTGGAAATATGGGACCATTATAAGCCCCTCTTCACATTCCGCAGGGGGCCCCATCACTTCGCGTTACACCGCTGGATACACTGGGCCCCATTCCTGCAATTCCCAAAATCGGAAATGAGAGTACTCACTTGTCTCAGTGAGAAGGGATACATATCTTTATCTAAAACTCACTGGAATAGATGGACATGCAGTGCGTCTATACATTAATGAAGTCATGTGTAACTATCAGATATAATAACACTGGTGTCGGTATGGGTGGAAGGGAGTTGAACTTCCTTTGTTCCTTGCCAGTCGTGGATTGAAGGAAAATGTATATGTATAATTTGCTCGAAGAAAATACTAAAACAAATTTAAACCATGATGAATCAGATCCCAGTGACTGCAACATAATTGATGTTGCCTGGATGAACTAGTCAGACATGCTATTTATAGACTAAGTCATAGCACCATTTAAATGAGTTCCTAATTGTCCCATCTCAAAGGCGTAGACTCGCTTCAATAGTTATAAGTAAGCCTAAGAGGGTTAGTGTAGCCTATATTGATGGTTCTCTCTCCCAAATGATCCTGCTCCTGGCAGTGTTTCTTTTGAAAAACAGGGGTCTCACTGTGCATAACAGAGCATAAATAACATTGAGTAATTTAATTAACTTCAGTAATGCTCTTTCTTCATGAATCTCTCAGGATGCCAAACTGGTTCTGGAAACTCTTGCAATAGCAATTTTGTGCACCGTTAGGTGGCCCTTGCAACACCATCTCACCTCGGGAAATGCCAACGCAGAGCAGCACATAGCTGCCACCCATATGGGCTGGCATCAGTTATCTCTCACTCTTTTCCATGACTATACAGGGAGTGCAGAATTATTAGGCAAATGAGTATTTTGACCACATCATCCTCTTTATGCATGTTGTCTTACTCCAAGCTGTATAGGCTCGAAAGCCTACTACCAATTAAGCATATTAGGTGATGTGCATCTCTGTAATGAGAAGGGGTGTGGTCTAATGACATCAACACCCTATATCAGGTGTGCATAATTATTAGGCAACTTCCTTTCCTTTGGCAAAATGGGTCAAAAGAAGGACTTGACAGGCTCAGAAAAGTCAAAAATAGTGAGATATCATGCAGAGGGATGCAGCACTCTTAAAATTGCAAAGCTTCTGAAGCGTGATCATCGAACAATCAAGCGTTTCATTCAAAATAGTCAACAGGGTCGCAAGAAGCGTGTGGAAAAACCAAGGCGCAAAATAACTGCCCATGAACTGAGAAAAGTCAAGCGTGCAGCTGCCACGATGCCACTTGCCACCAGTTTGGCCATATTTCAGAGCTGCAACATCACTGGAGTGCCCAAAAGCACAAGGTGTGCAATACTCAGAGACATGGCCAAGGTAAGAAAGGCTGAAAGACGACCACCACTGAACAAGACACACAAGCTGAAACGTCAAGACTGGGCCAAGAAATATCTCAAGACTGATTTTTCTAAGGTTTTATGGACTGATGAAATGAGAGTGAGTCTTGATGGGCCAGATGGATGGGCCCGTGGCTGGATTGGTAAAGGGCAGAGAGCTCCAGTCCGACTCAGACGCCAGCAAGGTGGAGGTGGAGTACTGGTTTGGGCTGGTATCATCAAAGATGAGCTTGTGGGGCCTTTTCGGGTTGAGGATGGAGTCAAGCTCAACTCCCAGTCCTACTGCCAGTTCCTGGAAGACACCTTCTTCAAGCAGTGGTACAGGAAGAAGTCTGCATCCTTCAAGAAAAACATGATTTTCATGCAGGACAATGCTCCATCACACGCGTCCAAGTACTCCACAGCGTGGCTGGCAAGAAAGGGTATAAAAGAAGGAAATCTAATGACATGGCCTCCTTGTTCACCTGATCTGAACCCCATTGAGAACCTGTGGTCCATCATCAAATGTGAGATTTACAAGGAGGGAAAACAGTACACCTCTCTGAACAGTGTCTGGGAGGCTGTGGTTGCTGCTGCACGCAATGTTGATGGTGAACAGATCAAAACACTGACAGAATCCATGGATGGCAGGCTTTTGAGTGTCCTTGCAAAGAAAGGTGGCTATATTGGTCACTGATTTGTTTTTGTTTTGTTTTTGAATGTCAGAAATGTATATTTGTGAATGTTGAGATGTTATATTGGTTTCACTGGTAATAATAAATAATTGAAATGGGTATATATTTTTTTTTGTTAAGTTGCCTAATAATTATGCACAGTAATAGTCACCTGCACACACAGATATCCCCCTAACATAGCTAAAACTAAAAACAAACTAAAAACTACTTCCAAAAATATTCAGCTTTGATATTAATGAGTTTTTTGGGTTCATTGAGAACATGGTTGTTGTTCAATAATAAAATTAATCCTCAAAAATACAACTTGCCTAATAATTCTGCACTCCCTGTAGAGGCAGAATGTGATGGCAAGAGTTTATACTGGCAATGTGCAAAAAACCTTTGGACTGTATCATCAGTACGGGGAGGTGGGCAGTAAGGAAGTTGCTGTAGCTTTGAATATCCAACAGAAAGGCCATTACCAAAGGTAAATAACATATTCTTCTCAAGGAATGGATACTTCCATCTGCAGATTCCTCTTTTAGTGAATCAGTACCAAAGTGATGCCCCGCCAACGAGCTAGGTCTGAGGAGTGCAGTAAAACCAGGATTGCACGGCATCGGAAGTTCCTCAATTAGTGAGGAAGAGCATCACTCCCCATCCCCCACTGCGGGTGCAGCAAACATGAAAAATAAAATGGTAATAAAATGTATTTATTACCATTTATTTTTCGTGCTGGTTGGCTGCAGGGAAGGGAGTGGTGTGCAATTCAGTTTAAAGTGTTCATGTCATTTTGGGTGAGTGTCTTGCGATGGCCAGCCTGACTTGCCACTAGCCATAAACCTTTCCACCCAAGCTGTCATAGACAGCTGGGTGGAGAGTAGGCACAGGCCCCAGTTCCTAAAGAAGTGTCAAGCCAGCCCATTCCAAGCAAACCTGGCGCTTCTCTCATGCTGCTTAACATTATCAGCAGCATGAAAGTAGCATCTAGATTCGTAGAGGGGAGCTGGCTGAGGCTCTGGGAACATGTGCTCTAGCCACAGACTACCGAGATGGAGAGGATCACAGATGCAGTAGGTAAGTACAATTTTTATTTTTTTAAATTAAGTTAATTTTGATTCACTGACAGACACTATGAGAATCTCACACTGCTTTTAGCCTCAACTCCAGAGCCCTCAGTCACTCCCATTATAAACACTGTTTAAAATGGGCCACGAGTGAGAGCTTTTTGTCGCTGAGCCAAAAGGCACTTCTGGTTTTTATCAATGCCTGTCAGTGGGTCAAAAATTCAACCCACCACTTAAACTTGTCAGCATCCGCCATTCCGCATGTCCAAAATTATCCTTACTGCGGACTTGAGAGCTAACGTAGTAGTGCTTAGTAAAAGTACAGACAGATGGTCACATGGTAGCCTGGCAGACGTCTATGACTGGAACACTCAAAGGTAGGACTGCAGTACCAACTTTCACTGTGATGGAATGAGCCATAAGTCTCTCAGGGAGGTCTTTTTTAGTGAAAGCTTAGCACAGTTTGTTGCAGAAAACAGTCCTTTGTGATAAAGGCTGTTATTGGAACGTTTCCTTTCTTTTCACCAGCGAATCCACAAACAGCTGATCATTAATGTAGTACTCCTTAGTCCTCTCAATATAGAAGCTAAGGGTACATTGTGGCTCACTCTGGTGTAGCCTCTTCTCCTCTTTAGATGGATGTGGTGTAAGCAAAACCTTGCCAGTGAAAAAACAGTACAAACAACAGAACAAAAGGCACTCTTCTGGTAGTGGTTCATCCTGCTTCTCTTCACACCAAGTGGCGAATTCAGCCCACAGCCTGTATATAGGGACATGGTGGTGATGCACCAACCAGCCAGAATGACATACATTACTTCTGAAGACCAAAGCATCTTCGTTGGTTCCAGTCAATCTCCATGTATGAGAGTGTAGATTGTGGAGGTTCAGCTTAAAAGCTATCAAGATGCTGCAACTGGCGATCCTCCCAAGGAGGTAGACAAAGTGGAGGGCACAGCGCCAGACCACCCAAGCCCAGTTTGGCGCTTTTAAAATGGGCCCTGCTCAGTTCTGTCTTACATTCTTCAACAGAGGCAAGATTAAAGGCAGCGGTGGAAAGGAGGAATGCTCATCCTACAGAACTTCAAGAGACAAACTCTAAAGCTCAAAACACTGGGTGGTGAGTGTTTTCGGCAGTGGCAATAGGTCTAACAAGGGCCACTGTGCAACGATGCCTTGCCTGTCCTCTGGGAGCACATTAAAGTATACAAAAGGTGATGGCTGGAATGCTTAAATTAATCATAGCCACTGGTAGTTACTTGGGCTGCATCCCAATCCTTCGTTCTTTCCAACATTATGCCACCTCAGTTCGGAACCAGCCATATGCAAATCAGTCTTGACCCTGCTTCAATAGGAACAGTCTCACCGGAACTACCAGGCCAGATCCTCCCTAAACCGGAACACAAGCAACCCAGCACTGTTTTCAGGAGCAGATCAGATTGGTATCTGCCATCCACCACAAACGTTGGGTTCACTACAGGACCATGTTCCACCGAAAGACTAGCATATACTGCTGAGAAGTTAAACAGCTAGTTGTTGAGGGTCAGTAAAGGTTGGTTGTGGCCACTGACATGCCCATAGAAGTGGCATAGCGAAACTTTGAGGGGGGGGCCCATAAAAAGTACATGGAGGGGCCCCCTTTAAACTCACTGTTATGCCACCTGCCCTTAGTAACGATGAGAAGGTGCAGTGAGGCCGAAAAGAAGTAGGATCAACCGGAGGGGTCTGACCCACTACAAACCAGAACAAAAATCCTGCAAGAGTGCTGGTCTGGCACATGAACATGAGTCTTGTAGGTGCAGAGACACTATCTAATTCTCGTGGTCGAAGGATAGCAAAGCTTGTGGCAGGGTCATCATCCTGAACTTCTTCTTAAGGTACAAGCTCTGTAGCCTGAGGTCTAGGCTCAGTCTCAAGCACTTATCCTTTTTGGGGAATAGGAAATAACATAGGTACCAGCTCATACTCTGCCTTGGATGCAAGCTGAATATCCAGCACAGTAATAATTCTTTGGAAATAATACTTGTGTTTTTTTACTATGTCTAGGTGGAACATGTAGAGAGTGGATAGGTGATGAGGTGCCAGTGGGGCTGTATTTGCCTTCCTAAAGACCCCAGGTGCCCACTCAAGGGCAAAATAAAGGGGTCTGGAAGTACTGCCTACAGACAAATGGGAAGGTGATTGATTACACTGTCCTTGACCTCTGACACTGCATGTAGCTCTAAGAAGTCTTCACTGGTTACTGGATGAGCGGTGACGCCAGCCAGTGGTAGAAGCGAGACCCCTTATTGCTGAACTTCCTGCACTGCTGATGAGATTTATAGAACAAGGATAACAATCACACAAATCGTTCTGTTTTTTAAATGCCTCACAGATGCATCAGCCTTTTATCCAAAAAGGCTATCCTCATCAAAGGACATATCCATCAACGATGCCTGGCCAATTCCGGAAAATCTGGTGGACATCAAATTATGCCATTTGCTAATGGTACTGGTGTCCCCTGTACAAGAAACTGAGAAAGTGGTGTCAGTCAAGGGCATACAATATGCTTAGCTGCGTCATATTCAGCTTGATTACTTGTGTAATAGCATTATGCAGATCTTCAGTTAGAGCAGAAGGAACCTCATGCAGCATGTTCCAAAGGGTGTGACTGTAAGGCTCGACATCTGCCCATACTATAGGCTCTCTTAAACATTCTATCAGGGGGAGCTGGCGGACAGTAGTTAATATTCAGCATGCAAGTGTAGTCCTGTAATATAAGGCTCTTCAGAGTCAAGAACTTAGGATCACCTATGTTGGTCTATGGCATCAAGCAATGCAAAATTAGGTTGGCCACATAATCGAAATAAAAAAAAACTGAAATTGACCAACTATTGTTAGCTAATCAAACCATAAATCATACCCAAACCTTGTAAACCATAACTCGCACCATAAATGCAACACTCATGGCCTCATAATATGTACACCCATTTATACCAGGACATAAAAATACATCATTAAATATCAACACATATCCAAATAAAGAAACGTCCACAGTGATGTCATTGCTAAGGTCAATGTTAAGGTGTTAAGTAATGTCACAAGTGAGGCCTTCACATCTGTCACATGATGCGTGACTTTATAAGCATTGCATTTGTGGTGCAAGTGAAGGTTGGCATGGTAGGAGTTATGTATTGCCCAGGTAATCCTAACTGCTCTATTTCAAATGTATGTTTTTTTGGTTTTGTTTAGTAACCATAACTTCACTGCAACTGGTTGTCCTAAATGAATGACTTTTTTTAAACATAAAAAATTTAACGCATGAAAAACCTTCGCTAAAGAGAAGCATTTTAGGCTCAGAGAAAGAGGGTTCCCTGAGTAGCTCCCTTTTCACTTAAGGCAGCACGCTATACAGGATTTTCCATGCCAAGGGAAGTAGATTCGACTGGTACTTACCATCTGCTTCAGTGGATGCCCTTTATGACTTTTGGGGGATTTCACCTTCTTTTTTCTGCAGTAACGTCAGCCCTACATATGGACACCCTCACATACCTCAGGCTGAAGGTGCTCAGTAAAGAACGCTACCCTTCTTTCCACTCAGAGCACCCTCCATCTAGAGCACTGGGAACCATTATAGCCAACACGTTCAGCAAACAATTGGTTACTCTCCTGAAAGTGTAGTACCGGCGGAGGCTCCATTGACATTGCCCAATGATAGATCGACGAGGGAGGCTGACCTGGAGGCTGAGCTCATGGACAAAGAATGGGCATACTGCTGCTAACAAACCGGACAACTGTCCCCAAATGGTAGGCTGCGTCTCATTCACCCTAAATACTTACACCAAGTTTGCCGTCCCCCCTGGGGCTTGACCATGTGTGGGGCTGGTGCTGACTCCTGGCACCACAGATGCACAGCATCGGCTACAGATTTCATACATCTCGCTTTGCACTGTCCTCACACTAGCAGGTCTAGTTCAGAAGTGCTGTGCTCCTCTCCGAAATTAATGAAACTCAATTTCAATCGTCCCCCAAGCTGACCTTTCTGCCATGCACTGTCAGTATTTAGAGTGACATGAGGCGTTTTGTGTCCATTGCATTGCTCCTGGCAAAAAGATGAGTGGCCTGCATCTGGAGCAGAGACGGGAACCCTATAATAAGGTACTGACCAGATAATATGACCTATTGCAATGAACAATTAGAACTTTACCATTCCACATTTCTTCAAGCCAGCAAACCTAAATAATTTTGGAACCCGCTGTAGTCCTGCACACTTTACATTCCTCAACATTCTGATTGACGGCGATATGGTGTATTTTCAGGTGTATTAGTAGCTCCTAGTATTGGTAAATAACACATGCTGCCTTTGTATGAGTTGCCATCCAACACATATGCAAAGATGCTAATTATGGTTTACTCCCTGGCACTGAGCAGGTCTTTCGGGTGCATTTTGAACGGTAGTTGATACAGATTTAAAGGATTTGGGAAGGTGTGTGAGCTTGCTGAGCTAAGTTAACTGTGTTTGGAAATACTTGTCTCTCCTGCTTGTAAATTACGTGATTCCATGCAATATTAATTGGACCGTATGTTTGGTTTCTGTGTTGGGTGCGGTTTTTGGGTTGTTTTCTAGGAAACGCACTAAATAAGCTCATAAAAAACTTCAACCCTACATAGCGGTAACATGGTATCAACAGTGGAACAGCTATCTTTTATCAGACTGCTGGCGCGATGTGCACAGATCACCCTGAAACTCATCTCTGTGGTGGTCAAAGGTCTTTCTTAACCAGGTGGTATGAGGACTCAGGTATGTTTCTTGAAGTTTAGCCCAGGACACTCTTACAGCTCCTGACACAAGCTTCTTTGGGATGCATGGTCCTGTGGTAAAGGATAGTACTTGTACTGCAGCTCACCTACCTTAAGATGGGTGCACTGCTCGAGTCTACATCTCCACTGAACTGAAGCCTTGAGCCGGCATTGATGAGGTAAAATGTGAAATCCACTTTGAATAGAATGGATAAGTGTGCCAAAAGAGTGAAACAGGCTGCGAGGTGCTGTTCCAAGAGATTTTTCTTCCAAGAGCCTCTCCACCGACCTAGTCTATGAATACTAAATAAAGACCACCAACTGCTCTTTAAGATGATGAATTTTGGATCCCACAGCCACAGAGGCTGTTTGATCATTTATTTCCTGGTTCATGTGTACTGGAAGTTATTCTGCATCGAGAAAAAGATTATTTTCTAGAAGTCATTTGAAAGTACACCATTCTTTATTCTCACTGCCCGCTTAGTAATTCTCAGGGAGTTCCTGTCTGCAATCAGCTGCTAATATTGCTCACTAATCAATACCACTCACCCAGATCATTTTATTACTTCCTATTTCTGAAGTCCAAATCAGATTACTATTTTCAAAACTCATCCCATGAGCACATCACGGCAGAGTAAAGATCTCAAATCCCTAGAGAAACCACCAACCAACACCAAGAAAATAGATCCTCACCAGACCCCACTGAAGTCTAAATCTCGAGGAGAGGAAAGAGTCCCCAAAAACAATATGGATCAAATAAAAAATTAACCAAATTAAATGTCACACTTACATTTAAAGTAAAAGATTTCACAATTATTACCATTGTTAGATGGAAATAAAACTTAGTCAAATGAATTTACAAATGTGTGTTATTTACGTAATTTACAAGCAGGAGAGACAAGTATTTCCAAATACAGTTACCTGAGATCAGCAAGCTCACAAACTTTCCCAAATCCTTTAAATCTGTATCAACTCCTCCGACATCCGGGTCAGCATCTGTTTGCTCTCCTCTGTGCAGCTCCACCTGGTTGCTGCTGCCTCTGCTGCTAGTGAACTGAAAGCCTGCCTGTCTCTCAGTTCGAGGCCCACCTCCACCTGCAGGCTCCCGCCTGCACCTCATCCCTGGTGGCCCACTGGCCATTTGAGTGTAAGTATCTACCTTCTCTTTTCTTTTTGCTATTTTTTCTGTCATCTTTATTCGTTTTTTCCTTTCTTTTCATTCTTGCCTTTTTATTTCTCCTTTCAGCCTTTCACTCTCCCTGCACTGCGTTCCCTGCCGCTGCAGCCCACCCCCTCCCATGAAGCACTTCCCCCATCCCGTCTGCCCTCTGACCGGACCCCCCTTTTCCCACCCCCTTCTTGATGGCGGCCGCTCGCAGCGGGCACTGCCGGCACGCCTAAAGCAAGCCTTTCTGTGCCCATCTGTGCCTAGACTGCGCCCAACGCCACAAACCCTGGTCCTCCGACCTTCCATCGCTACAACGCAGAGACCCTACACAAGTTGAACACAGGACTATCCGCCGCCTGCCATTCCGCATCACCTAGGAACACCCATGGACCTTTCTCCTGTCCCTACTGCCACTGCACCCTCACGCTACACCAAGCTCTGGACCCTCCGGCCACTGAGCCACCAACCCGGAGCTCCCTGACTGCATCCTCCTCAACGTTCGATCCCTCCACAAACTCGTCGTAGAACTCTGGGACCTTCTAGACTCCACCCGCCTGGACATCGTCTTTCTCCCTGAGACATGGACAAACCCAGCGTCTTCTTCACCAGACATCACCATCCCCAGCGACTACAAACTGCTCCGCAAAGACTGGATGTCTCGCCCAGGCGGCAGCCTGGCCATCGTACACAAATCCACCCTCCACCTGACAACCAATGCGGAAGAGCATTCCCCATTAATGGAGCACCTCCATTTCCAGATTCACGCCACCCCCAAGTCTACCTTCCACAGCAACCTCATCTACAGGCCACCCGACCCCAACCTTCAGCGACCCCATCATCAACATCATCTCTCCTCACGCTCTTGCCTCCTCGAACTACTTCCTCATCGGCGACCTCAACTACCACATTGACAATAGCAACAGCACCAAAACCGCTTCCCTGCTCGATAATCTCGCCACAATAGGACTAAAGCAACTGGTCACTTAACCAACACACGTCGTTGGACTCACACTCAACGCCATCTTTTCCACCAGCAACATCATCCTCCTCGACAACAGTTCCACGCTTCACTGGACTGACTACCACTGCATCCATTTCACCATCACCTCACGGACCATCCACCTCAGCACACTCCGAGCCCCAAGCAGAAAATGGAACCGGATCACTGAGGATCAGGTCACCAACACATCCACCAAGTCTTGCCCGCCCCTCACCGCAGGCGCTAACATTTCACCACAGAACTTCCACCAATGGATCTCTGAATGCGCCAACGTCTTAGGACCTCTCTGTAAGACTTCAGCCAAACACCACCTCAAGAAGGCCAGCTGGTTCTGCCCTTTACTGAAGACGCACCTGTAGACGGCTAGAGAAAAAATTTAGAAAGTCCCCGGAAGACGTTGAGGCTTTCAGAGCTGCCACCAAATCCCACCACCACCTCATCAGAGTCACCAGGAATGCTTCACTGCAAGACTGTATCAGCGCCACTGCGCACAACACAAAAGAGCTTGTTGCCGTGGTCAAAGAGTTTGCCAAACCCCAATTGGAACAAGCAAATATCTCTCCATCTCAAGACCTCTGCGACAGACTAGCCACCTTCTTCCATCGGAAAATCAAAGACATATACAACAGCTTCGGACCCCAAGACCCTCCTGGGGGGTTGTAGCCCTCCTACAACCCCCCAGGTCTGACACCCTGAACCATCACAGATCTTGCACTTCTGGAACACCCTCACCATGGACGAGACCCGCACAATCATGAGCAGAATCCACTATGGAGCCCCTGTGGAACCCTGTCCTCACCACATTTTCAACAAAGCCAACACCTCCATTGCACCCGACCTCCGCAACACCCTCAACTGCTCCATAGACATAGCCACTTTCCCAGAGGACTGGAAGCATGCCGAGATCCGCCCACTGCCAACGCTCTGGACCTCAGGAATTACCGCCCCAATTCTCTGCTGCCTTTTCCACCCAAAGTTATCGAAAAGGCCATCAACACTCAGCTCCGTAAGCACATAGAGAACTACAACAACCTGGACATCTCCCAGTCAGGTTTCAGGAGCAACCATAGCACGGAGACCACCCTCCTTGCCGCCACAGATGGCATCCGCTCTCTCCACAGCCACATTGCAGCCCTCAGCCTACTGTAACTATCGGCCACCTTCGACATGGTTTCACACCTCACCCTCTGCTCCACACTCCACGCAGCTGGCATCAGCAGAAAGGCCCTACAACGGATACATTCCCTACCATCCGGCAGAACCCAGAGAGTCAGATTCCCGCCTTACCTGTCAGAACCTACGGAGATCACCTGCCGAGTTCCACAGGGCTCCTCCCCACAGTCTTCTACATCTACATGGCCTGGCTCGCATCCATTATCAGGAACCATGGGCTGAACCTTGTCTCCTATGCCGACAACACCTAGCTGATCATCTCTCTGACCGAAAACCCCACAACTGCCAGGAAGAATTTCCACAATGGGATGGAAGCCGTCCCCGCCTAGATGAAGGATGGCTGCCTCAAGTTAAACTCTGACAAGACCGAGATCCTCATCCCGGGACCTTTGCATATCAGCCTGGAACGACTCCTGGTGGCCACCCACCCTTGGCACTCCCACCTGACATACAAGGCACGCAATCTCGGCTTCATCCTGGACTCATCGCTCACCATGACCCGCCAAGTCAACTCAGTCACATCCTCCTGTTTTCACACTCTCCGACTGCCCTGAAAGACCTACAAATGGATTCCAAAGAACTGCCACAGAACCGTGACCCACGCTCTAGTTACCAGCAGACTTGACTATGGCAATGGCCTCTACGCCAGCACCACCCAGAAGAACCTAAAGAAATTACAGCACATCCAAAACGCCTCCACCAGATTGATCCTGGACATTTCCTGCTGCAAACACATCTCCAATCACCAAATAGACCTCCATTGCCTTCCTATTGAGAAAAGGATTAACTTCAATCTCCTCGTACTAGCATACAAGGCCCTCCATGACCTAGTACCTGCCTACCTCAGCCACCGCATCACCTTCTACACCCCCACCAGACCTCTCTGCTCAACAAGCACTAGCCACTGTACCCCGCATATGGAAGACATCAGCTGGTGGAAGATCCTTTGCCTTCTTCGCAGCAAAGAGCTGAAACACCCTGCCCCTACACCTCAGGTGGTCACCATTGCAGCATCAGTTCAGGAAGCACTTTAAAATCTGTCTCTTCAACTGAAGCTCAGATGACAATCCCCCTCAGCGCCTTGAGACGCTTATGGGTGAATAGCTGTGCTTTATAAACTTTGCTTTGATTTGAATTGGTACCTTCCATTAAGAATTCTCTATAAACCTTTGGAAAATTGCAACATACAGAAATAGCTGGAGTAAAAAACTGAGCATTTTACATTTTACTATGATCCGTCACTCCATGCACTCTGACTGCCTAGGAATTACAGAAAATTGTCAGTTTCTACATAGTTGGATGAAGTGCACTGAGCACTGCATCAGAACAAAATAAAACAGGACTTAAGGCTCACATGTGAACATACCTTGACCACAATATTCCATGAGGGGAACCCACAAATATTTTCATTTGGCATAAAATTAAAATAAAGAGTTTGTTGTGAGGGTTTAGAGATCCTGCAATGGATTCTCAGATCTTGGGCCCTCATTGGTGTCCTGCAGATCAAGGCAAGGTCTTGGACCACAAATCCAGTCCAGGACAGCAAAAAGTGAAAAAAACATAGCATTGCACCTCTGCTGCACATGGTTGAAATCTTCAGGCAGCATGGGTTAGGCCAGCAGAGGGGTAATTCCTGCACAAGGATACAGAAAATGGCTGAATGGCAGTGTAACTAGTTCCCTTCTGCTGATGACTTTACACATGGTGAGACAGATGACTTCAAAAATAATCCTGATGGCATCATTGTTGACATTACATATCATATCATTGAAATTATGGATAACATCACAATAAATACAACATAATTTCTTTATTTGGTTATGTGTTGTTATTTAATGATGTAAGGTTTTTAATTTCTTTATTATTGATATAAATATGATGAGGTCGTAAGCAATGTATTTGGTGATTATGATATTTATAAAGAAAATAAGATTTTATGGGTTGTATTAGGAACCAAGAAGGGACAATTTCAATGTTTCAATGTTTTCAGTTTTACTTCATACCTTCACAATAAATGTGTTTTAGGCAATATCTGATTGTTTATTACATGTTATGGAGTTACAAGCAGAAGAAATTGTAGCTAACGTAAAACAAAGTTTTTGCCTATAAAATGTTTTTGATTATATTGTATTTTCTATTTCTATTAAGGCTACACAGGGTATACAATGACAGGCCATCTGAGTGTTAAATCAGTCTCTGCGAAGGAGCCGCCCCTGCTGTCTGAGCATTATGAATAGTGGGCTGGTCTGCATGCACTTCTACTGAACCAGTACCTGTCATGTCAATGGAACTACTTTCAGAGAAAATTCCACACCAAACCAGCTAGTATTCTAACTTTGGTGCGCAGGTTGTCAAAGGGCATGTAGAGGCAGCACCATATGTACGAACACATTTTCCCATAGACACAGAATGGGTAAAACCCTTTGCTACATCTGGCCCCTAGCCCCTAAATTCTAAATGACTCCCTCAGACATTTTTCAAAACAACATAACAGCTGCATTATTATAGAACATTACTAGATGCCCGTGTAAAGTCAGACATATTTAGTGCTACTACATAATTAAGGTTGACTCCACGGGCACATCAAGTAAGAGCTTGTGTTCAAGCAATCAACAGAAAACTGTCCCTGTTGAGTCATCAATAAAGTTTCAGTACCAAAGACTATTATTTCAGGTACATGTGGAGCTCCGCAGGCAAATAGCAAAGACCTCTGGTACAAATGAGTGCCAAAGCTGGCTAGCAGTTCCAATTATAAAGTGAGAAAAAGCACTGCAATATGTATTGTGGCCTAGGTAAACTGTCATATTTGTAGAATTACAAACATAAAATTACATATCCACAATATACTACAAATAAAGTGTATGATACAGGCAGGTTATTATTCTCATGAACAAATAATACTGCATATATTTCATGAGCTCACCCTTATTTTTTCTCGCTTTTGCTTCTTCCTTCTCCTCCTCATTACCTTGTAAATGGAATAAAAAATGGAAAAAAATCATTAATTTTGATTATTTTTTCCTCAACACCACAAAGAAACCTTCATTCCTATACAGAAAGCACAACCCTTACAAGCAACTCAAGTGAAGACCATCTTGAACAACGAAGACAAGTTTGCAATTACTGTAATACTGAGATGTTCTCCTAGCAAAAGATATGGGCGCTGCAGTGGCTGACTCCCATGGCTGCAAATTCTGGAGGTGGGCTACCCAGAACTGGTTGGGAACCTGAAGATCATGGCACAAACAACTTTCTATGTTCTTATTAACCATATTTTGCATTTTGTGACAGAAATCTAAAGCTCACATTTATGGTCTGGTGTAGAGTGTAGTTGAAACTTATTCAATCCCATGCGTCATGCATATGCGATACCTTATTCAAACTGTTCAAGGATATACTGAAGTAGCAAAAAGACTGATGTGACATCTGATAGGATTATGGGCGTATTATAATCCAACTAAACAAAATCCAAGACAGTCAAGTTTATATAATGTTGTGAACAGAATCCACATAAATTATATTACACTTGGCCCCAGATTTTTTACCTGCTTTTGAGTTTTGCTAACGGGTTAATATGACACAATATTTCGATTTAACATCCATTTTATTACAAGTGCGCCACATTACAAGGCACTTTTAATAATGTAATCTGTCTGTAAAATTCTAAATCACGCGATAAAGCATGGCCCTTTACTGCATCTCCGATGGAGAAACTAGTGCAGGATTTCCAAGACTGGACAAATCACTGGACATTATGAGCCATATAGTAGGATTGGAAACCAAGTTGAAGAGAGGATTCTTTTCACTCACCATTGCATGATCTGCATGTCTGAGTTGATAAGGTGTTGGGATCAGCTGACGTGGTTGCTTAGATGATCTGGGCTGAGTACCTGGGGCACACCCTGTCAGATCACAACCCACGGCAGGTGGCGATCCAGTGGGGTGGAGGTAGAGCACCTATCCCTGCTCAGGGATTTGCACACATCTTCCTATATGAGCCTAACTTTTGGGATCTCCTTGGTGAACGGGTAGTGGATTGCACTGATGCGAACAGACACACAGCTTAAAACACCAATGTCCAGTGGGATGCCTTTAAGGCTGTCATACAAGGACACTGGCTGAAGCAATCTGTGGGATTCACCCGCTCGTTCCAGGCAGAGTTGTCCACCAGAGAGGTCACCATACAGTCCTTGGAGAACAGGGCCCTTGTGCATCTGGAGGTCCGTACAGCCCTTCGAGATGAGCACAAAAAAGTACTTGGGGGGATCAGAAAAGCTTAATTCCATTCAGAAACGGGATCACAAGCCTTTCATGCGACTCGACGCAAGTCGTTCTGTCGCCCCTTATCTATGTTAAACCTAGATTATAAAATCATCAGTAAGGTTCTAGCCAGTCAGTTGCAGCCCCACCTACATGGACTGATATACAAGGACTAGAAAGGGTTTATCCCCAGGCATAACACCTCTCAGAATCTTTTGCTGTTGTTCCATGTTCTGGAAGTCACAGATGAGGCTCAATTGCTAAGGCATTAGTTCCATCTAAAGACGTAGGTGCAGCCTTTGATATTCTTGGCTGGGACTACCAGCGGGCGGTCATGACCAGGATGTCCCTGGGTGATGGTTGGAATAACTGGGTTTCCCTGCTATACATGGGGCCTCGAGCACAGATGCATATGGGAGAGTACTTGAGACTGCAAGGGAACACAATGTGAATTCCCCCTCTACCCTCCCTGTCTGCCTTGGCGATTGAACCGTTTGCCTGACTGATGCGGCGGGTGGGCCAGGGTCGGGAAATTCCACTGCAGGGCAGGTAACATGTTATCTCCCTGTATGGGAATAACATACTTATTTTTTGGCATCATGCCAATTCTGGATTCTAGTGGAATGCTGACATAATAAAAAACTGGGCAGCTCTCTGGCCCTGGTGTGAACTAGAGGAAATTGTGTGCCTTCCCAGTCTTGGCGGGGCTTGATCAGCTGTAGGCAATGGTGGCAAATTTCAGAATCCGGTAAAAAACCAAGGTCTTCAAATATTTGGGGCTCAAGGTGTATCACACAGATGTTTCTATCATGGAGGGCAATCTAGGGAGTGTGATGAGTGGACCGTGCAGCAGTGTGGCATTCTGGTGGACACTGCAGTTGCACTGACTAAAATAGTGATGTTGCCCAAGTCCTTTATTATTTTGTGAATCTCTCGATCTAGATACCGTGGGCTTGGTTTAAATCTCTGGATGTCCTGATTAGGGAACTGATCTGGGGTGTCCCCAAGTGTCTCTGAGTATGATCCAGAGGCCCTCAGCGGCTAGGTGTCCAGGGGACCCGAATTATGAATTATAATACCATGCAACAGCTAGCTCAGTGGCTAGTGGGGGTTGGTCTGGCAGAGTTTGGGTAATTCAGAGACCCTAGCAGGAATAATAGGAAGGAAGCAGTGTTGGCATTAATACTGGGGGTTCAGCTCCTCCTGGACCGTAAGTCGCGCACCTCCACTTTGCTCACAGTTGCTGGGGGGGAGGGACCAGCAGTCCTGGTGATGCCGCTGATGGGTCTACAGGCCACCAGAGGTAGGTATTTCACAGTGCAGCGTATGCTGCCTTAGTCAGATGCAGGGGTTCAGACGGAGGAGGACTGTTACGCAGATGGTTCCTTCCAGTCAATGGATGCGCTACTAACTGAGGACGACTTCCTTGCAACCCAAATTCTGACATATGGTACAATCAATCAAGCCCTAAACCACGCTTGGGGCCCTTGAGCTGGAGCCCCCTATGCATGAGCTCCTGCAAACTGGCTTGACATTTGGAGGGGGTCCGGAGCCTGGTCTCTTGGTTGTACAAATCCTCACTGAGCATATGGGTGGATGACTTACCAGTGCTGAAGTCTAAATGGGAGACTCATTCTGGCCCTTCTCCGGTAGCAAATGGTCCCTAACTCTGGGGTACACTTACTTCCATACGCACTAATTCAAGTATACACAATTCAATTCAATTCAATTCAATTACTTGCTCTGCATTTATCTCACCAATAAAGGCCTAATATCATGCTGCAAACTGCTGACTTGAGGTTCCCTGTATGTGATGAGGCTGATGCAATTTTCTGCACATGGTCTGGGGCAGTTCAATTATAGCACAGTGGGCCTCTATTATGTGTGTAAGTGTTGTAACTGACACTTTACTGAGTAAGTGATGTGACTGATGTGTGCATAGGTGTGCTTACCACTTCTTCTAGAGCTAGTGAGGGAGAATCTGCCCAAACTTCAATGCAGCAACAGGAGACCCACACAAGCCCGAAGGTGCAGCCACCATCAGCGAGGGACCCAGTGGCACTGACGGAGATGGAGCTGGCCAGACAACGACTCCGCCCAGGCCCTCCATCCCAGGATGCTTCATCTGTTCCTTTGTCCACCATTACCACTACTAGCATCAGCACCGTCATTCCCCTTACCCATGGAAAACCCAGTCCAGAAACAGGCTAAGGTCTCTTTCACCATAGGCACCTCTCCACCGGCCCTCTTCCCTCCAGCACTGGTCTCAGACAAGGACCATAAAGTTCTGAAGAACCTCTCTCTAGGACAGACAGCATTGTTGTATGCTGAACGGGGTGTTAATCAGCAAATGACCCCAGTCACCAACATCCTGGATCGCATGCATTCTGCCCTATTAGTGTCCCTCTGACACTAATGCTTTCAACACATTTGCCTCTTTTCCTCCTTCTGCTCCTATTCTCCCCGACAGCATTCCCCATCTACCCAAATCCAAAGCCCTGATCCCATTCTACCTGATACTATTTCAAGCCCTGATCTAGTTTCACATCCCTACCCCAATTTCTCCTTTTGACACAAGTCCTATACCTTCCTCCACCATTCTAACTGGCCCAACCACACCCAAGGTCCCTAAACATTCCTATACCCCCAAACAGTCCCATACCCTTAAACACTCCCTACCCTCCAATCTCACCATTCCCACTGTAGTGTAGCCATTTTTAATGTAGCTTTTTGTGCGTTTGCTTAAAGTATTAGGCCTCTGTGCGCTTTGCCCTAGATGCATTTTATTTAGCCTTGCACTGTTATTTTACAATAACCAGTTTCACTGTCTTGTTTTATTTTCCTCTATCACACTGTTTAGCTTACTTCAGCACTGAAGTTCTCAAACAATACATTCTTGCTCGCTCTGTGCTTCAGTCAAGGATACAGTCTGGTACATTGCCGATAGACGTGGTAGAAGTTTAGTCTTTATGGTTCGTAGAAAGTACACATTCTTACGCAGGGACGTTTCTTAGAACACCGGCATGTTAGTTATAAAAGCACTTCCTAGTCCTGGTACACGTAAGAGGGAGATTCCGACCAGGGACCCACAACTAGACGCTGACTGCCCTGTTGTAGATGCTGATCCCGATCACAGGCCTTTGCTCAGGTATGAGGGTCAATGTCCTCCCGGGGGAACCTGAAAGGCAGGCTTAGAGCTTAACATGCTGTGCTCAAAATAGAACTTAGAAGAGAGAACTTAATCTAGTTGCACTATGATAGCGTTATTCTTATGTTTCACTATTCTCGTTACTATTTCAATCCTACTGTGTTGTATGGTTCTGGTTATTGCGGCTCACGCCTTGTTATCTAAAATGCAGTCGTTTTATTAAACCAATCTTTAAAACTCAAACTCCCTTTGTCATTTATATATGAGACCACATTGTGTGTGAGAGAACTGGTTGGGATCTGAGTGACCACGACTTCCCTGGGAAGCACTAAGATGTCATGCGCTCGGCTGCCCAATTGTCTCTTTCCTCTGGGAGAGATGAGGCACTGCTAGTTAGCCGGAGCTCAACCCGGATTTGGGGTGACAAGGGTCCTTCGCCGTGGGTTAGACTTAGTCCCCCACACTGTGAACGATCTTGCCACCCAAAAATCCAGTAGTCTCATTAGGATAATGAGAGCCTACGCGACATGGCGCCGCCAACAATTGGCCTGGCTCTAATTTTCGGGTCCACCACTCTCTCTCGGTCTCATATATTATAATGATCCCTCAGTTCCTTTAACGGAGACGTCCGTGGCACTGAGGACTTCCACCACCGCGATATGGGTAACCCTAGATATAGCGGATGGTTGTTCAAGCTTGAACCTTAAAAGGAAAGACCCCGTTTTGGTGTACCTTCTCTGAACCATCGTTTTTCTGATGGCGAATCCCCAGGTAATACAAATAGCTCTTAAAATGAGACAGCCGCTCACAGCACATTTGCTTGCACATGGTCTTACGATCCAGGGTGGTCCAGTCACATTTGTGGTGGCCGCCCAGGCAGCCAATAGAACAGAACTTTTCTACTCCTGGGTCACATTTCCAGCAGTTACATTTCACACATATACGGTTGCGAACACGCCTGGCCAGTACAGGGCGTACGCATACCTAGAGATACCTCTATCTAATCAAGAACATAATATTTGGCTTGATGGCACCCTACCCCATACAATATTGCCAGTAAGTTTAGGTCCACTGAGTAATGATGGTCCGACCTGGCCTTTATTGGCCACATATACACCACATCCTGCGGTTGCAAACATGCCGGTGGCTGAGGTTCATCGTTTATATACAGACTTAACGGCTACATATAGACGCTTAGTACAATTTGTGATGCAGACACTAAATACAAACCCAGCGCGTGCTGCTCCAGCACAACAACATGCAGTAGCTCCAGGTATAAACCCGGCGACTGTACACTCTATCATGGGTAAAGTTCCAGCAAAACGGGAGGAGACTCCATTTTGGCTGGCACAAAATTTAATACGCTGGAGGCGGTATTTCCCCATACGGGACCTCAGGACAAACATAGAATATTAACTATGTGTTTGCAATTTGGCATGGTTCCCACAGTGGAACATTGTAATACATTGGGCACGGTGTTTGCCGCGCTCTATACAACGGCACACGGTACACCGACCTTGGCCAACCTACTGGAAGTGCTTAAACAGATTCAGGATGAATACAGGGCTGCCGCAGCCTTAGATTTAGGAATGCAACTGATGGGCAATTTTGCCACGGTCTCTTCAATAATACTAAGTAATCTTAAAGGGGAGGCAGTTGCACTTGCGGTGCGTATGTGTCTTCGTGACGTCCCGCAACTAGATCAGGAAGGTGAACTGCCTAAAATCATAGCGGAAACATATTCCAGTATCGGTCGAGATAGCCTAGGGGCTAGACCGCAAAAAACACTGTTTCAAGGAGAAATTAGTAAAGACAATGCTAAACAACAACCTGAGGGTAATAAGAAGCGCTGGGAGAAAAAACAACAGGCACCTAAAAAAGAAAGGGGAAAATCTCTGCGTCCGGAGACCCCGCAGAATAGGTATAATCTCAGAAATAGGGATAATCTGAAGACGCCTGATAGATATCAATACACTGATACACGCCAATCTCGTTCCTTTCAGGACTCATCGGAAAAGAGAAATGAGAGAGGTGGGCTGTCAGAGCGGAGAACAGAGTACGTGAAACCAAGACAGGAATCACAACGCTCTTCGGAGGTTTCTGTCAAGAAGGAAGAGAAACCGATACAACAAAAACAACAGTTTAAAAAGAAAAAGGTGGCGGCAGTCTCAGTTAGACATGCCACACAGGAAGAGAGTTCTCTTGAAGAACAAGACATGGGCACTAGCACTGCTAGACAGCACGGCAGAGGTCGCAATAGTTCGCCGGAATCTTCTAGAGCATCTGGAGGTGAAAGCAACTGATGACTTCATACAAGTTGAAACAACAGATATGCGTGTCTCTGAACCCGATAGGGTGTATACAGTGACTTTACAATTGGAAGGAGACATTGAACGCACTATAAACGCAATCTTTTGGGATCGTGTAGTCAAGATATATGACATTTTGCTGGCTGAACAGGATTGGCTGCCTGACTTTGTTCGCACCTGCCCAGTTGGGGAGGAGGTTATTAAACCTTCGTTCTCACCACTTGTTCCAGGGGAACTCACAGAGTCCTATTGCATCAAATGGGCTCTAGCACAAGCACCTGCCTTATATAGAAATCACGTAGGGTGGGTTAGGGATTCTCCATATCATGTAATTCAGATTAAAGGTGAACCTCAGCCACAACCGCAGTATCCAATAAAACATGAAGCAAGGGCACCGGTGAGGGAAATACTTACACAACTAGAATACCAGGGAGTAATTGAAACCTGTGTCTCACCAATGAATAATCCCTTATTCCCTGTAGCTAAACCGGACCATTCATATAGAATAGTGTTAGACTACAGACATTTGAACAGACATACACGTACATATGCTTTACAAAATTCACATAGCGCCGCACTGATGAACAACATTGTGCGAAAAAAATATAAAACGACTTTAGACATCTCTAATGGATTCTTCTGCCAGAATATAGTGCCCGAAAGCAGGGATCTCACAAGCTTTAGTGCGTTAGGCTCCCAGAAAAAATTCTGTCGTTTGCCTCAGGGGTATAAGAATAGCCCAGGACTGTTTACGGCTCGTGTGACTGCAATTTTACATGAGTTGGACCCTGAGCATTGTCATATGTAGACGATATATAGCTCACGGATGATGAGTTACTACAACATTTAAGACGGGTAGCCCGCATTGTTGTAGGGTCCGCCAAAATTGGCTACAAATTTAACTTAAAAAAATCTAAAATTGCCTTCCTCAGCGTCATATTCCTGGGATACGAGCTGTCGAATGAAGGTAAGAGCCTAGCGCCACAATTTTTAGAAAAATGTGCACAATTGCAACCACCTAATACGATTAAGAAACTACAATCATTGTTGGGCTTTCTCAATTTTGGCAGAACATACATTCCTGATTATGCTACATGCATAAAACCTTTATACGAATTAATACGTCCTGATTTTTCAAGCAAATTCTGGACAATTGAATATACACATACTCTTCGGGAGTTACAAGCAGATCTCCTAGCTGCAAAACATTTACATACACGGGACAATAAGACGCATTTGGTCATCAGGGTGATAACTGGGGCCATTGGGTTTACGTATGTCACATTTAACGAAGGTGAGACAGTCCCGATTGGATACAAGTCCCACTTGTATTCGGCTGCTGAACAACGATTCGCACCAACAGAGAAAATTCTCACTGCTGTACAGATGGCTGTTATTAAGGAACGACCTCTTGCCCAGGGTAAACGCATTAATGTCGTTTCCCCTATTTCGGCCTAGAGGCTGTTACAAAAGCGAGCGTTCCTAACGTAAAAGCACTACACCTGCAATGGATACAATGGGCTACGTCTTTAACAGCCACTGATGTAGATTACATTTTTGACCCAAAGTTACAAACTCAGGAATTTCTGCAATATGAAGTTGAATATCCAGTTCCCGCTGACACGTTGCCTATTGATCAATATCAAGTAGTCATGTATACCGATGGCTCTGCGCAATCGGCGGTGGGGACAAAACACCAATATTCTGCTGCATGTGCAGTAGTGAGTGGCCATATGGAGGGGGAGAAATTCTGCCCCCAACATTTTTATACACAAACCTTAGGGGATTGTACGGCACAATTGGCTGAGCTGAAAGCTCTATTGATGGCATTAGAACATACGGATCCGACACACCTCACACTGATTGTTTGTGATTCGTATTATTGTGTCCAGTCTTTTAATGAATACCTACATTACTGGAGCTTGAATGGGTTCAGAGATTCAAAAGGTAACACGATAAAACACAGACTGCTGTGGGGGAAGGTAGCAGACCTGAAGGAGACGCTACCGAAAGTCCGTGTTGTACATACTCTTGGACACCAGCGCGTTGGAATACACGTTGCTGGGAATACTTTGGCTGATGAAGCAGCAAAGTCGGCAGTGGCAGTTGCCACTGTAGCCGCAGTGACTCGTTCGAGTTCCAAACGAGACACAGAGATTCTGGCTGCCATAAAAGCTACGGTTGATTGCACGCCTTATCCTAAAGGATTTCCTAATAAATATCAATACTTTATGGGAAGTATGCTGAAGGCTGAGATTAAAATTCCAGGCGTAGGCGTACGTGAGATCCCCAATAAAGTTGTAAGACCACAATTGATTAATGCAGCGCATGAGGGAGTAGCATCTGCACATGCTGGCATGGCCGCCACAATTTCGCTATTACAGGCCCGTTACTGGTGGCCTGGTCTCTATAAAGAGACTAAGCAGTATGTCCTTTGTTGTGACATCTGTCAACAAATTAAAGTTTCAACAGCTAAGCGCCCGCCACAGACACCCCTCTTAATATCCAACAGACCATTACAATGTGTGTACTTGGATCATTGCGGTCCACTCACACCGGATAGTGCATACAAATATATACTAGTCGCTGTTGATTCTTGCTCCGGATTTGTGTGGGTGTGGCCACAGCGCTCGGCTGACGCTCGAACTGTGATTAAAGATTTGCGTGTCTTTGTCGGTACATATGCATTTGCGGCATTCCATTCGGACCAGGGCCCTCCTTTTGCCTCAAGGGTATTCAGGACACCATGGCTTCGTTGGGGGTTCAGCTCCAGTTCTCGTCTCCATTTCATCCTGAGGGAAATTCTGTTGTGGAACGATTAAACCGCAATTTAAAGCAATCCTTAACAGCAAGAGTATTAGGTACGGGTCGTAGTTGGCTAACCCACCTGTATGGAGTTCAAAGAGCACTGAATAACCTGCCTAGAAGGTCCCTGGGGGGTCGTACTTCATATGAGTGCCTGTTCGGAACACAAATGTTTGTTCTGGATTTTGATGGTCCTGGTGTGGAGGCGGCGGAAATGCCCTTTGACATAAATGATCGTGTCACTGTTTTGCAGGAATTACAACAGTTCCGTGAAGATAACTCTTCTAAAAGTGCTGCCTCCACAGGAATTAAGGATGTGCCAGTAACACCTACTGGTTGGATTCCCAGAGTAGGGGATCTTGTGCATGAAAAGGTCGCAGTGAAAAAATAATTTGGCCCTTCTTATCGAGCACCAGTCCCTGTGTTTCGGAACGAGAACTGTTATTTTACCACCGTTGCCAGGGGCCAAAGAAAATCGCTTTGTTTCTATTGACAATGTCACGTTACAACATGTGGCCGATTCTGCACAGCAGACCAAGAGGAATGCCTAGTAGTTCCCGAATCCCTCTCACTACTGGGGAAGATGTTCCGCTTCAAGTTATCTATACCAACACTGCTGCCTCTCCGAGCTTGGGGAGGGTGGATGATGATCTTGCTTTAGTTCCACTGACAACAAATAACTTAGAAGCATTTGATCGAGTCACCATGACTACTGACGTTGCAGATGGTGCTATCTACAGTGTACCACCGTGAGAAACACCAACTCCTCCTTTGAATACAGCGACACCTTTTGCACGAACTGCCTCTGGGTACTTTGCCAACAACAACGATGGTCTATCGGACTCGTTTGCCTCTTCAACTACTGACTCAGGTCCACGTAAGCTGATGTGTTGGCTTAAAGATACGTATTTTGTTTTTCCTTGGAACTATCTGTGGCTCTTATTGACTATGTCAACATTTTTTCTCTGGATAGGGTTTGTCGTTCCTTTTTTTCTGTTGATACATGGTCATTTTCTTCCTGAGAGATCAGCGGTTGAACAGGTGGAGGAGGTGTTGAAGTCACATTTTTCATCACATAAGGTTCGAAGAGACTTGTCCTTTGTGAACATTTCTGCAGTGCCAATTCCGGATGGGATTGTGCGGGATAAAGTAATGTTTGATATATACAGTCCCACTGAGATAATTCAAATCCTGTATGTACTAAAGTTATCTATGAATGATATCGTAATACCAGGCATTGTATCTGATGATTGGGATGTGAAGACGGTTGATTCCATGATGACTGAATTACAATATTATACTGTCTATGAAAATGAAGATGCTTACCAGTTTAAAGATAATTATGGTGACCTGTTTTGCTATAATTATTATGGGCACCATTTAATACATAAAGCAAGTAGTCCAAAAACGATATTTGACTATTTGCAATGGGAGCATTGCCCAACTCCCCCGCAAGGGAGTTCCAAAACTTATTCTGACAAATTTGCGTATTTTTCTGGGCATCATCAAATGAATGCTAAGTCATATTATTTTAACCCCTTCGCTGCCAGGCCTTTTCCCCCTCCTGTGCCAAGCCTTTTTTTGGCTATTTGGAGCAGTTCGCGCTTAGGCCCTCATAACTTTTTGTTCACGTAAGCTACCCACGCCAAATATGCGTCCTTTTTTTCCAACATCCTAGGGATTCTAGAAGTACCCAGACTTTGAGGGTTCCCCAGAAGGAGGCCAAGAAATTAGCCAAAAAACTGTGAAAATTTCGTTTTTTTAAAAAAAATTGGAAAAATGGGCTGCAGAAGAAGGCTTGTGGTTTTTTCCCTGAAAAGGGCATCAACAAAGGGTTTGCGGTGATAAAATCACCAGCTTCCCAGCTTTCAGGAACAGGCAGACTTGAATCAGAAAACCCAATTTTTCAACACAATTTTGGCATTTTACTGGGACATACCCCATTTTTACGATTTTTTGTGCTTTCAGCCTCCTTCCAGTCAGTGACAGAAATGGGCATGAAACCAATGCTGGATCCCAGAAACCGCAACATTTCTGAAAAGTAGACAAAATTCTGAATTCAGCAAGGGGTAATTTGTGTAGATCCTACAAGGGTTTCCTACAGAAAATAACAACTGAAAAAGAAAAATATTGAAATTGAGGTGAAAAAAACATCAATTTTTCTCTAAGTTTTACTCTATAATTTTTTCCTGCAATGTCAGATTTTCGAAAGCAATATACCGTTACGTCTGCTGGACTCTTCTGGTTGCGGGGATATATAGGGCTTGTAGGTTCATCAAGAACTCTAGGTACCCAGAGCCAATAAATGACCTGCACCCTGCAGTGGGTTTTCATTCTATGCCGGGTATACAGCAATTCATTTGCTGAAATATAAAGAGTAAAAAATAGCTATCAAGAAAACCTTTGTATTTCCAAAATGGGCACAAGATAAGGTGTTGAGAAGCAGTGGTTATTTGCACATCTCTGAATTCCAGGGTGCCCATACTAGCATGTGAATTACAGGGCATTTCTCAAATAGATGTCTTTTTTACACACTGTCTTACATTTGGAAGGGAAAAATGTAGAGAAAGACAAGGGGCAATAACACTTGTTTTGCTATTCTATGTTCCCCCAAGTCTCCCGATAAAAATGATACCTCACTTGTGTGGGTAGGCCTAGCGCCCGCGACAGGATACGCCCCAAAACACAACGTGGACACATCACAGAAAACAGACCTGTTTTTAGCAAAGTGCCTACCTGTAGATTTTGGCCTGTAGCTCAGCCGCCACCTAGGGAAACCTACCAAACCTGTGCATTTCTGAAAACTAGAGACCTAGGGGAATCCAAGATGGGGTGACTTGTGTGGCTCGGACCAGGTTCTGTTACCCAGAATCCTTTGCAAACCTCAAAATTTTGCTAAAAAAACACATGTTCCTCACATTTCTGTGGCAGAAAGTTCTAGAATCTGAGAGGAGCCACAAATTTCCTTCCACCCAGCGTTCCCCCACATCTCCCGATAAAAATGATACCTCACTTGTGTGGGTAGGCCTAGCGCCCGCGACAGGAAACGCCCCAAAGCGCAACGTGGACACAGCCAAATTTTTGAAGGAAAACAGAGGTGGTTTTTGCAAAGTGCCTACCTGTAGATTTTGGCCTGTAGCTCAGCCGCCACCTAGGGAAACCTACCAAACCTGTGCATTTCTGAAAACTAGAGACCTAGGGGAATCCAAGATGGGGTGACTTGTGTGGCTGGGACCAGGTTCTGTTACCCAGAATCCTTTGCAAACCTCAAAATGTGGCTAAAAAAACACATGTTCCTCACATTTCTGTGGCAGAAAGTTCTGGAATCTGAGAGGAGCCACAAATTTCCTTCCACCCAGCTTTCCCCCATGTCTCCCGATAAAAATGATACCTCACTTGTGTGGGTAGGCCTAGCGCCCGCGACAGGAAACGCCCCAAAGCGCAACGTGGACACATCACAGAAAACAAACCTGTTTTTAGCAAAGTGCCTACCTGTGGATTTTGGCCTGTAGCTCAGCCGCCACCTAGGGAAACCTACCAAACCTGTGCATTTCTGAAAACTAGAGACCTAGGGGAATCCAAGATGGGGTGACTTGTGTGGCTGGGACCAGGTTCTGTTACCCAGAATCCTTTTCAAACCTCAAAATTTGGCTAAAAAAACACATGTTCCTCACATTTCTGTGGCAGAAAGTTCTGGAATCTGAGAGGAGCCACAAATTTCCTTCCACCCAGCGTTCCCCCACGTCTCCTGATAAAAATGATACCTCACTTGTGTGGGTAGGCCTAGCGCCCACGACAGGAAACGCCCCAAAGCGCAACGTGGACACAACCACATTTTTGAAGGAAAACAGAGGTGTTTTTTTGCAAAGTGCCTACCTGTAGATTTTGGCCTGTAGCTCAGCCGCCACCTAGGGAAACCTACCAAACCTGTGCATTTCTGAAAACTAGAGACCTAGGGGAATCCAGGATGGGGTGACTTGTGTGGCTGGGACCAGGTTCTGTTACCCAGAATCCTTTGCAAACCTCAAAATGTGGCTAAAAAAACACATGTTCCTCACATTTCTGTGGCAGAAAGTTCTGGAATCTGAGAGGAGCCACAAATTTCCTTCCAGCCAGCGTTCCCCCACATCTCCCGATAAAAATGATACCTCACTTGTGTGGGTAGGCCTAGCGCCCGCGACAGGAAACGCCCCAAAGCGCAACGTGGACACAACCAAATTTTTGAAGGAAAACAGAGGTGTTTTTTGCAAAGTGCCTACCTGTAGATTTTGGCCTGTAGCTCAGCCGCCACCTAGGGAAACCTACCAAACCTGTGCATTTCTGAAAACTAGAGACCTAGGGGAATCCAAGATGGGGTGACTTGTGTGGCTCGGACCAGGTTCTGTTACCCAGAATCCTTTGCAAACCTCAAAATTTGGCTAAAAAAACACATGTTCCTCACATTTCTGTGGCAGAAAGTTCTACAATCTGAGAGGAGCCACAAATTTCCTTCCACCCAGCGTTCCCCCATGTCTCCCGATAAAAATGATACCTCACTTGTGTGGGTAGGCCTAGCGCCCGCGACAGGAAACGCCCCAAAGCGCAACGTGGACACATCACAGAAAATAGACCTGTTTTTAGCAAAGTGCCTACCTGTAGATTTTGGCCTCTAGCTCAGCCGCCACCTAGGGAAACCTACCAAACCTGTGCATTTCTGAAAACTAGAGACATAGGGGAATCCAAGATGGGGTGATTTGTGTGGCTCGGACCAGGTTCTGTTACCCAGAATCCTTTGCAAACCTCAAAGATTGGCTAAAAAAACACATGTTCCTCACATTTCTGTGGCAGAAAGTTCTGGAATCTGAGAGGAGCCACAAATTTCCTTCCACCCAGCGTTCCCCCACGCCTCCCGATAAAAATGATACCTCACTTGTGTGGGTAGGCCTAGCGCTCGCGACAGGAAATGGCCCAAAACACAACGTGGACACATCAAATTTTTTCATAGAAAACAGTGCCTACGTGTGGATTTTGACCTCCAGCTCAGCCGGCACCTGGGGAAACCTAGCAAACCAGCGCATTTTTGAAAACTAGAGACCTAGGGGAATCCAAGATGGGGTGATTTGCGGGGCTCTGACCAGGTTCTGTTACCCAGAATCCTTTGCAAACATCAAAATCTGGCCAAAAAACACTTTTTCCTCTCATTTCGGTGACAGAAAGTTCTGGAATCTGAGAGGAGCCACAAATTTCCTTCCACCCAGCGTTCCCCTAAGTCTCTCCATAAAAATGGTACCTCACTTGTGTGGGTAGGCCTAGCGCCCACGAAAGGAAATGGCCCAAAACACAACGTGGACACAACATATTTTTTCACAGAAAACAGAGGTGTTTTTTGCAAAGTGCCTACATGTGGATTTTGGCCTCTAGCTCAGCCGTCCCCAGGGGGGGGGGGGGAATGCCCTAAAATAAATTTGACCCCCCTACCTCCCCAAACCCCCCCTGCCCAGGTGCGACCCTTGCCTACGGGGTCGCTACCCCTGCGTGACATTGGCGCCAAAAAACGAATTCCCGGTGCCTAGTGGTTTCTGCCCCCTTGGGGGCAGATTGACCTAAAATCGACCAATCTGCCCCCAAAGGGGGCAGAAATGCTCTAAATACAGTTTGCCCCCCAGGGAAGCGACCCTTGTCTGATGGGTCGCTCCCCATCTCTAAAAAAAAAAAAAAAAAAAAAAAAAAAAAAAAAACATTTGCCGTGGCGCCTAGAGGTTTCTGCCCCCCCTGGGGGCAGATCGGCCTAATAATAGGCCGATCTGCCCCCAGGGGGGGGCAGAAATGGCCTAAAATAAATTTGACCCCCCAAACCCCCCCCCACCCCCCCCACCTCGGAGCAACCCTTGCCTACTGGGTCGCTCCCCCTGCGTGACATTGGTGCCAAAAAACGAATCCCCGGTGCCTAGTGGTTGCAGATTGACCTAAAATCGACCAATCTGCCCCCAAGGGGGGCAGAAATGGTCTAAACACAGTTTGCCCCCCAGGGGAGCGACCCTTGCCTGATGGGTCGCTGCCCATCTCTAAAAAAAAAACCAAACCAAAAAAAAAAACACAAAAAAAAATTTGCCATGGCGCCTAGAGGTTTCTGCCCCCCCTGGGGGTAGATCGGCCCAATACCAATAGGGCGATCTGCCCCCAGCGGGGGCAGAGATGGCCTAAAATAATTTGCCCCCCCCCCACCCCTCACCCCCCCGGGGTGCGACCCTTGACTACAAGGTCGCTCCCCTTGTGTGACGGCGCAAAAAAAAGATCCCTGGTGCCTAGTGGTTTCTGCCCCCCTTGGGGGCAGATCGGCCTAATAATAGGCCAATCTGCCCCCAGGGGGGGCAGAAAAGGCCTTCCTAAAAAAATGCCCCCCCGGGAGCGACCCTTGCCCAAGGGGTCGCTCCCTTTTGCCAATTTCACTGAAAAAAAAAAAAATCCCTGGTTGCTAGTGGGGTTTCAAAAGCCGGATTGCAAGCAATCCGGCTTTTGAAACCTGTGAGAGACTTCAAAGGGAAGGAAATACATTTCCTTCCCTTTGAAGCCTCTCGGGGCCTCCCCCATGGGATTGAAAAAGAAATGCAAAAGCATTTATTTTTCAATCGCGCTGGAAGCTCTGCTTCCAGCGCGATGGGGGAGACCCTGTGACTAATCAGCGCGCGCTCGCGCGCTGACGTCACAGGGGGGGTTGGGGGGGTCGGGGTGGGAGGGGAAGGGCTTCCCCTTCCATCCCTGACTTGGGGGGGTGGGGGGGAACCCCACAGAGGGAGCGAGAGCGCTCCCTCTGGGCTCTGTGCACAGGACGTAATGGTTACGTCCTGGGCACAGTAGCACTGTGCCTCAGGACGTAACCATTACGTCCTGGGCACAGAAGGGGTTAAGTTAACTTCGTCTAAAGATAAGCAAATGTTGTTGACTAATACGAAATTCATATACTCAGATTCTTTTGTTTCCTGACTGTCGATTGAAGGTTACGAATATTGGTCAAATAATGTTGATTTGAAAAGTGTTTGGGGAACAAAACATTGGCAGACAAAGGGTAGAGAAACATTGTTTAGAGCATGTCTCATACCTGTCCAAATGATTTTTTTAAATGAAACAGTGCAACAGACTAGCTGTTTGGGCTTAGCAACGATTAGAGAATTGAACATGCCTAGTAAACCTGTCCCTGCAAAGATTAATAACTGGCAGAAATACATAAATGCCACTTTTAGTGAACTTACAGACTGGGTCCAGAATGGTACATTTAACATTTCATTGACACGTCCGGGCGGGTGGTTATTGTGGCCTATAGACACCAATGGATGTCATCAACGTTTTGTCACCTCCTCTGGGGGCTTCAGGACGAGTTTGGCAGACCCTCGCTATATATCACCAGAACATGCTGAAATTATTACTACATATAGGGGGTTATTCTAACTTTGGAGGAGTGTTAATCCGTCCCAAAAGTGACAGTAAAGTGACGGATATACCACCAGCCGTATTACGAGTTCCATAGGATATAATGGACTCGTAATACGGCTGGTGGTAAATCCGTCACTTTTCCGTCACTTTTGGGACGGATTAACACCTCCTCCAAAGTTAGAATAACCCCCAAAGTGTGGGAAAACTGTGCCAACAATGGTTAAAATCATCCTCACTAGATGCAGTCAAGACACATCTCACTCTCCTGTCTAATAACACTGACTTGCAGGATTTTTTGTCAGGCCCGAAGACACCACGTAGGAAGCGTTTCTTGTACGAAGTGTACAATGAAATATGGAAACTTTCCCAGCAGGAGGCTGCAACCTAAAGGCAGATAGATCGGGAAAATTTGAAAAAGGCATTAGCTGTTGTGGATAATGGAATTCACACCTTGTCTGACCGAATATATACGATTAACAACATTGTTTCTTCTGCTATAGACATTGTACGATCTGATATGTCTTCTTTGTATCATGGACAAAGTCAGACCCGGTCCATTATGCAGTTGGGTTGGACACTTCAGACATTGAAGGCGGGTCGCGCATCAGTGCCAGGGAGATATTTGTTTTCTTTAATTTAACGCGACAACAACAACTAATGGCTAAGAAGGAGGCGACGTATGTCATGCTCAATATTGAAAAATTCAAAAAATTGCCTTTTACTGTGGCCCTGATTCCCTCAGCAGAGTGGTTGATACACAGGGTTATTAATCTGCCTATTTCTACATTACAATTCATTTCTTGTTTGAAACATGTTCCGGTAGGAAGATATGAAAAGTTGGGAGATAGTTACATCCATGAGGTGTGGGAGCTTCCCTTCTTGTACAAATGCCTCAATGACATGAAAGAGGTCTTTCTTAGCGGCAGTGAATGTGAGACTTCAGTCAGCCATTCGATGATTTGTAAGCAGTTGTCCTTGCATGGGGCATGTAATGCCTCGGTTGCGAATTTGGCTTGCTATCTGAAGGGAGTTCCAGTCCCCTTGATCAAAAACACGTTCCAGGTGCTTTCAAACAGCAGCTACGTCCTCCTCAATAGTGAAGACTGTTGTGGTATGCGGGCCGGAATAGTTTACGTTGTTTCGGTCACCAAGGTCGTTATTTGCTGCGGGAATGTGTTGTTTCCCCCCACTAAATTAAGGGAGGTAGCAGATATCTGGCCTCACATTGCTACTTCCGAGGTGAATTTCGCCAAGTTAAGTAGACTAAAGGCTTTATTGTTTCAAAAGCATGTGGCCCTTACATCTGCACGCAAGACCTACGCACTTCAGGTGGCAAGGTCATCAGCGGAAATACAGTCCCTGTTAAATACCAACTTTCCGAGCCACTTTGGTGAACTCGTGGGACGTATATTTAATGCGTCCAGCACAGCTGGATTAGCACATTTTTTCAAAGCCGTTGGTGTTGGTTTCGTTCACATCTTCTCTTCCATATTCGGTTTAATACCTTCGGCTATTCATTCAATTTTCGGAAGCATTTTTGGGGGATTTCCGATAACTTTGGCTTTATTAGCCGGCATTTTGCTGTTGCTATTGTTTTTTTGCAATGGCTGTCCCGCCACAACAAGGACGAATGTGGGCACTCCCATCAGCGCAGCTGTGTCATAACCGCATGATGCAGCACTTTGGAGCAACACTCCTGGAACATTTGGAGTGTAACTGGTCTCTGTCATTCAGACCGGTTTTGGATTGTGTGCAGCCCGTGTTTTGGTGCCGATGGTGCTCTTTTGAACATTCACTAGGTGTCTGTCTCTCACAGCAACGCCCCCCAGTGGTTGATGCTGATCTGTTGATGTTCCCGATGAGGGCTCATTACCAGACATGCACGCTGCGGCTGCGTTTGCTTCGTGAGGGTGTTTAAGAGATACCCTTCCTGGAGGAAGTTGATATTAACTAGTTTACGGACTCTGTACGTGATGCCGCCTTGGTTGACACTGGGGCTTTGGAACACACCTGCTCCTTGATACTCTTTGGCGTGGATTTTCCGGTCTTGTCATCTGCCGAAGTGGAGAACTTCCTGCTTTCCATGACCACTGTTTGAATTGGATCTGGTCTAAATTGACACTGTTACATGAATTTGGCTCTTAGCAGCATGCTTATTTTTAAATTGAGGATTAATGTGCTTTGGTGTCCTCTTGACTTGTTGAAATTCTATAGGGTTTTAATTATCTTTTAGCTTAGGGCATTTTTTAGCTTCAGTTTAAACCACTTTCTACCGACAAGGGGAGGGTGTGGTGTAGCCATTTTTAATGTAGCTTTTTGCACGTTTGCTTAAAGTATTAGGCCTCTGTGCGCTTTGCCCTAGATGCATTTTATTTAGCCTTTGCCTTGTTATTTTACAATAACCAGTTTCACGGTCTTGTTTTATTTTCTTCTATCACACTGTTTAGCTTACTTCAGCACTGAAGTTCTCAAACAATACATTCTTGCTCGCTCTGCGCTTCAGTCAAGGATACAGTCTGGTACATTGCCGATAGACGTGGTAGAAGTTTAGTCTTTAGGGTTCGTAGAAAGTACACATTCTTATGTAGGGCCGTTTCTTAGAACACCGGCGTATTAGTTATAAAAACACTTCCTAGTCCTGGTATACATAAGAGGGAGCTTCCGACCAGGGACCCACAACTAGACGCTGACTGCCATGTTGCAGATGCTGATCCCGATCACAGGCCTTTGCTCAGGTATGAGGTTCGATGTCCTCCCGGGGAACCTGAAAGGCTGGCTTAGAGCTTAACATGTTGTGCTCAAAATAGAACTTAGAAGAGAGAACGTAATCTAGTTGCACTATGATAGTGTTATTCTTATGTTTCACTATTCTCGTTACTATTTCAATCCTACTGTGTTGTATGGTTCTGGTTATTGCGGCTCACGCCTTGTTATCTAAAATGCAGTCGTTTTATTAAACCAATCTTTAAAACTCAAACTGCCTTTGTCATTTATATATGAGACCACATCGTGTATGAGAGAAGTGGTTGGGATCTGAGTGACCACGACTTCCCTGGGAAGCACTAAGATGTCATGCGCCCGGCTGCCCAATTGTCTCTTCCCTCTGGGAGAGATGAGGCACTGCTAGTTAGCCGGAGCTCAACCCGGATTTGGGGTGACAAGGGTCCTTCGCAGTGGGTTAGACTTAGTCCCCCACACTGTTAACGATCTTGCCGCCCAAAAATCCAGTAGTCTCATTAGGGTAATGAGAGCCTACGCGACACCACAAACCTCAACATTCCCATCAACTCTCCCTTTATCAAAGTGACCCTGCCCCACTTAAAAAGACCCATAAAAAAACCACGTCATCGGAAGGCGTAAGTGCCTGGAATGCCCGCTCCAGGAGGACAGAGAGTTCTCTGAGGAGCAGAGAGCTACACGTGTTGAGATGGCAAGGACTATTCCTGCAGAAATTTGCTAAATTGTTGGTAGCTTTTTGCGCGTTTGCTTAAAGTATTAGGCCTCTGTGCGCTTTGCCCTAGATGCATTTTATTTAGCCTCGCACTGTTATTTTACAATAACCAGTTTCACGGTCTTGTTTTATTTTCTTCTAGCACACTGTTTAGCTTACTTCAGCACTGAAGTTCTCAAACAATACATTCTTGCTCGCTCTGCGCTTCAGTCAAGGATACAGTCTGGTACATTGCCGATAGACGTGGTAGAAGTTTAGTCTTTAGCGTTCGTAGAAAGTTCACATTCTTATGTAGGGACGTTTCTTAGAACACCGGCGTGTTAGTTATAAAAACACTTCCTAGTCCTGGTACACGTAAGAGGGCGATTCCGACCAGGGACCCACAACTAGACACTGACTGCCATGTTGCAGATGCTGATCCCGATCACAGGCCTTTGCTCAGGTATGAGGGTCGATGTCCTCCCGGGGGAACCTGAAAGACAGGCTTAGAGCTTAACATGTTGTGCTCAAAATAGAACTTAGAAGAGAGAACGTAATCTAGTTGCACTATGATAGTGTTATTCTTATGTTTCACTCTTCTCGTTACTATTTCAATCCTACTGTGTTGTATGGTTCTGGTTATTGCGGCTCACGCCTTGTTATCTAAAATGCAGTTGTTTTATTAAACCAATCTTTAAAACTCAAACTGCCTTTGTCATTTATATATGAGACCACATCGTGTATGAGAGAAGTGGTTGGGATCTGAGTGACCACGACTTCCCTGGGAAGCACTAAGATGTCATGCGCCCGGCTGCCCAATTGTCTCTTCCCTCTGGGAGAGATGAGGCACTGCTAGTTAGCCAGAGCTCAACCCGGATTTGGGGTGACAAGTTCCTTCGCAGTGAGTTAGACTTAGTCCCCCACACTGTGAACGATCTTGCCGCCCAAAAATCCAGTAGTCTCATTAGGATAATGAGAGACTACGCGACACCACAAACCTCACCATTCCCATCAACTCTCCCTATATCAACGTGACCCTGCCCCACTTAAAAAGACCCCAAAAAAAAACACGTCATCGGAAGGCGAAAGTGCCTGGAATGCCCGCTCCAGGAGGACAGCGAGTTCTCTGAGGAGCAGAGAGCTACACGTGTTGAGATGGCAAGGACTATTCCTGCAGAAATTTGCTACATTGTTGGTAGCTGGACTAAGATAGCATCCTCTTTATTTGGACACCTCCCCGACCTTGATTTCTAAAATTTTGATGTATATATATTTGAAAATACTGAGAGGCTGAAGATTTTTGTTGTCCTTTTTTCTTTTATGTTTATAAAAATTCCATTTGTTGTTTACTTGATTTTTTGTTTAAAAATGTGTAAACTTTTGTGATATGTTTAGTAAATTTGCCTTTTCTTTATGAGTATCCTGGATTTTGTGCTGGTGTTTGTACTCTATGCACTTTACCCCTGTTAAACAGAAGTAAAATGCCTATGCTTCCCCGTCCAACATGGTCAAATTGGCTTATACCTGAATGGCATATTTACCTTGCCTACAAGTCCCTAGAATATGGTGTACAAAATGTACACAGGACCTAGAAGTTAAAGGCTACCTGTGGACTACAGCACCTTTGGTACCATCCACAGGGGTTGACATACAAAAGTTGGCTTCAGGCCTAACATATGTAGCCTGACTGCAGTGTCTATAAACCTGTTGTCAAACCAGTCAACATAAACTTTTGTTACAGAAGGAAAACTGATTTTAAATGGTAATCAGTCATCCCTAAGTACATCTTGTGGCCCACAAGATAGGGTGCCAGACATTTACAACTGGAACACATGCAAAATTAAAGTTGGCTATTCCTCCAGTGACTAGCCCCAAAACGCTACTTTCACTGGCAGGGCTATATAAGAATCCTACAAAATGTACAAATAGAGATTATAAACTTCAATCTGTAACTAGTTACAGGAATCAGCTAAAATAGCCATCCAAAGACTATTTTAACACATAAAACATACAAAAGACTAACACAGAAGGTAAAATTATTCACACAAAACAAGATTACACTGTTCCTAATAGAGAAAGATTAAAAGAAAACACAGGGTAACCCTTAGGTTAGAAACTATTGCCCTCACACATTCTGTCGGATGTCATGCGTCATCATCGGGCAAGCTCGTCAGACCAGCGCTGCAATGTCTGACGGGCACCCCTGAACGGGGGCTCTTTGCCGGAGATCTTTTCTCAGTAGCACTGTGCCGAAAAAGAAAGTGAAGTGGTTGATGCCCAATTCCGGGCAACACACAAGCGAGGAGAGAGAAGAAATGGCAAACAGAAACGGTTAAAACTGGCTCACAACCCTAATAGGACACCAAATTTTAATGGACAGCAAAGGGTGATGGCCAAATTAAAAAGAACAAGGGGGAGAGTGAAGGATGAGATAATGCTCAAACCACTCTCACGCTATCTCTGAGAGTAGGGATTAAGGAATTAGCCTAAACCCTAAGGCAGAGGGTCAACATGTTTCGTGTCTAAACGGTCCAGAAGGATCCACCGACACTTCATCAGGACCAAAAGATCTATCTCAATACTTCTCCTTAAAAACAATTACGGGGTACAATTTGTCCAAACTAACAGTCATATTAAACTCCAGTCACTTACAAAAAGACTGCACGTCAAGCTAGTCTAATGTAGCGGTCACCATGTAGGTAAACACAAAAACATAAAAACTATGTCACATGTGTTATGATACAATCAATGCATACGAACAATAAGTGGCACACTGTGTACACGCAGTGGTATCATGCTTAGTGGTGGTGTATGGAACCAAAATGCATACGCTTACCGTGCCATTGAAAGGATTAGGTATCATAGTAAAACACGTGCCCAGAGGAGAGCAATAACACTAGAAAGATATGGCACAAAAACAGGTAGAATGAGAAGCAGTACTTAATGTACAGTGATTATTTCCACACAATATAGGCTTGATACCAGGGCAAGCAGGAGTCAGGTATCATTTAGCTGCTTGTATGCCCAGTAATAATATGCAACATACACATGACCTAGCCAGTTACTAGGTCTTCAAGTAAGGGAAACATAGTGGATTTTAAAATTAATGTCCAAATAAGTCAATAGAGAATATGGCATGCGGCAACAAGTATTATTGAAGGCGCGCGTAAAATATCTCACTGAGCAGAACAACAGGAACGCTGCATGTAGCGGTACTGCCAAGAGACTCGGCATGCTGCTAAAAGCAGCTCGAGCTCCGAAGGCAACTTACTTTTTAGTCGGAGCTCCTCCGTACGGGACCTACCCGCGGCCGGGTTCCTGCATTGATAGTCAGGAAGCACGGTCGCCCGGGTTAAAAAGACGGCATAACCTGGAAGTCTGCGGGTACGAGATCACGTGTGCCTTCAAAGGTAAAAAGAGAAAACAGACTCATGAAACCCGGGTCCCGTGGTCGAAACTAAAAAGGGACTCAAGGGAGATTAAAGGGCATTAACCTCACAAAGTACATCCAAAGGAAAACAAATGTACTGAAAATGTAGGCACGACCTCTGACAATGGAGAGATTAACTCAGTGGGAGATGAAAATGAAATTGATATTCTATAGGAAAAAGACCTAATTTGCTTCTTAGGTAGCCAGGATGCATGTTTAAAAAAAAAAACATGAAAAATACGGTTAAAAAACGGATACTATTCCCTACTATCACCCAATAGTTACAGCAGTTTAAAGAAGAAATATCTCTGATAGTCCGGCAATGGAGTGTATGGTGGTGCATATTACATAACCCCCACTGCAAAGGTAAGAGTGGGACAAAGGGAGATAGTCCACTCAGAGTTATATGCTCTAGGTCAGGATAGTGACTAGCTCGTACATCCCACATTGGGCAGGGATCAATGGGTAAACTGAAGCCAAGGAAAATCATCGTTGAGCCTGTGGATATGGGTCCCCAATTTAAATATCCAACGTTGCTCAGATTCAAAAAGGGAGCTGGGGTTACTCCTAATATGCCCTTGGGAGTAGATGACTACCCACCAAATGTCGTCAGGGCTATGTTGGAGTTCCAAAAAATGAGCACTCAATTTAGTGGTGATTCGACCACACCTGATGTTACTACGGTGTTCATTAATACAGAAGGTAAAATTATTCAGCAAGATGAACCCCGCATGGAGTAGCTGACACTCACTCGGTTGTGGCTATCCAGTATTAATTCCTAGGTCCCGCTCTACTGCTTCCATAGACTATCATTGTCTGTTAAGTGTTTTTTGGTGTTATATTTAATTAAAACTTTAAAGAATCCTATCTCTGGTTTCCCTTGTTGGATTTTTTTGGTGACATTTTGTTTATAAACCTTTACTCTACTGTTTCTATATTAGTTTTGGATTTTTCTTGTTTGATATTTTGACTTTATTACTGTTTTGGTGCTGCACAACTACTTTACAGATTGCCCTAAGGCAAGCCTGTTTGCCTTGTGAGGGTGAATAATGAGTGAAGGGCACTTCCTACTCTTTTTATGTACTGATATGATCTACTATATCACACGGTGCAAATGACTGGGGTCAAACCCTCAAGAACCCCAAAAAGGACAACTATATGTTGTCTAAATACGAAACAAATTCAATCGCACACGTGACAATAATTCAAAGACAGTCTTAGTTACATTAAAGTATACAAACTCTGTTAGGTGTACAGTATATACAAAACAAATCAAAATAATACAATTCAATCATCAATCAAAATTCTGGCCCTAATATCTAGGTTTAGTATAAATCCAACCCAAAATGTATTTTTATCCTGTTCTCAGTTCAAAAATTAGTGTCCATCAGTCCAAATCATGTATCTTCATGTAATTATTTCCAGAGTTACCAATTTACATCCTTATGTGGTTTAGTTCCAGAGTTATCATTTCAGTCCAGCAACCTCCTCTTATATCCCTTTGTCCTCTTTTATCCCTTTGTCCCAGTTACCAATTTACATCCTTATGTGGTTTAGTTCCAGAGTTATCTTTTCAGTCCAACAACCTCCTCTTATATCCCTTTGTCCTCTTTATGTCCCTTTGTCAACATGTGTTTCATCCGGGGAGTACCCCCTGGATTTCCTCAGGACTTCCTATAATAATATTACATACATAGTGTTATGTAATAAAATATCATACGTGTTAAGCACTTCTCAATTTGTGATATTATGACAATGTTACATGCTTGGCAGTAGGAATCTATTTATATATCATATTCCTAATTGTGACAAGTTTAACAACACTAACCAACATATATATTCTCAAATACAATATATAAGAACAGTAATTAATTTCTCATGGTGTATATACATACCCCTGTGTACCAAATCAGAAAAGTGCACATCCCAGGTATCGACCACTTTATTATATAGTGTATTTTTATAGAAGATGCTCCCCAAACCCAATCCAAATAACACCTGTTAGACACCAAAACAATCATACCTTCCAAGTATATCAGGTTATCATATACGTTCCCCAGTATTCTTTATAGCTGTTCCACTTATTCCATATCACCTACATATATAAAAAATGTCATAATTTTTTCAGTATCTATATCTATGTTGTAAATACTCTAGGTAATGAACTTTCATAAAGTGTATATGTATATTGCACTCACCTAGTATAATTCTACCTCCCATGTAGCTCCAATTGTTGTGGCAATATATCATAAATCCCTGTGAAATCGTATTGAGAACTCATTATTTGCTTTTTTTTTATCCCTGTCTCCACATCTCCTGCAGTTCCATATAGCAAAAATCCTCACATTTCTCATGTCTTTTACTTACCGATTGGTTGTATTCCTCTATAAGCGAGTACGCTGTGAATTTCGTCGTGTTTCACCGCTCCGATATTTTAAACCGAGGCCGCCATATCCTCCAACTATTTGAACGTCTCTCTACGTACTAAAAATAGAGGACGGACTCTACATACTATATTCCCCAATTCCGGGATAGTAAAAACTAAAGATGGACTACTTTCTTTATTCACATTTTCGTCCTTGTATTTTTTTTTTATTAGTGTTTACTGGAGCTGTCATGCTCCGATTCACTTCAACATCTCTCAGTTATAATACTAAGATAAATTATTTTTATGTGCCACCTTCTCCAACATTTTATTTAATAGATGTAACATTGAATAATATGTTGACTAACCTCCTTAAATAATATAATATGTGTATCTTACTCCATACAGTAAGCACATATCTGCAATTTATCTCCCAGTTTTTTTTAATAACTATGTCAGATTGTTACGTAATTATTGCGTTATATCCACGTGAATTATCAATATAAATTTGTAAAATTGTAAGGCCAAGTCTCTCATGATGCCATAGACATCTATCCTCTATTTCCCACCACTTATGTTATTCTAAGGATAATGAATTGCATCTCTGTATATGTGTTGTACTTCAGAAAACATATCTCACATAATCCTAAATGGTTAGAGGGATGGATTTTCAACCCTATTCTCTACTGGACTATTTGTCCCCTAAAAAATATTCCATCTCGTGGTCCGTATTTAGACCCCGTTCCACTGCTTCCAATCTCATGATCCATTTCGACTCTCTTCTGCGTAGTTCCAGCTCTCTATTACCTCCCCGTGGATTTATTGCACAGTGATCGAAGCCTATACATTTTAACATTTTACGAGCACCCTGTGCTGTACAAATTTTTATATGAGATGCTATGGGATAGCGTTCATCCCCTTGGTTAATCGCCCTCCAATGTTCTGAAATCCTAACTTTTAATGGCCGAATCGTGCTGCTGATATATAATTTGTCGCAGGCACAAATAAGCATATATACAACAAATTTTGTATTGCAATCTATATGAGATCTTATAAGTATTTTTTCACCCCTTACATCCTCTATATCCTTTTTGGGTTGCCATGCCCACTTACACACTGCGCACGATCCACATTTAAAGAAGCGTAAATTCCGCCTAGTAAGCCAATCCTTTGTAGTTTCGTCTGCCAAATAACTGGGACTCAGAATATTATTGAGGGTGTTCCCTCTTCTATATACCACTTCCGGTCTTTTTCCTATGAATTTCTGGAGTATCTCATCTTGGCTTAATAGAGACCAATACTTATTCATAATTTGAATTAGTTTTTGAGAATTTTCAGTATAATCTAAAATAATTCTCATTTTTTGGTCTTTATTTCGTCTCTCATTCTTTCGATGTACACCTAGATCCAATGTCTGCCTGCGGGGTATATTCCGCACTTTGTGAAGAGATTTACATATAAGTGTCTCAGAATAGCCTCTGGCTATAAATCGTTGTCCCATGTCTCTAATTTGTTCATCAAATTTCTCATTCTTACTGCAGTTTCTCCTGGCTCTTATCATCTCTCCTAATGGTATAGCCTCGATCTGGTGGCGAGGGTGGGCACTAGTAGCGTGCAGCAAAGTATTGCATGCGGTTGGTTTACGATATAGTCTGCTCTCAATTGTATCGTCCTCTATATACAATTCTACATCCAGAAATTCCAAATGAGTTTCACTGTATTTATACGTAAACTTAATGTTTGCTTCATTTGCATTAAGATACTCACAAAACTCTTGTAATGTTGACTCATCTCCTGTCCATAACATGAAACAATCATCAATGTACCGTCCCCAGTATAAAATATATGTGTGCCATCTAGCTGCGCCCGGACCCCATAACCATGTTTCTTCTAACCACCCCATAAATAGGTTAGCGTACGAGGGGGAAAATTTAGATCCCATTGCTACTCCCTGTTTTTGCTTAAACCACTCATTCTTGAATAGAAAATAGTTGTTATTCAGTATGAAGTCTATCAAGTTGAGAATCATCTTAGTGTGTTCTAAATATTGTGCTGCTCTTCTATTCAAAAAATGTTCTACCGCTCTTAATCCAAAATCAAGTTGTATAGAGGTATATAATGCTACTACATCTAGAGTAACCATGATCATGCCTTGTTCCCACTGTATATCAGATAATATACTAAGTACATGCTTAGTATCTTTAATAAAGGACGGTAGATTACAGACAAATGGTTGTAAAAATATGTCAACGAATTCTGAGAGTCTCTCCGTAGGGCCTCCCATACCCGAAACAATCGGTCTCCCAGGAGGGAAGAGCGACTGTTTATGTACTTTAGGTAGGGTATATATACACGGAAGCTTAGGACGGAAAACACGTAAATAGAGAAACTCATTCTCATCCAGTAGCTCTCTTTCCCTATACCTTTTCAACATATCATTAATTTCTCTAGTTAAAGTCATAATAGGGTTACGTGTCACCTTCTCGTAACAATTCGTATCATTTAGTTGCATATATATCTCTTGCTCATAGTCCTTGCGATTCATAACCACTATATTTCCACCTTTATCCGCTCTTTTTATAACTCTTTATCTACTTTAAGAGCTTTCAGTGCAGTGTATTCCCGACCTGTAAGATTTGGTTTTCTTAGGATCCTTTTCCTCTTCACCTCTTTGTTAAGATCAGTCCATACCATTTTGTAAAAAGTTTTTAAGTTACCTTCCATTTGGGATCTGGGCACCCAGGTGGATCTTTGTTTAAGACCACTAGTAATATGTCTGTTTGAAGCTAGATTTAGATCTTGTAAGACAGTAGCAACTGTAATTGGATATTCTTCATAATCTGTAATTGACATTAATGTCACTGTATCATAGATGTCCTGAATAGATAAATCACCATAAAGCGACTCCATATGTTGGGTTGCATCTTCATCTCTCATTCTTGAATAGAAATATTTCTTTAGTTTCAATTTCCTTATAAATTTATATAAATCTATTTTAGAATTACAGATGTCTCCCTTTGATGATGGACAGAAACCAAGACCCTTATTCAAAATAGATATTATCTCTAGAGATAACTCTTTATTAGACAAATTAATTACATTATTCTCAGCCTCTGTACATAGTCCTATATCTTTTTGTCCCGTGACCTCGTTCTCATTCCTAAGTACATTTCGCTTTTTTCCTCCTCTCTTCCCTCTTCTGGTCTTCCTACTCGATTCCTTTTTTGATTCAATTCCCAATTCCCCTGTTTTATTCTCTTTAATTCTTGTAAAAAACCTGCTCCTTGTGAACTCGATTCCACCTGTGTTTCACTCAATCCTGTATCACTCATATTCGTAGCTGAGCTACTCCTAGATGTAGATGGAGATTCAGTTAAGGTATTGGATTCCCCTGTGGCTATCCCATTTTTTATCAAATGATCATATTTTCGTGAGAAAGTAAAAACTCTTCCATTTTTGTAATCTAATTCATCTCTTCTGAATTTCCTAGCTTTCCTCTGTTTAATCTCATCTTGGAATTTCATAATCACATCATTCAGAATAGTATAATTCTCATCAGTGGCTTCTTTTAGCCCCATTTCCCTTATGTCTTTCTCTAATACATCTATCTCCAATTGTAGTTTCCCAACTTTTCTTTCTGCATTCTCTATCAGAATGTCCATCAATTTCATTGAATTTGTCTTTAGCTCTTCCTCCCATCTTTTCAATAGATCAATTTCTAAGTCATCATATGTAGGGAATATATGTGAACGTAGGCCCCTTGGTATTCTGTCCAATTTTCTATACTGTTTTAATGTTGTGGCATCCCACCACCTGGACATTTCACTTTTTTTCAGTTTTTCCAACCTAATAAACTTGTCTCTAAGTCCTTCTTTAATCCTGTGATTCCCACCGCCCACAGCTTGTCGTACCGTGTTCCCTTTATCAAGATTCCTAAACAATTCTTCTGCTTCTTTCAATCTCTCTTCCATTTTAAGCCTTGAACTATTACTTTTTTAGAGTACGGAGCAGCCCACTCCAATAAAACACATTAAATGAGAGGGTGAATAATGAGTGAAGGGCGCTTCCTACTCTGTTTATGTACTGATATGATCTACTATATCACACGGTGCAAATGACTGGGGTCAAACCCTCAAGAACCCCAAAAAGGACAACTATATGTTGTCTAAATACGAAACAAATTCAATCGCACACGTGACAATAATTCAAAGACAGTCTTAGTTACATTAAAGTATACAAACTCTGTTATGTGTACAGTATATACAAAACAAATCAAAATAATACAATTAAATCATCAATCAAAATTCTGTCCCTAATATCTAGGTTTAGTATAAATCCAACCCAAAATGTATTTTTATCCTGTTCTCAGTTCAAAAATTAGTGTCCATCAGTCCAAATCATGTATCTTCATGTAATTATTTCCAGAGTTACCAATTTACATCCTTATGTGGTTTAGTTCCAGAGTTATCATTTCAGTCCAGCAACCTTCTCTTATATCCCTTTGTCCTCTTTTATCCCTTTGTCCCAGAGTTACCAATTTACATCCTTATGTGGTTTAGTTCCAGAGTTATCTTTTCAGTCCAGCAACCTCCTCTTATATCCCTTTGTCCTCTTTTTGTCCCTTTGTCAACACGTGTTTCATCCGGGGAGTACCCCCTGGATTTCCTCAGGACTTCCTATATTAATATTACATACATAGTGTTATGTAATAAAATATCATACGTGTTAAGCACTTCTCAATTTGTGATATTATGACAATGTTACATGCTTGGCAGTAGGAATCTATTTATATATCATATTCCTAATTGTGACAAGTTTAACAACACTAACCAACATATATATTCTCAAATACAATATATAAGAACAGTAATTAATTTCTCATGGTGTATATACACACCCCTGTGTACCAAATCAGAAAAGTGCACATCCCAGATATCGACCACTTTATTATATAGTGCATTTTTATAGAAGATGCTCCCCAAACCCAATCCAAATAACACCTGTTAGACACCAAAACAATCATACCTTCCAAGTATATCAGGTTATCATATACGTTCCCCAGTATTCTTTATAGCTGTTCCACTTATTCCATATCACCTACATATATAAAAAATGTCATAATTTTTTCAGTATCTATATCTATGTTGTAAATACTCTAGGTAATGAACATTCATAAAGTGTGTATGTGTATTGCACTCACCTAGTATAATTCTACCTCCCATGTAGCTCCAATTGTTGTGGCAATATATCATAAATCCCTGTGAAATCGTATTGAGAACACATTATTTGCGTGTTTTAATCCCTGTCTCCACATCTCCTGCAGTTCCATATAGCAAAAATCCTCACATTTCTCATGTCTTTTACTTACCGATTGGTTGTATTCCTCTATAAGCGAGTACGCTGTGAATTTCGTCGTGTTTCACCGCTCCGATATTTTAAACCGAGGCCGCCATATCCTCCAACTATTTGAACGTCTCTCTACGTACTAAAAATAGAGGACGGAATCTACATACTATATTCCCCGATTCCGGGATAGTAAAAACTAAAGATGGACTACTTTCTTTATTCACATTTTCGTCCTTGTATTTTTTTATTTTTATTAGTGTTTACTGGAGCTGTCATGCTCCGATTCACTTCAACATCTCTCAGTTATAATACTAAGATAAATTATTTTTATGTGCCACCTTCTCCAACATTTTATTTAATAGATGTAACATTGAACAATATGTTGACTAACCTCCTTAAATAATACAGGGAGTGCAGAATTATTAGGCAAGTTGTATTTTTGAGGATTAATTTTATTATTGAACAACAACCATGTTCTCAATGAACCCAAAAAACTCATTAATATCAAAGCTGAATATTTTTGGAAGTAGTTTTTAGTTTGTTTTTAGTTTTAGCTATGTTAGGGGGATATCTGTGTGGGCAGGTGACTATTACTGTGCATAATTATTAGGCAACTTAACAAAAAAATATATATACCCATTTCAATTATTTATTATTACCAGTGAAACCAATATAACATCTCAACATTCACAAATATACATTTCTGACATTCAAAAACAAAACAAAAACAAATCAGTGACCAATATAGCCACCTTTCTTTGCAAGGACACTCAAAAGCCTGCCATCCATGGATTCTGTCAGTGTTTTGATCTGTTCACCATCAACATTGCATGCAGCAGCAACCACAGCCTCCCAGACACTGTTCAGAGAGGTGTACTGTTTTCCCTCCTTGTAAATCTCACATTTGATGATGGACCACAGGTTCTCAATGGGGTTCAGATCAGGTGAACAAGGAGGCCATGTCATTAGATTTCCTTCTTTTATACCCTTTCTTGCCAGCCACGCTGTGGAGTACTTGGACGCGTGTGATGGAGCATTGTCCTGCATGAAAACCGTGTTTTTCTTGAAGGATGCAGCCTTCTTCCTGTACCACTGCTTGAAGAAGGTGTCTTCCAGGAACTGGCAGTAGGACTGGGAGTTGAGCTTGACTCCATCCTCAACCCGAAAAGGCCCCACAAGCTCATCTTTGATGATACCAGCCCAAACCAGTACTCCACCTCCACCTTGCTGGCGTCTGAGTCGGATTGGAGCTCTCTGCCCTTTACCAATCCAGCCACGGGCCCATCCATCTGGCACATCAAGACTCACTCTCATTTCATCAGTCCATAAAACCTTAGAAAAATCAGTCTTGAGATATTTCTTGGCCCAGTCTTGACGTTTCAGCTTGTGTGTCTTGTTCAGTGGTGGTCGTCTTTCAGCCTTTCTTACCTTGGCCATGTCTCTGAGTATTGCACACCTTGTGCTTTTGGGCACTCCAGTGATGTTGCAGCTCTGAAATATGGCCAAACTGGTGGCAAGTGGCATCGTGGCAGCTACACGCTTGACTTTTCTCAGTTCATGGGCAGTTATTTTGCGCCTTGGTTTTTCCACGCGCTTCTTGCGACCCTGTTGACTATTTTGAATGAAACGCTTGATTGTTCGATGATCACGCTTCAGAAGCTTTGCAATTTTAAAAGTGCTGCATCCCTCTGCAAGATATCTCACTATTTTTGACTTTTCTGAGCCTGTCAAGTCCTTCTTTTGACCCATTTTGCCAAAGGAAAGGAAGTTGCCTAATAATTATGCACACCTGATATAGGGTGTTGATGTCATTAGACCACACCCCTTCTCATTACAGAGATGCACATCACCTAATATGCTTAATTGGTAGTAGGCTTTCGAGCCTATACAGCTTGGAGTAAGACAACATGCATAAAGAGGATGATGTGGTCAAAATACTCATTTGCCTAATAATTCTGCACTCCCTGTATAATGTGTATCTTACTCCATACAGTAAGCACATATCTGCAATTTATCTCCCAGTTTTTTTAAATAACTATGTCAGATTGTTACGTAATTATTGCGTTATATCCACATGAATTATCAATATAAATTTGTAAAATTGTAAGGCCAAGTCTCTCATGATGCCATAGACATCTATCCTCTATTTCCCACCACTTATGTTATTCTAAGGATAATGAATTGCATCTCTGTATATGTGTTGTACTTCAGAAAACATATCTCACATAATCCTAAATGGTTAGTGGGATGGATTTTCAACCCTATTCTCTACTGGACTATTTGTCCCCTAAAAAATATTCGATCTCGTGGTCCGTATTTAGACCCCGTTCCACTGCTTCCAATCTCATGATCCATTTCGACTCTCTTCTGCGTAGTTCCAGCTCTCTATTACCTCCCCGTGGATTTATTGCACAGTGATCGAAGCCTATAAATTTAAACATTTTACGAGCACCCTGTGCTGTACAAATTTTTATATGAGATGCTATGGGATAGCGTTCATCCCCTTGGTTAATCGCCCTCCAATGTTCTGAAATCCTAACTTTTAATGGCCGAATCGTGCTGCTGATATATAATTTGTCGCAGGCACAAATAAGCATATATACAACAAATTTTGTATTGCAATCTATATGAGATCTTATAAGTATTTTTTTACCCCTTACATCCTCTTTATCCTTTTTGGGTTGCCATGCCCACTTACACACTGCGCACGATCCACATTTAAAGAAGCCTAAATTCCGCCTAGTAAGCCAATCCTTTGTAGTTTCATCTGCCAAATAACTGGGACTCAGAATATTATTGAGGGTGTTCCCTCTTCTATATACCACTTCCGGTCTTTTTCCTATGAATTTCTGGAGTATCTCATCTTGGCTTAATAGAGACCAATACTTATTCATAATTTGAATTAGTTTTTGAGAATTTTCAGTATAATCTAAAATAATTCAAATTTTTTGGTCTTTATTTCGTCTCTCATTCTTTCGATGTACACCTAGATCCAATGTCTGCCTGCGGGGTATATTCCGCACTTTGTGAAGAGATTTACATATAAATGTCTCAGAATAGCCTCTGGCTATAAATCGTTGTCCAATGTCTCTAATTTGTTCATCAAATTTCTCATTCTTACTGCAGTTTCTCCTGGCTCTTATCATCTCTCCTAATGGTATAGCCTCGATCTGGTGGCGAGAGTGGGCACTAGTAGCGTGCAGCAAAGTATTGCATGCGGTTGGTTTACGATATAGTATGCTCTCAATTGTATTGTCCTCTATATACAATTCTACATCCAGAAATTCCAAATGAGTTTCACTGTATTTATACGTAAACTTAATGTTTGCTTCATTTGCATTAAGATACTCACAAAACTCTTGTAATGTTGACTCATCTCCTGTCCATAACATGAAACAATCATCAATGTACCGTCCCCAGTATAAAATATATGTGTGCCATCTAGCTGCGCCCGGACCCCATAACCATGTTTCTTCTAACCACCCCATAAATAGGTTAGCGTACAAGGGGGAAAATTTAGATCCCATTGCTACTCCCTGTTTTTGCTTAAACCACTCATTCTTGAATAGAAAATAGTTGTTATTCAGTATGAAGTCTATCAAGTTGAGAATCATCTTAGTGTGTTCTAAATATTGTGCTGCTCTTCTATTCAAAAAATTTTCTACCGCTCTTAATCCCAAATCATGTTGTATAGAGGTATATAATGCTACTACATCTAGAGTAACAATGATCATGCCTTGTTCCCACTGTATATCAGATAATATACTAAGTACATGCTTAGTATCTTTAATAAAGGACGGTAGATTACAGACAAATGGTTGTAAAAATATGTCAACGAATTCTGAGAGTCTCTCCGTAGGGCCTCCCATACCCGAAACAATCGGTCTCCCAGGAGGGAAGAGTGACTGTTTATGTATTTTAGGTAGGGTATATATACACGGAAACTTAGGACAGAAAACACGTAAATAGAGAAACTCCTTCTCATCCAGTAGCTCTCTTTCCCTATACCTTTTCAACATATCATTAATTTCTCTAGTTAAAGTCATAATAGGGTTACGTGTCACCTTCTCGTAACAATTCGTATCATTTAGTTGCATATATATCTCTTGCCCATAGTCCTTGCGATTCATAACCACTATATTTCCACCTTTATCCGCTCTTTTCATAACTAACTCTTTATCTACTTTAAGAGCTTTCAGTGCAGTGTATTCCCGACCTGTAAGATTTGGTTTTCTTAGGATCCTTTTCCTCTTCACCTCTTTGTTAAGATCAGTCCATACCATTTTGTAAAAAGTTTTTAAGTTACCTTCCATTTGGGATCTGGGCACTCAGGTGGATCTTTGTTTAAGACCACTAGTAATATGTCTGTTTGAAGCTAGATTTAGATCTTGTAAGATAGTAGCAACTGTAATTGGATATTCTTCATAATCTGTAATTGACATTAATGTCACTGTATCATAGATGTCCTGAATAGATAAATCACCATAAAGCGACTCCACATGTTGTGTTGCATCTTCATCTCTCATTCTTGAATATAAATATTTCTTTAGTTTCAATTTCCTTATAAATTTATATAAATCTATTTTAGAATTACAGATGTCTCCCTTTGATGATGGACAGAAACCAAGACCCTTATTCAAAATAGATATCATCTCTAGAGATAACTCTTTATTAGACAAATTAATTACATTATTCTCAGCCTCTGTACATAGTCCTATATCTTTTTGTCCCGTGACCTCGTTCTCATTCCTAAGTACATTTCGCTTTTTTCCTCCTCTCTTCCCTCTTCTGGTCTTCCTACTCGATTCCTTTCTTGATTCAATTCCCAATTCCCCTGTTTTATTCTCTTTAATTCTTGTAAAAAACCTGCTCCTTGTGAACTCGATTCCACCTGTGTTTCACTCAATCCTGTATCACTCATATTCGTAGCTGAGCTACTCCTAGATGTAGATGGAGATTCAGTTAAGGTATTGGATTCCCCTGTGGCTATCCCATTTTTTATCAAATGATCATATTTTCGTGAGAAAGTAAAAACTCTTCCATTTTTGTAATCTAATTCATCTCTTCTGAATTTCCTAGCTTTCCTCTGTTTAATCTCATCTTGAAATTTCATAATCACATCATTCAGAATAGTATAATTCTTATCAGTGGCTTCTTTTAGCCCCATTTCCCTTATGTCTTTCTCTAATACATCTATCTCCAATTGTAGTTTCCCAACTTTTCTTTCTGCATTCTCTATCAGAATGTCCATCAATTTAATTGAATTTGTCTTTAGCTCTTCCTCCCATCTTTTCAATAGATCAATTTCTAAGTCATCATATGTAGGGAATATATGTGAACGTAGGCCCCTTGGTATTCTGTCCAATTTTCTATACTGTTTTAATGTTGTGGCATCCCACCACCTGGACATTTCACTTTTTTTCAGTTTTTCCAACCTAATAAACTTGTCTCTAAGTCCTTCTTTAATCCTGTGATTCCCACCGCCCACAGCTTGTAATACCGTGTTCCCTTTATCAAGATTCCTAAACAATTCTTCCGCTTCTTTCAATCTCTCTTCCATTTTAAGCCTTGAACTATTACTTTTTTAGAGTACGGAGCAGCCCACTCCAATAAAACACATTAAATGAGAGGGTGAATAATGAGTGAAGGGCGCTTCCTACTCTGTTTATGAACTGATATGATCTACTATATCACACGGTGCAAATGACTGGGGTCAAACCCTCAAGAACCCCAAAAAGGACAAACTCTGTTATGTGTACAGTATATACAAAACAAATCAAAATTTACATCCTTATGTGGTTTAGTTCCAGAGTTATCATTTCAGTCCAGCAACCTCCTCTTATATCCCTTTGTCCTCTTTTATCCCTTTGTCCCAGAGTTACCAATTTACATCCTTATGTGGTTTAGTTCCAGAGTTATCTTTTCAGTCCAGCAACCTCCTCTTATATCCCTTTGTCCTCTTTTTGTCCCTTTGTCAACACGTGTTTCGTACGGAGCAGCCCACTCCAATAAAACACATTAAATGAGAGGGTGAATAATGAGTGAAGGGCGCTTCCTACTCTGTTTATGTACTGATATGATCTACTATATCACACGGTGCAAATGACTGGGGTCAAACCCTCAAGAACCCCAAAAAGGACACTATATGTTGTCTAAATACGAAACAGGACAAAGGGATATAAGACATAAGAGGAGGTTGCTGGACTGAAATGATAACTCTGGAACTAAACCACATAAGGATGTAAATTGGTAACTCTGGAAATAATTACATGAAGATACATGATTTGGACTGATGGACACTAATTTTTGAACTGAGAACAGGATAAAAATACATTTTGGGTTGGATTTATACTAAACCTAGATATTAGGGACAGAATTTTGATTGATGACTGAATTGTATTATTTTGATTTGTTTTGTATATACTGTACACATAAAAGAGTTTGTATACTTTAATGAAACTAAGACTGTCTTTGAAGTATTGTCACGTGTGCGACTGAATTTGTTTCCTGTTTGCCATGTGCCATAGATACCAGGGGTTTGAATCACAAAATAAGTTTTCAACTTTGGGGTTCACCATGACAAGTTAAAGTCATTCATCCCTGAGGCAGGCAGACTCCCTACCGTAATAGTAATCCACTTTATTTACAAAATGTACATATTCCAATATGTTGCGATGTTAAGCATATACTTCCATTCCCAGGTCTTCCTTTGCCACGCATTGTAGTAGTTCAGTCCCATTTTCACATGTGTTAAAAAGAGAGGTGTTGCTGTTGTGAGGTCCTACTGTAAGTGACATTTACAGTGATAGTGTATGTGACTACATTACAAAGACAGTAGTTTACAAAATGAATGTAGCTGTAGGTAGAGATATTGTGGTTCACATATAATACATCCCATGGATTTTGCAAGCCCACATCTACGTTGAGGATACAGCCACAATACCCAGCCTGTCGGTGTGTGTCCTACCTTTGATATAATCTGGCAGATTTTTATACCTATCATATCAGCAGTTGGGTAGTTGAAATCTGTATTTAGAGTGCATATTTGACTGATGATTGTGAAGTGTGTGCTAAGTGGATAAAGTTTGATAAAGGTTACATTCTGAATAGTTTTGTGTTCTCTAAAGCTCTTCAAATACAAAATAGTATTAGCTTTTTATTTTTCAAAAAGGCTTAGTTTTAAGGTGTTAAAATTTCTGGATGTACCGTTTAAAATCTCTGCATCCAGATGGACTGAACATCACTGACAATACCACTTGATTTCTGCATATCTGAAGAGTTCTCAGGACTGCATTGATTCCACATTCCAATTGGAATCTTCACTCATGATGCTTTTTGAAAATCCACCAGTGTCAGCTGTGCAGCCACTGAGCAAACCATCTTGTACTACCTGAGGAAGGCGGAAGCTGAAACGTTGTAGTAGAAATATATTTTTGTTCTTTAATGAGATCATCTGTTTGAGTCACTTCTTTCTTGGATATATATATATATATATATATATATATATATATATATATATATATATATATATATACACACATATATATATATCAGGCCTCGAAAAATTAAGAAAATGTTACTACACCTGCAGATCGAGTAACTTGAATAAAATACTCAATCTACTTGACCTAACGGTATTGTACTTGCCCTCAAATTGGGTCTCAAATTGTGTGATCTTCGGCAAATATTTCATTTTAGAGTCTTGCCTTTTTCTTCACTCCCATATACGACTGCACCTTCAAATGTGTAAGCTTAGCATTTCTGCTGTACAAAAAAGCCTCTTTTGTTTAATAAAATAGACTAAGTTGTTCATTTCGGGTTCAGTGGTAACCGGACTGCCACGCTGGCGGTGGAGTTGAGACCGCTGCCAGGCTGGTGGGGCAGACCGCCATATAATGACTAAGGCGGTGAACCCAACGCAACACAACCAACTTACTGCCAGTATCGCCACCACCGACGAGCAGCAGCCGTTGGCGGTAGCCGTCTTCAGGCTGGCGGGAACCAATGTCCTGCCCACCATATTACGAGTCACCAGACTGCAAGGATATCCGGGAAGGCAGACTGCAATGAAAATCTTGGTGGAAACAGAAAGTACAAAAGGAGACACTCACCTCCAGGTACACAGATGTAGCCGCCATGGCAAACAAACTGCAAGTCTGTTGTATCTCACCACACACCTTCAGGTCCAGAAACAATGACGAAGATGACAACCGTGGGTACACCTAGCACATAGTAGAGGAAAGGGCAGTGATACAAACCCACACATAACACACACTCCCGGCACGGACAGCGACGGCCACACACATGCGCATACAAACGTACCGTACCAGCACACACATCTACACACAGACACAAAATACGAAAAAGAGAAGTACCCAATACACACACAAAGCCAAGCAGCTACGTGCCAAACACACAGCACAACGCACACAACCACCACCAACAGTCATACACATCCATACACAACACCCCATAATCGCACAACAACTAGACCACAAAAACTTCAACGTAGTCATAGACATGCACGTTGTGAAACACCACACATTCACTCACACTAAAACCTGTATATAGCAATGACACACAATCAATATCAGTGAACACACATCTAAACAATGACACAGGTGACATGTCACGTACAACCAACATACAAAGGAATCCACAGATGCAGCACCATACACACTGACGCACACAGCACCCCATACAATCTCATAAGCAAGCAGTCAAACACATTACAACATGCACATGGCACAACCCATCTACCCGGTGCATGCAACCACACAGACACAACCCATACACAAACCTCACACACCGTTGTACACAGATGTCACACCACCTTGTAGAAGGAAACCAGGACAAGCATCTCATCTTGCCGGCCACAGCAATGTGGGCAGATGTAATAGAATATAGAACATTAAAAATTAACTATATACAAAGAGTGCTAAATGGCAAGTCGAACGTGCAGAACTGCAATTAACACATAGGTGGTCATTACAACCTTGGCGGTCGGTGTTAAAGCGGCGGTAAGACCGCCAACAGGCCGCCGGTAAAAAATTTGCTAGTACGACCGTGGCGGAAACCGCCAACAAAGACAGCCACTTTAACACTCCGACCGCCACGGCGGTACAAACAAACAGCGCGGCGGTCACTGCCAACAGACAGACGGAGGACAAAGTACCGCCCACAGTATCACAACAGGCCAATCCACCACCTTTTCCGGGGCGGATTCACCGCAGATAAAAACTTGGCGGAAACAGGATTTCAAAGGGAAAACGCTCACCTCTACACACCCCACGAGGAACTAGGACACCATGGAGCTGGAACTCCAAATTCTCCCTGCAATAGTCTTCCTGCTCCCCTACCAGGAGCACGAACGCCGGCGGCGAAGAACAGAGTACTTCACCTACGACACAGGGGAGGGGGGATGGAAAAACCAGGGACACACACACACACACCAATCCCACCCCCACCCTCACCCACTACAACACACACACTAATACATATTAATACATGATAGTTACACCCCCCAAACCCCCCCCCCCACCGGAAGAATGCAAAGACAAAAGGAAATGAGTGTAACCATTGTAATATATGAAAATCAAGTAGGCAAAAATATATATATATATACACACCATAAACAAAATATACACCAAGCGTAGTAGTCCAGGTATTGCTTCAATTAAGTCTGTGGAACACTGGGCCCACACGGTAGTGGCGAGGCCCACACAAGATCCCTGACCATGACGGAGAGAACACTGCAGGGGCATCAGAGAGCAAGAAAACAGGCACCTCAGGGGGAGGGAAAGGGGGGCACCTCAGCCGGTTGAGTGCACGACGCCATATCCACGAGAGGGCCACATGCCCACTGTTCAATCCTGGGGAGTGCAAAGCCACAGTCTCTCAAGTCTCTACAGTGGGTGGGTTGCCCACTGTTCCATCCTGGGGAGTGCAAAGCCACAGTCTCTCAAGTCTCTACAGTGGGTGGTTTGCCCACTGTTCCATCCTGGGGAGTGCAAAACCACAGTCTCTCAAGTCTCTACAGTGGGTTGGTTGCCCACTGTTCAATCCTGGGGGAGTGCAAAGCCACAGTCTCTAAAGTCTCTACAGTGGGTGGGTTGCCCACTGTTCCATCCTGGGGAGTGCAAAGCCACAGTCTCTCAAGTCTCTACAGTTGGTGGGTTGCCCACTGTTCAATCAAGGGGGGGGAAGACACAGTCTCTCAAGTCTCTACAGTGGGTGGGTTGCCCACTGTTCTATCCTGGGGAGTGCAAAGCCATAGTCTCTCAAGTGGATAACAGTCTCCACTGGTTCAGGAGGAGGCATTGTGCCCAGAGTACTTCATGCTGCTAAGGACAGAGGTAGTGGATGTATCTCTCCAATGGTTCTGGAGGGGGCTTTGTGCCCAGAGTGCTTCATCCTGCTAAAGAAAGAGGTAGTGGATGTATCTCTCCAATGGTTCTGGAGGGGGCTTTGTGCCCAGAGTGCTTAATCCTGCTAAGGACAGAGATAGTGGATGTATCTCTCCACTGGTTCTGGAGGGGGCTTTGTGCCCAGAGTGCTTCATCCTGCCCGTGACGGACTCAGTAGCGTAAGTGCCCTTGGCGCTCATGGGCCAGCGGTGCTTGAGGCGGCGGTGCCCTGTTCAGCGGTGCTTGGAACAGCGGCGCCCTGTTCAGCGGTTCTCGAGGCGGCGGTGCCCTGTTCAGCGGTGCTTGGAGCGGCGGTGCCCTGTTCAGCGGTGCTCGAGGCGGCGGTGCCCTGTTCAGCGGTGCTTGGAGCTGCGGTGCCCTGTTCAGCGGTGCTTGAGGCGGCGGTGCCCTGTTCAGCGGTGCTTGAGGCGGCGGTCCTCTCTGTCCCAGCGGGGCTTGTGCTGGCTGTCCTCTCTGTCCCAGCGGGGCTTGTGCTGGCGGTCCTCTCTGGCCCAGCGGGGCTTGTGCTGGCGGTCCTCTCTGTCCCAGCGGGGCTTCTGCTGCCGGTACTCTCTGTCCCAGCGGGGCTTGTGCTGCCGGTCCTCTCTGGTCCAGCAGGGCTTGTGCTGGGGGTCCTCTCTGGCCCAACGGGGCCTGTGCTGGCGGTCCTCTCTGGCCCAGCGGGGCTTGTGCTGGCGGTCCTCTCTGGCCCAGCGGGACTTGTGCTGGCGGTCCTCTCTAGCCCAGCGGGGCTTGGGTTGGCGGTACTCTTTGATGGCTGTGGCCTCCTGGGCAGCGGGGATGACGGCCTGGGCAGCGGGGATGATGGCGGTCTCCTCCGCCGTGCGGCTCTTCCCAGACTTTCCTGGTTTCTTGTGGCCCTACCCCACCTTGGAAGGTGTCGCAGCTGACTCCGCACTCCCACTGGGACCCCTGGGAGCGGCTTTGGTGGCTGGAGTCTTCCCCCTCTCCCGCCGGGCACTGCCCAACTTTTGATGCTTCACAGGTGGGGGACTGTCTGTGCTGTGGCTCCGTGCCACACTTGCTGCCCTGGTGGCCGGTGCACTCCATATTCCGGTGACTACAGGCACCACTGGTCTCGGAGATGTTGTGGCTGAGGTGCTAGTTCGGGACCTAGGAGACGGACGGGATTGGGGAGGTGTGGGAAAGAGGTCAAGGTTGGACAGGAAAAGTTTTTGGGAGACACTGGGACGGGTAGCTGGAGGGGGTTTGGGAGTGGAGGAAAAGGTTGTGGTAGTAGGAGGTGTTCGGTTGCTGACTTTGGGTGAAGGTGAATGCGCTGGAGGCTGTCGTGAGGTGGATGGCTGTTGGGTGGGTGTGTGCCTGCGTTTGTGTATCTTGGGAGGTGGCGTCACAGATACACTGGGAGAGGACACAGAGGACGTGTGAATGGTAGTGGGGGTGGTGACTGCACGTGAGTGGGGTGTGTGCTGGCGATGGCAGTAGTCGATGTAGTGCATGCAGGTGTGAGTGTAGACAAGACTGGGAGGGAGGAGGGAGACGAGGAGGAGGGGGACACAGTGGAGGCAGTGGATGTTGGTGTGTCTGCATGTGTGCGATGCTTGCGTGAGTGCCTGTTGGATGTGTGGTGCTTATGTCTGCCTGGGCTTCCCTTGTGTGTTGAGGTGTGTGCATGCTGGTCTGAAGGTGGACTGGGTCTGGGTGGAGGAAGTTGGAGGGGGGAGGCTAGAGACGGGGACAATGGCTGCAATCAGTGCTGAGGCCAGAGTCTGAAAAGCTCGCTGAAGGGCCGCCTGACCAGAATGAATGCCCTCCAGGAATGCATTTGTTTGTTGCAACTGCCTTGCTACACCCTGGATGGCATTCAAAATGGTAGACTGCCCAACAGTGAGGGACCAGAGGAGGTCAATGGCCTCCTCACTGAGGGCAGCATGGGTGACTGGGGCAGGGCCTGAGGTGCCTGGGGCGAAGGTGATGCCCACCCTCCTGGGTGAGCGGGCACGGGCAAAGGCTGAGGGGCTGCTGGGAGGGCGGTGCTGGTGGGGGGGTGGCAGCTGTACCTGTAGATGCAGGGGGCACAGATGTTGCTGCCACCACAAGGGAGCTCCCATCAGAAGAAAGGTCCGTGTCGCTGGTGTCAGCTCCTGTCCCCGCCGTGGAGCTCCCCTCGACCTCCGTCCCACTGGTGAATTCCGAGTCCGTAGTTTCGCCCTCCAGGGCCATGTGGGATGCAGCTCCCTCCTACTCCGGAGCCACTGCTCCTCCGCCTGTTGATGCTAATGTACACATGAACAGGGAGACCACAAAAAGGGGGGGGGGACGACAGAAGAAAGACATGTTGAGTGCATGCATTACCGCTACCATTGGCGGACACGACAGACACAGAAGCCCCCTGCACTATGCCGCGCTCTTGGGCTCCACTGTTCAATTCCTGGGAAATGGCCTACAAGGCTATGGACGATATCTGCACACATAGATGACACAGGGGCATGACTAGGTGTACTTGGCACTCTACAGAGGTGGGGTGGGGTGCAACATGGCCTGCCTTACGGAGCGGCCTTGCCTACGGAACTCGCCCTGGCCTAGGGAAACCCACAGCCCACCTCCCCCACCCAGACAACTCCACTGCGCGCAAAGTCAGCAGAATGAGAGTGTACTCACCCCCTTGTGTCTGCTGTGATGTCCTCAAGCGCCCATCCAACTCCGGGTACGCCACCGCCAGGATCCGGAACACCAGGGGGGTCATGGTGCGACGGGCACCCCGCCCACGTTGGGAGGCCATCCCCAGCTGAGCCTCCGCCGTTTATTGCTCCAGCGGTGAATGTCCTCCCATCTTTTACGGCAGTGGGTGCTCCGTCTGTGGTAGACCCCCAGGGTCCGTACGTCCTTGGCGATGGCACGCCAAATATATTTTTTCTGGTTGGCGCTGACCTACATGAAATGTACAGGGGAAAAAGAGTAGTTATTACCAACTGCACCGTCAAAGTGATTGGCCCCCATCCCTACCCTTGCCATGATGCACATGCACTCACCGTCGTTTCATGCATGTCTCAATCTCCCCCCCTCATCTATCATCCACCCCACTCCACACAGTCATAGCCCATACAGCAAGCTCACAGTGTATTTACCTGTTTGTCTGGAGGACCGTAGAGTAGCGTGTACTGGGGGAGGACCCCATCCATGAGCTTCTCCAACTCCTCCGATGTGAATGCAGGGGCTCTTTCCCCAGACACTCGAGCCATTGTCTCTTCCAGACCGAGGTCACAGCAGCACTTGCAGTGTAGGTCCTCTCCTGTCGAAGATCAGGTATCGAGTGAGTGAACAGATAGAAAATGGCGGTCACGTCCGCGGTAGGGCGTACCGTCACCGCCGGCATACATCGTCAGTGGCTCCTGGGACCCATAGGGTCCAATGTTAACCAATGCAGCATTGGGCCGCGGTCTTCGACCGCCTACCGCAACGGTGTACAATGCCAGCGCAGTTACGTCACATCCAATTGTCCCACTCTACAGGTCAAGCAGCCGCCATTTCAGGGGCCCACATGGCTTCATTTTTAACTGCGTCACACATACCTAGGCCTAGACTCAACACACATACAGGCCACTTTTTGGATTATGATTGGTGTTCTGTGTAAGCTGTTGGTACGTACCTCTGAGTTGTTTGGCTCTGTGCTCGCTGTTGTCCTTCATAGGCACCGTCCGCTGGGACATGTGAGGAGATGGCGGCATCCTCCGGTGTACTGACCGTTGGTGTACCTGTCGATAAATGGAGGAAAGACATGTGATCATCACCTACAGGCTTGACCGTGCCACAATCCAGGAACTGTGTACCCAGCTGGAGCCAGACCTGATGTCAGCTATCCGCCCTCCCACAGGAATCCCCCCTCAAGTGCAGGTGCTGTCAGTGCTCCATTTCCTTGCAAGTGGGTCATTTCAAACAACAGTGGCCAAAGCATCAGGGATGTCCCAGCATATGTTTTCCAACGTGTTGTCCAGAGTGTTGTATGCCCTGCTGAAGCACATGCGGAGCTACATCGTTTTCCCTCAAGTGGAGGATTTGCCTACAGTGAAAGGTGATTTCTATGCCCTGGGACATATCCCCAAAATCATAGGTGCCATTGATGGGACCCATGTGGCTCTGGTCTCCCCCACAGGAGTGAACAGGTGTACAGAAACCAGAAGAGTTATTATTCGATGAATGTACAGATGGTATGTTTGGCAGCTGTACTTAATACTTCAAAAAATAGGGGGATCGAAGGCTTAATGGTCCAGTGTATACCCTCCAGTGAATATTGTTATATAATACAATACACTGTTCCAACAAAGACAAAGTATAATAGAGAAACTAATAGGGGGTCCTAATTAATAGGAGCAAGAGTCCTCACACACCCGATTAGGTGTCATGCTTCATCATCGGACGGCTCCTCGTCAGGCCGGCGCTGCAATGCCTGATGGCTCCCCCAGAAGGGGGGCTCTTTGCCGGAGATCTTTTGTCGATGATGCAACAGAACCCAGATGCGGGTCCGCAGGGAGAAAGGAGAAAGAGGATAAAATTGGCTCAGAACCCTCACTAAGTGTTCCTTTATTTGTTGATGTTGGGTAATGGCCAAGATTAAAAATTCACTAAGGAGTGTGAAAGAGATGATGCTCAGACACTGACTGGTAACTCAATAAGGCGTGGAGGAAGTCAGAAATTACCAGAAGTTCCTCAGAATGAGGTCGACATGTTTCGCGTCTCTTATGGTCCACAGGGATCCTTTGACGCTTCTTCAGGAACTAATATATTTTTTACTATTCTCCAAAGAAAGAACAAAAAGGAAAAACTAGACTCCTGCAATCTGAAACTATCAGTCAAGAATGTCAACAGTCACTTACACGAGTCCACTTAGACCCGGACAAGCTGTTCCTACTAGTCACCCCTCCCTAGTCGAGAGCGGGCTTCATGGGATCACACAAGCCCTCCCTAGTCGAGAGCGGCGCCGCCTGCGGTAGGGAGAACGCCCTCTTGGTTTGCACTGAAAATTTTATGACAGAGTCTCTGCAAACCTGGTTTCAGGCTTGCGTGATCCCATGAAGCCCGCTCTCGACTAGGGAGGGCTTGCGTGATCCCATGAAGCCTGCTCTCGACTAGGGAGGGGTGACTAGTAGGAACAGCTTGTCCGGGTCTAAGTGGACTCGTGTAAGTGACTGTAGACATTCTTGACTGATAGTTTCAGATTGCAGGAGTCTAGTTTTTCCTTTTTGTTCTTTCTTTGGAGAATAGTAAAAAACATATTAGGTCCTGAAGAAGCGTCAAAGGATCCCTGTGGACCATCAGAGACGCGAAACATGTTGACCTCATTCTGAGGAACGTCTGGTAATTTCTGACTTCCTCCACGCCTTAGTGAGTTACCAGTGAGTGTCTGAGCATCATCTCTTTCACACTCCTTAATGAATTTTTAATCTTGGCCATTACCCAACCTCAACAAATAAAGGAACACTTAGTGAGGGTTCTGAACCAATTTTATCCTCTTTCTCCTTTCTCCCTGCGGACCCGCATCTGGGTTCTGTGGCATCATCGACAAAAGATCTCCGGCAAAGAGCCCCCCTTCGGGGATAGCCCGTCAGGCATTGCAGCGCCGGCCTGACGAGGAGCCGTCCGATGATGAAGCATGACACCTAATCGGGTGTGTGAGGACTCTTGCTCCTATTAATTAGGTATGTTTGGCAGACCAGTACATCTCACATGTGAATGCCAAGCTCCCTGGCTCAATGCATGACACCTACATCCTGCGGAATAGCAGCATCCCTTATGTGATGGGTCATCTCCAGAGGCACCGTGTGTGGCTATTAGGTGAGCACCTGGAAGCAAGACAGTGGGAATGGTTGTCTGGGGATATCCCTACAGGTTAGTGTGTGTCTAACAGTTGTCCCTCGCCATTTGCAGGTGACTCTGGTTACCCCAACCAGTCATGGCTACTGACCCCAGTGAGGAATCCCAGGACAAGGGCAGAGGAACGCTACAATGAGGCCCATGGGCGAACTAGGAGGGTGATCGAACGGACCTTCGGCCTCCTGAAGGCCAGGTTCAGGTGCCTCCATATGACAGGTGGATCCCTATTCTACTCACCAAAGAAGGTGTGCCAGAACATCGTGGCCTGCTGTATGCTTCACAACTTTGCTTTGCGACGACAGGTGCCTTTTCTGCAGGAGGATGGTCCAGATGGCGGTGTTGTTGCAGCTGTGGAGTCTGTGGACAGTGAAGACCAGGAAGCAGAAGAAGAAGACAAGGACAACAGGGACTCAGTGATCCAGCAGTATTTCCAGTGAAACACAGGTAAGAATACAAACCTGCCTACTACATGTACTTAAACACTACTACCTCTCTACTGTCTGTCGTTTTCACCCAGTGTATGGTCACTGAGTTGTCACTTTCCCTTACGGTTTCACAGATGTGGGTCCTAATGTGTGACATCTGCTTTAATTCCTCATGGACACAGCTGTGTGACATAGGTATGTTGACATTACAAATTAAAGAGCTTTTTGCCACAGTAATTGCTAATACACTATTCTGAAATCACAGACTGACTCCAGATTGTTTTGTGCTTTAAGGGTGTTTATTTTAGTGCTCAATATTGGAGGGGGTAGCAAAATGGTGAGGGGTGATGGCAGAGGAATGTTCATGGCAGAGTCCAGTCTATTAGTCTCACAGGTGCATTGCCCAAATGGGCATAGGAAGTAGAGCTGGGGCAGTTTAAGGATGGACAGGGTGACAAAGTGGGACAGAAGGATGACATTCAGGGAGTTCTTGTTCTCTGTCTTCGTCCTGCATCTCAGGGACCATTTGCGAGGTGGTTCTCCCTCTGCAGGGGGTGGGGTGCTGGTGTGGTGGTCCTGTGGCGATGCCTCCTGTCCACTAGCGCCGGCGGAGGTGGTGGGCAGTTCATCGTCCAGGCTAGTGTCAGGGGCGCCTTGTAGTGCCACAGTGTCCCTCCTGATGTTGAGTACTTCCTTCAGCACCCCTACGATGGTGCCCAGGGTGGAATTGATGGCTCTGAGTTCCTCCCTGAAGCCCAAATACTCTTCCTCCTGCAGGCGCTGGGTCTCCTGAAACTTGGCCAGTACCGTTGCCATTGTCTCCTGGGAGTGATGGTAGGCTCCCATGATGGGGAGAGGGCCTTGTTGAGAGTGGGTTCCCTTGGCCTGTCCTCCCCCTGTTCACAGCAGCCCTCCCAGTTCCCCTGTGTCCCTGGGCCTCCGTCCCCTGGACCGTGCGCCCACTACCACTGCCCCCAGGTCCCTGTTGTTGTTGGGGTGGTGGGTTAGCCTGGGTTCCCTGTAGTGGTGGACACACTGCTGATTGACGTGTCCTGGGGACGGAGGGATGGGCCCGCTGGGTGGGTGCTGTGCTGGTGTTTCCAGAGGGGGGAAGCTCTGTGGTGGCCTGTGCCACTGTCAGGGGAACCGACTGTCCTGAGGTCCCCGATGGGCCTAGGCTGGTCATCTAGATTCAGTTGGACAGAGGTGCTGTCATCACTGTGGGCCTCTTCTGTTGGTGGTGTGGACATGTGTGGACCCTCCTGTCCGGTGACATTGGGTAGGGGTCCTGCAGGGGTATAAAAGGATGTTTATTACACATGTGTGTGCCATGGTGTGCAATGGGTGGGTGACCGTGTACCCCAGTGCTTGCATTCCTGTGTGGGACCTTGTGTGATGATGGTTTAGGGGGGTGTATGGGTATGTACAGTGGCCATGCTTTAGTGATGGGTGTCCATGCTTTGTTGTTGCATGCAGGGCTTGGTGTTAGGATGTGTGGTTTGTGATGTTGGGACATTTGTGAGGATTTAGACTGATGGGGGTGAGGATGGGGGCCTGTGCTGGCATGCAGATAGGGTGGGGGATGTAATAGTTAAGATTTAACTTACCAGAGTCCATTCCTCCACCTACACCTGCAAGACCCTCAGGATGCAGAATCGCCAAGACCTGCTCCTCCCATGTTGTTAGTTGTGGGGGAGGAGGTGGGGGTCCGCCGCCAGTCCGTTGAACCACAAGGTGGTGTCTTGAGACCACGGAACGCACCTTCCCCCTTAGGTCGTTCCACCTCTTCCTGATGTCCTCCCGATTGCTTGGGTGCTGTCCCACTGCGTTGACCCTGTCCACTATTCTTCGCCATAGCTCCATCTTTCTTGCAATGGAGGTGTGCTGCACCTGTGATCCGAATAGCTGTGGCTCTACCCGGACGATTTCCTCCACCATGACCCTGAGCTCCTCCTCCGAGAACCTGGGGTGTCTTTGCTGTGCCATGGGGTGATAAGTGTGCTAATATGTAGTGGTGTGTAGTGTGGGGTGCGTAGAAGTTATGTGGGTGATGGTGTTGTGTGCCTGTGGATGCTAGTATTGTTGATGGGGGTGTGTCTCTCTGGCCTTCTCTCAGTAATTGTGGTCGTAGGGGTTTGTGGGTGTGTGTTTTATATTGTATTGGGTGTGTGGGAGTGGTGTGTGTATGTGTATCAGGTGTGTGTATTTCGATTTGTTCAATGTGGCAGTGTTTTGTATGTGTGTGTGTATTCTGAGCGCAGCGGTGTGTACCGCCAATGGATTACCGCGGTTGAAAGACCGCCGCGTGGATTAGTGGGTCGTGATGGTGTGGGCGTATTTCTGTTGGCGTGACGGTGGAGGTTTTGGTATCACCAGTTTATCACTGACCTTTGGTGTGGCGGACTTGTGTGGGTGTCTGAATATTGGCGGATTCCGTGCTGTGGGTCATAATAACTGTGGCGGATTTCCGCGGCCGCGGCGGTGTGTTGCCGGTCTTCTGCACGGCGGTAAGCGGCTTTTACCGCCAATGTTGTAATGACCACCATAGTCCACATATCATGGCCCCAACTTGACTCCTGACAGCAAACAGGCCTCCATGTCATAGGGGTATCAATTTGACAGGTAGGCACATCAGGGGTTTGGTGGTGGAAGTGGTGGGGGTGGCTTGGTTTTGGAAGGGGGTGTCTCTGTTTGGGCTTGGGAGGGGGGACTTTGGATCTGGGAGGGTTGGATTTTTTGCTGGGTGGTGGAGCTTGGGAAACACCAGAGGGGGCACTAGAGGACGGGGAGGTGAAAGGGCCTGGGAGGTGCAGGGGGCATGACGTTTAGGGGCAACACAGGGTGGGACAGGAGTAGGGAAGTGGTCAATAGCAGCAAGGAAGACTTTATTAGGTACACAGGGGCGGTCACATGAATGAGGGATGAGAGTGGAGGTAGAGGGAGTACTGGTGTGACGTGTTGGTGTGCTGTACGTGGATGCTAGTGTGTGCAATGTGTGCGTGTGAGGTGGGTGTATGTTGGGTTGGTGAGTGGGTGTATGTGTGTGTCTATCGTGGGAAGAGGGGGTAGAGATACAGGGATAGGGAATGGAAGACATGTGAGTGAATGTTGGGGTGGTGTGTGCAAGTGAGGTGGATGTGCTGCAGTTGGTAGAGAAGGTGGTCGTGGTGAGTGTGGCTGTGGTGTGTGGGGTGGGTGTCTGTAAGGGAGGCAGTGTGGGAAGTGTCTGTTGTTGTTTATGCATATGTGTGTTGTGTGTGTGCATGCCTGTGGGTTCATTTCTGGGTCTTGTGTTTGTCTTTGCGCACCTTGTTTGTTGTAGTGGGTATATGATGGTCTGTAGGTGTGCCCTGGACAGGTGAAGGGAGAGGGGTTGTGGATCTGGAACAGGGAGCTGGAGGGGGGACGGAAGATGAAAGGACACTGGCTGCTGTCAATGAGGAGGCCAGAGCCTGAAATTATCTCTGTAGGCCAGACAAGGCACCATGGAAGCCTTCCAGGTAGGCATTTGACTGCTGCATTTGGGATGCCAGTACCTGGATGGCATTCATGATGGTTGTCTGCCCCACAGAGATGGACCTCAGGAGGTCAATAGCCTCCTCATTGAGGGCAGCAGGGCTGATTGGGGCAGAGGTGCCTGCGGCAAAGGAGATGCCATTCCTCCTGGGTGAGCGGGCATGGGCAACTGGGTGGGGAGCTACAGGGAGGGCAGTGCTGATAAGCGGTCTGGCGGACAAGAATGGGGCTGGGGTGGTCCCAGATAGATCCGCCACCGCCAGGGAGCCAGCATCAGAGGAGGAATCTGAATCAGATGTCGTGGTAGTTCCAGTCTTCCCCGTGATGCTACCCTCGCCCTCCGTCCCACTGGTCCCCTTGGCTTTGGTGATGCCAGCCTCCTGGGTCCTGTGGGCAGCAGCATCCCAACTCGCCGGTGTCCATCCTCCTTCGCCAGATGATGCTAATGCACACATAGACAGAAGTGAACAGAGAAGGCGGGTGGGAGCGAAAGAAAGGGAGGAAATGGTAAATACCTACACATCCACTTCACATACAAACAATGAACACATATGTCAGAAAAACAAGAGCGAATATTGCAGTAATGAACAATAGAGTCCTGCAAGCCACATCCAAACGTATCACCTATTACCGTATCCCTGCAGCCTAGACACCTGATTGAAAACCCCTACATGCCTGTCAACTGACTAACTGACTAATCTAACAATTTAATTCATGAACACACCCAACTACATGTCAGTCATGACAGAATGAAACAAATCTGACCTCAGAGGTTCTGTGCACACAAACTAAATGACAGGTATGTGTGAATTACAATCTGTACAGATGTCCATTGATATTGTAATGATATCAATTGCAATGTAAACTACTCATACTTGTCATTACTCAAATACTGTGCCAACAAAATCACTTTGGACAGTATACGCAGAGATGGGGTATGAAGCCAGTAAAACGCCTGAACATTTGAGTAACTCATATGTACAGCAGAATGTGTGGAACAGTACCACCACTTCAGTTCCCGCATGGTTTTACATAGCTAACGTATTGCACTGCAAAATAACTGGTGTGACAAAAGGACTGTACAGTCCCCAAATTCCATCTGACCTTGTAAATCCCAAGTCCAGTGAGGGACACAGTAGCCAACCATGAGGAAGTCACCTAACAGTCTATACTTACCCCATTATGGCTGCTGTGGTGCCCTCAAGCGCTCATCCAATTCTGGATAGGTCACCGCCAGTATGGGGGCCATTAGTGGGGTCAGGGACCGATGGGCACCCCTTCCACGTTGAGAGGCCTTCCCCAGCTGGGCCTCTGCGGTCTCCCGGGCCCAGCGTCTCAGGTCCTCCTACCGCTTGCTGCAGTGAGTACTACACTGGCTATGGACCCCCAAGGTCCGCACTTCCTTGGTGATGGCGCTCCACAACCCTTTTTTCTGGTGGGCACTGACGTGCATGGGAAACACAGAGAAAATGGAGGACATAATGTAAATGATACCTATACAGCTGCAACCTTTGGGGACACACAACATTCACTGCCCATGCACATTGCCAATACACCAAACACCACACACATCATGTGCATGCAATACCCCAAATCAGTCATCACATGTCAATGTGCACACATACTCGCCGACAAACACCACCCGAAATGGGAGACAAAGGACATTCTACTGATCTGTTGCCCTGGAGCACCATACAACTGCCCATTCAGGGGTAGGACCCCTTCCACCAGCTTTTCGAGCTCCTCAGCTGTGAAGGATGGGGCCCTATCTCCTGCAGGGCGTGCAATTGGGCTCCAAGTTTCAGGGCAAACCAGCACATGATGTGGAGGTCTTCCTTGCCCGAATGCTAGGAGTCAAGTGAGCTTGGCCATACAAAATGGCAGTCACGACCGCAGCGGTCATGACCGACAGTGCCAGCGGTGATTGCCATTGGTTCCAGTTTCCCATAGATGTCAATGTTAACCAATGAGGAGCTGCACGGCGGTTCCGACCACCTACCGCCGTGGCGACTGCGGCAAGAGGAATTAGGTCACTTCCCTCTGTCATCTGCATGCAGGACAGGCGGCTGCCATTTTAGAATGTGCCATGACTGTCCTGGGTTCACACTGCGTCATTACCTGCATACTAACACAAAATGCTTAATTTAGGTTACATTTTGTCAACAGTCACATATGTAGTGGGTGTCAGGTGACATCACCACATTTGTCATTACATATGTTTGTATTGACAATCAGTATAGTGGAACACATAGCAAGTCTTCGTTTGTACATCACTACATGTCCTGTACAAGTCCCTTATCACAGATATGCCATTATGAGGCATTGTCTGGGTAGGAATGGAGTGTGGAGTTATGTGTCTTTCCACAACATGACAGACAACTTACATGACTGATACTTCTTGATTGTGTTATATCATACATGGGTCACAACATTGTGAGATGTGTCCAGATTGTTGTTTGTCTCCCTGCCTTGATACCGCCAAAATGGAGTGTTGAGGAATGCACCAGTTTACCGGCCCCTTGTAGAACTTGAGACCATGGAAGAGCACCACATTATCATGATCTATCGACTGAACCGTGTGTCCATCAGGGAACTGGTCGCCCAGTTGGAGCAAGATCTCCTGATTGCTTTGAGAAATCCCCATGCCATCCCTTCAACAGTCCAGGTGTTGGCAGTCCTGCATTTTCTGGCCAGTGGCTCATGTCAGATGACTGTGAGACTGGCTGCAGAGATGTTGCAGCCCAAGTTCAGTAAGGTGTTACAGAATGTGCTAGATGCCTTACTCAAGTATGTGAACAGGTACATAAGGTTCCCACAACGTGCTGAAATGAACACTGTTATGACAGCCTTCTGCAATATTTCAAATGTCTCACATGTAATAGGGACCACTAATTAGACTCACATTGCCTTGGTACCTCTGAGGGCCAATGAACAGGTCTACAGAAATCAGAAGAGGATACATTCACTCAACGTACAAATGGTGTGTCTTGCAGACGAGTACATAACACATGAAACAGCAAAATTCCCTGGTTTGGTACATGATTCCTACATCCTAAGGAACAGCAGAGTCTCTGCATTGATGTTACAGCTACAGGGAGAAAGGGCCTGACTAATAGGTATGTTTACTGCTGTTCATGTCAGACATTTGATATCCCTCCCTACACAGTCTGCACTATGCCCAACAATGTTACCTACTGTCATAGCTACTTTTCCACACAGGTGACTCCAGATACCCCAACCTGCCCTGGCTCCAGACAGGGCCAGGGCCAGGACCTGCAGCATATCTGGATGCTCGACCTCTTTTGCGGGGGTTTCCTGCAGCTGTCGGGGCAGGGGTGGGACCTCCTGATGGGCCTCCATCCCAGTAGCAGGTGCTGATGTGGAGGGCAGAGGTGTTGTGTGATTACTGGATGGGGCCTGCTGTTGGGTGGAGGACGTACGCAGGATGGCGTTGAGTTCTTTGAACTCCCCTTACATGGAGACCAAGGTGGCATTGAGTACCTGCCACTGCTGCATGGCTTCCTGGTGGTATTCCCGCTGCAGCCTTTGGGTCTCCTGCAAGGTGGTGAGTATCTGGCCCATCTTGTCCTGGGATTGCTGGTAGGCTCGCAGGACTCTGGAGACGTCCTCCTGGCCAGTCGTGTCCTGTTAATGCTTTGTCCTTTGGCCCACGATTGCCCTCCCACTGGCCCTTGACCCCTGTGCCTGTGCCCCTGGTGCAGTGTGCTCCCTCCCACTGACACCAGGACCGTCATTGTCTTGGGATTGCAATGTTGACCCATGCCTGTGTACTGTGGGGCACACTGATGTTTATGTGACCTTGGGTCACAGATTTGGGAAGGTGGGCTCTGCTGTGCAATGGATGCCATGGGGAGGCGGATTCAGTTGTGGGCAGGGTGAGGATGGTGGTGGTGGACTGACCATTCATACCTGATGGGCCAGGTACGTCATCCCTATCCAGACATCCAGGGGATTCCTCCTCTATTGGACCTGCTTCCAGGGCTGGGCTTTCTGTCACTGGCATCCTCTGCTGTGTGGCAGTACTTGGGAGACCTGTGGAATGAGAGGTATTGTGTTATGTGATGGTATTGTACAAGTGGTACACACGGTTGTATGCCAACATTGTCTGGATTTGCAGAGCAGTAATGGCATTGACAGTTACTAGACTACTGCTTGTGTTTGCATCAGCTGAATGTTGCAATTGTCCTATTTTGATCAATAGTTGGTATTGGTCTTGCTACTGTCATTGCCATGTACTGATGTGCATTCCAATTTCTTGTTGGTGAAGGGGGGTGGCGTGGTTTTATGTGCAGATGCACAGATCTGAAGTTAATTTAGCAGTCATAAAAGGGTAGAGAGTGTTGCATTGTGGTAGTTGTAGTACTTGCTGCAGTGTGGTGAATCCATGCACTAGGTGGGCCTGTGAGGGAATGGTGCTAGTAGGGAGCTGTGGCATGCAAGAGTAAGTTTTGGGTCCATGGTGATTTTGTGCACGTCAGGGTGATGTGAGGGGGTGACAGGGTGGTGGGGGTACATGCTGTGCAGGGGTACATATTGGCTGGAGAGTGTAGTTGACTTAGCAGTGTCCAGTCTACTTGGTACTTCCGTCAGCCCTTCTGGGTGTAGGATGACCAAGACCTTCTCCTCCCACGATGATAATTCTGGGGGAGGTGGTCACCACCAGTCTTCATGATAGCGATTTGGTGTTGTGATGCCATGGCCCGTACCTTCCCCCCATAGGTTGTTCCATCTCTTCTTAATGTTGTCCCTTGTGCTTGGATGGTTTCCCGCTGCATTCCTCCTGACGATGATCCTCTGCCATAAGTCAGTCTTCCAGGCTAGGGATGTCTGCTGGACCTTTGCTGCAAACAGTTGCGGCTCCACTCTGATGATTTCGTCGACCATGACCCTCATCTCCTCGTCTGTGAATTATGAGCCACTCAGGCTCCCCAACAGACCCTTGCCCCCACCACATTTTCAACAAGGCCAGCCAAATCATCGCTCCTCAGCTCCGTGCCGTCATCAACAGTTCCTTCGACACCGCAACCTTCCCAGACGTTTGGAAACACGCCGAAGTCAACGCTCTTCTCAAAAAACCCAAAGCAGACCCAGAAGACCTCACAAACTACCAACCTATCTCTCTTCTCCCTTTTCCCGCAAAGGTCGCTGAGAAGATAGTAAACGCGCAACTGTCTCGGTTCTTAGAAGAAAACAACATACTCAACGACTCCCAGTCTGGATTCCGCAAGAACCACAGCACTGAGACCGCCCTCATCGCCTGCACAAATGACATCAGGACCAGAGTGGACAAGGGCGAGACCGTCACCCTCATCCTCCTAGACCTCTCTGCAGCTTTTGACACTGTCTGCCACCAAACACTCCGCGCATGCCTTTTTGACACAGAAATTCGCCACAAGGCCCTGGACTGGCTCACCTCCTTCCTCTCCGAAAGAACCCAAAGAGTTCGCCTTCCTCCTTTCCGATGTACAGCCACCAAGATCATCTGTGGGGTACCCCAAGGATCCTCCCTCAGCCCCACCCTCTTCAACATCTACATAGCTCCTCTCGCCAACATCCGTCGCCCCACGGCATCACCATCATTTCATACGCCGACGACACCCAGCTCATCATCTCCCTCACCAGGAACCCAGCCATCGCCAGGACTAACCTGCACGCCGGACTCCTCGACATCGCCAAATGGATGACAGCAAGTTACCTCAAATTAAACTCAAACAAAACAGAGATCATCATCTTCGGCCCAAACAAAACAGCATGGAACGACTCCTGGTGGCCCACCACCCTTGGACCACCCCCAACAGCCACCACCTACACAGCAACCTTGGCATCGTTCTGGACTCATCTCTCTCTATGACCCAGCAAATCAACGCCATATCATCCTCCTGCTTCAACACCCTTCGCATGCTACGCAAGACTTTCAAATTGGTTCCTTTAGAAACAAGAAGAACAGTCACCTACGCCCTCAGTAGCAGCAGACTAGACTATGGAAACGCCCTCTATGCAGGGACCACAGCCAAGCTTCAATGAAAACTCCAGCAAATCCAGAACGAAGCCGCACGTCTCATCCTCAACCTCACTCGCCACGAACACATATCCACCCACCTCAGATCCCTACACTGGTTGCCCATCAACAAAAGGATCATTTTCAAAGTCCTCATCTACGTTCACAAAGCCCTCCACAACAATGGACCGGCCTACCTCAACGAACAAGTAAACTTCCACATACCAACCCAACAGCTCCGCTCCGCTAACCTCGCCCTCACTACAGTCCCCTGCATCCAACGCATCAACTCCAGCGGCAGATCCTTCTCCCACCTCGCCACCAAGACCTGGAACTCCCTCCCCACTAACCTACGCAAGACCCAGGACCTTCTAACCTTCAGAAAGCACCTTAAAACATGGCTTTTTGAGCAGTAACTGGCACCCCCCCTCCCAGGGCCTTGAGACCCTAACAGGTGAGTAGTCAGCTTAAGAAATGATTTGATTGATTGATTGATTTTGTGGTGCCATGGTAGTTGTGTTGTGGGTGGTGGGGTGTTTGATGTGCAGGGATGCTGGGTGTGCTGTTTGTTGGTGTGAGTTTGAGTGATATGATGTGCGTGTGGTTTGTGGTGTTTGTGTGCAGTGGTGATGTGCATGTTGTATTGCTCTTGTTGTTGTATGTTGTGTGATGCATGTTCAGTGTGATGGTGCCTGTGATATCTAGTTGCAGTGCCTTCTGTAAGTGTGCTCTTGCCTCGCTATGTCAGACATTCTGGGTGAAAAGGATTCTGGGTATGTGTGGGAGGGTGTTTTGTAGTGCTCTGGTCAGGTGTGTGTGGTGGTTGTATGTGTATCAGGAGTCGGGTATTGTCCAATGTGGTGCAGTGTTCTTGTGGAGGTGCATTTTTTCTGCGAAGGTTCGGACCGCCAATGGATTGCCGCTGTGCTAAGACCGCAGAGCTGATTTGTGATTCGTGATTTGGAGGGCGGGATGTTGTCGGCGTGGAGGGGTGGGGGGTGGAGACACCTCTTTCACGCCGTCGATCAGGCAAAGGTGTCGGATTTTCGTATTTTGTTAGTGGTGTTGTGTTGGTGAATTGTAATACAGCGGTAAAGACCGCCAAAGTCAAAATTACCACCCAAATGTTTGCTCAGTGTATAATAAGAATCTAGGCCACATATAGGGGACATATAATCCATGACTTGTCTCTTACTTTACTAATAGCATTGCCATTAGGGCAGGCGTGTTTCTCAGTTTATGTTTAAACACTCACTTTTAATAAATATATTACTAAAGCATGATGTGGCAGTACACTCATTTACAGACAGTACATTTCTAAGAAATGTCCAAAAAACATTCCACTAACTTGCAGCTTTACTGATAAAACTATAAAGTTTATTAACAATAATCTGTGAAAACTGGATTTCAGAAAACATATTTATAATTTGCTAATCACCAAGCAAAAGTGTTGTGATTTGTTTTTATTGTTTTAAAATATTTTTTGAAATGTTTGCACACACATTTAAATAACTCTTTGTACTGCAGGTCAGACATTTCACCTTACAAAATCCAGGAACTCTGCAGACAGAATTAAAATTAATTGTAAGACAAACTGACTTTTGACCTTGTCTCTGAACACAGACTTAATGTGACAAGATTTAAATGCATCTTTATTGCTTCAGCACTTTCTTACTGAACAGAACACCTGTTCTTTGTCAACTCGCCAGAAGGAGAGAGTAGGTCCTAAAAATAGCTTGACCTGATAAAATATTACTAGCCATAGTGAGTGTGAAACTAGAATATTTTAGGCCTATACATATATCTATCTATCTATCTATATATATCTATATCTATCTATATATATATGTATATATATATATATATAGATATGCCTCAAACATTCTATATATATGGGGGAGTGTAAGAGTACAGTGGTGATTCCAAGAGATAGAAATACCTCAGATTTGATAATAACTTTGCCACTGTATGTTGAATCTCCAAGAAACTTTACAGACCTACTTCTTTTTCAACAGTGGCTGATGATGATAAGTTGTGAGGTGATTAGTTACATGTGCGCAAAGAAAAAAAGGGATTCAAAAGCATGTTTCCCCCATAGCATATTCCATAGACTTTTGTATCAGAGCGAGCAGCACCCCTGGTAGGATGATACCACCAGAACTTACTCAACCAGAATTGTGAGTTCTTAAATAAAGTATGTGACTGGATAAAAGAAGGGGTCCAGAATACGAAAAGAAGAACTGTTAAAAATACCTCCTGCTATACCCAAGGGAATATCTTCTTTATTAAGGGAACCAAGGGAACGGATAAAAACGCAAGTCTAGGATTCCTGAGGGAATTAGTGGCCTAAAAACCTATATTCAAGCAAACATGTTTTGGCCCTCGCATAGAGCCGATTCAGGTCTGGGAACTTCATCAGCTCTGTCAAGCTGTCCCTGCCTATCTATGCACTTACTTCATGCACACTAGTGAAGCCTATTGCTCTCAACTGAGCTAGATGAAACTTCACAATCGGAAGTCCCTAGAAGAAAACACAATGAATCACATAATAGGAGGTGAGCATTTAAAAGTGGTACAAGTAATCTGAAGAAAATTAAAAATACTTTCATAATCACCAAATTTACTAGTGGTCAGGAGAGGAAAACAATTCTTACACAAGAAACCTTAGTTGAATATCTGATTATGTTTTATGGCAGGGATATCTTAACAAATAATATGGTTCATCTGGCCAAACTAACCCACACCTATTTGGGAACCTAGGCCCTTGATATACAGGATGAGTGTTCTCTCTACCCATCCACCGTACACATCAAACATAATAAATCAGTGTTAAAAAAGGTCATATTGTGTACCACCATAAAAACAGCTGTACATCCACCGCCAGTGGGAGTGTTTCATACAGCTGTAAAGCCGTCCAGTGTGCATGTGCATGCATAAATCACCCATACCCCATGTAACCATGTTCAAGTCACATTCATTAACCAGACTTCCCAAAGACCTTACCCTATTGTTGGATGGTTCAGGAATCTTGTCTGGACCACTCTACTCTACACCACTATACTCCACTCTGCACCACTATACTGTATGCTACTACACACTAGGTCACTGCACTCTGCTCCCCTCTACATTACTCTGCACCTCTCTACACTATGTCACGGCACTATACACTACGTCAAGACACTGTGCTCCACTCCACTATACTCACTCTACTGTACTGTATTCTTCTTTGCCACTGGACTCTACTCCGCACCACTGCACTCTACGTCACTACTTTACCACACTTCACTCTAGCCCACTTCACTCTACACCACTCTACTCAATGCCACAGCAAAATACATTACCGTATAGTACACAAATGCAGAGTGCAGTGGGGTACAGTGGAGTGGCACACAGTAGAGTGGTGAGCAGTGCAGTTGCATTGAGTAAAGTGATGCAGAATATAATACAGTGGCGTACAGTGCAGTAGCTTAAAGTGGTGCAGAACAGAATACAGTGGCATACTGTACAGTGGCATACAGTGCATTGGAATAGCATGGTGTGGAGTGGCATAGAGAGGACTAATGTACAGTGGAGTAGAGTGGTGTAGACTGGAGTGGACCAGAGTGGCTTGGAGCTGTGTAGAGGAGAGGGGCATAGAGTAGAGTGGCATACAGTAGGAAAGCGTAGACTCAAGTTGAGTAGAGTGAAGTCGGGTACAGTCAAGTGGGGCAGAGTGGTGTATAGTAAAATGGCAAACAGTAGCATGGCGTACAGTGAAGTGGAGTAGAGTACAGTGGTGGTAGAGTGGGGTAAAGTAGGGTAGAGTAGACTGCCGTAGAGCAGAGTTGTGCAGTGTAGAGTGGCGCAGAGTGGAGTGGTGTAGAGTGAAGTGGTGTTGAATAAAATGGGCAGAATAAAGTGGGGTAGAATAAAGTGGGGCAGAGTAGACTGGGATTGAGTGTAGTAGTGTAGTGGGGTAGAGTGAAGTGGGGTAGAGTATAGTGGTGTAGATCAGGATGGCATAGAGTTAAGTGAGGTAGAGTGAAGTGGGGAAAAATGAAGTGGGGTAGAGTAGAGTGGCGTAGAGTGAAGTGAGGCAGAGTGATGTGAGGTAGAGTGAAATGGGATAGAGTAGAGTGGCACTGAATGGAATACAGTAGAATAGCTTAGGGTGAAGTGGGGTAGAGTGGCATAGAGTAGAGAGTGAATTGTGGTAAAACTCAACTGGTTAGAAAGAAGTGGGGTACAGTTGAGTGGAGCCGAGCAAAGTGGCGTAGAGCAGAGTAGCGTACAGCAGAATAGCGTAGAATGAAGGGGTGTGGAGTGATGTAGAGTAGAGTAAATTATGGTAGAGTAGGGTGGGGTAGAATAGAGTGGCATACACTAGAGTGGCCTGGAATGAAGAGGGGTAGAATAGAGTGGTGTGCAGTAGGGTGGCATAGAGTGCAGTAGGGTAGAGTGCAGTGGGATAGAGCACAGTGGTACAGAGTAGAGCAGAGTGGTGTATAGTGAAGTAGAGTAGGGTGAAGTGGGGTAGAGTAGAGTGGTGTACAGTAGGAGCGTGGCTTGGAGGCCAACAATGGCGGACGCGTGAGCAGAGAGCTCCGCTCCAGCCTCTGCAATACTCCTGCAAAAGAACGGATTGAGGCTGCATTGAAGGGAACCCCGCACAGCTGACATTCCAGAGGAGCCAGCGCAACCTGAGGGCCGCGGTACCCGCCCCGCAGACAACAGAGACCGGAGGAGCAGCACCCTGGTCCACGCGACAGTGGAGGTAGCGCAGCAGGAGGAGGGGCGGTGCATTGGCACCACAGGCCATGGCGTAGAGGAGCCCTGCTGCCGGAGAGGAGCAGCTGCAAGGTCGAACATCAGGCCTGGGGGCCGAAAAGGACTGGCGACACAGCAATGGTGCGGGCGAGGACCGGGCAGCGATTTGCACAGAGCGGGGTCCCTTCCAGAAGCGTTACACTCACAGCGGGCAGCCGGTCGCGGCTGCGGAGGCCGGTTAGGACAGCCATGGTTGATGAAGGTGATGGCCACAGGGAATAGCAAGAGGGCCTGAACAGAGTCTGTGCTCCCAGAGAGGCAGCTGAGGAGAACAGTGTGCACACTACCACACCCTCCATGGACCACAGAGAATGTTAGCTGCCCTGCTAAGGGTGGCTGAACTCAGGAAGACACCCATACAGTCAGCAGAGGGGGGGAGAAGTCTATTGGCAAAATAGTGGCTGGTGGTCCCCCTTCTTTCGCCCCCCCTCAGGCACACCGATAAAACCGATCATAGATGCTAGAAGAGGCGGGCTGAACCTGTGGAAAGTACCCGGCAACAGAGGACACTATGGGCAAGGCGCAAAACAAGATGACCTCGAGAGCTCACGGGTCGGGGGACACTCCCCTACAACAACGGCCGGCAGAGGATTCCCAAAGTAACGAGGAAGTCTCCATTCACACGCACCTAGATAAGGTGGTAGCCGCCATTGCAGATACTAAGCAGACACTGCAACACGATATTAGCGCAGTGTCAGTAGGGCTGGGCCTGTTGCGGGAGAAACACCACAAACTGGCAGAGGGTCACCACGGTGAAGACCTCCATTGAAGAGTTTAAACCATAGCACTTTGAAGTGGCCTGAATGGCTGGGGGCCTAGCCAAGAGGGTGAAAGTCCTGAAACAAAGGGCAACAACATACGCTTTGTAGGACTGCCGGCGGGAGCCAAGGGCACAGATTTGGTGGCATTATTGGTGGAATAGATACAGACGGAGGTGGCCCCAGACTGCCTCACCCCCTTCTTTGCCCTACAGAGAGCTCACAGGGTGCTGGCGAGGCCACTGTCGCTGGCGAGGCCACTAGTGCCGTGCCGCCCGCCTCGCTCAGTGGTACCACGATTGCTACATTTCAAAGACCGAGACACCATACTCCATAAAGCACGCAACAATGGACCATATGGATTGGGTAATGGGAAAGTATTGGTGTTCCGGGACTATACTGCCAGAGTGCAGGCACAAAGGGCGTCCTACCAAATGGTGAAGAGGGCCATTATGGAAGCAGGACTGTAATATTCGCCGCTGTTTCTGGCTAAATTAAGGATCATCCTGGATGGCACCACATACTTCTGCACCTAGTCCGAGGAAGCCTGGACTTGGTTAGACGCATATAAGGCGGGAGCACCAAGCACTGGGAGTTCCTCCGGGCCAGGTCCTCTCCCTCACAGACGGAATGGGAGAGAGTGGTGTCTCTAAGGGCAGTGGCGGAACTGACGACAACACCCCAAAGGGATGACAGATCAGAGGAAGTATCGGATCTGGGCTCGAGCATGTCTGGCTCTGGCTCCTTCATGTTGCAACCCCACAGATGGTCAAAAACATCATCTGAGAGTGGAGTCAGTATGTTTGTCCCTCTGGGCCGGACGTCCACTGCTGCTGCCCCCACAAATAAAACAGCGGGGTGCATTAGGGGTAATTAGGACTAGGAGATGTCAAATGAAGCCTAACATAGCATCATACAAGGCCAGAGCGGAACACTGAGCTTGGCCCGTATTCGCTTCCCCCCTCACAGGAAGACTTCCATACCAGGGAGCTGGAAGTGGAGATCTTCTATTAATGTTTTTGTTCTTTAGGTCTGATCGACCAGCCGTTGCTGGACTGCCCTGGGGTAAGGGAGTTCAATGTGGGAACTGTTGTTGCATGTCCTGGGGGTCACAGATACATATGAGGGATTCCCAGAGAAGAGTAGGGAACACACTGGAGAGTACAATACATCAATACGTTTATGGCGCGGACAGATAAACCAGGCCCAAACTGACATTCGTAACCTGGAACGTCAGAGGAATGGAATCGGCTGCTAAGAGGTACAGCATACACAGACACTTAAAGCGCAGAGGGGCACAAACAGTTATGTTACAGGAGACCCACTTAATGCAGGGTGAGGTCGAGCGGCTACGCCGCCGATTTCGGGGTCACATATAAATCACCACATACTCAGCCTATTCAAGGGGGGTGCTCATATAGGTAAGTCAGGGGTCTCATTTGAACATACACACACTGATTGATAAAGAGGGGCGTTATGTCCTGATCAAGGGCAGGTTCCTGGGTAAAGTAATAATCTTAGAATCCCTCTACGCCCCCAACCAGGACCAAGTACAGATCTTACATGAGTCATTGACCCTTTTGGCTAACATTGGGGATAGCAAACTGTTCTTGGGTGGGGACTTTAATTGTGTAGTGAATATGGAACTAACAGATCTACCTCACCAGTGTCCTGGGCCCTGGTGCGGAGATTATCTGAGTGGCTACAACAATGAATGACCCACTGGACCTGCTAGAGATCTGGAGGCCCCACCATACTCAACTACAGCAATATTCTTCCTACTCACCGGTCTACAAATAGCCCACTGTAATTACAACTTTGCCCATTGCCGGAGAGGCCAGCAGTTCCCCTCTGGTGTCTTAACCCTCTGTTGCTAGAAGACACTCCCTTCAGGGAGTCATTACAAAAGGTCATTGCAGAGTTTTTTTTGCACAATCAAAGAACTGCCACTACTAGGCTGACAGAGTGGGAGGCCCTGAAGGTGGTGCTCCGTGGGCACTGTATGGCCAACGGGTGGGGGCTAGGAAAGAGCTGGAGGAAGAGCTTAAGGGGCTGGAGGATAGACTTCAGGAGCTAGATAACCAGTTGGGGTTCGATGGTGGGGCAGATGACCTACACGGAGACATTAGAACAGATTACTTTAAAGCACTACACCGTTACCGCTATTTAGATTACAATGATTAAATGGCAAAGATCCACAATGGAGAGGGCAGGGCGGGGAGGCTGCTTGCCTGGTTGAATGCGTCCTCAACTAGGAGAAAGCCAATCACACGGTTGTTAAGAGATGACAAACTTCTGGTATACACACCAAGAGATGTCAATGAGGCTTTCCGGAAATATTACGAACACCTATGCTGCCGCCCTGGGGTCCTTAAAGAGACGGACATAACTGCCTACCTGAACCCCATCCAACTAAACTCAATAGACCCTACCACATGGGGCGCCTTGGGTGTACCCGTAACAATGTAGGAGATTCGGGCAGTCATTAAGGAGATGGCACACGGCAAGAGCCCTGGCCATGATGGACTCACAACAGAGTTCTATGCTGCCTTCTCTGCAACGCTCGCACCCAAATTAGAGATACCATATGACTAATCACTCAAACTGGAGCAACTACTTATGTCTACTAATGATGCACTGGTGATACCATTGCCCAAGACAGAGGCCCAAGGGGCACCAGTCACAGCATCCGCCCTCTCTCCATGCTCAATTTAGATTTCAAAATACTAAGTAAAGTACTAGCCATGAGACTGGCCCCGTATATGCAGACCTTGATCCATCCACGTCCAGAAGCACCTCCCTCAATTTTCGTAGGCTGTACCATGTCATATACCATCCAGATGTGGAGCTTCACCGAAATGCGATACTACTGTCCACAGACCTTGAAAAAGCATTTGATTCTCTTAGATGGGATTTTTGTAATAACAGTTATGCGACGAATGAGGCTAAGCAAAATGTGGGTGGAGTGGGTGAGACTACTTTATGCTGCCCCCACGACCAGAGTACAGAGGAGCGGAGTGGTTTCCCCCCAATATGCTATCCAGAGGGGCACTAGGCTGGGGTGCCCGCTGTCACCCCTTCTGCACTAGCGATTAAGCCATTGGCCGCAATATTTCGCCAGCGAGGGGCAGAACTGGGACTCTCGCTGGATGGCCAGGAACATACCATATCCTTATATGCTGACGACCTGCTCGTCTATTTGAAAGAGGGCTTCCATGGCGTGGCAGAGGCAATGTCTACCCAGGAGGACTTTACTAGATATTCTGGCTTACATGTCCACACCACTATAACTTATTTATTCCCCTTGAGGGTTGACGCTCCCCGGCCACTTGTGATACCACATGGATTGGAATGGTCTCCAGTCTCCTTTAAATATATGGGAATCAGAGTCTTTCACTCCCTGACAGACTTGCGGGATGCTAATCTGAGCGCCACTCTTAGATCACTCAGATCACGTGTGTCCTTCTGGAGGTCCCTTTAGTTACCGATAATGGCTTGGATCTCCTTAACTAAAATAATAATGCCACCCAGACTGCTATATTATTTTGTTAACTTACCAGTTAAGATACCGGCCACATGGTTTAAACAGTTAGACTCCCTGCTCTGCGACCTGGTCTGGGATGGAGAAGGGAATAGAGTTGCGCTGGAGGTCCTCAGCAACCCCCTATACGAGGGAGGGTTAAGAGTGTATTATATAGTAGCGCAGTTGCAGTGGGTGGCGGAGGCGTTGGGAAGGGTGCTAACCTCATAGAACTGGGAAACACGGGGGCGACAAAATCAGTGGCCTCTTCTGGCCAAACTACTCAACAAATCAGTGACGTCCACACGTCCGTGGGCACTGTTGGAAGTGGCCTTGTGGACTTGAGGGAGACGCATAAGTAGGTCAAAAGGGACTCCATGTATGCACCGGCAGTACCCTTGGTGGGACTGCCACATGGAGACTCACTGACAGTGTTCACACATAGGCAGCTGGTGTCCTGGACGGAGGTGGGACTGATGACAGTGGAAGACTGCTTTCAGCAGGGAACTCTTTTGCCCTTTGCGGATCTAGGGGAGCAGAATGACTTACCCCCAGGACAGTTTTTGAACATATCATGCTCTTTTGCGCTCCTTTAGAGACATGTGGCAATGCACCGACCAGGAACCAGAGACACACTTAGTGTTACAGAGCTTATTGATGCTGAGGGGGACTAAGCACAAGGTAAAGTGGCTGTATCAAGCACTCCTTCGCACAGTCCAGAAGCCCCTAATTAAGGCCAGGCAGAGATGGGAGACATTACTAGGGTGAAAGGTATTGGATACAGACTGGAAGAAAATGTTGTCTTATACATGTAAGGTCTCCAGTAACACCAGATTAAAGTATACTCAATTCAATTATTTACCCTTGACCTATTTAACACCATATAGGCTGCAAGTGACATATAGGGGGGGGGTGAAAAAATTTCCATGATGCTCATCCCTAGCAGCTGACTTTAGCCATATGACATGGGCCTGACCTGTAATCTGGGAATTCTGGGAAGCGGCTATTGCCAAACCGAATAAAGTACTGGGGGATAGTCTTGCATGCACCCCAGAGACCTGCCTGCTGAGACAGTACCCAAGGGTAGGACGGAAGCAAGTGGACAATAGACTTGTAGATATGGCTCTGATAATAGCTAAACAAAGCATGGCCAAACAGTGGAAGTCAGGGATGGGCCCATGGGTGTTAAGCTGAACACAGGGAGAAACAAAATGGGCTTGAGCTGAAGAATGGGCGCTAGTCCAAGAGGTTTGGTTTGAAATGTTATTAGTCTGTAATAAAATGTGATTCATGTGGACTGCCTTCAAACCCGGCTGATGAAAACAGATGTCACAGAGAGAACACCTGCAACCCTCTCTCATGGAAGGATACAAGGGATCAGTATGAGCGATTTAAGATCACACCACCAGACAAATGAAAATTATGATGTTTGTAAGCAAGCCATTTGAATGACAAAATGTAAAACCAAAATGGTTATGATACATGCCAAAGGTAAACAATAAAAAATATGGATCAAAAAAAGAGAGTGGCATACAGTAAAGTGGCATAGAGTGCAGTAGACTAGAGTGCAGTGGAGTATATTAGAGTAGAGTAGCTTTAAATGGAGTGCAGTACAATGGCTTGGGGTGGTGTACAGTAGTTTAGCGTACAATAGCAGGGGTGTGGAATTTAATAAAATATCTACTTGTCCATGGGACAGGTTGCTTCTTAAATCTACTTGCCCTGTAAAAAAAATCTACTTGTCCTTTTGGTGCCATGTAGTGCGGCGACAATTTATGGTAGCAGTCACATTATGTTAGAGCTCTGATAATAGCCCCTCTGATCATACCGGGGCTACTACTATAGTAGGGCTTGAATACATGCACTTTCAATCCCTGCTATAGCAATTTCCTTATTTTGACACCTTTCCACATATCTACATACTGGGGCTGGAGGAAGCAGTAAGCAATAGTTTCAGGGCTGGAATGCCTTTGAGTCCCCAAACCTACTAACTTGCATGTTTTAAGGATTTTCACCAGTTCTTCTCTAATCTTTTACCATAATAAGAAAGGTTGGAAATTTACTCCTGATAATGGCAGAAGTAGACGTTCTTCCAGGATTGGGAAAAAAGTGGTTGGAAGGAAAGTGAACTTGTAAACGCTCAATAGATTTGCACATGAGCAAATCTACACATGCATATTTGCTCGTGCTAAAATACAGTTCACAAATATTTTCCAGGAATACGAGTTCCTGGTCTATTTCTGCAAGTTCTTGTGAATTAAAAAAAAACACTAATTCAAAGACATATACCATAGGTGCACTTTTGGGACTTTCTTTATTAATTGGGTCCCTTATTAGGTCGGCCGTTAACAAAGAAATTTTTGTTTTTATTAAACTTCTATCTCTCTGTCTACTGGCAGGCTTTACTGTGAGTGATCGCATTTTGCTCTTCCACAAGGAGCATATTACCACAAAAAGTAGTTTTCTTCACTGCCAGGAACTACTGTGGCGATCAGTGGTCTAATGAAACTGGAGGGGGGCCCCACTGCAAAGAACATGGAGAGCCGCCCCTCTCCCTTCCAGACTCACTCAGGTGATGTGCTGAGCGGGCCACCTGGAGCGGGCCACCTGGAGCGGTTCCCCGCACCGCAGGGACCGTTGTTACGCCACTGGTGGCAATGTGTGCTTTTTGAGACAAAAAAAACATTTTTGCTTTTTGCCAGTGTTTGTTACAATGGTGAGGGCCTGGCAGCTCATACAACAATGAAGTGTCACAAAAGCCATGTCAAAACAAGACACACATTGAAAAAACCAAGAGACTCACAACAAATGTTGGATCGATTGACTTTGCCAGTGCCTGTTTGTTTTCATGTTTCCCATAATCTTGTTGAAAATAGTTACACTGATTTTCCATTAGGAATATTTTTTGGAAATCCTAGCATGCATCAACACATTTTACTAAATGTTGCTTCAAAGAAATAGCACCTAAAGTTTCATAGTATAGAAACGTTTTTTTCCTACTTACATTTTTGCGCAACATTTGATTTTGAAAACAAAGAATCATCATTCTTGTTACAAGCGTCTGCAAACATTTGCATCTAATGAGAGAGCATTCTGGGAGCATTATACCGAGCCTCATTTTGCTAAACCTTTCAAACATTGCACACTTTTTTTTTTACTGGAAGCACTTCAGTAGTGCAGTGTGGCCTTAAAATGTTTGTTTACAGCGCTCTCTCTGATAATAAAGGCCTTTCAATAATGAACCATAAATACAAGTTAGAACAGCATCAACATATGGAGGCTCATATTACCTCAACTGCACACAGTTCCCTTCTCTGTAAACTGGCAGCCAAAAGGTTTGTGCTGCAGGGGGTTGGGCCTACTTGTCCCAAGGACAAAATAAACATGAAAACTTGTTGCCCTTGACCCCAAACAATATGTCCTGGGCGTCAGGCTATAGGAACTCCACAATCCTGAATGGTGTAAAATAGAGGGGCGTAGAGTCGGGTAGAGATGCATGGCGTAGAGTAATGTGCCATAGAATAGCATGGGGTACAGTGAACTGGGGTAAAGTGAAGTGGGGGGTCAAGTACAGTGGCATACAGTAGAGTGGCACAGAGTGAAATGGGTTAGAGTAGAGCACAGTAGCTTACATGCAGAGGCATATAATAGAGTGCTGTAGAGTGGAGTACAGTGGTTTGAGTGGCATAGAGTACAGTGATGTGCAGTGCAATGGCGTACAGTAGAGTGGCACAGCGTGAAGTGGGGTAGAGTAGTGTGCTGCAGAGGTGAAGAGTTGAGTGCAGTGGCATAGAGGGCAGTTGATTAGGTTTGATTACTGTAAAGTGGAGTACAGTGGCATAGAGTAGAATGGAGTAGAGTGCCTTAGAGCGACGTACAATGGTGTAAAGTAGAGTGACATACAGTGTAGTAGGGTAGAGTGCAGTGGCATACATTAGAGTGGTGCAGAGTAGAGTGGTGCAGACTATAGTAGAGTGGCGTAGAGTGCAGTGGCACAGACTGCAGCGGCATACAGTGGTGCAGTGGCATACAGAACAGCAGAGTGGACTAAAGTGGTGTAGAGTGTAGTGGAGTAGAGTAGCCGTAGTGACAGAGTAAAGTGGCATAGAGTGCCATAGAGCAAAGCGATGCAGAACAGAGTGTGGCAAAGTGAAGTAGGGTAGAGTGAAGTGAGGTAGAGTAGAGTGGTGTAGATTACAGAGGGGTAGAGTAGAGAGGTGTAGAGTACAATGGCACAGAATAGAATGGTGTACTGTGAAGTGGCATACAATGGAAGTGTGGTACAATTAAGTGGGGTTAAGTGGAGTGGGGCAGAATAGATTGGCATAGAGTAGAGTGGTGTAGAGTAGAGTGGCATAGAGGGAAGTGGGGGGTCCCAGATGGGCACCGAGAACACGTTAAATATCCTAGGTCATTGAATCCATGACAGCTGGAGAGCTTGCCATATTTTTTTCAAAGAACACTCTAAATTGAGACTGTATACCCTTCAGCTGGAGTGCAGGGAACCCTTGTGGTGGGTTATATAACTGCACATTGTGGACGAATTTTTTTTTTAAAAGACTCAAATCATTTTTAATGTTTTATTAGCAATACTTTGAGACAGTCACTATTATTAAACATTGCAACATGTGGATTTATGAAATATACATTTAATTATCTTTATTAGTGATTTTTTGGCAAAGCCAATAGGTTCACTTTATATACGTTGATAAGCTGACCCTCTGATAAAACCAATAGGCACAGCCACTTTTACATTGTTGGTATTTTGAGCCTTTGACAAAGCCAAAAGATCTGACTTACTTAAAACTACCTCATTAATATTGTTACATGACATAGTCAGCCATGTGCTTAAGCAGGGTTGTTGGGACCCATAGGGGGCTGCAGGTAGTGAGCGTTCTGGAGTTGGGTGACCGCAGGGGGTTGGGCGCAGGGCCCTGCATCCAATCCTATGCATGTCGGTGAATATCTCACTTCACATGAAAAAAACACATAAATTCACTGAAAAAAACAAAGATTGAAGTGACATTATAGTCAGGTGAAAATGTCAGTTAAAACATACATTTTAATCTGATAAGACCCCTGAAATTCACCAGTTATATTTATCCCAAGTAACTATAACTCAAGCCCTCACTATGCACTGCAAATTACATTCCATAATCCATCCATAATAACATGTTCTATGACATAATTAATAACATCAATACAACATCTGAAAGGATATAATTGAGAACAGCGCTGTGCATGGTGGGGCAAGAGTTATATTGACGTTAGGGCAGTGGTTCCCAACCTGTGGTCGGGGGAGACTGGGGGTCCCCAAAGCCTCCTCAAGGGGTCTGTGACTGCTTAGACTATTTTATAATATTAACAGATTAGGTTCCCAGCTTTCAGTAATGACTCATTGGGGGGGGGAGGGGGTCCCCGGATTCCAATAATGATTTAGTGGGGGTCCCTGGGTTCCAGCACTGATAAAGTGGGGGTCCACACAAGTCAAAAGGTTGGGAACCACTGCTTTAGGGCAAAAGTTATATTTACTTGGGATAACCATCTCTGGTGCATTTCAGAGGTTTTGTTAATATAAAACGGGTCAAAAGTACTATTCATACTTCAGTGTATGCAACCATAGGGAAAATATTGAACTTTAGTAAGCTCAGATTTAACATTCCTTATCCTACATTAATACAAAATAAATAGCATACATATAACATAAACATAAAATATACTTCCATAAAACTAGAAACATGAAGTTAACATACAAATATAATGCACAGTTATATAAAAAATTATATCAACTGAAAAATTAAAAAAATAGATTTAAAATACTTCTCACCCTACTGCCCTAAAATCCTAACAACCATAACACCAAATGAAACTAATAAGAGAAATATATAACAAAATACATTATTTAAAAAATATCAAACTAAAATGTTAACTCTTATGCAAAAAGCTTAAACATAATACAATTAATACCCACAATATTACATAATAGTATAAATATTTTTTAGATGGTCTATTAAAAAACAAAATAGAATACATAATTAACAAATTAAACTTAGAATCAAAATGTTATAATCAATTCCAAAATAAATATTAGAAATACATTTTAGAAAACCAACAATTTACCAAAAAAGACATAATAAAGAAAAAATCTTAAAAAATATTACTAAATTTAAACAGACAAAAAATAATTAAACTTATTAAACAATAAAAAATTATAACACAAAAACTGACAAAACAGATAAGGGGTCTGATGATGAGTTTGGCGGTCTGAACGCTGCAGTGCTGGTGGTCTGACTGCTGTATTATGATACATGCAATTACATAGATGAAAGACCGCTGCAATCTCACCCACACCACCAGCGAATCTAGACTGCTGCGTTGGTGAGATTGGCCAATGCGTGTATCGGGGGCAGATCGCCAGCCAATCGCCTTCTCAATCACACTCTTGTTTTACACTGATGTGACTTTGGCGGTCCAACCATCATACGTAAGCAGGAGGAAACAGAGGGATGTAAGGCTGAAACACACCTGCTGGCAGCTACATCCTGTATCACCATAAAGCCAGTCCTACAGGTCCTGTCGCTGCTTGTTCAGCTCAATGGTGCACAAAATCAACGTAATTGTGGACGCAACCAAGGGTAAGCCAAACAACTACATGTCTCCTCAACTCCCCAGCGAATCAACGGGTTGCCACTGACCTGGTATGTGGGCTGTGCTCCCTGGCCTAAATATATGTCATGTGTCCCGGTCGGAGTTCGACACAACGTATGTCCGAATCACAGCCCCTTGACACTCCCTTTAGCCAGGGCACTGACACTGCACCGCCACACTCTGTGTGCACATCCCAGTTTCAGGGATAGTGATGTGTTCATAACATTGTGTCAGACAACAGCAAATCCTCATCAATATCATACTTACAAACTGAAGGGACACCGTCACAATGTCCACATGCTATGGGCTGTTGTGACAGACCATATACATCTGCATGGATGTGTCATTGAACCCAAACACTCATTCCCTGCAAAATCCTTGTAATGGACTCACTCATATCACCCACCTTCAAGAGAATGTAAGGGAAATGGGATGCAGATTAACTTGTGTGACAAACATCCAAAGCACACAATGTAACAAATCCCTCTGAATAGGTAAGGCGGTATATGGGTAACCCCAAGAAGGCTGCTACCCTGGGCACATTTCACTTTGCACATGCCTCAAAAACACCATTTGCACAGGAACTGTGGCCTGATGAATATCAGGGACAACTAATAATATAACCAAGTGTCATGCTCATGTGGCAAATGTGTAAGTGCAAGTCTAGAAAGCAAATACACCATTAACAGCATGGGTCACACATTTAGATAAAGTAGGTGTAAGGTACACACATTAAAATGGACACGTCCATTCAAACGTATAGGATGATAGCACAACTGAACACCCTCCATGTGTGAACAAACAAACCTCTAGCTTGCACACATTAAACAGCTGTCCAATCTACATTAGCAGGTGAAATATAACCCAATGGATGATGACAGTGGCCAAGCCAATAAGAAATACATGGAGTAAAGGCCAATGGCTAGCCTTTGTAAAAAAAAAGTGTGCTGAGCCCACTGCTGTGCCCCACAACTTGCCTCACAAATCACTGCCACAGGAACCGTCACAGAAAGGGGCATCTAGTGGGCATTCCAGGCACCTCAATGACCACCCTTGGGTGGGGTTGGTTTTTGGAAGGGTGGGTTTGGTCTTGGGAGGGATGGGCTGCACTTTGGGAGTGGTCGGCTTCTTAATGGGTTTGGATGGGGTAAGGCTGAGTCTGGGTGGAGGAGGCAGGTGTCACAGGGGAGGATTTGGACATGGAAAAGATGGGTTGGGACGTGGGCGGGTTCCTGTTTGCTTTTGGTGGGGGGAGGGAGTTCACTAGAGTAAGGGCAAGGCCAAACAGGAACATTTCTTAGGGAAAATGGGGAGGATGTACAGGAGGGATTACAGGTTGGCAGGTTGAGGAAGTGCTGTGGATTTGGGTGTTGTTGGTGCTGGTGTGTGTGTGTGTGTCTGAAGGATGTCTGTGTTTTGTTGGTGTCTGTTGCATGTGCAAGTGTGGGCATCTGCTTCTCTTGGTGGGCTTGTCGTGTAGGCTCTCATTATTCTTATGAGTCTACTAGATTTTGAGTGGCAGAATCGCCTGCGGTGTGGGAGACTGAGTCTAACCCACTGCAGGTGACACCTGTCGTTCCAACCCGGGGTTTGCACAGGCCAACTAGCAGTGCCTCATCTCCACCCAAGGGCAGGGATGACTGGGCAGCCAAGTGCATGACATAATTGGTTTCTCAGGGAAGCCGTGGTCACTGAGGTCTCATCCGTTTCCCTCAGTTACATTAGTATCATATTTAAATGACAAGCAGAGTCAGTATATGTTGTAATAATGAATTTAACAAAACAACTGCATCTTAGATAGCAAAGCATGAGCTGCAATAACCAGGACGACACAGTATGACAATATTAAAATGGTATTGAGGAGAGTGAAGCATAGAAATAATGCTATCATATTGTCGCTTCAGTTGATAGACTAATTCCTACCTAAGCTATAATAGAGCACAGCATAGTAAGCTCTAATTCTGCCCTTCAGGTTCCCCTGGGAAGACAACATCCCCCATACCTGAGCAAAGGCCTGCAGTCTGCGTTAGCATCTCTAGCGAAGCATTCGGCAATCAGCATACAGTTGTGGTTCTCTGGCTGGAATCTCCCTCTAACGTGTTAAGGGACAAAGAAGTATTTTTATAATAAAACAGCTGATGTTCTGAGAAATTGTCCCTGCGTAAGGATTATTTTTCTGCAAATGTCAGAGACTAAACTTGTACCGCGTTCACTGGCAATGTACCGTGTTGTAGCCTTGGAAGAAGCACAGAGTGAGCAAAAATGTCTTGTTTGAAAACATTGTGTTGGCTTAGGAAAACAAGTAGATAAACAAAAAATAAAACAAGACCGTTAAAGTGGCTATTGTAACAATAAAATAAAAACCTAATAAAATATATCTAGGTAAGAGTGCACAGCGGCTTGGTCTAGTGTGTTAAAATAACGTGCACGGAGCTATAGCTAAAATGGCTACACTACAGGCTATGACATAGATGTGATGGGTAAGGTGGGAGTGGTGGATGTGTCTGTGTGGGTGGGGGTGGTGTCTGGAGGCATGGTGTGAGTGGTGGCTGTTTCCATGACTGTTTGGGTGGCGTCTGGGGGGTATGGTGGATGTGATTGCTGTGTCTGTGGGTGTTAGGGTGGTGTCTGGGGGTATGGTGGATGTGGTAGCTGTGTCTGTGGGTGTTGGGGTGGTGTCTGGGGGTACGGTGAATGTGGTGGCTATGTCTGTGGGTATTGGGGGGTGTCTGGAGGTATGGTGGATGTGGTGGCTGTGTCTGTGGGTGTTTGGGTGGTGACTGGGGGTGTGAAAGATATGGTGGTGGTTGCAAACCCGGGAGAGACTGTTGAGTGCTTGCGTGTTTGTGTGTCTTGTGGTGTTTGTGTTTATGTTTGCTGCTTGTGGCTGCTGAGGTGTGTGCATGCATATGTGTGAGTGTGCTTTGGACAGGTAACAGAATAGGGAAATTGGATGGGGAAGAGGAAGGTGGTGGGGGAGGATTGTGGGGGGTGGAAGGCTGCCGTGAGGGTAGAAACCAGAGCCTGTAAAGATCTCTGTAGGGCAGACATAGCACTGTGAATTCCTTCTAAGTACGCAACTATCTGTTGGAACTGGGTGCCCTGCACCTGGATGGCTTTCAGAATGTCAGTCTGACCCACAGAGATGCTCCTCAGAAGGTCAATAGCCTACTCACTCAAGGCAACAGGGGTAACAGGGACAGGGGTGAGGTGCCTGCTGTGAAGCAGACGGCTACCCTCTTGGGGGAGTGGGCTCAGCCAACTAGATGGGGTGCAACAGGGATGTTGGAAATGGAACTGGGGGTGGCAGACAAGGATGGAGCAGGTTTAGTTCCTGAGTGTTCAATCACCACTAAGGAGTGTCCACTGGAGGTCGACTCAGAAGATGATGATGTAGAGCCGCTCTCCTCTGTGGCTCTCCCCTCACCCTCTGGGCCAATAGGTCCCTCTGTGTCAGATGTTTTGTGACCGGGGGTAGCATAGCCAACTGCTTCCCTACTTGATGTTGGCCATGTCTCCTCTGCTTGCCTGTGATGATGTGAATGACAACAAATAGGGCCAGCCATGTGTCTACACTCTTGAACAGAAGCTTTGATTACAAAGCATTACCATAATGTTCAGTAGCCTCCAGCCACAAGGTCCTCCAAAGTGCCTCCAACAGTTGCAACACCACATGCATGCCTGTGACATGAACTGTAAACATTTGCACACAGGAAAATCAGAAGCAGAGACAACTTCAATTGCATAAGTGAAGTTGTCCAATCACAATACCCACAGATCAAGTAGGAGACCTTGTCACCTTTAATGGTTTGGCTCTTGTAGCACCCCTCACTAACCTTTTGGCATTAAGTATAATGGCAAGTTCAAGGACATTCTCATAGATTCCACACAAAGTCCTGCAATCAGCAAATGTTCATATACTCAATACCACATCATGATGAAATGATGGGGAAATAATCAAGCCATGTTGCAGTAAGAAGTACAGTAGCTCGAAGAAGGTGACATGGAAACACCCATGTCACAGTGTAAAAACTTACCATGGTAACTCTACTCTATGTACATTGTCTAAATAGTGTAATGGAAGTTGTACTAGTAGTTAATTAAATACTTTATTTTGGCTAAAAAACATAAAAGCAATGCATCATAATCTGCAATAAGATCAATAAAATTCCTAAAATTTTTATACATTTTTAAATTACATTAATGAATGTTAACAGTGTAACATAATTTAATTATCTAATAATGGCTTGTGTTTCAGAAACCCTCTGTGCAATATGAAGCCTAGGCATTCTCATTATGCTGTACTTTTAGACCAATCTGAGCTCAGTTAATTAAATGTCTTTGGAATATTCATTCTTGATCTAAGTTCCCATGCCCACTGCAAAAACCTAGAAACCGCAAATATAATGACTTCTTGTGTTTTGGTTTTCATAATCTGCAAGACCTCCCAAAAATGCCTCACACCCATAGATTTGTATAATGGTAGAACACATTTCTTCCGGGGTTGCTCGTAGAGTGGAAAGAAGAAAAAGAAGTGTGCTTTGATCTCACTATGAAAAGAGCAATGGGGACAATGGGCGGGCAAATTGGATGTTTTGTCCCATTTAGCAGTAAGGGATCTTAGTGGCAATACCCCACACCTGAACAAAACAAAAAGCTGCTTTGCCTGGAAGGGAAATATTCTATCAAAATAAAGCTCAAAGTGCGGAATGCGTTTTGCATTAGAAACTGGGCTGATATACTCCCTCCCTTCTGATCATTCTAGGACCTTAATCGTACATACTCCCAATATTCTCTCTTCAATTTCCGACTAACGCCTTTTCTAATTGACCCTGGGTCATTCCATAATTCACCCATATTGACTAATTCGCTTAGATGTTTAACGTGAGTTAGCCAAGGTGTTCGTGCTTGGGGGTCTAGGGCTATTAATTCTACAAGAGATTTCCTGCCCGGGGATAATTCCCCAGACGTCTATACCCTGGCCCAATACAGAAGAGGTTTCAAAGAAATCACTTGGTGGATACTATTAAGAGCTAGATCATACCTCAACGGTAGAAGGGGAGCACTTCGGGGAAGAGTAAAAAGAGCCATGTAAAACGTATTCTCCGCCTGCTGCAATGCATTTGCATTTGCGTAGACCCAAAAGTGGAGGCTGTCACAGCTGCAGCTCTATGCACTTTTTAAGCAGGTGACACCGGTCCCCCATCTGATGCCTTATACCTCCTTCCTAAAGCCATTACTCTGCAATAGAGTACTATCTTACTTTCATCTTCTTGGGGCCCCCATTGCATTTTTGTCAGACAGCCTTATCCCCAGGTAGTCAAAGTTGTTATTTTGTTCTAATGCGACCCCACCAATTTTCAAGTTACCCCTACAGGATTGATGTGGGTTTATAGCCATTAACTTAGATTTAATTGGGTTGAGCTAATGTTTCTTTGCTAGATAACACATCTTGCACATAAAAGAATACTGGAGACAGTAGTCAAAATGTCTGGGAGAATTGTCTCAAATATCCACAGCACAATGAATCAGCTAGGCCTAGGGAAATCACCTGTTTCATTTGCTCCTGCTGGGACACCCTTCTAACATTGTATAACTAAAAGGCAATAGTCCATTGAATGTTGTTGTGACTCGGGGAAATCTCCAAAATCTGAAGAAGGCCTTTAACATGTTTCTCAATGGGAAGGCACGTCTCCAAATCTTTTTGTCATGCAAACACAGATTCCACTGGATTACTGAGCGTGCACACTCACATATGATTCCAACATTTCTGTTTGTCACTCCCTGATGCATGTCGACAATCAGGTAATTAACCTTCAACGATTGACATGTGCAAAGCACTCAGCCAAATAATTCAACATAAATGGCATGGAAATGCAAATTATGAGTAGGTACTGTAAGTCTACCTGTCAAGTCCTTCATTGCTTCTGCAATTGTTCATGATAAATGACATGGAGTAACGGGTTAGGGTATGTGTGACCCAAAAACAATGTTCATATACTCCTGTTTCTGGTACCACATGATCTGTATACCCATCATATAAAACCATTTTCCAAGGGATTTTAAAATGCACACATTTGTGATGGAATCAGACATCATCCCATTAAGGCAGGTAGATCATGTATGAAACAATAGTGGAAATTATACTACAAAAGTGCAAGGTACACATGCTAACATGTAGACACAAATACTGATGCCAATGGGGATGTTACCCAAACCATTTAACTGTACACTTCATACTTACCTGGGGAAAGTATTGCTCAGTGACTGCACACAAAGGACAATGTGTGCTATGTCAAATGTATGATTGCCACCACCATACAGCTGACACTAGTGAGGCACCAACACTCTTGACACACTGAAGACAGGTGGTCTGTTGGGTACAGATGACAATATACTCTCTTGAGCAGGCACATGGCTGAGCACAGTGATCTATTGCCTCATGCTGTTTGATGTAAGGGGTAACACACTGAAGACAAGTGGACTGTTGGGTACAAATGACACCCACAACATGAGGTGATTGAACACTGCACTCTGCCATGTGTCTGCCCAATAGAGCATGTTGGTAGTGGGCTATACTCTGTTGTGTCCCTGGTCAATAGGACAAGAGGCAAGGCCCATCACCATGCACCAACTACCATACCTACACAAACAATAACTCATCTTGTGTATCGCACATTGGCCATCTCCAATATTCATGGGGAGATGGGTGCCTCTAACACTGCCTATAGTACATCAACCTGGCAATGTAACAGGTATGAACCTGGCTGGAACCCACCCCCTTGTAGCTGCTGTGCTTCCCTCAAACGCCCATCAAGCTCGGGGTACGTCACCACCAGCATGCAGGCCATCAGGAGGATCGGGGTCCGGCATGCGTCCGCCAACGTTGGAAGGACAGCCCCAGCCTGACCTCCTGATCATCCCGGCCAAGCGTCTCAGGTCCTGCCACCTTATTTGACAGTGGACGCTCGCTGATGATAGAACCCCCAGGGTCCGCACCTTGTGGGCGATGACTCTCTAAATCCCTTGCTTCTGATGGACGTTGACCTGTATGGAAGCAATAGACAAATAAAGAGGTCACAATTGCACTTTTTTAGGGTAACTGGTTTAACACACATTTAGGAAACACCTACCACAAGCATTTTGTAATTGTTAATACACAACATATGTAAAGCACACATGGTGATAAGTACAGGGACATAAATACACACTTTTGGAGTCATGTGCTGACTATCCACAAAGCTGGTCGTGGGCTACACTGCCTAAGCAAGCCCACTGACATCATGTAACCCAGGGCCAAGCAACATGTACTGTGATGTGAGCCACTAGGAAACACAACATATCATTGTGACCATCTGAGGGGTAAACTATTTGTGCCTGACTGTACAGAAACCTTTACAACCAGGCATATTGCCTCATTGCATACTGTCCATAAAGGCAACTACCATGGTACAGACTATACCGTAAGACTTAGGTGACAATGAAAGGGCTGGCATGGGTTTCACTGAAAGCTTCTTCTCTGTGGATGTGTGGAAATGTGGTATACATAATGGAATCTCATACCACTTCTGAGTCGGTTTGTGTGGTATGTACTGGTTTCATAGGAAACACCTCTTACCATATTTAGCACTCCTACAGAGACGGGATTTAACATACCAAGGTATGTTTGGTCTGATTGGTTGCACATAACAAAGCTAGTGATTCACATGTCATGATCTCCTTTGCATAAACCAACTATCTGCACTGTGGATTTGTCACTTGTGTAATAGGCCTGTACTGTACAAACATTACTTCTGGAAAGCTGACAACAGACGTGTGGGAGTAAGGGGCCTGCCATTAGGCAATGACACACATTGACAATGAGGGTCAATGGAATTAAGTACCAGGTCAGGTGGTTAACTCAGTCCCCATTCCTAATGTAGTCAATGTAAAAGCATCCTTACTTCTCAGGAATCTCTTTGGCCACATTCAAGGTTCAGAGGCTCTACAGGAAGTGGGCCCACTGCCTCTGTTGCATAGCCACAGTGACTGTGCACCAGCCTGGGCTATGTCCCATACTGTGAAAATGCTCTGACCAGCCTTGCTCTCTGCAGGCTGTGCATACAGAACATACGCGAACAGTACATTTCTGTCATTTCCTTGCATGGCAGTACAAACTGTGGCCTTCCTATATGTGATTTCAGAGTTGTGTGGCACTCTGAAGTGCTCAGTGAGTTTTACATTGGTCTCATACCACAGTTTGACAAGGCCTGACCTGGGCTGAATGATTTGGGGGACTTTACACATTGCTTACAACATCCTCAACTGACTCAAATAGTATACATACACAGCTCATGCTGTATTTATTGTGTTTTTACCATCATCAGATACCACTGTTTGGCTGTAAAGTTTACTTGCATAAATATATGAATGCAACAAAAGGAGGATCTAGGCTTTATCACATATCACACAACACAATGGTAATTTGAAATACTCAGAGTACAGGGCTCCAAAACCCACAACCTGTACATCCTATGTATGGACCACAGATTGTGACACCAGCGCCCTTACTCACTGGGACTCAGAGGCACATTTTAGCATGTGAGGAAGGAAAGGATGTTTTCTAACATTGTCAAATATGTATGTGAGATAGTTACCTAGTCCTCTGGTGAGCCATAGAGCTGACCAAGCAGGGAAAGGGCCTCTTCAACAAGTTTCTCCAGCTACTCTGGAGAGAAGGCATGGGCCCTTTCACCTGCTTGACTGGCATGGTTGCTCCCAGATGTGGCACACAGCAGCTAAAGTGGTGGAGGTGTTATTGGCAGCAGTGTCAGGAGGCAAGTGAGGTGTTTTCCAAACCGCGGCGTACATGTACGCCATGTAAGCGGTCATCACGTTTGACAGGCACAGCCATCGGGCCACGATCGTCTGTGTCTGCCGTGGCTGGAACTGCCCACTGCGCGGTCAACTTCCACTGGTGGCGGGCGGTTCCTAAAGTCCTAAAAACAAGGTCAGACATCTGCCATTTTTGCAGTTAAAACTACAGTTTTGGTGACTGTTAAATGTGTCACAGTATCTAATAATGTGTATTAACATCCCCACAGATGTAGAACTCGCTTGATATGTAGATTCTTCTATACAATCCTCAGTGTATGGTGTTACTGGTCACAGATGCCATATAACCGCAGTGCACTGTACCCCACCGGTGATGGTATTCCTGGCATTCGGAACATACTTTACAATGTCAAGGGGCACAAAAGGAGCAGATAGGTGTGTTATGTGCACATATATATTGTAGACACATGTCTGGACAACCATGGGGATCATAGCTGGACCTTGAGTATGAGACAGTTTTGATGTGTAATGGTGTAGTGTATTTCCAGTCTGTAATGTTTTTTCACATGACTTTGGTCTTTTGTTGGTCTGGACACAGTGACTAATGCTCCAACTTATTCCATTCCACATATAGGTACCCTGGGAAAGGGAGAATGCAGCAACCTCCAGTCTACCGCCCATTTCCAGACCTCCAGACCATGTAAGTACATGAAATAATAAAGCAGTTCCGTCTGAATAGGCAAACAATCCAAGATCTATGTCATTAGTTTGAGCCAGATCCATGCCTCAAAACAATAATCCAACAAGTATATCACCCATTGTGAGACTCATGTCGGTGTTACACTTCCTGGCCACAGGGTCATTTCAATATACAATGGCTATATCCGGTGGTATGTCACAGCCTATGTTCAGTGGTGTTTTAAAAGATGTCCTATCACTGAGATAAAACACATTGACAGGTAAATCAGGTTCCCCAGATGTGAGGATTTAGCCAATGGGAAGGGTGACTTCTATTGATCTGGTCGCTTCCCACAAGTTGTGGGAGCCATTGATGGCAACCATATTACAAGGGTGCCACGGCATGCCAGTGAATAAGTCTATTGCAACAGGAAGTACTTCAATTCGATCAACGTGTAAATTGTCCGCTTGTCAGATCTGTGCAATTCAAATGTCTGTGCCAGGTTCCCAGGTTCAGCCCATGATTCCTTTGTATGTGGAACAGCACCATACCCCAGCTGATATCACAACGGCAACTGGAGAGGGCCTGGATTGTTGATGAATTACCTCTGTTGTGATCTTGTGTGTGCAACGTCAGGTGCTACAATAAGGAAGTGTGTGACTCATTGTGGCTCTTATGTCTCATTACAAAAAAGGAGATTCAGCATATCCCAACAATCCAACTATGCCAGGGGAAGTCCGCTGCAATGAGGCCCATGGAAGAACACAGCAGCCAGTTGAGCTGGATTTTGGGCTCTTGAAGGCCAGATTTCACTATCTGGACAAGACTGGGGGAGCCCTCCTCTACTCACCCGGGAAGGTGTGTCAAACCACTGTGGCATACTGCATGCTCCATAACATTGCCCTGTGAAGGACTGTCCCTTACATCCTAAAGGAGAGGTAGTCTGTGGTGCCACTGGGTGGAAATCCGGAAATGCCAAATGAAGATGATAGTGGTGGAGAGGAAGAAGCAGACTTGTGAAAAGATCTCATCAACAGGCTTCTTCTCATGAGTGTAAGTATGTCATGAGATGTCATGACTTTGACTATACAATGAACTCTTGTTGTGATGATTTGAAGAGTATATTTGTTGGAAAACGTCAGAAGCTGAAGCTCTGCAAATACTGGCAAAGTGTGTTTGATGAGGAAGCTTTTGACACAATCACATTTTGGGGATGTTGCTTTGTTTTTGTGAGATTTATAACATGGACTGCGTTCTCCAGATGTTCGCTATGTGAATTGTGTGATATGTATGGTTTCATAACTATACTCCTTGTTTTTGCGTTTGTTCAGCTATCTTCGCAATGGCATCTTCATTGGAACATTTCCAAGTTGTGACATTGGCAGGTATATGATGCTGTTCGGACATACAAGTGCACATGGATTGTTCCTGGGAATGTAGGTCAGAGACTTTGAGTGCACAAGACCTGTGCCAAGACAGCTTGAACAGTGATAGGATGGAAGTTTCAAAAACTCAATTGGGTTTGTTCCTGGTCGTATGGTGGCCCTGATGCATCATGTGGTCCGAAAATATGTAGTCCACGGCCGAATTCATACTAGTTTCACTTCGTATTGGCTAAACACTCTTTTTGCATGAACTATACATAGCTGTTGATGTGTTTCACTATTGTGGGTCAAAGAGCCTGTGGCATATCACTGACATTTGTTTGTGTCATACGACCAGATGCAGAGCACTAGACCGTAATGACCCTGTGTCCAGAAACTGTTGTACTACCATCAGTATGTCTTGCATTATATTATGCTGGATTTCTTTTGTGAGGTAGGCAATACGGCTTCAGCTGATGACATTAACCAATTTCGTGTTTGTGTGGAAGGGCTGTAATCCGGAACTGGCCACTGTGTATATGCAACATATCCCTGCTTACACAGTAACTTGTTTTTTCATTGTACGGTTCACATGTTCTTACATATCTACATTGCTAAATGTAAAATTTAAGACAGCAGACAATGAGTTTGTGACTGATGAATTCATTACAGCGCTTTGGGTTAAAAGAAACTTGTAGCAAGAAGTAACATAAATAAAACATGAAGGTGTCAGTCATGGTGAATGAAATCACAGGAGAAGATGCTACACCATCGGAAGTCCAAAGTCCAGAGTACTCCTCCCACCAGAAATGGAATGGGGTTCAGAATCAGTCAAAGAGTAAATGTGTGGCACACAAAGGAGGACATTAAGCATGAGGTTTCTTTCTGGCAGTGTTGGGTGTCTTGCCATCTGCATCTCATGGATTTTTACATGGACTTCCCTGCTTGTGAGGCCGGGGGGGTCATCTGCTGAAGAGGCAGGGGTGTCAGAGGGTGAAGGTCCTCTAACAGGGCTTCCCTTCCTGTGTCTGCCACAGATGTACTGGGGGTTGATGTAGTTGGCCCACAGGAAGGGGTAGAAGTTGGTGGAAAAGGCTTGCTCAGGGTTGTATGGATGTCCCTCAGCACCCGTTAGGGTGGCCAAGTTAAAATTATGGTCCTCCATACGTTAGTTCATGTTCCTCTGCAGCTGCTTGATTTCCTGGAGTTCGGTCAGCACATGGCCCATCACTGCTTGGGACTCCTGATAGGCCCCCCCAAGACTTGGCTGATGGTATCCTGGTTATGAGTGGCTCCAGTGGCCTTACTCGGCTGACCCACAGCATCCGTCCCATTGACCCTACTCCCATGAGCCTGTGCCCTTGGCACAGGCTGCACTCTGCAGCTGGGTCCTGGACCCTCAGTGTCAGGATTGTTGATTTGCACCTCAGGATCCAGGACTGTGGGGCATAAGATGGTAGCAACTGTGCTAGGTACACAGGTTAGGGAGCACTATGTTGTTTGTGAAGTAGAAACAGGGATGGGAGGTGGGCACAGTGAGATTCACTGGCTGCCCAGATGGGCCAGGACTGTCATCCATGTCCACATGTCCAGGAGCGTCATCGTCAGTGAGGAACTGGGAGTCTGCTCGCTGGACAATGTCTGGCCAGGTGCTGTGCCAGCTCAATGTGTTGAGAAGTAGAGTACATCGTTATTGGTTGAAGTTTGTGATCTACATCCAAAGGTTTTGTGTCATTGTAAGTAGAGACCTTGGGCAATCTTACGTGGTGGGTTCTGCTGATTGTGCTATGTTACCGTGGTATTAAGGTTGTTGATATAACATGTGTGAAGCTTGCAGAAACTATCAGACTCAAGCAGCTCAATGGATGTGCTGATCAGCTGCACTTTAGATGAGGGAATTAACATGACATTTTAGAAACAGTTAAGTCAACACAGTGGAGAGGAGACGTGTATTTGTCCATCCCAAGGCCTAGTTGTGTGGGATAAAGGTAAACACACAACTTTGTCGTATATGTAGCTGTAGCCATCATATGAGCAGTGCTGAGTCAATGTGTTGACTGCCACTGCTAATCTGATGAAGCAGCTTAACGCCTCACGGATACCACCACCACTCTTCAGGGACTCCATGTATTGCCTGGAGGCCAGGGAACGCATCTTCCCACTCAAGTCGTTCCACCTCTTCATAATGTCCTCCTGTGTGTGCAGGGTGGTGCCTACAGCACTCATTCTTTTGACGATCCTTTGCCACATTTCCATTTTTGTACTGAGAGAAGTGTGCAGGACTTGTGTTCAAAAGAACTGTGTCTCTACTTTTATGATTTCATCCACCATGACTCTCAACTCGTCTTCAGAAAAAAGGGGATTTTTGGGACATGACATGGATGTAAACTAAAGTGGGTGACATGGACTTACTAAAAAACGTGATATAGGGAGTAAATGGACAAAAGTGCATGAAAGGTGTTAAATGAGATGGTGAAAAAAGGGGGTCCATTATCAAGGATGAGGAAAACAGAGGGCTCTGGCCTCTTTCTTGCAGGGGAAAGACAAAGGATAGTGGTCTGTGGTGGGGTGTGCTCTACAGTGTGATTTGCAGTTGTGTACACTGGGTTAATATATGTCAACTGTGTTGTTTTTGAATTCATACAATGGGCACTTGTCTGTTGCTTTGCTGAATGCGTACACTGGCAGCTGACTGCCGTCAGCTGACCACTGCAAGGAGACCCCACGTCAACTATGTTTTTGTAATGGGCTCGGCAGTTCCATGCAGGAAATGACGGCGACGGAGTGCGCACCACCAAGATTGCAGGCCACTGCGCAGCTGGTGGGCAGCCAGTTGGTTTCTTTTTGCGGTCCGCCGGGAAGTGGATTTTTTTGGGACCGCCGCCTTGGCGGTCTGGCGATCCGACCACCAAACTCATAATCAGGCCCTAAGTAATCAAAAAGTTATATTATGTGCAACTATATTTTTAAAAACACCATATAAAAGTCTTAAAAAATGATATTCTTACCTTTTATATTCTGTCACATGATTTTTTAGATACAATATTTGAGTCCCACAATATTTTTGATATAATATTGACTATATTTAATACTGCATTTTTACACACTTTATGATCATGGGATAAATCTATGAAGAAGGTGAAGCAGGTATAGTCGGACCTGCTGCAATCTCAGGCCCCATCCGTTTATTGTTTATTATCTCAACCACATACAAAATTGTAGAATCTCTCACAGCATGTTTTTAGTGACTGCCAAGCTTTGCTGGTTTCTTGTTGGGTGCAGGTGTACCCATGGTCCGTGGACCATTAATTGCTCTATACAAATGAGTTAAAATGTGTGCTAACCTAACATGAAACCATTTAATTTAATCTGAATGTGTCAAGTGCACTTCATTGTGTTTGCAGAGCATCAGGGGGCATATTCAATATAAGAAGTATATTTTATTACAAAAACAGTATAATAATCTGCTGTACACTACCTACTACATGTAATAACTTTCAGTGGTGAACGTATCAACTGCCACTATAATGAACATGACCTCTACCACGTCAGTGGGATCCCTTTTCCTGACTAGTGCGCTACTAGTGCAAGGCGCACTTCTCTGCAATATTTACTTCACCACTCATACTTCACAAAGTCTCGCCCACCATTCAAATTCAATATATTGGGTCTCCTTTGCAATTGTGAAGCTTAGCAACTCTTTCCTCATTCTAAGGAGGATTGATAAGTACATATGGCCGTCTCTGGCACATTACAACTGTGTGACTAGAAAACGGAGTCACTGGCCCACAGTGGCCTTGAAAACCAGCATCCCACCCCTTTCACAGGGTCATACTCAGTTAACTTTCCCTTGTCCCAGAGGGGAGAGTATTATCTCTACAGGGAAAAGGAAAATAGAAAGGTATCTCAATTGTGGCTACACACATTAGAAATAAGATGTCTAAAGACCAACAGACCAGACAGAGAACATGAAGGGAATTTTAAGAAACTATCCTGTTTTGGAATCCCTCCTCCATGTCGGGATACAAACTATTCATAGTTACGTTAATGGTGCTTAATTATATCGTAACATATTATAGCTCAACTGGATCAGAATAACTGTAATACAGACACAAGCAAATCTTAATAATATTAGTTCAAAAATAATAAAAATACCAAATGCCGTATCTCATAAATTCTATCCATCAGCTGTTTTCAGATCTGTTGAGCTAAGTGAAGCTGTCCACATACCATGTACAACCCATGTCACTGGGTCTGGTTGCTTAGTACCTCACTGCTTGTCAAGCAGGCATGGGAATCAATATGGTTTAGAGAGTACGTACTAGAGCCCACCACAAATAAGCTCATGTTATAAAAGGCAGCGCAAAAAATGCATAAATATAGTTATTAGAATACAGTCTGTTACAAAGAACATATTGTAAGACAGTATACACCCAACCAAATAACTATATGCCATAAGAGATAGTACATGTAATTAATAAGGCCCTATATCCTATAACATGGATTAACTATATCACATAGGGATTAGTCAAGTCACACAAGCTTTATTCGGTCTAATTAAGCCATCAAAGCAATAACTTACAACAGTAAAACCATGGTCTATACATAATAAATATATAATAACAAGATTAAAAAGTAGATAATGAGGATAAAATAAGAATAAAATAAGAGATCTGCGAGTGTACAAAAAAAGTTGGTGTAAATCTTCACGTAAGTCTCCAATCCTATATATGAGGGGGGAACGTCAAAATGTCTTTTGTTAGCTGCCTTCAACTTCCTCATCAATAATTTTATAAAAAATTCATTGAGTTAAGGCTATCGTATGAACAGTAACTGAATTAAAGAAATTAAAATCAGGGTTCAATTAATAACAAATCACTCTGGGGGTCATTACAACCCTGGCGGACGGTGTTAAAGGTGCGGTAATACAGCAAACAGGCCGGCGGTAAAAAAAGGGAATCATGACCCTGGCGGAAACCGCCAACAAAGACTGCCACTTTAACACACCGCCTGCCACGGCGGTACAGACAAGCAGCGCGGCGGTTACCGCCAACAGACAGGCGGGAGACAATGTACCGCCCACACTATTACAACCCGCCAATCCGCCACCTTTTCCGGGGCGGATGCATCGCGGATAAAAACACGGCGGAAACAGCTTTTGCTATGGGAAAACGCTCACCTCAACACATCCCACGAGGAAGGAGGACACCATGGAGCCCGAATTACAAATCCTACCTGCCCTTGTTTTTCTGCTCCTTTACGACCAACAGCTACGTAGGCGCAGAAGATACCGGTGAGTACTGCACCTACGACACGGGGGGAGGCAAAAGTTAGGGGGACACCCACCAAACACCCCCACCCCCACCCTCGCATATCACAACATACACACCAATGCAGTCACAAAAATCACAGTAACAACCCACAATCCCCCGGAAGAATGCAAAGTCAATGCGAAAATCGGGCAACCATTGTAATGTGCCAATATACATGTCATACAAAAATATACAGATATACATATCTCAAAATCACTCTTATTTACACATACAATCCGAGAAGTAGTGCAGATATGTACACAACAATGTCCGTGCACCAACAGTCCAAAAAAGCATGGGCGAGGCCCACAATAGATACCTGACCAAAATCAGAGAGAACACTGCCGGGGCATCAGATAGAAACACTACAGGCACCTCAGGGGGAAGGGAAGGGGGGGCACCTCAGCCAGATGAATGCGAAGTCAGATCCACGACGGGGCTCCATGCCCATTGATGTATCCTGGGGAGTGCAAAGCCACAGTCTCTCAAGTCACTACAGTGGGTGGTTTTCCCACTGTGCCATCCTGGGGAGTGCAAAGCCAGTCTCTCAAGTCTCTACAGTGGGTGGTTTGCCCACTGTGCCATCCTGGGGAGTGCAAAGCCACAGTCTCTCAAGTAGATGCAGGTCTCCACTGGTTCTGGAGGGGGACTGGTGCCCAGACTGGATGAGTCTCCACGTGAAAGTACCTGTCCTGTCACTGTCCCAGCTGCACATGGGATAAGGATGCCTGATGTGGCGGTCCATTCATTCCTAGACGGTGCATGCCCTGTTCAGCGGTGCTTTGCCATGGCGGTCTTTGCCCTGTTCAGCGGTGCTTTGCCATGGCGTTTCAGGACTGTTCAGCGGTGCTTTGCCATGGCGGTCTTTGCCCTGTTCAGCAGTGCTTTGCCATGGCAGTCTTTGCCCTGTTCAGCGGTGCTTTGCCATGGCGGTCTTTGCCCTGTTCAGCGGTGCTTTGCCATGGCGGTCTTTGCCCTGTTCAGCGGTGCTTTGCCATGGCGGTCTTTGCCCTGTTCAGCGGGGCTTTGCCATGGCGTTTCAGGACTGTTCAGCGGTGCTTTGCCATGGCGGTCTTTGCCCTGTTCAGCGGTGCTTTGCCATGGCGTTCAGGACTGTTCAGCGGTGCTTTGCCATGGCGGTCTTTGCCCTGTTCAGCGGTGCTTTGCCATGGCGGTCTTTGCCCTGTTCAGCTGTGCTTTGCCATGGCGTTTCAGGACTGTTCAACGGTGCTTTGCCATGGCGGTCTTTGCCCTGTTCAGCGGTGCTTTGCCATGGAGGTCTTTGCCCTGTTCAGCGGTGCTTTGCCATGGCGTTTCAGGACTGTTCAGCGGTGCTTTGCCATGGCGGTCTTTGCCCTGTTCAGCGGTGCTTTGCCATGGCGGTTCTGATACGGACATTGGTGTGTGGCATGACGATCTCTACACTGGGCATTGGTGTGTGGCATGACGTTACATCATTGCCCAGCGGGGCTGTGGCATCCTGACCCCTCATGGGCTGTGACTCCGGCGGTGGTCTCCTGACCAGTGACGATACTTGTGCCCTCCTGGGCAATGACTCCGGCGGTGGTCTCCTGACCAGTGACGATACTTGGGCCCTCCTGGGCAATGACTCCGGCGGTGGTCTCCTGACCAGTGACGATACTTGGGCCCTCCTGGGCTGTGACTCTGGCGGTGGTATCTGGACCAGTGACGACGGTGCTGGCGGTTGTGTCTGGACCGCCGGATATGATGGCGCACTTCTCCGCTGTGACACTCACAACAGGCTGGGCAGACTTCCTCTGGACCTTCCCCACCTTTGTTGGAGTTACAGCTGACTCACTAATCGCCTTCGATCCCATGTCACTTGTTGTCCCACCAGGAGTCTTAATTCGGTCCCGTCGTCCACTCTCCATTTTCAGAGCCTTTACAGGGGGTGGGCTGCCACTGCCTTGGCTCCGGCTCCTACTGCCTGCCCTGGTGGCCGGTGCACTCCAAAAACCTGGAACACGCACCACTGGTACTGGAGGCTTTTTGGCTGAGGCGCTACGACGGGACTGATGAATTGGAGGGGGGGGGGTCAAAAAGGTCAATTTGACAGAGGGACAGTTTCTGACGAACACTGGGATGGGTAGCTGGAGGGGGTCTGGGAGTGGAGGAAGAGGAGGTGGTTGTAGGACGTGTCACTTTAGGTGTTTTGGGTGCAGGTACTGGAGGCTGTCGTGAGGTGGATGGATGTTGGGTGAGTAATTGCCGGCGTTTGGGTACTTTGGGAGGGGGCGTCACAGACACATTGGGAGAGGACACAGGGGACGTGTGTAGGAGGCTGGACTGGCTTGTAGTGAGTACCAAGGGGTACTTGCACCTTGCACCAGGCCCAGTTATCCCTTATTAGTGTATAGGGTGTCTAGCAGCTTAGGCTGATAGATAATGGTAGCTTAGCAGAGCAGCTTAGGCTGAACTAGGAGACGTGTGAAGCTACTACAGTACCACTTAGTGTCATATGCACAATATCATAAGAAAACACAATACACAGTTATACTAAAAATAAAGGTACTTTATTTTTATGACAATATGCCAAAGTATCTTAGAGTGTACCCTCAGTGAGAGGATAGGAAATATACACAAGATATATATACACAATAGCAAAAATATGCAGTATAGTCTTAGAAAACAGTGCAAACAATGTATAGTTACAATAGGATGCAATGGGGAAACATAGGGATAGGGGCAACACAAACCATATACTCCAGAAGTGGAATGCGAACCACGAATGGACCCCAAACCTATGTGACCTTGTAGAGGGTCGCTGGGACTATTGGAAAATAGTGAGAGTTAGAAAAATAACCCTCCCCAAGACCCTGAAAAGTGAGTGCAAAGTGCACCAAAGTTCCCCTAAGGACAAAAGAGTCGTGTTAGAGGAATAATGCAGGAAAGACACAAACCAGCAATGCAACAACTGTGGATTTCCAATCTAGGGTACCTGTGGAACAAGGGGACCAAGTCCAAAAGTCACAAGCAAGTCAGAGATGGGCAGATGCCCAGGAAATGCCAGCTGCGGGTGCAAAGAAGCTTCGACTGGACAGAAGAAGCTGAGGTTTCTGCAGGAACGAAAAGGGCTAGAGACTTCCCCTTTGGTGGACGGATCCCTCTCGCCTTGGAGAGTCGTGCAGAAGTGTTTTCCCGCCGGAAGGACGCCAACAAGCCTTGCTACACGCAAAACGAGCGTTTGGCGTTTTTGGACGCTGCTGGGGCCCAGGAGGGACCAGGAGGTCGCAAATTGGACCTGAAGAGAGAGGGGACGTCGAGCAAGACAAAGAGCCCTCACTGAAGCAGGTAGCACCCGGTGAAGTGCCAGAAACAGGCACTACGAGGATGCGTGAAACGGTGCTCGCCGAAGTTGCACAAAGGAGTCCCACGTCGCCGGAGACCAACTTAGAAAGTCGTGCAATGCAGGTTAGAGTGCCGTGGACCCAGGCTTGGCTGTGCACGAAGGATTTCCGCCGGAAGTGCACAGGAGCCGGAGTAGCTTGCAAAGTCGCGGTTCCCAGCAATGCAGCCCAGCGAGGTGAGGCAAGGACTTACCTCCACCAAACTTGGGCTGAAGAGTCACTGGACTGTGGGGGTCACTTGGACAGCGTCGCTGGATTCGAGGGACCTCGCTCGTCGTGCTGAGAGGAGACCCAAGGGACCGGTAATGCAGCTTTTTGGTGCCTGCGGTTGCAGGGGGAAGATTCCGTCGACCCACAGGAGATTTCTTCGGAGCTTCTGGTGCAGAGAGGAGGCAGACTACCCCCACAGCATGCACAAACAGGAAAACAGTCGAGAAGGCGGCAGGATCAGCGTTACAGAGTTGCAGTAGTCGTCTTTGCTACTATGTTGCAGGTTTGCAGGCTTCCAGCGCGGTCAGCGGTCGATTCCTTATCAGAAGGTGAAGAGGGAGATGCAGAGGAACTCGGCTGAGCTCATGCATTCGTTATCTACAGTTTCCCCAGAGACAGAGACCCTAAATAGCCAGAAAAGAGGGTTTGGCTACCTAGGAGAGAGGAAAGGCTACTAACACCTGAAGGAGCCTATCACAAGGAGTCTCTGACGTCACCTGGTGGCACTGGCCACTCAGAGCAGTCCAGTGTGCCAGCAGCACCTCTGTTTCCAAGATGGCAGAGGTCTGGAGCACACTGGAGGAGCTCTGGACACCTCCCAGGGGAGGTGCAGGTCAGGGGAGTGGTCACTCTTCTTTCCTTTGTCCAGTTTCGCGCCAGAGCAGGGGCTAAGGGGTCCCTGAACCGGTGTAGACTGGCTTATGCAGAATTGGGCACATCTGTGCCCAACAAAGCATTTCCAGAGGCTGGGGGAGGCTACTCCTCCCCTGCCTTCACACCATTTTCCAAAGGGAGAGGGTGTCACACCCTCTCTCAGAGGAAGTTCTTTGTTCTGCCATCCTGGGCCAGGCCTGGCTGGACCCCAGGAGGGCAGCTGCCTGTCTGAGGGGTTGGCAGCAGCTGCAGTGAAACCCCAGGAAGGGCAGTCTGGCAGTACCAGGGTCTGTGCTACAGACCACTGGGATCATGGAATTGTACCAACAATGCCAGGATGGCATAGAGGGGGCAATTCCATGATCATAGACATGTTACATGGCCATATTCGGAGTTACCATGGTGAAGCTACATATAGGTAGTGACCTATATGTAGTGCACGTGTGTAATGGTGTCCCCGCACTCACAAAGTTCAGGGAATTGGCTCTGAACAATGTGGGGGCACCTTGGCTAGTGCCAGGGTGCCCTCACACTAAGTAACTTTGCACCTAACCTTTACCAGGTAAAGGTTAGACATATAGGTGACTTATAAGTTACTTAAGTGCAGTGTAAAATGGCTGTGAAATAACGTGGACGTTATTTCACTCAGGCTGCAGTGGCAGGCCTGTGTAAGAATTGTCAGAGCTCCCTATGGGTGGCAAAAGAAATGCTGCAGCCCATAGGGATCTCCTGGAACCCCAATACCCTGGGTACCTCAGTACCATATACTAGGGAATTATAAGGGTGTTCCAGTAAGCCAATGTAAATTGGTAAAATTGGTCACTAGCCTGTTAGTGACAATTTGAAAGTAATGAGAGAGCATAACCACTGAGGTTCTGGTTAGCAGAGCCTCAGTGAGACAGTTAGGCACCACACAGGGAACATATACATGCACACCTATGAGCACTGGGGCCCTGTGTGACAGGGTCCCAGTGACACATACATATAGGCCACAAACCTATGAGCACTGGGGTCCTGCCAAGCAGGATCCCAGTGACACATAACAAACATACTGAAAACATAGTGTTTTCACTATGAGCACTGAGGCCTGGCTATCAGGATCCCAGTGAGACAGTGAAAACAGTGACAAACACCCTGACATACACTCACAAACAGGCCAAAAGTGGGGGTAACAAGGCTAGAAAGAGGCTACCTTCTCACACAACCCCCCCCCAAACGAAGGACAATAAGGCTAACCTTGGCCAGTTGAGACTTTATTGTCTAAGTGGTGATAAGTAGAGAGTAGCTCTGCAATAGACTGGTTACTCCCTTTATCATCCACTATATGGTTACTTCCCTGTGGGGATGTAAACCACCCTGTTTGAAGTTTTTTAGCTAAGCAACAATGTGAAGATGTATTTTCAGAGTTTCTATCAGTAAGTTTTAGTTTAGAGCAGTGGGAATTGTCCACTGAACCTATTTGTAGTGATGGAAATGCCAGACAGGGATGCTGTCTCAGAAAAGCCATAGCTGGGCAAAAACTTTGTCCATCTGGCTGGAAGAGAGAACAGGGATGCTGTTTCTCTTGAGTTGGAGCAGGGCAGGGATGTTGTCCTATGAGCTCCACACTAGGGCAGGGATGCTGTCCTAAGTGTTGTGAGGTAGTGCAGGGTTTCTGCACTAAAGTTTCTCTGGGAGGGTTGGAGGGATGCTCCATGTTAACTAAAATGGTGCTCTTTTTCTCACCAATGTTAGTTATCCCACAGAGAGGTACTTCCACCTCAGGGAGTCCAGCTTTGCCAGCTGATGATTCCCTTGGAACAGGTGCCACCCCAGGAGAGGTTTCTCCCACCACAGGAATAGTATCCTGAATGGTATGGTGGTTAGGGGATACTGTGATACCCTTTTTACCTGTTGATGGAGAGGGATCCTGAGTTTTCAGGCCTTCTCTCCTTTGCTTTTTCATTTCACTTGAAATGAGAGGGAACAATTCCTCAGGGATGCCCAGCATGGCTGCATGGGCATAAAACTCTACATCAGCCCAACCTGAGGCCTCTAGGTCATTACCTAAGAGACAGTCTACAGGTAAGCTAGGTGATACCACCACCTGCTTAGGGCCAGTAACTCCACCCCAACTAAACTGAATTATAGCTAAGGGAAGAAACTTAGTGGAGTTATGGACATCAATAATCTTATACTGTTGTCCAATGATGTGTTGATCAGGGTGCACTAGGTTTTCAGTCACCAAAGTGAAACTGGCACCTGTGTCCCTGTAGGCCAAGGCCTCAACACCATTTATTGAAACTGTCTGCCTGTACTTATCCATTGTAAGGGGACAAGCAGCCAGTGTGGCAAGGCCAATGCCACTAGGTGTGACAGAAACTGTCTTGGGACTGATTACATCAGTTTCCACTATGGACCCATAAGTGAACCCAACTACACCCTTTGCTTGACTGTTGCCAGCAGTCCCACCACTAGTACCACTACTGCTAGGGGCACTAGAGCTTGATGTATTAGTGGTGGTAGGCTCAGGGGGTTTACCTGGACAGGACTTATCCCCTGGCCTATGGCCTCTGTTTTTACACACAAAGCACCAAGGCTTTTTAATGTGTGCAGGTTGAGAAGAAGAGGAAGAATTAGTTTTATCCCCACCCTCTGAAGAGTGTTTAAGATTTGAAGTGGGATCTTTGGTTTTACCCTTATCCCCATGCTTATCTTGAGATTTTTCACCATCTTTCTTCTTATTGCCATCTTTGTCACCCCCTGTATGAACTTTTCTGTTCACCCTTGTTCTGACCCATTTGTCTGCCTTCTTTCCCAATTCTTGGGGAGAGGTCAGATCAGAGTCTACCAGGTACTGGTGCAACAAATCAGACACACAATTATTAAGAATATGCTCTCTCAGGATTAAGTTATACAGGCTGTCATAATCAGTAACTTTACTGCCATGTAACCACCCCTCCAAGGCCTTCACTGAATGGTCAATGAAATCAACCCAGTCTTGTGAAGACTCCTTTTTGGTCTCTCTGAACTTTATCCTGTACTGTTCAGTGGTTAAGCCATAACCATCCAGGAGTGCATTCTTAAGAACTTGGAAATTATTGGCATCATTTTCTTTCACTGTAAGGAGCCTATCCCTACCTTTTCCACTAAATGATAGCCATAGGATAGCAGCCCACTGCTTTTGAGGGACATCCTGTACAGCACAGGCCCTCTCAAGTGCAGCAAACCACTTGTTAATGTCATCCCCCTCCTTGTAAGGGGGAACTATCTTGTGCAGATTCCTGGAATCATGCTCTTTTGCAGGATGACTATGGGGAATACTGCTGCTGCCACCATGGGTATCTAAACCCAACTTCTGTCTTTCCCTCTCTATTTCTAAAGACTGTCTATCCAAATCCAGCTGTTGCTTCTTGAGCTTCAGTCTGGTTTGTTCCACTCTCAATCTATTGAGCTCCCTTTCTAACAATCTGTCATCAGGGTGGGTGGGAGGGACATTTCTAGATACAGAGGTATGATGGGAATGAACAGAAGGAGACCTGTCCCTTACAGAGGGCACCCTAACAGCTTGTCTACCAGCATAATGTGAGAGCACACCATCAGTATGGTGTGATTCAACCTCTGTACCAACTATGCTAGACTGTCTAGTAATGGGTAGGCTGAGAAGTTTCTTTCCTGAACCTTTTCCTGGGGGAGTCCCTGGATCAGATTGAGAACCATTAGCTACTTTTTCTACAGATTGGGCACTTATGGCCTTATCCTGTACTCTAAGCATATTAATTAACAGTTCTAAGGAAGGATTCTTCCCTACACTCAAACCTCTCTCTATGCAGAGACTCCTTGCTCCTTTCCAGCTAAGGTGATCATATGCAAGTTTGGACAGTTCAACATTTTTTCCTGTACCAGACATTTTTTAGAGAGAGTTAAAGTGATAGAAAAAGAGAAAAAAGTTTTCAGAACTTTTTGGAAAGACAGAAAAAAACTTTTTAAACTTTTAAGAACTTTTTGAAAGTTTAGGAGTGCTTTTCAGCACTTAGAAAAGAGTGAAAAGAGGAAATGCAAAACTTTTTGGCTATGTGTATATACACTGACCTTGTTTTGTATATTTTTCTCTTATGAAAAGTACAATGACAAGAGTGGTAAGTAGTCTCAAGCACTTATCCCACCACTGCACAACCAATGTAGGAGGCTGGACTGGCTTGTAGTGAGTACCAAGGGGTACTTGCACCTTGCACCAGGCCCAGTTATCCCTTATTAGTGTATAGGGTGTCTAGCAGCTTAGGCTGATAGATAATGGTAGCTTAGCAGAGCAGCTTAGGCTGAACTAGGAGACGTGTGAAGCTACTACAGTACCACTTAGTGTCATATGCACAATATCATAAGAAAACACAATACACAGTTATACTAAAAATAAAGGTACTTTATTTTTATGACAATATGCCAAAGTATCTTAGAGTGTACCCTCAGTGAGAGGATAGGAAATATACACAAGATATATATACACAATAGCAAAAATATGCAGTATAGTCTTAGAAAACAGTGCAAACAATGTATAGTTACAATAGGATGCAATGGGGAAACATAGGGATAGGGGCAACACAAACCATATACTCCAGAAGTGGAATGCGAACCACGAATGGACCCCAAACCTATGTGACCTTGTAGAGGGTCGCTGGGACTATTGGAAAATAGTGAGAGTTAGAAAAATAACCCTCCCCAAGACCCTGAAAAGTGAGTGCAAAGTGCACCAAAGTTCCCCTAAGGACAAAAGAGTCGTGTTAGAGGAATAATGCAGGAAAGACACAAACCAGCAATGCAACAACTGTGGATTTCCAATCTAGGGTACCTGTGGAACAAGGGGACCAAGTCCAAAAGTCACAAGCAAGTCGGAGATGGGCAGATGCCCAGGAAATGCCAGCTGCGGGTGCAAAGAAGCTTCGACTGGATAGAAGAAGCTGAGGTTTCTGCAGGAACGAAAAGGGCTAGAGACTTCCCCTTTGGTGGACGGATCCCTCTCGCCTTGGAGAGTCGTGCAGAAGTGTTTTCCCGCCGGAAGGACGCCAACAAGCCTTGCTACACGCAAAATGAGCGTTTGGCATTTTTGGACGCTGCTGGGGCCCAGGAGGGACCAGGAGGTCGCAAATTGGACCTGAAGAGAGAGGGGACGTCGAGCAAGACAAAGAGCCCTCACTGAAGCAGGTAGCACCCGGAGAAGTGCCAGAAACAGGCACTACGAGCATGCGTGAAACGGTGCTCGCCGAAGTTGCACAAAGGAGTCCCACGTCGCCGGAGACCAACTTAGAAAGTCGTGCAATGCAGGTTAGAGTGCCGTGGACCCAGGCTTGGCTGTGCACGAAGGATTTCCGCCGGAAGTGCACAGGAGCCGGAGTAGCTTGCAAAGTCGCGGTTCCCAGCAATGCAGCCCAGCGAGGTGAGGCAAGGACTTACCTCCACCAAACTTGGGCTGAAGAGTCACTGGACTGTGGGGGTCACTTGGACAGCGTCGCTGGATTCGAGGGACCTCGCTCGTCGTGCTGACAGGAGACCCAAGGGACCGGTAATGCAGCTTTTTGGTGCCTGCGGTTGCAGGGGGAAGATTCCGTCGACCCACGGGAGATTTCTTCGGAGCTTCTGGTGCAGAGAGGAGGCAGACTACCCCCACAGCATGCACAAACAGGAAAACAGTCGAGAAGGCGGCAGGATCAGCGTTACAGAGTTGCAGTAGTCGTCTTTGCTACTATGTTGCAGGTTTGCAGGCTTCCAGCGCGGTCAGCGGTCGATTCCTTATCAGAAGGTGAAGAGGGAGATGCAGAGGAACTCGGCTGAGCTCATGCATTCGTTATCTACAGTTTCCCCAGAGACAGAGACCCTAAATAGCCAGAAAAGAGGGTTTGGCTACCTAGGAGAGAGGAAAGGCTACTAACACCTGAAGGAGCCTATCACAAGGAGTCTCTGACGTCACCTGGTGGCACTGGCCACTCAGAGCAGTCCAGTGTGCCAGCAGCACCTCTGTTTCCAAGATGGCAGAGGTCTGGAGCACACTGGAGGAGCTCTGGACACCTCCCAGGGGAGGTGCAGGTCAGGGGAGTGGTCACTCCCCTTTCCTTTGTCCAGTTTCGCGCCAGAGCAGGGGCTAAGGGGTCCCTGAACCGGTGTAGACTGGCTTATGCAGAATTGGGCACATCTGTGCCCAACAAAGCATTTCCAGAGGCTGGGGGAGGCTACTCCTCCCCTGCCTTCACACCATTTTCCAAAGGGAGAGGGTGTCACACCCTCTCTCAGAGGAAGTTCTTTGTTCTGCCATCCTGGGCCAGGCCTGGCTGGACCCCAGGAGGGCAGCTGCCTGTCTGAGGGGTTGGCAGCAGCAGCAGCTGCAGTGAAACCCCAGGAAGGGCAGTCTGGCAGTACCAGGGTCTGTGCTACAGACCACTGGGATCATGGAATTGTACCAACAATGCCAGGATGGCATAGAGGGGGCAATTCCATGATCATAGACATGTTACATGGCCATATTCGGAGTTACCATGGTGAAGCTACATATAGGTAGTGACCTATATGTAGTGCACGCGTGTAATGGTGTCCCCGCACTCACAAAGTTCAGGGAATTGGCTCTGAACAATGTGGGGGCACCTTGGCTAGTGCCAGGGTGCCCTCACACTAAGTAACTTTGCACCTAACCTTTACCAGGTAAAGGTTAGACATATAGGTGACTTATAAGTTACTTAAGTGCAGTGTAAAATGGCTGTGAAATAACGTGGACGTTATTTCACTCAGGCTGCAGTGGCAGGCCTGTGTAAGAATTGTCAGAGCTCCCTATGGGTGGCAAAAGAAATGCTGCAGCCCATAGGGATCTCCTGGAACCCCAATACCCTGGGTACCTCAGTACCATATACTAGGGAATTATAAGGGTGTTCCAGTAAGCCAATGTAAATTGGTAAAATTGGTCACTAGCCTGTTAGTGACAATTTGAAAGTAATGAGAGAGCATAACCACTGAGGTTCTGGTTAGCAGAGCCTCAGTGAGACAGTTAGGCACCACACAGGGAACATATACATGCACACCTATGAGCACTGGGGCCCTGTGTGACAGGGTCCCAGTGACACATACATATAGGCCACAAACCTATGAGCACTGGGGTCCTGCCAAGCAGGATCCCAGTGACACATAACAAACATACTGAAAACATAGTGTTTTCACTATGAGCACTGAGGCCTGGCTATCAGGATCCCAGTGAGACAGTGAAAACAGTGACAAACACCCTGACATACACTCACAAACAGGCCAAAAGTGGGGGTAACAAGGCTAGAAAGAGGCTACCTTCTCACAACGTGTAAATGGCAGTGGAGGTGGTGAGTGCAGGTGAGCGGCTTGTGGTGCTGGGTGTCCTGGTGCGAGTCCTAGTGCCTGTAGATGTGGTGCATGCAGGTGTGTGTGTAGACGAGACTGGGAGGGAGGAGGGAGAAGAGGAGGAGGGGGACACAGTGGAGACAGTGGATGTTGCTGTGTCTGTATGTGGGTGAGGCTTGTGTGAGTGCCTGTGGTGTGTGTGGTGCCTATGTATGCTTGAGCTACTTGTGTGTGTTGACTTGTGTGCATGTTGGTCTGTAGGTGTGCTTGGGATGGGCTGGGGTACAGGAGATTGGGTCTGGGTGGAGGAAGTTGGAGGGGGGAGGCTAGACACAGGGACAATGGCTGCCATCAGTGCTGAGGCCAGAGATTGCAGGGTTCGCTGAAGGACAGCCTGACCAGAATGAATGCCCTCCAGGAATGCATTACCGTGTTGCAACTCCCTTTCTACACCCTGGATGGCATTCACAATGGTAGACTACCCAACAGTGAGTGACCTGAGGAGGTCAATGGCCTCCTCACTGAGGGCAGCAGGGGAGACTGGGGCAGGGCCTGAGGTGCCTGGGCGAAGGTGATGCCCACCCTCCTGGGTGAGCGGGCACGGGGCAAACGCTGAGGGGCTGCTGGGAGGGCGGTGCTGCTAGGGGGGGGTGGCGGCTGTACCTGTAGAAGTGGGGCGCACAGGTGGTGCCGCCACCACAGGGGAGCTCCCATCGGCGGACGAGTCCGTGTCGCTGGTTGGTGATCCGGTGGCCGACGTGAAGCTCTCCTCGCCCTCCGTCCCACTGGTGCATTCAGAGTCTGTGGTGTGGCCCTCCATGGCCATGTGGGATGCAGCTCCCTCGTGCTCCGGTGCCACTGTACCTCCGCCTGATGATGCTGATGTACAAAAGGACAGGGAGAGCAGGAAAAGTGGGGGAGACAGAACAAAGAGAGTTTTAGTGCATGGCATGCCGCTACAGTTGGCGGACAAGACAGACGCAGCAGCCCCCTGCAACACGTCATTCTCCTGACCTCTGCACATGCAATTTCTGGGACATGGCCTACATGGCAATGGTGGGAATCTGCGCACATGGATGCCACAGGGGCAACTATACCTCAACTTGGCACTCTGCTGAGGTGGGGTTGAGTGCCACATGGCCTACATAACGGAGGGGCCTTGCCTACCTAACTCGCCCTGGCCTAGGGACACCCACAGCCCACCTCCCCCACCCAGACCCCTCCACTGCACGCAAACTCAGCTGAATGAGGTTGTACTCACCCCCTTGTGTCTGCTGTGATGCCCTCAAGCGCCCATCCAACTCCGGGTAGGCCACCGCCAGGATCCGGAACATCAGGGGGGTCATGGTGCGACGGGCACCCCTCCCACGTTGGGAGGCCATCCCCAGCTGAGCCTCCGCCGTCTTCTTGCTGCAGCGGCGAATGTCCTCCCATCTCTTACGGCAGTGGGTGCCCCGTCTCTGGTGGGCCCCTAGGGTCCAGACCTGCTTGGCGATGGCACGCCAAATGTCCCTCTTCTGGTGGGCGCTAACCTACATGACATGCACAAGGAAAGAGGAACAGTCATTATCAACTGCACCGTCGTTGTGAGTGGCCCCCTCCCTACTCTGGCCATGTGGCCCATTCATTCCCATGCATAACTGTTCTATGTACTCTGCCCCCTTCCCTCTTCCACCCAGCCCTCTCCACCCAGGCCTAGCCCATACAACGTGCTCCCTGTGTACTAACCTGTTGGTCTGGAGGACCGTAAAGTAGCGTGTACTGGGGGAGGACCCCATCCACAAGTTTCTCCAACTCCTGTGCAGTGAAGGCAGGGGCCCTTTCCACAGACGCAGCAGCCATCGTCGCTTCCAGACCGAGGTCACAGCAGCACTAGCAGTGTAGGTCCTCTCCTGTCGACGGTCAGGTATCTAGTGAGTGAACAGATAGAAAATGGCGGTGACGTCCGCAGCGGTGCGCATCATCACCGCCGGCGCACCTGTTCATTGGCTCCTGGGACCCATAGGGTCCAATGTTAACCAATGCAGCATTGCGCCGCGGTCTACGACCGCCTACCGCGACTGGGTGCAACGCCAGCGCAGTTACCACACAATCCCATTGTCCCAGTTTAGAGGTCAGGCAGCCGCCATTTCAGGGGCCCACATGGCTTCATTTACTACTGCGTCACGCATAGCTAGGCCTATACTCAACACACATACAGGAAGGCTTTTTTGTCTCGTGTAGTCTTGTGTGTAACTATGGGTACATACCTGGAGGAATAGTGACTGGTTCTTCGCTGTTGTCCTTCTTAGGCACCGTCAGCTGGGACATATGAGAAGATGGCGGAATCCTCCAGTGTGCCGACCGCTGGTGGACCTGTTGACATTGGAAGAAAGACATATCATCGTCACCTACCGGTTTGACCGTGCCACAATCCAGGACCTATGTACACAGTTGGAGCCAGACCTGATGTCACCAATCCGCCATCCGACTGGAATCCCCCTTAAGTGCAGGTGCTGTCAGTGCTCCATTTCCTTGCAAGTGGGTCATTTCAGACAACAGTGGCCATGGCATCAGGGATGTCCCAGCCTATGTTTTCCAACGTGCTGTCCAGAGTGTTGTCTGCCCTGCTGAAACACGTAAGGAGATACATCATTTTCCCTGAGGTTGAAGATTTGCCTACAGTGAAAGGTGACTTCTATGCCCTTGGACATATACCCAACGTCATTGGTGCCATTGATGGGACCCATGTAGCTCTGGTCCCCCCCGCAGGAGTGAACAGGTGTACAGAAACCGGAAGAGTTATCATTCCATGAATGTCCAGATGGTCTGTTTGGCAGACCAGTACATCTCCCAGGTAAATGCAATGTTCCCTGGCTCTGTGCATGACGCCTACATCCTGCGGAATAGCAGCATCCCTGATATGATGGGTCAACTCCAGAGGCACCGTGTATGGCTATTGGGGGACTCTGGTTACCCCAACCTTTCGTGGCTATTGACCCCAGTGAGGAATCCCAGGACCAGGGCAGAGGAACAGTACAATGATGCCCATGGGCGGACTAGGAGGGTAATCGAACGCACCTTCGGCCTTCTTAAGGCCAGGTTCAGGTGCCTCCATATGACAGGTGGATCCCTATTCTACTCACCGAAGAAAGTGTGCGACATCATCATCGCCTGCTCCATGCTCCATAATTTGGCATTGCGACGCCAGGTGCCTTTTCTGCAGGAGGATGATCCAGATGACGGTGTTGTGGCAGCTGTGGAGCCTGTGGAGCCAGTGGACAGTGATGAGGATGAAGGGGAGGATGAAGAAAACAACAACAGGGAGTCAGTCATACAGCAATATTTCCAGTGACACACAGGTGAGAACATTTTCTGGTTTAACATTACATTAACTTTCACACGTCTACCTCTATCCTGTACCTACATTTCACTCACTATTTGTTAATTGAGTTGTACCCTTCCATTTCAGTTTCAGAAGCGTGGTAACCTACGTGTCAACTGCTTGCATCCTTCAAGGGCTTGTGATGTGTGACATTGGTATGTTAGCCTTACATTGGGTAACCAATTATGACACTGTAATTGATAATACAAAGTTCCTAATCATAGACAGACTCAAGATTTTTTTGGCTTTCAAGGGTGTTTATTTAAGTGCTAAAAAAATCAAGGAAGGTTGTAAAATGGTGATGGGTGATGGTGGAGGAATGTCCATGGCAGAGTCCAGTCTATTCGTCTCACAGGTGCACTGCCCATCTGGGCATTGGAAGTGGAGCTGGGGCAGTTCCAATCTGGACAGGGTGACAAAGTGGGACAGTGGGGGGACAATCAGGGTGGTCTTATTTCCCGGCGGGGTTCTTGTCATCTTGCTCTGTCCTGTTCCTGGATCTCAGGGACCGCTTGCATGGTGGTTGTCCATCTGCAGGGGATGGGGTGCTGGTGTGGTGGTCCTGTGGCGTGGCGTCCTGTCCACTAGCGCCAGCGGAGGTGGTGGGCAGTTTGTCGTCCTGGCTAGTGTCAGGGGCCCCTTGGAGTGCCACGGTGTCCCTCAAGGTCTTTTGAATGTCAGTCAGCACCCCTACGATGGTGCCCAGGGCGGAGCGGATGGTCCTGAGCTCCTCCCTGAACCCCAAATACAGTTCGTCCTGCAGACGCAGGGTCTCCTGCAACTTGTCCAGGACTGTGGCCATCGTCTCCTGGGAGTGGTGGTATGCTCCCATGATGGAGGAGAGGGCCTCGTGGAGAGTTGGTTCCCTTGGCCTGTCCTCCCTCTGTCGCACAGCAGCCCTCCCAGTTCCCCGGTGTTCCTGTGCCTCCGTCACCTGGACCGTGTGCCCAGTACCACTGCCCCCAGGTCCCTGTTGTTGTTGGGGTGCTGGGTTAGCCTGGGTGCCCTGTAGTGGTGGACACACCGCTGATTGACCTGTCCTGGGTAGGGAGGTTTGGGCCCGCTGGGTGGGTGCTGTGCTGGTGTTACCAGAGGGTGGCAGCTCGGTGTTGGGCTGTGGCTGGGCAAGGGGAACCGACTGTCCTGAGGCCCACGATGGTCCGGGCTGGTCATCAGGATCCAGTGGGGCAAAGCTGCTGTCGTCACTGTGGGCCTCTTCTGGGGGTGGAGTGGTGTTGTCTGGACCCTCTGGTGTGGTGACGTTCCTTCCGGTTCCTGCAGGGGTATAAGCACATGATTATTGCATCTGTGTGTGTAATGGTGTGCAATGGTTGGGTGTGCGTGATCCCCAGTGCAGGCATTCCTGTGTGGGGGCTTGTGTGGTGATGGTTGGGGGGGTGTTCTGGGTATGTGCAGTGGGCATGCTTTAGTGAGGGGTGCCCATGCTTAGTTGTGTCATGCAGGGCTTGGTGTTGGGATGGGTGCTTGGTGTCATGGGTAGATTGGTGAGGATTTGGGGTGATAGGGGAGGGTGTGAGGGTGGGGGTGTGTGATAGCATGCAGGTAGGGTGGTGGATGTGATAGTTAAGATTTGACTTACCAGTGTCCCATCCTCCACCGACTCCTCCGAGGCCCTCAGGATGCAAGATGGTCAGGACTTGCTCCTCCCATGTTGTTAGTTGTGGGGGAGGAGGTGGGGGTCCGCCGCCAGTCAGCTGCACCGCGATGTTGTGCCTGGAGACCGTTGAACACACCTTCCCCCGTAGGTCGTTCCACCTCTTCCTGATGTCCTCCCTATTTCTTGGGTGCTGTCCCACGGCGTTGACCCTGTCCACTAATCTTTGCCATAGCTCCATCTTCCTGGCTATTGATGTGTGCTGTACCTGTGATCCAAATAGCTGTGGCTCTACCCGTACGATTTCCTCCACCATGACCCTGAGCTCCTCCTCGGAGAAGCGGGGGTGTCTTTGGCGTGACATGGGGTGTTATGTGTGATGTGTGGGGTGGTGTATGTGTTGATGAGTGTGGTGAATGTAGTGGTATGTGGTGTTTTGTGCGTGGATGTTGTGTGGGTGATGGTGTTGTGTGCCTCTGTGTGATGGGGTTGTCAATAGCTGTGCTGTCTCTCTGGCCTTCTCTCAGAATTTCTGGTTGTAGGGGTTTGTGTGTGATGTGGGTGTGTATTTTATATAGTGTTGGGTGTGTGGGAGTGGTGTGTGTATGTGTATCAGGTGTGTGTATTTGGAATTGTCCAATGTGGCGGTGTTTTGGAGATGTGTGTGTATTTTGAGCGCGGCGGTGTGTACCGCCAATGCAATACCGCGTTTGAAAGACCGCCGCGTGGATTCGTGGGTCGTAATAGCATGGGCGTGTTTCTGTTGGCGTGGAGGTGGAGGATTTGTTTCCGCCAGTTTATCACTGACCTTTGGTGTGGCGGTGTTGTGTGGGTGTCTGAATTTCAGCGGATTCCGTGTTGGGTGTCATAATAGCTGTGGTGGTCTACCGCGGCCGCGGCGGTGTATTGGCGGTCTTCTGCACGGCGGTAACACCTTATACCGCCAATGTTGTAATGACCCCCTATGTTTTTTTAAGAAATGTGTACGTATATGCCATGCGGACGCAAGGAACTTGCTGACCGCACAAGTTAGGAAGGAGGAGCAGTCTCTCAACATCAACCTTAGGGCATCTTTGCACATTCTCAACACCATATTCCTGTAAGCGGGACGGAGCCATTTCCGCCGGACAAGGCCATAGGCAGGACAAATAAACATAAAGTGCACAACAGTTTCCACAGAGCCGTTACAACTTGGGCATTGATCGGTTAGCGGGGTGGAGCACCATGAACTGGTAAAAGATTTCAGGGGGAGGCATAGGGATTATATATTATAGTGTGTCAAGGATACTAACTTAAAATAAGAACAAAACATATCCTAGGGAGTGAAACCACAACTGAAGAGCTAGAAAAAGAGCCTAGAACGATAATGGGGAAGCTTCATTCGAAACATCCAAAAAAGGCAGGAGAGGATTATTTGTTTAACCATGTACACATCCATCACTGCCTATCTCAAAAAGGCTATCAATAAGCACTAGAAAAAACTAAACAGTGGCAGTTTTACATATGCCCAACGCTGTCTTGCCTTTAAGCAAAGCAAACATGTGTGATAAACTGCGCTATACAAAACCGGTAGGAGAGATAAGAATGGGCACCCAGAGTAACTGTTGGGACACATCAGCAGGGCAGAGCTGTTACAGACCCTTCAGTCTGCAGGCACACAAGCATTTAAAACAGTACACTTGGTTATGACAATCCCATGGAAGGAGAGACCTATGTGTTTTATGTACTCTGCAACAGGACCAGAAGGAAAGAAAACAAGCATTTGCAATACAATAGGTCTTGCATTTGTGAGAGTTACAGCTATTGGCGTTGTAAATGACAATGTCTTTTACCTATGTGTTTTGGTTTGGAGTGTAGTGGATGTATGTCAGGTGCCACAGCATCCCTCCCAAGCCTGTCACTGCAGGAGAGAGGACACAACAAGGCAGCCATCATGGGAGTGTTTTTGCCTCATTCCTACAGACTGGCTGTGATACCCTAGAGATGGAGCCCTTCCTAGTGTGTTTATCTAAACTTTTATAGCACCAAACAAGCCACAACGAGGCACCTTCAAGGCATTTAACCTGGTGTATGCGGGAGGTCAAAAGAGTTAGGAGCAAAGAAAAGGGGGAAGCCATATATTTCTTTGTGTTTGACTTTTAAAGAAATTATTCCTCTACACTGGCAATACCAGCCCATCTTTCAAAAACACTGACTGTACACTAAGAGAATAACAGAAGAGGCAGCTTAACTGCAAATTAATTATAGCGATTTTGTTAAGAATAGCACCTGCTTTGCAGCGCTATGAAATGGCAGAACCTGTATTACCAAGCTCTGTATTAAAAAGAAACAAGTTATTCCAGACTCTCCAACATGCACCAGACAGAGAACCCTAGACGAGAGGATGTAGCACAAGGTCCAGAGCTGCCGACCATGGAGCTAGGGGACACAGTCGGAGTCTCGATGCCGGTTCAACATCTTGGGATTCTGGGCAAAACAATTAATCTCCCCTTGCTACTAAAAATTAATGTTTTCTTGTGTAACGTAACCGGTGCTCAAGTAAAGCGCTGTAATACCTTTGTATCGAGTTCATGCTAACTCAACTCAATTTGAAGAGGCCCAATTTAGATCCAAAGGCAAGATGTTTTTTGCTCTCAAGCTAGAGGCCGTGAAGTGCTTGGGTCTCGATTCACAACTCCTTTTCCACCATTTTGGAGACAGCACATTTCGCCATCTTCTTCCTTGGAACTAACCTATATGCTTGGTTGGTGACCCTCAGAAGGATATCAAGAGCACATGCTATCGCCTAGTGTTAAGTTCTACTCAAGTCAGTTGGTTAATACACCCACTGCAGAGGTCTTGACAGAACAAGAATGTCACAGATTACAATCCTGACATAGCTTTTTCACCTCTTCATCTCTGCAAGGTTGATGCATATGAATTATAGCGATTTAATTAAGAAGCGCTCCTGCTTTGCAGCGCTAAAAAATGGCAGAACCTGTAATACCAAGCGCTATAATAAAAAAATAAACAAGTTATTCTCAGACTGCCCCAACATGCACCAGACAAAAAACCCTAGGGAAAAGTATGTGGTGTAAGGGCCAAAGCTGCTACATTTGGAGCTGGTGTGTACAGTTCGAGTGTCGACACCAGCTCAACATCCTTTGAAACTGGGCAAATCACTTAATCTCCCCTTGCTACCAAAAATGAATGTGTTCTTGTGTAATGTAACCGGTGCTCATGTAAGGCGCAGTAATACCTTTGTATCGAGTTCGCGCTATATAAAACTGTAAAAAAATAAAGTGCTCCAATATCTTCAAGTCGAGTTCGTGCTCCATGAAACCGAAAAAAAAAAAGCCTCCGAAGACATCCCAAAAAAACAGCAAGATCCCCGAAACCAAGGAAGACGAAGAAACAAAATACCACCATGAGCAAACTGCCGCGGCAAAAGAAAAAAATGAGTGCGCCACACAAAGGTATCTTCCTGATCGTGCAATAATCAAAGTAATATCGTCAGTGTCCAATCACTGGTGATGGAGCCCTTGCTTTCACATTTGCGTCGGTTGGGTACAACATGGGGTATCCTGCTGGGGAACGGAATTCATTCAATTTCTTTGCACGCCGATGATATGCTGCTATATATCCGGGACACTCACAGTGTACATGATACCATCACCCAATCGCTCTCCAGTTGGCTAACATGGCTGGACTTTGGGTGAAGTTTTCTATGATCACCTTCTCGCCTATGGTAGCTTGGGAGTATCAATAACATGGCAACACCATACATTCCGTATTATGGGTATCTAAGTATACCGTACTTCTAAAGACCTTTTCAACAGAACTATCACAGTGTCCTCTACTAAGGCGCAGATGGCTTTCTGATGCAACTGCATCTGTCAGTGACCGAGAGGGTAGCAGTGATAAAAAAGATGGTCCTCCCTAGACTATTATATTTTTTTCGCTAACCTGCCTCATTATATATTGGTCGATTTTTTCAGAGATTTTGGCGTGCAGGTGCTGGATTTTATATGGAATGGTTCGATATGTAGGGTGGGGCTCGCTAAACTTCGCCTCCCCGCGGACAGAAGGGGTTGGCTGTATCTCACTTTGAGCAGTATTATCTAGTGGCTCAGATCCAATGGATTGCTAGGTGGTTTGCGTGACTACACTTGACGGAATCTGCCTCACTGTTGCCCAAGTGGACCTTATCATCTTTACTACTTTTGTTCCATCCTTGCACACACGCATGAGCACCTGACTTCCCATTGCTACACACGGCGTACCACTGTTTTAGCCGCTACCTTACCATTACGCAACATGTCCCTCCATATGCCCTGGGATTGGCACTTCTGGGAACACCCAGACCAGCGGAACTCATGTCGGCAATGGAACTACATGCATGGCATGACGCAGGACTGCACACGATTGGGGATCTATATAGAGATGCTGTCTTATATACTTGGTGGTCAGAGCCTCAAAAGTAACTAACTCCTTGTTTGTCACACTAGGATGACACTGGGGAGATCTTGCTGCGGAACCCACGATGCACCTCACACTGCAATAGTTACATGTCATGGGAAGTGGGAGAGCCTTGTAAGCTGTCTGGCTGACTCATTGCAAAGTCACACTGCTCCTTCACTCGCACAATTGCACCTACACTGGGACACAGACTCTGCCCGCCCCTGCACAGAAAGACAATGGCTGGTGATACTTGAAGGCCCTAAGAACATTACTCGTACTGCCCGATTCAAATTCATCCAGCTATATATTGTACATAGGGCATATCTTATTCCGGCCAACTTAAACCACTTCTACCATTGGGTTGATACTGCATGCCTACGCTGTAACAGGGTGGACCCTGACCTGTTGCATATGCTATGGGCTTGCCCCAAATTATACAATTATTGGCTTTATCAGAGTGCACGGGGCAGGAGAATCTTTGCAATTGGGAGACATGTTTGCTGGGTCTTTACAGTTGGAAACAGACACAGAGGCCAACCTCTCCCCTTCTGCATCTGTGATTCATAGTGGCCAAACAACTTATAACACACAGGTGGAAATCGCCCAATCCTCCTAGCTATGCAGCATCAAACGGCTCCATGCTTAATTTGGCACAAGCGGAGATTGTAGCATTGCGCAGAGGACATTTTGTGACTCCACAAATACCCCATAGCCGCCTATTGGGACACCATTCTTATGCAATTTCAATATGGGCTTGCACACAATACTGGGGACTCTGGTCATTCTAGGACACCCACGCCATGCCATTAAAGCACTGCCACAACAAAATATGATGGGCGTTACTTACGACTACACCTTAGTCAAATGTGATTCCTATAGCATATACAACTTAACGTGGGAATAACTGTATACACACTCTGGATCTCGGCTTCTTTGGGGCAAACTGCTTCTGTAGTTCTAAGGTCTTTGCGACTGTTTGTGTTATATTGTTCTTAAATATGTTAACATTGTTTGTCACATGAACCCACTGCCCTGCAATCTGACTACACAGCCTCTGTGTTATTATACTTTGACTGATACTCAATGATTCGCCCCATCTACTGCACAAACGTTGCATTCCTGTCTAGCAAATTAAGCTGCATCATTATATGGTGAAACTATAATTGTATAATGTAGCCAGACTTGCATATACAAAATACCAATAAAGAGAAAAACGTAAAGCATTTACCACTGACATCAAGGGATTTTTGAAAGGCAGGTCCAGGAACAAATGAAAGTGATGCCCGTGATTAAAGACCTCAGAATAGATTACAACATGTCAAGAAGAGCAGCACTTGCGCGCTGCTATGCTCATCCTAAAAAGTGTATGGCCTTCTTTATCATTCTTAAAATTCATCAAGGAGTGGCATTCATTTTTAAAACTAGTTATGATGTTACATATATTGAAACTTCCAAACACATAGGATGGGTTTAGATAACTGTCTACTTTCAATCCTATATAAGGACACTTAAATGAAAACAGGACTGTTTGCTAAACTGTTTAATGCCATCTTTCTGCAAACAAACATTCTGAGAAAGAAACACAGGATTTTCTACAGAATAGGGTACATATTAGGGCATACTTAATGTCCTCTGACCAATGTTTTGATTTCCAAGTAACATGTGTAGGAGGCCGGCCTGGTTTGTAGTGGATACCCTGGGTACTTACACCTTATACCAGGTCCACTTATCCCTCATTAGTGAAATGTAGCAGTGTTCTAGCAGCTTAGGCTGCTAGAGGTAGCTGTTGCAGGGCAGACTAGGCGGAACTAGGAGACATGCAAAGCTTCTGGAATGCCACTATAGTTACACAGTACTTATACACAATAAAAGACAATACTCAGTGTTACCAAAATTAAAGGTAGTTTATTTTATTTACACAAGGCCAAAAATATCTTAGAGGCAATACTCCTTCTGGAGGTAAGTATTATCCACAATATATCTGCAGGGGTCTCTGCACTTAAATGAGTTTAGGGATTGTGAAGAACCCCAATAAGGAATTCCTCTTAAATCTTCTGAAATCTGAAGGATGACCAGGGACTTAGCACTGGTCAGGAACAGCCAGATGGGGAAGTGTGAGAAAGTACCCTCTTTCTACCATGGTTACCCCAACTTTTGGCCTGCTTGTGAGTGTGTGTCAGTGTATTTTTACTGTGTCACTGGGATCCTGCTAGCCAGGACCCCAGTGCTCATACTGAAGACCCTATATGTCATAGTTTGTGGCCTAATGTGTGTGTTGTCAGAAGTGCTTAACTGTGTCACTGAGGCTCTGCTAACCAGAACCTCAGTGCTTATGCCCTCTCTGCTTTTAAATTTGTCACTATAGGCTTGTGACCTCATTTACTAATTTCAATTGGCACACTGGACCCCCCCCCCCCTTATAAGTCCCTAGTATATGGTACCTAGGTACCCAGTGCATTGGGGTTCCAGGAGATCCGTATGGGCTGCAGCACTTCTTTTGCCACTCATAAGAAGCTGAGACAAATCTTTTCACACGACTGCCACTGCAGCCTGTGTGAAATAGTGCACACACTATTTCACAGCCATTTTTACTGCACTTAAGTAACTTATAAGTCACCTATATGTCTAATCTTCATTTACTGAAGGCTAGGTGCAATGTTACTAAGTGTGAGGGCACCCTTGCACTAGCAAAGGTGCCCCCACGCAGTCCAGGGCCAATTACCCGGACTTTGTGAGTGCCATTACATTTGTGCACTACATATAAGTCAATACCTACATGTAGCTTCCCAATGGTAACCCCAAATATGGCCATGTAAGGTGTCTAAGATCATGGAATTGCCCCCCCCATTCCAAATCTGGCATTGGGGAGCCAATTCCACGAATCATGGGGGCTCCAGCATGGAGCGTGTTACACCCTCTCCCTTTGGAAATAGGTGTAACAGGCTTGGGAGGGGTAGCCTCCACCATCCTCTGGAAATGCTTGGAAAGGCACAAATGGTGCCCTCTTTGCATAAGCCAGTCTACACCGGTTCAGGGACCCCCCCACTCCCTGCTCTGGTGCAAAACTGGACAAAGGAGTGACCACTCCACTGTCCATGACCACCCCAGGGGTGGTGCCCACAGCTCCTCCAGTGTGTCCCAGACTTCAGCCATCTTGTTTTCCAAGGTGTCGGGACACTTTGGAGGCCTCTGAGTGACCAATGCCAGCAGGTGACGTCAGAGACCCCTCCTGATAGGTCCATACTTGATAAGGTAGCCAATCCCCCTCTCAGGGCTATTTAGGGTCTCTCCTGTGGGTTTCTCTTCAGATTCTGCTTGCAAGTTTCCATCGGAAATCGTATGCAACCACTGCTTCATCCTCTTACCTCGGATCACCAAGACTGCTCCAGGAACCGCTCTAACAGCAACAAAGTATCCAGAAGGGCTACTTTTCCTCTGCAACTTCAGCTCAAACCAGCAACTGCAACAGTCTTTTTCCACGGTGTGCATGCTCTGGGGACTCCCTGTCTTCACCCTGCACCAGAAGGACCGAAAAAATCTCCTGTGAAGTGACGGAGTCACCTCCCTGCTCCTGCAGGCACCTTCTAAGACGACAACCGGTTCTCTTGGACTCCTCTCTTGGCGACGAGCGTGCTCCTTGGAACACAGGTGGTGGACCCCTTCGACACAGACTGTCCTAAGGTCCTGATGATCAAATTTGCAGGACGTAAGAGCTTGCCTTCTCCAGTTGTGACAGTACCCCTGTGCACAGCATCAGCTTCACCTCCTGAGGCCTCTGTGCTCTATTTGCAAGACCTTTTCGTGCACAGCATGGCCCAGGTCCCAAGCACTCTATCCTGCGACGCTGAACTCGCTGAGATGTCCTCCGATGGCATGGGACCTTCTTTTGTACAGCTGCAAAAACTGAAATTTGCAACTTCTTTGTCCCTGTGTCCTGGGACCTCCGTGGGTGCTGCCTGGTCATCTGTGGATTCCCTCCAGTGTTGGGAGACCCCTTTGCCTCCTCAGTCCGAGTTGAGGCTCCCAGGTCCCTCATGGGTCCAGGCAGCACCACTTTGACGCAATCTGCGACTTTGCTTGAACCAAGGCTTGTTAGACAAATCCAGTCCCGAAACTTGCCTGCCTCCAATATCTCACCGTGGGACATCCATTTCATCCCTCAGCAACCTGCAGCCATCTTCCTTTGGTGCATTTCTGCAGTCTTTGTCCAACCGGGAACTCTTCTTTGCACCCTCTCCTAGGCTGGCAGAGGCTTCTGGAAGCTTCTCCCACATCTGGACTTGGTCTCCCCTCATTGCAGGTCTTCAGGTCCAGGAATCCACCAGTTGTTGTTTGCAGTCTTGCTACTTTACTCCTACTTTCCTGGGCTCTGGGGTGGGATATTTTTCTTACCTTTGTGGTATTCTCACTCTCCCTGCAATTCTCTACACACTACACTTGTCTGGGGGGAATTTGTGATTCGCGTTCCACTTTCTTAGTAAATGGTTTGTGTTGCCCCTAGACCTATTTTCTCCTATTGCATGCTATAGCATTTCCTCTTGTTTGCACTATCATATGTCTAATTACTTACCTTATTTTGATGTGTAGTGTATATGTTGTGTATAATACTTACCTCCAGAAGGAGTATTGCCTCTAAGGTATTTTTGGCCTTGTGTCACCCAAATAAACTACCCTTATTTTTGGTAACACTGAGTATTGTGTTTACTTGTGTATAAGTACTGTGTAACTATATTGGTATTGCAGGAGCTTTGCATGTCTCCTAGTTCAGCCTAAGCTGCTTTGCTACAGCGACCTCTATCAGCCTAAGCTGCTAGAACACCTCTACATTTCACTAATAAGGGATAACTGGACCTGGTATAAGGTATAAGTACCCAAGTCACCCACTAGAAACCAGGCCAGCCTCCTACATTGGTAGTGCAGCGGTGGGATACTTACTTGCAATGGCTTTATCACTTTGTTACTAGTGCTTTTCACAAGAAAAGCTTGCTCCAATACTTAGAGCTACACATAATTATACCTAGAAGTAATTTCTAACTTTCTAAAAAATTCTTTAAACTTTTCAAAAAAACTTTTCAAAAGTTTTTCAAAGTTTCTGAAAATATGTTTTCTTTTCTCTAGAAAAGTAAGGCCTACTACTCTACTTTTTACTTTCTGTGCTAAACTCTTTCTTTCAACATGTCTAGTGTAGAAGCTACCCCTAGAGTTGTGAGGACAACATATGAGAATCTAAACTTTAAAGTTTAGAGGGGTTTCTGAATTGAAAGGTGTTTAGGGATTGGGAAGAACCCCAATAAGGAATTCCTTTTAAATCCACTTCCGAAGGATGACCAGGAACTTAGCACTGGTCAGGAACAACCAGATGGGGAAGCTGAGGAAGATTCCAACCAGGCAGGCTCAGAGGAGGAGCAATCTGATAATCCTTCCACTGATCTTTCTGTCAACAAACCCCCTAGTGTAGCTGGGAGTGGGGAGGGTTGACACCTAGAGGCAAGGTCACCAGGGTGGCTCAAGTTAGGGAAAGATCGGCCTCTGCCAATTCCAATGTTACTTCTGTTTTAGACGCATCCCACACTTCTAACCCCAAGTACCAGTCCCTAGATAGGAAACTCAGAAAGCTGAGGATAGAGGAGGCCAGAATGAGGCTACAGCAGCAACAGTTGGTCTTAGACAGGGAATCCCTGGCTATGGAAAGGCAAGGGTTGGGGTTATTTCCCCATGGTGGCAGCAGCAGTTTCAGGAACTCCAGTGTTAGGGAACATACATTTGATTCCACAAATCTGCACAAAGTTGTCCCCCCTTACAAGCATGTGGATGACATCTACACGTGGTGTGCTGCACTTGAGAGGGCCCGTAAAGTTCAGAGGGTCCCTCAAGTCCAGTAGGCTGCTATCCTGTGGCTATCTTTCACTGGCAAGGGGCGAGAAAGACACCTTATTGTCAGGGAAGATGATGCAGATAACTACCATATACTCAAATGTGCACTCTTAGATAGTCTGGGCTTAAACACTGAACAATACAGGATAAAGTTCAGAGAGTCCAGAAAGGAGTCATCACATGATTGGAAAGATTGTGTAGACTGTTCAGTGAAGGACATAGAAGGTTGGTTAAATGGCAGTAAGGTGACTGACTATGGAAGCCTATATAACTTAATTCTGAGAGAGCATATATTGAACAATTGAGTGTCTGATTAGCTGCATCAGTATCTTGTGACCTCAGATCTGGCCTCTCCCCAAGAATTGGGAAAGAAGGCAGACAAGTGGGTCAGAACAAGGGTGAGCAGAAAAGCTCATACAGGGGGTGACAAAGACAGCAAGAAGAAGGATGGTAAGTCTCATGACAAGGATGGGGACAAAGATAAAAAATCATCAGAGTCTTCATCTGGCCGACAAAAATCCGCTGGTGGTGGTTGGTCCAAATCCTCTTCTCACAATCAGAAAAAGCCATGGAGTTATCTCTGTAAAGCCAAAGGCCAATGGGCAAGTGACCCCACTTGTCCAAAAAGAAACACCAAACCTCCCACCACCACAACCCCAACTGCTTCCACTAGTGGCCCTAGTAATAGCAGTGGTAGTGGGAAAAACACTACAAATACCCAGTCGAAGGGTGTGGCTGGGCTCACTTTTGGTAATGTAGTTGGGGTTGGTCTAGTTAGGGAGAGCACTGAGGCTGTTTTAGTCTCTGATGGTGGCATTGACCTTGCCACCTTAGTTACTTGTCCCCTTAATATGGATAAGTACAAGCAGCTACCACTGATTAATGGTGTTCAGGTTGAGACCTACAGGGACACAGGTGCAAGTGTCACTATGGTGATGGAGAAACTGGTAGCCCCTGAGCAACACCTACTTGGTCATCAGTACCCCTTGGCTGTTGTGAATCTCAACTTGGGGGGGGGGGGGTGTTACTTGTCCAAAGAAAGCTGTGGTATCCACTAACTTACCTGTAGAGTGTCTCTTAGGAAATGATTTGGAGACTTCAGCTTGGCCTGAAGTGGAGTTGGAAGCCCATGCAGCAATGCTAGGCATTCCAGGGCATTTATTTGCTCTTACCAGGGCTCAGGCAATAATGGACCAAGTGCTCCCAAAAACTAGGGGTAGAAAGGGCAAACCCTTGTCCACTAACCCTCCCTCTCCAGATGATTCCCCTTTTGATAAGAAGTCTCCTCCCTGTGCGGTACACCAGAGGTGCTTGAAGCTGACACGGCTGAGCTTTTGGGTGCCGGTGGGACTGCCAGGGAGGAACTGAGTGTGGCACAGCAGACGTGTCCCAACCCAGAGGGTCTCAGATAGCAAGCTCTAAAACAGCAGAATGGGGATGTCAATGACAGCCACAAAGTTTACTGGGAGAATAATCTCCTCTTTACTGAAACAAGGGACCCTAAACCTGGTGCCACCAGGAGACTGGTCATCCCCCTCCAGTATAGGGAATTTCTCCTAACTCTAGCTCATGACATTCCCCTGGCTGGGCATTTGGGGCAGGGTAAAATATGGGACAGACTTGTTCCCCATTTTCACTGGCCTCATATGTCAGAGGACGCAAAGGAGTTGTGTTGCTCCTGTGTCACCTGCCAAGCCAGTGGCAAAACTGGTGGCACCCTAAGGGCCCCCTTAATCCCACTGCCAGTGGTTAGGGTGCCCTTTGAGAAGGTAGGGGTTGACATTGTTGTCCCCCTGACCCTCCTACACCTTCTGACAATAGATTAATCCTGTGGTAGTGGATCATGCCACAAGGTATCCAGAAGCTATCCCCTTAAGGACCACTACAGCACCTGCAGTGGCAAAGGCCCTCCTGGGAATATTTTCCAGGGTGGGTTTCCCTAAGGAAGTTGTAACAGTGGTAGTAACTTCATGTCTACATACCTCAAAACAATGTGGAAGGAGTGTGGTGTAACATACGCATTCACCACCCCTTTTCATCCACAAACAAATGGATTGGTTGAGAGGTTTAATAAAACTTTCAAAGGCATGATCATGGGGCTGTCTGAGAAATTCAGAAGGAAATGGGATGTCCTCCTGCCATGCTTCCTTTTCGCCTTCAGGGAGGTACCCCAACAAGGAGTGGGCTACAGCCCCTTTGAGCTCCTGTAGGAAGGTAGCCTCTTTCTAGCCTTGTAACCCCCACCTTTGGCCTGTTTGTGAGTATATGTCAGGATGTTTTTACTGTCTCACTGGGATCCTGCTAGCTAGGACCCCAGTGTCATACGTTTGTGGCCTATATGTGTTCCCTGTCGGGTGCCTAACTGTATCACTGAGTCTCTGCTAACCAGAACCTCTGTGTTTATGCTCTCTCTGCTTTTAAAATTGTCACTGCAGGCTAGTGACTAATTTTACCAATTCTGATTGGCACACTGTAACACCCTTATAATTCCCTAGTATATGCTACCTAGGTACCCAGAGTATTGGGGTTCCAGGAGATCCCTATGGGTTGCAGCATTTCTTTTGCCACCCATAGAGAGCTTAGACAATTCTTACACAGGACTGCCACTGCAGCCTGAGTGAAATAACCTCCACGCTATTTCACAGCCACTTTACACTGCACTTAAGTACCTTATAAGTCACCTATATGTCTAACCCTCACTTAGTGAAGGTTAGGTGCAAAGTTACTTAGTGTGTGGGCACCCTGGCACTAGCCAAGGTGCCCCCACATTGTTCAGGGTAAATTCCCCGAATTTTGTGAGTGCGGTGACACCATTACACGTGCGCACTACATATAGGTCAAAACCTATATGTAGCGTCACCATGGTAACTCCAAACATGGCCATGTAACATGTCTAGGATCATGGAATTGTCATCCCAATACCATTCTGGTATTGGGGGGACAATTTCATGCATCCCCGGGTCTCCAGCACAGAGCACGGGTACTGCCAAACTAACCTTCCGGGGTCTCCACTGCAGCTACTGCTGCTGCCAACCCCTCAGACAGGTTTCTGCCCCGCTGGGGCCTGGGCAGCCTGGTCCCAGGAAGGCAGAACAAAGGATTTCTTCTGAGAGAGGGTGTTACACCCTCTCCCTTTGGAAATAGGTGAGAAGGGCTGGGGAGGAGTAGCCTCCCCCAGCCTCTGGAAAATGCTTTGATGGGCACAGATGGTGCCCTCTCTGCATAAGCCAGTCTACGCCGGTTCAGGGATCCCCAAGCCCTGCTCTGGTGCGAAACTGGACAAAGGAAAGGGGAGTGACCACTCCCCTGACCAGCACCTCCCAGGGGAGGTGCCCAAGCTCCTCCAGTGTGTCCCAGACATCTGCCATCTTGGATACAGAGGTGTGAGGGCACAATGGATATCTCTGAGGGGCCAGTGTCAGCAGGTGACGTCAGAGACCCCTCCTGATAGGTGATTACTTTTCTCAGTAGCCAATCCTCCTCTGTGGGCTATTTAGGGTCTCTCCTGTGGGCTATTCCTCAGATAACGAATGCAAAAGCTCACCAAAGTTCCTCTGCACTTCCCTCTTCGACTTCTGCCAAGGATCGACCGCTGACTGCGCCAGGATGCCTGCATAACTGCAACAAAGTAGCAAGAAGACTACCAGCAACATTGTAGCGCCTCATCCTGCCGGCATTCTCAACTGTTTCCTGGTGGTGCATGCTCTGAGGGATGTCGGGCTTCACCCTGCACTGGAAGCCAAGAAGAAATCACCCGTGGGTCGACGGAATCTTCCCCCTGCCAACGCAGGCACCAAACTTCTGCATCACCGGTCCTCTGGGTCCCCTCTCATCCGGACGAGCATGGTCCCTGGAACACAGGAGCTGGGTCCAAGTGTCTCCCACAGTCCAGTGGCCCTTCTGTCCAAATTTGGTGGAGGTAAGTCCTTGCCTCCCCATGCCAGATAGTAATCATGTGTACTACGTGAACTGCAGCTGCTCGGGCTTTTGTGCACTTTTCCAAGACTTCCTTCGTGCACAGCCTAGCCCAGGTCCCCAGCACTCCGTCCTGCATTGCCCAACTCGCTGAGGTGGACTCCGACGTTGTGGGACCCTCCTTTGTGACTCTGAGTCGACGGCTGTCCTCAGATCTTCTAAGTGCCTGTTCAGGTACTTCTGCGGGTGCTGCCTGCTTCTGCGGGGGCTCTCTGAGCTGCTGAGTGCCCCTTCTGTCTCCTCCTCCAAGGGGCAACCTCCTGGTCCTTCCTGGACCCCAGCAACACCCAAAAACCTCAACCGTGACTCTTGCAGCTAGCAAGGCTTGTTTGGGGTCTTTCTGCGTGGAAACAACTCTGCATCCTCCAGCACGCCGTGGGACATCTTCTGTCCAAAGGAGAAGTTCCTGGCACCTTCTGTTGTTGCAGAATCTTCGGCTTCTTCCACCCGGAGGCAGCCATTTTGCACCTTCATCTGGGGTTTAGTTGGCTCCTGCCCCCTCTGGACACTTGCGTGACTCTTGGACTTGGTCCCCTTCCTTTACAGGTGCTCAGGTCAAGGAATCCGTCTTCAGTGTTTTTCAGTCAGTTGGTGTGCTTGCAGAATCTCCTATCTCGACTTTACTATCTTTCTGGGGTAGTAGGGTAACTTTACTCCTACTTTTCAGGGTCTTGGGGTGGGGTATTTTGGACACCCTTAGTGTTTTCTTACACTCCCAGCGACCCTCTACAACCTACACTAGGCCTGGGGTCCATTCGTGGTTCGCATTCCACTTTTGGAGTATATGGTTTGTGTTGCCCCTAGGCCTATTTCTCCCTATTGCATTCTATTGTGATTCGACATTGGTTGCACTACATTTCTAACTGTTACTTACCTGTTTTTGGTTTGTGTGCATATAATTTGTGTATATTACTTACCTCCTAAGGGAGTGTATCCTCTGAGATACTTTTGGCATATTGTCACTAAAATAAAGTACCTTTATTTTTAGTAACTCTGAGTATTGTGTTTTCTTATGATATAGTGCTATATGATATAAGTGGTGTAATAGGAGCTTTGCAAGTCTCCTAGTTCAGCCTAAGCTGCTCTTCTATAGCTACCTCTATCAGCCTAAGCTGCTAAAACACCTCTATTCTACTAATAAGGGATAACTGGACCTGGCACAAGGTGTAAGTACCACAAGGTACCTACTATAAGCCAGGCCAGCCTCCTACAGCTCCTCTTTGCTCACCCTGTTAGGGGTCCCCTTGCTCTTGGGAGCAACCTTTAAAGCCCCCTAAACAAGACATTGTGGACTATGTACTTGGCCTAAGATCTAGAATACCTGAGTACAAGAAAAAGGCCACTAAAACATTCAGTCCAGCCAAGAGTTCCAAAAGCAATGGCATGACCAGAAGGCTCTCCTGACAGAGTACCAACCAGGCCAGAAGGTGTGGGTATTGGAGCCTGTGGCCCCAAGAGCACTCCAGGACAAATGGAGTGGACCCCATCGCATTGCAGAGAGGAAAGGTGAGGTCACCTATCTGGTGGACTTGGGCACTGCCAGAAGCCCCCTTAGGGTGCTTCATAGCAATCCCTTGAAACCTTTTTATGACTGGGCTGACTTAACCCTGCTCATGGCCACAGATGCGGGGCAGGAAGAAGAGAATGACCCTCTCCCTGACCTCTCCTCCAACACTGAAGCTGATGGCTTAGTGGAAGGAGTGGTACTTGCAGACTGCCTCACTGCTGCTCATTGCTGAGCAGAGGGAGGGCTGCAAAAATCTCCTAAGACAGTTTTCTGACCTCTTATCCCTCATACCTGATACAACTACCTGGTGTGAACATTCAAATGCTACTGGAGACAGTTTACCTGTCAAGAGTAAAATTTACAGGCAGCCTGACCATGTCAGAGATTGCATTAAAACTGAGGTAAAGAAAATATTGGATCTAGGAGTTATTGAGCCCTCTGATAGCCCCTGGGCCAGCCCAGTGATGCTTGTCCCCAAATCGCATAGCAAAGAAAGAAAGAGAGAAATGAGGTTTTGTGTTGACTATAGAGGTCTTAATACTGTAACCAAAACTGATGCTCACCATATACCCAGGGCAGATGAGCTAATAGATACACTTGTGAGAGAGTGTAGCTTATATACTTAGAAATTAACATGAAATGTTTATGAACTAATGTGTAATAATGCTGCATAGAAAATGTATTAATATGTTTTTGCTAAACGTGCGCTTGAAATGTGCCCACGGGGAGTGGCCGTCAATATATATGGGGACTAATGAAACTGACTAATAATGATGAAATGTTATTTTAAAGCATGATTTTGCACTAATATAAAAGGTTATATGTTAAAGTTCTGCTAATAAATCATTAGGCCTTAGTTAGCATGAGTTGAGGCCTAGCTTCCTGGTTTCATATTAAATGTGTTTTTCTAACGTACAGTGTGCTGACTTGCTGAAGGACATGAACTCGTATTTTTCCAAAAGCTAGAAGATGAATGTAACTGTAGTAGATCCGTCCTTATGAAATTCTACTTGCTCAGTGAAACATTCTTGCTGAATGCAACAGTGTAGACTACTCGCAGGTACAAGGTCGCCTGAACCGGTACAGACAATGGAACCACTGACTGAAGATGCAAAGAGGACCACGAGAGTATGAAATCATACCGGACATTCTACCCACTGGAGACGTCAATCATAAGGACCAATAAACTACGTGAGAACTGTTATGGGGTGACAATTTTAATGAAGTCATTGAAACTCTATTGGAGGGAGATAGTGGGGTGCCAGCCCTGACCAATCAAATTTTAGGGGATTGTACAACAGAATAAGGGATAAAAACCTATGACATGGGGAGTCAGGGGGATAGATAGACTAGGAGGAGAGATGAGAGGGGTGATACCGTTGCGAACTTTTGCTATGACCCAGGCACTTTGTCACTCTGCCTAGAGACTTTGCTGTTTGGTTCTTCAAACCATTATTGTCCTTAGCTTGCCCGTTTATACTTTTACCTCCTTATGAGGGAAGTACCTTTGCCCTGCGCCACAGAACTTTGCTGTATTCCTGGCTGATGGTGAATCAACTAATGTCCTGAGGACGAAGACTGAAACTGTATGCTGACCCAATACGGAGGGTAACTATATGACAATGAAATTGTAATTGTCTGTTTGCTTTTCCTTTCTAGGTACCAACTGCTTCTTTTGACAGAGACCATAGTTAGATGTTTTCTAAATTGGTGCTGCTAAATTATTTTGAATGAAGCCCAACATGCCAATGCTAATTCGAGGTTAGATGAGGGGTTCACTAAACAGACGCAAATAGACACATGACTGAATATATGCTTTGTTGAATAATGCGATAACGACACTAGGATAACCTATGTTGACGTTGTGCTATGTTCTAATATTTGTGATTCTTGCTTTGATTAAATCTTATCAGAGTTGCCATATTGTGACTATGCTAATGTGTTTCTTGGTTTTGAGATTAATAAACTTACTAGTAGAATTGTAATCAATAGGGAATAAATATCACAAACTTGTACTAAATTGGTGTGGTTATTCATGACTGAAAGGTCATGGTGGTTTCTGAGTCTTATTAATATCTTTGACTAATCTGAATTGTCTTATTATGGTAAATATTGATGACGTTATTGACGCATTGATTGACATGTTGATTAACTATCTCGTCCTAAGGTGTCTTCAATCAGGGTCAAAAGATTCATTGGTCTAAAACGAGTCCCAGAGAGAGTAAATTGGTCATAAAGGGACGCGTTAACAGTTCTGGTAGCAGGGCGACGGTTTAGGCCCTTTGGGGCCCTAGGACGAAGGACCATTGTTTAAAAGCATTTTTTTCGAGAGAATGCAAATTGGAGGTATGATGTGTTTCTAAATTCCCTATGACTTTCCCGGAATCTCGGAGCCTGCCTAAGTGAGTTGGGTATGTTCTCGGCGTTCTAGCATGTGCTTGCTCAGCTTATGCATACTGCAGGTGATTTGTGAAGTTTGTGTATGTTTAGGCCAGGTAATGTTGTTTTAGTAGGAGTGGGCGTACTCCGCAGTATGAGAGTAGGGAAGTTGGCGAACTTCATGTGAGTGTGGCGCTTTGTGCTAAAAAATTATCCCCGTGATTGTTGGTGATGTACGGACCCGTCGTGGTCGAAGACTCCGGAGTATATTGACAAGTGTAGGAGACACTTGGGTTTATGTTGTAATTTGTGCGGTTTAATAGGTCAATCGGACATGGTTGACAAGTCGAGTTTGAGTCAAATTCTGTGATTTAAAACCTTCGATGGAGATTTGGCAAGTTCTAAAGTGCACTAGAACGAACCATTGACAAGTCGAGAGTAGGATTTGCGGGTCGAATTCTGCTTGCAAGTGCAGGGGCTGAGAAGGAGAGAGCAGCGGCCGAGGCTTCAAGTGAAATCCCTGTAAAGTTCTGAAGCGATTGTGTTACCCTTCCTGTAGTAAACAGGCAAATTTGGGTTTTTGTTGTTAAAGGTGCTCGCAATATATTGCATTCATTTTGTGTGAGGAGGACAAGCCGCAAGACTTTGTCAGCTGCAGTGTGTGTGTGTGACGTCATTTGAGCCGCGCTGGGATAGGTCAGTTGCTGAGAGGGGTTGCGCACGGATTGGCAGCCGTCCGTGAGAGGCAACTGGTTGACAAAGGTGGGTGAAGAGTGTTCTGGGAATTAAAGTCACTTCCTGATTAGGTTTAAAACAAAATAAAAGACGCAAAAATGAAGTTTTGCAAGGCTTTAAAGAGTGCTTTGAGGGGAGATGCATACATTACAGCGAGTGTGGGGGAGCCTACACCGCCTGAGGGTACTCCAGCTTATATCGTAACGGAGGAGAAGGGAGTCACGCCATGTCTTTGGTTAAAGCAGTGGTGCAAACTGACAGAGAAGGAGGGATGTTTAGCGTTTCCGGAATACGGAACGTTTAATGTAAGAATTTTGGAAAATTTGCAAATGATGTTAAGTGTGCAAAAACCGCCTCCGAGACCAGCTCAGTATGAGGCATTATCAGTCTGGGATTTAATGGCCATACGACAGAGACAGCAGAAATTTGAAAGGCGAACTAAAAGAGCAGAAAAGACTCAAGCTGAGGCTAGATGGGATAATGAGATTAAGATGTGGAGAAGGGGAATAGTTGACGGACTTAAGATGTTTCCGGCAATAACACAAGAAGACGATGAAGAGTTTCTAAATCAGTTGTTACATGATCGCCCGCCACCATATGCAATAAATGACAATGTACAGAGCACTAGTGTGAGTTCCGAAGACCCGACACAAAGTAAGGGGATCTCAAATACAGTGCAGACAAGTGATACAGTTTTGATACAAAATGGTGTCAGTGTACCCACTGCGCCAGACACGCAGATACAGTTGCAGCCACCACAGATTCAGAGGCTTTATCCTGACGTTCCAGTATTAGAGACAACTACGAGTCTGATGGTGCCGCCTGATCCGGTATACACGAGATCAAAGTTAGTGCAGATTGAGCCAACTCCACAATTGCTGCCCCAGCCGCAGCAACATATGGTTCCGAGTTACAATTCAGTTGCAGGACCGCAGTCAGTAGCTACAGCACCCATGATGAATCAAGCTATGGGAGTTAATGCTCCATAGGGTTTGGGACTTGGACAGTCACCAGCTGCTATATCATTGCCAATTACTGTTGGACCACCAGGACCACTGTATGCGCAGGGTAAGCCTGGCGTATGTGATCAGGGAGTAATGACCCAAGAGGCAATAAGAGGAGGGTCCACAGGACACTTGCAGGGAGAACAGACAGTCGAAAGGTCTAGATCTTTGTTAGACTTTAGTCCAATTAGGGTTCCTTTGGAGACAATGAGGCAAGCAGGGTTGGGAACACTAACCCCACAGATAATCAGTACAAATACGACACAGACATCAATGGTGCAGTCTGGAAATATTTTGTTGCAAGGCTTAACAGCGCAACAATTGAACGAGTGGTTAGATAAGCTCAACACTCTGCAGACCACTACAGTGACCACAGAGAGGTCAGAGAGGGACGAATACCTGAATTTTGTGAGGCTGGGTGTAGAAGCCACAGAATTAGTAGAAGGAACAATGGGGGTGAACAGATTAGAATCATACACGGAAGCAGAATTGAGGTATCTGTGCCCCAAAATAACCAAGGAAGTGAGCAAGGTGCATCAGAGGTTGGCAAACCTGGCGGACAAATACGGTATAGACATTGAAAGTACTAAACATTTCAAGTGAAGCTACAGACTAGACTCTGAACCTAAAGATTTTGATCACATGAGATCTACCGGAATGAAAGCACATCTTAAAGAAATACTGCAGAATGCTCAAATTTGGGGAGCATTAGAGAAATGGGACGGCAGATGGGCAAAGAAGAGAGATAAAGAGAAAGGAGATGGTCCAGAACCAAAGCAGGCTAAAACCACACCGGACACGGGGACAATAAAAATGTTAACAATGAGAGAAACAGCCGGAGAGGTTCTAGTCCATGTACCATGGTCTAGGGGTGACATCCTGTCATTCACAAATGATTATCCCAGGTTGGGGGAGAAGCCGATAGAATGGTAAAAGCAGACAGACAGGTTTGTGAAGCTTGCAAAATGTCTCTGGGAAGCCTTGAATACCCTGTTTGAGAACATAGTTCCAGCTGACTTATGGCTTGAGTGCAAGAGGGGTGTAGATTGGCCGACAGAGGAGCCGGCAAGGGATGAGGTTACCGGAGCACCGTCTGCAGAAGTGATGAGGTATTATCACAAAGTGATTGAGTTTTTGAAGCAGAAAGTGTCGCCAAAAGTGACTGATTGGCAGAAAATTGATCGAACATCACAGGAGGCCAAAGAGTCGATACATGCCTACTATGAGAGATTGTTGAAAGCATTCAAACACTTCAGTGGCACTGAGGTCATTGAGCCGAAAGACATGAATCACCTTGTGTTCAGGTTTGTCGAAGGGCTGAGGCCAGAGATTAGCCAGATGATTAAGAATCATTTGATCTGTTGGCAAGCGAAGCAGATTGATGAGGTACTGCAGTATGCGAAATACTGTGGTGACGAGATTGAGTTGAAGCAGAGAAAGTTGAAAGAGAAGGTGATGGTGATGCAGATTCAGGCAGCGCAAGCAGGGATGCAGGGAAATGGAATACAGCAGATGGTACAGCAGCAACCGCAGGGGAATGGAATGTTTCAGGCACAAACAAGAGGTCGAGGACGAGGAGGTTTTGTGAACCGTGGTCCAGATATGAATACTGTTGTGGTTCAAAATTATGTGCAGGGGATGAAAAAGGTGTCACCATGTCACGCGTGCGGGGTGTGGGGTACTGGAAACGGGAATGCCCAATGGTGGTGCAGGATGGTGTTGTTCAACAAAGTAATGATATCGGTACATTTCTAAATGTGAGGGGTCCAAAGATGAGAGGTCAAAACCCAAACTTTCAGAATAACATGGTGCAGATGCAGGGTCTCCAACCCGTGCAGCAAATGCAAATGCTGCGTGTTTAACCAGCACAGATACAGCAGGTACAACAGCAGATTCCCATGGTACCTAGACAGCAAATGCAGATACCATTAGCTCCAATGGGACAGCAATAGGTGATGCTTCCTCAACAGGTCAAACAATGAGTCAAAATAACACAGTACAGCAATTCCCATTGCGTGGTGAGGATGGAATAAACAATCAATGGTCGGATGATTGTTCAGACAGTGAGGAGTGCAGACTTGCAGCATCCTTAGAAGTAGATCAGAGGGGACCATATGTAGAGGGAAAGGTGATGGGTCATAAGGTTTCATTCCTAGTTGATACAGGAGTTACACGCTCTACAGTCAGAAGTGCAGAGGTTCCGAAATTGCCACTTTCGGGGCGAACTATAAAGGTGGTAGGAGTAGCAAATCAGTTCCTGACAAATCCAATTACAGATCCGGTCCAAGTTGAAATTGGTAACTTCCAGGGATTACATAAATTTGTAGTCTGTGACTGGAGTCCAGTATCCCTATTGGGAAGAGACTTACTGTGCAAAATGAGGTGTTCAATTACCTGTTCCAATGAAGGGATTGAGGTGCAGACAAACAGTGATGATGAAGGGTACGATGGTCAGTTCTCAGAATTAGAGACGGAGACCGCAAATTAAGAATACCCTTTGATAATCTTATTCCCAATGCTTACAGTAACTGACTTACCACCTGAATTGCAGGGAACAGTGACAGAGAAAGTGTGGGACCTGACAGGAAAAGAAGTGGGACTGATAAAAGGAGTGGAACTGGTTAAAGTAGAGGTAAAGCCAAATTCAGTGTTTCCCCAGGTACCGCAGTACCACATGGCACAAGATGTCCTCATACAGGTAGCGCAGATAATTGCGGACTTTGTGAAGCAAGGGGTTCTGAAAGAAGTGCTGAATAGCCCGTGTAATTCACCAATAATGGGTTTGAAAAAGCCTTGTGGGAAGGTTCGAATTGTGCAAGACTTGAGAAAAATAAATGAGATTGTGCAAAAATGTTGCCCTATAGTGCCAAATCCAGCAGTGATTATGTTTCAGGTTCCATGTGATGCAGAGTGGTTCACAGTTGTGGACCTGTCTCAAGCATTCTTTTTGGTGCCTCTTCATGAGGATAGCCAATTTCTCTTCAGTTTCAATTCCTGGACAAGGTTTACAGTTGGTGAAGAATTCCTCAAGGGTTTTCTGAGTCACCTTCCATCTTCAATCAGATATTGAAAAAGGACTTGGAGTCATTAGAACTGCCTTTCAGTTCGACTTTAGTACAGTACATTGATGATTTGTTAATTACGTCCAGAACAAAAGATGACTGCAGGTATGACACAACTGCCTTACTGAACCATTTGGGAAAGAATGGACATAAAGTGTCCACAAAGAAGCTGCAATACTGTCAGAAAGAGGTGAAGTACTTAGGTCACTTGATTGAGAAAGGGTCGAGAAAAATATCCAAAGAGAGGGTGACAGCCATATTACAGATCAATCCCCCGACAACAAAGAGATGTTAGGATGTTTTTGGGAATGGTGGGCTACTGTCGTCAGTGGATTCCCAACTTCTCGATTATCTCTAAACCTTTAGTGAGGTTGACTGTCAAAGAGGTTCAGGATGGCCCGGGTGCCATAACCATGTCCGAGAAAGAGATGAAGGCATTCATGGAACTGAGGGAAAGCATGTGCAGGGCACCAGCTTTAGGTATGCCTGATTTCACAAAGCCTTTTGTACTGTTTTGTCATGAACGTGATGCTTGTTCTTTGTCTGTCCTGACACAGGTCCATGGAGGTGCAAACCGCCCAGTAGCATATTTTTCAGCTACTTTGGACCCAGTCGCAGCAGCCTTACCGGGTTGTTTGCGTGCAGTTGCAGCAGTTGGTCAAAGCCTCACTCAGTGTGAAGGTATAGTGTAAGGACATCCCTTAACAGTAATGTTCCCACATTCAGTTGAAATTCTGTTAATCCGAATCAAGACGCAGCACATGACAAATGCGAGGTTGACAAAATACGAAACAATTATACTGGGGTCACCTAATGTATCCCTTAAAAGATGTACTGTATTGAACCCGGCAACTTTACTTCCTATTAAAAAAGCAGACATTGATGATGCAGAGGAGGTAGAACATGATTGTCTTGAGGTAACAGATCTGAGCACCAAACCGAGACCTGGAATTAAAGATACCCAATTGGAAGAAAATGATTACATTATTTTTGTTGATGGTTCATGCCTGAAAGACGCAGTAGGAGTACTGAGAGCTGGATATGCCATGTGTACAATCACTGGTATCTTAGAAGCTTCCTGGCTCGAAAGAGTGTACTCTGCTCAAGTGGCTGAATTAATTGCTCTTACTAGGGCATGCCACGCAGCTGAAAACCTGAAAGTCACTATCTATACTGACAGCAGATACAGATTTGGAATTGTACATGATTTTGGCCAGTTATGGTCACAGAGGGGTTTCATGACCTCTTCTGGTTCTCCAGTGAAAAATGGCGAAAAGATTAAGGATTTGTTGCACGCGATTCAGTTACCTCTTGAAATTGCCGTGGTGAAATGCAATGCTCATGTTAAGTCACAAGATTTTGTGTCAATGGGAAATGGATATGCAGAACAAGTCGCAAGGTTTTGTGCATTGAACTGTATATCGTTTCGAGATCAGTGGGAATTGTTACCTGAAACCGAAAATGAAACATGCACAGGGTATGCATTAAGGGTGGCTGACACGTTAGATGAGCTAAAATCCTTGCAGGGACGTGCCAGCAAAGAGGAGAAACGTTCCTGGCAGAGAATGCAATGCGTACAGAGATCCGATGACTTATGGGTTTCAGAGGAGAGGAAAATGGTTTTGCCAAACAGTCTTTTGTCACAGTTTGCAAGGTTTTACCATGGTCAAGCACATGTTGGGAGAGACGCAATGATCAGGTTGTTCAAAATCGATTGGTTCAATCCAAAATTCAGACAAGCTGCAGAGGTTATCTCTCACAGGTGCATCATCTGTCAGCAGATGAATGCAGGAAAAGGGACTGTGGTGAATTTGAGCCACATTGAGAGAGCAGGAGGTCCATTTAGCAGAATACAGATGGATTTTATTGAAATGCCTATGTGTGGAGTATTGAGGTACGTGTTGGTGATTGTGTGCATTTTCAGCCACTGGATTGAAGCTTTCCCTACACGTAGGAATGACAGTCTCACAGTAGCAAAGCTGCTGCTTAGGGAGTTAATACCACATTTCGGGTTCCCGATCTCTTTAGAATCAGATAGGGGATGACACTTCGACAATGAGGTGATTAAGCTCTTGTGTGCTGCATTAAACATTGATCAGAAGTTGCATTGTAGTTATCGCCCTGAAGCATCAGGACTAGTGGAACAGATGAATGGTACCTTGAAGTCGAGAATGGCAAAGATGTGTGCAGCTAACAATTTGAAGTGGCCAGATGCATTGCCCTTAGTGCTGATGTCAATGAGAAACACACCTGACAAGAAAACAGGACTGTCTCTTCATGAAATTCTAATGGGCTGAGCTATGAGATTGCCCTCAGTGCCTGCAAATGCTCTTGTGAATATCAAGGATAAAATGGTGTTGGACTACTGCAAGGGTCTGGCTGATGTGGTCCGCTCTTTTTCATTGCCACCGATACGTGATCCAGGACACCCTGAAAACCGGTGACTGGGCTGTTGTCAAGAAACCCGCGAGGAAGTTGTGTTTGGAGCCACGTTGGAAGGGGCCGTATCAAGTAATACTGACAACTGCTACTGCTGTGAAATGTGCAGGTCTTCCAAATTGGATACATGCCAGTCACACAAAGAAGGTGACGTGTCCAACTGATGAGGAACTTGAAGTGTCCAAAACAACAGCTGCAGAGAAGAAAGTCTATTCGAAGGGGAACTGAGACTGAAGGAGAGCCCGCTGAGGACGGCTTAGTCACTTAAAACGAGTTCCAGAGGGGTGACAGTGAGCCTATCTCAGTTGAGGTAACAGGGGAACCGACACAAAGAGAGGTTCTCCCAGAAGCAGACGGATACAGGTTTGAAGTCGAGCCCATACAGACCCTGAAGGCGAAGAAGGTGAGGTGGCAGGGGGTCAAAGTGTTCTGACTCCTTCTGAACCGCTTGCAGAGCCATCAAGATAAAACACCATCGCACAAGAGGAGGGCGCTGTTCAACGTCCTGAAAGGCCAAGCGGAAAGAGAAACACTTAAAGGATATAATTGGCCGGAGTCACAAGCTGCAGGGGAGAAAGTGATCCCTAACGAAACAATAGAGGAAGAAGTTGACACAACCAGGAAAGAGGATCTCAGTGAAGGAGAGTTGCAGGGTGATCGCAAACTGAAAAGAAAGAGAGTTGCAAACAGAAGGTACGCAGGTCCTGAATGGGCATATGCAACATCAGCTGAATGGCAACAAGAATTCTTGGCGTTCTATTTTGATCGAGAGGTTCCAGGTCAATACTACGGCACCTGAAATCAACTTTAGAAAAAGACTGTGTTAAATTGAAATTGAAACTGAAAGCTGAAAAGCTGAGAAAGAGACTGATAAATTACCGGATGTGACACTGTTAACCTGAACTGACTCTGAAAAACCGATTATGACAAGCTGCTAACCGATTTGACAAAGGGGTCCTGGAGTGAGTGAAACGCTGTAAATACTTGCAGAGAGAGAGACTTTGCACAGAGAAAAAAAATAAAAGGGCTTTTAGTCTACTTTAACGTTGTTTTATCCTATTCTGCTCTCTGATTCTTTATAGAGCATGAGTTACACTAGAGATAATAGTAATAAGGGTAGGACTCGTGCATGTTTGGTTGTTGGTGTGGGAATTATGTGTGCGGTAGTGATATAAGCTGTGATTGTGGGAATGCCATTGGTGGAAAAGAAAGTGACTAACAATGCTTCAAGTCCTGGGACTGCTACACTAACACCTTGGGAGAAATTTTAGCAAGATACAAAATACTTGCATGAGGGAACTAATTCAAAAGGGGAACTATCTACTAACGTCTTCTATCGCTTGCTGAATGAGTATGTTGACACAATGGATGCCAGGAATTGCTATGTGTGCACAAAGATTCCTTCATCAGTACAAGAAGGGGTTACTTATCATAGTCTACCACTTACCTACGGGATAAGCTGTAGTTTGCTGTTAACAAAATTCTATGATCAAGAACATCTTCAATACTTTTATTCTAACTTAGATGTAGTGTTTTCCTTTGTGCCTGTGATTGAGTTTCTAAATAAATTAGCTAAAGAACACAGCATAAAATTAGTTAGGGGTTTCTTTGAGCTGACACTGACATCTGGAACAGCTTATGCGCACCGCAATAATCTAACCTGTAGAAAAGAGCTTCCTAGATCACACTGATGATAGACGAAAAGCATTAAAGGAAAGGCTAGAAAAAGGATTAGAAAAACGCATGTTTGCTAATGATTATGCTTACACTGCAATAAAGACACAGGGCAAATTAGCTATAGATGCATTACACGTAGGAAGGCTTTGTATATATAGGCCTAAATCTGAGCATGACACTTTATTTGTGGGAACATGTGAGTGCAGGCATATGTTTTTGTTTCAGAGTAAATGGACATTCATGTTAAATGGACAGGATCCAGCGATCCCTGGGATCTATTATATATGTGGGCTTAATGCTGATTACCGTCTTCCAAAGGGATGGTATGGGACATGTTATGTGGGAATAGTTTTCCCAAAGATCTATCAAATTGATGACTTAAAGCAAATTCCTAAAATGTCTGAATTACATTATACTAGACAAAAGAGAGAGACAGCGGCTGCTGTCGTAGGTGACATATTTGGAGCCATAATTCCTTCAATGGGGGTTATCTTAAACTCCATAAAGATTCGAAAGTTGTCTACTATTGTGGATAACATGCTGACAAACTTCACAGGGGCTATACTCCTGATGGATACTGAACTTGCTGCGGAAAGAGCTATGACTCTTCAAAACCGGCTTGCTTTAGACATTCTTTTAGCAAAGAGTGGCGGAGTCTGTAAGATGCTTAATGAGCGCCATTGTTGTGCATTAATTCCTGATAATAGTAAAAAGATTAGAGGTATGCTTACTAACCTAACAAGAGATAGTACAGATTTGAAGGAGCTGAAGGAACCTGGAGTTTGGGAAAAAGGTGGGAATGGAATTACTAAAGTAGGGAATTGGTTTGGTAGTATTTGGAATGGGGTTCTTGCAAAAATAATAAAGGGGTATATTGATTGTCCTGACTTGTTTATTCGGACTATGGTTATCATGCAAAATTAATAAAATAATTAAAAGAGATTTCGCAAAACGCAATAAAAGAAAAGAAGAAAAGAAAAAGGAGAAAATGTTTAAAGAAAATTGGGAAAGGTCACACAGGGAGGAAGAAATTGAAATGCGTAACTTAAGAAAGTGAAAGGTTGTGAAGGGAAAGGTTTAATGTGATGACAAGTGTGATCAGAGGAGGGACTGAGAGAGCGTAGCTTATATACTTAGAAATGAACATGAAATGTTTATGAACTAATGTGTAATAATGCTGCATAGAAAATGTATTAATATGTTTTTGCTAAACGTGCACTTGAAATGTGCCCACGGGGAGTGGCCGTCAATATATACGGGGACTAATGAAACTGACTAATAATGATGAAATGTTATTTTAAAGCATGATTTAGCACTAATATAAAAGGTTATATGTTAAAGTTCTGCTAATAAATCATTAGGCTTTAGTTAGCATGAGTCGAGGCCTAGCTGCCTGGTTTCATATTAAATGTGTTTTTCTAACGTACAGTGTGGTGACTTGCTGAAGGACATGAACTCGTATTTTTCCAAAAGCTAGAAGATGAATGTAACTCTAGTAGATCCGTCCTCATGAAATTCTACTTGCTCAGTGAAACATTCTTGCTGAATGCAACAGTTTAGACTACTCGCAGGTACAAGGTCGCCTGAACCGGTACAGACAATGGAACCACTGACTGAAGATGCAAAGAGGACCACGAGAGTATGAAATCATATCAGACATTCTACCCACCAGAGACGTCAATCATAAGGACCAATAAACTACATGAGAACTGTTATGGGGTGACAATTTTAATGAAGTCATTGAAACTCTATTGGAGGGAGATAGTGGGGTGCCAGCCCTGACCAATCAAATTTTAGGGGATTGTACAACAGAATAAGGGATAAAAACCTATGACATGGGGAGTCAGGGGGATAGATAGACTAGGAGGAGAGAGGAGGGGGGTGATGCCGTTGCGAACTTTTGCTATGACCCAGACACTTTGTCACTCTGCATAGACTTTGCTGTTTGGTTCTTCAAACCATTATTGTCCTTAGCTTGCCCGTTTATACTTTACCTCCTTATGAGGGAAGTACCTTTGCCCTGCCCCACCGAACTTTGCTGTATTCCTGGCTGATGACGAATCAACTGATGTCCTGAGGACGAAGACTGAATCTGTATGCTGACCCAATACGGAGGGTAACTATATGACAATGAAATTGTAATTGTCTGTTTGCTGTTCCTTTCTAGGTACCAACTGCTTCTTTTGACAGAGACCATAGTTAGATGTTTTCTAAATTGGTGTTGCTAAATTATTTTGCATGAAGCCCAACATGCCAATGCTAATTCGAGGTTAGATGAGAGGTTCACTAAACAGACGCAAATAGACACATGACTGAATCTATGCTTTGTTGAATAATGCGATAACGCCACTCTGCTGAGGATAACCTATGTTGTCGTCGTGCTATGTTCTAATATTTGTCATTCTTGCTTTGATGAAATCTTATCAGAGTTGCCATATTGTGACTATGCTAATGTGTTTCTTGGTTTTGAGATTAATAAACTTACTAGTAGAATTGTAATCAATAGGGAATAAATATCACAAACTCGTACTAAATTGGTGTGGTTATTCATGACTGAAAGGTCATGGTGGTGTCTGAGTCTTATTAATGTCTTTGACTAATCTGAATTGTCTTATTATGGTAAATATTGATGACGTTATTGACGTATTGATTGACATGTTGATTAGCTATCTCCTCCTAAGGTGTCTTCAATCAGAGTCAAAAGATTAATTGGCCTAAAACGAGTCCCAGCGTGAGTAAATTGGTCGTAAAGGGAGGCGTTAACACTTGCATCTGCAAAGTATCTTTGCAGGGTATTGTCAGATCAAGTTATCAGAGGATGCTAAAGCAAAAACTGCATTTTCTACCATATGAAGGCCTTATCAATTCACAGATATGCCTTTGGTTTGAAAAATGTACCTTCCACTTTCCAGAGGCTGGTGAATACAGTCCTCCAAGGTTTGGAAGCTTTTAGTGCAGCATACTTAGATGATATTGCTGTATTTAGCTCCACATGGGATGACCACCTGGTCTACCTATGGAAAGTTTTGGAGGCCCTGCAAAAGGCAGGCCTATCTATGAAGGCTTCAAAGTTCCAGATAGGGCAGGGGAAAGTGGTTTATCTGGGCCACCTGGTAGGTGGAGAACAGATTGAACCACTACAGGGGAAGATCCAGACAATGATGGACTGGGCTCCCTCTACTACACAGACCCAGGTCAGAGCCTTCTTAGGTCTCACTGGGTATTACATGAGGTTCATTAAGAACTATGGCTCCATTGTTGCCCCTCTTAATGACCTCACTTCAAAGAAAATGCCTAAAAAGGTATTATGGAAGCCAGCTGTCAGAAAGCTTTTGATGAGCTTAAGCAGGCTATGTGCACTGCACCTGTCTTAAAAAGCCCCAAATATTCCATGAAATTCATTGTCCAGACAGATGCTTCTGAACTTTGGGTTGGGGCAGTGTTATCACAACTTAACTCAAAGGGCCAGGCTCAACCTGTTGCTTTCATCAGCAGGAGGCTGACCCCTAGAGAAAAGTGTTGGTCTGCCATATAGAGGGAGGCCTTTGCTGTGGTCTGGGCTTTGAAGAATTTGAGACCCTACTTGTTTGGGACTCACTTCATTGTTCAAACAGACCACAAACCTCTATTACGGCTTAAACAAATAAAAGGTGAAAACCCTAAATTGTTAAGGTGGTCCATTTCCCTACTGTTGGAGGCTGGCCTGGCTAGTAGTGGGTAACCTGAGTAATTACACCTTATACCAGGTCCAGTTATACCTTATTAGTGAAATGTAGTAGTGTTCTAGCAGCTTAGGCTGTAGCAGAGCAACTTAGGCTGAACTAGGAGACATGCAAAGCTCCTGCAATACCACTATAGTTATACAGTACTTATACACAAGTAAAGACAATACTCAGTGTTACCAAAAAGAAAGGTAGTTTATTTTAGTGACACAAGGCCAAAAATATCTTAGAGGCAATAATCCTTCTGGAGGTAAGTATTATACACTAGACACCACAATAAGGTAAGAAATTAGTCATAGTATAGTGCAAACAATAGAAAACACCATAGAATGCAATAGGAGAAAATAGGCCAAGGGGCAACACAAACCATGTAAAAAGAAAGTAGAATGCGAAACATAAATTCCTCCATAGACACAAGTGTGTGTAGAGAATCGCTGGGAGAGTAAGAATACCACAACCGTGAGTAAAATACCCTGCCACAGAGCCCAGGAAAGTAGGAATAAAGTACTGCAAGTTTCCTTAGGACACACTACAAGTCGTGGTTAGAGTTATTGAGAGAACCAAGCAAGACTGCAAGCAACAAAGGGTGGATTCCTGGATCTGAACACCTGTAAAGAGAGGAGACCAAGTCCAGAAGTCGCAGAAGATTCCAGGAAGGACAGGAATCCCTGCCAATCTAGAAGATGGCTCCCGGGACACGAGGACAAAGAAGGTGCAAATTGCAGTTGTGGCAGCACTACAAAGGAAGTTCCCACGCCACCGGGGAACAACTCAGCGAGTTGAGCTTCGCAGGATAGAGTGCTGGGGACCCGAGCCAGGCTGTGCACGAAGGATTATTGCAAATAGTGCACAGAGGCCTCAGGAGGTGAAGATGACGCAGTCCACAGGGGTACTGTCGCAAACGGGGAAGGCAAGCTCTTACCTCCTCCAAATTTGGACAGCAGGACCTTAGGACAGTCTGTGTCGAAGGGGTCCACCACCTGTGTTCGAAGGAGCACGCTCGTCGCCAGGAGAGGATTCCAAGAGAAACAGTCATTGTCTTAGAAGGTGCCTGCTGGAGCAGGAAAGTGACTCCGTCACTCCACAGATTTCTTCGGTCCTTCTGGTGCATGGTGAAGACAAGGAGTCTCCAGAGCATGCACACTGTGGAAACTGTTGCAGTTGCCGGCTGGAGCTGAAGTTGCACAGGAAAAGTAGCCCTTCTGGATACTTTGTTGCAGTTACAGCGGTTCCTCGAGCAGTCTGCGGCCGATTGGAGGTCAGAGGATGAAGTATTAGTTGCAGAGGATTCCTGGTGGAAACTTGCAAAAACAGAATATGAAGAGAAACATACATGAGAGATCCTACATAGCCCTGAGAGGGGAATTGGCTACCTAACCAGGTATGGACCTTTCAGGAGGGTTCTCTGACGTCACCTGCTGGCACTGGCCACTCAGAGGCCTCCAGAGTATCCCCATACCTTGGAAAACAAAATGGCTGAAGTCTGGGACACACTGGAGCTCTGGGCACCACCCCTGGGGTGGTGATGGACAGGGGAGTGGTCACTCCCCTTTCCTTTGTCCAGTTTTGCGCCAGACCAGGGACAGGGGGTCCCTGAACCGGTATAGACTGGCTTATTCAAGGAGGGCACCATCTGTGTCCTTCAAAGCATTTCCAGAGGCTCTGGGAGGCTACCCCTCCCAAGCCTGTAACACCTATTTACAAAGGGAGAGGGTGTAACACTCTCCTCCCAAAGGGAATGCTTTGTTCTGCCTTACTGGGGCTGGGCTGCTCAGACCCCAGGAGGGCAGAACCCTGTCTGTGAAGTGCAGCAGCTGTAGCTGCAGTGCAAGCCTCAGAGAGCTGGTTTGGCAGTACTGGGGATCCATGGTGGAGCCCCCAGGATGCATGGAATTGGCTCCCCAATACCAGATTTTGAATGGGGGGACAATTCCATGATCTAGACACCTTACACGGCCATATTCAGAGTTACCATTGTAAAGCTACATATAGGTATTGACCTATATGTAGTGCACGCGTATGATGGCGTTCCTACACTCACGAGGTCTGGGGATTAGGCCCTGGACTCTGTGGGGGCACCTTTGCTAGTGCAAGGGTGCCCTCACACTTAGTAACTTTGCACCTAGCCTTCAGTAAATGCAGGTTAGACATATAGGTGACTTATAAGTTACTTAAGTGCAGTGAAACTGGCTGTGAACTAGTGTGTGCACTATTTCACGCAGGCTGCAGTGGCAGTCCCGTTAAAGGGTTTGTCTGAGCTTCTTATGGGTGGCAAAAGAAATGCTGCAGTTCATAAGGATCTCCTGAAACCCCAGTGCCCTGGGTACCTAGTTACCATATACTAGAGACTTATAAGGGGGGTCCAATGTGCCAATTAGAATTGGTAAATGAAGACACTAAACTATAATGAGTAATTTGGAAGCAGAAAGAGCATAAGCACTGAGGTTCTGGTTAGCAGGATCCCAGTGACACAGGCAAAACACACTGACACACACTCACAAACAGGCCAAAAGTGGAGGTAACCCTGCTAGAAAGTGGCTACTTTCTCACATCATGTTTGATATGCAGCTATACAGAAACATTACCAGGACCATATCAACAGAACTGTGGACACTGTAATCCTAAATGAGAAAGGGTACTAAAATATTTGTTCCTGCAGCAACGAGGGACTCAGCTGACAAAAGAGCTTATTTATTGTTCCATATTACTATTGAAAACCGGTACGAAATTATTTAGTAGAATCTTAACAAATAGATGACTAACATTCGTTAAAGGTAGGGAAAGCTTAAGGATTTTGGGGGCCAAACGTATATTTTGGGGGCCACTTTTCGGAACAGCTTTGAATTTATGATCCAGTTTCAGCTCTTTCATGCCCTCTTCAGACAGGTCACTGACAGTGCACAGACACACTTGTCCGAATTTTAAATCTGTTTACATTTAATTTTCAGGGATAGTGATGTGTTTGCTATATTGTAAAGCAGCAGCAGCTCACTAATATTACTGCAAATAATCTTTTGTGACACCCTACCATTTTTCATAGGTGAAGTCCTGGTTTCATCTAAAAGAAACTTTTTTAGGGATGTTGCATGAAACATAAACACAGCATTTCTCTGCGTGATGTCTGTAAGAGACTCTCACACATCACCCACATTAAAAGAAATTATTCAAGGTCACCAGGGAAAGACTCTCCAGGACAGCACTATCTCTTTCAGATTCCCCTCTGAAAGTCTAGGGCCCAGGGCCAGAGACCACTTTGCGCATGCCTTAAAATGTCTCTGGTTAAAGGACCGACACACACAGACAACTGTAGCTTCAGGTCAAATTGTAGATCTGCACAAAATCTTTATTCATTTCACTGAAATGCAATGATATATTGTCAAAGGCGAAAGAACATGCATTCTAACTTTACGTGATTGCCATGTATATATATATGTCAAAGACTTTGCAGTGACAGTCGCTACTCCTCTAACATTATTGGCTTGGATAGATTTGGCAATATATCTGGCCAGTGAGTTGGCTGGGACAAATCAATTCTGCTCTCTATGAGTGTGAATTGTGGTAATGAGTTATAGGTCCTACTCTGTACGTGTGAGATGGTGACTTTAGATATGTGGAATTTACAAACAATACACCTGACGCTATACTATATATGTTGGAGAAGAGTAGGCTGACTGCAGGATTGTGTAATTTGGTCTCCTTTTGGGTGTCACTGCACTTTGTCCTTGGCAGACCAGGTTACAAGATCAAAATTAGCAATGTTCTCACTCTGTTTATACATGTTGAAGTGCAGCATATTCAAGCCCCCAATCACTCTTTCAAAACATTAGCAGCTTATTGACCGCTTTGAGGCAATAGTAGAGGGAAATGTTGAAGTTGCTTAGCAGAAAAAACACTGTGTGCTACCAAAGCGGCAAAATATATGCTTTTCTATTTTGAGCATGCCCCAAAAGACATGGATATGAAATGGAAATTAGGGGGTTGTATGTCTATAGAAGATCAGTTTATCAACTACTCATGTATAACAAGCAGAGAGGCCCCAACAAGTGATATGGCCATTTTCTGCATTACAGCAATGTTTGAAATTGGGTCTCTAGTTGGCAGTGGTGTGCGGGGTGCGGGGTCCAAGTAGGAACCACCACTCTACTCAGGGTAAGTCAGACACACAACATAAATTAACCTGTGCTCACCTTCTGGTAGATTAGCACAGGGCAGGGAGGCCTAACTTAGGAGGCAATGTGTGAAGTATATGTGCAAAATTCAAAACAGTAAAAATAGAGTAAACCCCACATAAAAATAATCAAGTTAGAAAAACAGATCAGAATTTAATGAACTCAACAAGACCAAAACAACAAAAATCTAATAAGTAGAATTCGAGATATGAATTTTTAAAGAATATCTGCAAACGTAGTGCTTAGAAACTTATAGCGCCAACGAGGGCTACCTGGTCTCCCTAGACCAGGGTAAAGACTGACCACAATGGAGTGCAAGCCTGCTGCACGGACCAACCTTGACCCGCTGAAATAGTACTGTGTGAGGAGGGTAGCGTCAACATCAAAGATCCAATGCGAGAAGCAGAGGAGACGATGCAAGGGTGATGCGTCAGTTTCGATACCTGCAGTTAGAGAAAGCATCGTCATCGAGCTGCGCAGTCATTGATCCTCAAGCCATGGTGCGGTGTCGAACCGCTGTGTAATGAAGGCAATGCTTCACAGTCGAGCCACACAGCCAGAGATGCAAAGGTGATGTGCCAGGGCTAATGATGATGCATCAATCTGGAGCCAGGGAGTTAGTGATGCAGAGTCTGCATCCGCAGCAACAATACGTCAGAGTCAGGGAGGGATGAGGTGGTTCCGATTGGCACAATATTGGTGATGAGTCAACGTCGAGAGTTGCAACACAGAAAAACCCCACATCCAATGACCCAGGACTGGAATGCCACCAGTTGGCAGGGCAGGACTCTCAGATGGCAGATTCCAGGTCTTGTTGGAGACTTACAGGCAGTCTTTGATGTCCTTGAGACTGCAGAAGAACAGTGGGCAAGCTAGCAAACCCTCGGAGTCACTTGTTTGTGGGAATGTAGAGGTTCAGGTGCAGTCCTTCTCACTACCAGGCAAGAAGGGCATAAGGGCAGGTACAGCAAAGCAGGAGTCCAGTAGAGTCCAGCAGAGTAGAGTGACAGTCCTTTAAGCAGCACAGGAGTCCTTCTTCCTGGCAGAATGTCCTTAGGTCCCGAAGAAGTGTACTGATTTGGTGGGGTTTGAAGTTCAGTACTTATACCCAGTTGTACCTATAAAGTGGGGGAGACTTCAAAGAGAGGCTTTTGAAATGCACAAAGTCCCAACCCTTTGTTCCCTGCCTCCAGACACACTACAGGGGGTTGCACAGCTCTTTGTGTGTGGGAACAGGCACATCCCTATTCAGGTGCAAGTTTCAACTCCTCTCTCCCATCTAGCTCAGGCAGACCCACCAGCCTGGTGATGGACCATCGGGATGTGAATGAAACACCTCAGCTCCCTTTGTTTGTGAATGTCTAGAGAGAATACACAAAACAAAGCTGTCACCTACACCAGATGTGTATTCAGAGCCAGGCAGAAGGGGCGGAATGGTTAAAGTAAGAAACAGCCAACATTCTAAAAGTGGCATTTACAGACTTATAACTTCAAATTCAACTTGACCATAATTTGTGATTTTAAATTGTGAGTTCAGAGTCACCAAACTCGAAATATCTATCTTGTCCCAATTGGAAATTACACTTATAAAATGTAGTATGGTAGTCCCAATGTTAACCTAAAGATCAGATAGGTCTTGCAGTAGTGAATAACGAATGTAAGAGTTTTTCACTACCTGGACACGTGAAACTAAAAAGTGCACGTCAAGCCTTTTAAACAGACTTCATGTCCTTTTAAAATCAATGCACCCTGCCCTTGGGGATGTCCAGGGCCTAACCTAAGGTAAATTGGATGGTTTGGCCAAGCCGAGATTTTTGCAGAAGGTATGGGACCAGCTAGGTGGCCGAGGTAAAAGGATTCTAGGCCTCTTGGGGATAGTATTTGTGTTTTTTCTTCTTGTATTATTAATACCATGTGCATATCCTAGCTTATGCTTCACATGCCTAAATGTGGGAAGAATTGGAAAGGCTTCAAAAGATAACTAAAGGGACTAGATGCCAGGGAAAAAGAAATACATCAGGAATATAAATGTCAAAACTAGACTAGGCATTTAAATGATATTGAGTGGTAAGATTGGCACCCAGTCCCAAGAGAAGGGAGAGCACTTAGGCCGAAATTATGATACTAAACTGAATCCATCTTGCCTAAATAATGTGAACACATTGCTGCAGTATTAAAGCACACATGGGCTTTGGCAATTAACAACTAAGTAGAGCTCACAAATAGACGACTTGGAGAGAATGGACTGAGAAGTGATGTTTTCTCCTCAGCCTTCAAGAATATTGCTCATAGTTGTATCTGCTGTTTGAAGAATGTACTGTTTTGCTAAGGTTATCAATTTTGCCATGAAAGAGTTGTTACACGTGTAATAATGCACAACTGTTTTCACTGCTTGGTAATCAAGATGTTGAATACATTTCCATAACTGAGGGAAGATATATCCATCTGTGCAGTTAGGTTTTGTGGAAGACATTGCTGGATATACTGAGCTTGAGATGTTATTCAGCTGAATTAAACTTTGCTAAAAAAAAGAACAATCTTGCTACTAAATGGCATTAGCACCCTCACAGATTTTAGCCAAAGCTTGACATCTGTAGGGCATTCTGGACAAAAACACCTAGTGGGAACTCTCCAAGTAACCCAACTCCGAACTCCCCCGAGTGTCTTATTTTCGGAAATATGTGGCTTTGGTAGTCTTCCCGTAGTGGTGGCTGAGACTGGGCCAAAATGACACAGCTACCCACGTACCAGAATGGGTCAATTTTCAAGGCAAACATTTTGTGCTCCAATCTGCATTTTTGAGCCTTGTCTGAAGCTGGCAATAAGCTTACCCACAAAAGTGTGGTATTTTTGTTATCCAGAGACGTGTGGGAATGCTGGATGGGAAGGATTTTGTGAATCCCGCAGATTCCAGAACTTTTCCTTACAGAAATTTGGGGAAAATGCATTATTTCTGCCAAAGTGTGACGTTTGCAGGGCATTATGCTTAAGAAAACAACACAGAGTGATCCACGAAAATTACATTACCCAAGATTTCCCTGACTGTTTGCTCTTCTAAAATGTCTGGGTTTAGTAGGGTTTCTATGGTTGCAGTCCAGCCCGTGCCCATGCCTACACATTGCATTTTAAGACTTATCTTGTTGTGGGTGATAGGCACAGCCACACAAATTATACTGTTGTTTGACAGAAATATGAGAACGCTAGGTAGAGAAGGCATAGGTCTGGGAAGGGGATACTACAAGGGTTCAGTGGGTCGATGAACCACAATTGGTGACACTGAGCTAGGTGAAGGACAGCCAACCAGGGATAGGCAGGACCACTCACTGTTTGGTAAATCTGAGCACTAACCAGCGTATTGGAATAGAAATAGGATTTTAACAAAAGAATTAGGTTTTGTTCCAACCGTAAATCTTGACATGCTCAACAATCAGGTTTGCACAATTTTTCCGTACAATCTGACTAGAGGCCATCTTTAAAGGTAACAGAAGAGGCCCCTAGCATTAGTGTGGATGACCAGACTGGAGACTGATTTCTTGGCAGCAAAAGATGCATGCACATCACAGTTCTACACTCTGCCACAAATCAACAAATCCAGGTTCTCCCCACCAGGAGCCCAAAAGTTTAATGTATAAGTTATGTACTAGAACCACTTTCCCAAATTTGTGATTGTTTTTTTTAAACTATTGGTCAGCAACAAGCTGTCCTATTTGAAGGACACCAAAGACACAGTTTGTTGTTTATAAAACCTCACCTTCAACTCTGACCTTCTTTCACTATAAGCACTGAGGCACTCTATACTAGTACCCATCAGATCCGTACTAAATAGGTTATCAAGACTATTTTAGGGAATACAGATTGGGAATTCAATTCACTAAAAAGTTGTGCGATTAAATGTGCACAGCTGGCTCTCACAGAAATCTTCTTTGAATATATGGTGACAAACTGAATCATCAGATTCAGCGAAAATCTATAGGCAGCACTTCTGTCCCAAGCTGACTACATCATTAAGCTGATAACAACCCATACAAATTTGAAAAACAGCTAATAAAATTGTGGTGTCGAAACACTGACAAAGTGCTTTTGGCAAGGTGATACCACCAAGGCAGAGGAGTTTATCACTTGAGTGAATGGCATGGGCCCAGTTCTTTGACATTTTCCCACTCCATGAATTGAAATTAAGTCTCCTTTCTGGATCTGAATATTAAGATCAAAGAAAATGTTTTCAAGAACAAGGAGTACAACAAACTGACAAAAAACAGCCTTCTTTTTAATAGCTACCATTCCCATGCCCTAGAAGAAAACCACCTGTTTGGGCAATTTTTAAGAATCAGAAGTACCTGCACCGCCATCAGTATGTTTGATGAACAAGTTTTTGACATTATGAGAAAGTTAGCTGCCCAGAACATGCTAAGAAAAGGGCCTAAAAATAATAACAGAGATGCAAAATTGAAAACATTATAGCAAACAACAACTCTTGTGTCACCACATATACCCCTGCCTCCAACCAAATAAAGAGAATCATTTTCAAACACTTAAAGATCCTTAATAGCTCAGGAACACAATGGGACCAGCCTTTGTTCTCTTTTAATCAAAACAAAAATATTTGTGACATACTAATATGCACAAAACAATCCAAAGACAGATTGGTGGCTAATAACATACTAATGAGTTTGCCAACAGTGGTAAGACATTACCCTTGTGGGAGATGCTCCATGAGTAAAATTCATTGATGATTCACTAATGTAACAAATGAGGTATACATTGGTACAGGAAGACCATGAGTGACCAAATCTTTAACCAAGTGTTGGCAGTGAAAATGTGATGTATCTTATAACATGCCCTTGTAAATTTTTCCACATATGTATGTGTTAAGAACAAGCCAAGAAAACCTCAGAAATGTCTGAGTGCAATCTAGTTTTAATTGTACAAGCTCAACAGGAACACCAGCCATCTCACAGTTCAGTCCTTCACTCCCAAACATCTCCTGTAGAACCCTCATGGTCTATTCTACTCTAGAAGTTCCATTGTTCTTACGGCCAATTCTTCATGCTTGATCATAACAGTATGATTACATCGAAGATACATATCTATATCAATGAGCACCGGAGTGCCATACGTTGTATGATGTGCTCTACAAGAATGCCCAAAATATTCTCTCGAAAAACACTACACAGCAGATGATGTTGGATGCGTGGTTTTAAGTTTTGACAACAATTTAACCAGGACACAAGTCATAAAAAAAGGCACATGGTATTATAGCAGGCGACATTACTGCTTGTGACACTCCAGATGGCATCACAGAAAGTGGCATCACAACACATAACCTCACAGGAAATGGCATTAGAAGAAGTCACATCAGATCTTAAGACCTTACATATACAGTATATATATATATATATATATATATATATATATATATATATTTGAGCGCATTATAATACTTAACAAATTAGATTTTGAATCAGGTTGTGTTAAAAAGGTGAAGCAACCCTGAAGCAAAATCTGGGCCTCAACTTATACATTTTGGGGCAGATTTAAGGAAAGTGGCGCTGCACCCAGTGCAGCGCCACTTTCCTTGAGTCCCTTAGCACCCCACAACCACCACCATTTGTGCACCATATTTAAAATACGGTGCACCAATGCGCAAGTTAGGGGGCAATAGCTTCATTTTTTTTTATGCTATTATACTCTGCAGGAAAAGCGTAAAAATGTTGGTGCTACTCCTGCAGAGTAGATAGGGGCCCATTATAGGGAATGGTATGCCCCCTTTTAACTCCTGCTCTGAGCAAGTGTTAAAAGTGTAAAAGATTTCCTTACACCATTTTTCAGGCCCCCCTAACAGGGGAACGCCCCATTTACAGACATTATGCCTGGCGCAGGCATAATGTGACGTAAAGGGTTACAAAGTGACTCAATGCATGCACTGCACCTTTTTGTAAATATGGCACAGGGAAAATGCCACTTTAGCACCACCTTAGTGTAAAAAAAATGTACGCTATTGCAGCGCTATGGTGGCGCAAGGGGCTCTTAAATATGCCCCATATTATTTAAAACTCTGTCACAAAGAAATTGGCAACAATGAGAAATATGGTAGTAAATCTGTTCTGCTTAACATGTTGCAAATTCTGCATTTTAAAATATTTTATGGGGTTGATGCACGCGCTGCAGACATTTTTGTCTGTCCAGCAAATCTCAGAGAATAAAAATAACGGTAAGATAACTCTGGGGGTTAATGCATTTGCTTGAGAGATATGAATTTTGTCCAGTCCTCGTTTTGAATCAAAGTAGCATAGAAGGATATGTCTCCTGCAAAGCACATCAGGTAACATGCAGATGACATATTTTTATTTTATGTAAATGAGCAAGTGTGTTACTGCTTTCAACACAGAGATCCTTTTGTTGCTTATTGGTCACAAATTGCAATACTAATATAGAACAGGGAGCTATGAAGAACGGCATATGCCTTGTAACCCTCAATGTCTTACATAACACATCATATACATTGATTTGCATACATTTGATTTATTGTCAATGTATAATATGTTGATGTGATGTAAAGCACTCTGACACCCTGCACTGGAATGAGTTGCGCTATAAAAGAGATAAAACAAAATAATGGTATTTAAATTTGTATTTGTGTAAATACTGGGACAGACCGACACATCTGACATTCTTACAGTGCATCTCTTGTTTACAAGAACTGAACAAAGTCAAAAGCATGCCTCTCTTAAGTACTTTTGAAGTAATAACAAGAAGTGTGCCTTTGTTTCTCCTCCATTGAATTTCAATCTAAGTGACAGTTACCAATAGCTCCCAGCCAGGATGCATGAACAAAAGGAGGCCTGAATGCCCCTTAACTTTGGCCTTTGTTTAAGGGCCAGCTCGAATTTAAAATAACAAAGCCTCCTCCCCACTTGCAGATTGCTGATCAGAACTAAAGCAGACAATGTACAGGAGTTGTTGAATGTGTTCTGGTGTCTAACACCGGGACGAGTTCAGCATACTTTTGTGGGGAATAACTTCTTGGCTTGGCAGGGTGGACAGCATTCACCATAAGAAAAGTGTGGTTAGACGCCGTCTACCCAAGGGAATCCTCGACTTGTGCCCCTGATATTACCGACAGATTGCTCATCAAAGAATAGAGATGGGTTTATCACTTGAAAACACGTGTCAAGGCTGAACAACACCATACCATGGTACAGGGGTACTTATATATGGTGGAAAACACCTCCTAGGTGACACTGTATCCCCATTTACTTCTGAATTTTACGGCAAGACCCGGAGACTAACATTATGCAATCTCCTTTATTGCCACTACTCACAGAAGCTCCATTAAAGAATTTAGAAAACATGAATTCCAACTCAATGAAAACACAGAACCTTCAATCCTGATCCTTCTTTTTTGCTGCTGCTCCTGCATATAAGTACTGGTGTGAGAGTGTGTGAAATGAATTGATAATTCTGAGCTTACTGGTGGTAGGAAAGTCTTTAAATTATTATAGTTATAAATGTGTGAGTTCTTAGAAAGGTCTAAACATAGTGAGATTTAATTTACTTTTAGTAACTGTGAGCTGGTTTTATGAACTGTTAAACTGATTCATTGTTTGTGTATCAAGGGTAAGGTTTCTTTCTGTGTTTTTTTACAATTCAACGTCATTGTTTAGAGGTACACTTGAATTTTTATTATTTGTGTTTACCTGAATAGGCATCTAAATTGAGGCGGCTGTTGCACGAGCGGTCTGTTATGCTCTGTTTAGCCTGCATGAGTGCACTGGGCCAACATGCTGGATTCCTAGTGTTGCTTCTGTTGGTTGCTTAGCAGCTACCGTGTTGAGTCTGCATGAAGGGTTTATCAGGTTACTACTGTTAGTTTCTTAGCAACTAGTAGCGAGTCAGGCTTGGGGGCTGCTTCACTGTTGTTGCTTATGTGGGTTGCTTGGTAATTGACAAAGTGCCGGAACCGCGTACTGGGTTTTTTGTGCTGCCTAATGTTGTTTGTCAAGTAGCGAACGTCTGGATTTCTGTTTTGCCATGGCGGCCTATTTTACAACAAAACAGGTTGCACGCTAATAGTTTTCTACTGCAATGACAGCAGAGTTATTTTGACAAGAAAAATTATAATAACAATGACAGCAGTGTAGTTTACACGTCAGACTTATTTGGAAAAAAGGAAGGACTAGTTTGTTGTTTAGGGCTTAATGATTGGTGAAGTGTACTATAGCGTCATACCGCTGTCATTTTGGGAAGTTGGGCAACTTCCATTTGTTTACAATGGAGGTGTGTCATGACAGAAGGGCTGTTTAGACTGTTAGTTACAGGAGACAGTTGCTGGCAGCTTATTCATCAGTATCTAAGGGGTTTTCAGCAGCGGTGAGAAGATTCTGTTAGCTCACAGGTAGTCTATTCACTTAGTTGGAAAGAGTTTGTTTAAATTACTTACACTAAAAGTATTTAGGTGTTTGTTTAATTTGTGTGTATTATTCAGATGAGCGAGGACAGGACTCATTGGTTGATGAGGCTTTGACTGATGAGAGTTTACCAATATCCTTGGATAAGATTATGACAGAGATTGGTAATTGGATGGAGAAACAATTAGAAGCAATGTTACAAAGTAAGAAAATTGCCTCAGAGGAAGAGAAGATCTGGTCAGCAGGTGAGACTTCTCAAACGTTGGAGAGGGGTGAAGTAGTGAAAAAGAGGAAACAACTTTCGGTGGATTACACTCAAACTAAAAGAAGGAAATCTGGACTGGCAGAATATGATAACTGTGTTAGCACAAGATGTGTTAGCACAAGGCAAGCAGGTGTCAAGGACACACATGATGGGCAGTGCAAAGGCCCAGAAATGGAAGTATGAAGAAACATTGTGCTCACAGTGTGGTTCAGTGTGATGAGTCCACAGGGAGTGCTGAGGTTGAATTGAGCAGCTTATCGGCTTTCGATTCAGGTGAGTCAGATTATGAGGACGTTTCTAGGAAATGGGAGGGTAAATAAAAACGGAGGGAAAAAGACCAGGACATTTTAGCAGATCCCATGGGGGATTCTATGTTTGACCCTTTTTAATAAGGCATCCGTTACCTCCTGAATAGGTCCTGGTGGAACATGTAGCGGATTATGTGCACTTTTAGCTCATTAATCAGATTCCTAAAGAGGTTGGGGACAGGCTATGATCAGAATGTCCTAAGCCATCTTTAGAGGATAAGGCCAGAGCGACCCCGGAGTTAGTCTCCGAAATCTTGGCAGGCCATGATCCTCCTAAGGGTCTTGATAAAGGATAATATATGTGCCAGGATAGACTTTTGCATGTTTGTGGTCCTTTGATGACCAAACTTTTTGATATGGCTGCAGACGCGCACGTTAGCGGCGAATCTCTGGATATTGAAGAGTTGCATCAATGGATCCATTGCTGGGAAATGCAAATACGGCACTTTCTGTGGAGCACAGAAAAAGTATATTAGTAAACAATGATCTAAAGTTGCAAAGTTGATGGATCTTCAAAATAATTAAGATCAGCCTTCTGCAATAGGGTTGCTTTTTGGTGAGGAATTCACCAAATCTATGTCTAAATTTGTAGTGGCTTATTCCTTTATTCATAATTCACAGTGTGACATTAAATGAGTGTTTAGCGATCGTGTTTTTGGATGGGCCAGGAGATAAAGGGATAATTTTTCCGGCAGAGGAATGGGAATTACGAGAGGTTCGTTTTCCAGTGGTTATGGCCACTCACAAGATCAAGCATCATTGAGATCCTCCAGTTTCTATCCCCAATGACAGGGACCAAGAGGAAGAGGTAATTGTGGTGAACATCAGATTCGAGGATCAGATAAGGTTAGACCTAACTGTTATTCCAATAAAGTTGGACGGCAGACTTGCCTAATTTTATCACAATTGGTTAGAGGTAACAGGAGATCCTTGGGTTATTCAAACAGTGAGAGGTTATAGCATAGATTATATCAAGGAACAGTTTCAGTCCTGGATTCCGAGAGGAGTCCAGTCCCACACAGAACAAGCAAGGTTAGTAGACAAAGAGGTTTTGGAATTGCAAGTGAAAATTGCAATAGCAGAAGTGCATCAAGAGCCAGAAGCATTATTTTTTTAGTTGAGAAAAAGGACAAAGGCATGAGGTCAGAAATAAATCTAAGAAGTCTAAACAATTGGGTGCTGTATCACTATTTCAAAATGGAGGCTATGCATATGTTAAGAAACATTCTACGGTCAGGAGATTGGCTGACTCATTTGGATTTTGAAGGATGCATATCTGACAGTCCTGATTTTGAATTTTATCAGAAGTATCTCAAATTAATTTTCGGCGGAAGAATGTGAACATTTGTTTGCCTCCTTACAGATTTTTGTCGGCCCCATGGTGCTTTATGAAGGTGCTACGTCCGGTGTCATCTTTTCTGAGAGAGAGAAGTGTCAGATTGATCATTTACCTGGATGATATTCTGATCATGGAACAAAGCAAGTCAACACAGATGCAGTACGTGTTAATGACAGTGAAGTTACCAGAGAGTTTGGGTTTTGTAGTCAACGGGGAAAAATCCAGTTTAAAACCCAAAAAGGAAATTCAGTTTTTGGATATTGTGATGAACACAGTGGATGGGGTGATAGAACTCCTCTGAGAAAAATTGGAAAGGATAAGGAAGGAGATTTGAAGGGTGTTGCAGCTAGATCAGATTTACCTTGAGGATGTTAGCATGAGTGGTTGGTCTTTTATTTTCCAGGATCCAGGCCACTTTTTCTGGACCTTTGAATTATCAAGCTTTGCAGAGGTTAAAGGGAATGCATCTGAAAAGTGGTTTGAGATATTTAGAGGAGGTTGTTCTTTCAGAAGAAGCAAGAGACGAACTCAGATATGAAAACATGGAATGGGAAAGCATTTTTTGAGAAAATCCAGATTTAGTAATAGAGAGCTTAAGGGACAGAGAGGATTTGTCTAGAGAAGACATGGAGCCTCAGTCTTCAAGACAATCAACAAGGATTTCAGTTGGATTTTGGACATAAATCACCTTTTAAAAACGTTTCTAAAGTTCATTGTTGAAGTCAGTTGCAGTCGCTAAAAAAGAAGGATGAGGATTGAGGGTTCTGTGTTTTTACTAAGTTGGAACTCGTGTTCTATATTCTTTAAAGGAGCTGCTGTGCTGTGAGTAGTGGCAATAAAGGAGATTGCATAATATTAGCCTCTGTGACTTTAATAAAGTCCAGATTGTGGAAAAACTACATTTTATAATATACTGGGCAACACACTGGCACCTGTTCACCACGATTGCCCCAGGAGAAGCCATTGCTTCCTATCATAACTGTAAAAAATTGCTTATATTGAATTGTAACAATTTGCTATTTACATATACAGTACTTCTGCTCACATCAATGATGTCTCTCACAATAAAAGGCAACAGTTCAGTGTTTTAGTGCAAGGGAAACACTCCGATCGCTTGGGCTAACTTGGTGGTTTCCGCACTACATTTCCCATAATCCACGCCATGTAGGGAGGGACTGACGACTGTGCTTTTAAAATACAGGGGTTCTGTTCACAGACAACATTCAGAAGACGTGCCCGCAAGTAGCTATGCATGGGGAGTCACCCTTTGATAAAGTAGGTTGGAGCTATGTTATAAGCAAGGGCTTTATCATAGCTGTATTACATTGACCTTTTGGTACTATTTCGTAGTGTGTGACCACAATGGGCTCTCCAGCACTCCCTCATGTTGCAATATATACCCTGAGTAAGGGTTAGAAATAAGAGAATGTGTGAATCGTCTGTGTCACTTTGAGCACTATATTTCGGCATGTGTGCTATGGATTGTTCACCTGTGGAATTGCAGTGCCACAAACATGCAGTGGTGCAGAAGTTACAGTTACACAAGCTTTTTTATCATATATGTTCTTTTAATTTTGTCCTGTGTCTGTCCTTCTGTCTCATTGCTCATTTCAATTTAAACATCAAACCACAAAACTGGCGCATAATACTGTTAGAAATGAGGTCTCTAGTTGGCTGTCAGTTTACACCCTTTCCAAGATGAACCCTCACTATAGTCAGAGTAAGGGAGATACACAACTCAGATAACCCCTGCTCATCCCCTTGCTAGCTTGGCTCAAGTAGTCAGGCTTATCTCAGAGGCATTGTGTAAAGTATTTGTACAAACACACAGAGTAACACAGTGAAAACTCCACAAAAGGAGTCCACAGCAGTTTAGAAAAAAAGCCAATATATATCTAAATCAAACAAGACCAAAATGACAAAAATCCAACATACACAGGTAAAGATATGATTTTTTTAAGATTAAATCCCAACAAAAATACTTAAAAAACACAATAGCTCCAATTGGGGCTACCACGACGTCGTTGACTGAGTTGTTCCTATCAGTCCGATGCCACTTATGGGAAGGGCGGCGTCAGTCACAGAGTCACACAGAACCCCAGGCATGGTGCCTTTGGTAACGAGGAAAACAAACCGGTGGACAGAGTCAGGAATGTGAGGCGTCGCTGGAACAGGTCTGGCGTCAGTTCCTTACTGAAGAGCAGGGTAGGTGATGCGGCGTCCGTTCCTGACGATCCGGCAGGGTCGATGAATCCGGCGGGTCAAGACACGATGGATGACCTCACGGTCACACAACGGGGCTGCAGGCACCGCAGCGGAGTCCGGTGTCACAGACATCGGTGACACAGCACTTCAAGACTCACAGAGTTGCAGAACTTCAGTGAGGCTGTGGCGGCAAGCTCAGTCCAAGCCCTTTGAGAAATTTCACAAGCAGGATTTCAGAAAGCAAAGTCTAGTCCTTTCCCTCTTAAGGCAGAAGAGCAGCAGCAGGCCAGCACAGAAAAGTAACAGGCAGAGTGACAGGTCCTCTTGAAGCATCAGACCCTTCTCCTTGGCAGAGGTTCCTCTTGATCCAGAAGTTATCTAAAAGGCTGGTGTTTTGGGTCCACTACTTATACTCATTTCTGCCTTTGAAGTAGGCAAACTTCAAAGAAAAGTCTCTGTTGTTCAGAAGACCCTGCCTTGTCCAGGCCTGGCCCCAGACACACTACAGGGGGTGAGTGACTGCATTGTGTGAGGACAGGCACAGCTCTTTCAGGTACAAGTGTCAACTCCTCCCTCCCCATTGTAGCCCAGGAAGACTCATCAGGATATGCAGGACACATCTCAGTTCCCTTTAGGTCACTGCCTAAAGGAATTCACAAACAGCCCAACTGTCCGTCTGACCCAGACATGGATTCCACAGGCCGGCAGAGGCACAGAATGGTTAAGCAAGAAAATGCCCACTTTCTAAAAGTGACATTTTCAAACAGACAATGCAAAAACGAACTCTACTATGAGGTGTATTTTTAAATTGTGATTTTAAAGACCCCAAACTCTATTCTCTATCTGCTCTCAATGAGAAACCGCACTTAAAAGGCATTTAAAGGCAGTCCCCGTGTTAACCTATGAGAGAGATAGGCATTGCAATAGTGAAAACGGAATCTGGCAGTATTTCACTAGCAGGACATGTAAAACACAGCAGCACATGTCCTACATTTTAAATACACTGCACACTGCCCATGGGGCTACCTAGAGACTACCTTAGGGGTGACTTACATGTAGTAAAAGGGAGGGATTGGGCCTGGCAAGTGAGTATACTTGCCGGGTCAAATTGCCAGTGCAAAACTGCACTCACAGACACTGCAGTGGCAGTTCTGAGATTTGTTTGCAGGGCTACTCATGTGTTTGGCACAATCAGTGCTGCAGGCCCACTAGTAGCATTTAATTTACAAGCCTTGGGCATCCATAGTGCACTTTACTAGGGACTTACCAGTAAATCAAATGCGCCAGTCATGGAAAACCAATTACCAATATCTTTTAGACAGCGAGCACTTGCACTTTAACACTGGTTAGCAGTGGTAAAGTGCCCAGTGTACCAAAAGCCTGTAAAAAAACAAATTACAGCACAGGATACAAAAACAAGTTTTCAGAAGCAAAAAAGTACACAGAAAGCACGCCAAGAGCTGCCAAGTTTAACAAATACCATTCAAGCAAGTATATTGGTTGAGTGTGTTTAATGTACAGTGTACGTATTGGCATTAGCTATACAGTGATAGGGATCCAGGTCCTGATGAATGCCAGGGACTCTGTATGGGGCCACTTTACGGAAACGTGTTGACCATTAAGATACTGGAGTATTAGTTGTCTAAGGCATCCTTTTTTTACCTTTTACTATTCTCCTCAGTAATAGAATAGTAAAGGTGTACTTTAGATAATCCAAGCTCTTATAAACCACAATATTTAGATCCTTTCTTTATTCATAAATCTCTTAAAGTGCATTCTTCCATATAAGAAGCCATTTAAAATTATAATCATTCTTGGCAAATGAAGAAGACTGAAGATGAAGCATGGCACCTAGTTAGGTGTGTGAGGACTTACCTAATATTTTTTATATGTTCATTTAACTTTGAACATACACACAACACATACAATGTACTCCTATCACAGATAATTTTACTTGGGTACATTAATAATGAATCAGGTTGTGCTTTTTTGGTATGGACAGAATTTCAAAGTTAATAGTGTATTTTCTTTATGTCAATAAAAACATATTTCCTTTGTTGCGCAAACAAACTAAAACAGGGTTTCTATACCTGTTCACAATACTTCAGCCTGCTACAACACACTTATATCTTTATAGTAACATTTTAGTATGTAACCTATTACATGATTGTAATGTGTGATTTTAGAATGTAATTTGAAACATAAGTTGGTGTGCATTTCTTCATTAGTACAAGAAATATTTCAACAAGAAGCGAGGGGAAATTTCAGAAAGTAAATGAGGAAGTGTTATGAAAGAAAATGCAGCTTGCCAAAGTGTAGGATACAATAAGCTAAATGCATATATCTATACTTATCTTTTAACAATTTGGAATGATAATTTATGTAATATGTATGACGTGGAAGTGCAAAGGTGTTGGATTTATTAGGATGGTAATACTATGTTACAAAATGTTTGTGCAAAAACATTAACATAAAAAAAGGTTTTTAGTGTTTTAAACAAAATGTAGTGTTAGATTAAAGTGCATGGTGTGGGTGCAAAGCAATTTATTTAATGCAGTGTCGATATTAGTAACTAGTATTTAGTTTTTCTGTTATCAAAACAAATAGTTTTAATAGTAGTACAACATAGACAAACTGCAAGCATGTTGTTGCATTTTTATGAAAACCTAAATGTGTGCATGTCCTTAAATTGTTAAATGGCAACAGCAGTGAAAAAATTTCAAAGCCTGTCTATGTGCAGCCACGTCTTTATATTGCATACACAATTTAAAAAAAGCAAATACATTTGTAAAGTTGGTTAGTGAATAATATGTGGGTGGCATTTAGAGTCAGAGGAGGGCCCTTCAGCCCTCCAGTTATGGGGAAGCTATGCCCTCTGCTTCCCTGTCTAAAGTCTAGCCACAAGATTTGAGATTCTATGTCAGGACCAGAGGCTTCAGATTATGCTTCTCTCTCTTTACTGCCAAAAACACAGCAGCCAATAAACTTTAACAATCTCAAAAAACTTCATTTCCCATGAAACTCTGTAGTTCAGAGTCCACCAATCATATGTAAGCTCACTGTATATAAGTCTCTACAAACATAGTCCTTCCTCTTTCTTTGCTGCTGCAGCCACAGATAAGTCACCTTCTATGTTTTTCTTTATGGTGTTCAATGTTTATAATGCTAAATCATTTATAATTCCCACAGCGTGGAGCGGGAGCGGGCTCTCACGCGTCGCTGTGCTTTGCGCTGTCCACGCTCTTCACGATCACTTTCATCGCGTTTCGTTTTTCCCCCGTTCCCTTAAATCGGAGCATTCAGTCTTGCACGGTGGCAGGGGTGCGTGGCCGCGCTTCTCAGCTTCGGAGTCTTACTGACTCCTAGACCGCGATAGCGTTACGAGGACAAGTCCTCTTTCTATGATCATGCTCGCGCATGCGTTTTCCTCGCTCTTCCGTGATTCCCAATGAGCAAGGTGATCGCAGCGCGCAAAGACACGAGACAAAGCTATTTTTAGCTCGTTCTCAAACCGATAGTTCTTTTTGAGCCCTAGAACGCCCGATGGGGCGAAAAACTTGCATTAAGGCTTGGCCTAGGGAACAAATTGCAGGGGCTCCATCCACATTATATTTGCTGTGACTTCTACATACATTTATATATTTATATATATTTGTATTGCCTTTCCCTGCTGGGGCTGTGTTTCCCCCCTTGAACTCCTTCATACATCCTGTCTGCATTATGGCGTACTACGCTGAGGAATATGAATGTTATCAGGACCATCCTGAGGATCATGAGGATCATATGGAGGAAAGACTAGTGGAAGCTCTGGCTACCATGTCCAGGATTCCGTGATTCAGGCTCTGATAAATGCACTAAAACCCTTTGCTCAGCCCCTGAGACGTTTTGGGCACCGCAAATTGAGAGGACATCCTCTACTTGAATCTGGTTCTCACCTCGACCAGCCCTTGGAAATGGGCTCTGCCCATAGAGCCTTTAAAAGACCCTTTTCGGCTGATGTTCTGGCAAATATGGCAGCTTCAGTCATGCAGGATCATGGGTATGATGTTTATTCCTCACTGGAGTTTCCAGACAAGGTCAGGACTCGACCACCTTACCTGATGGGCCGCCTTCTTCTGCATCTCATTCCTCTGGCTCAGATCAGGAACATGAGGATCCCAAGCCTACAGGCCAACGCAAACGTAAGGCGCATAACGTCCAAGAGCGCAGCTCTTCTTCACGGAACCTCTCTTTCGACCCTGAGAACATTATCCATCCTCGGTCTTCCGATTGGATCCCTTGTGAGGAGGTTGCACAGTATGTGCAAAACCACATCAGAAAGGGTTTTGACCGCGACATACACAACACGTTGCGTTCTGAATGCCCCCGTCCTTCACTACTGGGCAAGGTAGTGGAGACCCCGGATTTGGATCCGAACATGGCAACGTTTATGAAAAAATTGGCCAAAGACCCTGAGAAAGGACTTGATCGGGCTTTGAAGGGTTGCCAAGACATGTTGCTGGACATTTCAGAACCTATCACAAAGATTCTGGAACTGGCAGTTCAGGCCAAAGAAACTGAATCCTCATTGGACCCTCTGACGGTTCTGGAGTGGGCTCAACAAGCTATATGTCTTTTAGGTAACGCAAACGGTGCCATGTCCACAGAACGTAGACGTTCATTTTTGATGAGACTTGATCCCAAATTGGCAGAATTGGCCCCCAATGACGTGGGTCCTTCCGCAAATGGTTTGCTGTTTGGCGACAAATTTGTGAAAGATTTAGGAAAATATGTTGCCACCTTTTCCGCTTTAGACAAAGCCCAGTCCTCTATGAGGAAAATGTTTACCAGAGGCCTTTTTGGCAGGGCCGGGCGCTACAGGGGCCGTGCGTCAGGCCGAGGATTCCATCAGGCCTCCGGAACGTACCACCAGCAAGGCCAAGGCTATTATTTACGATCAGGATTCTATCCATCTAGAGCCCGCAGAGGTAGAGGACGTGGCTACCATAACAGAGGCGGTTTCATCTCCTCAGAAGGCGGTTCCACAGGTGAGAATTATTCCGTTTTCGGACGTTTTTCGAAGGGGAGATTGAAAGATCATGTTGTAGCCTGGGAACGTGTGTCTCGAGACCCTTGGGTTCTCCAGACAGTGCAAGGATACAGGATAGAGTTTTATGCCACTCCTCGACAGGTGTCTCTGCCCCATCCATCCATTTTTTCCCCAGACAGAAAGCTCTTTCATGGACGAAGAAATAGCGCATCTTCTTCAGAAGCGCGCTATTTTTCGTACCGACCCCCATCCAACAGGTTTTGTAAGCTCGGTTTTCCTGGTTGAGAAGAAAGGGGGCGGGTCAAGGTTGGTTCTCAATCTAAAAGAATTCAACTCTTGGGTCGTTTACCTCCATTTCAAGATGGAGGGCATCCATCTATTGAGAGACCTTCTTTTAGAAGGCGACTTTTTAGTGCGGTTGGACCTCAAAGACGCTTACCTTACAGTTCCCATTTTCACACCTCATTGCCGTTTTCTCCAGTTCTGTTGGAGAGGGGTTTGGTACGAGTTTGCCGTCCTTCCTTTCGGACTTTCTTCCGCCCCCTGGTGTTTCACCAAACTGTTAAGGCCGGTGGTTCAACTCCTCAGGGAAAGGGGAGTACGCCTCATCGTCTATCTGGACAATATTTTGATCATGGCGCAATCCGAAGAAGCGATCCTTCTTCATCTTTCATGGACAATTCAGCTTCTACAGGATTTAGGTTTCCTGATCAATCTAGACAAATCTGTTTTGACCCCTTCCAAGGTCATAGAATTCTTAGGTTTTCAGGTAGATTCCATCAAAGCTCAACTGCTGTTGCCTCTGTCGAAGTGGAGGGCCATCAAGAAAGAGTTGAGGAGAGCCCTTGCCTCGCAGGCTATATCATTGAAGACCCTTGCACCTTTAGTGGGTCTTTTAGCTTCTTCGATCCAGGCGATATTCCCGGGCATTATTGAGCTTTACAACGCCTGAAGATTCTTCATCTTCGCAGTGGCTTATTGTATGCAGAACAGATTGTTCTGTCGGACGAGGCCCGGGCGGAGATCAATTGGTGGCTGGCACACATGGACGCCCGGAACAGCAGAGCCATCTTTGCCTCGAGTTCGGAAGTCATTATAGAATCGGATGCCAGCCGTTGGAGCTGGGGAGCTCGTTGTGGCTCTGTTCAGACAGGGGGCCGCTGGTCCCAGGAGGAGTTATCTCTTCACATCAACTGTCTGGAATTGTTGGCGGGAGCTTTTGCGATTCGCTCCCTATCTCCTCAGCAAGCGAAATGTTGTATCCTTTTTCGGATGGACAATGTTTCAGCGGTTCAGTATATCAACCACCTCGGGGGGACCAGATCTCGAGTGTTAGTGGAGATAGGAAAGGACTTTTGGCAGTTTTGTCTTCGCCATCACATATCTGTGAAGGCAGAATACATTCCGGGTCGAGTCAATCAGATTGCAGATTGGAACTCTCGATTCCTTAGGGATGACAGCGATTGGAAGCTGGATCCTCAGATTTTCAACAAAATTGAACACTCTTTGGGGTCTTTGCAAGACGGACCTCTTTGCCTCGAGACTCAATACCCAGCTACTTCGCTTCTTCAGCTGGAGGCCAGATCCCTTAGCGTCAGGGTCGGATGCGTTTCTTCAGTCTTGGGAGTCGGGATGCTCTATGCCTTTCCCCCGTTCATCTTGATTCAGAGAGTACTCTCTCAGGTGCGGAGACAGAGAGCGGAATTAATGTTAGTGACTCCTATTTGGAAGGCTCAGCCTTGGTTTCCGTTAGCGATGTCAATGTCGTGCGCTTGTCCAATTGCGATTCTGCCAGACCCTCGTCTGCTATTGGACCCAGTGGGGGCTCCTCATCCATTGATATGGGGGGGACAATTGTCCCTCATGGCATGGAGAATTTCCGGAGACATTAGCAAATGCCGGGAGTTTCGGACAATGCGTTGTTTTTCTTGTCCCAATCTTGTGCTCCTTCCACTCACAAACAATATCAGTCTGCCTGGAAACGGTGGTTGTGTTGGTGTAGTGAAGAAAGTATCGATCCCTTGGGGTCCTCCATTGTTATGATTGTTAATTTTCTTTTGAGTCTAGCAGCTCAAGAGCTAGCTTATAGAACCATTAACAATTTCAGGTCAGCAATTTCAGCGGTCATCCCCATATAGAAGGGAAACCGATTGGGGAACACCTGTTGGTCTGTAAATTATTGCGGGGTATTTGCATGGTCAAACCCCCTCAGACTAAATATACTTCTCTTTGGGATGTGGATATTGTTTTAAAGTTTTTGAAATCATGGCCTTGCAACGAAGACCTTTCTCGTAAACAGCTTTCGGCAAAGTTAATTATCATATTGTGTCTTTTGTCCTGTTGCAGAGTGTCGAATGTACGAGCACTGGATTTGGCAGGTAGAGTATTTACTCCTTCCGGAGGTTCTTTTACTATTTCCAACCGAACAAAGTCATCTTCCAAATGTGTTTCTTATCCAGCTTTTCCTCATCATCAAAAATGATGTATTGTGAAATGTTTGAAGGCTTATGAGGAATGTACTAGGGAAATACGTAGAGATTTTCCGGGACAATTGTTGATTTCGTTGAAAAAGCCTTTTGGTCCTGTTTCTGTTGCAACTTTAGCGCGTTGGGTTCGTTGGATCCTTCAAGAAGCTGGTATAGATATTTCTATATTTGGTGCACATTCAGTTAGAGGAGCGATGGCTTCTAAATCATTCTCTGTTGGTTCTCGTTTAGAGGATATTATGAGAGCGGCAGATTGGTCATCAGATTCTACGTTTAAGATATTTTATCATAAACCAATTGTTGATGTAGTGACGACTGTTGTGAATCAGCTTTGATCTAGCATAATCCGAAGCCTCTGGTCCTGACATAGAATAAAATTATTTCTAGCTTACACGTCAAGAATTTTCAATTCTATTAAGGACACGGAGGCGAGGATTATCCCACCCATTAAAGACTATGTGATATATGTTTTGATTTCTTAACAAAGTTTATTAAAGCAATGTTGTTACAAGTTGACATTCCCTCCCATTTGTTTTATTTAGAATTAGTTAGTCTGAGAATATTATTATGGCATATTTATCTCTCCTAGGTACAGAAAACAAGGGAACCTAATCGCTTTGAGATTGAAGATCCAGTTAAGCTTGGATTTCTAGGAGTCTGATAGTTTCTTTGTCGGAAGTTCCTCCGGTCGACGGTGGATACCTGATATGAAGTATTGGAGGTTGTCCAGAGTTGTGTGTTCGAGTTTCCAGTTCCAAGGAGTCAAGTACTGTTCAAATTTATTGCAAAGAAAGAGGAAGGACTATGTTTGTGGAGACTTATACAGGGAGTGCAGAATTATTAGGCAAATGAGTATTTTGACCACATCATCCTCTTTATGCATGTTGTCTTACTCCAAGCTGTATAGGCTCGAAAGCCTACTACCAATTAAGCATATTAGGTGATGTGCATCTCTGTAATGAGAAGGGGTGTGGTCTAATGACATCAACACCCTATATCAGGTGTGCATAATTATTAGGCAACTTCCTTTCCTTTGGCAAAATGGGTCAAAAGAAGGACTTGACAGGCTCCGAAAAGTCAAAAATAGTGGGATATCTTGCAGAGGGATGCAGCACTCTTAAAATTGCAAAGCTTCTGAAGCGTGATCATCGAACAATCAAGCGTTTCATTCAAAATAGTCAACAGGGTCGCAAGAAGCGTGTGGAAAAACCAAGGCGCAAAATAACTGCCCATGAATTGAGAAAAGTCAAGCGTGCAGCTGCCACGATGCCACTTGCCACCAGTTTGGCCATATTTCAGAGCTGCAACATCACTGGAGTGCCCAAAAGCACAAGGTGTGCAATACTCAGAGACATGGCCAAGGTAAGAAAGGCTGAAAGACGACCACCACTGAACAAGACACACAAGCTGAAACGTCAAGACTGGGCCAATAAATATCTCAAGACTGATTTTTCTAAGGTTTTATGGACTGATGAAATGAGAGTGAGTCTTGATGGGCCAGATGGATGGGCCCGTGGCTGGATTGGTAAAGGGCAGAGAGCTCCAGTCCGACTCAGACGCCAGCAAGGTGGAGGTGGAGTACTGGTTTGGGCTGGTATCATCAAAGATGAGCTTGTGGGGCCTTTTCGGGTTGAGGATGGAGTCAAGCTCAACTCCCAGTCCTACTGCCAGTTCCTGGAAGACACCTTCTTCAAGCAGTGGTACAGGAAGAAGTCTGCATCCTTCACGAAAAACATGATTTTCATGCAGGACAATGCTCCATCACACGCGTCCAAGTACTCCACAGCGTGGCTGGCAAGAAAGGGTATAAAAGAAGGAAATCTAATGACATGGCCTCCTTGTTCACCTGATCTGAACCCCATTGAGAACCTGTGGTCCATCATCAAATGTGAGATTTACAAGGAGGGAAAACAGTACACCTCTCTGAACAGTGTCTGGGAGGCTGTGGTTGCTGCTGCACGCAATGTTGATGGTGAACAGATCAAAACACTGACAGAATCCATGGATGGCAGGCTTTTGAGTGTCCTTGCAAAGAAAGGTGGCTATATTGGTCACTGATTTGTTTTTGTTTTGTTTTTGAATGTCAGAAATGTATATTTGTGAATGTTGAGATGTTATATTGGTTTCACTGGTAATAATAAATAATTGAAATGGGTATATATATTTTGTTTGTTAAGTTGCCTAATAATTATGCACAGTAATAGTCACCTGCACACACAGATATCCCCCTAACATAGCTAAAACTAAAAACAAACTAAAAACTACTTCCAAAAATATTCAGCTTTGATATTAATGAGTTTTTTGGGTTCATTGAGAACATGGTTGTTGTTCAATAATAAAATTAATCCTCAAAAATACAACTTGCCTAATAATTCTGCACTCCCTGTATACAGTCAGGTTACATATGATGGGTGGACTCTGAACTACAGGGTTATTGGCTGCTGTGTTTTTGGCAGTAAAGAGAGAGAAGCATAATCCTCGCCTCCGTGTCCTTAATAGAATTGAAAATTCTTGACACATAAGCTAGAAAAAATGTTATCCTCCATCCCGTGTGACAAGCATCTAAGTGCCTTCAGTGGAGTCACCACTATGACATCTCCATTTATGGCACCTTTCCTTTGCCAAGCAGGCACTGTTTCATATGCCCCTTTGACAAACTCAAAAGCGTTCTTGAAAAACTAAATAAATTAATGCCCCAATGCCCTTGTAACTTGTTCCCAGTGCATGGGGGTCACTTCTCTTTGGGATGCCAGTCTTTCTTGAACAGGAAAAACAGTTTTGGAAAGAACAGTCCTAAACAGAGCACACTTTCTGAGGTATCTTAACCATCCGCCCTCTAGCCACTAACTATCTGTCAAAAATGTGGTGCAGCTAGCTGAGGCTCCAATGGTGGGAATCTATTGATTTGCACACCTTTAAATAGCACTGGGGAACCTTGAGTTCCACACTCAAAAAACACACAATGTCTCTCATTTATGTATCAATCAAAAAGTAATGGGAACACCAATGGGTTAATGTAAGAATCCACAACATTTTACAGCCTTGATGAAATGTCTATATTAGAAATGGCACACCATGAAAAACAAATTAAACTCTATTGCATCTTCTAACATTAAGGAGTACTGATGCTCCCTCATTTCCCCTTCATTACAGAGGCACATGATCTGATCTAAATATCATCTGTGTTCTTCTACCTGGACATCTTTATGTGCCAAATACATTATAATATAAGGTAAATCCAAAGTTAAAGCCACTACTGTAGTTAGCATCTCATCTCGACCTCTTGAAATAGAATTGTATATCAATCATCATCAAAATTAGATACATAAAGGTTAATAAATGTCACCCTGAGATCTTCCACACTCCTATGCACAATAACATCCCTTTCAAATGTCTTGCTCCTGCTGGGATACTTCAGCAGGTCAGAGTGACCATGTATCTCTGAAATATGCTATTACAGTTCACCCTTAATGGGATGATTTAAGCCTGCACATTAAAGGTTATAAGGAACAGGAGTTTTGCCTCTTAAGGTTTAAGAGCCTTCACTATCAAAGCCATACAGTTAAGGTCCTATGCCAACCCCACCTTCGACCCTTGCCGATTTATACAATGGCAGAGGATATGTTGTATTGGTGCAACTTTTCACCGGCTTAACTTATAAATGCACCTTCGCCCCTACTGACAATCACCCAAATGGCAATTCAATCAACCCCACCATCAACAACATCTCAGACAACCCATGACATTGTGATATATACAAACACTTATTAGGGACAATGTTCATTTACGCATCTTTTATATATTCAATATGATTTTATTTAGAGGGTTAATCAACATCCCAGAAACTATAAGGCCTGATTCACAAAGGTAAAATTCTTGTGTAAGTTTGAATTTTTTTTTGGTATTCACAAACTACAAGTTCATAGTAAGTTTACGACAGGTCTTTTTATCTGAAAAGTTCTCCGTCCCGACTGCAGAGTCTTTGCAGTTATCAACTTACTATTAACTCCAGTCGCATAACATAATGTGAGGGACCCCCTCCAACATACACTGAAGGGCGCCCAGACTCACATCAATAGAAGTTGAGGGGGTCCCCTCCGGTTTGGGGAAGCCTGGGGGGCTCCTGCATCAGGGGGACTGCGGGCCCCCTGTTTCGCCCCTGATTAACTCGTAGTTTGTGAATACCACAAAAACAGTAAACTTACACCAAAGTGTACCTTTGTGAATAAGGACCAAAGTTCCTAATTCTTAGATCATAAAGAGCAATTTCTTCTCAAAGTCCTCGTGTGCCACCATTGTCATCGTAGCCCACAATATTTTCCAATCCATCTTTTATCAGAGTAACAGCTATAACAGACCCAACAATACCTTCCAATGCTTGTGGAATTTGATGTATTACTGTAACCCCACAGGAATATTAAACATACACAAGCAAATTTACTCTGGCATGCTCCTGGAACATGAACTGCCTCCTAAGTAGCTCAGACATCAGAAAAGTCTTTAGAGCCCTGCTCCCGGTAGGGCTGCCATCTGGCCGGTATTTTTATGTCAAGACCGGAAAAATATTAGGAAAATCACACAATGCTGATATTTCCCCCCCTTTTTTAGTATATATTTAAAGAAGTAAATATAATACATTATTTAAAAAGTGTACTGCCTAAATGATTCCTGAATACTAATTAAAGCGCAAGAATACCATATTATAATTGATGTATACATAAAATCTAAATTAAGAACCCCATCACGATCCTTGCAGAACCGTAAAACGCTAGAAAAAGCTGGTCTATTTCCTATGAAAGACGGCAACCCTGCATACCAAAAGCATTCGATAAGCTTAACATCAATATCAACAAAATAATCAAAAGTACTACATAATTTGTCTACCTTACTTCCTACTCTGCAGCCATGGCCACGTGGAGCACATCATTGAATAAAATAATAAAGAGTTCCCTTCGAGGAAATATAAAATAAAATAGATGTGTACACCCACTTCAAAAACAGTAAACATAAATAGGTGACCAGATTTGTATCCGCGTTCTCAAGGCCTGTTCATATCTCCTACGCTCCTTATTCAGGATGATCAGTCCAATAAAAAAAAAATAGACGTTGCCTTTTTGGACTTATTAACCCCAATGCATCTCCTATGTTCTACACATTCTGTTTCAATGTGTAGCATAACACGTGGCTTTGTATGGCCCCACTGGATTCGCGTTTTCGTAGAGGATTACTGATGCTGGGAGGCCCAAAAATACTTCGATACAATTATATAACGATATTCCTCAAATACAAGTACAGAGTAATCCTTCTTAATAAAAGAGAAAGCTATTAGTTAAAACAAATCAATAATTAATGCATTTAAGGTAGCGTAACAGCAAAAACTCACAAGATTCATTGCAGCAACTGTGTGAAGCTCTGTTATTTTCCAAGTACTCAGGCAACTAAACAGAGAAAAGGGACTAGCTGAGATCTCCCTGCTCCAGACAACTATTGCGACCATTTTGTAAGAGGCTATCTTTACTTTTATTCTCCAAGGAACGTTCTTCTTCTGTGCCACGAATCATTGTCCACTTTTAAAATACTTTTCATATTTACATACGTGCAAAATAAAAAGTAAGGAAAAATAAAATTGTAATGTGGCATCTGCCGAAGATGTTTTGTACCTAAATTATGCCACCTTGCGTTAATTGGAACTGAACGTAATAAACTTAATTTTTTCTGACACAATTACGTAAAATGTTGTTCAGATGGAGCGAGCCAAGATAAAACCACAAATCCCAGCATTACAGGCTGGGCGAACTACCGTATGATGTTGAAATGGCAAACCCCTAATCAAATAAAGATAGTACCATAAACATCTTGACTGGGAACAAGTCCTCTTTTCTTGCTGCTCTCAGTCAAGATAAGTACTATCTTCTCATCATATCATTTGATATTTCATTATATAATTCATTATAATTCAGTTAGTATGTTGATATTTGTAGGACGCTGGCCTGGCTTATGGTGGGTACCTTGTGGTACTTACACCTTGTGCCAGGTCCAGTTATCCCTTATTAGTCGATTAGAGGTGTTCTAGCAGGTTAGGCTGATAGAGGTAGCTATAGCAGAGCAGCTTAGGCTGAACTAGGAGACATGAAAAGCTCCTACCATTCCACTTATATCATACAGCACTATATCATAAGAAAACACAATACTCAGAGTTACTAAAAATAAAGGTACTTTATTTTAGTGACAATATGCCAAAAGTATCTCAGAGGATATACTCCCTTAGGAAGTAAGTAATATACACCAAATACTTTTACACAAACCAAAATCAGGTAAGTAACAATTAGAAAAGTAGTGCAAACCATGTAGAATCACAATAGAATGCAATAGGGAGAAATAGGCCTAGGAGCAACACAAACCATATACTCCATAAGTGGAATGCGAACCATGAATGGACCCCAGGCATAGTGTAGTGTGTAGAGGGTCGCTGGGAGTGTAAGAAAACACTAAGGGTGTCCAAGATACCCCACCCCAAGACCATGAAAAGTAGGAGTAAAGTTACCCTACTACCCCAGAAAGACAGTAAAGTAGAGATAGGGGATTCTGCAAGGACAACAACTGACTACAAAACACTGAAGATGGATTCCTGGACCTGAGGACCTGTAAAGGAAGGGGACCAAGTCCAAGAGTCACGCAAGTGTCCGGGGGGGCAGGAGCCCACTAAATCCCCTGATGAAGGTTCAAAAGGGCTGCCTCCAGGTGGAAGAAGCCAAAGATTCTGCAACAACGGAAGATGCCAGGAACTTCTCCTTTGGTCAGAAGATGTCCAGCGGCGTGCTGGAGGATGCAGAGTTGTTTCCACTCAGAAAGACCGCAAACAAGCCTTGCTAGTTGCAAGAGTCGCAGTTGAGGATTTTTGGTGCTGCTAGGGCCCAGGGAGGACCAGGAGGTCACTCTTTGGAGGAGGAGAAGACAGAGGGGCCGCTCAGCAACACGGAGAGCCCACACAGAAGCAGGCAGCACCCACAGAAGTACCTGAACAGGCACTTAGAAGATCTGAGGTCAACGGTCGACTCAGAACAACAAAAGAGGGTCCCACGACGTCGGAGTCCAACTCAGCGAGTTGGGCAATGCAAGACGGAGTGCTGGGGACCTGGGCTAGGCTATGCACAAAGGAAGTTTTGCAAAAGTGCACAGAAGCCCAAGCAGCTGCAGTTCACGCAGTACACAGGATTACTGTCTGGCGTTGGGAGGCAAGGACTTACCTCCACCAAATTTGGACAGAAGGGCCACTGGACTGTCGAAGACACTGGGACCCAGCTCCTGTGTTCCAGGTACCATGCTCATCAGGATGAGAGGGGACCCAGCGGACCGGTGATGCAGACGTTTGGTGCCTGCGTTAGCAGGGGGAAGATTCCGTCGACCCACGGGAGATTTCTTCTTGGCTTCCAGTGCAAGGTGAAGGCAGGCAGCCCTCAGAGCATGCCCCACCAGAAAACAGTTGAGAAAGCCGGCAGGATGAGGTGCTACAATGTTGTTGGTAGTCTTCTTGCTACTTTGTTGTGGTTATGCAGGCGTCCTGGAGCAGTCAGCGGTCGATCCTTGGCAGAAGTCGAAGAGGGAAGTGCAGAGGAAATCTGGTGAGCTCTTGCATTCGTTATCTGGTGAGATACCCACAGGAGAGACCCTAAATAGCCCACAGAGGAGGATTGGCTACAGAGAAAGGTAAGTACCTATCAGGAGGGGTCTCTGACATCACCTGCTGGCACTGGCCACTCAGAGCTGTCCATTGTGCCCTCACACCTCTGTATCCAAGATGGCAGAGGTCTGGGACACACTTGAGGAGCTCTAGGCACCTCCCCTGGGAGGTGCTGGTCAGGGGAGTGGTCACTCCCCTTTCCTTTGTCCAGTTTCGCGCCAGAGCAGGGCTGGGGGGATCCCTGAACTGGTGTAGACTGGCTTATGCAAGGAGGGCACCATCTGTGTCCTTCAAAGCATTTCCAGAGGCCAGGAGAGGCTACTCCTCCCAGGCCCTTCACATCTATTTCTAAAGGGAGAGGGTGTAACACCCTCTCTCAGAGGAAATCCTTTGTTCTGCCTTCTTGGGACCAAGCTGCCCAGGCCCCAGGGGGACAGAAACCTGTCTGAGGGGTTAGCAGCAGTGGTAGCTGCAGTGGAGACCCCGGAAAGTTAGTTTGGCAGTACCCGGGCTCTATGCTGGAGACCCGGAGATGCATGGAATTGTCCCCCCAATACCAGAATGTTATTGGGGTGACAATTCCATGATCCTAGACATGTTACATGGCCACGTTTGGAGTTACCATTGTGACGCTACATATAGGTATTGACCCATATGTAGTGAACGCGTGTAATGGTGTCCCCGCACTCACAAAGTCCAGGGAATTTGCCCTGCACAATGTGGGGGCACCTTGGCTAGTGTCAGGGTGCCCACACACTAAGTAACTTTGCACCTAACCTTCACCAAGTGAGGGTTAGACATATAGGTGACTTATAAGTTACTTAAGTGCAGTGTAAAATGGCTGTGAAATAACGTGGACGTTATTTCACTCAGGCTGTAGTGGCAGTCCTGTGTAAGAATTGTCTGAGCTCCCTATGGGTGGCAAAAGAAATGCTGCAGCCCATAGGGATCTCCTGGAACCCCAATACCCTGGGTACCTAGGTCCCATATACATGGGAATTATAAGGGTGTTCCAGTGTGCCAATCAGAATTGGTAAAAATAGTCACTAGCCTGCAGTGACAATTTTAAAAGCAGAGAGAGCATAGACACTGAGGTTCTGGTTAGCAGAGCCTCAGTAATATAGTTAGGCACCAGACAGGGAACACATACAGGGCATACTTTATAAGCACTGGGGTCCTGGCTAGCAGGATCCCAGTGACACATAGGCAAAAACAAACATACATACAGTAAAATTGGGGGTAACATGGCAGGCAAGATGGTACTTTACAACAATATTTAACCTTTATTATTGTCCAAATATTATGTTGTTGTAAATTAAATTTGTTCTATGCTTTGAGCTTGTATTGTTCACGGTCTCTCTATCGCTCGCGTCCTAATTGCAGCTCCATTTAGAACGTTCGTTAACGTTCACTTGCCTGCTCTCATGAGCATTTCTCTCACCGTCTGACAGTGCCCTGACCTTTCCTGATGATTGCGCCCTGCCCTAATGATTGCGCCCTGCCCTTCCTGACAATCGCGGTGCCTCCTCGCCTCATCGATCCTCGTTTAGACTTCTCCTCTTCAATACACGCTTCGTCCCGATTGCCGCCTGGTGGTCTGCCTATTTCCTGGGTTTCCCTTCTGTTAACCCTTCGGGTTCAGGTTACTTTTGGATTAATATTTAAAACCATACGTTTTGTTTTTTCACCGGTGCCTTCATCCTTATTTTTAGCTGAACACTTTAATAATGGAAATGCTTTCTGAGGAAGAAGAGGCCCACATTTTTAGGGATAATTTGAATACTTTAATTAAAGATTCAGTACAGAAGGCTGTTTCTAATTCTATTTCTGACTTTTCCAAGACCTTAGAAGTCTCTATGAAAAAATTACTAGCCAAAGATTGTACGACCACTAATCCTAGGAAGGCAAAAAAGCGTGGGGCAGATGTTTCCTCCCCTCCTAAAGACTCTCCTTCAGCTCAAAATTTTTACAAGCCTGGCACTTCGAGAAAGACAATTTTCCAATGAATATAACTTATTTAAGAGACACTGATGATGATTTGGGTGACTCAGATAAGGATAAGGATTATCCAGACATAATGATCTGGGCCTTTGGAGAAGAGGTTAAAACTTCTCTTGATGAAATGGGAGAGTCTTCTAAAGCAAATAAAAACATTACTGACACAATACTGGATTTAGCAGGTCAACCGATGTTTGATCCAACTGTTATCCATCACCCAAATTCCACAGAATGATCTCCTTATGATCATGTGTCCCAATATGTCTTGAACAGGTTAAGACAACCTCTTGACACGTAGTAGACTGCGTTCAGAGTGCCCCAGGCCTGATTTGCCTCATAATATCAGTGCCACTCCATCTATAGATTCAAACATGCTTTTGTTTTTTACTAATTTCAGCAAAGACCCCAAAAAAGGTGTTGATAGAGCCTAGACTAATTGTCAGGACAGATTGCTTGATCTGTGTGGTCCCCTCACCAGAATTTTAGATTTGGCGGTAGAGGAAAGGATTGAAGGCACCAATATTGATCCAGTGGGTTTCTCAAATTGGACCCAGAGAGAGATTTGTATCTTGGGCAATGCTAAGTCAGCCATGGCACAGGAGCGATGCAAGAATTTGCTCTTAAAGTTAGACCCTAAGTTGAGCAACTTGGCAGCTGAAGAAGCGGGCCAGGAGGGGAACGGCTTACTCTTTGGCGTCTCTTGCATAAAAGAACTCAGCAAATAGGTCGCCACTTTTGGCTCCTTGTAGATTCAGACAAGTCGACTCTTCAGCTCCCAAAAGAAAAAAAACTCTCATATAAGAAAGGAGATAACTCAGGTACTGAGTCATTCAACTTTTTCTCTCAGATGTTTAGCTCAAATTATCGGTCTGCTGGCATCTTCTATTCAGCCCATTTTTCCAGGACCACTTCATTACCGAGATCTACAGCGTCTAAAAATCCAACACCCCTTGCCAAATTAGCCAAGAGTCTTTGGGAGTTTTCCCTTCCGAAACAAATTTCAGTCCAGGCAGAGTATCTCCCAGCAACATGAACATTATCGCCGATTGGTGTTCCAGATAACTTCATGATTCCAGCGATTGGCATCTTCATCCTTCAATATTCAGGAAAGTTTCTTCCAGGTTCAGTCCCATCTCGGTAGACCTTTTGGCCTCACGGCTGAACACCCATTTATCCTCCTTTTATAGTTGGAGACCAGATCCGCTAGCATGAGCGACGGATGCCTTTCTACAGAATTGGTCAGGTCAGGTAAGTTATGCATTTCCTCCCTTTCGTTTGATATCCCGAGTTCTGGCGCAAATTCGGCATCAACAGGCAAAAGTCCTATTGATCTCTCCTTTCTGGCAGGGTCAACCTTGGTTCCCTTCAGATCCAGAGTTATCCATAGATTATCCAATTCTTCTTCCTCAATTTCCTTCGCTACTTCAAAATCTCCAAGAGCTATTTCATGATTTGATCATCAACCAGTCCCTATGGCTTCTAGCATGGATGGTTTTGGGTCTTCCTGGAGAACCCCAGGAATTTTGGAAGAGGCTACCCTGTTCATCCAGCATGCTTGGGCACCCGGTACATCCAAGGCTTACAAATTAGCCTGGAGAGTGTGGCATAGTTTGTGCGTGGACAGGGGTGCAGATTCCTTTTCGGCAGATGTAATGTTAGTGGCCAATTTCTTAGCCTCTCTGGCCTCCCAAGGAAAAGCTTATAGAACGGTCAACTCCACAGATCTGCAATCTCGGCAGAACACATCTGAGTGAATGGGAAGCCGATTGGTGAACACCCGTTGATATGTTGTCTCTTAAAGGGAGTAAGACTTTCTAAACCTCCATTTCCTAAGTACAACTGAATGTGGGATGTGAATGTTGTTTTACAATTCTTGCTCAATCAAACTGATAATCCTCACTTATCTCTCAAATTTTTATCCACAAAATTTACTATGCTATTCTGTCTAGTCTCTTTGAAACGTATTTCAGATGTCAAGGCTTTAGATGTATCTTCTGTACAGTATACTTTCTCAGGTGTTTTCTTTCAGGTTCTCAAAAGGACAAAAACAAACTTAATGTCAGTAGTCTGTCCTTATTTCCCTGGCCACCCAAAGCTGTGTGTTGGTAGTTGCTTGAGGCAGTATATTACAAAAATAAATGATTTGAGAAAGCCATCCTTACCTCAATTCCTCATCTCTCTCAGGACTCCCCATAATCCAGTTTCTTCCCCTACATTAGCCCGTTGGGTTAAATAGAGCATCAATTTTGCAGGTATTAATATCTCAGTTTTTTTAGCCCATTCTACCAGGGGCGCTATGTCGTCTAAAGCCTTCTGGGTTGGATTGGGTCTGGGTGACATTCTCAAATCTGCTGATTGGACAAATGTCTCAACCTTTAGAACTTTTTATTGCAAACCTGTTTCTCATGTTGCTAATTCTATTGTTGCTATGCTTTCAACTAGCTTAATAGGAGTCTCCGGGTCTTGTAATAAAATGGAGGTTTTCTTAGATTCAGTGAAAGAAAGTCTTGATTTTATTAAAGACACGGAGGCGAGTATTATCCCACCCCAAATGTTTTAACCCTCCCTCTGTTTATCTAGGTTCGACGGTCATTTCCAACCAGATATCTTAAACAGAAGTCAATTCTTCAACAATCACAACTTCAGTTTTTTCCACCTTTCTCCACAGTCGAGTACAGGGCAAATCTCAGGACAGACTTCAATAACCTGGACTATCACCCGAGGATGCTTCAAGTTAATGACTGTTTTACAAGCATTTTTTCTGTTCTTTTGGCTTTTTATCTTCTTTTACTTACTGTACCTTTGTTTAAAATATTTTAATTGCTTACACAAGAAAAGAGGACTTGTTGTTCCCAGTCAAGACATTTATAGTACTATCTTTATGTGATTGATGGTTTGCCTTTATGACATCATAATGTAGTTTTCCCAGCCTGAAATGCTGGGATTTGTGGTTTTATCTTGGCTGCGGTTAAAAATAAAGCAGGAAAAGATAGCATAATAGTCGCCTCTGTGTCTTTAATAAAATCAAGACTTTCTTTCACGGAACTAGGAAAATCTCCATTATGCTTATCTTCTTTCACTAACAAACACAGCAGCCAATGAAAAAACAAAATAACACAATACATTTCCCATAAAGCATGAATACCCTCGTTATGACCCACCAATGAGGGGCCATCATATTCTATAAAGTCCCTTATGAACATAATCCATCCTCATTCTTTGCTGCTTACACATAGCTACGTACTTCAACTACATTTCTTTATTACTGTATTGTGTGTTCAAGCTGTGTGGCTTATTGCCTACAGGCGTCTTCGCTAACGCAACAATTTCATCCCGCGAGGCATTCTGCGGACTCGGCTAATCGCCTGAGCCTCTCTACTATGGGAAGGCGTGCCGTCTTTGCTTGTATTTCATTGCCGGTGAAGAGCGGACTAAGAAAGAGACAGTCCTCTTTCTGCTGCAGTGCTTGCGCATGCACACAGCCCCTATTTTTAGGGTGTGTGTGCGTGAGTCTCTGGCGGTGTAAGAGACGCTTCGGCTCACGCGTGCTCCTTCCAGTACGTCCGGGGGGCTGTAATAATACCGTAGAGCTTGGATCTAGGGGGATTTGGGTTCTCCTTCCTCCTGATTACATTAACCTACATCAAGGGCCTGTGGAAATGCCCTATTAGCACCTGGGCTTGTCCCGCCAAAAGAATATTCAATGGACCTCTATCTTGCCCTGTGGAATTAAAATAATTGTCTTCAAGAAAATGGCTCACAGTTCCTTGGGGAATTTGCTGAAAGACAATATGATCAGTACATGGAAGAGCACCTGGTGGAAGACCTATACTTCCATGTACAAGTTTCTGCTAATAAAGCACTGGTAAAAGCTTTGCGCCCTTTTGTGCAACCTTTTTTTAATTTCATCTTTAGTCACTTTGGTGCAGGCTCGGGTCCCCTGCCACAGGAGAAGTTAAGATAAATGTATCTGGCCAGTCTGACAAAGACTTGTTTGAACAAACCATTGAATCTGTCCTATGAGATCATGGATATGGGTCCTCAAAGAGTCAAGAGGCCTCCTCCTCTCATCAGGTCTCTCAGCAGATGACAGATGGCTCCAATTCTTCTGAATCCGACAGCAATACTGCGTCCGGGGGGAAACAAAAACTCACACTGCGCCATGGCGAGAAGTCCTCATCACCTCCCCCAAGTAAGAACTTACAATTTAACCCTGACAATATTGTCCAATATTGTGTGGACACCTTGTCAAGAGGTGGCATTGTATGTCCAATCATGAGCCCAGAAAGGCTTTGAGAAGGCTGTACGCAATATGTTGCGTTCAGAATGTCCTCGCCCCTTCTCCACCCAGGAAAGTGGCTGACACCTTGGAGCTGGACCCGCATATGGTTACCTTTCTCAAAAAATAGGCAAAGGATCCTAAAAAAGGTACCAACAGGGCCTGGAGCAGTTACCAGGAGAAGCTGCTAGATTTATCAGGACCGCTCACTAAAATCCTGGGCTTAGCAGTCCAAGCCAAAGAAGCCCTCGAAGCAATCAACCCAGACGTCCTTTTGAGTGGGCTCAGAGGGCAATTTGCCTTTTAGGCAATGCCAACTGCTCTATTTCTGCCGAACGGCAAAAGGCAAAAAAAGTCTTTGCTGATTTGCATAGACCCTAAATTGATTCCTTCTGATGCAGGTCAATCTGCTAACAGCTTTAATTTGGTGACAAATTTGTTAAGAACTTAGCCAAATATGTGGCTACTTTCTCTGCACTAGATGAAGCCCAGCCAATGTTTTTAATAGTGGCCTTTTTCACAGGGCCGGACACTACAGAGGCTGAGAGTTGGCCCATGGCAACCCCCAGACCTCCTGATCCTACTACAGGGGCAAAGGGAGCCCTAATTATTCTGGAAATTCCTGCTCCTGCCAATCTCAAGGCCGAGGAAGCGGGGGCCGCAACTTCGGAGGGTACTCCAGAGGAGGGCAATACGGTCAAGGCCCCCCTCAATGAGGTAACAATTATTCCTTCAGGGGAGGTTGTGCTGGGGGGCAGAGTGCGTTTGTTTGCGCACAAGGGGCAACTGATTATGCAGGATGCATGGGTTCTGGAAGCAATAGTGACTATCGTAGGAAAGTACCATCTTGCCTGGCATGTTACCCCCGTTTTCACTGTATGTATGTTTTAGCCCCTGTGTCACTGGGATCCTGCTAGGCAGGACCCCAGTGCTCATAGTATGTGCCCTGTATGTGTTCCCAGTGTGGTGCCCAACTGTATCACTGAGGCTCTGCTAACCAGAACCTCAGTGTTTATGCTCTCTCTGCTTTCTAAATTTGTCACTGCAGGCTAGTGACTAAATTTACCAATTCTCATTGGCACACTGGTACACCCATATAATTCCCTTGTATATGGTACTTAGGTACCCAGGGTATTGGGGTTCCAGGAGATGCCTATGGGCTGCAGCATTTCTTTTGCCACCATAGGGAGCTCAGACAATTCTTACACAGGCCTGCCACTGCAGCCTGGGTGAAATAATGTCCACGTTATTTCACAGCCATTTTTCACTGCACATAAGTAACTTATAAGTCACCTATATGTCTAACCTTCACCTGGTGAAGGTTGGGTGCCAAGTTACTTAGTGTGTGGGCACCCTGGCACTAGCCAAGGTGCCCCATATCGTTCAGGGCAAATTCCCTGGACTTTGTGAGTGTGGGGACACCATTACACGCGTGCACTATACATAGGTCACTACCTATGTATAGCGTCACAATGGTAACTCCGAACATGGCCATGTAACATGTCTAAGATCATGGAATTGTCACCCTAATACCACTCTGGTATTGGGGGACAATTCCATCATCCCCCGTGTCTCTAGCACAGAACCCGGGTACTGCCAAACTGACTTTCCGGGGTTTCCACTACAGCTGCTGCCAACCCCTCAGACAGGATTCTGCCCTCCTGGGGACAAGCCCTGGCCCAGGAAGACAGAACTAAGGATTTCCTCTGAGAGAGGGTGTTACACCCTCTCCCTTTGGAAATAGGTGTGAAGGGCTGGGGAGGAGTAGCCTCCCCCAGCCTCTGGAAATGCTTTGATGGGTACAGATGGTGCCCATCTCTGCATAAGCCAGTCTACACCGGTTCAGGGATCCCCCAGCCCTGCTCTGGCACAAAACTGGACAAAGGAAAGGGGAGTGACCACTCCCCTGACCAGTTCCTCCCAGGGGAGGTGCCCAGAGCTCCTCCAGTGTGTCCCAGACCTCTGCCATCTTGGAAACAGAGGTGTTGGTGGCACACTGGACTGCTCTGAGTAGCCAGTGCCAGCAGGTGACGTCATTGACCCCCTCTGATAGGCTCTTACCTCTCTTGGTAGCCAATCCTCCTTTCTTGGTAGCCAAACCTCCTTTTCTGGCTATTTTGGGTCTCTCCTCTGGGGAATTCTTCAGATAACGAATGCAAGAGCTCACCAGAGTGCCTCTGCACTTCCCTCTTCGACTTCTGCCAAGGATCGACCGCTGACTGCTCCAGGACGCCTGCAAAACTGCAACAAAGTAGCAAGACGACTACCAGCAACATTGTAGCGCCTCATTGTGCTGGTTTTCTCGACTGTTTCCTGGTGGTGCATGTTCTGGGCGTCATCTGCCTTCACCCTGCACTGCAAGCCAAGAAGAAATCTCCTGTGGGTCGACGGAATCCTTCAGTCCAAGTTTGGTGGAGGTAAGTCCTTGCCTCCCCACGCTAGACTGCAAACCTGTATACTGCATGATTTGCAGCCGCTCCGGCTCCTGTGCACTCTTCCAGGATTTCCTTTGTGCACAGCCTAGCCTGGGTCCCCAGCACTCCGTCCTGCAGTGCTCAACCCTCTGAGTTGGCCTCCGGCGTCGTGGGACCCTCCTTTGTGACTCTGAGCCAGCTCTGGTTCACCAATCTTCTAAGTGCCTGTTTGGGTACTTCTGCGGGTGTTGCCTGCTTCTGTGGGGCTCTCTGAGTTGCTGAGTGCCCCCTCTGTCTCCTCCTCCAAGGGGCGACATCCTGGTACTTCCTGGTCCTCAGCAGCACCCAAAAACCTCTACCGTGACCCTTGCAGCTAGCAAGGCTTGTTTGCGGTATTTCTGCGTGGGAACACTTCTGCAACCTTCATCGCGACGTGGGACATCTTCCTTCCAAAGGAGAAGTTCCTAGTCCTCTTTGTTGTTGCAGAATTCCAAGTTTCTTCCATCCGGAGGCAGCTTCCTTGCACCTTCATCCGGGGTTTCCTGGGCTCCTTCCCTCCCGGACACTATCGCGACTCTCGGACTTGGTCCCCTTGCCTTGCAGTTCCTCAGGTCCAGGAATCCGTCTTCAGTGCTTTGCTGGTGTTTGTGGTTCTTGCAGAATTCCCCTATCACGACTATTGTGTTCTTTTGGGGTAGTAGGTGTACTTTACTCCTACTTTTCAGGGTCTTGGGGTGGGGTATCTTGGACACCTGTACTGTTTTCTTGCAGTCCCAGCGACCCTCTACAAGCTCCCATAGGTCTGGGGTCCATTCATGATTCGCATTCCACTTTTGGAGTATATGGTTTGTGTTGCCCCTGGACCTATGTTTGCTTATTGCAACCTATTGTAAATCTAGACTGTTTGCATTACTTTTCTGACTCTTACTTACCTGTTTTGGGTTTGTATACATATCACTTGTGTATATTACTTACCTTCTTACAGAGGGTACTCACTGAGATATTTGTGGCATATTGTCATAAAAAATTAAGTACCTTTATTTTTAATAACTCTGAGTATTGTGTTTCTTATGATATTGTGCATATGATATAAGTGGTATAGTAGGAGCTTTGCATGTCTCCATGTCAGCCTAATCTGCTTTGCCATTGCTACCTTCTATCAGCCTAAGCTGCTGGAAACACCTCTATTCTACTAATAAGGGATAACTGGACCTGGCACAGGGTGTACCACAGGGTACCCGCTATAAGCCAGGCCAGCCTCCTACAACTATCATATGTAGTTTTTTGCAACTCCCTCTCAAACCTTTCCCCCTACTCCGCTCACTTTTTCTCATCAAGAGAACATCTTAATAGACCAAGAAATAGCATCTCTTCTTCAAAAACCACTAATAGTTCTTTCGCACCCCCATGCCAGTGGATTCATCAGTAAGATTTTTCTGGTTCAAAAGAAAGTCGGATTCTCAATTAGTACTCAATCTATATCAGTTCAACTCTTGGATTGTCTATTGACATTTCAAGATGGAGGGCATACATCTCCTGCAAGATCTATTACAGGAAGGGGATTGGATGGTGCGTCTCGACCTCAATTTTGGAAGCGGGAGCTGAAATATGCTTTTATCCCGTTTTCCATGATTCACAGGTTTCTCTCCCAGGCTCGTTGCCAGATGGCAGAGTTGATTCTAATAAAACCATTTTGAAGAGCTCAATCATGGTTTCCTGAGACAATGGAGCTGTGTTGTACTCCACCAGACCAGATCCTGCCATCCTGGGATCTATTGTTAGATCCAATGGGTTATCCTCTTCCTCTGATTCAGGAGGGACAGTTGTCTCTCATGGAATGGAGAATTTCGGGGGGCTTCAGCAAATCTCAGAGTTTTCAGACAGCACTAGATTTTTTCTTTCTCTGTCCCTTGCGCCTAGTACACATAAGAGCTACACCTCCACGGCGGTGTGGCTTGGTGTCCAAGATAGTGGACGGATAACGATGAGGCCTCTGGCCTCAGACCCAGTAATCGTCCCTAATCCGCCTTTTAACTAAGGTCATCGCCCACTAAAAGTAGGCAGAGGCTCTCGCCATCGATTGGGGCCCAGAAGTGGAGAGTGTCCTTGTGAGATGAAGCAGGCGGCTGTGACATGGCCTGGGTTGTGTGGCTGCTGGGCCACAGTCCGCAGAGGTGAATGGCTGCAGACCTACGAGGTGGCTTTCGTGGCTGTCTGACCTGCCCGAGGAAATGGATAGTGGGCACGGTGGAGGAGCAGGAGACCCCGGTAGGGGCGAACTGTGAGCCGGGACCTGCACGGCGAGAGGGACTGATGCAGGCCTGGGACAGCTGGTGGCTGACAACATTGGAGATGGAGGTGAGTGGGAGCTGACAGGCCCCGGAAGGAGCGCAGGGCTGTCAGCCCGCTCCCCACCTCCCTTGTTCCACTGTGCCTAGTGAGGATGGCCTTCATGAAGTCCAAGGTGCAGCGCAGCCCAGGGACTTAGCCACCTACAGATTCAACCACCTAAGAAGGTGCGCGCAAGCGCAGCGTCTGCCTAGAGAAACCCAATATTATAATTGCTACACTTGTTTGTGGAGTCTGGACTGCTTGAGGTTGTGAGTGCCCAGCTCTTTGTCCTTCCACCATGGGGCGAACCAAGACCAAAAACAGCTGCTCAGGCTTGGGAGCTCACTCTTGCTCATTTGACTCTGAGAGTTTGCTGGCCGGCACCCCAGTGATCTGTGTACCTCCTACAGATCTACAGCCTCCACAGGACAAGCTTGGTATTGTACTCCAGGAGATCAGGGAGTCGGACCTCGCCATTGAACAAAGGCTAGGTGCTATAACTACAGATATCACGCTACTCAAAGATGAACACAGTAAGTTGGCTGAGAAGGTTAGGACCCACAAAGCAAGTATTTCTTCTCTGATACCAGCCAGGATGGAACGCACTGCACAAATAACCAAAGTGACCCAGTAGGTAGAGCTGCTACAAGAGCATGCAGAAGATGTTGAGGGCTGGATGCATCGAAACAATGTCCGTACTGTAGGAATACCAGGGGGCACAGAAGGCTCCAACGCAATGCAGTACATTGAAAACTGGCTCAAAACTGCAGTCACTCCAGGGGGGTTGTCGGACTTCTTGGTGGTTGAGAAGGCCCTCAGAGTCCCTAATAAAAATCCAGTCCCCCGTGCACCTGCTCCTCCATTTGTAGCCAATATTTTGAACTATAAAGATCACTATGCGCTTCTAAAGGCAGCTAGTGATCAAGCTCCAATACTGCTAGATAAAATAAGGATCTCCATTTTCCCTGATTACATGATGTCAGTACAGTTCCGGCGCGTCACCTTCCAAGAAAATAAGCGTAAACTACAATCAGAGGGCCTCTCATATGCGCTTTTATGCCCTGCTAAACTCAAAGTCTTGTACAAGCAACAAGACCATTTTTTGGACATTCTATAAATGGCGCAAGAATGGTCGGAGCAGACTATACCACACCCAGGGGAGCCCAACTGTGAGGAGCGCCGGCTCTCAATGACTCAGAGAAGACGTTGGAGTCCGGTAGCTAGCCCCCACTAGAATCCGGGGAGCACCCCGCCCCCGCAACAAGAATTAATAGGTCCACTTGAGGCACTCAGATCTGCCTCCCAGCTTCGCACAAGAAGGAGACCAAGAAGCTCCAGCTTATCACAGTACAGTGGGTCTCAATTGGACTCAGCGGGCAGTATGGCGCTGTTCCCCTCGATTACTCCTCAAATGGTTCGCAATCTCTAACTGTGGACTCGGCAGGCCCGCATTACTATAGCGACTGCCCCGATGGATGGTGGGGACTTCCTATTGCACAGCTGCAGAAATATGATAAAGTGCATGTTGATACTAGTTGTACAATGTGTGATTGGGCAGACCCTTGTGGTCTGCGTGCTCTGCTAGCTCAGAGATACCCTTCCCATAATCACTGCATAATAGTAAAGAACTTAGGCATGCCCTCAACATCTTTGCTTTTTCTGTCACAAGGTTCCGGGCCTGGGTAGGCCTCCCTTCACTTTCCACCACAACGCAATAGTACTGGCTATGTGTGACCCCTGCAAGTGCAAAGGCAAAAGTTTGCTGTTGCTCATGATGTTAAAGTTTGTTGAAAGGTTTGTTTGAATGTCTGGAAGATGCTGGACTGAAAATTTAGTAATTTTGGTAGCTCAAAGATTGCAGTCACCTACACTGACTTACACACTGGCTAGACTGAGCTTCGTCGGTCCCAGTCTTATAGGCTCCACCACTGGTTCAATGTCTGCGGGCCGCAAGTCATATTATATCCTCACCTGGAATATATGGGGTTGGGCACAATTCACAAATGTCACAGAGTGTTGGCCCAGTTATCTGGGAGGCGAGTGCAGATTGTATATCTGCAAGAAACACATCTTATAACTACAGAGGCCAAAAAGCTGCAGAAGAGTTGTAGAGGTCAGCTCTTTCACACATCCCACTCTGCCAATGTTCAGGGGTCTGCAATCTGGCTTTGGGCGGGGGGACCCTTTGCGACTCAAGAAGGGGTACACTAGATAGGAGGCCCTTGGTGCTAGGATGCATTTATGTCCCTAATGCCAAACAGGAGAAATACTGGTCACATTTAACAACTATCCTGGCAGACTGGGTGCAGTACCCCGGGTGCTGGGCGGTGATTGTAATACAGTATTGGATGCCTCCTTGGATCGATCTCACCGTCCGCTCTCCACAGCCGCAGCTGCGCACAAAGCTAAATCCCTACAACAAGGGGTGTTAAGTTGGTCACTGATTGATCCCTGGCGCAACCGCAACATAGGCCTGTACGAGTACTCTTTTAACTCCTACCTCTACTTGCTGCACTCCCGTCTTGACAGATTTCTCTGCTCCTCACATTTACTACCCATCATCACATATACTACATATCTCACAAAACATTTTCCAACCATAACCCGTTAGAGATTGCATTTAACTAGGGTCGGGCACCAGCTCCCATCCCCACTTGGAGGATGCAGGCTTCAATGTTAGAAATTATCCCTCCTGTAACTCACTGGCCAGCACCATAGACAATTATTTTGTTAGAAACACTGGTTCAGCCTCTTCCCCAGTACTGAAATGGGATACTTTTAAGGTAGTAATATGGGGCGCTTCTATGAGCGCACAAGTGGGAGCACAGCAGGAAATATAAACTGCACTTGAAAGAATAGAAGATGACATAAACCAGTGGAAACAAGCAGTAGCGAGGAAAGAAACGGATGGGGCACGACTTCAGGCAGAGAGAGTAGCGAACGCTGAGCATCTAGAGAGATTAAGGTTGATAGACTACAGGGAGCACCAGCAAAGAGCACACGTGGAAGTGGACAAATCAGGCACTTTACTCGCCCAGCTTGTCTGCCCCACCCCGTCCCCCGCTTCAATCCTTTCTGTTATTTCTCCAATCTCAGGCACGGTCTCCATGCAGATAGAGATCAGTGCTGCATTCCAAGAATTTTACACCAAACTTTACACAGGCCTGGCCTCCCCCACCCCCAGGGGCAGTGTCCTTCTATTTGCATGGGATACAGTTGTCTAAAGTGATGGCAACTGATCGAGAGTCCTTGGGTGCCTTAACCACATCGGGTGAGGTCAGAGGGGCTATCAGGGACATGGCACGAAATAAAATCAAACATTCAGACTGGTTACCCACTGAGTTGTACTCTGTCTATATAGATAAGTTGACCCCACGATTAGAAAAACTATTTGCTGCATCGTTACAGGCCGCTTTCCTTCCCCCATCTACACAGCAAGCTATAGTCACTTCCCTGTTAAAACCCCGCAAGCTACCATCAGATTTATCATCCTACAGGCCATTCTCAATCCTAAATACTGAGTATAAGATACTGAGTAAAATCCTAGCATGGCGTCTGCTTCCATTGCTGCTGCAACTCCTTCACAGTGATCAGTGCGGCTTTGTCCCGAAATGCAATACATCATTAAAAATACACCGATTGTTTCATGTGATGAATGCCACTCGGGCGATGCCCTTATGCTTGCTGGCTGTCACTGGATATCAGGCATGCATCTGATACTCTCAACTTGAATTTCATGCCTACAGTGCTGGTCCGATATGGAATACTGGCCCCCTAGATTTCCTGGGTGAAGCTCCTATTCGCGGACCCAACGGTGAGACTGAAAACTGGGTCCTGCATCTCCGCACCCTTTACAATCTCTCGAGGTACCCGCCAGAGCTGTCCACTATCTCCCTTACTGTTTGTGCTAGCAGTTGAACCTATAGCGCAGCTGTTGCGACAGAGAGTGGCAAACTGGGAGATCCCATTAAACGGCACAGCCCACGCGGTCTCTCTTTATGCAGACGATATGATTCTGTACTTAAGAGACCTGCACCAGGACTTAACGAGCATAGCTGAGACGCTGTCAGAGTTTGGCCACCTTCAAATTAATACAGATAAATCTTGTGCCTTCTCATTCCTGCCCAGTCTAAGACCTTCTTCCCTAATGTTTGGGCCTGCTTCAATTCACATTGCCCCACACACATTTAGGTACTTGGGCATTCAAATATACCGAGAGCCACAGGATATGATAAATGGGAACCTCCTGCCGTTGGTTAACGCCTTTAAGCCCCAAGTTAGGTTTTGGACCACATTGCCTGTGTCAGTGGCCGGTAGGCTTGCCCTGTCAAAGATGGTGCTCCTCCCCGGGCTACTGTATTATTTTGTTAATCTATTGGTCAAATACCTGCCTGGCTGTTCCGCATGCTGAACACTCTACTGACAGAGCTTGTGTGGGGAGGCGGCAACTGTCTACACGCATACCCCTGTACCATACCACTTCAACATACCAATGCAAGGCATACCACTTCCTCTGGAGACGTTAACAACTCAACCTTTAGGGGTGTGGGAACAATCTGAACCCGTGACACTCACAGCACTGTTCACAGATGGGATGCTAATGTAACACTCTGATTTTGTACATGCCCATGGATTGCCAGACAATTTATTTTTAGTGCACGCTAGCATACTACATTATGTGCGTCAGTACTGGGTGCCTGAAGGGAAAGAACCAAACGCACACATACTCCTTAAGGCACTGCACATTATGGCACAGGCCTCTCACTTAATTAGGGGGTTATACCAGGGAATCAAAACACATACATGGACCTTGCTGGTGCCACAACACACCAAATGGCAGGATGATTTGTCCCGTGTTATTACTGACAAGGAGTGGGAATTTCTGCTGATATCCCCTGAAACTATGTCCTGCAATGCGAGGTTAAAATTTATTCAGTCCTCTATTTTTCATAGAGCATATCTCCCCCAAGCCGGATAAATAAGATGTTTCCTGGCGCAGTGGCGGGTTCCCCCCGTTCTCACAGGGCAGAGGCGGACTTGCTGCATATGCTATGGAACTGTCCGGCCCTTGCTGTAGACTGGTAGGAGAATGCCCTGTCCCCGTCAGACCATAGAGAACATTCTCACGGGAAGACTCCTGCATCCTAGGCCTTTACTCTCGGCCCCAAAAGGCCAAGGTATCCACACGGCTCAGTGACCTGGCATTATTAAGCCAAACGCTTGTGGGAGGAGGTGGCGGAATGGGGGCTGTCAGAGAGCGGTGCACTGTGTAGGGAGAAATACTGAAGGCTGTGCAAAATACCTATGCATTGCAGTGGGTCATGCTATTAGAAAGATTTAAGGGGCAAACGATGGTTAGTAGTGAGGATAAACACTAGACTGCCTCCAAAACCATCATGTACATAAAGTTAACCGTACACCATGAACTTTTAAGTGGAATGCCTTAAGTCTGGGTAGTCAATCTAACCTCCACTATAGCTTTAATTAGTGGCTGACGCCAGTGCTTAATTTGTAAATAAAAAGGTGCCGGTGCCCAAAGTCCTCGCTTAAACACGCGACTGCTGCAATTAAATGTGCGAACACGGAATACTGAGGCAGCGTAATCCTGAAGCCATCTCGGGCCTCTTCAATCCATTTAAAGCCACTCCCTGCTCTGCTCCTTCAGCTCCCCCCTGCAGCTTCCTACTTTCTCTCATTGTGACGCTTTTTTGTTTTTCTCTTCCTCCGTCTTTCCCAAATGTGTCTTTTGCTCGCAGCAAATGCTTGAGGCAGAAGACTAAGCGCCGGCCCTGAAAAATAAGGGCTGTGCTCAGCACCGGAAACAACAAGTACAAATTAAGCACTGGCTGACGCAATCTGTAGTTAAAAGTTGGGAGGGGAGAGGATTAGGGTGAAAGTAATAGGTATGCAAACATGCTATCCTTCCTTGTTGTCTTTGAAAACACTTAATCCATGATAAAGAAGGGATCCTGATTGTACATTGCGACAACGTTTTTCACATTTGATAATGTGCCATATGTCTGTGTTTTCACTTTCAATAAAGTTTGTAGAAAAAAAGAGAGAGATATGCCTCCGCTTGGAAGCGATAGATGGATTTGTACAGTCAAAAGTGGTGTGGATCCCTTGGGGACAACAGTGCAAATGATTGCCAATTTCCTGTCTCATTTAACATCGAAAGGGCTGGCGTACAGAACAGTCAACAATTTTTGTTCTGCTATTTCGGCAAGGCATCTCCAGATTGACGGCAAAGCAATTGTTGAACACCCTTTGATATGTAAACTCCCTCGCAGTGTGCGTATGGTACGGCCACCTCTTCGGAAATTTTCTTCCCTTTGGGATGTTAATGTGGTTTTAAAACTTTTATAAGTGTGGCCGCCTAATGAGGATCTTTATAGGAAACAATTATTGGTGAAATTACCGCTCTTGCTTTGTTTGATTTCCTGTCGAGGAGTGTAGGATGTCGAAGCCCTCGACATCGAAGGTAGGTTTTTTACTCCAACAGGGGGTTCTTTTCGTATTCTTAAACACACAAAGGCAATTTCTAATTGTATACGTTATCCAAGTTTCAGGGATAATGCTAAGTTGTGTGTGGTACAGTCCATAAAAGTATAAGAAGATGTTACTCATGAATTACGCAGGGATCACTGTGGTCAATTATTGATTTCACTTTAGGAACCCTTTGGTCCTGCCTCATCAGCCACTCTGGCAAGATGGGTTAGGTGGCTTTTGGAAGAGGCAGGGATTGATATCTCCATATTTGGGGCTCACTCGGTGAGGTGAGCTATATCTTCGAAAGCTTTTGCATCAGAGTTCAGGTTGGAGGTCACTATGACGTGACCGATTGGTTGTCAGATTCTACTTTCAAGTTGTTTTATCATAAACCTATTGTGGATGTTGCATCTGGTATTATTGCTCACCTTTGAACTAGCATAATCCGAAGCCTCCAGTCCTGACATAGAATCAAATATTTCTGGCATTTGCGTCAAGAATTTTCCATTCTATTAAGGAAATGGTGCTGAGGAATTTCCCGCCCATCTCAAGTGCAAATTTTCATAACGTTATAATGATATGATGTTATGATATTATGCTTTTCCCATCCTGTATTTGATGCATTGATCTATTGGGTTGGTTGTTACAACATTGTTTTTTCTTACAGATGAACAACCGGCTTAGAAGTCAGGGTTGAATCGAGCCAGAAGCAGGCAGCATGACAGATGTCCCAGTTCAAGGTTGCACCGGTTGTGCTTGTTCGTTACCTTTCTTCAGGTGTGGGACCACAGTGGAATTCAGACATCGATGTTGGTCGGTTGGACTTGTTTCAAGTTTCTCACTGTTGTTGGTCATTTGATACGTGATGAGCAAAGAAAGAGGATGGACTATGTTCGCAAGGGACTTTATAGTATATGACGGGCACTTATTGGTGGGTTATATGGAAGGTATTCATGCCTCATGAAAAATGTAGTATTGTGTTATTTTGTTTTTTCGTTGACTGCTGTGTTTGCTAGTAAAAGAGAGAGAAATATAATCCTCGCCTCTGTGTCCTTAATAGAATTGAAAATTCTTGACACAAATGCTACAACATTTTTGATTGTGCCATTTCCCAAACAAATGGGCACATGTTTTCCCATTTGCGCAGGAAATACGATTCCCAGCGGGTTGCACACATTTGGGCTTGATAACGCGTCAGAATCTTGATAAGTAAACTTACAAGGAGAAAACGTCTAGGCCAATGAACCTTTTGACCACGTTTGGAGACTTCCCAGAACAAGATGTCCTTTTAGCAACACAATCAATATGTCAATAACTCCATCAATACTCACAATAACTAATCATTAAGCTAATCAATGACCTTCAATAAAGATTAACAAAGCGAACGCACCATGACCTTTCAGCCATGAATAACCACACAAATCTAGTTAAGTGTTAGGAAATGTATTCCCTTTTAGTTACAATCTAATATCGTATTTATTAGTTTCAATATCAACAAGCACGTCAAAAACACTATAACTTGACAATCAGAGCAAAACTTTATCAAAGCATAGATCATGAACATTTAGAATGAAGCACAACGTTAATATGAATCAACTTCAGCAGAGTATCATTAGTACGTTATTCAACCAAGCAAGAATTTAGTCATTTGTCTATTTGCACCCGATACTAGTGAACACCCTAACTATCCTCGAATTAGCATCAGCATGTTGGGCTTCATGCAAAACAATTTAGCAAACACAAATTTGGAAAACATCTAACTATGGCCTCTATCAAAAGAGCAGTTGGTACCTAGAAAGGAAAGGCAAACAGACAATTACAATTTTCATCAGATAGTTACCCGTCCAACGTATCAGCAATCAGCGTCAGTCTTCGTCCTCAGTACATCAGTCGATTCACCATCAGCAAGATCGGACGGGTTAAAGAGTCTCTACATAGCATAGCTAAGGAATAGGAACTTCCCTTATATGGAGGCGAAGTAAACATTTGATCAGATGATTAAAGACAGAGCCAGTGGATGTGAAACAACGGTTAACATCAATGGTCGTGATAAAAAAAAAATCAAATTGTCAATTGTCAAACTGAAAATACTTTTCTAAGTTGGATCTCAGAAGCACCTAACAGCAGGTGAAATTGCATCAAGACTTCAGACACTTAACAGAGGGTATCTTACAATTTAACAGGTTGCCATCTGGGCTCTCAGCCAGTGTGTTTCAGAGACTGATGGCGAACATGTTGTGTGGAATCAAGAACCTGGTCTTCTTCCAAGATGACATATTAGTCTTTGAGGAAGATTTTGCTGACCACAAGAAGACATTGGTTGAAGTTTTGACTTGAATTGCTGAAGCAGGGATGACTTTACGCAAAGACAAATGCAGATTTCTGATAAAAGAGGTTGAGTACCTTGGACATCTCATTACAGGTGCAATAGTGAATCCACAAGTCCTCAATGACAAGTACACGCTAAGATTGTTCATGGGACTCTTGGAGTACTTTGCAAAATTTGTGAACGATTTATCAGGCAAGTTGAATCTGCTGAGAGAGCTATTAAAAGAAAGGAAAGACTTTGAGTGGGAAGAAGCTCTACAAGCGGACTTCAATAAGCTCAAGATTGACGTTTCACATGCTGAAACTTTGGTTCCATTCCAATTTGGCTTCAGTACAATTCTCAGAGTAGATGCAAGTGCAATTGGAGTTGGTGCTGTGCTTGCACAAATGCATGGAAAAGCTGAAAGAATGGAAGCTTTCGCTTCTCGCTCATTGTCTGACACGGAAAAAAAAATTCTGTCATTGAGCAAGAACCGTTAGCTGCCACCTGGGCCACAAATAATTTCTGTATTTTCATTTGGGGTAGCAGATTCATTCTCAGGACGATCACAAGTCTGTTTTGCAAGTGCTGGGCCCAAATGGCACGATCCATTGTTCTAAACACCTAGCAAGATTGGCTGCTAAGTTACAAAACTATGATTGTGATTTGGAATATCTGCTGGGGTAGAAGAGCAAAGTGGCAGTTTGCTTGTCAAGATTACCAGACAAGACTTCTGATGATTGTGGTTTTGATTCTGAGGAAGTAGTGGCTGACACATATGATGAAACTCAAGGTTTGAAAGGATGTGTGTCTATGAATGAGTGGATGGTTGCCATGGAGGAGGATTTGGTCTTTGAGACTGTACGATAAATGCTCAGGGGTGGGATGAGAAGAGAGAGCACATTTCCTGAAACATTTACACACTTCCATAAAGTCATGGGAGAGTTGTCCCTAGTAGGAAATAAGCTAATCATGACAAAGGAATAATTTGTGCCACCATCTGCTGTTAGAGAAAAACTCAGAAGGTCCACAAGGGGCATTTGGGACAAACAGTTACACTCAAGAGGCTTAAAGAGAGAATTTGGTGGCCAAAAAGAGAAGGTTAAAAGGTGTGCAGTATGAACAAATTCTGAAAAAGGTTAAGAGTTGCCCTAGGAGTGACGGAACATAATCTATATTCGGTTGAGGCAAAGATTGCATGGGAGAAGGTTTGCTTTTATGAGCTTGTTTTGCTGCCCTCCTGAGCATGAGAGATATACTGGAGTGATGGTTGATGTAAAATCCAGATGATTGGAAATGGTTTTCATGAAATGTATCAACACTAAAGTCTCAATTGCGGTGCTAGGAGAAAGATTCAGAAGAGAAGGTATACCTTCTAATTGATCACAGATAATAGCACTCTACTCACTTCCAATGATATGCAAAAATGTCTGGCTGACTGAGGAGTTAAACATGTGCGTATTTCAAATTATAACCCCCAAAGTGATGGCCAGGTTGAGAGTGTTAAATATTTGGTGAAAGGTGGAGAAGGCTGTCTCAGTTTATTGTGTACACCTATGGTGTTGCACCCTATACTGAGTCCAGTCAATCCTTAGTGATAGTGGTTTGGTGCCTAGAAAACCAAAGCTCTCTAGGGGTAGCTGTGGAGAGCTGCTTAGGCTTATCAAGAAGGAGTGTAAAGCACTTACAATACCAGCATAGTCAGTCAGTGATGTTCAGACAAGAAATGACCACACCAAGTGTTAGAAAAATAAAGTATGCTTTAATATAACACTAGTACTAATCTAACATTTGTGTATCGCCACTTGGAGATATCTCCACACAATAATTATACTTGGTAACAAACAGGAAAAGCATAGAAGTAAATGGGACCTATCAGGAGGGCAAAGCATACACTAAGAAAGTGGTATAAGAATGGAGGTGCCCAACCAGGGTAAGTGTGTTAGGATCCCAGGGGCTTGGGGGAGTACAAAATCACACAAGGTAAGTATCATAGATCCTCCAGGCGACTGTGTGTTGAGGTGCTATCTAGTCAGGAGTCTCATAGGCTAACACTGGACCATCACGGTTGGAATTTTCAGGATTCAGGAACCCTTCCCAGAGGACACTGAGGAAACCAGTTGGCACATGATAAGTTGGATAGTGCCTCAACCCAGAAAAGTGGAGTACCCACACCATGGAGCCTGGGTGCACAGGGGTGAAGTTACATTGGAAACCTTTGTTGGGGGTCAATGGGAGCCTCGTTAATCCAGCTGCTGTTGTGACCCATGGACCAGGTTGGTGATACCCAAGGGTGGGTTCCAAACAAAAAGAACCTGGAAAAGAAGGAGGCAGAGTGCAGACCACTCGGAGATGTCCAGCTGCAGGGTCCAGGTGATGCAGGAAGATCCTTTGAGTTGCCCACGAGCTGTCTCACCTCGGTTGCCGGATTGCAGCGTGGTCAGTGGTCAGCAGAATCACCAGAAAGCATTGGAAGGAGAAGTTGCAGGGAATTATGCAGGATTTGGAGGACCAGCACAGTACTTAACCTTGGAGGGTTGTCAGGCCTGGCCCTCAGCAAGCAGGAGAGCCAGCTGGAATTGTTGGACCCCCCACGAGGACCTATTGGCCGCAGGACCAGGGAGTTGCAGGGAGGCCTCAGCAGCACAACAAAAGAAGGAGTCCCACACCACAGGAGTTGCAGAGTGATGGAGGCTGGGGCTTCTTGGAGCTTGAAGATCTCCTGGAGATCTCCTGGAGGTTGGGTCAATAAGCCTTGGTAACAGCAACAGCAACAGCACAGGGGTTCTGTCCCAGTGGCCACAGCAAAGGCCCACCACCTTCCAAGCTGGACAGAAGATAAGTTGAACCTCAAAGGGACCACAGAACCACCACCCGTGTTGCAGAGCCTTTTTGATGTCTGCGTGACAGCAGGATCCACCAGCCGGGCATTGTAGTAGGGGTGTCTGCAGATGCAGTGGAGTGACTCCTTCACTCCAAGGGAGATTCCTTCTTGCTTCCTGGTGCACACAGAGTCCTTGTGACCCTGGAGGATGCATAGCCATGGATCTTGCAAAATTCTGGCAGGAGCCGGAGAAACAGTGTTGCAATGGGAGCCCTCCCAACTGGATACAGTTTTGTTTCAGTTCCTTTATAGAGTCTTGCTCAATGAATTTGGGTTCCCGCCCTGTGGGGAGCCCTCAAGTAACCCTAAAAAGTGGTTGGACACTATCTGCGGTGACCCACCTATCAGAGGGGGTCAGGGACGTCACCCACCTGGCTTGACCAGTCAGATGCTCCTAGGAGCCTCTGCACATCTTATTCCCAAGATGTCAGAATTAATTGGCCACCTGACAGAACTCTGTGCACCTTCCTAGGAAAGGAGCTGGACAGAGGGGTGGTCACTCCCCAGTGCTTTGTGTGGTTTCACACCAGAGCAGGTACCCGGGGTTCCTGCACTGCTGCCAACTGGTTTATGCAATGTCCCCATTCAGAGCAGTCTGGTGGCACTGAGAGGCCACCCCAGCCAGAGACACCCATTTCAAAGGGAGAGGTGGTCATACCTCTCTCCTACAGAAAATCCTTTGATCTGCATTGTCCTGGAGGAGGAGGGCATAATAGTGTCTATGGTCAGCAGGAGCAGCAGATCTGAGGGATCCTCTGAGGAACCCCCAGAGTACATGGCATCATGCAACTATCACTGGAATCAGTGTAGTTGCATGATTCCTATATGTTTGATACCAAACATGCCTAGGATCGGTGAAGCCATTATATAGTTGGATGACTAGTGTTGACCAATGTCCATTACATACTGTAAAATGTCTTCTCCCCACTCACAAAGCCCAGGGAATGGAGTCTGTGGTTTTAGGGGCACCTCTGCTCATGCAGGGGTGCCCTCACCTTCAGGACCATGCACCCTGTCCTTGGGCTGAAGGGCCTACCATAGGGGTGAGCTACAGTGTCCATGTGCAGTAACCACGATATAAGGCAAGCGTTATATCTAAAGTGAAAGATGCATGCACCATTTACCCAGGCCTGCAGACACAGGTTGCATGGGCTTCCATGGGTGGCATAATACATGCTGCAGCCCATGGAAGACATCTGGTGTACCAATGCCCTGGGTACCTACTTACCATATACTAGGGTTCTTACCTGGGTGCACCACTATGCTAATTGTGGGGTATAAAACTTACTAGGTAGCCATATTTAGAGGAGAGAGCACTGACACTGGGGTCCTGGTAGCAGGATCCCAGTGCACTACAGTCTAAACACACTGACACAAGACACAAAATGGGGTTAACTATGCTACAAAGATGCTACTTTCCTATATAACCCCCCCCACCCAAACATAAGGGAATGAGACTAACCTTGTCCAGTTGAGTCTTCATTCTCTAAGTGGAAATATCTGGAAAGTTCATCTGCGTTGGCATGGTTACTCCCAGGTCTATGTTCCACTGAAAAGTCCATCCCCTGTAGGGAAATGGACCACCTCAAAAGTTTTGGGTTTTCACCTTTTACCTGTTTAAGGCAAAGTAGGAGCTTGTGGTTTGTCTGAACAACGAAGTGAGTGCCAAACAGGTATGACCTCAGCTTCTTCAAGGCAAAAGGTTTCCCTTTCTATGGTTGACCAACATTTCTCTCTGAGGAGGTCAACCTTCTGCTGATAAAAGATACTGATTGATCCTGTCTCTCTTCATTAAGCTGAGAAAGTACTACTCCTATTCCTATTTCTGAAGCCTCTGTCTGGACAATGAATTCCTTTGAGTAGTCAGGGCTTTTAAGAATTGGCCCTGAGCACATGGCCTTTTTCAGGGAATCAAGGGCTTCTTGACAGTTAACTGTCCATTGTAACTTTTTAGGCATCTCTTTAGAGGTAAGCTCATTCAAGGGGGTCACAATGGAACCATACCCTTTTACAAATCTCCTGTAATACCCAGACAGGCCCAGAAAATCTCTGACCTGAGTCTGAGTAGTTGGAGCAACCCAATCTATAATGGTCTGGGTTTTGCTCTGTAAGGGTTGGACTTGGCCTCTACCTACCAGGTCTCCAAAGCAAACCACTTTTCTCTGCCCTATCTGGCTTTTGGTAGCCTTGATAATGAGGCCTACCCTTTTCAAGGACTTAAATACCCTCCCGGGGTGGACCAGGTGATCCTGCCAGGTGGAGCTAAAGACATCAACATCATCTAGATATGCTGCACTAAAGTCTTCCAGGTCTGCCAGAACTTGATTTGTCAACCTTGGTAATGTGGCAGGTGCATTTTTTAAACCAAAGGGAATCATAGTGAAGTGATAATGCCCACCAGGTATGGGAAATGCTGTTTTAGGTTTAGCAGCATTAGTTAATTTGATCTGCCAATAACCTGCAATCAAATGTAAAATATTGCGATACTTCACTACAGCCAGAGTTTCTATTAACTTATCTGCACTGGTGATAGGATGGACATCAGTCTTAGTGACTGCATTGAGGCATCTGTAATCTACACAAAACCTCATCTCTCTCTTTCCGCTATGGTAATGAGGCTTTGGCACAAGTGCTACAGGACTAGCCCAAGGGCTGTCTTGGGGCTCAACAACCCCCAAATCAAGCATCTTTTGGACTTCTGACATGGTCAGGTTGCCTGTAGATTTTACTCTTAACAGGTAAACTATCACCCTGACTACCCAAACCAAAAGTTTAGAGATACCTGATGTTACAAGCATCCAAGTCAGTAGTGATCTTTCGTATGGAAAGTCACTGATGACCAAATGTAAAGGCAATGCAAGTGTTTTATCACACCGATGCACCACTAATGCATAGCCTTTTCTTCAAACTTCTTAAAAGTTTAGAACTGTAGAGTATGGTGGGTATGCATATATTACTCTAGTACCATTCTTTAGTTGAGGGAGCTGACCAAACTCAGGAGTCTAGGTATGGGGCTCTTAAGTTCCAGGAACTTAGGACCCATTGTACAGCTATGCAACTCAAGACAGGTAGCAACCCTACTAAATGTATGCTATTGGACATGTGCATAGACTTCATCTAAGGGTTTTGTGCACATGTTGCAAACCAGTTTCAACAACATTATGGGAAACATGAAAATAAACAAGCACTGGCAAAGCCAACTAATCCGAAATTTGGTGGGCAGTCTTTTGGTTTTGACAATGTCAGCCTTGTTTTTAGCTAGCTTTTGTAAAACGTTATTGTTGTGGGAGTTGCCAGGCTCTCACCATTATAACAAACATTGACACAAATCAAAAATATTTTTTGATCTCTAAAAGGACACATTGCCAAAGTAGTTCCTGGCACTAAACAAAACTACTTTGTGTTCCAATATGCTCCTCGTGAAAGAATAAAATGTTATAACTCAAAGTAAAGCCAGACGATAGATAGATCGAGAGAGAGTTAGAATTTTAATAAAAACAGAAAGGTCTTGGTTAACGCCAATCCAAATAAGTGGCCCAATTCTTAGTCATAAAGGTGCACCCATGGTATGCCTTATCATTAGTGCAGAATTATGGCTTTCATGAATTCACAGGAATATACAGAAGTAGACCAGGAATTTGCACTCCTAGAAAATATTTCTGAACTGTATTTTAGCACGAACAAAAATGCATGTGTAGATTTGCTCAAACAAAAATCTATTGACGTATACAAGTTCACTTTCCTTCAAACCACTTTTTCTCAACCCTGGAAGAACTTCTACTTCTGCCCTTGTCAGAAGTAAATTTCCAACCTTACTCAGTATGGGAAAAGATTTGAGAAGAGCTGGCGAAAATCCCAAAAACATGCAAGTTAGTAGGTTTGCACAAACTCAAAGGCATTCCAACCCTAGAACTATTGCTTACTGCTTCCTCTAGCTCAAATATGTAGATCTGCGGAAAGGTGGGTAATTAAGGAAATTGCTAGTATTCAAACTCTAGCATAATCAGGGAGCCTATTGTCAGAGCTCTTATGTAATGAGATTGGTGCCATAATTTGTCGCCGCACTACATGGCTCCAAAGGGACAAGCAGATTGCTTTTACAGGACAAGTAGATTTAAGAAGCACCCTGTCCCATGGACAAGTAGATATTTTATTAAATTCCACACCCCTGTATCCATATATCCTGTGTGGAAATTCTTTTGCATCACAGATGGAACTGGACCCTTTCTGTGGGTGTTCTTTCTGTGTTTTGTGGCATAAATACAACTGCTTATAAGCAGTTCTTCGGACATCAGGTTTCAACCTCCATGAAGGCAATTGATCTTCCCAGCTGTTTTTAATTAAACCTATATTACTTTGCCAATACTATCTTGATTTTTATTTCTCAGACTTTCCTCCAACAGGCTGTCACTTGTGTGTTTGGGCTCAATTTCGGCTTGTGCTTGGACAGCTCTGGAGTTGGGGCGAGGCTCAACATCTTGCAACACTCAAGACTGGGATATTTCCAGTACAAATGGGGGATATTTTTCCTATTTGTGTGGGAAAAAACTATGTGGGACGGACACATTTGAGCTTTATCCGGCCCTTGTGAGCAGAATTTGTGGACACTAGAGTGCCACCTGGTATGTTACAGGAAGTCTCCAATGCTTTGCACAGGTAGTCTTCAGCCTAGGAAGGCCATCAGTCATTCATAGCACTATTTCAAACATCTTGCCTGCCCCCAGAGTGATTGAATCAATGTGGTGAAGAAGGACAGGCGTGTTATCATTTTTTTAAATGCCTCATGGTCTGGACCTTGACTGTCTGAGGAAGGAGGTGAGTTAAGCTCCACCAGTTGGCCCTGCTGCTGAACTGACACCGAGAGTCTATGTGTGCCCAGTAATTTTCAGGTGGTAAAAACAAAGATAAGATAACTCAGGTGGGAGAACATGGTGGCTAGGTAGGTAGCGGGCCGTGGGAGGATCGCATTGGGCTCAGAGTGCTCGTGTCCCTAGTATATGGAAGGAGGTACAGTTAACTCACGCTGCCGAAGATAGCGCCTGGTGGGAGCGTTAAGACATATTTCAGAGGCGGAATCAATGGCTTACCAGCATATTTGGTGATTTTGATGGTCCGCGGTGGCCAGCGGTGCCGAAGGGAGCCGCATTGGAGGGCTTCCAGTGGGAGCATAGCTCTGCGCATACCGCGTCCACCCCTTGGTTCCAGGCAGCTTGTGGTGTTTGAAGAGAAAAAGAAGCAGTGGGGAGAATTCCCTTCCGGGGCAGAAGAGGTAGAGGCAGCACATGTGAGTTTCAACAGGCAAGGTATAGGGAGCAGCTTGTACTTTCCTGGAAACAAATCTGGCATTAGGAGGGCTAGCAGAGCAAGGTAATTTTTGCCCCTCCGTTTATTCTGGGGAACTTGAAATTTTACCTGGGAGGGAGGAACTCGGCATGCATGGCCCCAGTGGCCTGATTTCTGATAAAAAGCAGGGGGGAGGAACAGGAGTAAATAAATCTGGCTCTGTATATTTTCTAAGAAGTGGCAAGAGGGCTAAAGTAAAAGCAGTTTTCGTTGGAGGTGGCGCCCCCGTAAAACCATTAAACTAGGCACCCAAAAGGAACAACCCTGGAGTATTACTGGTAAAGATTATAACATTTCAAACTTGCTTGTTGGAGGGCTACTAAGTAAAAGAACTAAGATAACCCCATCTTTAAAAACATATTTAAAAGTTTTACCTGGAGCCTTAGAAAGGGATGAAAGGGAGCCAGAACAACAAGGTACTTACAAGGAGAAAGATCTGCAAATCGGGGCTGGGAACTCTGGTGCAAATCAAATCACCCATATTTGTATTTTTAATAGATTCCATGCTCTGGTGCACTTGGAGGATAGACACGATGGCAGACACTTTCCAGTTGATCCAGGAGGTGGGGTACTGTATGTGGGCCCTCTAGGATGTAGGGTGGCTAGGATATTGGGGTCAGACAAGGGCACCCCACAGCAGGATCAAACATCTCAACCGACAAACCTACTGGGCATGTCCCCTTCAGTTAGGTTATCGAGGGCTGAGGATGAGACTAAGAGGAGTTTGGTAGAGGAGGACCCTATACAACCCATTGCAGGGATGCTGGGAGCCTTATCTTTGGAGGTTATGGGAGGCTTTGAGCCCTCCAATGCCAATCAGAAAGAGATAAGAGATCTTTGGGAAGTTCTTGGAACTCAGATTGAAGACTTGGCAGGGTGGATTGCCGCCCTTGAGGAGGAAATAGGACTCTTGAAAAATACGGTAGAAAAGAACTCTGGGCAAATTCAAAGCCTGAAAGCAGGAGAGGAAAGTGTTAGGTCCAAACTTGAATCCTTGGAGAATAATCAGTGAAGAAGTAACTTGAGGCTTCTGAAAATCCCAGAGGGGCTGGAAGGTAGTGACTTGAAGGGGTTCATAGTCTGTTTGATCAAACAAGGTGTGCAGACTGAAGAAACAGAAGAAGCCATTGCAAGGGATGTTCAAAGGATGCACAGGGACCCATTTAGGAAACCTCTGCATAGAGATGAGACAAGAAAAATGTTGGTTAGCTTCCACACATACACAATTAATGAACGTATTCTAGTAGTCGCTTTAAACCAGAAGTCTTTAAAGGTGGAAGGAATTTCTTCTGAGATCAGATCAGATCTTTTAAGTACGACATTAAATAGGCAATGGGAGTTATGGAAAATAATTGATGTGCTGAAAGAGTTGGGAGCCACAGCCCACTTGAAACTTCAGGAGTTTTTAAAAGTTATGGCAAATAATCAAATGTATTATTTCCGAGACTGTAGAGAGGTAGACGAGCTGATCAAAATGTTAGAAAAGAGCGGTCAATCTGGTTAACTCAATTGGTTGTTTGGCAATGTTTAATTCTGAGCCCAGGGGAAATCTCCCAGGGCGATAGCGCCCAGAGAAAGAAACGGGGGGGGGGGTGTTCTCCCAGGATGTCAAGGGTGTCAAGGGTAGAGGCGTGGGTTCCCCTTGGGTACGTAGGGATGGGATGGATTGGGGGAGGTGATGGGGAGCACTGGGTGGGAAGCATAAAGGGAAAAAATGAAAAAAAGGTCCTTTATGTCGTGAAAAGGGAGGGAGTTGGAAAAAGAAGAGAAGTGGGCTTGAGACCTATTTGGAAGGATGACGGTAAAGGACTTGAAACGCCTGTCATGGAATGTTAATGGCCTGCGGATGAAGAGCAGACGAAAGAGGTTAGTGCAATATTTGAAGAATGCCCCAGCTGATGTGCTGATCTTGCAGGAAACACATCTTTCCAAGCAAGAATGTCTTGAGGTATTTCAATGATGTAGATGGGTACAGCAGATAATAGGTTCTAACTACATAGGAGGTAGTAAGGGGGAGGCCATCTTAATTAAGAACAATACTAATATATCTTTTGTTGAAGGCCCAGTAGACAAATCTGGGAGGTGGGTGTACGGAAACTATTTGCGTAGGTCGTGCTTTCACATTGGTGGGATATTATGGTCCTAACAGAGATGATATAGCCCCATTGATAGAGGTGTCTCACCTTTTGTTCCAATCTTGTGACTCTCTAATATGGGTGGGGGACTCCAATGTTGTATTGAACTATGAACTGGATAGATCCTCGCATAGCAGGTCGAGAGTTAATGAGAAAATGCAAGCTCAGCTGTGTGTAATGATAACCCAATTTGGGCTATACGATGTATAGAGAGAGAAGATAGGACATGAGAGAGACTATACTTATAATAATAAAAAAATATAGCCATCAGTCCAGGATTGACTACTTTTTAATAGATTGTGGCTTAAAAGCGTTCGTAGAGGAGGTATTACATGTCAGGGCACATCTATCAGACCATTCTGCTATTAATTTGAAAATCAGGTTGCCGGTAAATAAGGGGCAAAGAAGATAGAACCCTATTATTGTATGAAGAGGTAGTAGTGGAGTTACGGGTGGAAACAGAGGAATTTTTCAATCTTAACAAAGAGTCAGCTCCACCAGCTATAGTATGGGACACTTTTAAAGCTTTTTTGAGGGGGAGACTGACAAGGGCGGCCTCATATAGGAGGAAAATCTATAATGAGGAGATAAGTAGATTAGAAAATTGGGTACAGCAGATTGAGCAGAGATTAGCACATACGAACCTTGAGGAGGACGAAGTCAGTCAGTTATGCAAACCAGGTCATAAGGCTCGCTCGGAATTGGCAGGGGTTATAGATAGAAGTATCATATTGAGATGTGAGGTTAATAGGGTGGCGCATTTTGTGTATGAGGAAAACAGCAGTAAAATGCTGGCCTGGAAAATAAAAACCGATACAGTTAGAAATAGGGTGGCAGAAATTCAGGATGGAGACCCAGAGGAGTTTAAGAGTAGTAGAAAGGAGGTGGAAGAAAGTTTTCTGAATTTTTTAAAGAAATTATATACAGAGGAATTAGAGGTCTCATCAGAGTCAGTGAAGAGATGGCTAGGGGGAGTAGAACTAACTGCTTTGAGCGAAGAAGAAAGCAAGGCAGTCAATGAACTGATTAAGATGATAGAAGTAGAGTGTGCCATAAAATCCTGTAAATTAGGGAAGGCACCATGACCAGATGGGTTACCCATGGAAATTTATAGAGCCCTGGGGAGTAGTATTACGAATTTCTGAGGGAACTGTTTACTAATATTATAGAGGCTGACTGGAAGCTACCCCCTTCTTGGAAAGAAGCTATCATTACAATAATTTTTAAACCAGATAAAAACTCTAAAAAATGTGAATCATATCGCCCAATATCCCTTCTAAACTGTGTTTATAAAATCTTCGCAAACATTTTTGGCAGATATATTAGTGGGTGTTGTGGGGAAGCTTATACATACAGATCAGAAAGGTTTTCTAAAAGGGAGACACATGCATGAATTGATACATGGCCTGGTAGGCTCATCGACTTAGCCACCACATGTCAAGCCCCGCTAGCGGTTGTGATGGTTGATGTGACAAAGGCGTTCAACAGGGTTAACTGGAGTTATTTAAATACAATAAGTGAGGGCTATAACCTGGGTGGACATTTTATAAGGACATTACAAAAAATCTATCGCGACCCTAGTGCAAGAATTCTGGTTAACGATTCACTAGCCCCCCCCCCCCTTTAGGATAGAAAGGGGAACGAGACAGGGGTGTCCGTTATCTCCATTATTATTCAATCTTTATATTGAACCACTGGCCAGTAGAATTAGAAGCGATCAGAGAATTCCCCCATTCATGTGTAGTTACTTATCTAGGTAGGTCTCTTTATATGCGGACGATTTAATGAGCTATATGTCTAATTTAAGTCAGGCTAAACCTGCATCGGAAGAATTGATGGTAGAATTTGGGGGAATCTCCGGCTATGAGGTCAAAAATCAAACGATGGAGGTCATAGCTTTGAATATGGAAATAAGTAGCCCTGTAATTAAGAAAGAGGAGGTCAAGTACTTGGGGATTACCATAATTCATGACATAAATAAATTAGCAGAAATAAACTTTATGAAGGTGATGAAGGAAGCAGATCACTTAATGAAGAGATGGTTAAATCTCTCTCTTACTATTGTAGGGTGGGTAAATTTAATTAAAATGATTATTGTACCTAAGTTTACTTTTATTTTCAATTCAATACCATTAATGTACAACAAAGATTGCTTCAGGAAACTCCAAGAAACAATAAGTAGCTTTATTTGGGCTTCTAAGGGGGTTTGTATTTCTTGGAAAAAGTTGAGAAGAAAGAAAGAGAAAGGAGGGCTGGTGGTACCTGCCATACAATATTATGCATGTGCATTCTTTTTGAAAATGCAAGGGAGCTTTTTAACTTGCCAGGTTGCTCGCAACTGGGGCAGTTCTTGATAGCGATGATGGAGGAAAACAGTGAGTTACAGAAGAGCTTTTTGTATAAGTTTGGGGACCCCAAATTCTTTAAAAAGGTTTGATTTAAGGTGTTACAGGATTTAGCAAGACTCTTGTACATGGTTAGGAGGGTTACAAATACTGCCATACCATAGTGAACATGCCCCTGTTTGGGACTCCCCTGGTTCACCGGACTGGTCTCACGATGCTTTGACAACCCCATTGAAAGAAGCTGGATTTTCCGAGTGGGGCCAATTTTGTATTAATGGAGAAGTTAGGTCAAATAAAAACCTTAATAGGGAGGCAGGGGGTCATTTGTCTAAATTTAAATATCTCCAGACAATAGCTTGGGTGAGGCATCTGAATGAGGAAGTGGGGGTAGTAATAATTTGGAGGAGCAGTTGCAATTTAAAACTCCTTTGAAGAAAGAAGTAGCCAGATGGTACTGGTTGATTTTGGATACTGCAGATGGCGAATTCACCCTTCCGGAAGAGTTATGGAAAGAATGCTTGTCGGAGCTTCAGCAAAAAGATTTATGGCAAGTATCTATTACATTTTTGTATAACACAGTTAACCTGGCTGCTTTAAGAAGAAATCATTTGTTTTCAATTCATAGAGTCTTTTGGACACCAGCAAAGCTCTCCAGACTAGATCAAGGCAACATGGTCAGATGTAAAAAGTGTGGGCTCGGCGTCTGCGGATGACCTACATATGTTTCTGGAAACTCCACAGCTTAGTAAGTTTTGGGAAGAGGTTGATGACGCAATCAGCAAAATACTCCCCATAAGCCCTAAGGTAAGCACCTCGTTAGTAATTTTTGGATGTTCGCATTACCAATGAAGATCAAAAGGGATGGCGTTAAGTTGCTTTTTTACATCATGCTCATAGTAAGGAGGGAGATTTGTAAAAAATGGATCAGTGTTTCCCCTCCTACTCTTTTAGATTGGAAAGACTCCCTAATGTACAACTTAGTTAGATACGTGGGAAGATATTAGGAAAAATAGGTTTTGGAACCCTAAGAAACAATGGTTGGAAAGATGAGAGAATACGGGTGTGTAGTAAGGTAGGTGTGGTCCGATGATTATACACACTTCTGAGTAAACCACTATATCCCGACAATATGTTGGCAATTGGTTACAGCAGAGGTCAGTTGCATTCCAGATAGGGGTGGTCTTGCTGAGCTAGGCCACAAGTAAGAATCTGTAAAATCTGCACTTAAAGACCCCTCCTCTCTCTTAATGGAACGGTGGAAGATAAATGAGGACCACAAAAAATAAAAATAACTGGTGGTTAATTATGTTGCTCAAGAGATCTAAGTTTTGTTTCGTCATTGTTTTAATTCATCATAAAGTAACGTAGAAGGTTAATGTGGCTGGAGCACAGATTTAACTACAGTTGCCACATCTCATATAGAAAAATACCAACCAGATGTCACATTTAAAGATTCTGCAAAGGCCTGAGCATGATACTTACTCAGAACGTCACATAAAATTGCCTGTATTCAATTGGAGCAAGGAGTTTCTATCTTTGTTTATTCTAATTATCCACCAAGGATCGTTAAATGCAGCCATATAACACATTTTGTAAGTGCTTTCTTCTTATATGTATTGTTTCGAGTGTGTGCTGATAAGAGAAAAAATGCAAGCTTTTTGTGATTTTTATTACTTTAATAATGGCTGGGACCTTGAAATAGTGGTCACGCTGGTAAAAAGAAATGGGCAGGTGGGAATCCTATTTGTAACCTTCAGATCACAGATTTGTATTGTATGTAGATCACTCAGTTTATTACTCCTTTTGTCAAAGAGATCCATTTGTTACTTGCACTTAAGTTACAATATAGCACAGTGGGCGATGAACAGGCACAGAAGAGCTGCATGCAAACTGCAAAGCATTTGTCTAGAGCCTTGTTTTTTTTACACTCTTTCTTTATTCCAATGTTGCTAAAAGGGGTTCCTTTGGGAAGGAATACAGTCTTATTAGCACAGGCAACTGCTGCATTATGTTTTAAATCCGGACTTTGTGTTTATCCAGACAAGTGCTCATAACATATAAGTTCTCATTATGACATTGGCGGTAAATGCCACTTACCGCCATGCTGACTGCCGCCGACATACCACCGCGGCGGCGGATATCCGTTCACCATATTATGACACATACACACCAATCGGTCACTATTCAGACACAGACACAGACACAAGTCTGCCAGCCCAAAGGTCAGTGATAAACTGGCAGTGTCAAAACCCACACCATTACGCCAACAGAACAACGCCCACAACATTACGACCCATGAATCACCACGGCGGACATTCAGTGGCGGTACATACCGCTGCGCTCAAAATACACACACACATACAAAACAACACTACATTGGTCAATTTAAATAACACACACCTTACACCCATACACACACCACACTCACACCCTCACCACTATAAAACACACACCCACGTTACCCACAACCCTTTACCATTACAAACAATTGCCATGAGATAGACACCATGACCCCAGACACACACCACCATCACCTATACACCACCCACGCACCTTACAACACACACACCAACACATCACCCTACACACCCTCACCCACACCACTCACACTACACCCATGGCACCATAACGACACCCCAGATTCTCCGAGGAGCAGCTCAGTGTCATGGTGGAGGAAATCATCCAGGTAGTGCCACAGCTATTTGGATCACAGGTGCAGCAGAGATCCATTGCTAGGAAGATGGAGCTATGGCGAAGAATCGTGTACAGGGTCAACGCCGTGGCACAGCACCCAAGAACAAGGGATGACATCAGGAAAAGGTGGAACGACCTACTGGGTAAGATGCGTTCCATTGCAGCAAGACACCAACTCGCTGTACAGAGGACTGGCGGTGGACCCCACCTCCTCCTCCACAACTAACAACATGGGAGGAGCAAGTCTTGGCAATCATGCATCCTAACGGCCTGGCAGGAGTAGCAGGAGGACTGAACTCTGGCAAGTCAACTCTTTATTACTTTCACCCACCTACCTGCATGCCATCACATACCCCCACCCTCACTCCCATCACCCCACCACCTCCCACACATCCTACCATCACACATCACTCATCCCAATGCCAAGCCCAGCATGCCATACCAATGCATGGACACCCCTCACAGACCTGCATGGACAGCTATCACTAAAGCATGCACACTAGAGAGAATCACCTAGCCCACCACATAAAAACTCACACAAGGCAAAGCTGCCAGGGCAATAACAACCAAAGAGGGCAGCCCACTCATGCACAATATGTCACACACAGAAATAATAACACTGCATTTACATCCCCACAGGTATCCCAGCCAATGGCACTGGAGAGGAGGTGCGAGCAACATCCGGTCCCCCCACAGAAGAGGCCTACAGTAATGACAGCGACTCTGCTCGCCTGGATCTGGATGTCCAACCTGGCCCATCAGGGACCTCCGGACAGTCAGTTAGCCAGGCACAGTCACACACCACCACAGAGCCTCCCCCTCAGGAAACACCACCACAGCACCCACCCAGTGTACCCATACCTCTGTCCCCAGGCCACATCAATCAGCAATGTGTCCACCACTACAGGGACCCCAGGGCACAACACAAACCTAAGACAATCAGGGACCTGGGGTCAGTGGCAGTGGGAACATGGTTCAGGGGACAGAGGCACAGGAAAACAGGGAAGCTGGGAGGACTGCTGTGTGCCAGGGGGAGGACAAGCCCAGGGAACCGACTCTCCAGGAGGCACTCACGCTATCCTGAGAGTATACCAACATTCCCAGGATACGCTGGGCCAGATCCTAGACTATTTGCAGAAGAACATGCGTCTGCAGGAGGGAAAGTACCACAGGATCAGGGAGGACTTGAAGTCCATTAACACCACCCTGGTCTCTACTGCAGGGGTGCTGGCAGACATGGCCAACATAATGAGGGAGGCAGTGTCACACCAGCGGGCCCCTGCCACTAGCCAGACTACTGAACAGCCCTCCACCTCCGCTGCCACTAGTGGACAGGAGGCCCTGCCACAGGACCAACAGGCCACCAGAACCCCTCCCCCTGCAGAAGGAGAACCACCCTGCAAACGTTCCCTGCGATCAAGCCAGAAGCAAGAGACTATTGCCAAGACCCCGCCAGGAAATAATACTCTCCTATTGTCACCCTAGTGTCCCACCCTGTCATCCTGTCCACCTTGAACTGCCATTGCTCCCTTTCCCATGCCCCCTTGGACAATGCACCTGTGATACAAATAGCCTGGACTCTACCCTGGACTTTCCTCCATCATCACCCCAGCCCATTGCACTTCCCCCTTTCCTTCAGAGTACTGCAATAAACACACTTTGAAAAAATATATGGAGTATGTCAAATGATTTAAGTATGTATTTCTTTAACAAGGTTTAAACATTGCAATTCAACTGTACGGTAGTGTATACAGAGGAAAGACCTGTAGTTGGCACTCCAGGAGCGATAGTGGGGCACCAACATCTGCAAAAAGAGTTGTCAAAGGGTACATTGACTGGCCATAGAAGTGGGAAATAACAGCCTGCCAGTGAAAATGTCAAACACAAAACTGTCAATTATATGTGAGGTTACACTGTATTACCCGTGTGTCATTGGAAGTATTATTGTATCACTGCAGAGCTGTTGTCCTCATCCTCTGCCTCCTCATCTTCATTGTCCACAGGGACCACTGCTACCACACGTCTATCTCCAACCTCCTCCTCCTGCAGAAAAGGCACATGGCGTCTCAAGGCAAGGTTATACAACATGCAGCATGCCACGATTATCTGGCAGACCTTCTTAGGTGAGTAGCACAGGGATCCACCAGTTTGATGGAGGCACCGAAACTTGGCCTTCAGGAGGCCGAATGTACGTTCAATGATTCTTCTTGTTCGCCCATGTGCCTCATTCTAACGTTCCTCAGCCCTTATCCTGGGATTCCTCACAGTGGTCAGTAGCCATGAGAGGTTGGGGTAACCTGAGTCACCTGCAAATATCGAGGGACAACTGTAAGCCACACACTAACCCTTATGGCCCACTCCATACCCATACACCAACATCCACTGGGTGGGAACCAGGGCTCACCTATTAGCCACACTGTAAAGAAATGGCTCCCTGTTGCAGTTACCCCCCACTTTTTGCCTGATACTGATGCTGACTTGACTGAGAAGTGTGCTGGGACCCTGCTAACCAGGCCCCAGCACAAGTGTTCTTTCCCTAACCTGTACTTTTGATTCCACAATTGGCACACCCTGGCATTCAGATAAGTCCCTTGTAAGTGGTACCCCTGGTACCAAGGGCCCTGATGCCAAGGAAGGTCTCTAAGGGCTGCAGCATATCTTATGCCACCCTGGAGACCCCTCACTCAGCACAGACACCCTGCTTGCCAGCTTGTGTGTACTGGTGAGAACAAAACGAGTAAGTCGACATGGCACTCCCCTCAGGGTGCCATGCCAGCCTCTCACTGCCTATGCAGGTATAGATAAGTCACCCCTCTAGCAGGCCTTACAGCCCTAAGGCAGGGTGCACTATACCATAGGTGAGGGCACAAGTGCATGAGCACTGTGCCCCTACAGTGTCTAAGCAATACCTTAGACATTGTAAGTGCAGGGTAGCCATAAGAGTATATGGTCTGGGAGTCTGTTTTACACGAACTCCACAGCACCATAATGGCTACACTGAAAACTGGGAAGTTTGGTATCAAACTTCTCAGCACAATAAATGCACACTGATACCAGTGTACATTTTATTGTAAAATACACCCCAGAGGGCACCTTAGAGGTGCCCCCTGAAACCTTAACCAACTATCTGTGTAGGCTTACTGGTTCCAGCAGCCTGCCACACTAGAGACATGTTGCTGGCCCCATGGGGAGAGTGCCTTTGTCACTCTGAGGCCAATAACAAAGCCTGCACTGGGTGGAGATGCTAACACCTCCCCCAGGCAGGAGCTGTCACACCTGGCGGTGAGCCTCAAAGGCTCACCCCTTTGTGCCAGCACCGCAGGACACTCCAGCTAGTGGAGTTGCCCGCCCCCTCCGGCCCCGGCCCCCACTTTTGGCGGCAAGGCCGGAGAAAATAATGAGAAAAACAAGGAGGAGTCACTGGCCAGTCAGGACAGCCCCTAAGGTGTCCTGAGCTGAAGTGACTCCAACTTTTAGAAATCCTCCATCTTGCAGATGGAGGATTCCCCCAATAGGATTAGGGATGTGACCCCCTCCCCTTGGGAGGAGGCACAAAGAGGGTGTACTCACCCTCAGGGCTAGTAGCCATTGGCTACTAACCGCCCAGACCTAAACACGCCCTTAAATTTAGTATTTAAGGGCTTCCCTGAACCTAAGAATTGAGATTCCTGCAACTTACCGAAGAAGAAGACTGCTGAGCTGAAAACCCCTGCAGAAGAAAAAAGAAGACACCAACTGCTTTGGCCCCAGTCCTATCGGCCTGTCTCCTGCCTTCTAAAGAACCCTGCTCCAGCGACGCTTTCTCCAGGACCAGCGACCTCTGAATCCTCAGAGGACTGCCCTGCTTCCAAGAGACCAAGAAACTCCCGAGGACAGCGGCACTGCTCCAAAAGAACTGCGACTTTGTTTCAAGGAGCAGATTTAAAGACCCCTGCAACTCCCCGCAAGAAGCGTGAGACTTGCAACACTGCACCCGGCGACCCCGACTCGACTGGTGGAGAACCAACACCTCAGGGAGGACCCTCCGGCGACTCCGAGTCCGTGAGTAACCAAAGTTGTCCCCCCTGAGCCCCCACAGCGACGCCTGCAGAGGGAATCCCGAGGCTCCCCCTGACCGCGACTGCCTGAACTCCATTTCCCGACGGCTGGAAAAGACCCTACACCCGCAGCCCCCAGCACCTAAAGGAACGGAACTCCTGTGCAGGAGTGACCCCCAGGAAGCCCTCTCCCTTGCCCAGGTGGTGGCTACCCCGAGGAGCCCCCCCTTGCCTGCCTGCAACGCTGAAGAGATCCCTTGATCTCTCATTGATTTCCATTGAAAACCCAACGCTTGTTTCTACACTGCACCCGGCCGCCCCAGTGCCGCTGAGGGTGTACTTTTTGTGTGGACTTGTGTCCCCCCCGGTGCCCTACAAAACCCCCCTGGTCTGCCCTCCGAAGACGCGGGTACTTACCTGCTGGCAGACCGGAACCAGGGCACCCCCTTCTCTCCATTGAAGACTATGCGTTTTGGGCACCTCTTTGACCTCTGCACCTGACCGGCTCTGAGCTGCTGGTGTGGTAACTTTGGGGTTGCTCTGAATCCCCAACGGTGGGCTACCTTGGACCCAAACCTGAGACTTGTAAGTGATTTACTTACCTGACAAAAACTAACAAAAACTTACCTCCCCAGGAACTGTGAAAATTGCAGTGTCCACTTTTAAAACAGCTTATTGTGTTTTATGTAAAAAGTATACATGCTAATGTAATGATTCAAAGTTCCTAAAGTACTTACCTGCAATACCTTTCAAATTAGATATTACATGTAGAATTTGAACCTGTGGTTCTTAAAATAAACTAAGAAAAGATATTTTTCTATAACAAAACCTATTGGCTGGATTTGTCTCTGAGTGTGTGTTCCTCATTTATTGCCTGTGTGTATGTACAACAAATGCTTAACACTACTCCTTTGATAAGCCTACTGCTCGACCACACTACCACAAAATAGAGCATTAGTATTATCTCTTTTTGCCACTATCTTACCTCTAAGGGGAACCCTTGGACTCTGTGCATACTATTCCTTACTTTGAAATAGTGCATACAGAGCCAACTTCCTACATTGGTGGATCAGCGGTGGGGTACAAGACTTTGCATTTGCTGGACTACTCAGCCAATACCTGATCACACGACAAATTCCAAAAATTGTCATTAGAAATTGATTTTTTGCAATTTGAAATTTTTCTAAATTCTTAAAAGACCTGCTAGGGCCTTGTGTTAGATCCTGTTTAGCATTTCTTTTAGAGTTTAAAACTTTGGTAAAAGTTTGAATTAGAACCTAGAACTAGTTTTAGATTCTTAAAAAGTATTCCAACTTTTAGAAGCATAATGTCTAATACAGATGTGAATGTGGTGGAACTCGACACCACACCTTACCTCGCTCTACAGATGAGAGAGCTAAGGTCACTATGTAAACTAAAGAAAATAGCAATGGGCTCCAGACCTTCCAAACTACAGCTCCAGGAGCTGTTGGCAGAGTTTGAAAGAGCCAACCCCTCTGAGGATGGCAACACAGAGGATGAGTGTAGTGACTTGGAGGGTGATTCCCCCCCACCAGTCCTATCTAGGGAGGACAAGGCCTCTCAAGCCCTGACTCCAAACATAATAGTCAGAAATGCTGTGTCCCTCACAGGAGAGACCAACATCTCTGAAAACACTGGGGAGAGCCCCAGTGAAGAGGACATCCAATTAGCCAGGATGGCCAAAAGATTGGCTTTGGAAAGACAGATCCTAGCCATAGAAAGGGAAAGACAAGAGATGGGCCTAGGACCCATCAATGGTGGCAGCAACATAAATAGGGTCAGAGATTCTCCTGACATGTTGAAAATCCCTAAAGGGATTGTAACTAAATATGAAGATGGTGATGACATCACCAAATGGTTCACAGCTTTTGAGAGGGCTTGTGTAACCAGAAAAGTAAGCAAATCTCACTGGGGTGCTCTCCTTTGGGAAATGTTTACTGGAAAGTGTAGGGATAGACTCCTCACACTCTCTGGAAATGATGCAGAATCTTATGACCTCATGAAGGGAACCCTGATTGAGGGCTTTGGATTCTCCACTGAGGAGTATAGAATTAGATTCAGGGGGGCTCAAAAATCCTCGAGCCAGACCTGGGTTGATTTTGTAGACTACTCAGTGAAAACACTGGATGGTTGGGTAACTGGAAATGAAGTGCATGACTATGTTGGGCTTTATAATTTGTTTATGAAAGAACACATTTTAAGTAACTGCTTCAATGCAAAGTTGCATCAGTATCTGGTAGACCTAGGACCAACTTCTCCCCAAGAATTGGGAAAGAAGGCGGACCATTGGGTCAAGACTAGGGTAACCAAAACTTCCACTGGGGGTGACCAAAAGAAAGGGGTTACAAAACCTCCTCAGGAGAAAGTGGGTGACACTAGAAACAAAGAAAAAGAGTCCTCTGTAGGCCCCCAAAAACCAGACCAGGTGGGTGGGCCCCGAGACACAACTCAAAACAAAGGTGGGTACCAGGGTAAGAACTGGGATGCCACTAAGGCATGGTGCCATAACTGTAGACAGACAGGGCACCACACCAAGGACACTTCTTGCCCCAAAAACAAACCCCCTAGCAAAATCCCAGGGGTGACCAGTGTAGCCATTGGGGATGACTCCTCAGATGAGGAGGTCTTCATAGCCTTCAACTGGAAAAAGGGCCCAACAGGTGAGTTGGAGATTCCAGAGGGAAGTAGACACTTCCACCACCTACTGGTGAATGGAATCCCAGCCACTGCCCTGAGAGACACTTGTGCCAGTCACACTATTGTGCATGACAGGCTGGTGTTCTCAAACCAGTACATCCCAGGTGAGACTGCCAGAGTAAGAGTTAGCCCAGACAGGGTCACTGATAGGCCTGTGGCTTTTGTGCCCATAGAAGTGGGTGGGACTTTTAGCTGGAGAAGGGTGGTAGTCAGTACAGACCTCCCCCTTGATTGTCTCCTTGGAAATGACTACCCAGAGGTTAGTCAGAGCCCAAGAGAGGAACTGGTCCAGTGCCAGTCCTCTCCCAAGGATTCTGGAGTTCCTGCCTCTGCAGTAAATGCAAGTAGGCCCCAGAAGAAAAAGAAAAGGAAACAGAGTAGGAAAGGTGGACAACCTTTAGCCAAGGTTCCAGCAAGCCAAGGAGATTCTGCTCCAGTAGGGGAGAACTCCAAAAGTGGCTCTGATAAAGTCCAACCTGACCCACAAGAAGTCCTGGCTAGTCAGGCAACTGTTAAGTCTGAGTGGGTGGCTCCTCAGCTAACAGAAGAAAGAGTGGAAGAAGGGTGTTTACAACAAGATGTGGTAACCCCCCACTCTAATACAGCAGACAAGCACCCTGAACCCAAAGAAGCCTGTAACTTAGCCCCTTCCCTTGTAGGTGAAGAGCTAAAGGTGTGGTTCTGGGCACTGACAGCTGTCAGTGGCCTCTGCTGGGTGTTAGCCTTTATGGCTGCCCTATCCTTGGCATGGTGGTCAGACCCCATGCCAAATAGCAAGTTAGGCCCCCTGACCCTGTTGGTCATGGTGGGGTTACTCCAGCTCTGGGTAACCTCTTTGGGTAAGCTAGGGGTGACCCTGGCTAAGATAAGATTAGCAGAGGTGGATACCTCTAACCCCAAAATAGAGAGAATGGGTGAAGACATTAAAAGCACAGACAAGAGGCAGTTCAGATTAGGTCCTATCACTGTGGAAGTGGGTCAGTTCCCCAGAGGGAATGACCTGGACAGGAGGATGTAAGGCAGAGTAGACCCTGCAACAAACCAGCCTATTTCCTCTACTCTTCCTCGCCTGACAGACTAGGAAGACTCTCCCAGCTTTGGCTGAGTCTCCTGGCCTGTGGGCTGGGGGGGGCTTGTGTAAAGAAATGGCTCCCTGTTGCAGTTACCCCCCTCTTTTTGCCTGATACTGATGCTGACTTGACTGAGAAGTGTGCTGGGACCCTGCTAACCAGGCCCCAGCACCAGTGTTCTTTCCCTAACCTGTACTTTTGATTCCACAATTGGCACACCCTGGCATCCAGATAAGTCCCTTGTAAGTGGTACCCCTGGTACCAAGGGCCCTGATGCCAAGGAAGGTCTCTAAGGGCTGCAGCATATCTTATGCCACCCTGGAGACCCCTCACTCAGCACAGACACCCTGCTTGCCAGCTTGTGTGTACTGGTGAGAACAAAACGAGTAAGTCGACATGGCACTCCCCTCAGGGTGCCATGCCAGCCTCTCACTGCCTATGCAGGTATAGATAAGTCACCCCTCTAGCAGGCCTTACAGCCCTAAGGCAGGGAGCACTATACCATAGGTGAGGGCACCTGTGCATGAGCACTGTGCCCCTACAGTGTCTAAGCAATACCTTAGACATTGTAAGTGCAGGGTAGCCATAAGAGTATATGGTCTGGGAGTCTGTTTTACACGAACTCCACAGCACCATAATGGCTACACTGAAAACTGGGAAGTTTGGTATCAAACTTCTCAGCACAATAAATGCACACTCATACCAGTGTACATTTTATTGTAAAATACACCCCAGAGGGCACCTTAGAGGTGACCCCTGAAACCTTCACCAACTATCTGTGTAGGCTGACTGGTTCCAGCAGCCTGCCACACTAGAGACATGTTGCTGGCCCCATGGGGAGAGTGCCTTTGTCACTCTGAGGCCAGTAACAAAGCCTGCACTGGGTGGAGATGCTAACACCTCCCCCAGGCAGGAGCTGTCACACCTGGCGGTGAGCCTCAAAGGCTCACCCCTTTGTGCCAGCACCGCAGGACACTCCAGCTAGTGGAGTTGCCCGCCCCCTCCGGCCCCGGCCCCCACTTTTGGCGGCAAGGCCGGAGAAAATAATGAGAAAAACAAGGAGGAGTCACTGGCCAGTCAGGACAGCCCCTAAGGTGTCCTGAGCTGAAGTGAGTCCAACTTTTAGAAATCCTCCATCTTGCAGATGGAGGATTCCCCCAATAGGATTAGGGATGTGACCCCCTCCCCTTGGGAGGAGGCACAAAGAGGGTGTACTCACCCTCAGGGCTAGTAGCCATTGGCTACTAACCCCCCAGACCTAAACACGCCCTTAAATTTAGTATTTAAGGGCTTCCCTGAACCTAAGAATTGAGATTCCTGCAACTTACCGAAGAAGAAGACTGCTGAGCTGAAAACCCCTGCAGAAGAAGAAAGAAGACACCAACTGCTTTGGCCCCAGTCCTACCGGCCTGTCTCCTGCCTTCTAAAGAACCCTGCTCCAGCGACGCTTTCTCCAGGACCAGCGACCTCTGAATCCTCAGAGGACTGCCCTGCTTCCAAGAGACCAAGAAACTCCCGAGGACAGCGGCACTGCTCCAAAAGAACTGCGACTTTGTTTCAAGGAGCAGATTTAAAGACCCCTGCAACTCCCCGCAAGAAGCGTGAGACTTGCAACACTGCACCCGGCGACCCCGACTCGACTGGTGGAGAACCAACACCTCAGGGAGGACCCTCCGGCGACTCCGAGTCCGTGAGTAACCAAAGTTGTCCCCCCTGAGCCCCCACAGCGACGCCTGCAGAGGGAATCCCGAGGCTCCCCCTGACCGCGACTGCCTGAACTCCATTTCCCGACAGCTGGAAAAGACCCTGCACCCGCAGCCCCCAGCACCTAATGGAACGGAACTCCTGTGCAGGAGTGACCCCCAGGAAGCCCTCTCCCTTGCCCAGGTGGTGGCTACCCCGAGGAGCCCCCCCCCTTGCCTGCCTGCAACGCTGAAGAGATCCCTTGATCTCTCATTGATTTCCATTGAAAACCCGACGCTTGTTTCTACACTGCACCCGGCCGCCCCAGTGCCGCTGAGGGTGTACTTTTTGTGTGGACTTGTGTCCCCCCCGGTGCCCTACAAAACCCCCCTGGTCTGCCCTCCGAAGACGCGGGTACTTACCTGCTGGCAGACCGGAACCAGGGCACCCCCTTCTCTCCATTGAAGCCTATGCGTTTTGGGCACCTCTTTGACCTCTGCACCTGACCGGCCCTGAGCTGCTGGTGTGGTAACTTTGGGGTTGCTCTGAATCCCCAACGGTGGGCTACCTTGGACCCAAACCTGAGACTTGTAAGTGATTTACTTACCTGACAAAAACTAACAAAAACTTACCTCCCCAGGAACTGTGAAAATTGCAGTGTGTCCACTTTTAAAACAGCTTATTGTATTTTATGTAAAAAGTATACATGCTAATGTAATGATTCAAAGTTCCTAAAGTACTTACCTGCAATACCTTTCAAATGAGATATTACATGTAGAATTTGAACCTGTGGTTCTTAAAATAAACTAAGAAAATATATTTTTCTATAACAAAACCTATTGGCTGGATTTGTCTCTGAGTGTGTGTTCCTCATTTATTGCCTGTGTGTATGTACAACAAATGCTTAACACTACTCCTTTGATAAGCCTACTGCTCGACCACACTACCACAAAATAGAGCATTAATATTATCTCTTTTTGCCACTATCTTACCTCTAAGGGGAACCCTTGGACTCTGTGCATACTATTCCTTACTTTGAAATAGTGCATACAGAGCCAACTTCCTACACACACCCTGTGCCTCTGGAGTTGGGCCATCACAGTTGGGATGCTGCTATTCCTCAGGAGAAAGGCATCATGCACAGACCCAGGATACTTTGCATTGTCGTGGGAGATGTACTGGTCTGCCAAACACACCATCTGCACATTCATTCATTCAAAACTTTTTTGATTTCTGAAGACCTGTTCATTTAGCTGGGGGTGGGGTTGGGACAAATGCAATATGTGTTTCATCAATTGCCCCAATTATGTTAGGGATATGTCCCATTGCATAGAAGTCAGCCTTCACTGTGGCCAAATCCTCCACCTGGGGGAAAACAATGTAGCTGCACATGTGTTTATTCAGGGCAGCCAACACCCTGGTCAGCACTATTGACTATTGTCCTGTATGTACAATTGTGAACTGTGACACAGTTATGATCCATGGCCTGCCCCACCCCAGAAATGGCGTCTGCATGTTGTGTATGGAGTGACAGGTGGAAGTGAGGTCATTCCACTGACGTTGGGCGCCGTTGCGGGAGGCGCTCGGGAACCGCCGCACAACTCCTCATTGGTTATTATTGGGCCCTTTGGGGTACAGTGGCCAATGGTGATGTACGCTGGCGGTGACAGTATGCACTGCAGCTGACGTCACCGCCATTTTCTATCTGTTCACTCACTTGCTACCTGACCCTCAACAGGAGAGGACCTACACTGCATGTGCTGCTGTGACCTGTGTCTGGAACCTACCATGGCCCGTGTGACTGGCGAAAGGGCCCCTGCCTTCACCTCGGCAGAGTTGGAGAGACTAGTGGATGGGGTCCTACCCCAGTATGGACTGCTGTATGGCCTCCAGACCAACAGGTAAGTACACTGTGAGCATGATGCAAGCGACATGAATGCATGGAGTGGTGTGTGTGAAGGCCTCATGTGGGGGGTTGGTAGATGGGCCCTGGGCAGCGTGCAGCATGTATGCTGGGCCATGTCTGTGCGTAAGGGGATGGGAAGGGCTATGGTGGGCCATGAGTGTAACAGGCAGGATGGTGTAACTAATACCTTTCCCTGTGTACATTTCCTCTGCAGGTCAGCACCCATCAAAAGAAGGGTATATGGCATGCCATCGCCAAGGAGGTGCGGACCCTGGGGTCTACGGCAAGCAGAGCACCCACTGTCGGAAACGGTGGGAGGACCTGATACGCTAGACACGGAAGACGGCGGAGGCCCAGCCGGGGATGGCCTCCCAATGAGGAAAGGGTGCCCGTCGAACCCTGACCCCCCCCTGATGGCCTGCATACTAGCAGTGGCCCATCTGGAGCTGGATGGGCGCTTGGGGGCATCACATCAGCAAAAAGGGAGTGAGTACAGTGCCCATCATTACTACTTACACCTGGTGGGGTGGTATCCGGGTGGGGGATGTGTGCCTGTTGGTGCCCCTTGGCCAAGCCTGACATTGCAGAGTAGGTCCCATGTTGGGCAGGGTTCTGATATGAAATTGCTCCAACCTAGCTAGTAGGCATCCACTACTGGGCAGGGGTGTGTGGGTCCCAGGTATGCTGCAGTTGGTGGTATGTGTCCTCCCCACGCCCTGGTGGGCATTGTTACTGGTAGTGCATTGCATAGTGCGTAGGGCTGCTCCCTGTGTGTGAGGGTGCTGTGTACGCCAACGGTGGTGTTTGTGTAGCCAATGACCAAGTGTATCCTTTGTCCCACCCCTTTTTGTTTTGTCATCCTGTCCTTCTGTGCAATAGCATCATCTGGCGGATGAGCAGAGGCAACGGCGACGGAGGGAGCTGCAGCCCACAGGACCCAGGAGGCAGAGTCCACTGACGGTGAGGGCACTAGTGGGACGGAGGGCGAGGGGAGCACCACGGCAAAGACTGGAGGGGACAGTTCGGACAAGGATACCTCCTCCGATGGAAGCTCCCTGGTGGTGGCAGACACCTCTGTGACCACCCCAGCTACATGTACAGCCGCCACCCCTGTATCAGCACCGCCCTCCCAGCAGCCCCTCATTGAGTTGGCTGTGCCCGCTCACCCAGGAGGGTGGGCATCTCCTTCGCCCAAAGCACCTCAGGCCCTGCCCCAGTTAGCCCTGCTGCCCTGAGTGTGGAGGCTATTGACCTCCTGAGATCCATCTCTGTTGGGCAGTCAACCATTGTGAATGCCATCCAGAGGCTGGCAGCCCAAATGCAACAGACCAATGCATTTCTGGAGGGCATTCACACTGGCTTGGTGGTGTAACGGAGATCAATCCAGGCTCTGGCCTCCTCTCTGATGGCAGCCATTGTCCCTGTGTCCCCCCTCCAACTTCCTTAACCCAATCCCATTCCCCTCAAACCCAACCCATCCCAAGCACACAGGCTGACGAGTATGCACACAGGACAACACACAAGTGGCACAGGCAAACACAGGCACCACACTTCATCCCACAGGCACTCACACAAACACCATCCAGAAACAGACATACCTACATCCACTGCCTCCACTGTGTCCCCCTCCTCCTCATCCTCCACCTCCCTCCCAGTTGCGTCTACACTCACACCTGCATGCACTACATCATCATCCACTACTGCCATCACCAGCACATCTATCAGAGCACACACCTCACTGGCAGTCACCACCCCCAACATCCATGCACACGTCCCCTGTGTCCTCTCCCACTGTGTCTGTGCCCCCTCCTCCCAGGGTTCACAAACGCAAGCACTCAGACACCCAACAGCCATCTGCCTCACAACAGCATCCAGCCAATGCACCTGCACCCAAACACGGCAGACACCTCCTACAACCACTCTCTCTTCCTCCACTCCCAGACCTTCTCCCTCTCCCCGCCCCAATGTTCCTAAGCAGCTTTTCCTCTCCACCGTTGACCTCTTCCTTACCCCTCCCCCCCGTCCTTCACGTCTGGCCAGGGTGTGTAAAACCCAGGCAAGCACCTCAGCCACCCAGTCCACAGGCCCAGTAGTGTCCACAGCAACTCGTGGTGGGAATGGATCCAGGGCATCAGGAAGTTACATGGAAAGGGTGCCTACCCCAAGTGCTGCCAGGAAGGTCAAGGTGCCACTCCCAGCTGCTGCAAAGAAGAGCAAGGAGCCATCCCCAGCTGCTGTCAAGAGGAGCAAGGAGCCTTCCACAGCTGCTGCCAGGAAGGGCAAGGGGCCTGCACCAGCAGGCAGAAAGGACAAGGGGCCTTGTGCTGGGACTCAGTCGGAGCCCCCACCACCAACCATGGTGGTGCAGCCGTCGGAGGCTGCAGGGGATGGGCTGGAGCCTCCCCCCCCCACCAGCAGCAGCACCACCACCACCACCAGTGGGCAGCGGTCCGAGGCTGCAGGGGATGGGCTGGAGCCTCACCCAACCACCACCAGCAGCACCACCACTAGCAGCAGCAGCACCAGTGGGCAGCCGTCCGAGGCTGCAGGGGATGGGCAGGAGCTTCCCCTCAGAACCACTACCAGCAGCGGCAGCAGCAGCACCACCACCACCAGCAGTCGGACAGACGTCCAAGGCTGCAGGGGATGGGCAGGAGCCTCGATCTACAACTACCACCAGCAGCAGCACCACCACCACCACCACCAGCAATGGGCAGCCGTCCGAGGCTGCAGGGGATGGGCAGGAGCTTCTCCCCACAACCACCAGCAACAGCACCAGTGGGCAGTCATCCAAGGCTGCAGAGGATGGGCTGGAGCTTCCCCCCACCACCAGCGGCAACATCAGCATCACCACCACTGAGCAGCCGTTGCCACCGGCGGACAGTGTGTAGTCCTGCATCCATGGGCTGTTGTGCAGCCTGCCCCCTGCAAATCCTGTGGGTATAACACCCACCTGAGAGACTGTGACCTTGCACTTCCCAAGACCTGCATCACAGGGCACGATGCCCCCTCCAGAACCAGTTGGTATGGCACCCACTCACCCCATCCTCTCCAGGATGGAGATCACAGGGCACAACGCCCCCTCCAGAACCAGTGGGTATGGCACCCACTGACCCCATCCTCTCCAGGATGAAGATCACAGGGCACGATGCCCCCTCCAGAACCAATGGGGAAGACACCCACTCACCCCATCCTCTCCAGGATGAACATCACAGGGCACAATGCCCCCTCCAGAATGAGTGGGGAAGACACCGACTCACCCCATCCTGCCCAGGACCAAGCACAGGGCATGTTGCCCCCTCCAGAACCAGTTGGCAAATCACCCACTTGAGAGACTGTGGCCTACCACTCCCCAGGACCAAGCACAGGGCATGTTGCCCCCTCCAGAACCAGTGGGCGAGTCACCCACTCACCCCATCCTCCCGAGGACCAAGCACAGGGCATGTTGCCCCCTCCAGAACCAGTGGGCAAGTCACACACTTGAGAGACTGTGGCCTATCCCTCCCCAGGACCAAACACAGGGCATGTTGCCCCCTCCAGAACCAGTGGACAAGTCACCCACTTGAGAGATTGTGGCCTCACTCTCCAGGACCAAGCACAGGGCATGTTGCCCCCTTCAGAACCAGTGGGCAAGTCACCCACTTGAGAGACTGTGGCCTTGCACTCCCCAGGACCAAGCAGTGGGCAAGTCACCCACTTGAGAGACTGTGGCATTGCACTCCCCAGGACCAAGCAGTGGGCAAATCACCCACTCAAGAGACTGCGGCCTTGCACTCCCCAGGACCAAGCAGTGGGCAAGTCACCCACTCGAGAAACTGTGGCCTTGCACTCCCCAGGACCAAGTAGTGGGCAAGTCACTCACTTGAGAGAATGTGGCCTTGCACTCCCCAGGACCAAGCAGTGGGCAAATCACCCACATGAGAGACTGTGGCCTTGCACTCCCCAGGGCCAAGCAGTGGGCAAGTCACCCACTTGAGAGACGGTGGCCTTGCACTCCCTAGGCCAGCACACAGGGCATGTTGCCCCCTCCAGGTCCAGTGGTGTTGTTCCATCTGCTGGCTGAGGTGCCCCCCTCGATCCCTGTCCCCCTGAGGTGCCTCCCTATTTTTGAACTGATGCCCCTGCAGTGTTCTCTCCATGTTGTTGCAGGAGTCAAGTGGGGCCTGGGACTTTGTAATGTGGCCCTGTGGCCCACGAACATTGAGGACTGGGCAGTGTCCCTGATTTGTAAATATGAATATACTTTTAGAATGGATGCACGTATTACTACTGTATTTATCTTATTACACTCACTTTCATGTATTCTTGTTGTCATTGCATTATTCCTGAGGGGTACGGGGTAAATATGTTTTATTACTGCATCTGCTTGTGTGTATCGTGTTGGGGGTGGGGGTGTTGCGTGTTGCGTGTGTGTCACTCTCTTCCCCCCCCTTGTGTGCTAGGTGGTTGTACTCACCGTGGTCGTCTTCGCCGTCGTTGGTGTTCGTGGTGGAGCAAGACATAGAAAAGCATTGGGAATATATACAATTCAGGGTCCATGGCGGCGTGGTTTTTCCCTGAGTCTCCACAGGTGAGTCATTTCCCTTCTGTGCATTGTTTCCGCCAGGCTTTTGATGTCGTTGGTACTGTCCCGGAAAAGGTGGCAGTTTCCTGTGTCTTAATACAGTGGGCGGAACATTGTCTTTCACCTGGCTGTAGTGCGTTACCTCCGTGGTGCCTGTTGATTCCGCCCTAGCGGTCGGTGTGGTAAAGCTCTTTCTGCCATGGTCATAATTTGGTGGCATTCACCGCCAGCCTGTTTGCGGTATTACCGCCACTTTATCACCGACTGCCAGGGTTGTAATGAGGGCCATAATGCTTACCAGTGAGAGAGCGTAGCTTATATAATCAATATTAACTTGAAATGCTTATGAACTAATGTATAATAATGCTGCATAGAAAATGTATTAATATGTTCTGCTAAAACATGCGTTTGAAATGTGCCCACGGGGAGTGGCCACCAATATATACGGGGACTAATAAAACTGATTAATGATTATTAAATGTTTAATAAAATGTGATTTTGCACTAATACTGAAAGGCTATCTGTTAGACTTTTGCTTATAAAACACTAGGCCTTAGTTTGCATGAGTCGAGGCCTAGCTGCCTGACTCTCATATTAAATGTATTTTTCTAACGTGCATTGTGCTGACTTGCTAAAGGACATGAACTCTTGTTTTCTTCAAACTAGAAGCTGAATGTAACTGTAGTAGATCCGTTCTCATGAAATTCTACTTGCTTATAGAAACATTTTAGCTGAGTGCAACAGTGTAGATTGATGTTAGGTACAAGGTCGCCTAAACCGGTACAGACAATGGAACCACTGACAGGAGATGTGCAAAAGACCACGAGAGGATGAAATCATATCGGACATTCTACCCCCTGAAGATGTCAATTATAAGGACCAATAAACTACGCGAGAACTGTTATGGGGTAACAAATTCGATGAGCTAATGTAAAGTTAATTGGGTAGAGATAGTGGGGTGCAACACGTTAGCCAATTAGAATTTAGGGGAATGTACAACGAAAAAGGGATAAAAACCTATGACACGGGGAGTTACTTAGATTGGTTAGGGAAATGCTATTGATATGATACAGAAACTTTGTCACTCTGCTTAGTGACTTGCTGATTCACTTAGAACCATCCTTGTCCTTAGATTGCCCATTTATACTTTACCTCCTTGTGAGGGAAGTACCCCTTTTGCCTTTCCCTGCTTTGCTGAGTTCCTGACTGATGGCAAATCGACTGATATCCTGAGGACGAAGACCGAACCTGAGTGCTGACCCAAGTGGAGGGTAACTATGACAATGAAATTGTAATTGTCTGTTTGCTTTTCCTTTCTAGGTACCAACTGCTTACTTTTGACAGAGACCATAGATAGAGGTTTTTCCAAATTGATGTTGCTAAATTGTTTTGCATGAAGCCCAACATGCCAATGCTAATTCGAGGTTAGTTAAGGGGTTTACTAAATGACGCAAATAGACAAGTGACTGAATCTATGTTTTGTTGAACTGACGAGTTAATAACACTCTGCTGAAGTTAATCTATGTTGACGCTGTGTTATGTTCTAATAATTGCGATTCTTGCTTTGATGAAGTCTTATTCGAGTTGCCAAAATATGACAATGTTGATGAGCTTTTTGCTATTGAGATTAATAAATTTGCTATTAGAATTGTAATCAATAGGGAATAAATATCACTAAATCTTACTAAACTGGTGTGGTTATTCATGACTGAAAGGTCATGGTGGTTACTGAGTTTTATTAATGTCTTTGACTAAAGTGTATTGTCTTGTGATAGTGAATATTGATGATGTTATTGACATATTGATTGTTATGTTGATTAGCTATCTCGTCCTAAGGTGTCTTCAATCAGGGACAAAAGATTCATCGGCCTAAAACGAGTCCCAAAGTGAGTAAATTGGTCATAAAGGGACGCGTTAACAGTTCTGGTAGCAGAGTTCGGTTTGGCCCTTTGGGGGCCCTAGGACAGAGAATCATTGTTTAAATTTGTTTTTCGAGATAATGCAAATTGGAGGTATGATGTGTTTCTAAATTCCCCATGACTTTCCCGGAATCTCGGAGCCTGCCTTAGTGAGTTGGGAATGTTCTCAGCATTTTAGCATGTGTGAAGTAAAATTTGCGCTTGCTCAGCTTATGCTTATTGCAGGTGATTTGTGAAGGTTATGTGTGTTTAGGCCAAGTAATGTTGTTTTAGTAGGAGTGGGCGTACTCCGCAGTGTGAGAGTAGGGAAGTCGGCGAACTTCATGTGAGTGTGGCGCTTTGTGCTAAAAAATTATCCACGTGGTTGTTGTTGGTGATTTACGGACCCGTCGTGGGCTAAGACTCCTGAGTATATTGACAAGTGTAGGAGACAGTTGGGTTTATGTTGTAATTTGTGTGGTTTAATAGGTCAATCAGGCGTGGTTGACAAGTCGAGTTTGAGTCAAATTGTGTGAGTGAAACCTTCGATGGAGATTTGGCAAGTTTTAAAGTGCACTAGAACGAACCATTGACAAGTCGAGAGTAGGATTTGCGGGTCAAATTCTGCTTGCGTATGCGGGAGCTGAGAAGGAGACAGTAGTGGCCGAGGCTTCAAGTGAAATCTCTGTAAAGCTCTGAAGCGAATGTGTTACCCTTCCTGTAGTAAACCGGCAAATTTAAGTTTTTGTGGTTAAAGGTACTCACAATAATTTAGCATTAGACTGGTGTGAATCCAGTGTAAGGAGGACAAGCCGCAAGACTTTGTCAGCCGCAGTGTGTGTGAGTGTGATCTCAGTGGTACCGCGCTGGGATAGGTCAGTTGCCGAGAGGGGTCTCGCACGGATTGGCAGCCGTCCGTGAGAGGCAATAGGTTGAGAAAGGTGGGTGAAGAGTGTTCTGGGAATTAAAGTCACTTCCTGATTAGATTCTAAACAAAATAAAAGACGCGACAATTAAGTTCTTCAAGGCTTTGAGGAGTGCTTTAAAGGGAGATACATACATTATGGCGAGTGAAGGAGAGCCTACACCGCCTGAGGGTACTCCAGCTTATATTGTAATGGAGGAGAAGGGAGTGGCGCTGTGTCTTTGGATGAAGCAGTGGCGCAAATTAACAGAGAAGGAGGGATGCTTGGCGTTTCCAGAGCATGGAACGTTTAATACAAGAATTTTAGAGAATTTGAGGTGGATGTTAAGTGTTCAAAAACCGCCTCCGAGACCAGCTCAGTATGAGGCGTTAGCAATCTGGGATTTAATGGCCATACTACAAAGACAGCAGAAATTTTAAAGGAGAATGAAAAGGGCAGAAAAGACTATAGCTGAGGCTAGATGGGACAATTAGAGTAGGATGTGGAGGAGAGGAATAGTTGACAGACTTAAATTGTTCCCGGCAATAACACAAGAAGATGAGGCGCATGGAAAGAAAGCCACCTGCAAGACAGACAAGGGCTCTAGTAAGACAAAAGAGACGCAGAGGTCTTGGGTAGACGAAGATGACTCAGACGATGAGGAGTTTCTTAATCAGTTGTTACATGATCGCCCGCCACCTTATGCAATAAATGACAACTGCTCCGAGCACTAGTGCGGGTCCTGAGGATCCGACACAGAGTAAGGGTGTCTTGGGTACAGTGCAGACAAGTGATACAGTTTTGATACAGAATGGTGTCAGTGTACCCACTGCACCAGATACGCAGATACAGTTGCAACCTCCGCCGATACAGAGGATTTATCCAGATGTCCCAGTACTAGAGACAAATACGAGTCTGATGGTGCCGCCTGATCCGATATATATGAGATCAAAGCTAGTGCAGATTGAGCCAACTCCACAATTACTGCCCCAGCCAGAGCAACAGGTGTTACCATGTTACAATCTAGTTGCAAAGCCGCAGTCAGTACCTGCAGCAGCCACGGTGAGTGAAGCTTTGGGTGTTAGTGCTCCACTGGGTTTGGGACCTAGTCAGACCCCAGCTGCTATATCATTGCCAATTACTGTTGGTCCACCAGTACCGCTGTACGCGCAGGATAAGCCTGGCGTATGTGATCAGGGAATAATGACCCAAGAGGCAATAAGAGGAGGGTTCACAGGAACTCCCCAAGTAATAACACCAAGAGAACAGGCAGCAGAAGGACTCAGATCTTTGCTAGACCTCAATCCGATTGGGGCTCCTTTGGAGACAATGAGGCAAGCAGGGTTAAGTGTGTTAGCCCCACAGACAATGAGTGCAAATACGTCGCAGACACCATTGATACAGTCAGGAAATATTTCGTTGCAAGGCTTTTCCGTGCAACAGCTGAATAAATGGTTAGGAAATATAAACGCTTCACCAACTACTGCAGTGACCACAGAGAGGTCAGAGAGGGATGAATACTTACATTTTGTGAGACTGGGCATGGAAGCTGCAGAACTTTTGGAAAGGACAATGGGGTGAACAGATTAGAGTCGTACACAGAAGCAGAATTACGGTATCAGTGCCCAAAAATTACTAAAGAAGTGGGCAAGGTGCACCAGAGGTTGGCAAACCTGGTAGACAAATACGACATAGACATTGAGAATACTAAGCATTTGAAAAGAAGCTACAGATTAGACTTTGATCACATAAGGTCTACCGGAATGGAAGCGCATCTCAAAGAACTCCTGCAAAGTGCGCAAATCTGGGGAGCCTTAGAGAAGTGGGAAGGCAGATGGGCAAAGAAAAGAGATAAAGAGAAAGGTGACGGTCCGGAATCAAAGCAGGCTAAAGCCGCACCGGACACGGGGTCAATAAAAATATTACCAATGAGAGAGACAGCTGGAGGGGTGCTAGTCCATGTACCGTGGTCTAGGGGTGATATTTTGTCATTCACAAATGATTATCCCAGGTTAAGGGATAAGCCGATAGAGTGGTACCAGCAGACAGATAGGTTTGTGAAACTTGCGAAGTGTCTCTGCGAGGACTTCAATACCCTGTTTGAGATTATCGTTCCACCTGATTTATGGCTTGAGTGCAAGAGAGGTGTGGACTGGCCGACAGAGGAGCCAGCAAGGGATAAGGTTACTGGAGCACCATCACAAGATGTGATGAGGTATTACTGTAAAGTGATTGAGTTTTTGAAGCAGAAAGTGTCGCCGAAAGTAATTGATTGGCAGAAAATTGATCGAACCTTGTAGGAGGCCAAAGAGTCGATACATGCTTACTATGAGAGACTGTTGAAAGCGTTCAAACATTACGGTGGCACTGAGACCATAGAGACGAAAGACATGAATCATCTTGTGTTCAGGTTTGTTGAAGGGTTGAGACCAGGAATTAGCCAGATGATTAAGAATCATTTGATCTGTTGGCAGGCAAAGCCGATTGATGAGGTGTTGCAATATGCGAAATACTGTAGTGACGAGATTGAGCTGAAGCAGAGAAAGTTGAAGGAGAAGGTGATGGTAATGCAAATTAAGGCAGCACAGGCAGGAATGCAGGGAAATGGAGTACAGCAGGTAATACAGCAGCAACCGCACGGGAATGGCATGTTTCAGACACAGCCAAGAGGTCGAGGTTTTGTTAACCGCGGTCCAGACTTGAATAGTGTTGTGGTCCAAAATGATGTGCAGTGGATGAAAAAGGTGTCACCATGTCATGCGTGCGGGGCGTGGGGCATTGGACACGGGAATTCCCAATGGTGGTGCAGGATGGTGTTGTTCAACAAAACAATGATGTTGGTACATTTCAAAATGTGCGGGTCCAAAATTGAGGGGACAAAATCAGAACTTCCAGAATAACATGGTTCAGATGCAGGGGTTACAGCCCATGCAGCAGATGCAAATGCCGCGTGTTCAACCAGCACAAATGCAACAGGTGCAGCAGCAGATTTCCATGGTACCTAGACAGCAAATGCAAATGCCTTTAGCTCTGATGGGATAGCAACAGGTGATGCTTCTTCAACAGGTCACAGGCCAAACTATGAGTCAAAATAACACAGTACAGCAGTTCCCATTGCGTGGTGAGGATGGAATAAACAATGAATGATCAGATGATTGTTCAGACAGTGAGGAGTGCAGGCTTGCAGCGTCCCTAGAAGTAGATCAGAGGGGTCCCTATGTAGAGGGAAAGGTAATGGGTCACAAGGATTCGTTCCTGGTTGACAAAGGAGCTATACGCTCTACAGTCAGAAGTGCAGAAGTTCCGAAATTGCCACTTTCGGGGCGTACCATAAGGGTAGTAGGAGTAGCAAACCGGTTCCTGACAAACCCGATTACAGATCCGGTTCAAGTTGAGATTGGTAACTTCCAGGGGTTACATAAATTTGTAGTCTGTGATTCGAGTCCTGTATCCCTACTGGGAAGAGACCTACTGTGCAAGACGAGGTGTTCAATTACCTGTTCTAATGAAGGGATTGAGGTGCAGGCAAACAGTGGTGATGAAGGGGACGGTGGTCCGCTTATAGAATTAGAAACTGAGACCGTAAATGAGGAGTACCTTTTGATAACTCTATTCCCAGTGCTTACAGTGAATGACTTACCAGCTGAGTTGCGGGGAACTGTGACAGAGAAGGTATGGGACATGACAGGAAAATAAGTGGGACTGATAAAAGGAGTAGTACTGGTTAAAGTGAAGGTAAAGCCAAATGCAGTGTTCCCACAGATACCGCAGTACCACATGGCACAAGATGTTCTCATCCAGGTAGCACAGATAATTGCGGACTTTGTGAAACAAGGAGTTTTGAAAGAAGTGCTGAGTAGCCTGTGTAATTCACCAATAATGGGTTTGAAAAGCCTTGTGGGAAGGTTCGAATTGTGCAGGACTTAAGGAAAATAAATGAAATTGTGGTAAAGTGTTGCCCCATAGTGCCAAATCCGGCAGTGATCATGTTTTATGTTCCGTGTGATGCAGAATGGTTCACAGTTGTGGACTTGTCACAAGCATTCTTTTCGGTACCTCTTCATGAGGATAGCCAGCTTCTTTTCAGTTTCAAATTCCTGGATAAGGTGTACAGTTGGTGCAGAATTCCTCAAGGGTCTTCTGAATCACCTTCCATCTTCAATCAGATATTGAAGAAGGATTTGGAAGCATTAGAGTTACCTTTCAGTTCGACACTAGTGCAGTACATAAATGATTTATTGATTGCGTCCAGGACAAAAGATGGCTGTAGGTATGACACAATTGCCTTACTGAATCACTTGGGAAAGAACGGACATAAAGTGTCCCCAAAGAAGCTGCAATACTGTCAGAAAGAGGTGAAGTACTTAGGTCACTTGATTGAAAAGGGCTCCAGGAGAATATCCAAAGAAAGGGTGACAGCTATACTGCAGATGAATCCCCCGACAAACAAGAGAGATGTCAGAATGTTTCTGGGAATGGTGGGCTACTGTCGTCAGTGGATTCCCAACTTTTCGATTATCTCTAAACCATTAGTGAAGTTGACAGGCAAGGAAGTTCAGGATGACCCGGGTACCATAACCATGTCTGAGAAAGAGATGGAGGCATTCATGGAGTTGAGAGAGTGCATGTGCAGGGCACCAGCTTTAGGTATGCCTGATTACACAAAGCCTTTTCCACTGTTTTGTCATGAACGTGATGCTTGTTCTTTGTCTGTCCTAACACAGGTCCATGGAGGTGCAAATCGCCCAGTAGCATATTTTTCAGCTACTTTGGACCAAGTCGCAGCAGCCTTACCAGGTTGTTTGCGTGCAGTTGCAGCAGTTGGTCAGAGCCTCACACAGTGTGAAGGCATAGTGATGGGACATCCCTTAATAGTATTGGTTCCACATTCAGTTGAAATTCTGTTAACCCGAACTAAGACGCAACACATGATAAATGCTAGGTTAACCAAATATGAAACAATCATACTAGGGTCACCTAATGTGTCTTTGAAACGATGTACTGTATTGAACCCGGCAACTTTACTTCCTATTGAAAATGCTGAAATTAATAATACTGAGGAAGTAGAACATGATTGTCTTGAGGTAACAGAACTATGCACCAAACCAAGACCTGACATTAAAGATACCCAGTTAGAGGAAAATGACTACATCATGTTTGTTGATGGTTCATGTTTACGAGACTCAATTGGAGTACTGAGAGCTGGAAATGCCGTGTGTACAATCACCGGTATTCTAGAAGCTTCCTGGCTCGAAAGAGTGTACTCTGCACAAGTGCCTGAACTAATTGCTCTTACAAAGGCATGTCACGCAGCTGAAAACCTGAAAGTCACTATCTATACTGACAGCAGTTACGGATTTGGAATTGTGCATGATTTTGGCCAATTATGGTCACAGAGGGGTTTCATGACCTCTTCTGGTTCACCAGTGAAAAATGGTGAAAAGATTAAGGATTTGTTGCATGCGATTCAGATACCTCTTGAAATTGCCGTGGTGAAATGCAATGCTCATGTTAAGTCACAGGACTTTGTGCCAATGGGAAACGGCTATGCAGATCAAGTCGCAAGGTTTTGCGCACTGAACTGTATATCGTTCAAGGATCAGTGGGAATTGTTACCTGAAACTGAAAATGAAACACGCTTAAACTTTGCATTAAGGGTAGTTGACACATTGGATGAGCTGAAATCACTGCAGGGCCATGCTAGCAGAGAGGAGAAACGCTCCTGGCAGAGAATGCAATGTGTACAGAGGTCTGATGACTTGTGGGTCTCAGAGGAGGGAAAAATGGTTTTGCCAAACAGTCTTTTGTCACAGTTTGCAAGGTTTTACCATGGTCAAGAACATCTTGGGAGAGACGCAATGATCAGGCTGTTTAAAATCGATTGGTTCAATCCGAAATTCAGACAAGCTGCAGAGGTTATCTGTCACAGGTGCATCATCTGTCAGCAGATGAATGCGGGGAAAGGGACTGTGGTGACTTTGAGCCACATAGCGAGAGCTGGAGGTCCATTTAGCAAGATGCAGATGGATTTCATTGAGATGCCTGTGTGTGGAGGCTTGAGGTATTTGTTGGTGATTGCGTGTGTTTTCAGTCACTGGATTGAAGCTTTCCCTACACGTAGGAATGACAGTCTCACAGTAGCAAAACTGTTGCACAGGGAGTTGATACCACGTTTCGGATTCCCGATCTCTTTAGAATCAGATAGGGGAAGACACTTCGACAATGAGGTGATTAAGCTCTTGTGTGCCGCATTAAACATTGAACAGAAGCTGCACTGTAGCTATCGCCCTGAAGCATCAGGATTAGTGGAGCAAATGAATGGTACCTTGAAGTCGAGAATGGCAAAAATGTGTGCAGCCACAAATATGAAATGGCCGGATGCATTACCCTTAGTGCTGATGTCAATGAAAAATACACCTGACAAGAAAACAGGCCTATCTCCCCATGAGATTCTGATGGGTCGAGCTATGAGATTGCCCGCAGTGCCTGCAAATGCTCTTGTGAATATCACGGATGATATGGTGTTGGACTACTGCAAGGGTCTGGCTGATGTGGTCCGCTCTTTTTCTCACCAGGTGGAGGCTACTACACTGCCACCGATAAGTGATCCAGCTCACACTCTGAAGGCCGGTGACTGGGTTGTTGTCAAGAAGCACGTGAGAAAGTCGTGTTTGGAGCCACGTTGGAAGGGGCCATATCAAGTAATACCGACAACAACCACAGCTGTGAAATGTGCAGGCGTTCCAAACTGGATACATGCCAGTCACACAAAGAAGGTGACGTGTCCGACTGATGAGGAACTTGAAGTGTCCAAAACAACAGCTGCAGAAAAGGAAGTCTCAGGGCCGGAGAGTATTCAAAGGGGAACTGAGACTGAAGGAGAGCCCACTGAGGACGACTTAGTCACTCAAAGTGAGTTCCAGAGGGGTGACTGTGAGCCTATCTCAGTTGAGGTAACAGGGGAACCGACACAGAGAGAGGTTCTCCCAGAAGCAGACGGATTTGGGTTTGAACTCGAGCCTGTAACAGACCCTGAAGACGAAGGAGAAGGGTCAGAGTGAAGTCAGAGTGTTCTGACCCCTCCTGAGCCACTTGCAGGGCCATCAAGTGAAAACACCATAGCACAAGAGGAGAATGCTGTTCAACATTCTGAAAGGCCAAGCAGAAAGAAAACACATAAACGAGATAACTGGCCGAAGCCACAAGTTGCAGGAGAGAAAGTGGTCTCTTGTGATACAATAGAGGAAGAAATCGATACAACCAGAAAAGAGGATCTCAGTGAAGTAGAGTTGCAGAGTGAACGCAGACTGAAAAGAAAAAGAGTCGCAAACAGAAGGTACGCAGGTCCTGAGTGAGCGTATGCAACATCATCTGAATGGCATCAAGAATTCTTGGTGTTTTGTTTTGATCGAGAGGTACCAGGTCAATACTACAGCACCTGAATGCAACCTCAGAAAGAGACTGTGTAAAAAGTGAAATTGAAATTGAAAGCTGAGAAGCTGAGAAGCGGAGAAAGAGACTGATAAATTACCGGATGTGACACTGATAACCTGAATTGACTCTGAAAAACCGATTGTGACAAGCTGTTAACCTGATTTGACAAAGGGGTCCTGGATTGAGTGAAACGCTGTAAACACTCGCAGAGGAGAGAAAGAGACTTTGCACAAGAAGGAGAAGAAAAAAAAAGGGCTTTTATATCGTCCTCAAGTTGATTGTTTGTCTTGTGTTATTCTGCTAGCTGATTCTTAACAGATCATGGGTTACACTAAGAGTAAAAGTAATAAGAGTAAGATGTGTGGTTGATTGAGTGCTATAATAGGTATTATATGTGCAATAATAATTATAGGTGTGATTGTGGGAATGCCATTGGTGAATAAGAAAGTGACTAACAATGCTTCAAATCCTGAGACTGCTACACTAATACCGTGGGAGAAGTTTGAGCAAGATACGAAATACTTGCATGAGGGAACTAACTCAAAAGGGGAACTCTCTACTAATGTCTTCTATCGCTTGCTGAATGAGTATGTTGACACAATGGATGTGAAAAACTGCTATGTGTGCACAAAGATTCCTTCATCAGTACAAGAAGGGGTTACCTATCATAGCCTTCCACTAACATACAGGCTTAGCTGTAGTTATTAACAAGGTTCTATAATCAAGAACATGTGCAATACTTTTACTCTAATTTAGATGTAGTGTTTTCCTTTGTGCCTGTGATTGAGTTTCTAAATAAATTAGCTAAAGAACACAGCATAAAATTAGTTAGGGGTTTCTTTGAGCCGACACTGACATTTGGGGCAGCTTATGCGCATCGCAATAATCTAACCTGCTTACTAACACCTGTAGAAAAAAGCTTCTTAGATCACACTGATGATAGACGCAAAGCATTGAAAGAAAGGCTAGAAAAGGGGTTAGAAAAACGCACATATGCAAATGATTATGCTTACACCGCAATAAAGACACAGGGCAAATTAGCTATAAATGCATTACATGTAGGTAGGCTTTGTATATATAGGCCGAAATCTGAACATGACACTTTATTTGTGGGAATGAGTGAGTGCAGGCATGTGTTTCTGTTTCAGAGTAAATGGACATTCATGTTGAATGGACAGGATCCAGCGATCCCTGGGATCTATTATATATGTGGACTTAATGCTTATTACCGTCTCCCTAAGGGATGGTATGGGACATGTTATTTGGGAATAGTTTTCCCAAAGATCTACCAGATTGATGACTTAAAGCAAATTCCTAAAATGTCTAAACTACATCATGCTAGACAAAAAAGAGAGACAGCGGCTGCTGTTGTGGGTGACATATTTGGAGCCATTATTCCTTCAGTAGGGGTTATCTTAAACTCCATTAAGATTCAAAAGTTGTCTACTATTGTGGATAACATGCTGACAAACTTTACAGGGGCTATACTCCTGATGGATACTGAACTTGCTGCGGAAAGAGCTATGACTCTTCAAAACCGGCTTGCTTTAGACATTCTTTTAGCGAAGAGTGGCGGAGTCTGTAAGATGCTTAACAAGCGCCATTGTTGTCCGTTCATTCCGGACAATAGTAAAAAGATTAGAAGTATGCTTACTAACCTAACAAGAGACAGTACAGATTTGAAAGAGTTGAAGGAACCTGGAGTTTGGGAGAAAGTTGGAAAAGGAGTTACCAGAGTGGGGAATTGGTTTAGTAATATTTGGAATGGGGTACTTGCAAAAATATTAGGGGGTCTATTGATTGTCCTGATTTGTTTATTGGGATTATGGTTACCATGCAAAGTTAATGAAAGAATTAAAAGAAATTTGACAAAACGAAATAATGAAGAAAATGAAAGGGAGAAAATGTTTAATGAAATTTGGGAAAGCTCACACAAGGGGCAAGATGTTGAAATGAGGGTCATGAGAAAGGTGAAAGGTTGAAAGGGAAAGGTTTGTGTGATGACGAGCATCATCAGAGGAGGGACTGAGAGAGCATAGCTTATATAATCAATATCAACTTGAAATGCTTATGAACTAATGTATAATAATGCTGCATAGAAAATGTATTAATATGTTTTGCTAAAACATGCATTTGCACTGGGAGTGGCCACCACTATATACGGGGGACTAATAAAACTGATTAATGATTATGAAATGTTTAATAAAATGTGATTTTGCACTAATACTGAAAGGCTATCTGTTAGACGTTTTCTAATAAAGCACTAGGCCTTAGTTAGCATGAGTCGAGGCCTAGCTGCCTGACTCTCATATTAAATGTATTTTTCTAACGTGCACTGTGCTGACTTGCTAAAGGACATGAACTCTTGTTTTCTTCAAACTAGAAGCTGAATGCAACTGTAGTAGATCCATTCTCATGAAATTCGACTTGCTTATAGAAACATTTTAGCTGAATGCAACAGTGTAGATTAATGTTAGGTACAAGGTCGCCTAAACTGGTACAGACAATGGAACCACTGACAGAAGATGTGCAAAAGACCACGATAGGATGAAATCTTACTGGACATTCTACCCCCTGAAGACGTCAATTATAAGGACCATTAAACTACGTGAGAACTGTTATGGGGTGACAAATTCGATGAGCTAAGGTAAAGTTAATTGGGTAGAGATAGTGGAGTGCAACCCCTTAGCCAATTAGAATTTAGGGGAATGTACAACGAAAAAGGGATAAAAACCTATGACACGGGGAGTCACTTAGATTAGTTAGGGAAATGCTGTTGATATGATCCAGAAACTTTGTCACTCTGCTTAGTGACTTGCTGATTCGCTTAGAACCATCCTTGTCCTTATATTGCCCATTTATACTTTACCTCCTTATGAGGGAAGTACCCCTTTTGCCTTTCCCTGCTTTGCTGAGTTCCTGACTGATGGCGAATTGACTGATGTCCTGAGGACGAAGACTGAACCTGAGTGCTGACCCAAGTGGAGGGTAACTATGACAATGAAATTGTAATTGTCTGTTTGCTTTTCCTTTCTAGGTACCAACTGCTTACTTTTGACAGAGACCATAGATAGAGGTTTTTCCAAATTGAAATTGCTAAATTGTTTTGCATGAAGCCCAACATGCCAATGCTAATTCGAGGTTAGTTAAGGGGTTTACTAAATGATGCAAATAGACAAGTGACTGAATCTATGTTTTGTTGAACTGACGAGTTAATTACACTCTGCTGAAGTTAATCTATGTTGACGCCGTGTTATGTTCTAATAATTGCGATTCTTGCTTTGATGAAGTCTTATTCGAGTTGCCAAGATATGACAATGTTGATGAGCGTTTTGCTATTTAGATTAATAAATTTGTTATTAGAATTGTAATCAATAGGGAATAAATATCACTAAATCTTACTAAACTGTGTGGTTATTCATGACTGAAAGGTCATGGTGGTTTCTGAGATTTATTAATGTCTTTGACTAAAGTGAATTGTCTTGTGACAGTGAATATTGATGATGTTATTGACATATTGATTGGTATATTGATTAGCTATCTCGTCCTAAGGTGTCTTCAATCAGGGTCAAAAGATTCATCGGCCTAAAACGAGTCCCAAAGTCAGTAAACTGGTCATAAAGGGAAGCGTTAACACCAGTATGGACGATATGTAACTCCTACACTTTGTAACCCTCATTGCCTTTTGTAAAGTCCCCTGTACATTGATTTATACTCTTGTATGTTTCATTATCTCTTCATAACATGTTTCTGTGAACTAAAGCACTCTGACACGCTACATTACAGGATCAATAGCGTTATAAAGAAATAAAATAAAAAGTGGTATCTTCATAATTCGCATAATTACTCATACAGACATACTTCTGACATTCTTCCTGTGCATGCACATCTCTTACATACAGGTGTTGCACAAAGTCAAAACCTGCCTCGAAATAATGCTGATTAAGCACTTGTGAAGTGATAGAAAGCTGTGCGTCGTTGTTTCCCTCTAGTGGATATATACATACGTGTAAGGCTCCAGAGAGCCAGGATGAGACTCCAACAATAAAGGACTCATGGCCCTTTACGTGAGGCCATTGTTTTGTACCCAGATGGAAATGAAAAACAGACACCCGCTTTTATCCCTTACAGGTTTCTGCTTTGAAAGTAAAGCAGACTTTCGGGAGAAAAATCATCTTTACCATATTACACCGCCCCACAATAGTCAGATGCAGATTATTCCATCTGCACATATCTTCTCTGACATTTGCCAGTATAGGATCTATATTCAAATTGACAACATCCTCTACCTTTGATGTGATATCAATACCTAAATATACTGCATGATCCACCCTCCGAGTGTCTTTAGTATTTGTATATTGATTCGCCAACAGTTGCGTTTTAGTTCCATTTAACAAGTACCCAGAGAAGCTTCCGAACTTTTTCGTCACTTCTTCGATCTCTTTCAGTGCTGGGTCAGGGGAGGGTGTTAATATAGCTATATCATCTGCGTATGCTAACACTTTTGTGTCCCATCCCTGCCTATGTATTGGCGGGATCTTACTATTTCCCTCCAATTGTCTAAGCAGAGGATCTATATACAAAGCGAACAGGAGGGGGGAACATGGGCATCCCTGCCTAGTGCCTCTCCTGATCAAAATACTCTCGGATTGTCCTCCCATTAATTGTATTTTTGCAGCCGGAGTTCTATATAAAGCCTTTACTGCTATGATAAATTTCTTCCCTAGCCCATAATACTCCATAACATACCATAAATACTTCCAATTTACCTGATCGAACGCCTTCTCTGCATCCAAAAAAAGCAGCCGCCATAGGTTCCTTTGCTACTTCCGTAGCATCAAAAAGTGCTAACACTCTCTGAATATGATTGGTTGTATCTCTTCCTGGGACAAACCCATGCTGCCTAGGGGAGACCAGTTTCTTGATCACCACTGATAATCGAGCGGCCAGGATTTTTGAGTATACTTTAACATCACTATTTATTAATGTAATCAGGCGATATGAGGCTGGATTTAGCGGGGGTTTTCCCTTCTTTAGAAGCATTACTATATTAGCCAGATCCCATGATGGAGGGATTTTCCCTCCATTCTGTGCCTGTATAAATACCTCTACCATTACTGGTAGCAATAATAGTCTGAAAACTTTATAAAATTCTAAAGGAATTGAGTCAGGACCTGTAGCTTTCCCCGTAGGTAAGTCACTCATTGCCCTATCTATTTCTGAGGCACCTATCTGGTCTCCCAGGCGTATACTGTCACTCATACCTAGTTTCTCGATCTTAATGGGATATAGAAACTCTGAAGTTTCTTCCTCCGAATACGCTGCTATATCAATGTAAAGTTCCTGATAATATCCATGGAACACCTTTCTGATTCCACCCACTTCTGATATTAACTGCCCTTGCCAGTCTTTAATCTCCCTAATGACCCCGGATGCTATTTTCTGAGTTGTCCGTATTGCTAGCAAACGCCCAGCTTTTTCACCATACTCATACCCTTGTGCACGCTCTGCTAGATATTTCTCCGCTATTCTTTGGGCAATGACCTCATTCATTGCTGCTTTTGTTATGGCAACTTCTTCCTGCGCCCTCCTTATATCTAATCCGGTTTCTATAGCTATAACCAGTTGTCTTTCTGCAAGCCGCAATTTCGCTTGGGACTCTATTGTTCTACCTTGAGTTTCCTTCTGCCTTTTAATACTAAAGCTTAATGTTTCACCACGAATACCTGCTTTCAAAGTATCCCAAACTATCTCTACTGAAGCTGACCCCTGATTAAACCCCAGAAATTCAGTTATCCACTTTCTCATATGCTCACAGTATTCCGGATCCTTTAGAAGTCCCCTTTCAAATGTCCATCTACTGACTTTTGGTTGTAACCCATCCAGTTCGATATCAAAAACCAAGGGATTATGATCCGATACTATCCGTGGATAGTGGTTTTGTCCCGAAATTGCTGTATGTATTCCTCGCCATCCCACTAAGTTTCAATAATTTAAGATTTAAAGAGATCGACAGAGTGATCATGAGATTTATTTGGGCTTATGGTAAATGCAGGAGAGCAAGTAAATGTATGTCTCTCCCTCGGGAAAGGGGTGGATGGTCCTTACCGAATATTAAATTATATCAAATGGCAGCAGCTTTTCAGTATATGCGCCCTTTATGGGGTCCCAATAAAGAAGGAAATGTGGAAGTGGACGTCCCCAATATATACGAGCTGCAGATAGGGTCAGCAGCTAATGGGTGTCTGGTAACATATCACGAGCATGGATATTATAAGAAAACTAGATTTAAGGTATTGGGAGCAGCCCAGAACTGCTGGCGAACATGGTACAAGAAGAAAGGATTCGGTAGATATAATTATTATACCATGATTGAGAAGAATCCACTGCTCCCTGAAAATTTCCATGATAAATATCTGGCAAACTGGTCCTCCTTAGGCATAAATAGGTTAGGGAACTTTTTCGATAATTTCGGGATCAAGGCGTTTAGTGATCTACAGGAGCAATATGGTTTAGAGCAAAGGGATTTTTTCAAATACTTACAGATACGGGATTTTTTAGGGAAAAAAACAAGGGGGAGTGCAGGGATTTAGAAGCAACCAATTGCTGAATGATATTCTGGCTAATCCCAATATAACTATTAGGTCAATTTATCCCTCTTTGCTGGCAGAACAACCACATGATCTAGAAAAGAATAAGGAGAGGTGGAGCAAGCAGCTGGTAGATGGGTAGATGTATCATTGTATGGTGTTAATTCTACAAGATGGATTCAGTGTTCATTTTTGGAGCGACACAGATGAAATAGTTTTGACATTCTAGTTCTTAGGCTTCATTAATGTGAAATGTAATCTGCTTTACTAGAGTTAATTTGTGAATGCTATGCTCAAATTTGGATTTTTGATGAAAGAAGTGCCAATTAAAAGGTCAAAGTGGGGACTAGTCTTCAAAATGAGTATTTTAATAGAATTTAGGCATCATTACAGAAGTCCAAGGTTGCCCATTGAACCCTCCTCCTACTCTGTGTATAATTAACAGAATTCAGCATTACCCTAAAAAATGTTTTTGAAGGCTATTTTAGCATTATTTGAGAGTTGCATCTTTGGGCTGGTGTTGGGCTGATGCTAGTCTGCTTGGGGCTTGGGACGAGTCTCCTAATCTTGCAAAACTAAACAAACCCTCTTTTGTTGCTGGAGATGATCAAGAATATCAGGAACAGTAATCAAAACAATTTTAAATACCATTAAATAAACAGGGAAGTCTCCAGCTAGATCCAAAATAACCGGTCCTTGATGCAGATCTCTGATGGTATAGGTTGAGTCATGATTAAATTTATCTTCTGAAGACCAATACCTTTCCATACATAGACAAGTCCAAGTTATCGCTTAGGCAAAGTCCTGAGTCAGGTCAATGGGGTGGTTGATCGAGAAGGCACTAAAACAAGAAAGGGAGGGTATTGACAGATGCACGCAGTGGTAGGATAATACTCACACCTGTGAATTTCAGAAAATCATGCCCTTCACTAAAGTTAGGAATATTTTCAATTTATTACAGGACGGGGGTGTCCTGTTATACTTGTTTAAACCATAGCCACAACGGAATTACCTACATGAGGAATAGGTTTATAGTAAAAAGTCTTGAATGTTGAAATATTACACCAATTTGACAGCCTGAGAATGTCTTCCAAACCAGCTGCAGCCTAAAAGCTTTTAGAAGCCTTAGTCCCCCTGGCGGAATGAGCACTGAAAGCACTGGTATCAATACCTGACAAACTCATGACACATCTAATCCAGTGAGCAAATGTGGGAAAAGATCCTGGTTTATGGAGTCTACAAAGTGAAATATGAAGCAGTACTGAAGAAGACGCTCTCACATCACTGTTTTCTCTATATACCTTCATGCAATATTCCACATAGGGTTTAGATAGAAAATGAAAGTAATGATAATGGACAGACATTAAATTAGGTTTGTGTTTTCAATGTATATTGAAACAGGTGTACAATGTATTGAAGGAACATCTTAGGCTGCAACATCAGAAATATGTTTCAAAGAAAACCAATATAACAGAACTATCAGTTTTGCAGATAATAATTTTAAAGATAACACAGCATTGCCAGGCCACTTATCAAATGAATGTCCCATATCTGCCTGGTTTAGTGAACAGAGGATTTGAAAAGGGTCCTCCCTTTAAAAGTGAAAAAAATAGCAATTGTTCTTCCACCAGTCTACCATCCACTCTCACGTGTTCTGCAAAAATAGCTGACCTGTAGCTGTTTAAAGTCCTCTATTGTTTTCCTTTTGGAAGCTAAAGAGGCCAAAAAAAACATATTATTAGAATCACATCTGCTGAAAAAGGATCTGAACCCCTGTCCTGACACCTGCTATTCCACACCATACAAGCAGATTGGTGAAGTGGGGTAGTTCCTATGGTCCAGTATTGGTGGATGGGCTGAGTCATTTCGCAGAAATTCCTGGGGTTTTGAAATTGTCCATTCACAGAAGGGTGAAACAACTAATCCTGTGGTTCGCAACGTTTTCAATTTCAAAGTCGCCTGCAAGCACCTCTGAACAATCTATTTTTGGAGATGACTCTTTCTCTGAACCTTTGAAACTGAAGCCATTTCTTTTAAGATTGTGGACAGGAAGTATAAAGTATGCATCCTGAAGATACAAAGAGAGACCTTGTTGCCTTTGTGTCATGAATTCCTGAGATGAATAATGAAAACTTTCCTAGCTATTGTAACAGGAATTTTTAATTCTGTTAAGGACTTGGAGGTGAGGGTTCTGCTCAGTCTTCCTTTGCTTTATCAATAGTAGCCATTCCATCAGTTTTTTAAACAAAACTATAATTCCCATGAATCACTGGGAATGAGTCAAAAGAAACAATGGAGAAGCATTATGAACAACAGCTCCGGCACCATCCATTCAGGAACCAGCATTCCACGCATAGTCCTTTGCTCCTGTCACCACTGCCTCTTTCGTAGCGCGAGTCATGCTATTGCTCTGTCATCACGTTTCCCATTTCTATTCATGGAAAAATTAAATCAATTATCAAGAGGTCACTAATAGGATAAAGAAATTGCACAATAGCAAGTTATCCACATTGTAAAACCATCGGAGCAACACAACATGAATATCAGTTACACCAAGCTGAGCATAAACTCAATACTTACTCTGATCAACAGGATCAGAATCCCCAGGGTGGGATAATCCTCGCCTCCAAGTCCTTAATAGAATTGAAATTTTTTGTTACGCTAGCTAGGAAACTTTTCATTATATGCTAGTTTAAAGCTTGCCCAGATTAGCCATATCCAACACAGGTTTAAAATAAAATCTCTTAAAGGTAGAGTCACTCACAGACATTCTGGGTTGGGAGGTTCCACTTTCCCCTCTTATGATCTTGCTGGTGGTGTTGGAGGGTACAGGGGGCACAAGAGTCGGCAGAGCATGTTTGGGAACTGCCCTCATAGTTGCTAAGAGAGACTTTGTGACCCACTGGAAAGCCCCTATGCCTCCTACTCTCACTGAATGTCGTTAGGGAGTCGACTGGTGTGTACAACAAAACAAGTTGGTCTATGAAGTCAGGGCATGCCTTCGAAAACATAATAAAGTATGAGGGAAATAGCTGTGGCAAATCCTTTAAAGTGCATCATTTGGAAAGATGGGATGATTAGTCTGCAGCTGATGGATTACAAAGGCTGTTTTGATGTTGCAGTTCTACAATTTTACTGTGAGTAATGGAAGTGACATGATAAAAATTGTCAGTACATGGTACTGGTTCTTTTTGTTGATAAAACCTAATAAAGTTGGTTGTTAGAAAAAAAGGTAGCGTCAGAGGACCAATACGCTATGTTCATGATATCTTCCAGGTAGGTGCCCAAAATTAATGCCTTCAAAGCCATTGCTCCCCGAGCTGAATGTGCGCCGAAGATTTTCAGATCCACTTCCTGCATGACCCACGTTACCTAAAGAGCTAAGGTTGGGGAGGATACCACCTGTGTGCGCTTTTCTGATAGCAGTCAGGAGCTGATGTTTGGCTGGTGGACTAAAATGTGCTAACATCTCCTCATAGGCCTTGAGAAAATGTCCTACACATAGCTTAGGATAGTCTGGAAAAGGTGGTTATTCAACAACCCTTGTGTTAGATATGGTTTGCCTGCTAATCGTGAATGACACCCCAGAAGGTGAGAAAGTTCTACCTGTAATATCTAAGGCTTGAACAACTAAGACCCTTCTGTAGGACACCAAGCAGAGCAACATAGACAGTTTTTCTGAGAGTTAGATTGCCAGGACAAGAGCAGGTTAAGTACCTGATTGACATCCCAGAGTGCAGAATATTGTGGTTCTGGGGAAGGGACAATAGGATCCCTCACAAGAACCAACACACAAAGGGATGCTTCCCAACCAGGAAACCGTCCATGGGAACATGCCCCACTGAGATGGCTGAACAGAAAGTACTGATGATGTGATATGCCAAGTCCTCCTGTGCTAAAGCGGACAGAAAATTGAAGACTTTCACAACATCTGCGACCATGGGATCAAAACCCTGTCGTAAACACCAACAGGATCATCATGTCCATGCAGAGCTGTATTGTTTAATGGTACTGTTGGCCCAGGCCCTGGATAAGATTTTCTCAGCCTGTCTTGAAAGGCCCTGGACCAACCGTCAACCCCTGTAATCCACCACACCATCAGGCATAGAGACCCCTCTAGGACCATCTGGTGCAGCATCTGATCTGGAATAAGGAGAAGAGTTGGAAATAGCTTAAGAAAGTTCCAGTGGAACCAGAAACCAAATTTGAGACTTCCAGATCAGGGTGATCAGCCAACTTCCACTTGTTGCTTTTAGATCTGGGCTAAGGCCCGAATGCTCACCGCGAATAGGGGAAACGCATAACCTTGCTCTGGTCTCCAGTCCTGGAGATACACAACCGTGGCTGTAGCTTGCGGATCAAGCCTCCAGTTGAAAAACCTGGACAGCTGATGGTCCAGTCTGGATGTGAACAGATTAACAGAGAACAGTTCTCACCAGTCCTTAAGTGTGGCAAAGACTTCCAGGTGTAGTTTCCAAAGGCTGGAATCCCGGAAGTGACAAGATTGCCAGTCTGTCACACTGTTCTCTTGTCCGGGAAGATACTCAACCATGACTGAAATCTGGTGATCCAGGTAAAACTGCCAAACCATGGTTGCCAGATCCAAGAGAACCTTGGACCAGTACCCTCTAGGTGGCTGATATATCTGACAGCTGATATGTTGTCCACCTTGAGGAGTGCACATGACTGAATTCTGTCCCTGGTTCAACATCGGACAGCAAAGTAACCAGCCAGAAGCTCCAAACAGTTGGTATGTAATCTCTGTTCTTGAGGAAACCACAAACCTCCTGTTGAGAACTCTCCAGACTGATCACCTCTGCTTGACCTGCTCATGCACAACTCGATAACGAGATCCAGGCCCGAGCCAAAGATCGCCCTCCCATTCCATGCTTCCATATGGGAAAGCCACAAATGAATCTCCTCCCGTGCCTGAAAGGGTGACAGACTGAGGGTAAGTGAGACCCTTGCACAGATTAGCTGCTTTCAGACACTGTAGGGGACTCGATAATGCAGGGGCCTGGAATGGAGGACAATAGGAGACCCACCAGACAAAAAATCTGTCATAAGGAGACTTAATATGGATAAGTAGGCATTCTTTTGGTTTAGACAGACCTTCCAGTCGAACAGGCACAGTACGTCCTGAAGGAGATGGATGCCCTTCATTTTGAAGTGGCGATACACCAGCCACTCGCTGAATTAGCGTATGTCGATGACCGAGTGCTGGCCCCTGGTGCTGTTGTCGACTAGAAAAAAGTTGCTGATAAAACTGTGGGGGGAGGAACTGTTGGACATATGGCCCCTTTTGCCAGAAAAGAGGTGACTTCTGCGTCCACCAGTGTGGCTTCTTGTAACGAGAAGTGAATGGGCCTTGGACGTAAGCCCTGTTTGGAAGAACTGAAAAATTCTATTTGAAACCACTAAATTGTCTGCAAGACCCATGTGTCCATAGTGTTAATCTCCAAATGTGGGAAGAATTTGCCACCGGAATTGGAGGAAGCGTTGAATCCCTTAAAGTATCTGCCTCTGAAGCGCTGACCATGGTTTACATAGAAGTTGGCGAAACAGCTGCAGTCCTGATATTGCCTTGCCCTCTAGGAGGATATTGGGAGGAACCCTCGTGTCCCCTGCCACAACACACCCACTGAAAACCCCTGAGGGGAACACCCTTTTAATGACCGATTGGTCCTTGTCCCTTGAGGTGAAGGTATTAATGCATTTGCCCAATTCTTTAATAAAGGGCTCCCCAAAGAGTCCTCCCTCGACCACTGGTTCTGCCTCGGAGTCTGTGAGGTCTCCAAGCATCGAGTCCACTTTGATCAGTAAGGAAAAGTGATGCTCCGAGGACAGCAAGCAGTTGGCATTGCCCATAAAAATGATTGTCCATTGCGCCCATCCAGAGAGCACTTCCAGCTAAATTAGGGATCCCGAAGGCTTGGCATCCTCTGCCATGTCTAATATCTTGGTCAATGGGCCAGGAGCAGCCAGAAGCTTGAAATGGCACACCTTCCAGTACCGAATATACCCTTCTTAGGGTCTTTCATGCATTTGGCCAAGAAGGTGGCCATTCTGAGGTCCAGTTCCAGGGTTAAGGCCACCTTCCCATCCACAAAGGTGCATGGACATTCCTCCTTAAGGCGGCTAAGGACCTCCTTCCTCGGTAGCTTCCTCCCTAATATATTCCTGAACGTAATTTGCCTCCTTCTCTGAGGGGCCCCATTCTGAGGATGTGGGATAGAGGATCTTCTCTGTGTCCAGCATGTCTGACCCATCATTGGGGACATTGGGATTAGCGGAGGGTTGGCCTCATTATCAGTGTCCCTGTGGAGATCATCATTTAGGGCGTTGGGGGAGACAAATAAGATGGCTCATTAATTAGCCTGCTTGAATCGGGGTGCAGAAGGGAGTGGGGTTCTGAGCCAGGAAGTGTGTGTAGGAGGCTGGCCTGGCTTATAGTGGGTACCTTGTGGTGCTTACACCCTGTGCCAGGTCCAGTTATCCCTTATTAGTAGAATAGAGGTGTTTCTAGCAGCTTAGGCTGATAGGAGGTAGCTATGGCAAAACAGCTTAGGCTGAACTAGGAGACATGCAAAGCTCCTACTATCCCACTTATATCATATAGCACAATATCATAAGAAAACACAATACTCAGAGTTAGAGGACATCCTTTGTTCTGCCTTCCCGGAACTGGGCTGCCCAGACCCCAGGAGGGCAGAACCCTGTCTGAGGGGTTGGCAGCAGCAGCAGCTGCAGTGGAAACCCCGGAAAGGCAGTTTGGCAGTACCCGGGTTCTGTGCTAGAGACCTGGGGGATCATGGAATTGTCCCCCCAATACCAGAATGGCATTGGGGTGACAATTCCATGATCTTAAACATGTTACATGGCCATGTTCGGAGTTACCGGTTATCGCCATGGTCATCCGCCACTTCTCCACTCCGACCAACAGGGCGGTGATGACCGATGGGCTGGAGATTTCGGTCTCCAGCCCGGCAGCCGTCAACAGACCACCGGAGGTATCAGGACCCTGCATACCGCCATGGATTTGGGGTGGTTTGGAACGCCACGAAATCCATGGCGGTAGTCACTATCAGTGCCAGGAAATTCCTTCCCTGGCACTGACAGGGGTCTCCCCCACCCCCGAGTCCTCCCCCACCCCCCAAAGGTGGCAGGACCCCCTCCCCACCCCCAACATCAACATACACCCCCCCCTACATGCGCACATACACTACAACAACACATACCTGCACACATACAAACAGACATGCAAACAGACCGACCCGCACACATTTTCCAGACACACAACACCCCCGCATGCATACACGCACACGCACACCCCCATGCACGCATGCAACACCCCCACCCCCCTCCCTTAATGGACGATTACCTTACCTTGTCCAGTGATCCTCCAGGAGGGGACGGGATCCATGGGGGCTGCTCCACCGCCAGCTCCCTGTCACCAGAACACCGCCACACCGAATCCTGGGTTGGGTTTCGGTGGGCAGTGTTCTGATGACGGGGCAGTGGAGGTGGAGCAGCCTCCACTTTGCCGCCGACCGCCAGTATGGCTACTGGCGGCTCTCCGTCCGAAAAAGGGCAAAGGGCTGCCAGCAGTCATGATTCGCTGCGCGGAAAACCACCTGCACTGGCGGTTTTCAGCACAGCGGTACCTCAGTGGTTCTGGAAAAAGACCGCTGACAACAAAAGAGGGTCCCACAAAGCCGGTGGTCAACTCAGCGAGTAGGGCAATACAGGATGGAGTGCTGGGGACCTGGGCTGTGCTGTGCATGAAGGATTCCTTGCAAAAGTGCACAGAAGCCTTAGCAGCTGCAGATCACGCAGTACACAGGATTACTGTCTGGCGTGGGGAGGCGAAGACTTACCTCCACCAAATGTGGACAGAAGGACCACTGGACTGTCGGGGTCACTTGGATCCAGCTCCTGTGTTCCAGGGACCACGCTCGTCAAGATGAGAGGGGACCCAGAGAACCGGTGATGCAGAAGTTTGGTGCCTGCGTTAGCAGGGGGAAGATTCTGTGGACCCACTTGAGATTTCTTCTTGGCTTCCAGTGCAGGGTGAAGGCAGACAGCCCTCAGAGCATGCACCACCAGGAAACAGTCGAGAAAGCCGGCAGGATTAGGCGCTACAATGTTGCTGGTAGTTGTCTTGTTACTTTGTTGCAGTTTTGCAGGTGTCCTGGAGCAGTCAGCGGTCAATCCTTGGCAGAAGTCGAAGGGAGATATACAGAGGAACTCTGGTGAGCTCTTGCATTGGTTATCTGAAGAGAAACCCACAGGAGAGACCCTAAATAGCTCTCAGAGGAGGATTGGCCATCTAACCAGGAGAGCACCTATCAGGAGAGGTCTCTGACATCACCTTCTGGCACTGGCCACTCAGAGGCCTCCATTGTGCCCTCACACCTCTGCATTCAAGATGGCAGAGGTCTGGGACACACTGGAGGAGCTCTGGGCAGCACCCCCGGGGTGGTGATGGACAGGGGAGTGGTCACTCCCCTTTCCTTTGTCCAGTTTAGCACCAGAGCAGGGTCTGGGGGATCCCTGAACCGGTGTAGACTGGCTTATGCAAGGAGGGCACCATCTGTGCCCTTCAAAGCATTTCCAGAGGCTGGGGAAGGCTACTCCTCCCCAGCCCTTAACACCTAGTTCCAAAGGGAGAGGGTGTAACACCCTCTCTCAGAGGAAATACTTTGTTCTGCCTTCGTGGGACTGGGCTGCCCAGACCCCAGGAGGGCAGAAGCCTGTCTCTGGGTTGGCAGCAGCGGTGGCTGCAGTGAAAACCCCAGAGAGCTAGTCTGGCAGTACCCGGGGTCCATGCTGAAGCCTCGGGATGCATGGGATTGGCTCCCCAATACCAAATTTGGAATGGGGGGACAATTCCATGATCTTAGACATGTTACATGGCCATATTCGGAGTTACCATTGTGAAGCTACATGTAGGAATTGACCTATGTGTAGTGCACACGTGTAATGGTGTCCCCGCACTCACAAAGTCCAGGGAAATTGCCCTGAACAATGTGGGGGCACCTTGGCTAGTGCCAGGGTGCCCTCACACTTAGTAACTTTGCACCTAACCTTCACCAGGTGAGGGTTAGACATATAGGTGACTTATAAGTTACTTAATTGCAGTGTGAAATGGCTGTGAAATAGCGTGGACGTTATTTCACTCAGGCTGCAGTGGAAGTCCTGTGTAAAAATTGTCTGCGCTCCCTATGGGTGGCAAAGAAAATGCTGCAGCCCATAGGGATCTCCTGGACCCCCAATACCCTGGGTACCTAGGTACCATATACTAGAAAATTATAAGGGTGTTCTAGTGTGCCAATTAGAATTGGTGAAAATGGTCACTAGCCTGCAGTGACAATTTTAAAAGCAGAGAGAGCATAAGCACTGAGGTTCTGGTTAGCAGAGCTTCAGTGACACAGTTAGGCACCACACAGGGAACACATATAGGCCACAAACTATGAGCACTGGGGCCTGGTTTGCAGGATCCCAGTGACACAGGCAAAAACAAACTGACACACAAGTAAAAATGGGAGTAACATGCCAGGCAAGATGGTACTTTCCTACATCCCCCCCCCCCACAAACAAGTGACAATAAGGCTAACCTTGCCCAGTTGAGTCTTCATTGTCTAAGTGGAAATATCTGGAGAGTCCATCTGCATTGGAGCGGGTACTTCCAGGTCTATTTTCCACTGTATAGTCCATTCCCTGTATGGAGATGGACCACCTCAACAATTTAGGGTTTTCACCTTTCATTTATTTAAGCCATAATAGAGGTTTGTGGTCTGTCTGAACAATAAAGTGAGTACCAAACAGTTATGGTCTCAACGTTTTTAGTGCCCAGACCACAGCAAAGGCCTCCTTCTCTATGGCAGACCAACGCTTTTCTCTAGGGGTCAACCTCCTGCTGATAAAAGCAACATGTTGATCCTTGCCCTCAGTGTTAAGCTGTGATAGCACTGCCCCAACTCCCAATTCAGAAGATTCAGTCTGGACCATGAACTTTTTGGAGTAGCAAGGGCTTTTTAGGACAGGTGCCGAGCACATGGCCTGTTTGAGCTCATCAAAAGCTTTTTGACAGCTAGCTGTCCACAATACCTTTTTAGGCATCTTCTTACTAGTGAGGTTATTAAGAGGAGCTGCAATGGAGCCATAATTCTTGATGAACCTCCTATAGTACCCTGTGAGGCCGAGAAAGGCTCTCACCTGGATTTGAGTTGTAGGGGGAGCCCATTCCATAATGGTCTGGATCTTCCCCTGCAGTGGTGCAATCTGTTCCCCACCTACCAGTTGGCCCAGATAAACCACTTTCCCCTGCCCTATCTGGCAATTTGAAGCCTTGATAGTGAGCCCTGCCTTTTGCAGGGCCCCCAAAACTTTCCACATGTTGACAAGGTGTCATTCCAGGTGGAGCTAAAGACAGCTATATCATCTAGATATGCTGCACTAAAAGCTTCCAAAACTTGCAGGACTGTGTTCACCAACCTCTGAAAAGTGGCAGGTGCAGTCTTCAAACCAAAGGGCATCACAGTGAACTTATAGTGCCCTCCAATTGTGGAAAATGCAGTTTTAGGTTTAGCATCTTCTGATAATTTAATCTGCCAATACCCTGCAGTTAAATCAAAAGTGCTTAGATACTTGGCAGAGGCCAGCGTATCTATTAGCTCATCTGCCCTGGGCATAGGGTGAGCATCTGTCATGGTTACTTGATTGAGACCTCTGTAGTCAACACAAGACCTAATTTTTCTTTTTCCATCCTTACTGTGAGGTTTTGGGACAAGCACCACTGGGCTAGCCCATGGGCTTTCTGAAGGCTCAATCACTCCTAAGTCCAGCATCTTCTGCACCTATTGTTTTATGCAATCCCTGACATGGCCAGGCTGCCTATAAATCGTACTCTTGACAGGTAAACTGTCCCCAGTATTGACTGTGTGCTCACACCAGGTAGCTGTACCTGGTATCAGAGAGAAGAGGTCAGAAAATTGTCCTAGGAGATTAATGCAGTTGTCCTTCTGCTCAGCAGTAAGGCAATCTGCTAACACCACTCCCCCCACTAAGCCTTCAGCTTCGGTGGTGGAGAAGGGATCAGGGAGAGGGTCACTCTCTTCTTCCTGTCCCTCATCAGTTGCCATGAGCAGGGTTAAGTCAGCCCTGTCATAGTAGGGTTTTAGGCGGTTGACATGGATCACCCTAAGGGGACTCCTGTCAGTGCCCATGTCTACCAAGTAGGTAACCTCACCTTTTTTCTCAACAATGAGATGGGGTCCACTCCATTCGTCCTGGAGTGCTCTTGGGGCCACAGGCTCCAATACCCACACCTTCTGTTCTAGGTGGTACTGGGTCAGGGAGGCCTTCTGGCCATGTCATTGCTTTTGGAGCTCTTGGCTGGCCTGAAGGTTTTTACTGGCCTTTTTCATGCACTCGGCCATTCTTGATCTTACGCCAAGTACATAGTCCACAATGTCCTGTTAAGGAGATTTTAAAGGTGGTTCCCAACCTTCCTTCACAAGTGCAAGGGGACCTCCCACAGGATGCCCAAAGAGGAGTTGAAAGGGGCTAAAGCCCACTCCTTTTTGGGGTACCTCCCTGTAAGCAAAAAGGAGGCATTGCAACAGGACATCCCATCTCCTTCTGAGTTTTTCAGGGAGTCCCATAATCATACCTTTGAGAGTTTTATGAAACTTCTCAGCCAGACCATTTGTTTGTGGATGGTAAGGAGTTGTGAACTTGTAGGTTACACCACACCCCTTCCACGTAGTTTCCAGGTATGCAGACATGAAGTTACTACCTCTGTCTGACACCACTTCCTCAGGGAAGCCCACTCTGGAAAAGATTCCCAGGAGGGCTTTTGCCACTGCGGGAGCTGTAGTGGTCCTTAACCCCTTCCCCGCCAGGGACGTAATGGTTACGTCCATGGCAGCGCCCGTGTGGCGCCATGGACGTAACCATTACGTCCTGGGACTGGCAGTCGGGGGAAGCGCTAGCGCTTCCCCCGAGGGCCGCCCCCCAACACCCCCAGGCCAGGGCTGAAAGGGGAATCCCTTCCCCTTTCACGCCCCCCCCCCCACCCCCCCCATGACATCAGCGCGCGATCGCGCGCTGATTTCATGGAAAGGGGGAAAGACGCGCTGGAAGCCATTTGCTTCCAGCGCGTCTAAGGGAGAAGGTGAGTTTTTCACCTTCGTGCGGGGTGGGGGTGCTCTGAGAGAGGCATCGAGGGAAAGGAAAGGGTTTTCCTTTCCCTCTATGTCTCTTTGAGCATTCCTGCTGCACGATCGCGATGCGATCGGGCAGCAGGAATGCCCACTAGACACCAGGGATTTCTCTTTTGAATGCATACTAGTGTAGGGGAGCGACCCCTTGGGCAAGGGTCGCTCCCCTTTGGGGGCACATGTATTTTACGTCGTTTCTGCCCCCCCTGGGGGCAGATTGGCCCTATTTTTAGGCCGATCTGCCCCCAAGGGGGGCAGAAAGCCACTAGACACCAGGGATTTTATTGTTGATTTGTATTTTTTGTGTTGGGGGGCGGCCCCTTGGGCAAGGGTCGCTCCCCTTTGGGGGCAAATGTATTTTACGTCGTTTCTGCCCCCCCTGGGGGCAGATTGGCCCTATTTTTAGGCCGATCTGCCCCCAAGGGGGGCAGAAAGCCACTAGACACCAGGGATTTTATTGTTGATTTGTATTTTTTGTGTTGGGGGGCGGCCCCTTGGGCAAGGGTCGCCCCCAGGGGCCCTCATGTATTTTTGGGCAGTTCTGCCCCCCTTGGGGGCAGAGAGGCCTTTTTTTTTTAGGCCTTTCTGCCCCCAAGGGGGGCAGAATCCCAATAGCGCCAGAAATAGTATGTATGTATGTGTGCTTTGTGTTGGGGGGTGGCCCCTTGGGCAAGGGTCGCTCCCGCCAGGGGCGCAATGTATTTATTGTCGTTTCTGCCCCCCTTGGGGGCAGATTGGCCCTATTTTTAGGCCGATCTGCCCCCAAGGGGGGCAGAAAGCCACTAGACACCAGGGATTTTATTGTTGATTTTTATTTTTTGTGTTGGGGGGTGGCCCCTTGGGCAAGGGTCGCCCCCAGGGGCCCACATGTATTTTTGGGCAGTTCTGCCCCCCTTGGGGGCAGAGAGGCCTATTTTTTTTATGCCTTTCTGCCCCCAAGGGGGGCAGAATCCCAATAGCGCCAGAAAGATATGTTTGTATGTGTGCTTTGTGTTGGGGGGTGGCCCCTTGGGCAAGGGTTGCTCCCCCCGGGGCGCAATGTATTTATCGTCGTTTCTGCCCCCCTTGGGGGCAGATTGGCCCTATTTTTACGCCGATCTGCCCCCAAGGGGGGCAGAAAGCCACTAGACACCAGGGATTTTATTGTTGGTTTTTATTTTTTGTGTTGGGGGGCGGCCCCTTGGGCAAGGGTCGCCCCCAGGGGCCCACATGTATTTTTGGGCAGTTCTGCCCCCCTTGGGGGCAGATATGCCTATTTTTTAGGCCTTTCTGTCCCCAAGGGGGGCAGAATCCCCATAGCGCCAGGGATACTATATGTGTGTGTGCTTTGTGTGGGGGTGTGGCCCCTTGGGCAAGGGTCGCCCCCCCCCCAAAGGGTGCAATGTAATCTGGGCGATTTCTGCCCCCTCCCCTTGGGGGTAGATTGGCCTATTTTTTTTTAGGCCCATCTTCCCCCAAGCAGAGAAGACTAGACACAAGGGAAAATGAAAAAATGGTTAGTGGCGGAGTGTTTGTCAACTGGCGAAGTATTTGCTTTTATGATAATAACAGTTTTTCTCCTTTTTGTTCTAGTTCAAAGCTTTTGCTGACTTTGCTGTGGCTTGTTGCAGTTTTGGCAGTAGTTGTCCTGCGGTTTGCGTAGTTGCATGTTTTAGGTAAGTAAATATATTTACTCCAAGTGAGTATTGTTGCAATGCATGAATGACATGTTTGTAGGTGGTGTACTGAATGCAGGATTGTGTGTGAAATTGTCCTTAGAGTTATGCACAATGATTATTGTGTTGTCTTATGTCTAATTTGCTTTTTTTTTTCTCTTTTTAGTGGGATATCGTTGGTGATTGCTGTGGCTGTGCAGAGTAGTTGCTGGTGAGTCAAGCTTTTTCAGGCAAGTGAGCAGTATAGTTTTTGAGTTTATAATTCTTAGTGATAAACCTATACTTTGTTACTTATCTTACACAGTGCTGGTTGTTGGTGGTGTATTTGTCCAGTTAATTTTTGTAGGAAGGATCATGGCCAGCCGTAGGATGACCGCTCAGCAGGTTGTTAGTGTGCTTTTTGAGTCATCTTCTGACCATGAATATGAGACTGACTCTGCATCTGAGGCAGAGGAGGAAGTGCAGGATTCTGGAAGTGAATTTTCTGTCAGAGATGAATCATCTGATGATGAAGCCACTCTCAGTGCTGATGAAGGGCCTGTTTTAGAGGAGGACAGTGATGTGCCAATGGTGCAGGAGCCAGCGGCTGAAAGGCTTCCCATTGGAAGACCTGACGCATGGGTTGCACCAAACATGGAGCAGCCACAGTTGCCTGCATTTACTGGTTTTCCAGGGTGTCGAGTTAATACGGAAAACTTTTTGCCCGTCAACTTTTTTGAGTTGTTTATGGACGATATATTTTTGGAAGAGATTGTTGAGCAGACTAATTTGTATGCAGAGCAGTTTTTGAGGGACAACGCTGCCAGACTTAGGCCACACTCTAGAGCTAGCCGGTGGATTCCCACAAATCTGGAAGAGTTGAAAAAGTTCTTGGGTTTAACTTTTTTGATGGGGCTGATAAGGAAGCCGTCGCTGTCTTCATATTGGTCTAATAGTCCCTTGATGGCAACTGCTATATTTCCTGCCATCATGAGTCGTAACCGGTATGAGCTTCTTCTTCGGATGTTGCATTTTGTAGATAATGCTTTAGCCTTGCCACGAGATCATACTGATTCTGACCGTCTTTTTAAGATTAGACCTGTCCTTGATCATTTGGTAGATTGGTTTTCAGAGATCTATGTTCCAGGGAAAGAAATATCTGTAGATGAGTCTTTGGTCCTGTTCAAGGGTCGTTTGGTTTTTAGGCAGTACATTCCTAGCAAGAGGGCACGGTATGGAATTAAATTGTATATGCTGTCAGAAAGTAGTACAGGATATGTTTATAATTTCCGGGTCTACACTGGTAGGGATTCCAATATTGACCCCCCTGGTTGTCCTCCCACTTTTGGAGTTAGTGAGAAAATTGTGTGGGAACTTGGTAGACGACTGTTTAACAAAGGTCACCATTTATATGTAGATAACTTCTACACTGGAGTTCGGTTGTTCAAGGAGTTGTTCAGAGTGGACACTGTTGCTTGTGGCACAATCCGCTCTAATCGGAAAGGCTATCCAAAAGAGCTTGTCTGTAAAAAACTTGAGAAGGGACAGTGCAGTGCCTTGCGGAATGATGAGCTGCTAGCTCTGAAATTTGTAGACAAGAGGGATGTATACATGCTAAGCACCATCCATGATGAGAGTACTTCACCTGTGGCTGTTTGGGGTCAGGTTGCCGAAGTGCGCAAACCTGTGTGCATCTTAGACTATAATAAGCACATGGGTGGTGTTGATAGAGTAGATCAGAGGTTAGAACCTTACACTGCTGCTCGTAAGTCTTATGTGTGGTATAAGAAATTAGCGCTTCACTTGTTCCACTTGGCAACTTTTAATGCTTTTGTTGTGTTTAAGGATAGTTCTCCAGAGTCAAGGATGACATTTGTGAAATTTCAGGAGTCTATCATAGCTAGCCTTGTTGTGCTGGAACAGGCAAGAGTTCCTAGAGAAGCAGTGGTGGAGGATGTGGCTAGATTGAAAGATCGTCACTTTGCTGAGCACATTCCTCCCACGGCCAAAAAAAACTTTCCTGCTAAGAGATGTAGGGTCTGTGCTCGAAGAGGTATCAGGAAAGAGACTAGAATGTACTGCCCTGATTGTCCTTCAAAGCCTGGGCTGTGTGTGGGTGGCTGTTTCAGGAGCTACCACACACAGAAGAATTATTGGGAAATTCCGTGAGCGTAAACTGGTGTTTTATATTTTTATATGTTCGGTTTCACGGTTGGCATTAGTCATGTATTCAGTTAGAGCTTTTGTGTTTGTAGTTTTGTACTAATTTATGATTAGTGGTTTCTTTGTTGTTTAAAAACAAAAAAAAGGGGATGGCATGTGTAGAGTGGCGCTTGGCTGGCGGCGTGGTTGTGGTGTCGCTTGGCTGGCGGTGTGTATGGGGTGGCGCTTGGCTGGCGGTGTGTGTGGGGTGGCGCTTGGCTGGCGGTGTGTGTGGGGTGGCGCTGGGCTGGCGGTGTGTGTGGGGTGGCGCTTGGCTGGTGGTGTGGGTGGGGTGGCGCTTGGCTGGTGGTGTGGCGCTTGGCTGGCAGTGCCGGCCAAACGCCAGTCCACACACTCATCAGCTGGTGTGATTGCTGTATCAGGCATGTGGGCGTATGAAAGTGATGGGCCCTTGACAGGCGCTGTCTGTGGATGCGAGTCTTGTAATGTGCTGGGCCCGTGGCTGGCGGCGTGAATGGTCTAGTGCATGTCATGTATGAAAGGTGTGTGAATGGACTGTAAAGCGGTTGGTGCCTTGTCGTGGCTTTACAGCTCACGAGCTGTGAGTCATTGGTTCAGTTTTTTGGCCTTTCAGTTATTACCAGTGCATTTCACTTTTGTGAAATCTCTTGTTAATAAAATTTGATCTACTGAACCATCACTCACCCTCGTGCCAAATCCAACCAGTATGTGTGGTACAAATGACAAAACCTGCTCCGCTGTAATCAGGCATCGCAGCACACTTGAGACACGCTAGGTGCCTCGGGTGGGACCCCGATGATGAAGCATGCCACCAACTTGGTTGGTGGGTGAGGGGTCTTCTTCACATAACCTAAGTGTGTTTCCTTTCACAATTTTAGTGTTTGGCACATCACGGACGTATGTGCACACATCAAAGTGATATATTCCAAAAATACCTGTGTTTGGGGGGGAGGGCCCACCTATGTTTTTGGTCCTGGGTGCGGCCGTCATGTAGGGAAACCTACAAAACCCAGAAACTTTTTAAAACTAGTCACCCCAAGGAGTCTAGGGAGGTGTGGCTTGTGTGGCTCCCCCAACATTTTCTTACCCAGACTCCTCTGTAAACCTCAAAATTTGCATAAAAAAGCATATTTTCCTGATTTTTCTTAGTAGGATCACCGCTCCAGCACAAAATTCCTACTCCCCAGTTTTCCCCTCAGTCTCCCAAGTAAAATGACACCTCACTTATGTGGGTCCCCAAAGCAGCGTCCGTCTAAAGATGTATAAAAGAATATGCCCTTATAAACTTGCTGTGCTATCCCTTCTATCCCTTCAGGTTTTGGGCCTTATTCTGTTGCAGGCACCTGGCCCACCCACACAAGTGAGGTATCATTTTTATTGGGAGACTTGGGGGAACGCTGGGTGGAAGGAAATTTGTGGCTCCTATCAGATTCCAGAACTTTCTGCCACAGAAATGTGAGGAACATGTGTTTTTTTAGCCAAATTTTGAGGTTTGCAAAGGATTCTGGGTAACAGAACCTGGTCCGAGCCCCGCAAGTCACCCCTCCTTGGATTCCCCTAGGTCTCTAGTTTTCAGAAATGCACAGGTTTGGTAGGTTTCCCTAGGTGCCGGCTGAGCTAGAGGCCAAAATCTACAGGTAGGCACTTCGCAAAAAACACCTCCGTTTTTTTCCAAAATTTAGGATGTGTCCACGTTGCGCTTTGGGGTGTTTCCTGTCGCCGGCGCTAGGCCTACCCACGCAAGTGAGGTATCATTTTTATCGGGAGACTTGGGGGAACGCTGGGTGGAAGCAAATTTGTAGCTCCTCTCAGATTCCAGAACTTTCTGCCACAGAAATGTGAGGAACATGTGTTTTTTTAGCCAAATTTTGAGGTTTGCAAAGGATTCTGGGTAACAGAACCTGGTCCGAGCCCCGCAAGTCACCCCTCCTTGGATTCCCCTAGGTCTCTAGTTTTCAGAAATGCACAGGTTTGGTAGGTTTCCCTAGGTGCCGGCTGAGCTAGAGGCCAAAATCTACAGGTAGGCACTTCGCAAAAAACACCTCCGTTTTTTTCCAAAATTTAGGATGTGTCCACGTTGCGCTTTGGGGTGTTTCCTGTCGCCGGCGCTAGGCCTACCCACACAAGTGAGGTATCATTTTTATCGGTAGACTTGGGGGAACATAGATTAGCAAAACAAGTGCTATTGCCCCTTGTCTTTCTCTACATTTTTTCCTTCCAAATATAGGAGAGTGTGTAAAAAAGACATCTATTTGAGAAATTCCCTATAATTCACATACTTGTATGGTCACCCCGGAATTCAGAGATGTGCAAATAACCACTGCTCCTCAGCACCTTATCTTGTGCCCTTTTTGGAAATGCAAAGGTTTTCTTGATAGCAATTTTTTACTCTTTATATTTCAGCAAATGAATTGCTGTATACCCGGTATAGAATGAAAACGCACTGCAGGGTGCAGCTCATTTATTGGCTCTGGGTTCCTCGGGTTCTTGATGAACCTACAAGCCCTATATATCCCCGCAACCAGAGGAGTCCACCAGACGTAACGGTATATTGCTTTCCATAATCTGACATTGCAGGGAAAAGTTACAGAGTAAAACGTAGAGAAAAATTGATGTTTTTTTCACCTCAATTTCAATATTTTTCTCTTTCAGCTGTTATTTTCTGTAGCAAACCCTTGTAGGATCTACACAAATGACCCCTTGCTGAATTCAGAAGTTTCTCTACTTTTCAGAAATGGTTAGGTTTCTGGGATCCAGCATGGGTTTCATGCCCATTCCTGTCACTGACTGGAAGGAGGCTGAAAGCACAAAAAATTGCAAAAATGGGGTATGCCCCAGTAAAATGCCAAAATTGTGTTGAAAAATTGGGTTTTCTGATTCAAGTCTGCCTGTTCCTGAAAGCTAGGAAGCTGCTGAGTTTAGCACTACAAACCCTTTGTTGATGCCATTTTCAGGGGGAAATCCACAAGCCTTCTTCTGCAGCCACTTTTTCCATTTTTTTTTAAAAAAACTAAATTTTCGCTGTATTTTGGCCAATTTCTTGGCCTCCTTCAAGGGAACCCACAAAGTCTGGGTACCTCTAGAATCCCTAGGATGTTGGAAAAAAAGGACGCAAATTTGGCTTGGTTAGCTTATGTGGACAAAAAGTTATGAGGGCCTAAGCGCGAACTGCCCCAAATAGGCAAAAAAAGGCCTGGCACAGGAGGGGGAAAAGGCCTGGCAGCGAAGGGGTTAAGGGAATTGCTTCAGGATACCTAGTGGCATGGTCCCCTACCACAAGGATAAACCAATTGCCTGAAGCTGTAGGAGGGTCAAGGGGGCCAACCCCTACCCTTTCAAAGGGCACCCCAACCACAGGAAGTCGAATTAAGGGGGCCTTAGGTGTGCCACCAGTCTTGCCACTGGCTTGGCAGGTCACACAAGAGCGACACAACTCTTACTGTCCTCTAACATATGAGGCCAGTGAAACAATGGCACAAGCCTGTTCCAAGTTTTACTCTGGCCCAAATGCCAAGCCAAAGGAATGTCATGTGCCAAGGTTAAAAGAAACTCCCTATACTGCAAAGGGATGACCAATCTCCTGGCAGCCCCTAGGTTTAGGGTCCCTTGACTCAATATACAGGAGCTTGTCTTCCCAATGCATCTTACGGCTATCACTGACATCCCCATTCTGCTGTTTGACAGCTTGCTGTCTCAAACCCTCTAATGTGGGACAGGTCTACTGTGCCACACTCAGCTCTTCCCTGGCAGGCCCCCCTGCACCCAAAAGCTCAGCAGTGTCTGCTGCCAGCTCCTCTGGTATAGGTTCTGCACAGGGAGAGGATTCCATATCCTCAAAAGGGGAATCATCTGTAGAGGGAGGGATAGTGGGCAGGGATTTACCCTTTCTACCCCTAGCTTTTGGGAGCACTTGGTCCATTTTTCCAGAATCCAAGTTTCCCCGTCCTTTTTGCTTCTTGGCCTGAGCCCTTGTCAAAGCTAAAATATGCCCAGGAATTCCCAGCAATTGCTGCATGAGCCTCCAACTCCACTTCTGCCCAAGCTGATGTTTCCAAATTGTTTCCTAGTAGACAATCTACAGATAAATCAGTGGCTACCACAACTTTCTTTGGACCAGTAACACCCACCCCCCCAGTTGAGATTCACAACAACCATGGGATGGCTAAGAGTGTTGTCATGAGCGTCTGTCACTTGGTACTGCTGATCAAGTAGGTGTTGATCAGGGTGGTGGACCAGTTTTTCTATCACCATAGTTACACTGGCACCTGTGTCCCTGTAGGCCTCTACCTCAACACCATTGATTAGGGGTAGTTGCTTGTACTTACCCATATTAAGGGGACAAGCAACCAAGGTGGCAAAGTCAATATCGCCATCAGAGAATAAAACAGCCTCTGTGGTCTCCCTAACAAGACCAACCCCAACTACACTACCAATGGTGAGCCCAGCTACACCCTTGGATTGGCTATTTGTAGTAGACTTCCCACCACCACTGCTATTACTAGGGGCACTAGAGGTTGCAGTTGGGGTTGTGGTAGTGGGAGCCTTGGTGCTTTTCTTTGGACAAGTGGAATCACTCGCCCAGTGGCCTTTACTTTTACATAAATAACACCATGGCTTCTTTTGATTGTGGGAAAAGGATTTGGACCCACCACCCCCAGATAGTTTTTTTGTGCCAGATGAAGACTCAGAATGTTTTTTATCTTTGTCCCCACCCTTGTCAGAAGACTCACCATCCTTCATCTGGCCATCCTTGTTACCCCCTGTATGAACGTATCTGTTCACTCTTGTTCTGACCCATTTGTCTGCTTTCTTTCCCAATTCTAGGGGAGAGGTCAGATCTGAGTCTACCAAGAACTGGTGCAACAAATCAGACACACAATTGTTCAAACTATGCTCTCTCAGGTTTAGATTATACAGGCTTTCATAGTCATTCACCTTACTGCCATGTAACCAACTCTCCAAGGCCTTCACTGAACAGTCTACAAAGTCTGTCCAGTCTTGAGAGGGCTCTTTTCTGGTATCTCTAAACTTTATCCTGTATTGTTCAGTGGTTAAGCCAAATCCATCCAAGAGTGCATCCTTCAAAACTTTTTAATTATTAGCATCATTTTCTCTGACAGTAAGGAGCCTACCCTACCCTTACCAGTGAATGATAGCCACAAGATAGCAGCCCACTGCTTTTGAGGGTCTAACTGTACCATACAAGCCCTCTCAAGTGCAGCAAACCACTTGTTAATGTCATCCCCTCCTTGCAAGGGGGGACTATCTTATGCAGGTTTCTGGAATCTTGTTCTCTCACAGGATTGCTATCAAAAACACTGCTGCTGCCACCATGGGGAACTAACCCCAACCTCTGCCTTTCCCTCTCTACATCTAGAGATTTCCTGTCTAAGGCCAGCTGCTGCTGTCTTAGCTTCAGCCTGGCATCTTCCAACCTCAGCTTTCTGAGTTCCCTTTCCATAGTGTTATCCTCAGTGACGGAGGCTTGAGAATTGTGAGACACAAAAGAAATGTGGGAATTGGCAGAGTGTGACCTATCTCTAACTGACTGGACTCTAGTAACCTGGCCTTTAGGAGTGAAAGGTGCCCTACTAATGTGTGACCCCCTCCCACTACCAGTGTCAGTAGATGGCCTGTTAGCTGGCAGGTCTTTGGATGAACCCTCCCCAGCATCCTCAGGGGATTCCTCTGAGTCTTGCTGGCTACCCCCTCCTCTACCTCAAGATCCTGGGACGTCCCAGGCTGGTTCTTGTCACTTTCTAGGAGAAGGCTAAGGAGAAGATCTTTTGTAGGGTTCTTTCCAATGCTTTAACCTCTTTCTATGCAGAGACCCCTCAAACTTTTAAAGTTTAAACTACCATAGATTGCCTGGACAACTGTGGGAGTAAGTTCTACTGCAGACATGATTGTTAGAAAGGGTTTAGGACAGAGAGAATAAAGTTTAGAAACTTTTAGAGAAAAGAGAAAAACTTTTCAAACTTTTCACAACTTTTGAAAACATTTCTGAAACTTTTTAGAAAGTTTAAAGAAAGAAAGTTAAACTGTTTAGGCTAACTGTGTATATTCTGAAGTATTTGGTATATGTTTTTCTTATTAAAAGCACCAAATGACAAAGTGGGAAAGCAGTTACAAGTACTTATCCCACTGCTGCATCACCAATGTAGGAGGCTGGCCTGGCTTATAGAAAACACTAAGGGTGTCCAAGATACCCCACTCCAAGACCCTGAAAAGTAGGAGTAAAGTTACCCTACTTCCTCAGAAACACACTAAAGTCGTGATAGGAGATTCTGCAAAGGCAACAACTGACTGCAAAGCACTGAAGACGGATTCCCGAACCTGAGGATGTGTAAAGGAAGCGGACCAAGTCCAAGAGTCACACAAGTGTCCGGGGGGACAGGAGCCCACTAAACCCCGAATGAAGGTTCAAAAGGGCTGCCTCCGGGTGGAAGAAGCTGAAAATTCTGCAACAACGGAAGGTGCCAGGAACTTCTCCTTTGCACAGAAGATGTCCCACGGCGTGCTGGAGGGTGCAGAGTTGTTTCCATGTAAAAAGACCGCAAACAAGCCTCGGTGGCCCAGGAAGGAGCAGGAGGTTGCCCCTTGGAGGAGGAGACAGAGAGGGTGCTCAGCAGTACAGAGAGCCCACGCAGTAGCAGGCAGCACCCGCAGAAGCACTTGAACAGGCGTTCAAGAAATCTGAGCACGGTGGTCGTCTCAACACTACAAATGAGGGTTCCACAGGGGGAGGAGCCAAGATGGCGACCGGGAAGGCGCTTAATTGAGCGCTCCGCCTTGGGCTCGCCACAGAATATCTGCGGGGCGCTCCTGGGGCGCTGATGTTACATGCCAGAGGAGGGATCCGCTTCGGGAGCCTCTCTCCCCTTGCCGGCGGCTCTGGAAGCGCTCGGGCTGCCACGACGAGAGGCCGCCAAAGAGCTGCTCGTCGCGGGGAGTTGCGGCTGCCATTTTCTCTGCCGCGAGGGACGGGACTCTGCCCTGGGGCCTGGACAAAGAGGTGGGTGCGCGGTGACGGGAGCGGCCCGCCTCGGGAGGGCGGTAAGCCCAAATCCAGGCCCTGTACTGCCCTGGGCATTCCCCCCTCCCCCCGCTTCTCATTCACCGGAGTTTCCCCCCCGCTGGTTGCGGGGGGGACCGACGAGCAGCAGGGGACTAGCAGCAGGAGCCCCAGGCGGGTGCCCCTTCCACAATTGAAGACAGGCGGAAAGATGCGCCCCCCCCTTCGCGGAAGGTCCCGCGGGGCAATAGCAGTAGGCCGGGGGTGACGGCGACTCGTGAGCGGAGGGGGGACCCTCTCCCTGAACCCCCCACCCGCCGCTGACGGCTCTGGGATCTGCCGGGCGCCTGAGGACCCGATCGCGGATGACGCGCCCTCCCCAAGAGGCCGCTGCCGCCGTCTCCCCCTGAAGCGGGGATTTGCACCAAATTCGGAGAACCGGAGGTTGGTGCACAGCGGCTGGGGGGACCGATATAGAGAGGACTGGGAGCCCTCACTTGATCCCTGGGCGGCCCTTGCCCCCCCCTTCTCCTTATTGTGGATTCCCCCTCCCGCCCGTGGGGGGGGCGGAGGACGGTGGATGATTCCTGCTGGGGACCCCTGGGGGTGCCTCCCTACCCCATGCTCGACGGCGTGGTGTGCCTCCCTCTGGAGAAGACCCTGGGCCTGCAGGTAGATGTCGAGGCAACTACAGACGGGGCACGTGTAAGGCCAGATTGGATCAGGCCAAGTCATATCTCATGTTAAATGGCGCTGACTTGCACCACAAGTGCGGAACTGTTTTAAAGAATTTGAGCGCGCCCGGAACTTACTAAGCATGCACACACAGGAACAACACTCTTCCACCTCACATTGACAGAGGATCCAGGGCCTGGAGTTGGTTGCTGGCCGGAGGTTGGAGTGGGCGTGTGGACCCAGCGACGGGAGATCCCAGACCGCCTGAGCAAGATCTCACCTGGAGGGTTACCAGGAGAGCCGTAACCTCAAAAATCGAAGCACACACCGGCGCGGCCCCGTGGGCACATATAGCCCCCCCTCCTTGAATAGCCCAGAGAACGTGAGTGAGCACGTGGTTGCAGGTGGAATCAGGACACACCAGATAAGACAAAATGGCCGGAAGGCCCAAATCAGCTAAAAAACAGGATCGGAACACGCATGGCCAGGCACCTGGCGACCAACAACATACGCCCTCCCTGCAGTCACTGGAATCCACACTCCTAGCCCACTCCTCGCAATTCGAGAAAGTACTACAGGCAATCATGGACACTAAAACCTCACTGGAGACCAGGATAGACACGGTGTCGCAAGATCTGAACATCCTCAGAGTAGACCATCGCAAACTATCCGATAAAGTGAAGACAACGGAAGAGGCGCTAAGTGAACTGGCTCCCACAGTAGCGGATAAACAAAAACAAATTCTCCGCCTAGATGCAGAAGTAAAGACACTGCTGAGAAGAGCAGAGGAGGCGGAGGGCAGGTCCTGCCGCAACAACATACGGTTTCTCGGTTTTCCTGAAAAATCACTGGATCAAAACTCAGAGCTCCTGCTGGAACACTGGCTAATTAAAGAGGTCCTGAATGGAGTCCCATCAAAATTCTTCTCAGTGGAAAGAGCACACAGGATTCCAGGATGCCCCCAGCGCCGGGTCAACCTCCAAGACCGCTGATAGCCAGGTTCCTAAATTTTAGAGACCGCAATGCGATACTGCAACAGTTTCGCAGCAAAGGCCCGTTCAGGTACGAGGACTCGACTGTTCACGCTTATCCAGACTTCACTCAGGAAGTGCAAAAGCAACGTAATTCCTTCACCCAAATAAAACAACGCCTCCGTGAACATGATATAAAGTACGCATTATTATTCCCCGCCAAAGTACGAGTATTAATAGATGAACGCACCCACGTGTTCACCTCACCGGAAGACGCCTGGACGTGGATGCATGCTAGGGGCATCGCCCACCCCCGCGAAGCAACCGGCACCGACGAGAACTGGTCAACGACAAAGTCACGGAAACGATCCAAGAGGCGCCCCAGGGGTCAACCCACGGAGGAACAGGCTGCAGAAGAGAGAGCCAGGGCCCTAAAAGAAACCCCCCTGCTAACACAGAATTACTTCAAGACTCTCAGGACCCACCCAGAGGAAGGCTTGGAGTCGGACTCGATTAGCTCGGACTCCACATTAACGGAGGCACTGAGGGGCCCGAAGCTCACCCCCAGGACCGCAGACACACTCTGATCGAGCACCACCGACCCGTCCCCCTAAGGGGATCGACCGCCACAGCTGGAGAATAGAACTGAACTTTGCGAGCCCCACTCTTAGTGGGTGATTACATCATCCGAACTTACGTATCCTTACATATCTACTCCAGGAGATAACTCCTTTACATATATTGCGCGCAATTAGCGGTGGAGTGTGGCGGGGGGGTGGATAGCCGTGCCCTGGGAGTGCCCCAACTCACCCGCAGACCGTGTCTGCAGAAGGATGCGAGCCCCTACAATGAGCCGCACCCGGATAGTATCATTGCTCCCCCGCAGACATCCACATGGATACACTTCAGCTCGCACCTAAACTGGGTGTGTAGCTTGTTGCAAGTTCACAGTTGGGGTTGGGATCCAGTTGGGGAGGGAAAGAGGGTAACTACTAGTTTGTGCACTACAGGTCTGCTCACGACACTGGACATGCGACCGGAGGTAAGGGGCCCGCCCGCTGGGGCGACGGGGGCGGAGGAGACCGACTGGGCCATCTTGGGGGGTAGGGGGCAAGACACACCATTACAAAATGAACATGGCCAAACCTACAGCCTATAGCACACACACATATGACATAGTCCCCTGGAATGTCAGGGGACTTGGGACCCAAAGCAAAAGGTCTAGGGTGCATACACGACTCAAACGCCATGGCACACATATCGCAATCCTACAAGAAACCCACCTGCGGGACCCAGAACTGCAGGACCTACGCAGTAAATGGGGTGGACAGATTGTGGGCACATCCTATTCAACCTTTGCGAGGGGGGTCCTCATATGGATAGCAGGGAATGTCCCCTTTATCCAAACATCACACAAGATAGATCAGGAAGGCAGGTATGTTGTAGTGGAGGGTAAGTTGGACGGCAAACAACTGTCAATCATAGGGGTATATGCCCCTAATAGTGCATTGCCCGAGTTCCTGTGCACACTCACCCCAGCATTATTAACGAACCCCGAAACACCCGCCATATGGGGAGGAGACATCAACTGCACGCCGGACCCAGCACTGGACAGGTCTAACCTCCCCACACATTCAACAGTTAATAGATACTCCAGACGCCCATTGTCAACATGGGCCAGTAACATGGGCCTCCATGACATATGGCGCATGAAGCACCCACAACACAGGGAATATTCATTCTATTCAGCACCACATAAGGTACATACCAGGATAGACTTACTGTGGGGCACCCAGGAGATCTGCACAGTAACCAACGGAATAGAATACCTAGCCAAGACACTATCAGATCACTCACTGCTTAAAATAACTCTGGACTGGGATAGGAAGCGCCAGGTGATCCCAACATGGAGGCTACAAGCGGAAGCCTTACACGACCCTGCATTCACAGACACACTGAGAACAGCGCTAAAACAGTACTGGGAATTAAATATCGGCACCATAAACTTAAGAGTGATGGAGTGGGACGCACACAAAGTGGTGATCCGCGGGCATTGTATCTCCACTACATGGGGGGTGAGACGTACACTCCATACAGAGGTCAGCAAGCTGGAGAAGAAACTAAGAGCACTAGAAAACGCAGTAGCCCGCAATGAAACGCCATACACGCCACTAAAGGATGCGCGCGCAGAATATGCAAATGCCGACGCCACATTACGCCTTCATGATCACAAATACCACTTGGCTAGACTACAGTCGGAAGGCGACAGATCGGGTAGGCTACTCGCATGGCTCCTGCGGGAGGACCGGCGGTGCCCTCCAATCGGGGTAATAGGAGTAGGCGCAGGCGCAATGGCTACCACGCAGGTAAAAATAAACGATGCGTTTAGGGAATACTATACAGAATTATACACCAAAAGCACATCATGCTCTCTCCAACAGCTCGGGTCCTTTCTGGCAGATTCTCCTCTGCCCCAACTAACGCACACCGATAGAGAGACACTAGAGGTCCCCATCACACTAGGAGAACTCAACAAGGCCCTCGAACAACTACCTAGGAATAAAGTCCCAGGGACAGACGGCCTGCCATCAGAATACTACTCTACTTTTGTGACACACCTTAACGCACATCTCCTAAAAGTGATCGAAGAAGCAGGGATCAACGGGATCCTGCCCCCCACAATGAGGGAGGCAATGATAGTGGTCCTCCCAAAGCAGGGGCGTGACCCCACTGACGTCAGGTCCTACAGACCCCTTTCTCTGTTAAACCTAGACTGCAAGATACTTGGTAAAATCCTGGCCAACAGGCTAGCTCCTTACATGCATATCCTGGTACACGAGGATCAGAATGGATTCATCCCGAAACGTAACACCTTCCTTAACATCCGGAGGCTGTTAAGTGTAATAGGTGACACTCCCTCGACCGCTTTCGAGGAAGCGGTGATATCACTTGATATAAAAAAAGCGTTTGATACATTAGAATGGGACTTTCTGTTTGCCACCATGCAGCTAATGGGTATCGGCCCAAAATTCACACACTGGGTACGCATTCTGTACACTGCCCCACAGGCCAGGGTGAAGACGGGAGGAGTTATATCAGAGAGCTTCTCGATCAGCAGGGGAACAAGGCAGGGATGCCCCCTATATGCCTTAGCGATGGAACCACTAGCTGCATGCGTCCGTGCCAAAAAAGAAGAAAGGGGGGTATCAAGGAGCGACACTCTCCACTCGTTATCACTATACGCAGATGATGCCTTGATATACATACGTAGTGTAGAGGAGCTGCTGCCCCTGGTGATGTCACTGCTGTCTGAGTTTGGAAGGATCTCCGGATTAATAGTTCACTGGGGGAAATCCTGTATATTCCCATTAACCAGATGGCCCCCAGCGAGGCATGAGTGCGCCCCGCCAGGCCACCTAAAATGGTGCTTCGATACATTTAACTACCTAGGGGTTAACGTCTATCATAGTGCGGAAGACCTCAGGGATGGAAATCTGGGGAAAGCGGTGACCTCTGTAAAGAGCTCATTACGCTTCTGGAATAAATTACCACTCTCACCACTGGGTAAAGTCGCTATAGCAAACATGCTGATATTACCTAGACTGCTGTATTACTTCACGGCCCTGCCAATTATTATCCCCAAAAGCTTTTTCAACATCTTGAACTCCACCCTACTGCAATTGGTGTGGGGCGAGGGCAGAAGGCGGGTCGCACTCACCACGCTGCATAATCCGGTGGCTACGGGTGGGCTGGGCGCCCCAAACTTTGAGCTCTACTCTGCGGCCGCACTGCTGCAGTGGATCTTAAATTGGCTTCATAGACCCAGCTCAGCAGAAACTATCTGGCTGCAATCCCGACTCCAAGGAGTCCCCCTACTCGCATGGCTGATGGATAAGCAAACCAAAAGCACACGCGAAAACCCACTGATGACAGCGGCGCACGCATGCTGGAAGAAGTACATTCTAAAGGGCGCCCAAAAACTTCCCTACTCACCGCTTCTCCCACTAGAACGGCTCCCCGGGTGGGTGGAAGCTGGTTCACATTCGTCCACAATCTGGACAGATGCGGGCATAAATGCAGTGGGAGACTGCTTCGAGGAAGGAAAATTAATGACCTTTGAAGCCATACAGGCCCTCACAGAGATTAGCCCGGGGCAATTCCTGGCATATCACGCAATATGTCATGCAATCAGGAAAACATGGGCATCCGGTGACATAGAGCCAGATACCTCAGTCACCCTGCACCACATGCTGAACTGGGACCCCCAGGGAAAAGCAGTCTCAAATCTATATAAACTTCTGAACAGACCCCCAGAATCCAACCTGCAGAAAGCATGGGAGAGGTGGAACGCTGTATTGCCTACCCCGATCTCAGAGACAGAATGGCCAAAAGCTCTGAGTCACACACGTGAGGTCTCAAGAAACCCCAGATTCCGATTTACACAGTTTAATTATTTACATCAGACATACCTGGCGCCCGCCAGGATTAAACGTATGTTCCCCGGGACGGACCCAGCCTGCCCCAGATGCAAAATACCAGCAGCCCAGTTCTACCACATGGTTTGGGAGTGTCCGCGGATATGGGGGGAATGGACTGGGGTGGTCACAGCTTTATCGGAAATGACGGGGCTCAACCTGGACGCGAACCCCAAATCCTGCCTACTCGGTCTCAGGACAAGGACGAAAAGAAATAAACACTTGCACAGGTTTGTAGATCTAGCTTATGCAATGTACAAAAGACAGATAGCTATGAACTGGAAGGCTCACAACACACCCGACTTGAAAGCCTGGCTTGCCCTCACGCTCCGCTGGGCCTGCGCTGAACACCAGGTATTAACAAATTTAGCACGAAGGGGACTGCGACAAGCGGGCTGCGAAGCTTGGGGTGTTTTAGTCTCCAGACTAGAAGCCAAAAACGATGAAAGACCCCCCTGAACTACAGACAGTCGCGCTCACCTAGAAGGCTGCGGGCCTGGACCCGGCAGTAATGCAGCATTATACCAGGGGAAGCATACATACCCACCATCAACGCCTCGCCCACACTGACAGCACATCAAACCCCCCAACGCACATATGCCAAACAGTGCCAACAGGCCATCAAGTCCAAACAATAGACACCAGCGCCATGACCCACTGCGCCATATCCTCCCCATTCGCTCCCCCTCTCGTCTCCTCCTCCCCCCCCTCCCCGCGCGGCAGCGGATGCCCCCGCCACTAGCGGCAATAGAGCCTTTCCACAATAGAATGCCCTAAACCTCTACGTCGACAAAATCCGGAAATATTGAGCAGACTGTGCAGACCTGGAAGTATACACAAGTTCTTAGTTGTTTGTTGACTTTAACATGGGAGAGCCTAACGAGTTACTGTAATCAACAACATCTTGCTATTAATGACTTCTTATGCAATGCAATGTATGGCTCTCTTGAAAAATCAATAAAAACATGTTAAAAAAACAAAAAAACAAAGGAGGGTTCCACGAAGTCGGTGGTCAACTCAGCGAGTTGAGCAATGCAGGACGGAGTGCTGGGGACCTGGGCTATGCTGTGCACAAAGGATTCCTTGCAAAAGGGCACAGAAGCCCTAGCATCTGCAGATCACACAGTACACAAGATTACTGTCTGGCGTGAAGAGGCAAGGACTTACCTCCACCAAATTTGGACAGAAGGACCACTGAACTGTCGGGGTCACTTGGATCCAGCTCCTGTGTTCCAGGGACCACACTCGTCAAGATGAGAGGGGACTCAGAGGACCGGTGATGCAGAAGTTTGGTGCCTGAGTTAGCAGGGGGAAGATTCCTTCGACCCACGGGACATTTCTTCTTGGCTTCCAGTGCAGGGTGAAGGCAGACAGCCCTTAGAGCATGCACCACCAGGAAACAGTCGAGAAAGCCTGCAGGATTAGGTGCTACAATGTTGCTGGTAGTCGTCTTGCTCCTTTGTTGTGGTTTTGAAGGCATACTGGAGCAGTCAGCGGTCGATCCTTGGCAGAAGTCAAAGAGAGAGATGCAGAGGAACTCTGGTGAGCTCTTGCATTCGTTACCTGAAGAGAAACCCACAGGAGACACCCTAAATAGCCCTCAGAGGAGGATTGGCCACCTAACCAGGTAAGCACCTATCAGGAGGGGTCTCTGACGTCACCTGCTGGCACTGGCCACTCAGAGGCCTCCATTGTGCCCTCACACCTCTACATTCAAGATAGCAGAGGTCTGGGACACACTGGAGGAGCACTGGGCACCATCCCTGGGGTGGTGATGGACAGGGGAGTGGTCACTACCCTTTCCTTTGTCCAGTTTTACACCAGAGCAGGGGCTGGGGGATCCTTGAACCGGTGTAGACTGGTTTATGCAAGGAGGGCACCATCTGTGCCCTTCAAAGCATTTCCAGAGGCTGGGGTAGGCTACTCCTCCCCAGCTCTTAACACATATTTCCAAAGGGAGAGGGTGTAACACCCTCTCTCAGAGGAAATTCTTTGTTCTGCCTTCCTGGGACTGGGCTGCCCAGACCCCAGGAGGGCAGAAGCCTGTCTCTGGGATGGCAGCAGCGGTAGCCACTGTGAAAAACCCATAGAGCTAGTTTGGCAGTACCCGAGGTCCATGTGAAGGTAGGTATCGACCTATATGTAGTGCACACGTGTAATAATGTCCCCGCACTCACAAAGTCTGGGGAAATTGCCCTGAACAATGTGGGGGCACCTTGGCTAGTGCCAGGGTGCCTTCTCACTTAGTAACTTTACACCTAACCTTCACCAGGTGAGGGTTATACATATAGGTGACTTATAAGTTACTTAAGTGCAGTTTAAAATGGCTGTGAAATAACGTTGACGTTATTTCACTCAGGCTGCAGTGGCAGTCCTGTGTAAGAATTGTCTGAGCTCCCTATGGGTGGCAAAAGAAATGCTGCAGCCCATAGGTATCTCCTGGAACCCCAATACCCTGGGTACCTAGGTACCATGTACTAGGGAATTTTAAAGGTGTTCCAGTGTGCCAATTAGAATTGGTGAAAATGGTCACTAGCCTGCAGTGACAATTGTAAAGCATAGAAAGCATAAGCACTGAGGTTCTGGTTAGCAGAGCCTCATTGACACAGTTAGGCACCACACCGGGAACACATATAGGCCACAACCTAGGAGCACTGGGGTCCTGGCTAGCAGGATCCCAGTGACACAGTCAAAAACAAACTGACACACAAGTAAAAATGGTGGGTAATATGCCAGGCAAGATAGTACTTTCCTACAGTCACCCACTGCCTGTACTTAGTGTTTTCAGGCACTAGTGTTCTCTGGACCATCTCACTGTCCCCTAGTGAGACAAGGGTCATCTCAGCTGGTTCCCACCCACCTGAAACCAACTGCTCCCCAGGCGCTACACTGGCCAAACCCTGGGACGGCACTCCAGTGGGTGCCGGTGTACTTTTGGGGCATTTGGGGTCCCCCTCACATGACCCACCTGGTCACATGCATAGCACTTACGCGGGGACCACCTGCCACTGGCTTCCCTTTGAAGAACCATGGCTTCTTCTCACTGGGGGGTTGGGAATCCCTACCCTGGGAATCAGTTTGGGGCCCTTTAGAGAACTCCCCCTATTTACCCTTACCCCCCCTTTCTTCTAAGAGGGACCCTGCCCACCCTTGGTGTGGTCTCCCCCATACCTCTTCTGGACCCTGGTGCTCTCCCAGCGGTCCTCTTCCTGCGCTAGCTTCCTGGGGTTAGTCAGCTTGCTATCTATTAGGTGCTGGCGCAGCTTTGGAAAACATAAACTGTACAAGTGCTCTCAATCAATCAGATTGTAAAGCCCCTCATACGTAGTTACCTTACTGCCCTTCACCCAACCATCCAGTGACCTGCAATAAGAATCAAACATTCCAACCACGTTTGGGATTCCTTCTTCTTGTAGGATCTAAACTTATCCTTGTACTGCTCGGGGGTAAGACCATACCTTGTAAGCAAGGCATCCTTCATGCTAGAGTAGGTGAGATTCTGAGTATCCCCTAAGGCTGTCAGTGTATCCCTCCCCTCTACCTCAAAGTGCTTCCACAGACCTGCCCCCCAATGAGCTTCAGGAACCAGATTCATATGGAGAGCAGACTCACACCCCTTAAATCACAAGTATATGTCGTCCTCCCTTTTATAATCCTTCACAAGATCTTTAGGAATGTGCACCCTCCTTTCAGGATGCACTGTGATATGGCTGCCACCGTCCCTACTAGAATGGCTCCTCTGATCCAGCTCTCTCAAGCTATGCTCATGAGCCAACAAAATCTTTTTCTTTTCTAGTGCCAGCCTCATTTCCTCCAACTCCCTCTGGTGCTCCCTCTCTGCCTGTCTGTCCTGCAACTCTTCAGGGGTCAGACCCTTAGATGAGACACTGTACCTGCCCTGGAGACCCTCTCCCTGGACATAACAGGCCCACCCACAATACCATTGTGTATGGACTGCTTTTCCTCCCCCTCATCTTCCTCATCCTCCGTGTGCCCTCCAGTGCTCTTGGCTGTCACCCAGGCCCTCAGCGCCTTTTGCAGCTCCTCCTTCTTGGAAGAGCTCTCAATGGGACAGTTAAAGCGTTTACAGAACTCTTTTAACTGGGCCTTGGTATAGCTATCCAATTTCTCTAGGTCAAAGGCAGCTCCAACTGATGCATCTCCAGATTGAGACATGATGAAAAGTCAACAAAAGTGCAAAGTTCCCCAAAAAAAGTTCCCAAATGAAGTTCAGAAGTCAATCTAAGATTACCATAAAAATGGATGTAGGGAAAAATCCAAGCAAAAGAGAAAAATCAAAGATCACCAAACAAGTAGTATGTGGTCATGTAGTGGTCTGCACTCAAAACAGTAGTGTACACTTAATCACTGTATGTCAAGTACAAATACAAGATCAAATCCCAGCCGCTGATCACCAATGTTAGAAATGGGGTCTTTGGTTGACAGTCAGGTTACCCCCTGTTCAAGCAAGGACCCTAGCTCTAGTCAGGGTAAAAGAGAATCACCCTCAGCCAGCCCCCGCTTACTCCTTTGGTAGCTTGCCAGAGCAGTAGGCTTGGCTTCAGAGTGCTAGGTGCAAAGTATTTGTACCAACACACACAGTAACTTAATGAAAACACTACAAAATGACACAACACCAGTTTAGAAAAAAAGGAAATATTTATCTGAACAAAACAAGACCAAAACAACAAAAATCCACAATATACAAGTCAACTTATCAATAAAAATGAAAAAAGAATCTTTAAGTAGTTTTAAACCCACACTAACGCTGTCAGCTTGAAAAAGTACCTTAGGCACATCAAAAATAACCCAGCACGGGCGGGTGCACGTAAAAAAGGACTTGCGATGCATTGATTACACCCACGAGCGGGACCGTGCGTCGTTTCTCCTTTCGTCGGGTCGGGAGCGTCGTTTCTTCTCTCCGCAGGAGAGCGGTGTGTCCATCCGGTCAGCAGTCTCGGGTCCGGGCAGGCCTTTTGTTGTTTTTCCACGCACAGCGGTACTTGAGTCAGAAATCCAGCCGCACGATGATCCAAAAATCCCGCAGCACAGGTTGTGATCTCTCAGCCTCTGTCAGCGATGCTGCGCGGCATTTCTCCTACCCCGTGCGTCGATTCTTCGGTCATGTTTCCTGCTAGTGTTGTTTCTCAGCTGCGGAGCCGGCGGCGGGTCGTTTCTTCAGCCGCAGATCGGAGTCGCATTGATCTTTTCCCCGCACGTCGCTGTGTGTATGGATTACCTTTTCTTTAGGCTGCCAGCTCCTCTTTTCAGGGTCCGAGGAACTGGATGGGCACCACAGGGCAGAGTAGGAGTCTCTCCAGAGACTCCAGGTGCTGGCAGAGAGAAGTCTTTCCTGTCCCTGAGACTTCAAACAACAGGAGGCAAGCTCTAAATCAAGCCCTTGGAGATTTCTTCTCAAGATGGAAGGCACACAAAGTCCAGTCTTTGCCCTGTTACTCTGGCAGAAGCAGCAACTGCAGGATAGCTCCACAAAGCACAGTCACAGGCAGGGCAGCTCTTCTTCCTCAGCTCTTCAGCTCTTCTCCAGGCAGAGGTTCCTCTTGTTTCCAGAAGGGTTTCTAAAGTCTGTGGTTTTGGGTGCCCTTCTTATACCCAATTTATCCTTTGAAGTAGGCCTACTTCAAAGTAAGTCTCTTTTGAATGTGAAATCCTGCCTTGTTCATGCCAGGCCCCAGACACTCACCAGGGGGTCAGAGACTGCATTGTGTGAGGACAGGCATAGCCCTTTCAGGTGTAAGTGACCCCTCCTCCCCTCCCTCCTAGCACAGATGGCTCATCAGGAAATGCAGACTACACCCCAGCTCCCTTTGTGTCACTGTCTAGTGTGAGGTGCAACCAGCCCAACTGTCAAACTGACCCAGGCAGGGAATCCACAAACAGGCAGAGTCACAGAAATGGTATAAGCAAAAATATGCTAATTTTCTAAAAGTGGCATTTTCAAACACACAATCTCAAAATCAACTTTACTAAAAGATGTATTTTTAAATTGTGAACTCAGAGACCCCAAACTCCATATGTCCATCCACTCCCAAAGGGAATCTACACTTTCATCAGATTTAAAGGTAGCCCCCATGTTAACCTATGAGAGAGACAGGCCTTGCAACAGTGAAAAACGAATTTAGCAATATTTCACTGTCAGGACATATAAAACACATTACTATATGTCCTACCTTAACCATACACTGCACCCTGCCCTTGGGGCTACCTAGGGCCTACCTTAGAGGTGTCTGACATGTAAGAAAAGGGAAGGTTTAGGCCTGGCAAGTGGGTACTCTTGCCAAGTCGAATTTACAGTTAAAACTGCACACACAGATACTGCAGTGTCAGGTCTGAGACATGATTACAGAGCTACTTATGTGGGTTGCACAATCAGTGCTGCAGGCCCACTAGTAGCATTTGATTTGCAGGCCCTGGGCAGCTCTAGTGCACTGCACTAGGGACTTACTAATAAATCAAATATGCAAATCATGGATAAGCCAGTTACGTACACATTTTGTAAAGGAGCACTTGCACTTTGGCACTGGTTAGCAGTGGTAAAGTGCCCAGTGTAACAAAAACAGTAAAATCGGAGTCCAGCACACATCAATAACCTGGGGAATAGAGGCAAAAAGTTAAGGGAGACCACGCCACGGATGAAAAGTCTAACACAAGGCTTGTTGGACAAATCCAGCGCTGCAACTCGTCTGATCCAGCATCTCCACGTGTGACATCCTTTACATCATGCAGGGACCCTCAGCCATCTTTTTTGGTGCTCCTCTGCAGTCTTCTTCTAACTGGAGAATCCTGTTTTGCACCATCTCCTAGGTTGGCAATGGCTCCTGTCCTTCCTGGAATCTTCTGCGATTTCTGGACTTGGTCTCCTCTCTTTGTAGGGCTTCAGGTTCAGGAATCCACCATTTGTTGCTTGCAGTCTTGCTTGTTTCTTGCAATAACTCTAATCAAGACTTGTAGTGTGTCCTAAGGAAACTTGCAGTACTTTACTCCTACTTTCCTGGGCTCTGGGGTGGGGTATTTTACTCACCTTTGTGGTATTCTTACTCTCCCAGTGATTTTCTACACACTACACTTATCTGGGGGGGGGGGAATTTGCGACTTGCATTCCACTTTCTTAGTATATGGTTTGTGTTGCCCCTAGACCTATTTTCTCCTATTGCATTCTATGGTATTTTCTATTGTTTGTACTATCCGATGTCTAATTACTTACCTTATTTTGGTGTCTAGTGTATATATTGTGTATAATACTTACCTCCAGAAGGAGTATTGCCTTTAAGATAGTTTTGGCCATGTGCCACTAAAATAAACTACCTTTATTGTTGGTAACACTGAGTATTGTCTTTACTTGTGAATAAGTACTGTGTAACTATCGTGATATTGCAGGAGCTTTGCATGTCTCCTAGTTCAGCCTAAGCTACTCCGCTACAGCTACCTCTATAAGCCTAAGCTGCTAGAACACTACTATGTTTCACTATTAAGAGATAACTGGACCTGGTGTAAGGTGTAAGTACCCAAGGTACCCACTACAAACCTGGCCAGCCTCCTACAGTGGTGCACAAGCCTACCTGCTCTGAAAACTTCTGCATACCCCTGAAGCAAGGCAGAGACGATCTCTTTGATGCCACTCACTCCATTGTATCGAAACTAGACACAGACTGAGTAGTGGCTGAGCACTATATTCTACTGAACTCCTTACCATGGCCTCTGGACTGGCAGCCATTTTGCGTAGAGTGGTGCTTGACCCTACTGGTAGATGCTGCAGAACCGATCTTCGCACAAGCAAACTTGGAGGAGAGGCGACAAGGGAGGTTGTCACCTTTCTGCACCACTGGACTTACACTATAGTTACACAGTACACAATAAAAGACAATACTCAGTGTTACCAAAAATAAAGGTAGTTTATTTTAGTGACAAAAGGCCAAAAATATCTTAGAGGCAATACTCCTTACGGAGGTAAGTATTATACACAATCACGGTTGAAAGAAGTCTTTAGAAGAGCACCAAAGAAGATGGCTGCGGGTTCCTGCGTGATGCAAAGGATGTCGCACGTGGAGATGTTGGATGCAGGCGAGTTGCAGTGCTGGATTCGTCCAACAAGCCTTGGTTCAAGCAATGTCACGGATTGCATCAAAATGGCGCTGCCTGGACCCAGGAGCGACCTGGAGGCCTCAACTCGGACTGAGGAGGCAGAGGGGGCTCCCAACAATGGAGGGAACACACAGATGACCAAGCAACACCAACAGAGGTCCCAGGACACTGGGACAAGGAAGGTCCAAATTGCGATTGCTGCAGCACTACAAAGGAAGTTCCCACGCCGCCAGAGAACAACTCAGTGAGTTGAGCGTCGCAGGATAGAGTGCTGGGGACCTGGGCCAGGCTATGCACAAAGGATTCTTGCAAATAGTGTAAAGAGGCCTTAGCTGGAGTTGCAGAGTCGAAGAAGCCCTTCTGGATACTTTGTTGCAATTACAGCGGTTCCTGGAGCAGTCTGTGGTTGATCCAAGGTCAGAGGAGGAAGCAGTGGTTGCAGAGGATTCCTGATGGAAACTTGCAAGCACACAGGAGAGACCCTAAATAGCCCTGAGAGGGGGATTGGCTACCTAACCAGGTATGCACCTACCAGGAGGGTCTCTGACGTCACCTTCTGGCACTGGCCACTCAGAGATCTCCAGAGTGTCCCCACACCTTGGAAAAGAAGACGGCTAAAGTCTGGGACACACTGGAGGAGCTCTGGGCATCACCCCTGGGGTAGTGATGATCAGGGGAGTGGTCACTCCCCTTTTCTTTGTCCAGTTTCGCGCCAGAGCAGGGACTGGGGGTCCCTGAAAAAGTGTAGTCTGGCTTATGCAGAGAGGGCACCATCTGTGCCCTTCAAAGCATTTCCAGAGGCTCTGGGAGGCTACCCCACCCAAGCCTGTAACACCTATTTCCAACGGGAGAGGGTGTAACACCCTCCTCCCAAAGGAAATGCTTTGTTCTGCCTTCCTGGGACTGAGCTGCTCAGACCCCAGGAGGGCAGAACCCTGTCTGTGAGGTGGCAGCAGATGTAGCTGCAGTGCAAACTTCAGAGAGCTGGTTTGGCAGTAATCGGGGGGTGGAGCCCCCAGGATGCATGGAATTGGCTCCCCAATAACAGATTTGGACTGGGGGAACAATTCCATGATATTAGACACCGTACATGGCCATATTCGGACCATTGTGAAGCTACAAATAGGTATTGACCTATATGTACTGCACACCTGAAATGGCGTCCCCGCACCCACGAAGTCTGGGGATTTGGCCATGGACAGCATGGGGGCATCTTTGCTACTATCTTGCCTGCATTGTTACCCACATTTTTACTGTATGTGTGTTTGTTTTTGCCTGTGCCACTTGGATCCTGCTAGCCAGGACCCCAGTGCTCATAAAGTGTGCCCTTTATGTGTTCCCTGTGTTGTGCCTAATTGTATCACTGAGGCTCTGCTAATCAGAACCTCAGTGTTTATGCTCTCTCTGCTTTTTAGAATTGTCACTGCAGGCTAGTGACTAATTTTACCAATTCTGATTGGCACACTGGAACACCCTTATAATTCCCTAGTATATGGTACCAGGGTATTGGGGTTCCAGGAGATCCCTATGGGCTGCAGCAATTCTTTTTCAACCCATAGGGAGCTCAGACAATTCTTACACAGGACTGCCACTGCAGCCTGAGTGAAATAACGTCCACGTTGTTTCACAGCCATTTTACACTGTGCTTAAGTAACTTATAAGTCACCTATATGTCTAACCCTCAATTAGTGAAGGTTAGGTGCAAAGTTACTTAGTGTGAGGGCACCCTGGCACTAGCCAAGGTGCCCCCACATTGTTCAGGGCAATTTCCCCGGACTTTGTGAGTGCGGTGTAGGAAAGTACCATCTTGCCTGGCATGTTGCCCCCATTTTTACTTGTATGTATGTTTGTTTTTGCCTGTGTCACTGGGATCCTGCTAGCCAGGACCCCAGTGCTCATAAAGTGTGCCCTGTATGTGTTCCGTGTGTGGTGCCTAACTGTATCACTGAGGCTCTGCTAACCAGAACCTCAGGGTTTATGCTCTCTCTGCTTTCAAAATTGTCACAGCAGCCTAGTGACTAATTTGACCAATTCTGTATTGTTCAGGATAATTTTCCCGGAGTTTGTGAGTGCGGGGACACCATTACACGCGTGCACTATATATAGGTCAATACCTATATGTAGCATCACAATGGTAACTCCGAACATGGCCATGTAACGTGTCAAGGATCATGGAATTCCATGCATACCCATGGCTCCAGCACTGAGCCCGGGTACTGCCAAACTAACTTTCCGGAGTTTTCTCTGCAGCTACCGCTGCTGCCAACCCTCAGACAGGTTTCTGCCCCCCTGGGGCCTGGACAGCCTAGTCCCAGGAAGGCAAAACAAAGGATTTCCTCTGAGAGAGGGTGTTACACCCTCTCCCTTTGGAAATAGGTGTGAAGGGCCTGAGAGGAGTAGCCTATCCTGGCCTCTGGAAATGCTTTGAAGGGCACAGATGGTGTCCTCCTTGCATAAGCCAGTCTACACCATTTCAGGGATCCCCCCAGCCCTGCTCTGGCATGAAACTGGGCAAAGGAAAGGGGAGTGACCACTCCCTTGACCAGCACCTCCCAAGGGGAGGTGCCCAGAGCTCCTCCAGTGTGTCCCAGACCTCTGCCATCTTGAATGCAGAGGTGTGAGGGCACAAAGGACAGCTCTGAGTGGCCAGTGCCAGCAGGTGACGTCAGAGACCCCTCCTGATAGGTGCTTACCTTTCTCAGTAGCCAATCCTCCTCTAAGGGCTATTTAGGGTCTCTCCTGTGGGTATCTCACGAGATAACGAATGCAAGAGCTCACCAGAGTTCCTCTGCACCTCTGTCTTTGACTTCTGCCAAGGATCGACCGCTGACTGCTCCAGGACGCCTGCAAAACCGCAGCAAAGTAGCAAGAAGACTACCAGCAACATTGTAGCGCCTCATCCTACCGGCTTTCTCGACTGTTTCCTGGTGGTGCATGTTCTGAGGGCTGTCTGCCTTCACCCTGCACTGGAAGCCAAGAAGAAATCTCTTGTGGGTCGACGGAATCTTCCCCCTGTTAATGCAGGCACCAAACCTCTGCATCACCGGTCCTCTGGGTCCCCTCTCATCCTGACGAGCGTGGTCCCTGGAACATAGGAGCTGGGTCCAAGGGTCCCCGACAGTCCAGTGGCCCTTCTGTCCAAATTTGGTGGAGGTAAGTCCTTGCCTCCCCACGCCAGAGAGTAATCCTGTGTACTGCGTGAACTGCAGCTGCTAGGGCTTCTGTGCACTCTTGTAAGACTTCCTTTGTGCACAGCCTAGCTCAGGTCTCCAGCACTCTGTCCTGCATTGCCCATCTCTCTGAGTTGGACTCTGACTTCGTGGGACTCCCTTTTGTTGTGCTGAGTTGACAGCCATCCTCAGATCTTCTGAGTGCCTGTTCAGGTGCTTCTGCTGGTGCTGCCTGCTTTTGCGTGGGCTCTCTGTATTGCTGAGTTCCCCCTCTGTCTCCTTTTCCAAGGGGCGACATTCTGGCCCTTCCTGGGCCCTGGCAGCACCCAAAACCTTTAACTGCAACTCTTGCAGCTAGCAAGGCGTGTTTGTGGTCTTTCTGCTTGGAAAGAACTCTGCATCCTCCAGCACACTGTGGGACATCTTACTGACCAAAGGAGAAGATCCTGGCACCTTCCGTTGTTTTTTTGGCTTCTTCCACCCGGAGGCAGCCCTTTTGCACCTTCATCTTGGGTTTAGTGGGCTCCTGCCCCCCTGGACACTTGCGTGACTCTTGGACTTGGTCCCCTTCCTTCACAGGTCCTCAGGTCCAGGAATCCCTCTTCAGTGCTTTGCAGTCAGTTGTTGTCCTTGCAGAGTCCCCTATCTCGACTTTACTGTCTTTCTGGGGTAGTAGGGTAACTTTAATCCTACTTTTCAGGGTCTTGGTTTGGGGTATCATGGACATCCTTAGTGTTTTCTTACACTCCCAGTGACCCTCTACACACTACACTAGCCTGGGGTCCATTCGTGGTTCACATTCCACTTTTGGAGTATATGGTTTGTGTTGCCCCTAGGCCTATTGCTCCCTATTGCATTCTATTGTGTTCTACAGTGTTTGCAGTACTTTTCTAACTGTTACTTACCTGATTTTGGTTTGTGTGTGTATATGTTGTGTATATTACTTATCTCCTAAAGGAGTATCTGAGATACTTTTGGCATATTGTTACTAAAATAAAGTACCTTTATTTTTAGTAACTCTGAGTATTGTGTTTTCTTGTGATATCGTGCTAAGTGATATAAGTGGTATAGTAGGAGCATTGCATGTCTCCTAGTTCAGCCTAAGCTGGCCTGCTATAGCTACCTCTATCAGCCTAAGCTGCTAGAACACCTCTAGCCTACTAATAAGGGATCACTGGACCTGGCACAAGGTGTAAATACCACAAGGTACCCACTATAAGCCAGGCCAGCCTCCTACACCCCCACATAGTTCAGGGCAATTTCCCCGGACTTTGTGAGTGCGGGGACACCATTACATGCGTGCACTTCATATAGATCAATACCTATATGTAGCTTCACAATGGTAACTCCAAATATGGCCATGTAACATGTGTAAGATCATGGAATTGTCCCCCCATGCCAAATCTGGTATCGGGTGCCAATCCCATGGATTCCCGGGGCTCCAGCATGGACCCCGGGTACTGCCAAACCAGCTATCTGGGATTTTTACTGCAGCTACAGCTGCTGCCAACCCACAGAAAGGCTTCAGCCCTCCTGGGGTCTGGGCAGCCCAGTCCCAGGAAGGTAGAGCAAAGGATTTCCTCTGAGAGAAGGTGTTACACCCTCTCACTTTGGAAATAGGTGTTAAGGGCTGGGGAGGAGTAGCCTCCCCCAGCCTTGGAAATGCTTTGAAGGGCACAGATGGTGCCCTCCTTGCATAAGCTAGTCTACACCGGTTCAGGGATCCCCCAGCCCCTGCTCTGGCACGTAATTGGGCAAAGGAAAGGGGAGTGACCACTCCCCTGTCCATCACCACCCCAGGGGTGGTGCCCAGAGCACCTCCAGTGTGTCCCAGACCTCTGCCATCTTGAATGCAGAGGTGTGAGGGCACAATGTAGGCCTCTGAGTGGCCAGTGCCAGCAGGTGACGTCAGAGCCCCTGCTGATTGTTGCTTACCTGACTAGGTGGCCAATCCTCCTCTGAGGGCTATTTAGGGTCTCTCCTATGGTCTTCTCGTCAGCTAACGAATGCAAGAGCTCACCAGAGTTCCTCTGCATCTCCCTCTTCGACTTCTGCCAAGGATCGACCGCTGACTTCTCCAGGACACCTGCAAAACTGCAACAAAGTAGCAAGAAGACTACCAGCAACATTGTAGCGCCTAATCCTGCCGGCTTTCTCGACTGTTTCCTGGTGGTGCATGCTCTGGGGGATGTCTGCCTTCACCCTGCACTGGAAGGCAAGAAGAACTCTCCCGTGGGTCGACGGAATCTTCCCCCTTGTAACGCAGGCATCAAACTTCTGCTTCACCGATCCTCTGGGTCCCCACTCATCATGACAAGCGTGGTCCGTTTTCTAGAACCCATGATAAAGTACTTTTGCGGGTGTTGCCTACATCTGTGTGGGTTCTCTGTGTTGCTGAGCGCCCCCTCTGACTCCTCCTCCAAAGGGCGACCTCCTGGTCCTTCCTGGGCCTGAGCAGCACCCATTTTTTTCAACCGCTACCTTTGCAGTTAGCAAGGCTTGCTTGCAGTCTTTCTGCAGGGAAACAACTCTGTATCCTCCAGCACGCAGTGGGACATCCTCTGTGCAAAGGAGAAGTTCCTGGCATCTTCCGTTTTCACAGAATCTTCAGCTCCTTCCACCCGGAGGCAGCCATTTTGCACCTTCATCTGGGGTTTAGTGGGCTCCGGACCCCACGGGCACTTTCGTGACTCTTGGACTTGGTCCCCTTCCTTCACAGGTCCTCAGGTCCAGGAATCCATCTCCAGTGCTTTGTAGTCTGTTGTGGTCTTTGCAGAATCTCCTATAACGACTTTAGTGTGTTTCTGGGGAAGTAGGGTAACTTTACTCCTACTTTTCAGAGTCTTGGGGTGGGGTACTGTAGGAAAGTACCATCTTGCCTGGCATGTTACCCCCATATTTCACTGTATATATGTTTTTTTAGTGTATGTGTCACTGGGACCCTGCCAGCCAGGGCCCCAGTGCTCATAAGTATGCCCTGTATGTGTTCCCTGTGTGATGACTAATTGTCTCACTGAGGCTTTGCTAACCAGAACCTCATTGGTTATGCTCTCTCTGCTTTCTAAATTGTCACTAACAGGCTAGTGACCAATTTCACCAAATTCACATTGGCATACTGGAACACCCTTATAATTCCCTAGTATATGGTACTGAGGTACCCAGGGTATTGGGGTTCCATGAGATCCCTATGGGCTGTAGCATTTCTTTTGCCACCCATAGGGAGCTCTGACAATTCTTACACAGGCCTGCCACTGCAGCCTGAGTGAAATAACGTCCACGTTATTTCACAGCCATTTACCACTGCACTTAAGTAACTTATAAGTCACCTATATGTCTAACCTTCACCTGGTGAAGGTTGGGTGCTAAGTTACTTAGTGTGTGGGCACCCTGGCACTATCCAAGGTGCCCCCACATCGTTCGGGGCAAATTCACCGGACTTTGTGAGTTCGGGGACACCATTTCACGTGTGCAATATACATAGGTCACTACCTATGTATAGCGTCACAATAGTAACTCCGAACATGGCCATGTAACATGTCTAAGATCATGGAATTGTCACCCCAATGCCATTCTGGCATTGGGGAGACAATTCCATGATCCCCCAAGTCTCTAGCACAGACCCGGGTACTGCCAAACTACCTTTCCCGGGGTTTCACTGCAGCTGCTGCTGCTGCCAACCCCTCAGACAGGTTTCTGCCCTCCTGGGGTCCAGCCAGGCCTGGACCAGGAAGGCAGAACAAAGGAATTCCTCTGAGAGAGGGTGTTACACCCTCTCCCTTTGGAAAAAGGTGTCAGGGCTGGGGAGGAGTAGCCTCCCCCAGCCTCTGGAAATGCTTTGATGGGCACAGATGGTGCCCATCTCTGCATAAGCCAGTTGACACCTGTTCAGGGATCCCCCAGCCCTGCTCTGGCGCGAAACTGGACAAAGGAAAGGGGAGTGACCACTCCCCTGACCTGCACCTCCCAGGGGAGGTGCCCAGAGCTCCTCCAGCGTGCCCCAGACCTCTGCCATCTTGGATTCAGAGGTGTGCTGGCACACTGGACTGCTCTGAGTGGCCAGGGCCAGCAGATGACGTCAGAGACTCCTCCTGATAGGCTCTTACCTGTGTTACTAGCCTATCCTCCTTCCTAGGTAGCCAAACCTCCTTTTCTGGCTATTTAGGGTCTCTGTTTTGGGGAATTCTTCAGATACCGAATGCAAGAGCTCACCAGAGTTCCTCTGCACTTCCCTCTTCACCTTCTGCCAAAGGATCGACCGCTGACTGCTCAGGACGCCTGCAAAACCGCAACAAAGTAGCAAAGACGACTACTGCAACCTTGTATCGCTTCATCCTGCCGGCCTTCTCGACTGTTTCCTGGTGGTGCATGCTCTGGGGGTAGCCTGCCTCCTTCTTGCACCAGGAGCTCTGAAGAAATTTCCAGTGGGTCGACGGAATCTTTCCCCTGCAACCGCAGGCAACAAAAGACTGCATCACCGGTCCTCTGGGTCCCCTCTCAGCACGACAAGCATGGTCCCTGGAACTCAGAATCTCTGTCCAAGTGACTCTCACAGTCCAGTGACTCTTCAGTTCAAGTTTGGTGGAGGTAAGTCCTTGCATCCTTACACTAGCCTGCATTGCTGGGTACCGCGTGATTTGCAGCTGCTCCGTCTCCTGTGCCCTCTTCCAGGATTTCCTTCATGAACAGCCAAGCCTGGGTCCCCGACACTCTATCCTGCAGTGCACAACCTTCTGAGTTGTCCTCCGGTGTCATGGGACTCCCTTTTGTGACTTCGGGTGGACTCCGGTTCACTCCTCTTCCAAGTGCCTGTTCCGGTACTTCTGCGGGTGCTGCCTGCTTCTGTGAGGGCTCACTGACTTGCTGGGCGACCCCTCTGTCTCTTCATCCAAGTGGCAACATCCTGGTCCTTCCTGGGCCACAGCAGCATCCAAAAACCCTAACCGCGACCCTTGCAGCTAGCAAGGCTTGTTTGCAGTCTTACTGCGTGGGAACACCTCTGCAAGCTTCTTCATGACGTGGGACATCCATCCTCCAAAGGGGAAGTTCCTAGTCCTCTTCGTTCTTGCAGAAACCAAAGCTTCTTCCATCCGGTGGCAGTTTCTTTGCACCCTCAGCTGGCATTTCCTGGGCATCTGCCCACTCTTGACATTGTCGCGACTCTTGGACTTGGTCCCCTTATTTTACAGGTACTCAGGTCCGGAAATCCACTGTTGTTGCTTTGCTGGTGTTGGTCTTCCTTGCAGAAACCCCCTATCACGACTTCTGTGCTCTCTGGGGGTTATAGGTGCACTTTACACCTACTTTTCAGGGTCTTGGCGTGGGCTATTTTTCTAACCCTCACTGTTTTCTTACAGTCCCAGCAACCCTCTACAAGCTCACATAGGTTTGGGGTCCATTCGTGGTTCACATTCCACTTTTGGAGTATATGGTTTGTGTTGCACCTATACCTATGTGCTCCTATTGCAATCTACTGTAACTTTACATTGCTTGCATTACTTCCTTTTGCTATTACTGCATATTTTTGGTATTGTGTACATATATCTTGTGTATATTTGGCATCCTCATACTGAGGGTACTCACTGAGATACTTTTGGCATATTGTCATAAAAATAAAGTACCTTTATTTTTAGTATATCTGTGTATTGTGTTTTCTTATGATATTGTGCATATGACACCAGTGGTATAGTAGGAGCTTTGCATGTCTCCTAGTTCAGCCTAAGCTGCTCTGCTACAGCTACCTTCTATCAGCCTAAGCTGCTTGAAACACCTCTTCTACACTAATAAGGGATAACTGGACCTGGTACAGAGTGTAAGTACCCCTTGGTACCCACTACAAGCCAGGCCAGCCTCCTACATTGGTTGTGCAGCAGTGGGATAAGTACTTGCAACTGCTTACCACTTTGTCATTGTGTACTTTTCATAAGAGAATAATATACAAAACAAGTTCAGTGTATGTACACCTAACCAAAATGTTTTGCTTTTCTTCTCTTACACTATCTGTTAGGTGCTGAAAAGTACTTCAAAACTTTCTAAAAGTTTTAAAAAGTTTGAAAAAGTTTTATTTTTCTGTTCTTTAAAAAGTCCTGAAACTTGTTCTATCTTTTATCTGTCTCTAAACCTTTTTCTATCATGTCTGGTGTAGGAACTCCTCTTAATTTGGTCAATACAACTTATGACCACCTTAACTTTAAGAGCCTAAGGAGTCTCTGCATTGATAGAGGTTTAGTGGTAGGAAAGAACCCTTCTAGAGAATTATTGTCTAACATGCTCATTGAGAATGATAAGGCCTTAGCTGGCAGTTCAATTGAGAAGTTAGGAGATAGCTCACACTCTGACTCAGGGGAGCCCCCGGTGGGAGTGTTACAGGGTTCCCTTCCTAATCTGCCCCTTAGCAGACCTCATAGCAATGCTGGTAGTATAAGAAGCTCCCATCATAGTAGGGAGGGTTTTATTCCTGAAGGCCAGGTTGTTAGAGTGCCAACTGTTAGGGACAGGTCTCCCTCTGCTCATTCAAATCTTTCTTCTGTGTCAAAACATTCCCAACCCACCCACCCTGATGACAAGATGTTAGAAAGGGAACTCAATAAGTTGAGAGTGGAAGAGACCAGGCTGAAGCTTAAACAGCAACAGCTGGCTCTAGACAGGGAATCCCTAGACTTAGAAAAAGAGAGACAGAGGTTGGGGTTTGGACCCCATGGTGGCAGCAGCAGTATTCCTGATAGTAATCCTGTTAGAGAGCATGATTCCAGGAATCTGCACAAGATAGTTCCCCCTTACAAGGAGGGGGATGACATTAACAAGTGGTTTGCTTCACTTGTGAGGGCCTGTATGGTACAGGGGGTCCCTCAAAGGCAGTGGGCTGCTATCCTATGGCTATCTTTCAGTGGAAAGGGTAGGGATAGGCTCCTTACTGTGAAGGAAAGTGATGGCAATAATTTTACAGTTTTGAAGAATTCACTCTTGGATGGATTTGGCTTTACCACTGAACAATACAGGATTAAGTTCAGAGAAACCAGAAAAGAGTCCTCACAAGACTGGGTAGACTTTGTTGACTATTCAGTGAAGGCCTTGGAGGGGTGGCTACATGGCAGTAAAGTTTCTGACTATGAAAGCCTGTACAATCTAATCCTGAGAGAGCATATTCTGAATAACTGTGTGTCTGATTTGTTACACCAATATCTAGTGGACTCAGATCTGACCTCTCCCCAAGAATTGGGAAAGAAGGCAGACAAATGGGTCACAACAAGAGTGAACAGAAAAGTTCATACAGGGGGTGACAAGGATGGCAAGAAGAAGGATGGTAAGTCTTCAGACAAGGGTGGGGACAAATCTAAAAATGAGTCTTCATCAGGCCCACAAAAACACTCTGGTGGGGGTGATGGGTCCAAATCCTCTTCTAATCAAGTAAAAAACCATGGTGCTATTTATGTAAAGTAAAAGGCCATTAGACAACTGATGCCAGTTGTCCAAAGAAAAGCACCAAGCCTCCCACTACCACAACCCCTACTGCAACCTCTAGTGCCCCTAGTAATAGCAGTGGTGGTGGGAGCAAACCTACTTATAGCCAATCCAAGAGAGTAGATGGGCTCACTTTTGGTAATTTAGTTGGGGTTGGTCTTGTTAGGGAGACCACAGAGGCTGTGCTAGTCTCTGAAGGTGCAATTGATTTGGCCACCTTGGTTGCTTGTCCCCTTAATATGGATAAGTACAAGCAACTTCCCCTAATCAATGGTGTTGAGGTTCAGGCCTACAGGGACACAGGTGCCAGTGTTACCATGGTAATAGAGAAACTGGTACACCCTGAACAACACCTACTTGGTCACCAGTACCAAGTGACAGACGCTCATAACAACACTCTTAGCCACCCCATGGCTGTTGTGAATCTCAACTGGGGGGGGGGGGTTACTGGTCCAAAGAAAGTTGTGGTTGCTTCAGATTTACCAATAGACTGTCTACTAGGAAATGATTTACAGACATCAGCTTGGGCACAAGTGGAGCTGGAGGCTCATGCAGCAATGCTGGGCATTCCTGGGCATATCTTTGCTTTAACCAGGGCTCAGGCCAAAAAGCAAAAAGGACAGGGTGACTTGGATCCTGGAACAATGGACTAAGTGCTCCCTAAAGCTAGGGTTAGTAAGGGTAAATCCGTACCCACTATCCCTCCCTCTACAGATGATTCAACTTCTGAGGAAGAATAATTTCCCCCCTGTGCAGAACCTTCACCAGAGGAGCTGGCAGCAGACACTGCTGAGCTTTTGGGTGGAGGGGGGCCTGCCAGGGAGGAGCTGAGTGTGGCACAGCAAACCTGTCCCACATTAGAGGGTCTCAGACAGCAAGCTGTCAAACAGCAAAATGGGGATGTCAGTGACTCACATAGAGTTTACTGGGAGGACAACCTCTTGTACACAGAGGCAAGGGACCCAAAACCTGGAGCAGCCAGGAGATTGGTCATTCCCCTGCAGTACAGAGAGTTCCTCCTAACTCTGGCACACCACATTCCCTTGGCTGGACATTTGGGTCAGATTAAAACATGGGAAAGGCTTGTCCCCCTGTTTCACTGGCCTAGGATGTCAGAGGACACAAAAGACGTTTGTAAGTCCTGTGTGACCTGCCAAGCCAGTGGCAAGACTGGTAGCACTCCAAAGGCTCCCCTTATTCCACTGCCTGTGGTTGGGGTTCCCTTTGAAAGGGTAGGGGTCGACATAGTTGGCCCCCTTGACCCTCCTACTGCTTTAGGCAATAGGTTTATCTTGGTGGTAGTGGACCATGCCACTAGATATCCTGAAGCTATTCCTCTAAGGACCACTACAGCTCCTGCAGTGGCAAAAGCCCTCTTGGGAATCTTTTCCAGGGTGGGTTTCCCAAAAGAGGTTGTATCAGACAGGGGTAGCAACTTTATGTCTGCATACTTGAAGGCCATGTGGAAGGAATGTGGTGTAACATAAAATTCACCACACCTTATCATCCACAAACAAATGGACTGGTAGAGAGGTTTAATAAAACTCTCAAAGGAATGATAATGGGACTCCCTGAAAAACTCAGGAGGAGATGGGATGTCCTGTTACCTTGCCTCCTTTTTGCTTACAGGGAGGTACCCCAGAAAGGAGTGGGCTTCAGCCCCTTTGAACTCCTATTTGGACACCCTGTAAGAGGTCCCCTAACACTTGTGAAGGAGGGTTGGGAACAACCTTTAAAAGCTCCCAAGCAAGACATAGTGGACTATGTACTCGGCCTAAGATCCAGAATGGCTGAGTACATGAAAAAGGCCAGTAAAAACATTCAGGCCAGCCAAGAGCTCCAAAAGCAATGGCATGACCAGAAGGCTGTTCTGATTCAGTACCAACCAGGACAGAAGGTATGGGTATTGGAGCCTGTGGCCCCAAGAGCACTCCAAGACAAATGGAGTGGACCCCATCTCATTGTTGAAAAGAAGGGAGAGGTCACCTATTTGGTTGACCTGGGCACTGCCAGGAGTCCCCTTAGGGTGCTCCATGTCAATCGCCTTAAACCCTACTATGACAGGGCTGATCTCACCCTGCTCATGGCAACAGATGAAGGACAGGAAGAAGAGAGTGACCATCTCCCTGAGCTCTTCTCTTCCACAGAACAGGGTGCTCTAGTGGAAGGTGTAGTTGTGGCAGACTGTCTTACTGCTGAGCAAAAAGACAACTGCATAAATCTCCTAGGTCAGTTTTCCGAACTCTTTTCTACTGTGCCAGGCACCACTTCTTGGTGTGAGCAAACTATAGATACTGGAGACAGCATGCCTGTCAAAAGTAAGATCTATAGGCAGCCTGACCATGTCAGGGACTGCATAAAACAAGAAGTTCAGAAAATGCTTGAACTAGGAGTGGTTGAACATTCTGAAAGCCCATGGGCCTCTCCTGTGGTGCTTGTACCAAAGCCTCACTCAAAAGATGGGAAAAGAGAGATGAGGTTTTGTGTAGATTACAGAAGTCTCAACCAGGTAACAAAAACTGATGCTCACCCTATACCCAGGGCAGATGAGCTAATAGATACACTGGCATCTACCAAGTATCTAAGCACCTTTGATTTGACTGCAGGGTATTGGCAGATCAAGTTATCACAGGATGCTAAAGCAAAAACTGCATTTTCGACTATTGGAGGGCACTACCAATTCACAGTAATGCCCTTTGGTTTGAAAAATGCACCTGCCACTTTTCAGAGGTTGGTGAATACAGTCCTGCAAGGGTTGGAGGCTTTCAGTGCAGCATATCTGGACGATATAGCTGTCTTTAGCTCCACCTGGGATGATCACCTGGTCCACCTGTGGAAAGTTTTGGAGGCCCTGCAAAAGGCAGGCCTCACTATCAAGGCTTCAAAGTGCCAGATAGGGCAGGGGAAAGTGGTTTATCTGGGACACCTGGTAGGTGGAGAACAGATTGCACCACTTCAGGGGAAAATCCACACAATCATGGATTGGGTTCCCCCTACAACTCAGACCCAGGTGAGAGTCTTCTTAGGCCTCACTGGGTATTACAGGAGGTTCATTAAGAACTATGGCTCCATTGCAGCCCCACTTAATGATCTCACTTCAAAGAAAATGCCTAAAAAGGTATTGTGGACAGCTAGCTGTCAGAAAGCTTTTGAGGAGCTGAAACAGGCCATGTGCACTGCACCTGTCCTAAAAAGCCCATGTTACTCCAAGAAATTCATTGTTCAGACTGATGCATCTGAATTAGGGATAGGGGCAGTCTTATCACAACTCAATTCTGAGGGCCAGGATCAACCTGTTGCTTTTATCAGCAGGAGGTTGACCGCTAGAGAAAAGCGTTGGTCTGCCATAGAGAGGGAGGCCTTTGCTGTGGTCTGGGCACTGAAGAAGTTGAGGCCATACCTGTTTGGCACTCACTTCATTGTTCAGACAGACCACAAACCTCTACTTTGGCTAAAACAAATGAAAGGTGAAAACCCTAAATTGTTGAGGTGGTCCATATCTCTACAGGGAATGGACTATACAGTGGACCAAAGACCTGGGAGTACCCACTCCAATGCAGATGGACTCTCCGGATATTTCCACTTAGACAATGAAGACTCATCAGGTCATGGCTAGTCTTATTGTCCTTCGTTTGGGGGGGGGGGTTGTGTAGGAAAGTACCATCTTGCCTGGCATGTTACCCCCATATTTCACTGTATATATGTTGTTTTAGTGTATGTGTCACTGGGACCCTGCCAGCCAGGGCCCCAGCGCTCATAAGTATGCCCTGTATGTGTTCCCTGTGTGATGACTAACTGTCTCACTGAGGCTCTGCTAACCAGAACCTCTGTGGTTATGCTCTCTCTGCTTTCTAAATTGTCACTAACAGGCTTTCACCAATTCACATTGGCATACTGGAACACCCTTATAATTCCCTAGTATATGGTACTGAGGTACCCAGGGTATTGGGGTTCCAGGAGATCCCTATGGGCTGCAGCATTTCTTTTGCCACCCATAGGGAACTCTGACAATTCTTACACAGGCCTGCCACTGCAGCCTGAGTGAAATAACGTCCACGTTATTTCGCATCCATTTACCACTGCACTTAAGTAACTTATAAGTCACCTATATGTCTAACCTTCACCTGGTGAAGGTTGGGTGCTAAGTTACTTAGTGTGTGGGCACCCTGGCACTAGCCAAGGTGCCCCCACATCGTTCAGGGCAAATTCCCCGGACTTTGTGAGTGCGGGGACACCATTTCACGCGTGCACTATACATAGGTCACTATCTATGTATAGCGTCACAATGGTAACTCCGAACATGGCCATGTAACATGTCTAAGATCATGGAATTGTCACCCCAATGCCATTCTGGCATTGGGGAGACAATTCCATGATCCCCCAAGTCTCTAGCACAGACCCGGGTACTACCAAACTACCTTTCCCGGGGTTTCACTGCAGCTGCTTCTGCTGCCAACCCCTCAGACAGGTTTCTGCCCTCCTGAGGCCCAGCCAGGCCTGGCCCAGGAAGGCAGAACAAAGGACTTCCTCAGAGAGAGGGTGTTACACCCTCTCCCTTTGGAAAAAGGTGTCAGGGCTGGGGAGGAGTAGCCTCCCCCAGCCTCTGGAAATGCTTTGATGGGCACAGATGGTGCCCATCTCTGCATAAGCCAGTCTACACCGGTTCAGGGATACCCCACCCCTGCTCTGGTGCGAAACTGGACAAAGGAAAGGGGAGTGACCACTCCCCTGACCTGCACCTCCTAGGGTAGGTGCCCAGAGCTCCTCCAGCGTGCCCCAGACCTCTGCCATCTTGGATTCAGAGGTGTGCTGGCACACTGGACTGCTCTGAGTGGCCAGGGCCAGCAGGTGATGTCAGAGACTCCTTCTGATAGGCTCTTACCTGTGTTACTAGCCTATCCTCCTTCCTAGGTAGCCAAACCTCCTTTTCTGGCTATTTAGGGTCTCTGCTTTGGGGAATTCTTCAGATTCCGAATGCAAAAGCTCACCAGAGTTCCTCTGCACTTCTCTCTTCACCTTCTGCCAAAGGATTGACCGCTGACTGCTCAGGACGCCTGCAAAACCGCACCAAAGTAGCAAAGACGACTACTGCAACCTTGTATCGCTTCATCCTGCTGGCTCTCTCGACTGTTTCCTGGTAGTGCATGCTCTGGGGGTAGCCTGCCTCCTTCTTGCACCAGGAGCTCTGAAGAAATCTCCTGTGGGTCGACTGAATCTTCCCCCTGCAACCGCAGGCAACAAAAGACCGCATCACCGGTCCTCTGAGTCCCCTCTCAGCACGACGAGCGTGGTCCCTGGAACTCAGAATCTCTGTCCAAGTGACTCCCACAGTCCAGTGACTCTTCAGTCCAAGTTTGGTGGAGGTAAGTCCTTGCCTCCCTACGCTAGACTGCATTGCTGGGTACCATGTGATTTGCAGCTGCTCCGGCTCCTGTGCACTCTTCCAGGATTTCCTTCGTGCACAGCCAAGCCTGGGTCCCTGACACTCTATCCTGCAGTGCACAACCTTCTGAGTTGTCCTCTGGCATCGTGGGACTCCCTTTTGTGACTTCGGGTGGACTCCGGTTCACTCCTCTTCCAATTGCCTATTCCGGTACTTCTGCGGGTGCTGCCTGCTTCTGTGAGGGCTCCCTGACTTGCTGGGCACCCCCTCTGTCTCCTCATCCAAGTGGCGACATCCTGGTCCCTCCTGGGACACAGCAGCATCCAAAAACCCTAACCGTGACCCTTGCAGCTAGCAAGGCTTGTTTGCAGTCTTTCTGTGTGGGAACACATCTGCAAGCTTCTTCACGACGTGTGACATCCATCCTCCAAAGGGGAAGTTCCTAGTCCTCTTAGTTCTTGCAGAAACCAAAGCTTCTTCCATCCGGTGGCAGCTTCTTTGCACCCTCAGCTGGCATTTCCTGGGCATCTTCCCACTCTCGACATTGTCGCGACTCTTGGACTTGGTCTACTTGTTTTACAGGTACTCAGGTCCGGAAACCCACGGTTGTTGCTTTGCTGGTGTTGGTCTTCCTTGCAGAAATCCCCTATCACGACTTCTGTGCTCTCTGGGGGTTGTAGGTGCATTTTACACCTACTTTTCAGGGTCTTGGGGTGGACTATTTTTCTAACCCTCACTGTTTTCTTACAGTCCCAGCGACCCTCTACAAGCTCACATAGGTTTGGGGTCCATTCGTGGTTCGCATTCCACTTTTGGAGTATATGGTTTTTGTTGCCCCTATACCTATGTGCTCCCATTGTAATCTACTGTAACTTTACATTGCTTGCATTACTTCCTTTTGCTATTACTGCATATTTTTGGTATTGGGTACACATATCTTGTGTATATTTGGCATCCTCGTACTGAGGGTACTCAATGAGATACTTCTGGCATATTGTCATAAAAATAAAGTACCTTTATTTTTAGTATATCTGTGTATTGTGTTTTCTTATTATATTGTGCATATGACACCAGTGGTATAGTAGGAGCTTTGCATGTCTCCTAGTTCAGCCTAAGCTGCTCTGCTATAGCTACCTTCTATCAGCCTAAGCTGTTAGAAACACCTCTATTCTACTAATAAGGGATAACTGGACCAGGCACAAGGTGTAAGCTCCATCAGGTTCCCACTATAAGCCAGGCCAGCCTCCTACATTGGTGGTGCAGCGGTGGGATAAGTACTTGTAACTGCTTTACCACTTAGTCATTGGTGCTTTTCATAAGAAAAACATATTCCAAATGCTTAAAAATATACACTGTTAACCTCAACAGTTTAACTTTCTTTCTATAAACTTCCTAAAAAGTTTCTAAGAAGTTTTCAAAAGTTTTCAAAAGTTTGAAAAGGTTTTCTCTTTTCTTTAAAAGTTTCTAACACTTTTTTCTCTCTGTCATAAACCCTTTCTAACAGCTATGTCTGCAGTAGAACTTACTCCCACAGTTGTCCAGGCAACCTATGGTAGTTTAAACTTTAAACGTTTGAGGGGTCTCTGCATAGAAAGAGGTTTAAGCATTGGTAAGAACCCTACCAAAGATCTGCTTAGCCTTCTCCTAGAAAGTGACCAGAACCAGTCTGGCGCATCCCAGGATCAGGAGGTAGAGGAGAGGGATACCCAGCAAGAATCAGGGGAGGACCCTGAGGATGCTGGGGAGCGTTCATCCAAAGACCTGCAAGCTAACAGGCCACCTAGTGACACTGGTAGTGGGGGGTGGTCACACACTAGTAGGACACCTTTCACTCCAAAGGCCAGGTAACTAGAAACAGGTCCACTTCTGTCAATTCCCACATTTCCTCTGTGTCTCAGAATTCCCAAGCCTCCCACCCTGAGGATAGCACCCTAGAGAGGGAACTCAGAAAGTCGAGGTTGGAAGAGGCCAGGCTGAAGCTGAGACAGCAGCAGTTGGCCTTAGACAGGGAATCTCTAGATGTAGAGAGGGAACGGCAGAGGTTGGAGTTAGTTCCCCATGGTGGCAGCAGCAGTGTCCTTGATAGTAATCCTGTAAGAGAACAAGATTCTAGGAACCTGCGCCGGTTACGAGGGAACATGGCAGCCAGTTGAGATCTGGAACTGCAAGCTCTCCCGGACAGAGTGCATGAAGAAGTGTGTAAAATGACGCCGGTAGTGTGGGGGCACTGACCTTGGGCAGCAGAGGAGCCGAGGCGTTGTGGCTGGTCCTTTCCTTTGGCTTGCTTGAAGTGGGGACGGCGGTGGAGACAGTGGAGGCAGGGACGACGTGTGCTCTGTCAGAGACGGCAGAGGAATGGTGTCGGAGAAGCGCGTCGGGTCCCGGCGTGAGGGCGGAGGCTGCGAGGGGCGTGCACCGTGGAAGATGCTGCGCTTTTCGTAGTAGCCTCAGCGGAACGGTTGTTACAGGTTCTGGGCTTCCCCTAGAGGGAAAGCCCTGCTGGAGCCTGGGAAAATAGGTTGGTGGTTGCACGGAAGGTATACCGTGCATGTCGCCAATCAAACGTCACCCCAGAGGCCCCCAGGCTGATACCAACATAACAGGGGTCATAAAGAAAGGTAAGCCTGGTTCCTTGGGGTCGGACTCTGCTACTTTCTTGCCCATACCTTTTAACAACAAGAAAGGGGGTGAAAGCAGGGTGAAGGCTCGTGGTAGGGGGGTAGAGAAGCTGAGGGCTGGATCTAAAGGAGGTGGATAATCCAACAGAGGAACGCCAACTCGCTACAAAGCTTAAGAAGGAGTTACCGCATAAAGGAAGATTTCTACATACCCTGACAAAGGGTGATACTGCGGGCTCCATTGCAAAATACTTTCAGGTAGGGGTGAGTGTGGCCTTGCCCCCACAACACACAGTTAACATTCACTCGATTTTAGGGGGTCTTGGGCTGATGACTCAGGAGTCTGCGAGAGGTGATAATAATAATTTACTTCAAATAACGCAAGAATTCTCGGGACCAATGGAGGCTTCATCCCCCCTACCAACTTTGGTTTTCCCTGAGCCTAGTCCCTCAGTTTCCCCTAGACCTCATAGCCTGGCAGTACAGGATCTGTTAATCTCTTTAACAAAGGAGATTAGAGAGAAGTTTGAGATCTCTGAACATAATCAAACTAAAATTAGAGAAGATTGCGAGGTCCTGGAGAGCAAGATTAACCTGTTAACAGATAGGCTAGGGAAATTGGAAACGGCGGTGGAAGATCAGGACAAACGACTGCTGGCTAATAGCCAGGATATTTCACTGCTGCAACTCGGAGAGAAGTCACTGCAGGACAAATTGGAGATCCTGGAAAATAATATGAGGAGAAATAACATTAAGTTGTTGGGTGTCCCCGAGGGCATGGAAGGTGAAGATACGTGATATCGCTGATTATGGATGCCATTCCAAGCTTAGCCCATTTAAATCTAGAGGAGGACATTCAAAGAACTCACCGAGATCCCTTCCAGAGGAACCCCGGAAGAAAGGCCCCCAGGAAGATTCTTATAAATGTTGCTACGCATTCAAATAAGGAGAAACTTTTGTCTGAAGCTCTTAAAGCCGGGAGCTTCTCTAAGAGGGACTTTGGATAGGCAGTGGGAACCGTGGAATTTTATGCAAGAGCTTCGGTCCCTAGGTGCCACAGTTCAGCTGAGGTTCCCGGCTGCCTTACGGGTTATGTAGAGAAATAAAATGCATAATATCAGGGACCCTGTGGAGGTTCAGACTTTTATAGAGCAGATTAAGGCGTCACAACAGTAAATGTAATACTCTGTCCAGTGGAGTGCTCAATAGGGGTAACTGTATGGTTATCCTAGAGGAAGATGGGAGGGTTCCCCTGGGGAGGTGGGTTGGTTTGGAGGTTTTTTTTTCTGGTGACGATTAGGGGTGGGTTTTGCACTAGGTGTGGGAGCATGTGGGAACAAAAAGATAAAATTAGGTGTGTCCTCAGAATTTGCTTATCAAGGTGTGGTGGGGGGTTGGTGCACAGATCCTTTTTTTGGTGAAAATGGTCTATTATGAGGTTTCTCAGTTGAAGATTCTTTTGTGGAATGTTAACGGTTTGAGGGTTAAGGGAAGAAGGAGGAAGATTTTTGAGTTTCTCAGAATGGCTGATGAGGAGGTAATTATTCTTCAGGAGACCCATTTGCTGCAAGAATAATTGGATACTCTGCTTAAGCAAATGAAATGGGCAGCTTATAGTACCAGCACTTGTGCAGTTAAAGGGGTGGCAATTCTTTTTAAAAAATCTATAAGGATAAAGGTGGGTGATGTGCGAGTAGATTCAAGGGGTAGATGGGTGGTGGTGGAAGTGTGCTTGTATGGGTGCTTGGTTACGATGGCAGGATATTATGGTCCTAACATAGATGATCCGGCACCATTCCAAGAGTTGTATAACCTTCTACTTTTAGCCAAAAATCCTGTTGTGTTGGGAGGTGATTTCAACATATTGTTGGACCCTGTCTTGGATAAATCTACCTCTCGTGGCACGGTTAACTCCCCTAGAAAACGGTTACGGGTGAGGCAGGCCATGATAGATCTTGTAGATCTATGTAGATATTTGGTATTGGAAAGGGGGTGAAGGTCCTAGATTTACATTTTATAATAAGAAATATGGTCACAAATCTATAATAGAATTTTTTTTAATACATAAAAGTCTGTGTGGAAATGTCAAGCATGTGGGTCATGCCCGACACATCTCTCAGATCATTCAGCTGTAAAGCTACATCTTTGTTTTACGGCACAGGTTTCCAAGTTTAGGTGGACAATAAATTGGTAGTTATTTTTAGATGACTTGATAGTTGAAGCATTAAAAAAGGACACAAGAGAATAGTTTGCCTTACACTATGGGTCGGCAAGTTTATAGAATGTATGGGATGCATATAAGGCATATATCAGAGGCAGACTGATTAGTTTTGCGGCTTATCGGCGTCAAGAAGAAAAAGAGAAATTAAGAAGTATCGAAGCATCCATAGCTACTCTACAGCCATTAATACAAAACGCACATAGGGATGAGATTAAGTGTAAATTAGAGAGTTTTGAGTTGCAATATGAAAAAGCGCATTTAGATGTGGATTTATTGTTAGAAAACCAAAACAGGAAAAAATGGGATAGTAGTCGGTATGGGCATTATGAGTATGGGGAAGGGTGTAGCAAGCTTTTAGCTTGGAAAGTTAAGTCAGATCATTCAAAGAATTAAATTTAATAAATAAGATCAGACATTACAGGTCAGCTTTGCACAGAGCCAACAGAGATAAAAGCAGCTTTTGTTTCTTTTTTTCCAAACGCTTTATACAGAGGACTTCGGGAAGTCAGTAGAGCAGGTTAGAGAATTCTTGAAGGAAATTCATCTTCCTGTTTTCGATGACTTGGCACGGCCGTTGTTGGAAGGGGAGATAAATGAGAGAGAATTGCTTGAAGTTATTAAGGGCTTGAAGAAAGGAAAGGCATCTGGCCCCGATAATCTTCCAAATGAGCTATATAAGGTACTTAGGGAGGAGCTAACTCCAATTTTATTGGAACTGTTTAATTGTGTGTTTCTAGAAGGGGTACAAGTAGCTAAATCATGGGATGAAGCTATACTTTGTTTATTGTTGAAACCACGTAAGGACCCAACACAGTGTACATCGTACCGACCTATTTCGCTACTTAATTCGGATTACAAGCTTTATACTGGGATTTTATCTAGGAGACTTGGGAAAGTCATGGGTAGATTGGTACATGTGGATCAGAAAGGATTTATTAAAGGTAGACAACTCTAGGAATTAACTCATGATCTTTTGTGTGCGGTAGATTTGGCATTGCAGGAGGAGGACCCTTTGGCTGTTTTGACCTTTGAGGCAGCCAAGGCGTTTGACCGAGTTAATTGGTCCTTTTTGCAGATTGCGATGGAATTTTATGGATTGGGAAACTCTTTTATTAGAGCAATTAAGGAGTTGTATAGATCCTTGACAGCGAGAATATTGATTAACGATAAGCTGTCACAAGAATTTAGGTTTGGGCGAGGTACTCGTCAAGGGTGTCCATTGTCCCCTCTACTTTTTGATTTGTACATTGAGCCTCCTGCAATACTGCTGAGGGCCAGTACTAATATCCTTCCCTTCCGGAGTGGTGGGTGGGAAAAGAAAGTTACATTGTACGCAGATGATCTGATGATCTACACTAGAGATGTGACTGTTTCCCTTCCTACCATTAATTTGTTGATGGAGGATTTTGGCAGAATGTCGGGTTACTGTCTAAATACTGTGAAGACAAAGATTATGTGTTGGAATATGGCTTATGATTCCCCATTAGTTAAGCAAGAGATAAGATATCTGGGAGTTCAGCTTACGGTCAACTTTAGTGAAGTGGCAAGGGTTAATTCTGATAGAGCTCATTTTGAAAACAAAAAACTCCTTAAGGCATGGGCCGCTCTTCCCCTCTCTCTAATTGGCAGGTCTAACATTCTAAAGATGTTTATTCTTCCAAAGTGTACGTTTTTATTTAACGCCATCCCATTAGAATTTAAAGCATGCTGGTTCAAAAAACTACAGGGCGACTTATCTACATTTTTTTGGGCATCTAAGGGAATAAGGATAGAATGGAAAAAGTTATGTAAGAAGAAGGAGTGGGGGGGTTGCATCCCCAGACTTCTATAAGTATTTTCTTGCATTTCAATTGAAGAACATTAGAATGCTTCTGAATAAGAAGTTAGAGTATACTTCGCACTTTGCGGAGAGGACCGATAATTTTTTATGTAAATTTGGTCACCCGAAGTTTTTCAAGAAGGTTCGACTTAAGATCCCCAGACTAGCTTGTAAAGTTTGGGCACAGATTCGGAGCGTGTTAGGGATAGCCTACTATTGTAGATCGGCTCCCATTTGGGATTCACCAGGTACTCCTTTGTGCCTTTTGGATAAGTTATCAGTCCGCTGAAAGCTAATGGATGATTGAGTGGGGACAGATTATAGAAGATTCCAAGTTGATATCTTGGCCTACATTTGTCGAGCGAGCAGGCAGGACAATCTCTAAGTTTAATTATTATCAGCTATCTAGTTGGGTCAAGTCTCTTCAGGCAGGAGAAACTGGGAAAAGTCTCCGGGAGGAAAAACTAAGCCAGAAATCCATAAATAAGGAAGTTGCTCTATGGTATCATGCTCTGTTGGACGTAGCGGAAGAGGATCGCCTCTTCCGGTGTTGAAATGGGGGAAGGTTTTCCCAACCTTAGACATTGTTTATTTTGGCAAAAGTCATGTTCTAGACTTTGGTTTACCATCAAGTCCACGGCAATGAGGAAAAACCACTTGTTTACTCTGCATAGGGTATATTGGCCACCGGTAAAAAAGAAGGCCATTGGGAAATCTAAAAAAAAAACTGCCCGCGTTATGGTGATGCTAATGCGGACGACCTTCACATGTTTTGGTGGTGCCCGAGGTTGGCCAGGTTTTGGGAAGGCATAGGAAAAGCTCTTAAGGAATTGTTTGGTGGAGATTTGGAGATGAGTTCTTTGTTAGTTATTTTTGGGTTATGTGATAGGGGGCCAGATGTATCAAAAGTTTTTGCATTCGCAAATGGTGCGCATCGCAAAAATCAGCCGTTTGCGAATGCAAAAACGTGGTCTGCGATGCATGAAAGGCATTCGCAGACCAAAAATAAGAAATCGCAAAAATTTCGATTTTTTGCGTTGCAACCTGGTTTTGCGAGTCGCATTTTGCAATTCGGTATTTTCAGTACGAAATTGCGAGGCGCAAAATGCGATTCGCAAAATCCAAGTTGCAATTCGATGCATCAAAAAATCGCAAATTGGGATTTTTCGCAGAATGGCATTTTGCACAGGCAAAATACCACTAAGTGAAACCAGGTGGTAACCAGGTGCAACCTATATAAAGAGGCCCAGAATGCCTCAGACTCTTTTCCACAATGGCTGCACTCTACGTAATGGTGAGGGCGATGAGGATCTTGGCAGGTTTGAGGAGAGGGAGGAGGAGACAGGAGCGCATTTTCAGAGTGCACATTACACTTTTTGACCAGACAGAGGAGGAAATATTTGAGAGGTATAGGTTGAGCTCTGCCATGATACTTGATCTGATAGCTGAGCAACAACCCATACTACAGCGCAGAACACAAAGGACTCATAGCATACCCATCTGTACTGAATCCTAGTTCGTTTTAATTAGAAACATTTTGCTAACAGATACAAAACTGATTTGTTCAGATCCCTTTGTTTCCCGGCTCTCAATTGAGGGTTACGAATACTGGAAGAGCACTATTGACTTGAAAAGTGTATGGGGAACACAAGATTGGCAGATATAGGGTAGGGAGGCTTTGTTTCGAGCATGCCTGATTCCTGTGCAAATGATTTTCTTAAATGACACTATTGAGCAGACATCCTGTCTGGGGTTAGCAAAAATTAAAGATCTGAACACGCCCAGTATCCCTACTCCGGCAAAGTTTAAGGATTGGCAACACTTCCTTAATGTCACAGAGGACAGGCTAGATGCAATGGTTAAGGCTGGTACCTATAATTCTTCACTTTCAAGTCCTGGCGTGTGGTTGGTATGGCCCACTGACACTACTGAGTGTCAAAGGCGTTTCTTGAACTCTTCAGGGTTTTTTTCAATTAACAGGCCAGACCCTCGCTTTATATCGGGTCAACATACAGGTATAGTTACAACATACAGTGTGGGTAAGCTGTGCCAGCAATGGGTGCAAACGAACACGTTACCAGCAGTTAAGAAACACTTTCTGATAGTATAGACTTGTAGGATTTTCTGCTGGGTCCCAGAAAACAGCGCTCAAAAAGGTTTTTATATGCTATGTACAATGAAATTTGGAAACTTTCCCAGTTTGAGGCTGCTGCGCGTTTAAGGCAACTAGATAAGGAAAATTTTGAAAAAACATTAGCTGTTGTCGACAATGACATGAATACACTGTCCAACAGGATTTATTCATTATCAAATATAGTGTTGTCTGCTATTGATATCACTCAGACAGACTTGTCCCGGTTATATCATGGGCAAACACAGCTACGTTCCATGATGCAGTTAGGTTGGACGTTACAGACACTGAAAAGTGGCCACATTCCATGGAAATATATTAATGGGAGTGAATTCTTCACCGCTTATAATTTTTCCAGGGAACAAGAGACAATGGCTAAAAGGGAGGCTAGTTTCACCCGGCTTCAAGTAGAGAAATTAGATAAGTTGCCCTTCACGGTAGCAGAGAGTCCTTCAACTATCTGGCTCTTACACAGCATTATTAATTTACCGATTTCGACCTTTCGTTTCTCGAGCTGCCTGAAACATCTTGCAGTGGGACGATATGACCAACTAGGAGATAGCTTTATTAAGGAAGAGTGGGAGTTGCCCTTTGACTATAGATGTCCGAACGGTGAAAGGGAGGTCTTTCTTAGCGGAAGCGAATATGAGACTGCTGTTCGTCATTCTATGATATGCAAACAGGTGTCTCTTCATGGTCTTTGCAATGCGTGGGTCGCTAATTTGGCCTGTTTTCTGAAGGGTACTCCCATCCCCTTGATTCGTCCAGTGTTTCATGTACTTTCCAATGGAAGTTATGTGGTACTCAAAGATCAAAGCTGTTGCGGCATGCGACCTGGAATTGCCTACGCAATCTCGGTCACAAAGGTCGTTACGTGTTGTGGACATGTTTTGTTTCCCCCCACACGAGAGATAAAAGTATCTGACATGTGGCCCCACATAGATACTATTAATGTGAACTATGTCAAGCTGAGTAGGCTAAAGGCGCTATTGTTTCAGAAACAGGTCGGCTTGACATCCGCAAAAGATACATATGCTCTCCAGATTGCGATATCATCAGCCGAGATACAATCCCTTTTAAATACCAATTTCCCCAAACACTTTGGAGAGCTGGTATCAAGAATATTCAATGCTTCAAGCACCACTGGGATTGTTCATTTCTTTAAGGCTGTCGGGTCTGGTTTCGTGTCCATCTTCCAGACAGTCTTCAGAGTCATCCCATCAGCCATCCATACTCTCTTTTCAAGTGTGTTTGGTGGCTTTCCAATTATTTTGGCTTCAATTGGCGGACTACTACTGCTATTTCTTCTGATTCGCAGTGGTTGTTTCTTTCCAGCAACGCAGATCAATGGAGCCGCTCCCTCCAACTCCACTGTGCCATGAGCGCATGGTTCGATCTTCGGTGCACCTTTGCTGGTGGAACTGGAGCTTGACTGGTCATTGTCATTTCGGCCACTTCTCTGGCGGGTACAACCAGTCTTCCGCTGCATATGGTGTCTCTTTGAACATCTGCCTATGGTCTGTCTTGCTGTTGCACCGACATCTCCTGTGGACCACGAACTGCTGATGTCCCCGATGAGGGTTCATACACGGTCATGCCCCTTGAGACTGAGGTTGCTCCGCGAGGCCACCTATGAGCCTTCCGTTGTGAGATCTACCATGGATGAGGACACTACAATGAGTAACGATACACCTGGAAATACAGCTCACTTCTGCTCTGTGGATCCGTTTGTCCGCCCAGCACTCGACTTAACATCGGACGATGTTGACTCATTTTTGAGATCGTTGACTGGTGACTTCGATGACATTCTTCAAGATCATGCGTATAACAAATAATTTGATGAATTGACTTGCCATTCCCGATTCCAAATTATGCATTTAAATTGACATTTGCTGTTGCACGCTGTACTTGTCATAGTTGACATAAACATCTCTGTATGTATTTTAAACAGATTTGTTTTAACATATTTTTAACACATGCAAATGCTTTTTTAGCTTGTTTTTGCTTTTCGCTTTTAGTTCAGAAGCAACTTTTAGCATTTGGGTTCCTGTACCTTTATCATACCTGTTACGGCAATGGGGAGGGTGTAGTGAATCCTAGTTCATTTCAAAGGGATAACAGGAGTTAGCTTAGCCTCTGGCTTGTAGACTCGTGCCCCCGTCACCTAGTGACTTTTACCCTACTTAGCTTGCTCTGTCTTAGCCCATTTAATTATTTATTTCTTCTAAGATGGCTGCCTTGTTTATAGTTAGGCCACTTGTTATAAGTTACATTATCAGTGTCACCGCGACAAGGCGTCAAGATCAAGCACCAAAGACAAACAAACGGTAGGTGTTCACACTTAGGGATTTTCCCTCTCTATACTTTCGAGGGATTGTTGATATTAATTGCCGTCCCAAGCATGCCTGTTATCTATTGTTTAGGAATACACCTACGTCAGAGCACCTTGTAGATCTGTATAAATACATCACACTTTAGACAGATAATCAGAGGGATTCCGACCAGAGGGCATCGCCACCATCGCTGATACCGATGCTGCAGTCTTCTTGACGCTGACCCAGTCTTCGTGTCCCTGCTGAGTCTGAGATAGAGACCTCATTCCAAGGTAACGAGGGTTGGGGGCTCCTCTCATGGACATGGCACTGGCAGATTAGGTTGAACAAACCCAGCTCTCCTTTAGGTAGGAGATTAGGCCTTTTTACATTAGGGTATTAGGGCATCTTACATCTCATATATCTTTTCTATGTATTGCAAAATGGTGGGGGTCTTCGTAACAATGACTCTCGTCTTCACAATACTGTTACTTGCTTTATTCATTATCCTAATCATTGCAGTCCATGCAACTTATCGCAAATTGCAGTTATGTTAACTAAAAACTATTATAACTATACTGCATCTGTGTCATTGCCTGTGTTTGTATGTGACATAACATATCTGTGAGAAAAGGGTAATCTCCGTTTAACCACAACACTCTCAGAGATATCTTATTTTTTAGTCCATGCGTAAACGGCTGCCATAAATCACCTTTTACTATTGTGTTTCTGGTGAGGTGCTGCTAGTGAGCCGGTAAGTTTGGGATAACATGTGCGACTTGTTGTAGGAAAGACGCAGTCGCCTACAAACAAAAGTACTGTCATCCTTAAACCAGCAGTCTTGCTCAGAGCAAGAGTCCAAACTACGACACACCCATGTGCAGGTATTATGCTCCCTCCACCTACTCGCCTCAGGGAGCTATCAAGGGGTCATAGTAGCAACTGGAGGGGGTATCACAGAGTACCCTCTCTAGTATTTTCAATGCATTTATCAACGCCATGCTGAGCAGGATACACCAGTACATCAGATTCCCCCACACCCCACAGGAAATACAGCATACAAAAATAGATTTCTACCAGATAGCACAGTTCCCCCACGTCCTAGGTGCCATAGATGGGACACATGTTGCAATCTGTCCACCATCAGCCACAGAGTATGTGTACCGCAACCGTAAATACCAACATTCAATGAATATACAGGTGATATGCAATGCCTCCTACATCATTACTGATCTTGTGGCCAGGTACCCAGGGAGTACCCATGATTCGTAAATCTTTCGCCATAGCGGCATTCACACAAGAGAAGGATATCTACTAGGTATTGACACTCTGTACACTGGCGCATTGATGGCGTGCTAATGTCAGATGGCTCAGTTACTCAATATACCCTTTGTCCCTTCCAGGAGACAGTGCCTACGCAGTGCGCACCTACATGATGACGCCCTACCTCAATCCTGCAACACCTGCTGAACGGAGATACAATGCAGCACACAGGGCGACCCGCAACGTGTTGGAGCGCACCTTTGGACTGCTGAACAGTTGCTTCTGGTGCCTCCACAAAAGTGGAGGGGCACCACAGTACAGCCCAGAGACGACATGTAGAATAGTGGCTACTTGTGCAATCTTGATACCCACTATAAGCCAGGCCAGCCTCCTACAACAGTGAACTGATAGTGTCCTCCAATGGTGGAAATGCAGTTTTAGGATTAGCATCTTCTGATAATTTAATCTGCCAATATCCTGCAGTCAAATCAAAAGTGCTCAAATACTTGGCAGATGCCAGTTTATCAATGAGCTCATCTGCCCTGGGTATAGGGTGAGCATCAGTTTCTGTTACCTGATTGAGCCCTCTGTAATCTACACAAAACCTCATCTCCCTCTTTCCATCTTTGGTGTGAGGTTTTGGTACAAGCACCACTGGGCTAGCCAATGGGCTTTTAGAAGGTTCAATCACCCCTAAATCCAACATTTTCTGCACCTCTTTTTTAATGCAGTCTCTGACATGGTCAGGCTGCCTATAAATTTTACTTTTGACAGGTAGGCTGTCTCCAGTGTCAATTGTGTGTTCACACCAGGATGTTGTACCTGGTACAAGTGAAAAGAGGTCTGAAAATTGGCTTAGGAGATTGATGCGGTTGTCTTTCTGTTCTGCAGTCAGACAATCTGCTAAAACTACTCCCTCCACTAAGGCATCTGCTTCAGTGGTGGAAAAGAGATCGGGGAGAGGGTCACTCTCTTCTTCCTGTCCCTCATCTGTTGCCATGAGCAGGGTGAGATCAGCCCTGTCATAGTAGGGTTTTAGACGGTTGACATGAATCACCCTACTGGGACTCCTGGCAGTGCGCAGGTCTAACAAATAGGTAACCTCACCCTTCTTTTCAACAATTAGATGGGGTCCACTCCATTCGTCCTGGAGTGCTCTTGGGGCCACAGGCTCCAATACCCACACCTTCTGTCCAGGTTGGTACTGGATCAGAACAGCCTTCTGGTCATGCCATTGTTTTTGTAGCTCTTGGCTGGCCTGAAGGTTTTTACTGGCCTTTTTCATGTACTCAGCCATTCTGGATCTTAGGCCAAGTACATAATCCACTATGCCCTGTTTAGGAACTTTTAATGGTTGTTCCCAACCCTCCTTTACAAGAGTAAGTGGACCTCTTACAGGGTGCCCAAGGAGGAGTTCAAAGGGACTGAAGCCCACTCCTTTTTGGGGTACCACCCTGTAAGCGAAAAGGAGGCAAGGCAACAGGACATCCCATCTCCTCCTGAGTTTTTCAGGGAGGCCCATTATCATACCTTTGAGAGTTTTATTAAACCTCTCAACCAGTCCATTTGTTTGTGGATCGTAAGGGGTGGTGAACCTTTAGGTAACACCACATTCCTTCCACATTGCTTTTAGATATGCAGACATGAAGTTGCTACCTCTGTCTGACACCACCTCTTTTGGAAAACCCACTCTGGAAAAGATTCCCAGAAGGGCTTTTGCTACAGCAGGAGCTGTAGTGGTCCTTAGAGGTATGGCTGCTGGATATCTTTGGCATGGTCCACCACCACCAAGATAAATCTATTGCCTGAAGCAGTAGGAGGGTCAAGGGGGCCAACTATGTCAACCCCTACCCTTTCAAAGGGCACCCCAGCCACTGGAAATGGAATTAGAGGGGCCTTTGGAGTGCCACCAGTCTTGCCACTGGCTTGGCAGGTCACACAAGACTTGCAAAAATCTTTAGTGTCCTCTGACATATGAGGCCAGTGAAACAAGGGGACAAGTCTTTCCCAATTTTTCGTCTGGCCGAAATGCCCAGCCAAAGGAATGTCATGTGCTAGAGTGAGAAGAAACTCTCTGTACTGCAGGGGAATGACCAATGTCCTGGCTGCTCTAGGTTTTGGGTCCCTTGACTCTGTGTACAAGAGGTTATCTTCCCAGTATACTCTATGACAGTCACTGACATCCCCATGATGCTGCTTGACAGCTTGCTGTCTGAGACCCTCTAATGTGGGACAGGTTTGCTGTGCCACACTCAGCTCTTCCCTGGCAGGCCCCCCTCCAGCCAAAAGCTCAGCAGTGTCTGCTGCCAGCTCCTCTGATGTGGGTTCTGCACAAGGAGGAAATTCCTCTTCCTCAGAAGGGGAATCATCTGTAGAGGGAGGGATGATGGGTAGGGATTTACCCTGTTTACGCCTAGCTTTAGGGAGTACTTGGCCCATTGTTCCAGGATCCAAGTTACCCTGTCCTTTTTGCTTTTTGGCCTGAGCCCTGGTTAAAACAAAAATATGCCCAGGAATGGCCAGCATTGCTGCATGGGCCTCCAACTCCACTTCTGCCCAAGCTGATGTCTCTAAATCATTCCCTAGTAGACAGTCTACAGGTAAATGTGAGGCAACCACAACTTTCTTTGGACCAGTAACCCCCCCCCCCCAGTTGAGATTCACAACAGCCATTGGGTGGCTAAGAGTGTTGTTGTGAGCGTCTGTCACTTGGTACTGCTGGCCAAGTAGGTGTTGCTCAGGGTGGACCAGTTTTTCTATCACCATAGTTACACTGGCTCCTGTGTCCCTGTAGGCCTGAACCTCAACACCATTTATTAGGGGAAGTTGCTTGTACTTATCCATATTAAGGGGACAAGCAACCAAGGTGGGAAAATCAATGCCACCATCAGAGACTAAAATAGCCTCTGTGGTCTCCCTAACAAGACCAACCCCAACTACATTGCCAATATTGAGCCCAGCTACACCCTTGGATTGGCTATTAGTAGTAGATTTCCCATCACCACTGCTATTACTAGGGACACTAGAATTTGCAGCAGGGTTGTGGTGGTGGGAGGTTTGGTGTTTTTCTTTGGATACCTGGAATCAGCTGCCCAATGGCCTTTGACTTTACACAAATAACACCAAGGCTTTTTAGGTTGATTATTAGAAGAGGATTTGGACCCACCTCCCCCAGAGGATTTTTTGTGGGCCTTATGAAGACTCAGAATGCTTACTTTTGTCCCCACCCTTCTCAGAAGACTTACCATCCTTCTTCTTGCCATCCTTGTCACCCCCTGTATGAACTTTTCTGTTCACCCTTGTTCTGACCCACTTGTCTGCCTTCTTTCCCAATTCTTGGGGAGAGGTCAGATCGGAGTCCACTAGGTATTGGTGCAACAAGTCAGACACACAGTTGTTCAGAATATGCTCTCTCAGAATAAGATTGTACAGGCTTTCATAGTCAAATACCTTACTGCCATGTAACCACCCTTCCAAGGCCTTCACTGAACAGTCCACAAAATCTGTCCAGTCTTGAGAAGACTCTTTTCTGGTGTTTCTGAACTTAATCCTGTATTGTTCGGTGGTTAAGCCAAATCCATCCAAGAGTGCATATTTCAAAATGTTGTCGTTGTTGGCTTCACTTTCTCTAACAGTAAGGAGCCTATCCCTACCCTTTCCAGTAAAAGATAACCACAATATAGCAGCCCACTGCCTTTGAGGGACCAACTGTACCATACAGGCCTTCTCAAGTGCAGCAAACCACTTATTAATGTTATCCCCCTCCTAGTAAGGGGGGACTATCTTGTGCAGATTCCTGGAATCTTGCTCTCTAACAGGATTGCTATCAGGAATACTGCTGCTGCCACCATGGGGAACTAACCCCAACCTCTGTCGTTCCTTCTCAATGTCTAGGGATTCCCTATCTAAGGCCAGCTGCTGCTGTTTAAGCTTCAGTCTGGTCTCTTCAACCCTCAACTTTTTGAGTTCCCTTTCTAACAAGTTATCCTCAGGGTGGGTGGGTTGGGAATGCTTTGACACAGATGAAATATGGGAAGTTTCAGAGAGGGACCAGTCCCTAACTGTCTGGACCCTGGTAACCTGGCCTCTAGGGATAAAGGATGTCCTACTGTTATGGGAACCTCTATCACTACCAGCATCACTGAGTGCCCTGCTAGGGGGCAGACCCTGATAAGAACCCTCCCCAATTTTCTCAAGGAACTCTCCTGAGTCCGATTGGGAAGCTTCCCCATTTTCTAACCTCTCATTTGATGGTCCAGACTGGTTCTGGTCATCTACGACAAGCATGTTAAAGAGAAGCTCTTGTAGGGTTCTTTCCTATACTTAAACCTCTGTCCAGACAGAGACCCCTCAAACTTTTATTGTTCAAACTCTCATATGTTGCATTAACATTTCTGAGAGTGGAATCTACAACAGACATGATAGTATAGGTTTAAGGACAGTGAGAAAGAAAAAGTTTTAGAACTTAAGAAAGCACAGAGAAAAAACGTTTTCAAACTTTGGAAAACTTTTAGAAGTTTTAAGAAACTTTTCAGAACTTTGTAAAAAGTTTTAGAATAGAAAAGTAAACTTTTTTGGTTAAGTGTACATATACTGAACTGTTTGGTATATGATTCTCTTATGAAAAGTACAAATTGACAAAGTGGAAAAGCAGTTGCAAGTACTTATCCCACTGCTGCACCACCAATGTAGGAGGCTGGCCTGGCTTATAGTGGGTACCTTGTGGTACTTACACCCTGTGCCAGGTCCAGTTATCCCTTATTCGTAGAATAGAGGTGTTTTTAGCAGCTTAGGCTGATAGAAGGTAGCTCTGGCTGAACTAGGAGACATGCAAAAGCTCCTACTATACCACTTATATCATATGCACAATATCATAAGAAAACACAATACTCAGAGCTACTAAAAATAAAGGTACTTTATTTTTATGACAATATGCCACAAGTATCTCAGTGAGAACCCTCAGTAAGAAGGTAAGTAATATACAAAAGTTATATGTACACAAACCCAAAACAGGTAAGTAAGAGTCAGAAAAGTAATGCAAACAGTGTAGAATTAAAATAGGATGCAATAGGTGAACATAGGTCTGGGGCAACACAAACCATATACTCCAAAAGTGGAATGCGAATCATGAATGGACCCCAGACCTATGGGAGCTTGTAGAGGGTCGCTGGGACTGTAAGAAAACAGTCAGGGTGTCCAAGATACCCAATCCCAAGACCCTGAAAAGTAGGAGTAAAGTACACTTACTACACCAAAAGAGCACAATAGTCATGATAGGGGGATTCTGCAAGAACCACAAACACCAGCAAAGCACTGAAGTGAGATTCCTGGACCTGAGGACCTGCAAGGTGACCAAGCCCAAGAGTCGCAATAGTGTCCAGGGGGGCAGGAGCCCAGGAAACCCCAGATGAAGGTGCAAGGAAGCTGCCTCTGGATGGAAGAAGCTTGGAATTCTGCAACAACGAAGAGAGTTAGGAACTTTTCCTTTGGATGGAAGATGTCCCACGGCGTGCTGAAGGTTGCAAAAGTGTTCCCACACAGAAATACCACAAACAAGCCTTGCTAGCTGCAAGGGTTGCTGTAGAGGTTTTTGGGTGCTACTGGGGACCAGGAAGGACCAGGATGTCCCCCCTTGGAGGAGGAGATTGAAGGGGCGTTCAGCAACACAGAGAGCCCCCACAGAAGCAGGCAGCACCCGCAGAAGTACCCGAACAGGCACTTAGAAGATTTGTGAACCGGAGCTGGCTCAGAGTCACAAAGGAGGGTTCCACAACGCCGGAGGCCAACTCAGAGTGTTGAGCACTGCAGGGCGGTGTGCTGGGGACCAAGGCTAGGCTGTGCATGAAGGAAATCCTGGAAGAGTGCACAGGAGCCGGAGCAGCTGCAAATCACGCAGTACACAGGTTTGCAGTCTAGTGTGGGGAGGCAAAGACTTACCTCCACCATCTTGGACTGAAGGATCATTGGACTGTGGGAGTCACTTGGATAGAGTTCCTGTGTTCCAGGGACCACGCTCGTCAGGATGAGAGGGGACCCAGAGGACCAATGATACAGTCTTTTGGTGCCTGCGTTAGCAGGGGGAAGATTCCGTTGACCCACAGGAGTTTTCTTCTTGGCTTCCAGAGCAGGGTGAAGGCAGATGACCCCCAGAGCATGCACCACCAGGAAACAGTTGAGAAAGCTGGCAGGATGAGGCGCTACAATGTTGCTGGTAGTCGTCTTGCTACTTTGTTGCGGTTTTGCAGGCATCCTGGAGCAGTCAGCGGTCGATCCTTGGCAGAAGTCAAAGAGGGAAGTGCGGAGGAACTCTGGTGAGCTCTTGCATTCGTTATCTGAAGAATTCCCCAGAGGAGAGACCCTAAATAGACAGAAAAGGAGGTTTGGCGAACAAAAAAGGAGGATTGGCTACTAAGAGAGGTGAGAGCCTATCAGAGGGGGTGTCTGACATCACCTGCTGGCACTGGCCACTCAGAGCAGTCCAGTGTGCCCCCAACACCTCTGTTTTCAAGATGGCAGAGGTCTGGGACACACTGGAGGAGCTCTGGGCACTTCCCCTGGGAGGTACTGGTTAGGGGAGTGTTCACTCCCCTTTCCTTTGTCCAGTTATGCACCAGAGCAGGGCTCGGGGATCCCTGAACTGACGTAGACTGGCTTATGCAGAGATGGGCACCATCTGTGCCCATCAAAGCATTTCCAGAGGCTGGGGGAGGCTACTCCTCTCCAGCCCTTAACACCTATTTCCAAAGGGAGAGGGTGTAACACCCTCTCTCAGAGGAAATCCTTTGTTCTGCCCTCCTGGTCCAGGGCTGCCTGGACCCCAGGAGGGCAGAATCCTGTCTGAGGGGTTGGCAGCAGCAGCAGCTGCAGTGGAAACCCCGGAAAGGCAGTTTGGTAGTACCCGGGTTCTGTGCTAGAGACCCGGGGGATCATGGAATTGTCCCCCCAATACCAGAATGGTATTGGGGTGACAATTCCATGATCTTAGACATGTTTCATGGAGTTACCATTGTGACGCTATACATAGGTAGTGACCTATGTATAGTGCACACGTGTAATGGTGTCCCCGCACTCACAAAGTCCGGGGAATTTGCCCTAAACGATGTAGGGGCACCTTGGCTAGTGCCAGGGTGCCCACACACTAAGTAACTTAGCACCCAACCTTCACCAGGTGAAGGTTAGACATATAGGTGACTTATAAGTTACTTATGTGCAGTGAAAAATGGCTGTGAAATAACGTGGACGTTATTTCACTCAGGCTGCAGTGGCAGGCCTGTGTAAGAATTGCCTGAGCTCCCTATGGGTGGCAAAAGAAATGCTGCAGCCCATAGGGATCTCCTGGAACCCCAATATCCTGGGTACCTAAGTACCATATACAAGGGAATTATATGGGTGTAACAGTGTGCCAATGAGAATTGGTAAATTTAGTCACTAGCCTGCAGTGACAACTTTAGAAAGCAGAGAGAGCATAAACACTGAGGTTCTGGTTAGCAGAGTCTTAGTGATACAGTTAGGCACCACACAGGGAACACATACAGGGCACATACTATGAGCACTGGGGTCCTGCCTAGCAGGATCCCAGTGACACAGGGGCTAAAACATACATACATACAGTGAAAATGGGGGTAACATGCCAGGCAAGGTGGTACTTTCCTACACCTGTTTTGCCCTTTGGGTTGAAGAATGCACCTGCCACTTTTCAGAGGTTGGTGAACACACCCCTGCAAGATTTGGAAGCTTTTAGTGCAGCATATCTAGATGATATAGCTGTCTTTAGCTCCACCTGGGATGAGCACCTGGTCTACCTATGGAAAGGTTAGGAGGCCCTGCAAAAGGCAGTCCTCACTATCAAGGCTTCAAAGTGCCAGATAGGGCAGGGGAAAGTGGTTTATCTGGGCCACATGGTAGGTGGGGAACAGATTGCACCACTGTAGTGGAAGATCCAAACCATTATGGAATGGGCTTCCCCTACAACTCAAACCCAAGTGAGAGCCTTCTTAGGCCCCACAGGGTAATAGGAGGTTCATTAACAACTATGGCTCCATTGCAGCTCCTCTTAATGACCTCAATAGTAAGAAGATGCCTAAAAAGGTATTGTGGACAGCTAGCTGTCAAAAGGCTTTTGATGAGCTCAAACAGGCATGTGCTCTGCACCTGTCCTAAAAGGCCCTTGTTACGCCAAGAAGTTCATAGTCCAGACTGATGCTTCTGAATTAGGGGTAGGGGCAATGCTATCACAGCTTAACACTGAGGGCCAGGATCAACCTGTTGCTTTTATCAGCAGAAGGTTGACCCCTAGATAAAAGCGTTGGTCTGCCATAGAGAGGGAGGCCTTTGCTATGGTTTGGGCACTGAAAAGGTTGAGGCCATACCTGTTTGGTACTCACTTTATTCTTCAAACAGACCATAAACCTCTATTATGGCTTAAACAAATGAAAAGTGAAAACCCCAAATTGTTGAGGTGGTCCATCTCCCTACAGTGAATGGACTATACAGTGGAACATAGACCTGGGAGTACCCACTCCAATGCAGATGGACTCTCCAGATATTTCCACTTAGACAATGAAGATTCATCTGGGCAAGGTTAGCCTTATTGTACCTCGTTTGGGGGGGGGTTGTGTAGGAAAATACCATCTTGCGTGGCATGTTACCCCCAACTTGTTTTTGCCTGTCTCACTGGGATCCTGCTAGCCATGACCGCAGTGCTCATAGTTGTGGCCTGAATGTGTGTTCCCTGTGTAGTGCCTAACTGTGTCAGTGAGGCTCTGCTAATCAGAACCTTGGGGCCAGATGTATGAAAAATGTTTGCACTCGCAAACTGTGCGAATCGCAAAATTCGGCCGTTTGCAAGTGCAAAAAAGTGGTCTGCGATGCATGAAAGGCATTCGCAGACCACAAATAAGAAAAATCACAAAAAAATTGATTTCTTGCGTTGTGACCTGGTTTTTGCGAGTCGCAATTTGCGATTCGCAAAATCCACATGGCAAGGAGATGCTGCAAAAAATCGCAAATTGCGATTTTTTGCAGAATGGCATTTTGCACATGCAAATTACCATGAAAAGAAACCAGGTGGTAACCTGGTGCAAAATTTAAAAATGCATTTAAAATGCATTTTTAAATTGAACATGTAAAGCACACATGCCCTTTTGGCATGTGTGCACCTTACATGTCCCCCAAGACATTTTTGGGGTGCAGCAGAGGGGGCCTTAGGCCCCCAGCACCCTGGGCTTTTGCATTTCCAAAATTGCGATTTCTGGTTCAGAAATCGCAATTTTGGAAATGCAAAAAATGCGAATGGGGCGGATATCACAATTTGCGATTCGGTAATAGCATTTGCGATTTTTAAGAAATCGCTATTACCGAATCGCAAAGGGCTGTGATGATACATCTGGCCCTTAGTGCTTATGCTCTCTCTGCCTTTAAAATTGTCACTGCAGGCTAGTGACCATTTTTACCAATTCTGATTGGCATACTGGAACACCCTTATAATTCCCTCGTATATTGTACCTAGGTAGACAGGGTATTGGGGTTCCAGGAGATCCCTATGGGCTGCAGCATTTCTTTTGTCACCCATAGGGAGCTCAGACAATCTTACACAGGACTGCCACTGCAGCCTGAGTGAAATAACGCCCACGTTATTTCACAGCCATTTTACACTGCACTTAAGTAAATTATAAGTCACCTATATGTCTAATCCTCAATTAGTGAAGGTTAAGTGCAAAGCTACTAAGTGTGAGGGCACCGTGGCACTAGCCAAGGTACCCCAACATAGTTCATGGCAACTTCCCCGGACTTTGTGAGTGCAGGGACATCATTACATGCCTGCACTGCATATAGGTCAATACCTATATGTAGCTTCACAATGTTAACTTTGAATATGGCCATGTAACATGTCTAATATCATGGAATTGTCCCCCATGCAAAATCTGGTATTGGGGTGCCAATCACATGCATCCCCGGGGCTCCAGCATGGACACTGGTGTAGGAGGCTGGCCTGGCTTGTAGTGGGTACCAAAGGTACTTACACCTTGTGCCAGGTCCAGTTAGCCCTTATTAGAAGAATATAGGTGTTTCTAGCAGCTTAGGCTGATAGAAGGTAGCTATGGCAAAGAAGTTTAGGCTGAACTGGGAGACATGCAAAGCTCCTACTATACCACTTATATCATATGCACAATATCATAAGAAAACACAATACACAGAGTTACTAAAAATTAAGGTACTTTATTTTTATGGCAATATGCCACAAGTATCTCAGTGAGTACCCTCAGTAAGAAGGTAAGTAATATACACAAGTTATATGTACACAAACCACAAATAGGTAAGTAAGAGTCATAAAAGTAATGCAAACAGTGTAGAATTACAATAGGTTGCAATAGGCAGACATAGGTCTAGGGGCAACACAAACCATATACTCCAAAAGTGGAATGCGAATCACGAATGGACCCCAGACATATGTGAGCTTGTAGAGGTTCGCTGGGACTGTAAGAAAACAGCCAGGGTGTCCAAGATACCCCACCCCAAGACCCTGAAAAGTAGGAGTAAAATACACCTGCTACCCCCAAAAGAGCACAATAGTCGTGATAGGGGGATTCTACAAGAACAACAAACACCAGCAGTGCACTGCAAACGGATTCCTGGACCTGAGGACCTGCAAAGCAAGGGGACCAAGTCCAATAGTCGCGACAGTGTCCGGGGGGAGGGGGGGGCAGGAGCCCAGGAAACCCCGGATGAAGCTGCAAGGAAGCTGCCTCCGGATGGAAGAAGCTTGGAATTCTGCAAGAACAAAGAGGACTAGGAACTTCTCCTTTGGATGGAAGATGTCCCACGTCGCGATGAAGGATGCAGAAGTGTTCCCACGCAGAAATACCGCAAACAAGCCTTGCTAGCTGCAAGGGTCACAGTAGAGGTTTTTGGGTGCTGCTGAGGACCAGGAAGTACCAGGATGTCGCCCCTTGGAGGAGGAGACAGAGGGGGCGCTCAGCAACTCAGAGAGCCCTCACAGAAGCAGGCAACCCCCGCAGAAGTACCTGAACAGGCACTTGGAAGATTTGTGAACCGGAGTCCACGCAGAGTTACAAAAGAGGGTCCCACGTCGTCGGAGGCCAACTCAGAGGGTTGAGCACTGCAGGACTTAGTGCTGGGAACCCAGGCTAGGCTGTGCATGAAGGAAATCCTGGAAGCCACAAACTTATGAGCACTGGGGTCCTGGCTTGCAGGATCCCAGTGACACATAACAAACCCACTGACAACATAGGGTTTTCACTATGAGCACTGAGCCCTGGCTAGCTGGATCCCAGTGAGACAATGAAAACACTCTGACATATACTCACAAACAGGCCAAAAGTGGGGGTAACAAGGCAAGAAAGAGGCTACCTTCCTACACCTGGGTACTGCCAAACCAGCTCTCTGGGGTTTTCACTGCAGCTACCGCTGCTGCCAACCCACAGACAGGCTTCTGCCCTCCTGGGGTCTGGGGTCTGGGCAGCCCAGTCCCAGGAAGGCAGAACAAAGGATTTCCTCTGGGAGAGGGTGTTACACCCTCTCCCTTTGAAAATAGGTATTAAGGGCTTGGGAGGAATAGCCTTCCCCAGCCTCTGGAAATGCTTTGATGGGCACAGATGGTGCCCTCCTTGCATAAGCCAGTCTACACCGGTTCAGGGATCCCCCAGAACCTGCTCTGGCACGAAACTGGACAAAGGAAAGGGGAGTGACCACTCCCCTGTCCATCACCACTACAGGGGTGATGCCCAGAGCTCCTCCAGTGTGTCACAGACCTCTGCCATCTTGAATGCAGAGGTGTGAGGGCACAATGGAGGCCTCTGAGTGGCCAGTGCCAGCAGGTGACGTCAGAGACCCCTCCAGATGACGAATGCAAGAGCTCACCAGAGTTCCTCTGCATCTCCCTCTTCGACCTGCCAAGGATCGACCGCTGACTTCTCCAGAACACCTGCAAAACTGCAGCAAAGTAGCAAGAAGACTACCAGCTACATAGTAGTGCCTAATCCTGCCGGCTTTCTCGACTGCTTCCTGGTGGTGCATGCTCTGGGGGCTGTCTACCTTCACCCTGCACTGGAAGTCAAGAAGAAATCCCCCGTGGGTCGACGGAATCTTCCCCCTGCTAACGCAGGCACCAAACTTCTGCTTCACCCGTCCTCTGGGTCCCCTCTCATCATGACGAGTGAGGTCCCTGGAACACAGGAGCTGGATCCAAATGACCCTGACAGTCCAGTGGTCCATCTGTCTAAATTTGGTGGAGGTAAGTCCTTGCCTCCCCACGCCAGACTGTAATTCTGTGTACTGCGTGAACTGCAGCTGCTAGGGCTTCTGTGCAATTCTGCAAGGAATCCTTCATGCACAGCACAGCCCAGGTCCCCAGCCCTCTGTCCTGCATTGCTCAACTCGCTGAATTGACCACTGACTTCGTGGGACCCTCCTTTGTAGTGTTGAGATGACCACTACGCTCAGATTTCTTGAATGCCTGTTCAAGTGCTTCTGTGGGTGCTGCCTGCTTCTGTGTGGGCTCTTTGTACTGCTGAGCTTCCCCTCTGTCTCCTCTTCCAAGGGGTGACCTTCTGGTCCTTCCTGGGCCTGGGCAGCACCCATTATCTTCAACTGAGACCTTTGCAGTTAACAAGACTTGTTTGCTGTCTTTCTGTGGGGAAACAACTCTGATCCTCCAGCATGCCGTGGGACATCTTCTGTGCAAAGGAGAAGTTCCTGGCATCTTCTGTTGTGGCAGAATCTTCAGCTTCTTCCACCCAGAGGCAGCCATTTTGTACCTTCATCTGGGGTTTAGTTGGCTCCTTCCCTCCCTGGACACTTTCACGACTCTTGGACTTGGTCCCCTGCCTTTCCAGATCCTCAGGTCCAGGAATCCATCTTCAGTACTTTGTAGTCTGTTGTGGTCTTTGCAGAATCTCCTATCACGACTTTAGTGTGTTTCTGGGGAAGTAGGGTAACTTTACTCCTACTTTTCAGGGTCTTGGGGTGGCGTATCTTGGACACCCTTAGTGTTTTCTTACACTCCCAGCTACCTTCTACACACTACACTAGGCCTGGGGTCCCTAAGTGGTTCGCATTCCAATTTCTTAGTATATGGTTTGTGTTGCCCCTAGGCCTATTGCATCCTATTGTATTCTACAGTGTTTGCACTACTTTTCTAACTGTTTACTTACCTGATTTTGGTTTGTGTGTATATTTTGTGTATTTTACTTACCGTCTAAGGGAGTATATCCTCTGAGATATTTCTGACACATTGTCACTAAAATAAAGTACCTTTATTTTTAGTACCTCTGAGTATTGTGATTCTTATAATATAGTGCTATATGATATAAGTGGTATAGTACGAGCTTTGCATGTCTCCAAGTTCAGCCTAAGCTGCTCTGCTAAAGCTACCTCTATCAGCCTAAGCTTCTAGAACACTACTAATCTACTAATAAGGGATAACTGGACCTGGCACATGGTGTAAGTACCATCAGGTACCCACTTTAAGCCAGGCCAGCCTCCTACAAGTACCCAAGGTACTCACTACAAACCAGGCTAGCCTCCTACATTGGTGGTGCAGCGGTGGGATAAGTACTTGCAATTGCTTTACCACTTTGTTAGCTGGGCTTTTCACAAGAAACATATAGAACATATATAACATATCACTAGAAACAATTTTCTAACTTTTTAAAAGTTCTTTAAATTTTGCAAACGTTTTTACAAAGTTCTGAAAAGTTTTCCTTTTTTCTCTAAAAAGTTAGCTCTGTTATTCTACTAACTTTTTACTCACTTTCCTAAAAAAAAAATTATTCAATATGTCTTCTGTAGAAGCTATCCCTAGAGTTGTCAAGAGTACCTATGAGAATGTAAACTTTAAAAGTTTGAGGGGTCTCTGTATTGAAAGACGTTTAGGGATTGGGAAGAACCCCAATAAGGAGTTCCTCTGAAATCTTCTTCTCCAAGATGACCAAGGACCCAGCACTGGTCCAGATCAGACTGGGGAAGAGGTAGTGGATGACTCAAACCAGGAAGGCTCAGAGGAGCAAGATGACAATCCAGGGGAGGGTCCTTGCACAGACCTATCTGTCAACAAGGTCCCTAATATTAGTGGTAGTGGGAAGGGACCACAGACAAATAGGGCTCCCTTCACCCCTAGAGGCCAGGTCACTAGAGTGGCCCCTGTTAGAGATAGGTCTGCCTCTGCACACTCTCATGTCACCTCTGTTTCAGAGGCTGCACATAATTCTAACCCTGAGGACCAGTCCCTAGATAGGGAACTCAGAAAGCTGAGATTAGAGGAGGCCCGACTGAGGCTTATGCAGCAACAATTGGCTTTAGACAGGGAATCCCTGGCTGTGGAAAAAGAGAGGTGGGGTTTGGGGTTAGTTCACCATTGTTGCAGCAGCAATTTTAGAAATACAAATGTTATGGAACCTTCATTTGATTCTAGGAATCTGCACAAAGTTGTCCCTACTTACAAGGATGGTGATGACATCAACAAGTGGTTTGCTGTACTTGAGAGGGCCTGTAAAGTTCAGAGGGTCCCTCATGTACAGTGGGCTGCTATCTTTTGGTTATCCTTCTCTGACAAAGGGAGAGACAGACATCTGGTTGTCAGAGAGGATGATGCAGATTATTACCAAATTCTTAGAAAATGCACTCTTGGATGGTCTGGGCTTAACCACTATAGTATAGAAATAAATTCAGAGAGACCAGAAAGGAGTCATCACAGGACTGGACAGACTTTGTAGACTGTTCTGTGAAGGCCCTAGATGGTTGGTTACATGGCAGTAAGGTGACTGATTATGAAAGCCTACATAACTTGATTCTGAGCGAGCATATCTTGAATAATTGTGTGTCTGACTTGTTGCATCAGTATCTTGTGGACTCAGATCTGAACTCTCCCCAAGAATTGGGAAAGAAGGCAGACAAATGGGTCAGAACAAGGGTGAACAGAAAAGTTCATACAGGGGGTGAAAAGGATGGAAAAAAGAAAGATGGTGAAAAATCTCAGGACAGGCATGGGGATAAAAGTAACCACAAAGATCCTTCTCCAGGTCCAAACCACTCCTCTGGGGGTGGGGATAAAACTTCTTCATCTTCTTTAAACTTGTCACACAATCAGAAAAAGCCTTGGTGCTATGTGTGTAGAGGTAAAGGCCATTGGCCAGGGGATAAGTACTGCTCAGGTAAAGCCCCTGAGCCTACCACCACTAAGACATCAGACTCTAGTGCCCCTAGCAGTAGTGGTAATAGTGGCGGGACCACTGGCAATAGTCAAACTAAAGGTGTAGTTGGGTTCACTTTTGGGACCAAAATAGAAACTGGGGTAGACAGTCCGAAGACAATTTCTGTCACACCTGGTGGCATTGGCCTTGCCACTTTGGCTGCTTGTCCCCTTAACATGGATAAATACAGGCAGTCAATCTTAAAATCGGTGTTGAGGCCCAGGCCTACAGGGACACAGGTGCCAGTATCACTTTGGTGACTGAAAACCTGGTGTCGACTGCACAACATCTCCTTGGACAGAAGTACCAAGTTACTGATGTCAATAACTCCACTCAGTCTCTCCCCTTAGCTGTAGTTCAACTTAGTTGGGATGGAATTACTGGCCCTAAGCAGGTGGTAGTGTCACCTAGCTTACCTGTATATTGTCTCTTAGGGAATGACCTAGAGACCTCAGGTTGGGCTGAGGAAGTGTTTAGTACCCATGCATACATGCTGGGTATCCCTGGGGAATTGCTTCCTCTCATTTCTGATGAAATGAAAAAGCAAATGAGAGAAAAAGGCCTGAAATCTCAGGATCCCTCTCCATCAACAGGTAAGAAGGGTATCAAAGTATCCCTTCCCCACCCTGCCACTAAGGATACCATTCCTGTGGGGGGAGAAACTTCTCCTGGGGTGGAACCTGCACCAAGGGACTCCTCAGTTAGCACAGCTGGACTCCCAGAGGTAAAAGTACCTCTCTGTGGAACTGTTGTGCAGCCATTTAAGATATAGCTCCATGCATGTTATTTTAACACACTAGGCCGCTGTGCACTGTAACCAAGATATATTTTATTCAGCTTCATCTTATTATTGTTACAATAACCATTTTTACGGTCTTGTTTTATTTTTGTCTATCTATATGTTTTTGCCTAGGCCAGCACTCTGTTCTCAAACAAGGCATTCTTGATCACTCTGTGCTTCTTTCAAGGCTACAGCACGGTATATTGCTGGTGAACGTGGTAAAAGTTTTTTCTCCAACATTCGTAGAAAATACACATCCTTACGTAGGGACACTTTCTCAGAATATCAGCTGTGTTACTATGAAAACATTTCCTTGTCCTTACTCGTTAGAGGGAGATTCCAGCCAGGGAACCACGACTGTATGCTGATTGCCAAATGGTTCGCTACCGATGCTAACGCAAACCGCAGGCCTTTGCTCAGGTATGGGGGTTGATGTCTTCCCAGGGGAATCTGAAAGGCAGAATTAGAGCTTACCATGCTGTGTTCTATCCTAACCTAGGTAGGGATTAGTCCATCGAAATAGTGACAATATGATAGCATTGTTTTTATGCTTCACTCTTCCCGTCACAATTCTAATACTGTCATGTTGTGTGGTCCTGGTTATTTCAGCTCACGCTTTGCTATCTAAGATGCAGTTGTTTTATTAAACTCATTATTGAAACATATACTGCTTCTGTTTGTCATTTATATATGAGACTGAATTGTAAGTGAGAGAACCGGATGAGACCTGAGTAACCACGACTTCCCTGAGAAGCCAAGTATGTCATGCGCTCGGCTGCCCAATCATCACTATCCTTTGGTAGGGATAAGGCACTGCTAGTTAGCAAGAGCAGAACCTAGATTGGAACGACAGGTGTCACCTGCAGTGGGTTAGACTTAGTCTCCCACACCGCAGGCGATTCTGTGCTCAAAGTCCAGTAGTCTCATTAGAATAATGAGAGCCTGCGAGACATGGCTCCGCCAACGTTTGGTCAGGCTCTAATTTTCGGGTCCTCCGAAGTATCTCTGTCTCATTATATTTAATGACACTTCAATACCGTATACGGAGACGTCCGTGGTACTGAGGATTTCCACCCCAGCTGCGTAGGCTATCCTATTTACAGCCGGAGGTTATTCAAGCTTGAACTTTGAAAGAAAAGCCCTATTTGGTGTGCCTTCTCTGAACTTATAGTCTGTCTATAATGGCGAATCCACAGCAGGTACAAATAGCAGTTAATATGAGACAACCTCTAACTACACATTTATTAGCAAATGGCCTAACGCCCCAGGGAGGTCCAGTCACATTCTTGGGGGGTGCCCGTGCAGCTTATAGAACAGAACTTTTTTATTCTTGGGTCACATTTCCAGCAGTTGATGGGAACATAAATACATTTCAGCATTATACACTTGAGAATGCGCCTGGACAATACAGAGCATCCGCATATTTAGAAATACCTTTATCTTATCAAGAACATAACAATTGGCTTGATGGTGCCATACCCCATACAATATTACCAGTAAGGTTAGGTCCTCTAAGTAATGATGGTCCTTCCTGGCCTTTATTGACCACCTATACACCACATCCTGGAGTTGCAAATTTATCTGTGGTTGAGGTTTGTAGTTTATATACTAATTTAACAGCGATATATAGACAATTAGTACAATTTGTAATGCAAACATTAAATACAAACCCAGCAGGTGCTGTTCCAGCACATGCACATGCAGCAAAGCCAGGTATAAATCCTGCGACTGTACATTCAATAATGGGTAAAGTACCCACCAAACGAGAGGAAACTCTTTTTTGTTTAGCACAAAAGATTAATGCGCTGGAGGCAGTATTTCCCCATAAGGGACCACAGGATAAACATAGAATATTAACGATGTGCTTGCCTTTTTGGATGGTCCCTACAGTAGATAACTGTAATACATGGAACACAGTATTTGCCGTGCTCTATACAACTGCACACGGCACACCAACACTTGCCAGTTCACCGGAGGTGTTGAAACAAATTCAAGATGAGTATGGGGCTGCCCGGTTCTAGATTTGGGGATGCAATTGTTGGGGAATTTCCTCAATCATTTTAAGTAACCTTAAAGGGGAAGCAGTCGCATTTCCAGTGCCCATGTGGCTCCGTGACATTCTGCAACAGGATCAGGAACTGGAGCTGCCTAAGATAATTGCAGAGATCTATTCTAGCATTGGTCAGTTTAGGTGTCAGACCATCTAAACCACAATTTCAGGGCAAATCGAATAAAGATTTTCCCAAGCAGGCATCTGAGGGCAGCAAGAAACGCTGGGATAAAAACAACAAACTCCTAAAAAAGAGCGGGATAATCTCTGCGTTCGGAGACCCCGCAGAATAGATATAATCTCAGAAATAGAGATAATATAAAAACGCCTGATAGATATCAATATACTGATACACGCCAATCTCATTCCTTTCAGGACTCATTGGAAGAACGAAATGAGAGAGGTGGGCTATCAGAGCGAAGGTCAGAGTATGTGAAACTGAGACAGGAATCATAGCGCTCTTCGGAGGTTTCTGTTAAAAAGGAAGAGAAACCAGCTCCACAAAAACCACAATTCAAAAAGAAAAAAAGTGGCAGCAGTAACAGTTTGACACGCCACTCAGAAAGAGGGTCCTCTTGAAGAACAAGAATTGACTCTAGCACTGCTAGACAGCGTGGCAGAGGTCACAGTAGTTCGCCGGAATCTTCTAGAGCATCTGGAGGTGAAAGCAACTGATGACTTTATACAAGTCAAAACTGCGGACATGCGTGTCTACACGCCCGGTAGGGTATATAAAGTAATGCTACAGTTAGAAGGAGACATTGAACGCATAATAGACACAGGCCCTCATTCTGACCCTGGCGGTTCTCTACCGCCAGGGCCAACGGGGGCGGGAGCATCGCCGACAGGCCGGCGGTGCCCCCTTGGGCATTCTGACCGCGGCGCTTTGGCCGCGGTCAGAACGGGAAAACCGGCGGTCTCCCGCCGGTTTTCCACTGCCCGTAAGAATCCTCCAAGGCGGCGCAGCTCGCTGCGCCGCCGAGGGGATTCTGACAATCCCTACCGCCATCCTGTTCCTGGCGGCTCGCCCGCCAGGAACAGGATGGCGGTAGGGATTGTTGTGGGGCCCCTGGGGGCCCCTGCAGTGCCCATGCCAATGGCATGGGCACTGCAGGGGCCCCCGTAAGAGGGCCCCGCTAGTATTTCACTGTCTGCGTAGCAGACAGTGAAATACGCGACGGGTGCAGTAGCACCCGTCGCACCTTCCCACTCCGCCGGCTCGATTACGAGCCGGCATCCTCGTGGGAAGGGAGTTTTTCCCTGGGCTGGCGGGCGGTCTTTTGGAGACCGCCCGCCAGCCCAGGGAAAAACTCATTATACCCTCCGCGGTCTTCTGACCGCGGAGCGGTATAATGGAGGGCGGAATCCTGGCGGGCGGCCTCCGCCGCCCGCCAGGGTCATAATGAGGCCCACAATCTTTTGGGATCGTGTAGAAAACATATATGATGTTTTGTTGGTCGAACAAGATTGGCCACCTGAATTTGTCCACACCTGCCCCTATGGAGAAGACGTTATTAAGCCTTCCTTCTTGCCCCTTGTTCCAGAGAAACTCGCTGAATCCTATGCCATTGATTGGGCTTTGGCACAGGCACCTGCGTTATACCGAAATCACATAGGATGGGTAAAGAACCCCGTACCATGTAATTCCAATTCAGAATGAACCTCAACCCCATTATCCTATAAAACACAAAGCAAAAGCACCTGTGAGAGAAATACTCATACAGTTAGAGTACCAGGGCGTAATTGAACCCTGTGTCTCCCCAATGAATAATCCATTATTCCCTGTAGCTAAACCAGACCAGTCATATAGAATAGTCTTAGACTACAGACACTTAAACAGTCATACACACACTTATGCTATACAAAACTCACATAGCACAGCACTAATGAACAATATAGTGCATCAAAAATACAAAACAACACTGGACATTTCCAATGTTTTTTCTGCCAGAATATAGCACCTGAGAGTAGAGACTTAACAAGTTTCAGGGCACTAGGCTCTCAGAAAAAATTCTGTAGTTTACCTCTGGGGTATAAGAACAGGACTGTTCGCAGCTCGTGTGACAGCAATTTTGCACGAGATTGACCCTGAAGCATTGTCCTATGTAGATGATATCTATCTTACGGATGATGAACTACTACAAATCTAAGACGGGTAGCCTGCATTGTTGTAGGATTTGCTGAATTAAGCTACAAATTCAATTAAAAAAAAAAAAAAAATTGCCTTCCCTAGCGTCCTGTTTTTGGGATATGAGCTATCAAGTGAAGGAAAGAGTCTAGCGCCACAATTCTTAGAGAAATGCGCACAGTTACAACTGCCAAATACCATTAAAGAACTCCAATCTCTATTGGGTTTCCTAAATTTTGGCAGAATTTACATTCCAGATTATGCTACACAAATAAAACCTTTATATGATCTGATACGTCCGGATTTTTCAAGTAAATTCTGGACAATTGAACATACACGCATTCTTCGAGATTTGCAAACAGATATGCTTGCAGCACAACACTTACACACGAGGGACAACAAAACACATTTGGTCATAGCTGGTGCCATCGGTTTCACCTATGAAGGTGTGACAGTCCCGATTGCATACAATTCACAGTTATATTCAGCGGCAGAACAACGCTTTGCTCCCACTGAGAAAATTCTCACTGCTGTACAGATGGCTGTCATTAAACAAAGACCTCTTGCCCAAGGAAAATGCATTATTGTCATTTTTCTGATCCCAGCCCTAGAGGCTGTTACAAAAGCCAGCGTTCTGAATGCAAAAGCATTACATCCACGTTGGCTACAGTGGGCTACGTCTTTGACATCCACAGATGTAGACTACATTTTTTACCCAAATATACAAACTCAAGATTTTTTACAGTAATAAATAGAAAACCCAGTTCCAGCAAATACATTGCCTATTGAGCAATATCATAGAGCCATGTACACAGATGGCTCAGCACAACCTGCAATTGGCACAAAACACAAATATTCTGCTCCTTGCGCAGTAGTAAGTGGCTACATGGAGGGTGATAAATTTTGTCCTCTACATACCTTTATGCAAACACTAGGGGATTGCATAGCACAGTTGTCAAAACTAAAGGCTCTGCTGATGGCACTGGAGCACACAGATCCTGCACAGCCTACGCTGATTGTTTGTGATTCATATTATTGTGCCCAGTCCTCTAATGAATACCTGCATTATTGGTGCCAGAATGGGTTCAGAGAATCCAAAGGCAACACCATCAAACACAGACTTCTGTGGAGGAAAGTAGCACATCTGAAAGAGATGCTACAGAATGTCCATGTTGTACATACACTTGGACACCAGCGCGTTGGATACACGTTGCTGGAAATACATTGACTGATGAAGCCGCAAAGTCACCAGTGGCTGTGGCTGCTGTATCTGCAGTGACTCGTTTGAGTTCAAAACCAGACGCAGACATATGGGCTGCCATGACAGCTACGGATGATGGTACGTCCTATCCTAAAGGATTTCCTGACAAATATTCCTACCGAATGGGAGGTATGCTGAACGCTGAGGTTAAGATACCAGGCGTAGGGGTACGAGACATTCCCAATAGAGATATAAGATCACAATTGATTAAAGCAGTGCATGAGGGGGTGGCAGCTGCCCATGCTGGTGTGGCGGCTACAATTTCGATTTTACAAGCGTGTTACTGGTGGCCAGGCCTCTACAAAGAGACCAAACAGTATGTCCTTTGTTGTGACATCTGTCAACAAATTAAAGTTTCCACTGCCAAACGCCCGCCGCAGACACCCCTCTTGATTTCAAACAAACCATTACAATGTGTTTACTTGGATCATTGCGTCCCCTAACACCGAATAGTGTATACAAGTATATTTTAGTCGCTGTTCATTTATGCTCCAGATTTTTATGGGTGTGGCCACAATGCTCGGCTGACGCTCGGGCTGTCATTACAGATTTGCGAGTCTTTATCAGTACATATGCGGTTGCGGCTTTCCATTCCGACCAGGGCCTGGCTTTCGCCTCAAGGGCATTCAGGGACGCCATGGCTTTGTTGGGGGTCCAACTGCAGTACTCGTCTCCATTTCATCCTGAGGGAAATAGTGTAGTGGAGCGATTAAAACATGATTTAAAGCAATCCTTAACAGCCAGAGTCTTAGGTACGGTCGTAGTTGGCTTAACCACCTACATGAAGTCCAGAGCGCACTTAATAATCTGCCTAGAAGGACCCTAGGGGGTCGTACTTCATATGAGTGCCTGTTCAGAACTCAAATGTATGTTCCGGATCTTGATGGGCCTGGCGTAGAGGCAGCAGAAACACCTTTTGACATTAATGTACGTGTCAGTGTCTTACAGGAATTGCAACAGTTCCGTGACGATTATTCTTCTATCAGTGCTGCCTCCACAGGAATCAAGGATGTGCCTGTAACATCTACCAGCTGGATTCCCAGAGTTGGGGATCTTGTAGGTGAGAAAATTGCTGTGAAAAAGGAATTTGGCCCTTCTTATCGAGCACCAGTCCCAGTACTAGGGATACACAGTACCAGAACTGTAATTCTACCAGCGTTGGCAGGTGCCAAAGAAAATAGTTTTGTCTCCATCAACAATGTCAAATTACATCATGTGGCCGATCCCGAACATCGGACCAAGAGGAACATCCAGTAGTTCCCGAATCCCTCTCACTACTGGACAAGAGGTTCCTCTACAAGTCGTTTATACCAACACCGACACCTCTCCGAGCTTGGGGAGGGTAGAAGATGATCTTGCAGTGGCTCCACTAACATCGAACAATATAGAAACAGTTGACTGAGTTGATTCAACTCCAACACAGACGGATGGTGCAATCTATAGTGTGCCACCACAGAAAAAAACAACTCTACCACTGACCATGGACCCATCATTTGCACAAACTGCGTCTGGATATTTTGCCGACTTCAATGATGACTTCTCAGACTCATCCGCCTCTTCGACAGCTGACTTGTCAGGAGCACGTAAGCTAAAAAACTGGCTGAAAGAAACATATTTCGTTTTTCCATGGAACTATCTATGGCTCTCCTTGACTGTCCTAGCTTTCCTACTTTGGATTGGTTTTGTTATTATCTTTTTCTTATTAATACACGGTCATTTTCTTCCTGAGAAATCAACAGTTGAATTGGTGGAAGAGGTCTTAAAACCACATTTTTCATCACATAAGGTCCGAAGAGACTTATAATTTGTGAACATTTTCGCAGTACCAATTCCTGATGGGATTGTTTGGGACAAAATAATATTTGATATATATGGTCCCACGGAAATAATTCAAATACCATATGTGTTCAAATTATCAATGAATAATATAGTAATACCAGGCATTGTTTCTGATGATTGGGATGTGAATACAGTTGAATCTATGATGACTGAATTGCAGTATGTTATTGTCTTTGAAAACGAAGATGTTTATCAATCTAAAGAGAATTATGGTGATATGTTTTGCTATAATTATTATGGGCACCATTTCATACATAGAGCGAGATGTCCCAAAACTGTTTTTAATTATACACAATGGGAACATTGTCCGACTTCACCACAAGGGAGTTCTAAAACATATTCTGAAAAATTTACATATTTTTCCGGGCACAATGTGAAAAATGCTGAGTCTTACTATTTTAAAGTACGGCCTACTAAAGATATACATATATTAATGACAGTAACAAAATTTATATATTCGGAATTGTTTGTTTCCCGGTTGTGTATAGAGGCTATGAATATTGGCTGAAGTCGATCGATCTGAAAAGTGTATGGGGAACAAGGTATTGGCAAATTAGGGGAAAGGAAGCATTGTTTAGAGCATGCCTCATACCTGTACAACATATATTTTTAAATGAAACAGTACAACAAACAAGTTGTTTAGGCTTAGCTAAAATTAAGGAATTAAACATGCCCAGCATTCCTGCCTCTGCAAAGTTTTACAAATGGCAAAAATATACAAATGCAACTGAAGATCAGCTCGACCAATGGGTCCAGAATGGTACATTTAATGTTTCGCTGACACGTCCTGGCGGGTGGTTATTGTGGCCAATAGATACCAATGGGTGTCATCAATGTTTTATCAACTCATCGGGTGGTTTTAGGACTAGTAGGCCGGACCCTCGCTATATATCATCCGAACATGCGGGTATAGTTACGACATATATATAGTGTAGGAGAATTGTGCCAGCAATGGTTAAAATCATCCTCACTAGATGCGGTTAGAGAACACCTCAGTTTCCTGTCTAATAACACTGACTTACAGGACTTCCTGTTAGGCCCCAGAAAACACAGTAGGAAGCGTTTCTTATATGAAGTACATAGTGAAATTTGGAAGCTTTCCCAACAAGAGGCAGCTGCCCAGGTAAGGCAAATAGACCAGGAAAATCTAAAAAAGGCATTAGCTGTTATGGCTAATGGGATTAATATCTTGTCCAACCGGATATATACTTTAAATAATATTGTCTCTTCTGCTATAGACATTATACAAACAAATATGTCTTCTTTACACCATGGACAGAGTTGCTTTCAAACAGCAGCTACATCCTCCTCAATGGTGAAGACTGTTGTGGCATGCGGGCCGGAATAGTTTATGTTGTTTCGGTCTCTAAGGTCGTTACATGCTGCAGGAACATACTTTTCCCCCCAATAAAATTAAAGAGGTAGCTGACATTTGGCCTCACATTGCTACTTCAAATGTGAATTTTGACAAGTTGAGCAGACTCAAGGCTTTACTGTTTCGAGGGCATGTGTCCCTTACATCTGCGTGCGAGACCTACGCACTTCAGGTGGCAAGGTCGTCGGCAGAGATACAGTCCCTATTAAATACAAACTTTCCGAGCCACTTTGGTGAGCTCGTGGGACGAATATTTAATGCATCCAGTACAACTGGAATCGCACATTTTTTCAAAGCTGTTAGTTCGGGTTTCATTCACACCTTCTCCTCCGTATTTGGTTTGATACCATCAGCAATCCACTCAATTTTCTCTAGCATTTTTTGGGGGATTTCCGATAACTTTGGCTTTATTAGCTGGCAATGGCTGTCCCGCCGTAACGAGGAGGAAGGAAGGCGCTCCCATCAGTGCAGCTGTGTCATGAACACATGATGCAGTATTTTGGAGCAACACTCCTGGAGCAATTGGAGTGTGGCTGTTCTTTGTCATTCAGACCGGTCTTGCATTGTGTGCAGCCCGTGTTTCAGTGCTTCTGGTGCTGTTTTGAACACGCACTAGAAGTCTGTCTTTCAACACAGCGCTTGCCTACAGTGGACGCTGATCTGTTGATGTTCTCGTTGAGGGTTCATTACCAGACATGCGCATTTAGGTTGCGTTTCCTACGAAAAGCTACTTATGAGTTTCCCTTCTTGGAGAATGTAGCTCACGACTCATCAGTGGGCACACCACGGAATGCCGCCTTGGCTGAGGCTGAGGCTACAGAACACAACTGCTCCTTGATCCTTCTTGGCAATTACTTTACGACTTTAACATCTGCCGAAATGGAAGATCTCCTATTGTCCATGACTTAGGAATCAATTGGAACTTTGCAATATTGACTTGCCCTTTAAATTAGGTTTTATGCCACATGCTCATGTTTTAAATTGTCATGTTGGATGCTCATGTGTCCCTTCGACTTGTCATTATTGACATTGCTTTTCATATATGTATCTTAGGTTGAGCTTTTTAGCAATTAATTTATATATCTTTGGTTTTGAGCCACTTTCAATGACAAGGGGAGGGTGTTGTGTAGCCATTTTAGTTATAGCTCCATGCACGTTATTTTAGCACACTAGGCCACTGTGCACTTTAACCTAGATATATTTTTTTCAGCTTTGTCCTATTATTGTTACAATAAACATTTTTACGGTCTTGTTTTATTTTTGTCTATCTAACTGTTTTTGCCTAGGCCAGCACTCTGTTCTCAAACAAGACATTCTTGATCACTCTGTGCTTCTTTCAAGGCTACAGCATGGTACATTGCTGGTGAATGTGGTACAAGTTTAGTCTCCAACATTCGTAGAAAATACACATCCTTACGTAGGGACACTTTCTCAGAACATCAGCTGTGTTATTATAAAAACACTTCCTTGTCCTTAAACGTTAGAGGGAGATTCCAGCCAGGGAACCACGACTATATGCTGATTGCTGAATGCTTCGCTACCGATGCTAACGCAGACCGCAGGTCTTTGCTCAGGTATGGGGCTTGATGTCTTCCCAGGGAAATCTGAAAGGCAGAATTAGAGCTTAACATGCTGTGCTCTATCCTAACCTAGGTAGGGATTAGTCCATCGAAAAATAGTGACAATATGATAGCGTTGTTTTTATGCTTCACTCTTCTCGTCACAATTCTAATACTGTCATGTTGTGTCGTCCTGGTTATTGCAGCTCACGCTTTGCTATATAAGATACAGCCGTTTTATTAAACTCATTATTGAAACATATACTGCTTCTGTTTGTCATTTATATATGAGACTGAATTGTAAGTGAGAGAACCGGATGAGACCTGAGTGACCACGTCTTTCCTGAGAAGCCAAGTATGTCATGCGCTCGGCTGCCTAATCATCACTATCCTTTGGCAGGGATGAGGCACTGCTAGTTAGTCGGAGCAAAACCTGGATTGGAGTGACAGGTGTCACCCGCAGTGGGTTAGAATTAGTCTCCCACACCGCAGGCGATTCTGCCACTCAAAATCCAGTAGTCTCTTTAGAATAATGAGAGCCTTCGCGACAGAACTACTGAGCCAGATGTGCAAAATTGCACCATTTTAGTAAATATGGAGCATCCCTCCAGCCCTCCCAGAGAAACTTTAGTGCAGCAACCCTGCACTACCTCTAAACACTTAGGACAGCAGCCCTGTCCTGGTGTGGAGCTTATAGGACAGAAGCCCGGCCCTGCTCCAACTCAAGAGAAATAGCAGCCCTGTTCTCTGTTACAGCCATATGGACAAAGTTTTTGAGCAGCTATGGCTTTATTGAGACAGCATCCCTGTCTAGCATTTTCTGCATTTGACATAAGCCCAGTGGACTAATCCCACTGCCCAACAATAAAACATACTAATAGGAACTCTGAAAATGTACACTCACACTGTTTGGTTAGGTAAAAATCTCCAAACACAGTGGTTTACATCCACACAGAGAATTAACCATATAGTGGATGATAAAGGGAGTAACCACTCTATTGCAGATCTACTCTCCACTTATCACCACTTAGACAATAAAGTCTCAACTGGCCAAGGTTAGCCTTATTGTCCTTCGTTTGGGGGTGGGGGATTGTGTGAGAAAGTAGCCTCTTTCTAGCATGGTTACCCCCACTTCTGGCCTGTTTGTGAGTGTGTGTCAGTGTGTTTTTACTGTGTCACTAGGATCCTGCTATCCAGGACCTCAGTGCTCATAGATAAAAACCTATATGTCAGTGTATTTTGTCTGTCTCACTGGGATCCTGCTAGCCAGGACCCCAGTGCTCATAGTTTGTGGCCTAATGTGTGTGTAGTCAGTAGTGCTTGACTATGTCACTGAGGCTCTGCTAATCAGAACCCCAGTGGTCATGCTCTCTCTGCTTTTAAATTTGTCACTGTAGGCTAGTGACTTCATTTACTAATTTTAATTGGCACACTGGACCCCCCTTAGAAGTCCCTAGTATATTGTACCTAGGTACCCAGGACATTGGGGTTCCAGGAGATCCTTATGGGCTGCAGCATTTCTTTTGCCACCCATAAGGAGCTCAGACAAACCATTCACCAGGCCTGCCATTGCAGCCTGTGGGAAATAGTGCACACACTATTTCACAGCCATTTCCACTGCACTTAAGTAATTTATAAGTCACCTATATGTCTAACCTTCACTTGTTGAAGGTTAGGTGCAAAGTTACTAAGTGTGAGGGCACCCTTGCACTAGCAAAGGTGCCCTCACATAGTTCAGGGACATTTCCCAGGACTTTGTGAGTGCGGGGACACCATTACACACATGTACTACATCTAGGTCAATACCTCTATGTAGCTTCACAATGGTAACTCCGAATATGGCCATGTAACATGTCTAAGATCATGGAATTGTCCCCCCATTCCAAATCTGGTATTGGGGAGCCAATTGAATGCATCCTGGGGGCTCCTCTATGGACCCTAAGTACTGCCAAACCAGCTCTCTGAGGCTTGCACTGCAGCTACAGCTGCTGCCACCTCACAGACAGGGTTCTGCCCCCCTGGGGTCTAAGCAGCTCAGTCCCAGAAGGCAAAACAAAGCATTTCCTCTCAGAGCAGGGTGTTACATCCTCTCCCTTTGGAAATAGGTGTTACAGGCTGGGGAGGGGTAGCCTCCCCCAGCCTCAGGAAATGCTTTGAAGGGCACAGATGGTGCCTTCCTTGCATAAGCCAGTCTATACCAGTCAAGGGACCCTTTCTCCCCTGCTCTGGCGCAAAACTGGACAAAAGAAAGGGGAGTGACCACTCCCCTGTCCATCGCCTCCCTAGGGGTGGTGCCCAGAGCTCCTCCAGTGTGCCCCAGACTTCAGCCATCTTACTTTGCAAGGTGTGGGGGCACTCTGGAGGCCTCTGAGTGGCCAGTGCCAGCAGGTGATGTTAGAGACCCCTACTGATAGGTCCTTAGCTGATAAGGTAGCCACGTCCCCTCTCAGGGCTATTTAGGGTCTCTCCTATGGGTTCTCTTCAGATTCTGCTTGCAAGTTTCCTTCAGGAATCCTCTGCAACAACTTCAGACTCTTCTGTCCACGGATCAACCACAGCCTGCGCCAAGAAACGCTATAACTGAAACAAAGTGTCTACAAGAGACACTTTTCTTCAGCAACCTCAGCTCCAAGTCAGCAACTGCAACAGTTCCCACAGTGTGGACGCTCTGGGGATTCCCTGTCTTCATCCTGCACCAGAAGGACCGAAGAAATCTCCTGTGGAGTGACGAAGGAAAACGAGTTGCAAAAAGAAAAACTTCCGAAACCATTTGTTTTTGTTTTTTTCGGCATTCACAAAGGGGAAGGGGTCCCATGGGGACCCCTTCCCTTTTGCGAATGGGTTACTACCCACTTCAAGTGGGTGGTAACTGCAAATTGGTTTGCGACCGCATTCGCGGTCACAAAGCAACTCAGCATGGCGATGCGGTCGCAAATAGGAAGGGAACACCCCTTCCCATTTGCGAGTCGCATCCGCAAATTGCGAGTCGGTACCGACTCGCAATTTGAGGTTGTGCATTGCGTTCGGCCTTTTGCATGCCGCAAACTACGTTTTTCGCAGTTTGCGACATGCAAAAGGCTTCCTACATCTGGCCCTAAGTTCACAGATACAGAAAAGAGTCCTCTCAAGACTTGACAGACTTTGTAGACTGTTCATGTTCAGTAAAAGCCTTGGAGGGATGGTTACATGGCAGTAAGGTGACTGACTATGAAAGCCTATGCAATATAATCCTGAGAGAGCATATTTTGAATAATTGTGTGCCTGACTTGTTGCATCAGTACTTGGTAGACTCAGATCTGACCTCTCCCCAACAATTGGGAAAGAAGGCAGACAAATGGGTCAGAACAAGAGTGAACAGAAAAGCTCATCCAGGTGGTGACAAGGATGGCAAGAAGAAGGATGGTAAGTCTTTTGACAAGGGTGGAGACAGAGATAAAAAGCATTCTGAGGCTTCCTCAGGCCCACACAAATCCTCTGGAGGAGATGGGTCCAAATCCTTTTCTAACAATCAAAAGAAGCCATGGTGTAATATATGTAAGAGTAAAGGCCATTGGGCAAGTGATTCCACTTGTCCAAAGAAAAACACCAAGGCTCCCACTACCACAACCCCAACTCCGTCCTCTAGTGCCCCTAGTAATAGCCGTGGTGGTGGGAAGCCTACTACAAATAGCCAATCAAAGGTGTAGCTGGGCTCACCATTGGTAATGTAGTTGGGGTTGGTCTTGTTAGGGAGACCACAGAGGCTACTTTAGTCTCTGATGGTGGCATTGACTTTGCCACCTTGGTTGCTTGCCCCCTTAATATGGGTAAGTACAAACAACTTCGCCTAATAAATGGTGTTCAGGTTGAAGCCTACAGGATACAGGAAACAGTGTCACTATGGTGATTGAGAAACTGGTTCACCCTGATCAGCACCTACTTGGTCAGCAGTACCAAGTGACTGATGCTCATAACAACACTCTTAGCCACCCCATGGCTGTTGTGAATCTCAACTGGGGGGGGGTTACTGGTCCAAAGAAAGTTGTGGTAGCCACTGATTTACCTGTAGACTGCTTACTAGGCAATGATTTGGATACATCGGCTTGGGCTGAAGTGGAGTTGGAGGCTCATACAGCAATGCTAGGTATTCCAGGGCATATCTTTGCTCTCACAAGGACTCAGGCCCAGAAGCAAAGAGGACAGGGAAGCTTCGATCCTGGAACAATAGACTAAGTGCTCCCAAAAGCTCGGGGTAGAAAGGGTAAATCCTTGGCCACTATCCCTCCCTCTCCAGAAGATTCCCCTTTTGAGGAAGGGGAATACTCTCCCTGTGCAGAACCTACACCAGATGAGCTGGCAGCAGACACTGCTGAGCTTTTGGGTGCAGGGGGGCCTGCTAGGGAAAAGCTGAGTGTGGCACAGCAACCCTGTCCCATACTAGAGGGTTTAAGACAGCAAGCTGTCAAACAGCAGAATGGGGATATCACTGATACCCATAAGGTCTATTGGGAAGATAACCTCCTCTATACTGAGTCAAGGGACCCTAAACCTGGAGCTGCCAGGAGATTGGTTATCCCTTTGCAGTATAGGGAGCTTCTTTGGACCTTGGCACATGATATTCCTTTGGCTGGGCATTTGGGCAAGAGTAAAACTTGGGACAGACTTGTTCCATTGTTTCACTGGCCTCACATGTCAGAGGATACTAAGGAGTTTTGTTGCTCATGTGTGACCTGCCAAGCCAGTGGTAAGACTGGTGGCACACCTAAGCCCCCCTTAATTCCGGTCCCTGTGGTTGGGGTGCTGTAGTATGTCATGAAAATGTATTAGCTTTACTTATATTATAACCTTTAGTTATTGTATATATTTTGTTGTCTGTATTTTATGGTTTGCATAGTAATAGATGGTATAGTCCGTCTTCCCCTCCAACTGAGAACATCTTTGTCTCTTCTGGACTGAGAGTTCCATGTGGATGACAGTTGGAGTGGCGTGAAGACTGGACCTTCTGTGGATGGAGTTTCTAACCCTGAGAATTTATCAATAAAACTGAAGTTCAAGAAATCATCTGCTGTGGATATCTTGAATAACGAGGAGCATACTTCACTTTTGGCGACGACTGGTATTTCGAACCTACTTCAAGTTTGTAAGAAACTCCAACGCAAATTTGGTATTTGAAACTGAAGGTACTCTGTTTTATTTCTTTTCCGTTTCGTGTTCTCCCCTCACAAAATATTTTTCAAAGGAAACCTGGTCGTTTCCATTTTTTTTTTCTTTTTTCTCTTTAAAATTGTTTTTTTAATGTACGATAGAACTGGAATGTGCTCTAATGGCAGATAAACAAGCGCAGTATTCAACGCTTGTTGTTTCCTAGTAACGCTTCTGCGTACTTGGAAACATTGACACGCGGCCACTAGCACGTTCACGGAGCAGCGCGTGCCGTATCTAAGCATTGCCCCAGCGTGCTTAGCAACGAACTGAAGTAACAGCAACAGCGCAAAGATTACGGCGCCCTGTGTTTGCATTACGTGTTCCCCGGAATCCTGGCAGCACAATTAACAATTTTGAACAACATTAATCGTGCAGTATCTAAGCAACACCCGTGCGTGCTTAGCAACAAAGTGCAGAATAAACAAAACGGCAACACTTAAACGTTTATATATGGGCAAAGTGTCTTACTACTTTATGTGTTGTTGAGATCTGACGCACATCATGCGTTTTTAACACTGATGTGTACAGTACAATAAGAATCTTGCCAGGATTGTACAAGCAACACAATTAACTCTTCTGAACAACGCTGCTACATTTATGCTTAACAATTTAACCAGTGTTTCTCTGCCTATCGCTTTTATCTCTAATGTACATACATAGAAAACAAAAACTGGCTTTTATACATTTAAGGTGTAAATAAAGTAGTAAATTCTTCATTTTCCTTTTCAAGAAAATTTCAACAAAATGCAGAATATCACGCCTCCTCCGTTTTTTCTAACATTACCTGGGAAGCCACCTATTGCATGGAACAAATGGAAGAAGGTTTTCCTCACTTACATTAGAGTGTGTGGGAGTAATTTATCTGCAGACAGAAAAGCGTCACTTCTTCAACATTGTTTAGGAGCCGAAGGTCAGGAAATTTTGGAAACTTTACCTTCTATTGAATCTCCGGATGGTGCGGAAGGGGATGCTTCTTTAAATGAATTTGAAATAATTTTGTTAAAACTTGATAGGCACTAATTACCTAAAGTGTCTATAATTCTTCAAAGGTATTACTTTGGTAAATGCAAGCAAAGTGACTCAGAGACTGTGGAGGATTTTGTCACAAATTTACGTAAGTTAGCCAGCCAATGCAAATTTGGTACATGTGTGGAAGAGCGCATCCGTGACCAGTTTAAGCTCGAATGCAAAAACGATAAGATCAGAGAAGCACTGTGGTCAAAGAGTGAACCTACGTTGGATGAAGTATTGCTCATTGCAACACAAATTGAGCATTCAGAGTTATGCATCAAGAACTTATGGAAATCTAAGCATGAAACTAAAACTGTTCAGGTGGTGGATACAAAAGCTAAATTTAAGACTGGTACTGTAGCAAAATCTAAACTGTTATGTTTTAGGTGCAATTCATCTTCTCATTTAGCTAATAGTAAGGATTGTCCTGCAATTACTGTTATTTGCAATAGGTGTGGGAAGAAAGGGCATTTTGCGAAATGTTGCAAATCTCTTGGAAAGGGAAATCTAAGGTAAATGAAATTGTGTGTGACAGTGATGATGACAAAGATCACGATTTCATTCTTCAGGTAATTAATGACGTAAATTGCATAAATCATATTCGATGTGAGTATCCATCTGATACTGTGGAGGTTGAAGGTATCAATATTTCCATGATGATGGACTCTCAAGCTAACTTAACTTTAATCTCACAATCTGACTACATCAAATATTTTTGTGGTAAGGTAACACTGCTTGAACCTGATGTTACACCATATAGTTATGGTGGGAAACCGATTGAATTGAAGGTTTTTTTTAATGCTTCTATCAATTTCAAAGGTAACAAGATTGATGGTAAAGTATATGTCCCTGTGGTAGGAGATACCATCCTAAGTTGGCCGCACCAAAAGCTGTTAGGCATAATTTTGAATCCCAATGCTGAACCACAAGTTCAAGTACAGAAGGTCAATAACTTTGGAGATGAGCTGGTGAGAGAATTTTGTGATGTGTTTAGCGACAAAATTGGGTGTGTCAAAGGTTACAAACATCGGATAATATTGAAGGAGAATGCTTCACCGATAGCGTGCAAGGTTAGGAACATTCCCTTTAGCTTAAGAGATAAAGTCAAGGATGAGCTTCAGAGACTGTTGTCTGAAGGGATAATTGCAGAGGTAGAAGCCTCTCCAGGGATTGCACCCATTGTTGTTGCCACGAAGGGATCAGGAGACAGCAGGCTCTGTGTGGACTTGCGCAATTTGAATAAAGTGGTTGTTGAAGAGAAGTTTCTTTTCCCCAATATTGCTGAAATGGTCGGGTCATTGGGCAATGCTAAATATTTCACTACTTTAGACCTCAGTTCCGCTTACCACCAAGTGCCATTGTGTGAAGAGTCTAAATTGTTGACCTCATTCATCACTCCGTTTGGCGTCTATAAATTCAACCGCATGCCTTTTGGTCTTTGCTCTGCTGCCTCTGTCTTTCAGAGGCTCATGAATGAGATTTTGGGTGGTATGACGTGTGTTAAGTTTTTTCAGGATGATGTTCTCATCTTCACTGACACAATTGAATGACATATCCAGTGTGTAAGGGAAGTTTTGAAGATTTTCTCACTGAAAGGCATCACTCTTAAAGGAGCTAAATGCAAGTTTTTTAAATCTGAAATTACGTACTTAGGTCATGTCATTTCGGGTGATGGGGTAAAACCTAAAGGGGATTCAGTGAAGTCTATTGTTGATTTATCTGCTCCTGTGAAGAAAGAGGAAGTACAGGTATTTTTAGGCATGGCTGAGTTTTATTCTAAGTTTGTGCCAAATTTTGCAAAGAGAAGTTCGTCGATCAGGAATTTGCTCAGGAAAGGTGTAGAGTTTGACTGGTCTACAAAATGCCAAGAAGAATTTGATGATTTAAAAAAAGCTTTATCTTCTGCCCAGTTCCTCAGTAGTTTTCAACCAGGTTTGCCTTGCTATATTGCTACTGATGCTTCAGAAAAGGGACTAGGATGTGCGTTGAAACAGCTGAAAAATGGTGAGTTTAATAATATTGGCTTTGCATCCAGAGGTTTACGGGGGCATAATGTAAATATTCTACTATTGAAAAGGAAGCTTTGGCTATATATTGGGCAGTTAAAAAATTTAAGCAATTTTTGTGGGGAACATTTTTCGAAGTGCAGACCGATCATAAACCTTTGCGTGAGGTTTTCGAGAAGAACGGGCCTAGACAACATTTCCTCTCGTATATGCAAATGGGTAGTAGGACTTCAAGACTTTCATTTTGTGGTGAAGTATTTGCCGGGGTGTGAGAACAAGACTGCGGACTGTTTGTCTAGATTGACGAGAAAGAGTTACATTGAAGATGATAATGACTCTTCCTGGAGGGTTGATGACGATGTTAAGATTTGTGCGGTTACGGCTGGTTGCATTTCTGAGGAAGAATGGCTGCAGGAGATAGAGAATGATGGGGAGATGTGTGAGATCAAAAGGCTTCTTAATTCTGGTGTTTCCCCTGGCAATGGTGAGAATATTGGGTTGCAATTTAAGAAAGTCTGGAATGAAATGTCTGTACAAAGAGGAGTGATAATGAGAGGAAGTAAGTTAATACCACCCTCGTGTTTACGAAATCGTTTAATGGATCTTGCTCATGGAGGGCATCACGGTATTTGCAAGACTAAAGAGAGGATGAGAAGTGTATATTGGTGGCCTGGCATGGATTTATCAATAGAGAGAATGATTCGTGATTGTGTAGAGTGTAGGTCGGCGGACAAATCCATGAAACTTAGGACTCAACCTATGACATTAAAGGAAGTTCCCAAGGAAGTGTGGGATGAGGTCTCTGTAGACATCATGGGTCCTATCAGCTCAGGAAGTTCTCCTAAATATGTTCTGGTTGTCATGGATGTATTGTCGCGTTGGCCTCAAGTATTAATTACCTCAGAAATCACATCTTTGACTGTTGTGAATTTTTTGTCAGATATATTTGGGAGGGAAGGAAATCCTAAATGTATATTGACTGACAATGGAGTTCAATTCACCTCTAAGTTGATGTGTGAATTTCTAGCTTCTAGAGGAATTGTTTAAAAAAATGTGCCTTATATCATCCAGAATCCAATGGCATGGTAGAACGGTTTAACAGGACTCTGAAAGAAACCATCCAATTGGCTAAACAGATTGGGAAAGAGTGGGAAAAAATGATAAAAGATCGTGTTGCGGAATATAGATTTACTCCTCACACAAGCATGAATGCATCTCCTTTTCTTATGTTCAGAAAGAGAGTTCCACACACTAAGATGTGTCCTCCGTGGGTCAATCTTTATGCAAAAGAACAATTTGACTATGATAAGTGTAAGAAGTTTGCACTAAAGAAAGAATTAGATTGTCAAAATAAGAGGAAAAAAATCTATGACACAAGAAAATCTGTGAAGGAATTGCATATAAGTGTGGGTGACAATGTCAAGATTAAATTACCAGGAAAATTTAGGGCAAGTCAATCTCATTACAGTAAAGTTTTTAAGGTAGTCAAAGTCTTCTAGGGGACAATAAAGGTTGATGATGGTCGAATATGGAATCTTAATAGAGTTGTAAAAATTGGGTGATTCTATCTATCTCATTTTGTTTGTGTTCTGGTTTGTTTAGTGGGAGGGGAGGTGGTGTAGTATGTCATGAAAATGTATTAGCTTTACTTATATTATAACCTTTAGTTATTGTATATATTTTGTTGTCTGTATTTTATGGTTTGCAAAGTAATAGATGGTATAGTCCGCCTTCCCCTCCAACTGAGAACATCTTTGTCCCTTCTGGACTGAGAGTTCCATGTGGATGACAGTTGGAGTGGCGTGAAGACTGGGCCTGCTGTGGATGGAGTTTCTTATCTGAGAATTTATCAATAAAAATGAAGTTCAAGAAATCATCTGCTGTGGATATCTTGAATAATGAGGAGCATACTTCAGGTGCCCTTTGAAAGGGTAGGGGTTGACATAGTTGGCTGTTGACCCTCCAACAGCTTCAGGCAATAGATTCATCCTTGTGGTACTAGACCATGCCACTAGGTATCCTGAAGCAATTCCCGTAAGGACCACTACAGCTCCAGCAGTGGCAAAAGCCCTCCTGGGAATCTTTTCCAGGGTGGGTTTCCCTAAGGAAGTGGTGTCAGACAGAGGTAGTAACTTCATGTCTGCATACCTCAAAGCTATGTGGAAGGAATGTGGTGTAACTTATAATGGAGGGGGGGGTTATGAAGGAAAGTACCATCTTGCCTGGCATGTTACCCCCATTTTTACTTGTGTTTCAGTTTGTTTTTGCCTGTATCACTGGGATCCTGCTAGCCAGTACCCCAGTGCTCATAGTTTGTGGCCTGAATGTGTTCCCTGTGTGGTGCCTAACTGTGTCACTGCGGCTCTGCTAATCAGAACCTCAGTGCTTATGCTCACTCTGCTTTTAAAATTGTCACTGCAGGCTAGTGACAATTTTTACCAATTCTGATTGGCACACTGGAACACCCTTATAATTCCCTAGTATACGGTACATAGGTTCCCAGGGTATTGGGGTTCCAGGAGATCCCTATGGGCTGCAGCATTTCTTTTGCCATCCATTGGGAGCTCAGACAATTCTTACACAGGACTGCCACTGCAGCCTGAGTGAAATAACGCCCACGTTATTTCACAGCCATTTTACACTGCACTTAAGTAACTTATAAGTCACCTATATGTCTAACCCTCACTTAGTGAAGGTTGGATGCAAATTTACTAAGTGTGAGGGCACCCTGGCACTAGCCAAGGTGCCCCCACATAGTTCAGGGCAATTTCCCCGGACTTTGTGAGTCCGGGGACACCATTACATGTGTGCACTACATATAGGTCAATACCTATATGTAGCTTCACAATGGTAACTCAGAATATGACCATGTAACATGTCTAAGATCATGGAATTGCCCCCCCCATGCCAAATCTGGTATTAGGGTGCCAATCCTATGCATCCGTGGGGCTCCAGCATGGACCCCTGGTACTGCCAAACTAGCTCTCTGGGGTTTTCACTGCAGCTACAGCTGCTGCCAACCCACAGACAGGCTTCTGCCCTCCTGGGGTCTGGGCAGCCCAGTCCCAGGAAGGCAGAACAAAGGATTTCCTCTGAGAGAGGGTGTTACACCCTCTCCCTTTGGAAAAAGGTGTGAAGGGCCTGAGAGGAGTAGCCTCTCCTGGCCTCTGGGAATGCTTTGAAGGGCACAGATGGTGCCCTCCTTGCATAAACCAGTCTACACAGTTCAGGAATCCCCCAGCCCCTGCTCTGGCGTGAAACTGGACAAAGGAAAGGGGAGTGACCACTCCCCTGTCCATCACCACCCCAGGGGTGGTGCCCAGAGCTCCCCCAGTGTGTCCCAGACCTCTGTCATCTTGAATGCAGAGGTGTGAGGGCACAATGGAGGCCTCTGAGTGGCCAGTGCCAGCAGGTGACGTCAGAGACCCCTCCTGATAGGCGCTTACCTGGCTAAGTGGCCAATCCTCCTCTGAGGGCTATTTAGGGTCTCTCCTGTGGGTTTCACGTCAGATAACGAATGCAAGAGCTCACCAGAGTTCCTCTGCATCTCCCTCTTCTTCTGCCATTGATCGACCGCTGACTGCTCCAGGACACCTTCAAAACTGCAACAAAGTAGCAAGAAGACTACCAGCAACATTGTAGCGCCTAATCCTGCCGGCGTTCTCGACTGTTTCCTGGTGGTGCATGCTCTGAGGGCTGTCTGCCTTCACCCTGCACTGGAAGCTAACAAGAAATCTCCTGTGGGTCGAAGGAATCTTCCCCCTGCTAACGCAGGCACCAAACTTCTGCTTCACCAGTCATCTGGGTCCCCTCTCATCTTGATAAGCGTGGTCCCTGGAACACAGGAGCTGGATCCAAGTGACCCCGGGTCCAGTGGTCCATCTGTCCAAATTTGGTTGAGGTAAGTCCTTGCCTCTCCACGCCAGACAGTAATCCTTTGTACTGCGTGAACTGCAGCTGCTAGGGCTTCTGTGCACTTTTGCATGGAATCCTTCATGCACAGCACAGCCCAGGTCCCAGCACTCCGTCGTGCATTGCTCAACTTACTGAGTTGACCACCGGCTTCGTGGGACCCTCCTTTGTACCGTTGAGACAACCACCTTGCTCAGTTCCCTTGAACCCCTGTTCAAGTGCTTCTGCAGGTGCTGTCTGCTTCTGCGTGGGCTCTCTGTGCTGCTGAGCGCCCCCTCTGTCTCCTCCTCCAAGGGGCGAGCTCCTGGTCCTTCCTGGGCCGGGGCAGCACACATTTTCTTCAACTTCAACCTTTGCAACTAGCAAGGCTTGTTTGCGGTTTTTCTGCATGGAAACAACTCTGCCTTCTCCAGCACGCTGTGGGACATCGTCTGTGCGAAGGAGAAGTTCCTGGCATCTTTCGTGGTTGCAGAATCTTCAGCTTCTTCCACCTGGCGGCAGCCATTTTGAACCTTCATCCGAGGTTTAGTGGGCTCCTGCCCCCCCTGGACACTTTCGTGACTCTTGGACTTGGTCCCCTTCCTTTGCTGGTTCCCAGGTCCAGGAATCCATCTTCAGTGCTTTGCAGTCAGTTGTTGTCTTTGCAGAATCTCCTATCACGAGTTTAATGTGTTCTAGGGAAGTAGGGTAACTTTACTCCTACTTTTCAGGGTCTTGGGGTGGGGTATCTTGGACACCCTTAGTATTTTCTTACACTCCCAGCGACCCTCTACACACTACATGGGGCCTGGTGTCCCTAAGTGGTTCGCATTCCACTTTCGTAGTATATGGTTTGTGTTGCCCCTAGGCCTATTACATCCTATTATATTCCACAGTGTTTCTACTACTTTTCTAACTGTTTACTTACCTGATTTTGGTTTGTGTGTATATTTTGTGTATTTTACTAACCTCCAAAGGGAGTATATCCTCTGAGATATTTCTGACACATTGTCACTAAAATAAAGTACCTTTATTTTTAGTAACTCTGAGTATTGTGATCCTTATGATATAGTGCTATATGGTATAAGTGGTATAGTAGGAGCTTTGCATGTCTCCTAGTTCAGCCTAAGGTTCTCTGCTATAGCTACCTCTATCAGCCTAAGCTGCTAGAACACTACTAATCTACTAATAAGGGATAACTGGACCTGCACAAGGTGTAAGTACTATCAGGTACCCACTATAAGCCAGGCTATCCTTCTACAATGGCACAGATGGTCCCTCCTTGCATAAGCCAGTCTACACTGGTTCAGGGATCCCCCAGCCCCTGTTCTGGCACGAAACCAATCAGTATATTTATTTATAATCAATCAATCAGTATATTCAAAAAGCGTACTACTCACCCGTTATGGTCTCAAGGCGCGGGGGAGGGGATACTATTGGTCGAAAAGCCATGTTTTGAGGCGCCTCCTGAACGTTAGGGGGGTCTTTGGTCTGGCATAGCTGGAGAGGTAGTGAGTTCCAGGTCTTGGCGGCGAGGTGTGAGAAGGATCTTCCTCTGGCGGTGGTGCAGCGGATTCGGGGGACGGTGGTGAGAGCAAGGTTGGCGGAGCGAAGATGGCGTGTGGGAGCATGGATGGTAAGTCTGTTGTTGAGATAGGCTGGGCCGGTGTTGTAGAGAGCTTTGTGAGCGTGGGAAAGGAGTTTGAACGTGATCCTTTTCGGTACGGGTAGCCAGTGCAAGTCTCTGAGGAGGGGGGAGGCGTGGTTGTGGCGCGGGACGTCAAGGATGAGGCGGGCGGAAGTGTTCTGGATTCGTTGTAGCTTTGATTGTAGCTTGGCTGTTATTCCTGCATATAGGGCGTTGCCGTAGTCCAATCTGCTGCTGACCAGGGCGTGGGTGACGGTTTTCCTGGTCTCAACAGGGATCCATTTGAAGATCTTGCGGAGCATGCGTAGAGTGTTGTAGCAGGAGGAGGAGATTGCGTTGACCTGTTGAGTCATGCTGAGTGTGGAGTCCAGGATGAAGCCCAGGTTGCGAGCGTGGGTGGAGGGTGAGGGTGCGGTGCCTAGGGAGTTGGGTCACCAGGAGTTGTTCCATGCTGAGGGGTTGGAGCCAAAGATGACGATCTCTGTTTTTTCGGTGTTTAGTTTGAGGCGGCTAGATTCCATCCAGTTGGAGATGGCGTGAAGTCCATTGTGTAGGTTGTTTTTGGCAGTAGTGGCGTCTTTTGTAAGGGAGAGGATCAGCTGGGTGTCATCTGCGTACGATACTATGTTGATGTGGTGTGTCCATGCGATGTTGGCGAGGGGGGGCCATGTAGATATTGAAGAGCGTTGGGCTGAGGGAGGATCCTTGAGGGATGCCACAGATGAACTTGGAGGCTTCTGACAGGAATGGCGGAAGGCAGACTCTTTGGGTTCTGCCGGTGAGAAATGATGAGATCCAGTTGAGAGCCTTGTCAGGGATTCCGGCGTTGAAGAGTTGTGTACGGAGTGTGTGATGACATACCGTGTCGAATGCGGCAGAGAGGTCCAGCAAGATGAGTGCTGCGGTTTCTCCTTTGTCGAGCATGGTCCTTATGTCGTCTGTGTCAGCGATGAGTGCGTCTTGGTGCTGTGGTTTTTCCGGAATCCGGATTGGGAGGTTCGAGCGCCTTACTGTCTTCTAGGAAACTGGAGAGCTGAGTGTTGACGACAGATGATCTTGGAGGCCTCTGACAGGAATGGCGGAAGGCAGATTCTTTGGGTTCTGCCGGTGAGAAATGATGAGATCCAGTTGAGAGCCTTGTCGGGGATTCCGGCGTTGTAGAGTCGTATACGGAGTGTGTGATGACATACCGTGTTGAATGCGGCAGAGAGGTCCAGCAAGATGAGTGCTGTGGTTTCTCCTTTGTCGAGCATGGTCCTTATGTCATCTGTGTCAGCAATGAGTGCGGTCTTGGTGCTGTGGTTTTTCCGGAATCCGGATTGGGAGGTGTTGAGCGCCTTACTGTCTTCTAGGAAAAGGGAGAGCTGGGTGTTGACGACTTTTTCGATGACTTTGGCCGGGAAGTGGAGGAGGGAGATCGGCCGGTAGTTCTTCAGGTCATCTGGGTCCGCCTTGGGCTTCTTCAGTAGTGCGTTGACTTCTGCGTGTTTCCAGATTTCCCAGAAGGTGGCTGATTCGAAGTAGCTGTTGATGGTGTCGCGGAGGTGGGGAGCGATGATGTTTCTAGCTTTGTTGAAGATGTGGTGAGGGCAGGGGTCCGATGGGGATTCGGAGTGGATGGAGGCCATGGTGTGAGTGACGACTTCAATGTTGACAAGGGTCCAGTTGTGGAGGAGGTTGGTGTTGCTCGGGGCGTCGGGTTCTTGTATGTTTGCGGTCTGTTTGGGGTTGAAGCTGTTGTGGATTTCTTCTATCTTGCGGCGGAAGTGGGTGGCAAGGGAGTTGCAGAGTTCTTGCGACGGAGGGGGTTCATTGGAATGAAACAGGTCTTGGGGTTTGAGAGTTCCATGACGATGCTGAAGAGTTCTTTACTGTTGTGGGCGTTGTTGTCTATGTGGTTCTTGAAGTGGGTTCTTTTGGTGGTGCGGATCAGTTGGTGATGCTTGCGGACGGACTCCTTGAGTGCGATGTGGTTGGGTTTGGTAGGATCCATGCGCCAGGCCTTCTTTCTTTTGCGGCGTTCTCAGTTTGGAACTCTGAAGATCGGGGTGAACCAGCTGGCCTTGGCGCTGTGCAGGTTGTTTGAGGATTTTTTGAGCAGTGCGAGGGTGTTGGCGCAGTCAGCTAACCAGTGATGCAGGTCAGTGGCGGCTGTGTCGGGGTCCGAGGTTCCTGACGGTGGGGACTGGGCGAGGGTGGAGATCAGTTGTTCTGTTGAGACTTTGCTCCAGTTGCGTCCACGGGGGGTTGTGTGCGGTGGTGGTGAGTAGTTGGTTTCTGGTAGGTGAAGTGGATGCAGCGGTGGTCTGTCCAGTTGAGCTCGGAGGTGTGGCTGAAGGAGACGTGGCTGTTGGATGTGAAGATGGTGTCCAGTGTGTGGCCTGCGATGTGGGTGGGTGACGTGACTAGTTGTTTGAAGCCGAGGTTAGCAAGGTTGTCCAGCAGGTGGTTGGTGTTGACGTCGTTGTTGTTTTCTAGGTGGAAGTTCAGGTCACCGAGGAGGATGTAATCTGCTGAGGCGAGGGCCTGGGTGCTGACAACGTCGGCGATGGTGTCGCAGAATTGTGCTCAGGGGTCTGGGGGTCTGTAGATCAGTGTTCCTTTGAGGGTGGTGTTGGCGTTCACATAGATGTTGAAGTGGAGGTGTTCGGCGGAGTTGAGGGTGTCGTGGGTGCTGGTTGAGACTTTGATGGTGCTTTTGTGGACTATGGTGATTCCTCCTCCTGGTTTATTGGTGCGGTCCCTCCTGTTGATCTTGTGGCCTTCAGGGATGGCAATGGCAATGTCGGGTTCAGAGGCTGAGTTAGTCCATGTTTCGGTGAGGAAGGCGATGTCCGGTGACGTGGAGATCAGCAGGTCCCAAAGTTCGATGGCGTGTTTGTGGATGGAGCGGGTGTTGAGTAGAATGCAGTTCAAGTGGTTGTTGGCAGGTCTGTCGAGGTGTTTTGAGGTGCAGGTGAAGTGGCAGGCTTGGCAGGGGAAGGGTCCTTTGGTGGTCTTGGGGGTGGACTGGAAGCAGGTTTGGGAGTGTCCTGGTAAGAGGGCGAGGAGATCCTCAGTGGTGTAGCGGCGTCCGGTGGTGTGGGAGGGCTGCGGGCCAGGGGGACGGGCGCTGGGCGCGGTCCAGGCACGGACGGGTGCAGACGGGCTTGCCTCTGGTGTGCCTCCGGCGCGCCAGCTGCGCAGCCACACAGCAACCGCCATTAAGAAGGGGGGAGGGAGGAGGGAGGAGGGAGGAGCTGGGAGGCGGGAGGAGCTGGGAGGCGGGAGGGGAAAGCGAATGGGGGCGCGAGGGGGTCAGGGCCGCAGGGGATGCAGCGGCGAGAGGCTGAGAGTGGCCCAGAGAGAGCCAGCAAGGGGAAGCGCACAAGGGGCGAAAAAGGAACAAAAACAGAAAAAGGCACAAACCGCAAAAACGATGGCAAAAACAGCACAAAAGAGCAAGGCACAATGAAAACAAGGCACAATAAACGCAAGGCACAAATGCACAGGTCTAGAACGCTTACCAGAAGCCCACTAGACACCAGGGATGAGGCACAGACGGGTTCCTGCGGGTGGAGGAGGGCCTCGAACATGCAAACAGCAGCGTGGGACAGGGATACGGGCACAGCTAGGTGGTGCTGTGAGCGTGGGGGAGCGAGCTCCTGACCAAAGGCAGGTCAGAGGTTACCAGTGCCAGCAGGTCAGGAGTTTTGGTGTTTCTTTTTGGACAAGTGGGGTCACTTGCTCAGTGGCCTTTGGCTTTACAGAGATAACCCCATGGCCTTTTCTGATTATGTGAAGACGATTTGGATCCACCACCCCCACAGTATTATTGTGGGCCTCATGAAGACTCTGATGATTTTTTATCTTTGTCTCCACACTTGTCATTAGACTTACCATCCTTCTTCTTGCTGTCTTTGTCACCCCCTGTATGAGCTTTTCTACTCACCCTTGTTGTGACCCATTTGTCTGCCTTCTTTCCCAATTCTTGGGAAGAGGTCAGATCTGAGTCCATAAGATACTGATGCAACAAATCAGACACACAATTGTGCAAAGTCTGCTCCCTCAGAATTAAGTTATATAGGGTTTCATAGTCAGTCACTTTACTGCCATTTAACCAACCTTCTAGGGCCTTCACTGAACAGTCTACAAAATCTGTCCTATCCTGTGATGACTCCTTTCTGGTCTCTCTGGACTTTATCCTGTATTGTTCAGTGGTTAAGCCCAGACCATCTAAGAGTGAACTTTTGAGTATTTGTTAGTTATCTACATCATCCTCCATGACAAGAAGGAGTCTGTCTTTCCCCTTGCCAGTAAAAGATAGCCACAGGGTAGCAGCCCACTGAACTTGAGGGACCCTCTGAACTTTACAGGCCGTCTAATGTGCAGCAAACCACTTATAGGTGTCACCCCATCCTTGTAAGGAGGAACAACTTTGTGCAGATTTCTGGAATCAAATGTAGGTTCCCTAACACTGGGATTCCTGAAACTGCTGGTGCCACCATGGGTAACTAACCATAACCCCTGCCTTTCCCTTTCCACAGCCAGGGATTCCCTGTCTAAGGCTAACTGTTGCTGCTATAGCCTCAGTCTGGCCTCCTCTAACCTCAGCTTTCTGAGTTCCCTATCTAGGGACTGGTTCTCAGCGTTAGAAGTGTGGGATGCTTCTGAAACTAAGGAACATTGGAATTGGCAGAAGCTGAACTTTCCCTAACTTGAGCCACCTTAATGACCTGGCCTCTAGGTGTGAAGGGAGAACTACTAGTGTGTGCACCCTTCCCACTCCCAGCTACACTAGTGGGGGGGGGGTTGACAAAAAGATCAGTGGAAGGACCCTCACCAGGATTATCAGAATGCTCCTCTGAATCTCCCTTGTTGGAATTTTCCTTTACTTCCCCCTCTGACTGTTCCTGACTAGTGCTAAGTCCCAGGTCATCCTTCAGGAGAAGATTTAAAAGGAATTCCTTATTGGGGTTCTTCCCAATCCCTAAACTCCTTTCAATGCAGAGACCCCTCAAACCTTTAAAGTTTAGGTTCTCATATGTTGTCTTTACAACTCTAAGGTAGTTTCTACACTAGACTTGTTGAAAGAAAGAGTTTAGGTAGGAGAGTATAAAGTTAGTGGAGTAGTAGGCCTAACTTTTTAGAGAAAAGAAAAAAAAATTTCAGAAACTTTGAAAAACTTTTGCAAAGTTTAAGGAAATCTTTAGAAAGTTAGAAATGACTTCTAAGTACAATTATGTATAGCTCTAAGTACTGGAGCAAGCTTTTCTTGTGAAAAGCACCTGTAACAAAGTGGTAAGGCAATTGCAAGTACTTATCCCACCGCTGCACCACCAATGTAGGAGGCTGGCCTGGTTTGTATTGGGTACCCTGGGAACTTACACCTTATACCAGGTCCAGTTACCCCTTATTAGTGAAATGTAGTAGTGTTTTAGCAGCTTAGGCTGATAGAGGTAGCTGTAGCAGAGCAGCTTAGGCTGAGACATGCAAAACTCCTGCAATACCACTATAGTTACACAGTACTTATACACAATAAAAGACAATACTAAGTGTTACCAAAAATAAAGGTACTTTATTTTAGTGACACAAGGCCAAAAATATCTTAGAGGCAATATTCCTTCTTGAGGTAAGTTTTATACACAATATAATATACTAGACACCAACATAAGGTAAGTAATTAGTCATAGGATAGTGCAAACAATAGAAAATACTATAGAATGCAATAGGAAGAAATAGGTCTAGGGGCAACACAAACCATATACTAAGAGAGTGGAATGCGAATCATGAATTCACAAAGGTGAGTAAAATACCCCACCCCAGAATCCAGGAAAGTAGGAGTAAAGTACTGCAAGTTTCCTCAGGACACACTTCAAGTCGTGATTAGAGTTATTGCAAGAACCAAGCAAGACTGCAAGCAACAAATGATGGATTCCTGACCTGAAGACCTGTAAATAGAGGAGACCAAGTCCAGAAGTCACAGAAGATTCAAGGAAGGAGCCCCTGCCAACCTAGACGATGGTTCAAAAGAGGATTCTCCGGTTTGAAGAAGTCTGCAGAAGAGCACCAAAGAAGATGGCTGCTGGTTCCTGCATGATGAAAAGGATATCCCACTTGGAGATGTTGGATGCAGGCAAGTTGCAGTGCTGGATTCATCCAACAAGCCTTGGTTCAAGCAATGTCGCGTATTTCATCAAAATGGCGCTGTCTGGACCCAGGAGGGACCTGGGGGCCTCAACTTGGACTGAGGAGGCAGAGGGGGCTCCCAACACTGGAGGGAACTCACAGATGGGCAGGCAGCACCCATGGAGGTACCAGGACAAGGGGACAAAGAAGGTGCAAATTGCGGTTGTTGCAGCACTACAAAAGATGGTCCCATGCCTCCGAAGAACAACTCAGCGAGTTGAACTTCGCAGGATAGAGTGCTGGGAACCTGGGCCAGGCTGTGCACGAAGGATTCTTACAAATAGTGCACAGAGGCCTCAGGAGGTGAAGATGATGTGGTGCACAGGGGTACTGTCGCAAAGGGGGAAGGCAAGCTCTTACATCCTCCTAATTTGGACAGCTGGACATTAGAACAGCCTGTGCCAAAGGGGTCCACCACCTGTGAGGGGGATTGACTACCTAACCAGGTATGCGCCTATTAGGAGGGGTCTCTGACATCACCTGCTGGCCCTGGCCACTCAGAGATCTCCAGAGTGTCCCCACACCTTGGAAAACAAGAGGGCTAATGCCAGGGACACACTGGAGGAACTCTGGGCACCACCCCTGGGGTGGTGATGGACAGGGGAGTGGTTACTTCCCTTTCCTATGTCCAGTATCGCGCCAGAGCAGGGACTGGGGATCCTGAACAGGTGGAGACTGACTTATGCAAGGAGGGCACCATCTGTTCCCTTCAAAGCATTTCCAGAGACTCTGGGAGGCTACTGCTCCCAAGCCTGTAACACCTATTTCCAAAGGAAGAAATTGTACCACCCTCCTCCCAAAGGAAATGCTTTGTTCTGCCTCGCTGGGACTGAGCTGCTCAGACCCCAGGTGGGCAGAACCCTGTCTGTGAGGTGGCAGCAGCTGTAGCTGCAGTGCAGGCCTCGGAGAGCTAGTTTGGCAGTACTGGGGGCCCATGGTGGAGCCCCCAGGATGCATGGGATTGCCCCCCCAATACCAGATTTGGAATGGGGGGACAATTCCATGATCTTAGACACCTTACATGGCCATATTCGGAGTTACCATTGTGAAGCTACTTTTAGGTATTGACCTATATGTAGTGCACGCGTGTAACAGTGTCCCCGCACTCACGAAGTCCGGGGATTCGGCCCTGGACCGCATGGGGGCACCTTTGCTAGTGCAGGGGTGCCCTCACACTTAGTAACTTTTCACCTAGCCTTCAGTAAATGAAGGTTAAACATAAAGGTGACTTATAAGTTACTTAAGTGCAGTGAAAACGGCTGTGAAATAGTGTGTGCACTATTTCATGCAGGCTGCATTGGCAGTCCAGTGAAAATGGTTTCTCTAAGGTACTTAAGGGTGGTAAAAGAAATGCTGCAGCCTATAACGATCTCCTGGAACCCCAATGCCCTGGGTACTTAGGTACCATATACTAGGGGCTTATAAGAGGGGTCCAGTGTGCCCACTGGAATTGGTAAATTAAGTGACTACACTATAGTGACTAATTTGGAAGCAGAGAGAGCATAAGCACTGAAGTTCATGTTAGCAGAACTTCAGTGACACAGTTAAGCACTACTGACAACACATACATTAGGCCACAAACTATGTGCACTGGGGTCCTGGCTAGCAGGATCCCAGTGAGACAGGCAAAACACACTGACAAATAGGGTTTTAACTATGAGCACTGGCGTTCTGGCTAGCAGGATCCCAGTGAGTTAAAACAGTAAAACGCAGAGTAAAAACACACTGACGCACACTCACAAACAGGCCAAAAGTGGGGGTAACCTGTAGGAAAGTACCATCTTTCTTGGCATGTTGCTCCCATTTTTACCTGTATGTCAGTAAATAAAACCCCAAACACTACAGTAAATACACCTTTAATAATATGTTTTGATGCTTCACTTTGTAGTAATAAAGTTAAGGCACACAGAATATAGGATGTTGATTACATTTTTATATCACTTCTGTAACGTGTAGTGGTGAAGCCACAATTATGCTACTTCACGTGGGATTATGGAACATCTGCAACCAGATGAATGGAACCTGTGTCTTAATAACACTTCAGTACAGTGTTTAAACTCTACTGAGTAGGGGTGGGTAGAAGGAACAGGTGGGAAGTTGATAATTGGATGATTAAAAAAAAGCTCTATAAAGCGGTCAGCCCTGGCTGCTTCATAGCATTTTTATTCCTTCTTGGAGGAGAAACAGAGACGAGTGGTGGTTCAGGGGTATGGGGTTTGACAGGTCCAGGAGAGTTTGAGGGACAGGAGAATAAATGCAGGGGGTGGTGTTAAAAAGTAGGGGCTGGAAGTCTTATATGAGGGGAGAAGAAACGGAATGAGAAGAAACAGGGAGGGGATAAGTTAAAAAAAAGAGCTACGATGCTGCCATAGCTGACCCGGTCATAGTGCACAAATAGTGCCTAAATTACTGCAAGAGCTGCGGAGGGCCACTAATCAAACCTCATTCATCTGTACTTGGTCCGTGCGTCACAAAAAAAACTGGTTCATGCACCACTGAAAGAAGAGGAAATGACACATGCCAAGCGCAACTCAATCAAAAGGCAGTAAAGAAGAGTGACAGTGTTGTTAACGAATGGTAGCAATAGTGGGTTCCACGCCCATTACTAAACACCACAGACTTGAAAGCACGAGTGATTGTGCTAGCACATGCTCATGCGGGCAAGACCTAAAAAGGTGTTCTCTTTTTGCCCATTTCTATTAAGATTTTTCTGTTTATGTAAAGTTGTTAGAAACGTTTGTGATCCTTGGTGTTTTTTCCTCTTGTTCCGTTGCTCTTTGGCCATCCACAGCACCTTATTTGAATGAAACTTCCAATCTCAATCAAAGCTTAAGGCTTGATGTTGTGATCTGCTGTGGGAGATAAAAACCTCCTCCTCACAATGGACCTAATATGTGGCTTGCTCAGACTAACTGTTTCCTGAAGCCTGTTGATTCTGCACCAGTAGCTAAATGGACTCAGGCAGGGCCTCGTTTATCGTAATTACCTACCCTGCATATGCCCCTACTCTCACTTACCACTTTTCCAAAGCGAGGATTATTCCTCATGGAAAAGGGAATGCATTACAGAAGTTAAAAAGAAAAGAAAAGCAGGATCTTCGTGGTTATTCCCCATTCAGGAGGGATCAGCTTGTCATTGCACAGTACTGGTGGTGTTTCCATATGCTATCCTTGATCAAAGTTCGAGTTTGCAACCTAACAACACTGTGTAACTTGTATGTGTTGGTTGTGCAACTGCTCCCCCACCATCCGACACTGTTAGTAATGGAGATTAACAATTGCTTTAAGAAGGTGCCGAGGTCACACCTTTCTTTGAGGAGGAATGACTGCAAGTAAAAAGAGAGCTAACAAAGCTTTGTGAGCAAATGTACTCAGTAGAAATCTAACTTGGCACATGAGCGCAAGATGTACAAGTAGAGCAGGGCTTTCTTAAGCTCATGTTCAGGGCTCAGCAGTTGTTTCTTTTAGTGCCCGCTGCAGACACGGATTCTGACTGACTGAATTGCCCTCTATGAGGTAAGCCGAAATCAAAATTGTTTCTTAATTTGCCTTTATTTCACATTAAACGAAAGCATATAAAAAAAAACTGCATGGGTGATAGACAATTTTGCACTGGTTGTATGCAATATTGCAGTGGTGTCTAGAAATTATGTGGTGGCATTATCCCCGATTGACCAGTACGAAAATGCACATTTTTACTAACTGACTAGTATTTTTGAGCAGCTGATTGGTGCAAATGTTGGTTCAAGACAGGGAGCAAAATTACCTTTCAAAAGTGCAGAATGACCTGCACCAGTAGAAAATTGCCCAGCAGTAATGCAATTTATACCTTCTGCCATATGAACTCTGTTTACATCAACTTGCTGTGCCTCCTTTTCTCTTTTTACATTTATTATTGATTTTCTCCCCAGTGTCCTTCAGCCAAACTACTTTCAAAAGCCAACTTCTTTGGTACTATTTCTACCGAATCCTTCCCACTAAGCTTTCTCTTTCAGCCTCAGTTTGGTTCCCTACACAGCTCCGTTACTTTGCCGCTGTTTTTTTCATTATATCTCTCAGTGCCAATCGCATTTCTCAAATTCTGCCCAGGGCCACACCAGCCAGGAGCGCCAGATTGCTCACACAAGCTGGAAATCTATTAATTAGGGAAGAGAGTGACAATATGTTGCTTTATCTAAAATGTCAATTATCCTTGGTTTTAGTTCCTTTGGCACCTAGGTATCGCTCCGAGGGTTGACAGCCATCATTCTAAGAAACCTCCTAGTTTTCCATGTATTCTTTCTGAACCCCAAATAATTTTCTCTGTACCGCTTACTTCCACTTGAGCCACATACATCTCCTTCTCCACTCTTTTCTTTTTTCTGTAATTCTCGTCTTCCTTCTGTTGGGCACCTATTTCGGTCTGTCAATTTCATTCACAGGCTCTCTCCTGAAGTAGGTTGTCTTATTGTCTCGCTTCTCCACATCTGTTTCTAGAAGGTTTATTCCTGTTGACATGCTTTTCGATACAATGGTTTTTCTCTTTTCCTTTTTAGTGATTTTCTTTGCTTAGCTTTGCCTTTTCCTTTCTGTGCATCTTATGAATCTCTCATTTTTTTCGCTTTATCTCTTCGGCTTCATGAACCTAGCTGATCTTCCTCCCTTGCTTTTCTGTGTCTACTACTACATTTCTCCCAGACTTTTTGCACTGCATGCCTTTGTTGCTTTGCTCAGATTCCTTGGTTCCTCTTTTTTATTTCTTCTATTTGTTTATTTTGACACTTATTTTTATTAATCATGCATACACAGTCATAATGTAACAGCTCTCACAGATGTAACATACCATATACGTTTTTTAAAAATCTGGTTCATAAAATACATATTGAGGAAGAAAAAAATAAACGACTTCGCCCCCACAATGCAGTGTAACGCAAGGCACCGACTTGCACTGCCCTGTGTTACACCAGTTTTACCAAGCCACGCAGGGCCACGCAGGCTTGCCTTGTATGACGTAGTAAAGCTGAATCTAGGTTTTGCGTCGCCTTGCATGGCGCAAGGTCCACGCAAAACCTTGGTACATTTGGCCCTTGGAGTCTTGGATGTTCTTTTCCTTTGGGCTGTCCAGCGCATAGTCTCCCTGTTAGGTTTGTGCGTTATGACACAAATGTGATTTGATATAAAAATGTGATTTGATGTACAAATGTGATTTGGTTTACAGCTCATTAACGAAAGTGGTAATTATGTCGAATCGGCAATCATCTATCATCTATCCACATTTGCTATTTAAACTGCTACACGATTCGGTTTTACTGAACCGGACTAAAAATACAAGGAAAGAGTTTTTACATATTTACTTGTCGGCTATTTAACTGTCCACCGTGGAAGCTTTTCAGCTGACTTTACGCTAAATAGCAGAAATGTTTTACTATTTGGCCAACAGGTTGGTAAATAACAAATAAACTACTATTTAAATATCACAAACTCTACTATGCAACCTGGCAGGTGTCTTGGGAAGTTTATATGTAATTTGTCTCACCACTTGACAAATAGTAGAAACTCTCGGGGGCATATTTATCATTCAGTTGCGTCGCCCTTGCATCCCAATTACTAAACCTGATTTATCAAGGCACGCAAGTCCACCTTGCATGACATTGTATGGCTTGGTAAATCTAGAGTAACGCAACAGAGCGCAATTGCTGCTTTGTGGTACTCTGCCCCAGGGAGGCGTTCCAAGGGTGGAGCATGGGTGTTCCCACGTCTCCACTCATTGATTTTGACGCATTCCTAGATTTAGCAACACTGCTAAACCTAGGAATGTGTCCAATGCTACACCTTCTCAGGGGAGATGCAACAAGGAGAAACATCTTTATTTCTTCTCGTTGTTTCCTCTAAGTGTACTGCATTCTGCAGCAAACTTAGAAAGTGGAAAATGCCTCTGAGGATTGTGTTTGTGCAGGAAGGTGCACTTTCCTGCACAAAAATGATCCTGCCTACAACACAGGCACCCATGCATAACGGCGCAAGGATGCCTGCAATGGCGCTAGGCAGCCAAAAGGGCCCAGGGCAAGTTAAGGACAGAAATGCACCATATAATGTTAAATACTGTCCATTCCAGCCCTCTCCCTTTCAGGTAGCCAGCAAGGGGGATTTGTGCGCTCTGTGAAAGTTTGATAATTCTGCCCCTCTGTTTTTAAGCCAATGGCTCGGTAAATAGTGACATCTCTTTACTATTTATTGTGCCACCAGTTTAAAAGCACAGGGTTTTCACTATTTAGCCAGCAGAAAGCCAAATAGTGAGTTTCATTGTTCCTTGGTTGTTCCCCAAATAAATAGTAAAACTGCTCACGTATTCAACTGCCCACCTGGCTGAAAACAGAAGTGTATCTGGTATACCTTGCAACTTGCTGCATAGTAATGACTCTAGGATATTTCATCAGCTAATTAGCAAATGGACGATATTAATTAGGTGGGAAGTTAAATATCGATACTAATTGCTATTCTAAGGGGACTAACTTTGAAAATGCTTGTATTTCCCTAACCTCAAGAAATTGTTTCTTGAATGTTTTTTACTATCTGAATAAAAAGGTCCTTTATACACTAGCAGGCAGCCAGGTAAGGGAAGCCTTGCTCTCCCCTCCCACCTTGGTGGAGGATCACCCAGAATGTTATAACACCCCGCCTGCATGGCGCAAATATCACTTCCTTTAGAGCATCTTCTAATGTGGTGGGTGCACTGAAGGCAGGGTAATATGGGAAGTGCTATTTACTTTAGGCCTGCTCTGCATACAAAACAAAATCTCAAGCAGGATATGCCTTTACTACAACAAAAAAATGCCCTGGAGCTCAGATGTTTGTCTCTCAGTGCCAGTGGGCCATTGCGAGTTTTCCCTGTCTATGTCCACTATGCCTTGCTTGGAGGAATGTGTCAGAAAAAATGAGAGATAGTCACACTATCCTAAACAGGGTGGTCAACTGTCACTGTGGCTTAGCTGCCCAGTGGCAGAGGGGACGTCAGGTAAGAGATTTCCTAGGGCACAGATATCTGATGGTCAGTGGTCAGAAACACTGCAGTTCCCCAACCTCTTACTGAGATGGGATAATTGTGAGCTTGGCTAGGTGGGAGGAAAGATTCATGACAGTACTACCATTTCCCCAAAATCCAGATGGTCCCCTGAAGACAATCAGTGTTGGGGCAGTGTGAGTGCAGTATGTTCTTCATGGCAAGGGTCTGCCCGTGTGGCAAAGACCAGATGAGGACAATGTGGGTCATGGTGAAGTCCAACTTGGTCATTGTGGTGGATTCTTGGAGCAGAGGTTGGGGTTTTGATTTGGAGCAGAGGATGGGGGATTTTTGCCACACTTTGGGAAGCTTGAAAAGTTTAAGAAAAAAATTGCAAAGATGCAAGTTGCCTAACTACATAAACCACTACACATAACTGGACTAGAAATGCAACTAGATCCACAAGTAAGATATTTTATTATGCTGTATTATGAATTATTGGATAAGGGTCTTATAGATTCTGAAATAGAACCAGTTAGAGATCACTAAAACCTACATGTAAGCAGCTTACAATTACTACAGCTGGAATTGAATCATTTACAAACTACAAGATCTGGAATGGAATCAGTTACAGATTACAGAAATCTGGTTGTAATTGGGTAAACATCACTGGAGCAGGAATAGAATCAGTTAGAGATTTTTGCAGCTGTGGTGGATCCCTTATGCCATAACAGAATGAGTTGTTTATGACTGGAACCAACATTTAATTCATTACACTGAATGCTACAGACAGAAAGTAATTACTTATGTATAAATGGAGAGAGAATGCAATCAGTTATTTATTACTGATGGCAAAATGTAACCTACGTTAGATTTCTGAAATGAGGTTAGTAAATGTATTTGTTCTTTTTATGAGTTTACTCAGCTGAAGTTCAGTATTTGATTACCTCACGTGAAATATATCATTGAATTAATTGTTTTATACCAACCACATACTTCAGTGAGAGTTAGCCCCAACATCCTTTGCGTCTTTTTCTCAAATACCTTTTGCCTTCGCTTCTTTATTGTTGTTAAATTCGTTTTTGTTTGCAGTAGGAGTCTGTGCACTTTACCCCTGCTAGCCCATGCTGTAGTGCTTGTGGTCTCTCCTTAAAACCTGTTAATATTGGCTTGCACCTGATTTGCATAATTGATTTGCTCATAAGTCCCTAATAAATAGTACCCCATGTAGTCATGGCGTGTAAGTTAAATACTACTAGGAAACAGCAGCAGTCACTCACTAAAGTAGCACCTAGAAACAGGTCTCAGGCCTGCCACTGCAGCCTGTGGTGCAGGCTTAAGCTGCCATTCTGACCTGTCAAAATAAACCTTCTGCCAAGCCTTGACTTTCTTTTTTAAAACTTAGACATCACCACTAAGGTACGCCATAACCACACCTAAGGCAGTGTGCATAGCATTTGAAAAGTAGGACATATGATGTTAAGTTTTACATGTCCTAGCAGTGAAGAACTCCTAAAGTGATTTTCCTTTTCTGTAAGGCCTATCTGCCTCCTAGACTAACACTGGGTTACCTTATTGTATTGAATAATTGCTAACGTCAGATTGGGAGCGGATAGAGATTTGCTGTTTACATTCAAATTAATTGTAATTTAAAATCCACTTTAATAGTAAAGTCAGAATTTAGATCCTAATTTTGAAAATACACTTTTAGAAAGTTGGCATTTTCCTGCCCCAAAGTTTCTGAGGCATTTCTAGGAGTTTCCAGGTGAGAGTCCCTGTGAATGGTTACACCATCAAGAATGTTTATTGGGCCCCAACAGTGAACAATAGGACCTGGGTGTAGCTGATAGAGAGCCTTCAAAGCAGGAAGGCTGGGGAGAAGCTATACCTTGCCCTGATAACATTTGAAAGGACCTTGGTCACAGCACACACAAAAGAACATTACACCAGGCCTGGCGTTGCCTTTATCCCCCTAGACAAGTTGTAGGTAGGACTAGGGGAAGAACTGACAAAGAAACGGTTTTGGTGGTAGGTCTAGGAGTTCCCTTACACAAAGGCAGCCCAAGTATAAAAAGAGGACTACTTATCAGAACATGCCTGGACCTGTGGAAAATACCGAAAAAGGACTGCAGTGCTGCCAGAAGGACTGCTCTGCTGCTTGAAGGACTACCTTGCTGTCTGAAGAAAGAAGACTGGACTAGCCTCCCTTAATCCTAGGCTGCCCAGAGGGACTCCAAGGATCGGTTGACTGACCTCCTGTGTGAGCTACAGGGACACAACATGCTTCCAGAGATTTCCTGAAACTGTCTAGGTGACCAGAACCAACTGACCAGTCTGGACCTGCCAGCGCCCTGCTGCTGGCCTCTGCTGGAGTGAGTCCTTATCTTCAAGAGTCATGGGACCCTTGGCTGGCATCAGTGAGAGCTCCTTCACAAATGAAGGTGAAATTCCTGAAATCTAGGCTCCGCATCACTGAGAAGTGACCTCTGTGCCAAAGATCTGTCACCCATGACGACTACCAGTGCAAAGCTAAAGTGACACATGCTCTTCGAGCCAACAGTGACCCTCATTGACAACTGGCAACGCTCAACCTGCACTTTGCGCTCCTGCAATAACAGCTCGAGCAAACTCCAATGCAAAGTTCTAGCCATGACTAGCTGTTCATGCTACAGCTATGACCATTTGCAACATTCAACTTTCTCTTCAGGCCAAAAAGCCCCCCTTCTGTGGCCTCCTCCAACACAAACAGAACTCTTTGCTACACACATGATAAGGTAACTTTTCAATAATACTAACCTGGTTCCTCCATCGCGGTTGGCCAGAATGTTTGATTTTTTTCCAGTCCAGTGCCACCAAGCAAATGATCATGGTGTTTTCTGCATCTTGGTGCTATTTTCACTAAAAACTTTAAAATTCAACATCTCCGGTTTTACTGATTGGATTTTTGTCATTCTGTTATCATTTTATTTTTTAAAGTAGTGTACTTTATTTTTCTAAATTGGTTTGAGATTTTTCCTGTGTTGTGTTTTAGTGTTATTACTGTTTGCGAGCTGCATACATTCTTTACACATTGCCTCTATGTTAGGCTTGGCTCCTTTTGTGCCATGCTACCAGAGGGTTAAGCACAGTTTAATGTAGTGACTTTTGTGGTTCACCCTGACAAGGATTAGGATTGTTGCTTGAGGAAGGGTTCCACACCTCCCAACCAGTAAACCAGTTTCTTACATTGGTGTTAAGTGGTGGAATTGAGTATCTCTATTCGTGGAGCGCCACTCTGTGATTTGTGCAAAACTATAAATCCCATATAAATAATCTGACATCATAATCAAATTACTTTTTAACTCTCTTTGATTGGCCATATTTTTTCCTTTTTCCAAATTGAACTCCTGCCTCACATTTGTACACCTGTGACTGTTGCTTGAAATGAAGGAGTTGAAGTTCAGCACCTTTGATACCCTCAAGGTGGGAGAGTTCAAGAAGCTCTGCAAGGAAAAAGGATTGACCTTTGTGAAGTGAGCCATGAAGGTGGATTTTCAAATAGCCCACAGAGCCTTTGAAGAGATCCGAAGGGTGCAAGGTGCAACAGAGAAGGATGAGGGAGAGACAGAGGATGAGGAGCTGGCTATGGAGGATGAGGAAGGAAATGGCCTGGCCACAGGCCCTGAGCTACAGCTGGAAGAGGACAACTTGTCCACAGAAATGAGATCCATTGCCAAGCCAGGGAGCAGTATGTCCTTCCACAACCTGTCCCATGAGGAATTGGAGGACTGGAGAGCCTAGAGAAAGATCAAGCTCCAGGTTACAGAGCTAAAACTAGCTGCTGAGGAAACTAAAGCAGCTTCAGAAGATAAAATGCTGGTTTTGGAGGAGAAGAAGCTAGTCCTTGAGAAGGGAAATTTCTGCTGGCTAATGAAGTGAGTTAGAAAGAGCTGTACCTAAAAGCCAAACATCCTACAGGGTCCAGTAGTAATGGTGGCAGCAGCAGCTCAGTGTCCAGTGGAGACAGAAAGGTCCATATCCCTAAGGACCTGATGCCTGCTATGGTGTGGGGCATGATATTGAAGAGTGGTTTGTTGCATTAGAGATAGCCCTGCCCATGCATAGAGTCCCAGAAAAGGACTGATTGGCTAGTCTCTGGAAGCACATGCCAAATTTTGGGAGGGATACCTTAATGAGCTTAGATGTAGCTAATCCATTCCCATGAAGGCAGCTCTTATAACCAAATTTGGTCTCACCCATAAGAAGTATAGATTACAATTTAGGTATAGTGGGATGCAGCCTAACAAGTCTTGGGTGGATTTTGTTGGGTACTCTGGGAAGGGACTGAACAGTTGGGAAAAAGGGCATCATGTGAGTGATGTTGATGGGTGGTATAAATTGACTTTAACAGAACACATGCTGAGTAGTTGCTTTACAAAGTTGTACCAATATATGATCAAAACTAATCTCTTTGTACCCAAGGAGCTTACAAAGGAGACTGACCTCTGTGTCAGCCCCAGAGTGTCCAAGAAGGTACCTGGAGTGGGGGATCACCAAAATGGTGGGCAGGATGGTCACCAGAAGAAGGGGGGCAGAGACAGGGATACAACAAAAGAGTTCTCTTAAGGCCTCCTAAACCAGCCTCCTACTGGTGGGCAGACTCCAGGTATGGCACATGTAGTTCTCTGGGAAGAGGTTGTGCTAGTTAGTGATGGGAGTAGCGCAGAGGCTACCCTAGTGCCTCTGGGTAACAGAGAGATGGTACCAAAGACTCACATGGCTAACAGTACTTAAAAGTATAGGGCAGTGGGTCATCATCAATGAACAGACGGTGGAATATCTGAGAGATACAGGAGCCAGTATAATTACTGTTCTGTTAGGTGTCATCTGGTGTCCACAGAATAGGCAATTCCCAAAGTGTTCCAACCTGGTTTGACAGCTGACAACCAGGAGAGTCACTATCCTGTGGCTCTAGTTCCCTTAGAATGGGGGAGAGTCTCATGTTCCTTAAGGGTAGCTGTGAGTGCAGGCATGCATGTGGATTGTCTGCTTGTTAATGACATGGATCACACAATCTGGAAAGAGGCTGAGTGCTGGCCCCACTGGGATATATTAGGGTTGCCTGCCTGGGTGTGCCTGACAACATGGTCCATTGAAGTTTACAAAAAAGTCATGGATGGAATGCTTGAATTAATCTCAGCCACTAGTAATTACTTAGGCATAGCCCGGTCAATTGTTTTTTGCACACCACACCACCTCACTTTGGACCCAGCCGTATGCAAATCAGTCTTGACCCTGTTACAATGGGAACAGTCCAGCAACCATATGCAAATCAGTCTTGACCCTGCTCCAATGGGAACAGTCCATCCTGAACTGACAGCCCACATCCTCCCTGAAGTGAAACATAAACTACCCAGGACCGGGGCTCATCATCCAGGTATTGCTCAGTTGCAGTGGGAAAGTATGGATGGGACCCCCACCTGGGCATGTCTGTCCCACTTAGGGTGACACACTGAAGTATACAAAAAGTGTTGGATGCAATGATTGAATAAATCTTAACCACTGGTAGTTATCTGGGGCATTAAAAAAGGAAGGTTTAGGCCTGGCAAAAAGTTTATTTTGTCATGTTGAAATAGTGGTTTAAAATTGCACTACAGATAGCAGTGGAAGTTCTGAAACATGTTTTAAAGTGCTAGTTTAGTGAGTGGCACAATGAGTGCTGCAGACTCACTACTAATATTTAATTTACAGGCCCTGAGTACATGTAGTAATACTCACCACATCTACCCCTCCAGTGATCACTTAGCTTCTCAATCATTCCCTGGAGGCAGCATTTGTTCCTGCATTGCTGCAAAAGGGCTCAAATAATTCCCCTTTTATAAACACCTTCTGATCCGGAGTGCCACAAGACTCTTCCTTGAGGCCCACTCTGTTTAATATCTACATTGCCCCACTTGCCACTGTAATTGAATCTTACGGACCATTTTATATGCAGATGATACTAAATTGCTTCTCACTTTTGATCATTTGACCACTATAAAATCTTTTTTGCTACCTGTCTGAAGGATGTCTTCCATTGGATGCAGAAGAGGTTTCTACAATGCAATGCAGATAAAACAGGAATTCTTGTTTGGTAAACTAAGAGACCTCTGGATCAATATTAATTTGCCTTGAGACATTCCTTCTTTCCCCTCTCCGGCCATGACATCTAAAAATTTGGAAGCGAAAATCGATGAAAAACTGTTTATGGACATCCAGATTAGGTCAACAGCCAGGACCTGCTTTGGTCTGCTGCTTTCCAATAGAACAATCGAGACCGGCAGGATAGTAGTTAGTAGTTCATGCTTTGATCACATATAGGGCCTCATTATGACCCTGGCGGGCGGCGGAGGCCGCCCGCTAGGATGCCGCCCTCCAAAATACCGCGCCGCGGTCAAAAGACCGCGGCGGGTATTACGAGTTTTCCCCTGGGCTGGCGGGCGGTTGCTGAAAAACCGCCCGCCAGCCCAGGGGAAAACGACCTTCCCACGAGGATGCCGGCTCGTAATCGAGCCGGCGGAGTGGGAAGGTGCGACGGGTGCAGTGGCACCTGTCGCGTATTTCAGTGTCTGCAAGGCAGACACTGAGATACTTTGCGGGGCCCTCTTACGGGGGCCCCTGCCGTGCCCATGCCATTGGCATGGGCACGGCAGGGGCCCCCAGGGGCCCCGCGACCCCCCCTACCGCCATCCTGTTCATGGCGGCTTTCCCGCCATGAACAGGATGGCGGTAGGGGGGGTCAGAATCCTCATGGCTGCGGAGCGCGCTCCGCAGCCATGGAGGATTCAAACGAGCAGCGGAAAGTCAGCGGGAGACCGCTGACTTTCCGCTTCTGACCGCGGCTGAACCGCCGCGGTCAGAATGCTCGAATGACCCTCATAGTCTAGACTGCTTCAATTGGCTTTACATTGAGTTGCCTGACCATAAGATCAGACAGTCTAAAATGAACCTAAAACATTTTGTGCCTATTGAGAAGGTATTCAGTCTCCTCTGATCTGCAGTATGCAATGGTTACCCTTTAGGAAAAGGGTCTTGTTTAAGCCATATTTTTTATTGTTGGATTGTGCCTTCTACATTTAAGGCCAAAGCTACCTGATCAGGAGAACTCTCCATTGTACTCCATCAAGAGCTCTTTGATCGGTCACATCTTTGTTTGTGAGTATTTCTAAAGATCGTTTTGCTAGATTGAAAGGTCTCTCCTTTTTGGTGTTGATAGTTAAGGCACAGAATGAGCTTCCACTCTCTTTGCATTCTATTCAGTGTGAGGCTCATTTTAGAAAGGAACTAAAGATGTGTGTGTAGGAAAGTACCATCTTGCCTGGCATGTTACCCCCATATTTCACTGTATATATGTTGTTTTAGTCTATGTGTCACTGGGACCCTGCCAGGCAGGGCCCCAGTGCTCATAAGTGTGCCCTGTATGTGTTCCCTGTGTGATGACTAACTGTCTCACTGAGGCTCTGCTAACCAGAACCTCAGTGGTTATGCTCTCTCTGCTTTCCAAATTGTCACTAACAGGCTAGTGACCAATTTCACCAATTCACATTGGCATACTGGAACACCCTTGTAATTCCCTAGTATATGGTACTGAGGTACCCAGGGTATTGGGGTTCCAGGAGATCCCTATGGACTGCAGCATTTCTTTTGCCACCTATAGGGAGATCTGACTATTCTTACACAGGCCTGCCACTGCAGCCTGAGTGAAATAACGTCCACGTTATTTCACAGCCATTTACCACTGCACTTAAGTAACTTATAAGTCACCTATATGTCTAACCTTCACCTGGTGAAGGTTGGGTGCAAAGTTACATAGTGTGTGGGCACCCTGGCACTAGCCAAGGTGCCCCCACATCGTTCAGGGCAAATTCCCCGGACTTTGTGAGTGCAGGTTTTTAGCATATCCACATTTAGAAAAAATATATTTCTGAAATTTACATTTTTCTAAATGTGGATGTGCTAAAAATCTGGCATGGACCCGGCTCTCCAGGACTGACTTTGCAGAACCCTGGTCTAGGCCCTGTTGGTTTTGCTGTGAGAGCACAGGCCCTATGCCATGCGTCAAGGCATCTATTTGGACAATGAATTCTTTGGAGAGAACAGGGGCCTTGAGTATTGGTGCTGTACGCATGGCCTCCTTCAAGATGTTAACGGTGTTCTAGCACCCCTCTGTCCACATCACCTTTTGGGGCTCCTTCTTAAAAGCCAGCTCTATCGGGGACCACAAGGGTACCATAGTCCCTGACAAATTTCCTCTAGTATGCTGTGAGTCCTATGAAGGCTGTCACTACAGTCTGGGTCTTGGAGGATTCCAAAGACAGGATAGTCAGAATTTTGACCTGAAGGGGCTGCACCTTGCCTTCTCCAGCTTGACGTCCCAAGTAGGCCACCAATCCCTTCCCTTACTCTGGCACTCACTGGCCTTGATAGTCAGGCCTGCCTTCTGCAGGGTCTGAAGCACTTCCAGAAGGTGGAACAGGGTTTCCTTCCAACTAGAGCTGAAGACCGCATGGCCATCCAGTTAGGCGGCACTGAAAGCCTTCATCACAAGGAGGACCCTGTTGAACAACCTCTGGACGGTGGTAAGAATATTCTTTAATCCAAAGGGCATCCCTCTAAAATCAAAGGCCCTCATTATGACCCTGGCGATTGGTGATAAAATGGCGGTGATACCGCCAACAGGCTGGTGGTAACTACCGCCCATTGTACCACACTGACCACCAGGGCAGAAACAACAGTCACCACAGCAGTAGCTGCCTACAGCCAGTCGGAAGACAATGTATCGGCCACCATACTTTGATCCTGTAATCCGCCACCTTTTCCGGGGCGGTACCAATGCCATCAAAAGCCTGGCAGAAACAGTGCAGAAAAGTCAAAGGACTCACCATTGGAGACACAGGGAAGAACCACGCCGCTATGGAACCCGAACTGCAAGTTTTCCAGATGAGCTTCTACGTTATACTCTACCTGGAATACCAGAGCCGGCGAAGACAATGGCGGTGAGTATAGCCACCTAGCACACAATGGAGGGTGGGAGGAAAACGAGAGTGACACACACACGCACAACACACACCCGACACACACACACACACCATACACACAACCATATGCATTACAAAAATGATTTGATCACGAAAATCTGCAGAATAATGCGAAGGCAACAGGAATTTACGAAAATTATTGTAATAAGTCCAACAATAAATTCAACAATCTAATACACACATTAAACAGATCTGTACACATGTATAAAAAGGGACACTGCCCAGTCCATAGTTCACAGGGCCCACATGGCCACAGGGAAAAGTCCAAGGCCCCACTCGAATCCTGCCCCAATCCGGCGAGAACATTGCAGGGGCATCAGTTGGCAAATAGGCAGGCACCCCAGTGCAGGGAGGGCACCTCAGCCGGATGTGGAAACAAGCCCACTGGTTCTGGAGGGGGCAACATGCCCTGTGCTTTGTCCTGGGGAGTGCAAGGCCACAGTCTCTCGAGTGGTGACTTGCCCACTGGTTCTAGGGCGGGCAACATGCCCTGTGCTTGGTCCTGGGGAATGCAAGGCCACAGTCTCTTGAGTGGGTGACCTGCCCACTGGTTCTGGAGGGGGCAACATGCCCTGTGCTTTGTCCTGGGGAGTGCAAGATCACAGTCTCTCGAGTGGGTGACTTGCCCACTGGTTCTGGAGGGGACAACATGCCCTGTGCTTGGTCCTGGGGAGTGCAAGGCCACAGTCTCTCAAGTGGGTGACTTGCCCACTGGTTCTGGAGGTGGCAACATGCCCTGTGCTTTGTCCTGGGGAGTGCAAGGCCACAGTCTCTCGAGTGGGTGACATGCCCACTGGTTCTGGAGGGGGGAGCCCGCACAGTAGCCCCTGGAGGGTGGACTACATGGCGCCCGCCGGTGGTGGCGGCTGCACTGTGGTGGTGGTTGTGGGAGGCTTCAGCTCAGCCCCTGCACCCTCCGATGGTTGCACTGTGGTGGTGGTTGGGAGAGGCTCCTGCTCAGCCCCTGCACCCTCCAATGGCTGCACTGTGGTGGTGGTTGTGGGAGCTTCCGCCTCAGCCCCTGCACACTCCGATGGCTGCGCTGTGGTGGTGGTTGTGGGAGGCTCCTGCTCAGCCTTTGCACCCTCCAATGGCTGCACTGTGGTGGTCGGTGTGGGAGGCTCCTGCTCAGCCCGTGCACTCTCTGGTGGCTCCACAACCACGGCTGGCGGTGGGGGCTCTGTGACAGCTGCTCGTGCAGGCTCCTTCCCCTTCTCTGCAGCTGGTGCCGGCTCCTTCCCCATTTTTTAGCTGCGTTCAGGCTCCTTACCCTTTTTTGTAGCTGGTGCAGACTCCTTCCCTTTTTTGCATGCTGGTGCAGGCTCCTTCCCCTTCTTTGTGGCTGGTGCAGGCTTCTTACCTTTCAGTATTGTTGGCCTGGAATCCTTTCCCCCATGAGTAGGTGCTGCTACCATTAGGCCCGTAGACTGTTTGGCTGAGGTGCTTGGCTGGGTCCTTGCTACTATGCCCATACGTGCAGGATGGGGGTAGGGGTAGGGAAGAGGTCAATCTGAGAAAGGAAAAGCTTTTTAGGGACATTGGGGTGGGAAGAGGGAGGAGTAATGGGAGTGGAGGATGAGGGAGTGGTTGTTGGGGGTGCTTGTCTGCTGTATTTGGGTGCAGGTGCATGGGCTGTATGTTGTTGTGAGGTGGATAGCTCCTGGGTGTCTGAGTGCTTGCGTTTGTGTACTTTAGGAGGGGGTACAGACACGGTGGGGGAGGACACAGGGGATGTGTGCATGGATGTTGTGGAGATGTCTACCAGTGAGGTGTGTGTTCTGCTTGGTGTGGTGATGATGTTGGTAGTGGATATTAATGTAGTGCATGCAGGTGTGAGTGTGGACGTAACTGGGTGGGAGGTGGCGAAGGAGGAGGGGATAGACAGTGGAAATAGTGGATATTGTTGTGTCTGCAAATTAATGTTGTTGTGAGTGCCTGTGGGATGAAGTGTTGTGCTTGAGTTTGCCTGTGCCACTCTTGGGTGTTGTCTTGTGTGCATGCTCATCTGGCTGTGTGCTTGGGATGGGTTGGGGTTAAGGAGAATCGGACTGGGAAGTGGAAGTTGGAGGTGGATGGTTGAAATAGAGACAATGGCTGCCATCAGAGAGAAGGCCAGAGCCTGAATCGATCTCTGTTGGGCCGCCAATCCACAGTGAATGCCCTCCAGGAATGCATTTGATTGCTGCATCTGGGCTACCAGCCCCTGGATGGCATTCACAATGGTTGTTTGCCCTACAGAGATGGATCTCAGGAGGTCAATAGCCTCCTCATTCAGTGCAACATGGCTCACTGGGGCAGGGCCTGAGGTGCCTCGGGCGAAGGAGATGCCCACCCTCCTGGGTGAGCGGGCACGGGCAACTCGCTGAGGAGCTACTGGGAGGGCAGTGGTAGTACAGGGGGTGGCGGATGTACCTGCAGCTGGGGTGATCACAGAGGTGTCCGCCACCACCAGGGAGCTCCCATCGGAGGAGGTATCTGAGTCTGTGTTGTCCACTCCAGTCTCCACTGTGGTGGTCTCCTTGCCCTCTGTCCCACTGGTGCCCTCAGCGTCGGTGGACTCTGCCTCCAGGGTCCTGTGGGATGCAGATCCCTCTGTTGTCGGTGCCTCTGCTCCTCTGCCAGATGATGCTAATGCATATAAGTACAGGATGACAAAACAAGAAGGGGGGGAGAGAGACAAAGGATACACTGGGTCAATGACTGCACCAACACCACAGTTGGAGTACACAGCACCCACACACACAGGGAACAGGCCTATGTACTATGCATTGCACTACCAGTGAAATGGCTACTCAACAAGGAATGAGGAGGGGTACACACTGCCAACTGCAGCACATCTGGGACCCACACAGCCCTGACCAGTAGTGAATACTAACAAGCTAGGTAAGCAGTATTTCATAATCAAGCACTTGCCCACCAGAGGACCTGTGCTGCTATATCTTTCCTGGCCTAGGGGCACCCACTGACACACAACCATCACCTGGATACCACCCCTCCAGTCGTGAGCTTCAATGATGGCCACTGTACTCACGCCCTTGAGGCTGCTGTGATGCCCTCATGCGCCCATCCAGCTCAGGGTAGGCCACCGCCAGTATGCAGGCCATAAGGGGGGTAAGGGTCTGCCGGGAGGCCGTCCCCAGCTGGGCTTCCTCGGTCTTCCGTGCACAGAATCTCAGTTCCTCCCACCGTTTCCGACAGTGGGTGCTCTGCCTGCCATAGACCCCCAGGGTCCACACGTCCTTGGCGATGGCACGCCATAATCCCTTCTTTTGATGGGCGCTGACCTGCAGAGGCAATACAGACAGGAGAACACCATTAGACAAACAGTCCAGCCAGTAACGCAAATGGCCCACCATACCCGTTTCCATCACCATTGGAACACACATAGCCCAGCACACAATGTGTACACCGCAAAGAGGACATCCACTCACCCCCTTACATGAGGCCTTCACACACACAACTCAATGCATTCATGCCACATGCATGGTGCCCACAGTGTACTCACCCGTTGGCTCGGAGGCCCATACAGCAGTCCGTACTGGGGTAGAACCCCATCCACCAGTTGCTCCAACTCCTCAGAGGTGAAGGCTGGGGCCCTTTTCCCAGTCACACAGTCCATTGTAGGTTCCAGACACAGGTCACAGCAGCACATGCAGTGGCGGTCATGTCCGCGGCGGTGCATACTGTCACGGCCGGCGCAGATCACCACTGGCCACTGTACCAAATAGGTACCAATTATAACCAATGAAGAATTGCACGGCAGTTCACGACCACCTATCACCATGGCGCACAACGTCAGTGGCATTGCCTCACTTCTACCTGTCCATACCACACAGGACGGGTGGACGCCATTTCGGGGGGGGGAGAATAGGCCTATGGATTAATGCTGCGTCACAGGATAAATAGGCACATACTTCACAAATTACACTGTCCCACAACATTTTAGACATTGTGGACTGCTGTTGTGGCTCCATTGTTCAGTTTGTGACAGCCTCCTCACTCTTGTGTCCATTAGATACCTACCGTTGCGGATGAATAGGAGATGGAGAGATACGCCCTTGTACAGACCCCTGGTGGACTTGGCTACACAGGAGGACAGGCACATAATATTCACCTATAGACTGGAGAGGACCACAATCACAGAACTGTGTGCCCAATTGGAGCCTGACCTGATATATGCTATCCCTCACCCCCCTGGAATCCACCCTCTTGTGCAAGTGCTATCAGTTCTCCATTTACTGGCAACTGGCTCTTTCCAAGTGACAGTGGGCTTGGCAGCAGGAATGTCACAGCCAATATTCTCAAATGTGCTGACAAGAGTGTTGTCTGCCTTGATTAAACACATGTGCAGCTACATTGCATTCTCCCAGGCTGAGGATTTGGCCACTGTGAAGGCTGGATTCTATGCAATGGGACATATCCCCAATATAATTGGTGCAATTGATGGAACATATATAGCATTTGTCCCCCCTGCTAGAATGAACAGGTGTTCAGGAATCGTAAAAGTTTCCACTCCATGAACATGCAGATGTTGTGCTTGGCGGACCAGTACATCTCTCACGTCAATGGTAAGTATCCTGGGTCAGTGCATGATGCATTTTTGCTGAGGAATAGCAGCATCCCAAATGTGATGGCCCAGCTACAGAGGCACAGGGTGTGGCTAATAGATGAACCCTGTTCCCACCCAGTATATGTTGGTGTATGCCCATAGTGTTGGCCATATAGGATAGTGTGTGGCTAAATGTTGTCCCTCAATATTTGCAGGTGACTCTGGTTACCCAAACCCATCATGGCTGCTGACCCCTGTGAGGAATGCCAGGACAAGGGCAGAAGAACGTTATAATGAGGCACATGGGTGAACCAGAAGGATCATTGAAAGGACCTTCGGCCTCCTGAAGGCCAGGTTCCGGTGCCTCCATCTGACAGGTGGATCCCTGTGCTGCTCACCGAAGGTCTGCCAGATAGTAGTGTCCTGCTGCATGTTGCACAACCTGGCCCTCAGATGCCATGTACCTTTTCTACAGGAGGAGGAGACTGGAGATGCCCCTGTGGCAGCAGTGGACTCTGTGGACAGTGACGATGATGAGGCAGAGGATGAGGATTTGGACAACAGAACATTGGTGATACATCTGTACTTCCTAAGAAAAGAGCAACCAGGGCACTCCAAAAACATGAGTCCGAAATTGATGGCTTTGTGTGAAACGCTTTAATCCTTAGTGATCGGTAGTTGAATCGTAGTTCTAAGATGTTCAAGTCCACATACGAAAAGGTATATACGAGTTACAACAAAAGTCTGAATCCTCAGAATGAACAGGTATATATGAGAAACAAAACAGCCAACACGTGTTTCATCCTTACGGACTTTTTCAAGGCTGCAAATAGAAACAAATGGAAACTATTTACAATTAATGGCACTGCCAACTGGTAGGTACATTTGAAAAGTGCAAACATTAAAGGCATAACGTGAAAGGGTGATTTTGCTGCAGCGTGAAGAAATATTCAAGATAGAGAAAACCCTTTTGAACTACACCGTTAACATCAAAAAAGAAGAAAAGAATAGGCGGTCACCGAAGGTGCACAAAAAGAGGGTTGATAACATTTTGATTGTACTGCGGGAGTGTTTAGAGAAATCTTGTGGAGTGGGAGACCAGAAGGTCAAAATCGATGAAAAGGAAAACAACGAGTACATAGTGTAGACATAAGTGAGACAGACAATGCTCGTGGATATAGTAATTTACTTCAAGAAACCCAAGAGAAGAGTAGCTAATGTTGTTCTGTTTGAGATCCAAATGATGAGATTTAAACTGAGGAGGAGAGGCAGAAAACTGAGAAAAAAAGTGTTATTTAAAGAGTTAAACTCGATAGCACGAGTGTGATGTTGCAGGATTAGGATAATTGCAACAATGAGGTGGAGGAGGTAAGGTAAGAATAACCTACCAACAATTCTTTAGAAGTCCAAAGTGGTAAAGGTGCGTTCCATCTGTGTAAGGGACAGGTATTCCTTAAATGTCACGATAATTAATCCAATGGTATGTCCACAGTACGGGACATACAATAATTGAAAGGTCTAAGTAGACCCTGCCTGTAGACATATAACGGAAACAGAAGGAGAAAAAATACGCTATGTCACGTATATAAGATGAGTGGTGCACGGGGTATAAAAGATAATAATTGCTCTGTGTTAAAGCATATTTGAACAGGTGTATGAGGCCCTGTCTAGACTAGTTTAGAACATTGTCATGAGAGAAAGCTCGGTGAGACAACAAAAAAAAAAAAAACACAAAAAACACAAAAAAAACACAAAAAACTGTGTGGGGAGATGACATTTAAAACCCCCCTGCCCAATCGGCACAAAAGGCGGCGTTTGCGAGTAGAGCCACAGAACTATGAAGGTGAAACCAACCCCTATACGTGTTTCAACAACACTAACTAGGAATCAACCAAACTATGGAGAAAGCAAGCCTTTTTCAAATTAGGCTATCATGCTTATCCGGGGAAGAGAAAATGCATAAAAACCCCAGATTAACTGTCCGGTCAGGGGAATCAAACCCCGTATAGCTAATTAACCAGGAAAGTCTCCCGTTGGTTAGACACATCCGCTAATATTTGTGTATATTAAAAGAGAAAGGCTAAGGTCTTTCTCATCTACCTCTGCCGCCCCTTAAAATTCGAGAAAGCAAGTGAAGACACGTGAGTAGTGTCCAAGCCCGTATTTACAGACTAACCGGGAAGTTTGCCCATTGACTAGAACATCCGCTAATATTTAGATAAACTAGAGAAAAAAGGCTAAGGTCTTAACCCCTACCTGTGCCGCCCCGTAGACTCCGCGAAGGCAGGTGAAGAACCGCGTATGTAATGTCCCCCAGTGCCTGATAACGCTGTCGTGTTTTCAGAGGGAGCGAAGCCAATTGAGTGTCCGCGTCTATACGCGCACACTTTTAAAAATAAACGGAGGACTAGGAGGGTTGTCAGCAGACAGGGAGTTCCTGTTGCCTGCTTGGAAAATGGGCGCCATATTGAAGTATGCCCACGGCAGCTGTGTGGAAGAGGCTGCGAACAGTAGAAAGATGTGAGCTGGTGTGTATTAATCAAACAGCCCCAAGCATTAGTGGATTTGTGCAACGACAACGAGTGGCACAAGGGGAAAGTATTGTTAAGTGGAAAAGACATGTTTAGTAGGTAAATAGAGAAAGCGTGTTATTAATTAGTAGGTGAGCAGAGAATTTTAAGGAGAGAAGTGCAGGACACTGAACATAGTCCTTATGACATCATAATACAATGGAAAGATAATGCAAATCGATGAGGATGTCCTGGTACCTAAGAATTTAAGTTTATACAATATAGTCAAATGGAAATCACGGTAAGTACGACATGTGAGAACATTAAGGACAGATCAGGTAATCATACAAAGAGCACTTCCAATGACACAAAGGTGAGACAGGGCAACTTTAAATTTCTATGACTTTGGTTGTATTCTGTGTGGCATTGGCATGCTGGCATTTCCCACTTCTTTGCCCATTTACTGTTACCTCAGGATATTCATTTTGCAGATGTTGGTGATTTGACAAATACTCCTGGTGTGATCACAACAGCCAGCTACAGATCATTAATTCTATGCTCATTCTATGTACACTTCATTTGCAATGGTTGTAGCTGTTTCATATCAATACATATTTGAAATACATGACATACTCGAAGATGATTTTTATCCAAGGGTGTTTATTGTAGTGCTAATACATAGAGGGAAAAGTGCAATGGGATGGGGTGATGATGGAGGAAAGTTCAGTCTGTTCATAGCACGGGTGCATTGTCCATGGGGACATAGGAAGGGGAGCAATGGCAGTTCAAGGTGGACAAGGTGACTGAGTGGGACACAAGGGGGACAATCAGGAGAGTCTCATTTCCTGGTGGTGGTCTTGGCAAGTGTCTCTGAATTCTGTCTGGTTCGCAGGGAATGTTTGCGGGTGGTTCACCTTCTGCAGGGGGAGGGGTGCTGGTGGCCTGTTGGTCCAGTGGTGGGGCCTCGTGGCCACTAGCGGCAGCGGAATTGGAAGGATGTTCAGATGATTGGCTAGTAGCAGGGGCCTGCTGGTGTGACACTGCCTCCCTCATAATGTTGGCCATGTCTGCCAGCACCCCTGCTATGGAGATCAGGGTGTTGCAAGTCCTCCCTGATCCCCTGATATTGTCCCTTCTGCAGCTGCCTGTTCTCCTGCACGTTGTCTAGGATCTGGCCCATCGTGTCCTGGGAATGTTGGTAGGCTCCCAGGATCTCGGAGAGTGCCTCCTGGAGAGTCGGTTCCCTGGTCCATTCCTCTCCCTGGCACACAGTAGTCCTCCCAGTGTCCCTGTTGACATGTGCCTCTGTCCCCTGAACGGTGTGCCCACTGACCCCAGGTCCCTGATTGTCTTGTGTGTGAGGTGTGGCCTGGGGTCCCTGTACAGGTGGGCACACTGCTGATTGACGTGTCCTGGGGACAGAGGTTTGGGGACGCTGGGTGGGTGCTGTGATGTTGGTTCCTGATGGGGAGGCTCTGTGGTGGTCTGTGACTGGGCTTGAGTGATCGGCTGTCCAGTGGTCCCTGATGGGCCAGGTAGATCGTCCAGATCCTGAAGACCAGAGTTACTGTCATCACTGTGGGCCTCTTCTATTGGGGGACTGTATGGTGATGGCCCCTCTCCGCTGGGATTGGCTGTAGTACCTGTGGGGATGTAAATAATGCATTATGCTTCATGTGTATGACATATTGTACATCCCTAGCTTCCTCTCTATGGTTGGTGTTGTCCTGCCAGCTTTTACTTGTGTATGTTGATGTATGGTGGGATTGTTAGTTTCCCTATGATGTGCATGCTTTAGTGATGAGTGTCCATGCAGGGCTGTGAGGGGTGTCCATGCATTGGTACAGCATGCAGGGGGTGGAATTGGATTAGTGTGATGTGATGGTGGAGTGTGTGGGATGGAGTAGAGTGATGGGAGTGAGGGTAAGGGTGTGTGATGGCATGCAGGTATGGGGGTGATAGTAGTTGAAAGTTGACTTACCAGAGTCCAGTCCTCCTCCAACTCCGGCCACATCCTCAGGATGCAGTGTTGCCAGTACCTGCTCCTCCCAACCTGTGAGTTGTGAGGGAGGAGGTGGAGGTCTACTGCCAGTCCTCTGTATAGCGAGCTGGTATCGTACTGCAATGGAACATACCTTCCCCCGTAGGCCGTTCCGTCTCTTCCTGATGTTGTCCCTTTTTCTTGGGTGCTGTCCCATGGCGTTGACCCTGTCCACAATTCTCTGCCATAGCTCCATCTTCTGTGCTCCAAATAGCTGTGGCTCTGCCCTGACAATTTCCTCCACCATGACCCTTAACTCCTCAGTGAAACGGGGGTGCCATAGGTGTAATGTGTGGTGTGTTGTTGAGGATGTGTTGGGTAATGTATTGGGGTGTGTGTTGTGGAGTGCGTGAGTGGTGTGTAGGTGTGACTCTAGTTGTGTCAGTTGTCTTGGTGTCTCTCTATTGGCAATGCTTTGTAATTGTAAAGGGCTGTGGGTAATGTGGATGTGTGTTTTATAGTGGTGTGGGTGTGGTGTGTGTATGGGTGTCAGGTGTGTGTTGTTTGAATTGTCCAATGTGGTGTTTTTTGCATGTGGGTGACCATTCTGAGCGCAGCTGTATTTTTTGCCAATGGTTTACCGCCGTTGTATGTCTGCCATGGTGATTCATGGGTCATAATGTGGTGGGTGTTGTTCTGTTGGCGTAATGGTGTAGGTTTTGGGACCGCCAGTTTATCACTGACCTTTGGTCTGGTGGATGTGTGTATGTGGCTGTATTCTGTTGGATTGGTGTGTGCGTGTCATAATATGGTGAACGGATTTCCACCACCGCAGCGGTAAGTTGGTGGCCGTCAGCATGGCGGTAAGTGGGATTTACCGCCAGTGTCATAATGAGGGCCAAAGTGACCCTCTAGGGTGGAGAATGCAGACCTCTCCTTAGCCCACTGACTTAAGGTAATCTGATATTCTGGAACTTGGCAGCTCCTAACTGATCAATAAGTTTGCCAGTTTGAGTGATGGGCTGTGTATCACACGTGGTGACCGAGTTGAGCCCTCTATAATCCACACGGAGCCGGTGTTTAGGTGTGGATCCCGATGGGGTGGCCTTGTGTACTAGAAACACTGGACTGGACTAAGGGATGTTAAAGTGAGCAATCACCTCTAGCTCAAGCATCTTGGACCTCTCTTCCTTGGCGCTCGACTTGTCAAGCAGCCGGTAGATTCCATTCCTAACAGGCATGTTGTCCCCAGTATCAATGTCATGGGTACACAGATGGGTGAGCATAAGGGTCAGTGAGAACAGGGAGGCAAATTGTTGCTCTGGGAACACAGTAGGGAAGAGGGTGACACTTTCCACTGACCCCTCCTGCTTCTTGAAAAAGAAGAGGTCAAGGAGACCTCCTTCACATGCCCTCTGACAGTGTGACCACACAGAAGCTTGAAGCGACTGAACCTTCCTCCTTTCTGTAGTACCTGTAAGCATACATTAGGTATGGTAAGAGGACGTCCTGCTTCTGCCTCAATTGCTTTGACAGGCCCATGATCATGCCCTTGAACTTATTGAATCTCTCAACAAGACTTTTGGTCTGGGGGTTGATGGGGTGTACAGAATTTTTAGTTTACTTCATATTTGTCCCACATTGATTTCAGGTATGTGGATATGAAGTTGGTCTGCCGGTCAGATACTACCTCCATTGGGACACCCACTTGATTAAAGATCCCCATCAGTACACTGGCCACTGTAGGGGCTGTCACTGTCCTCAGGGGAATAGCCTTAGGTTGCGTGTGGCATCATCCACAAAGACCAGGATGAACCTGTTGCTTAAGGTAGTCTTGGGGTCCTGAGCCAATGATATTGATGCCCACCCCCTCAAAGGGGGTACCTATGACAGGAAGGGGTACCAGGATAGCCTCCTGACTTCCGACTGGCGAAGCAGGTTGGACAAAACCTGCATAATGCATCTGAAAGTGAAAGCAGATGACAGACCTTGCAAAGGTCTTGTGTTGCCCCCAGATGTCCTACCAGGAGTACATTATGAGCTATACCAAGTAGGAACACCCTGTAGCACTGCAGAACAACCAAAACATGGGCTGCACCAAGCTCAGGAGTGTTAGACTCACTACACAGGAGATCATTTTCCCAGTAAATTGGGCGATCACTAGAGGTTTCTCCAGCTGCCTGAGCCTCGTTCTGCCAAAAAAAGAAAGAAGGGCGCTCTTTTTGGGCTTTGCTCCTCCCTGGAGGACCCCCCCCTTCAGCTTGCCAGCTGGCCGGTGCAGGTAGGTCTTCCAGGGCAACAATGTCTTCCTTGAATGTTCCTGGGCATTGCCAGAAGGATCAGCCTTCTCCCAGACTGTGGGGGTCTAAGGCGCAGGTTTCCCATGCTCCCTTCTTCTTGGCAGGCCCCTGAACCATTTTTAGCGGCTCTAGGTACCCTTGACTTCCCTCTCAGGCACACTCACTTAGGGAATCGTAACATTTCCAGGTGGGACAGAGCTCTACTTCCTTCCAGATGGTGTGTGCCACGTCATTTCTGAACAGACAATCTACAGGCAAGGCTGGCCTCGCAGCTACTCTTACGGGACCTCAAACTCCCCCTCCTATTGAAAGGGAATCAAAGTCAAGGGATACTGACCCTTATACAGTTGTCTGCTAGTACTCCCTGGTGGAATACATTAGGAATTACCTGCTCTGAGGATACTAGCTGAATCAAATCAAATCAAAAGAGATCTTTATTCGGTCAAATAATTGATCATAAAAGCCCAATAATAAATACAATAATCACAGTAATAAAAAGAATACAATTATAACATTATTCACAAGAGAGAAAAAGAGTTGCACAACAATGACGAGTGATTCCCCAAATTACAATTTCATCTTCCATCCTTATAAGCAGCAAATATAAGTCAAAATATATAAATGCAAAAAAACTTGAAAAACACACAACCTATTAAAACACCGTAATTTGACAGTTTAAGTAGCATAGTTTTTCCTTAGATTTATCACAGCACTAATATAGTTGAGAACAGAAAACAAAATGTCCAGTGTGGCTAAAGATTTCAAGTATCTAAAGCCATCTTTGTATGATGTAAAGTGCTTGTGCAACAAGATGGGGCATAAAAACTGGGCTGTTAATGAACAATACAGTTTAAAAATAACATAAAATGCACAATTGATTGCAAGGAGACAGCATCCAATGGTCAACGAGAAAAGAAGGCTATCCTAAAGCCGGCTAGAGTGAAGGCAAATAAATGGTGAACCATATTAAGCTTTACCGTCGTCAAATGAAATCTATGCTGGTGGTAGATCAACCAGGATAAGTGAGAATTAATGCCCGAAACATTACAAAATTGCATGTAACTTGCGATGGAGTCTTTGCTAAGGGACCTTTCAATTCGGCCATCCTCTCTGTATGATAAGAAGGACCTTTTGACACTTTTCTTCGCTTCGGGCCTATGCCTTTGGGAGGATCAAAAAGATTGCTGAAAAAAGCAATTCTAAACATAAGCTAACCATGGAATGGTATACCTGTTGTCAAATGTAAACAGCCCTCCATAACTTTATGGGAGAATCTGGTCTTCAGGGCGCTCCAAATATTCAACCATTGTAACAAAGGGGCAATACCCACAAAACCCTCCAGAAATCCCATTCCAAGTTCTAAGTTTGAGATGAAGCTTGCAGTACTTTGGGGTATTGCTAGGAGTCAGCAGAAAATGTATTTTCTACTGCCTGCAGCTTTCCTTGTGTAGCGCATCCCCACACTCCCGCTCCATATAGAACCAAGAGAAAAGCATTTGCTCCTATGCAGCTGGGTCATCTCTCTGATTGGCTTGCAGCCTAACCTTTAGGCAAATCTAGATATCATTTTGCAGGCTGCCCCCATTTTCCGTGCTCTGTGGTTGATTAGCCTCTCCCAAGACCCGTTAGCATCAAACAAAATACCTAAATAGTTAAAAAAGGGTACTTTCTCAATTGGTGTCCCCCGAATAGCAATATGTTTAGATTTAGTACTTTTAGGCCCACAGTCAATGCAAATTATTTTTGATGATTGACCTTAAGATTTAGTTTCATCATAAGATCCTTAAACCGATTCTGCAGCCCGTTTGCTATTATTTGCCCAGAGAACAGCATCATCTGAATATAAGAGAACCAGAATTGCCCGCAAGCCGATTTGGGGAATATCTTTGCTATATGACTCTAAAAAAGTACCTAGGGAATTAATATATAATAAAAACAATAAAGGAGCTAAAATGCAACCGTGCTCTCCTCTGGTAACTTTTATTGATTTTGTACACTTCCTGGATTATGTATAGCACACTTTTGTGGTTGTTCCCCTATTCAAGTGCTTTACTAAATCCAACAAGGAGTGATCAATATCCGCCTGCTCTGTTGGTTCCCATAGTACATCCCTATCCACTAAGTCAAAGGCAGAGGAGAGCTCCATAAATGTCACATGGAGAACACCTCTCCTGGCCTTTACATACTTTAGCCAAATGAAGATCAGGATGAGAGCCTGCTCTACTGTCCCTAGGCAGAGTCTAAAACCATAGTGTAATGGTGGAAAAAGGAGGTGGTCTCTGCCCAATCCTCCAGTTTACCCAAAATGACCCACCCAAGGATCTTTACTGTAGAGTCTATTAATGACATTTGGCGGTTACATGTGGATTAATTCCGGTCACCCTTTTTAAATTTTGACACTATAATGGCCTCTCTCCAGGAATCCATTAAGGTACCCCTAGCTGCGGCCCTCAAGACGTTAGTCAGGAGGTGTGCCCAAAAGTGTACATTATGTTTATATAGATCTGCTGGGACACCATCTGGGCCTGGAGCATTGCTATCTAGCTGGCTGCACACTGGATAGCTTTGGCAACAGATACATGGGCCCATATTTATACTTTTTTAGCGCCGCATTTACGCCGCTTTTTGACGCAAAAACGGCTCAAACTTACAAAATACAATTGTATTTTGCAAGTTTGCACCACTTTTGCGTCAAAAAAATGACGCTAATGCGGCTCTAAAAAAGTATAAATATGGGCCATGGTCTATAAGGTCTTTTTGCCAATCCTTATTTAGTGGTGTGGAAACAGACCTATGGCCCGTTCCCCAAACCTCTGCCTCACACTCTGAGTTAAATGTAAGAGTGAAGTGATCAATCCAATCCTGGTCACTAACATGACACTCAATACCATTGCTTGGGTTGTCCATAACTAAAGGACGATTTACAATTTCAAGAATAGCCTATTATCTCTTAAATGTGCAGCTTTTTCTATAGCCTACCTAGCCTTGCTTCTGATATCTTACCTCCTATTTTCAAAAGCTTGTTTATAATGCTTCCTGGCTCTTCTTATATCCTCGGAATTACGTGGCACGTAGCATTTTTTAGTACTTTAAGCGCAGCTGTACATTCCGGGCTGAACCAGGATTTAGTGGGGTGATCTCTCAATGGTTTATTTGCCAATAAACTATATGCCATGGTCCTGGAAATTTTGCTAAAACTCTCCAAAATATAATCGGAGGTTCTATCCAATGACAAGCAGTAAGAAACGAAATTGGCAGTTGTACTAATTAAATTATTAAATAAATAATTTGGTTCAATATTATTCCACTTCAATCAAACCCCTTTATTTGTAGAGTAACTAGCAGGCAACTTTATTGTATCTGATATCTTGTGGCATAAATTGATAGCAAAATATAGGCAAATAGGATCATGGTCGCTATAGGGAAGGGGCACACTTCATAGTATGTTAAATTATGAGCGAGATCAGTTGTCAGGAGCATTAAATCAATCGTGCTACCCTACCCCTTCCTGCAAATGTAGGATGATTTATATTACCCTGTCCCTGAATATCTGATCCATCAATCAACTTGTGTGTCAAAATTAACTGATTTATGACTTCGCCATAAGCTGAGTGTATGACGTGGCTAGTGGCAACCCCCTGTATGTCAGTAAACCTACAGATGCATTCCCCAGTATAACTACATTTCGGAATATTAAAATTGCCTACCCACATAACTGAAGGGATTTTTCCCCCTGTCTGTTAACAAAAACGGAGCGAGTCCTCCCTTTTTCTTCGACTATTTGAATGGGCTGTCAAGAAAAAAAATGGAAATAAAATGTTTTATGATCACATTTAACAAATTAGTTATTTGCAAACGTAAAATTTGATAGCATGAGGTGGACGCCACAATCTTGGCATCAAATTTCCAATTGCACATGATAGAAAAATAGCCAAGCCCCCCTTTCTTCTTCCCGCAGATGAGGGTGTAGCAGATGAACAATAAGATTTAAACTCATTTACCGCAATGGAATCTGAGGTCCAGCTTTCTTGCAAAATATGATATCAAACTTTTCAAAATAAGTTATATAGTCTTCATTAAGAAGTTTATCCCGTGCCCCTGCAATGTTCTACGTTAGAAACTGAAGTCCATGGGCCCAATCTGCATTGGTTATATTAGAATTTACATTACAGGGTAACTGAAGAGAGGGAGGATGGATGGAAGAAACAGTAGTCATACTGACTCCCGTGTCCCTCAGAGCCTTCACCTGCTGACTATTGATGGTGACACACTGTCTATACTTTGAAGCATTGTCAGGCGTGTTATGTAATCATACATTACAGTGGAAGATAGTAAAGAATATATCGATGTGCATCAACATATAACATTGGTAACTATAGTTATCAGTTCACAATAGGGGCCATATGCCATTGTCCAACATAAATAGAACCCAACTTTGGCCCCCCCCCCACCCTACCTTTTTCCCCAACCCTGCCTGGCTGTCCTATATGTTATCCCAAGTTATGATAGGCTTCTCCGGCCCTACCTGTTGTCCAACATTATGTACTTTCTGTGGAGCTCTCCCCAGGTTTGCGGGTTTTTAATTCTGTTCATCCCACGATCCCTCCCTGGATGACAGGGAGCCAGTAGACGGGTCTGTATCAGTGTTCGAATTTGGAGCCATGAGACTATCAACCAGGTGTTCCCACGCTCGCACTTCATCCATTGTCCCTCTTTCTTTCTTCAACTCATGGAGCAGTAGAGCACCCTCCTGACCTTCCCAATTAATGAGTTCCTCCACCATTTAATGAATCTCGACCCCTGGTGGCCTTCCATTGCATACCTAGTTCCTGTTTAGCTAAGACAAATGCCAGGTTGGTAAACCTGGTGGTAATTTTGGGTTTAGTTGGGCGAGGGAATCCTCCCAGGACACAATTTAATGGTGTGCAAAGAATTGCCCAGAGGACAATATCATTAATGCAGAGCATTATCAAATCCTAGAATCTAGCCAGGGAGGGACGTGCCCATAATATGGAAAGTGTCAGCCCCAGGTTCACCACATTTAGGGCAGGTGGCTATTGCCGAGGGGTAGAGTCTAGTGATCTGTTGATCTTACCAGGCTTTTAGTAGCCCCTATGCAGGAATTAAAAGTTTATAAATTTAAATATGACATTGCAAGAGACAGTGGGTATATTCGCCAAGATTTTATCCCAATCCACATCAGTAATCTGTTGTGCTATGTCAATTTCCCATTTACCTATCAGTTCAGTTAAAGCCATACGAACGTTGGCACGTATGGCCTTGTATAAGCATTTTACGGCCTTGAAGCAGACTTCAATTCCCCCGTTCTCCAGTGGTTTTATATTGTAGCGACTGGTGACCGCTGTAGCAAGAATTGACCAGCAGAAATGTAAAACTCCACTGATAATTCTTCAAAGGGAAGCAGCGCGTTGTGGTGGTGCCGATCCCCAACAGGTGTAATCTCATGGGTGGTCCACCCAGTCAATCCGCCCAGTGCTCCCCGTGGGCCAGCAGCTTCAGCCATCTTAATGGCAAGTCAGGAGAGTAGGGGGCACGGATAAGGGTTCGCTGGAGGCAGCATCACCAGCATTGTTGTACCACCAGTGTTTCCGGAGAGGTGTTAGGCAGATGCCCCAATGGGTTCAGGAGGGTTGAAGAGACTTCCTGAAGGTCGGGGAGAGCAGCAATGCCCCCATTTTCTCTGTGCATTCTACCATAAATCCACTGGTTGAACCATTTCAGTTGTGCTGCAAGGTAATTTGTCTATAGGTCAGGGGCTGCCAATCCTCTCTCTGCCACAGGGCACTCCAATTTGGTCAACGCCATCCAGCATCTGCCTGTCCCCCAGATTAGTTTCACCAATAAGGAGTCCATTTAGTGGAACATACTGCGAGGGATCAGCAGAAAGGGTGCAACCATCTTAGCCACTGCTATCTTGCCCGCAACGGATAATGGTATTGATTTCCAGAAATTTACACTGAATCAGAGTGCTCTAATTGCCCCTCGAATATTACCATCTAACATGTCCCAGTGGTCATGATATATTATAACCCCCAAATATTTCTGATAGGTAATTCCAGGTGTCGCTGCGCAGGTATCGGGTCGCTATGGTATCCCTACAAATTGGAAATAGATGGGACTTTTGCCCATTAATGTGAAGGTCTGACACCATACCAAAGCACTCCAAAAGATTTATAGCTCCAACAGAGTTTGCATCTCAGAGGAGTAGCTTCATGCCATCTCCACACAATGCTGCATAGTGCGAATGCCCACAAACATTTAGGCCATTGTATGGCCTACCCGTGCATGTGTGGACAGAGGGCAGAAGCAAGGACCTCATTGTGAGGGCACCCAGGTTTCATGAGTGGAACAACCAATGCCTCACAAGTAGAGACTGGGAAGTGATCAGTATCGCGAGTAGCAGTGTAAAAATCTACCAGTTTCGTCACCAGAAGGTTCCCATGGGTAATGAAAAATTAAACCGGCAAACCATTCTCCTCAGTCACCTTACCATGTGCCATTGTTTAATGGCAGGCCTAACCTCTTGGATCATGATGGCTCCCTCCAGTTCATGTGCAGCTTCCTGTGTGAACACAGGGAAAGGGACAGATGCAAGTAAGTCCTCAAATTCTCGGTGTGACACTGTGGGCAATGGGGAATATAGAGATGTGTAAAAATCTTGGAACCTAGCATTAATAGCAGACTGGCTATAAAGAGGTTCTCTGGTAACATATTCCACCTCCAGAATTAGGGAACCCCGAGTGGTGGGGTTAGTAAGTGTGAGAAAGTAGCCTCTTTCTAGCCTTGTTACCCCCACTTTTGGCCTGTTTGTGAGTATATGTCAGGGTGTTTTCACTGTCTTACTGGGATCCTGCTAGCCAGGGCCCAGTGCTCACAGTGAAGACCCTATGTTGTCAGTATGTTTGTTAAGTGTCACTGGGACCCTGCTAGCCAGGACCCCAGTGCTCATAAGTTTGTGGCCTATATGTTTGGGTTCCCTGTTTGATGCCTAACTGTCTCACTGAGGCTCTGCTAACCAGAACCTCAGTGGTTATGCTCTCTCTGCTTTCCAAATTGTCACTAACAGGCTAGCGACCAATTTCACCAATTCACATTGGCATACTGGTACACCCATATAATTCCCTAGTATATGGTACCTAGGTACCCAGGGTATTGGGGTCCCAGGAGATCCCTATGGGCTGCAGGATTTCTTTTTGCCACCTATAGGGAGCTCAGACAAATCTTATACAGGACTGCCACTGCAGCCTGAGTGAAATAACGCTCACGGTATTTCACAGCCATTTTACACTGCACTTAAGTAACTTATAAGTCGCCTATATGTCTAACCTTCACTTAGTGCAGGTTAGGTACAAAGTTACTAAGTGTGAGGGCACCCTGGCACTAGCCAAGTTACCCCCAAATAGTTCAGGGCAATTTCCCCGGACTTTGTGAGGGCGGGGACACCATTACACGTGTGCACTAGTAGTAGTACAAAACTTTATTCGACTTTCAAGCAAGTCATAAAAGTAACAGATAAAACACGTCCATGTATAAGAGCACAATAAATATAATAAAATAATACAAGAATAAATAACAAAAAATATATGTCGTTAATTTATCCCTCTGCACGTATTTACATTGCCTAGTCAAATTGACACCAGTACACCCATAGACTTTCTTGCAATTATGACAGAACATAAAAAATTTGCCAAAATTCCACACATTTCAATAGAAGATAAAAACTGTAAGCTGATGTATGCAATACGACACTGACGCAATTTAATCGATCTTAAAAGAGGCATTAAAAGGCGCTTCCTCTGTTTATCATAAAATTTACAAAAGAGGACCACATGTATCATGGTTTGGGGTGCCTTTGCGTCACAAGGACATGCCCCTAACGTTGTACTCCAATCGTTCATATTTGGAAAGGTTACTATGTGATGGAAAGGTTCTAACCTTAATCTTGTAAGGACAAAACGATACCGAGGATTTACCACATTTACCAAATAGGGCTGCATGCCCTCTGTAGACAAGATTAGTTGGTTAGACATAACACTACACTTTTTTGATTCTGCTTCCCATCGCTGTTCTTCTAAATATTTCAATGTCAAGGTCCTCAGTTCCTTCCTGGTAATTTTTTCCAGTAGTTCTGGATTTGTATAGTATTCTTTGCTGCCCATGTTTTCAAAGAAGGTCATAATGTACCTCAGCCAAGGGACTCTTAGGGAATATGTTGATGCCATACAATCAGATAAAATTGCTTTATTTAATCCAGTATTCTCAGAGGTCCAAACTTTCTGCCACAGTAATAATGGCTGTTTCTTTATTAAATCAACTAGAAAGGAGACCCCCAGTTCCGCATGACTAATATACGACAATGTGCCATTTGGTACCATTAACAAGTATCTCAGAAAGTCATTTTCCACTGTCTGGATCAGGTTGCAGTTAGTATGTCCCCAGATACCTGATCCACACATGGCAGCCGGGATACACTTGGCTCTATAGATTTTTACCATATTCTGCGGGGTAATCCCCCCTAGCCTTTTTGAAAATAAATTCAAGGCCGCCGTTGTTTTGATAATTTGGGCTTTTTTCATTTTCGCGCAGTGTGCCCAGGAACCCTGTTTGTCAAACATTATACCCAAATATGAGAATGTTCGAGCTGTATCAACTTTCCCCTCTTGTATAGTAATATTATAAGTCTTACTCTGCTTCCTCCCACAGTTCATTATAAAAGTTTTAGAGCGGTTAACGGTAAGTCCCAAATCTGTCATGAAGATTATACAAGGGGTTAAAAGTTTTTGGACGGCTAATGGAGTCCTGGCCATAAGTACAGCATCGTCTGCATGGAGTAGCGCCGGGACAGCGCGGATGCCTATTTTGGGGAGATCCTTACATTTAGTTATCAGTTCACGTTCTATGTTGTTTATATATAATGAGAACAAGAGTGGAGCTAGTACACAGCCTTGGCGTACTCCTCTATGTATGCCAAAAGGCCTAGTACATTCCCCTCTGATCCCGTACCTCACTCTTACTCTGCACCCTGTATACAGGTCCCGAATAAACTGAATTATTGTTGGTTCTACCCCTATGCTACTTAAGATATCCCATAACTTCCCGTGTATCACACAGTCAAATGCTGAAGATAGGTCTATAAAGGCCAAGTACCAATTACCCTCCCTAATCCTTGTATACTTCCCAATTATAATGCTTAGATTCAGGCCCTGTTCCACTGTACCTATTCCTGTATCGGAAACCATACTGTACTGGAGATAAAATACAATTTTCTTCCGCCCATGTTTGAAGTCTATTCAAAATAATTCTCCCCGCTAGTTTAGCTGATGTATCAAGTAGGGAAATTGGCCTATAACATGCTGGGTTAAGGCGGTCGCCTTTTTTATATATATAGGGACGATGATAGAATCTCGCCACGATGATGGTGGGCCTTGTATACAAAAGGCCCTCAATGTCTGCGTCAGTAAGGGGCCCCATATTTGCGTATTTGCCTTATATAGATCTACCAGAACACCATCAGGGCCTGACGCTATCCCCGCTTTGCTTGAATTTAAGGTTTCCACTATCTCCTCTAGACTAAACTGGGGTGTTATGATCAAACATGGGCCTTCCTGAGCAGCTAAACCCATTAAGGGATCCATTGGCTCCATATCACTGGCCTGAAACTATATCTTCGAAAAGTATTCAATCCAATCCTCTTCTGAAATTGCAATTTCCATTCTAGGGACATGTCTGTCCCCTAGAACAGGAGTATTTATTGTTTTCCAAAAGAGGATATTGTCCTTTGTATGACTAGCTTTATATAAAGTTTCATACAGGTTTCTTTTCAGGATGGATTTCCTTTTTTTTTATGGCTGTCTTACATTCCTGTCTACACATGCGTATTTCGATCGGGGATCTTATTGGGGCGCTTAGGGCCTTTTTAATCTCTTGTGTGCTTTTGTGCAATCGTGATCGAACCAGCCCATTTCCTTTTTCTGTCCTACTTTTCCCATCTTAATCGTAAGAGCTTCTTTCACACCTTGCGTTATCTGCGAAAAGGCACTTAGGCATTTTCCTGGGTCTATGTCATCACTAAGGCAGTCTACAAAGGCGTGATTGTGGTAGCAGATTAGGTGTTTCAATAAGATCTTTGGATCTGTCTGCGACCATCGCAGCGTGTATCCATTGAGCCGAGCTAGTTCGATGTCATTTACCAACACGACCTTGTCCACCTTTGACGATGTAAAGGCAATTAGTGGAACTTTCAGGCTCTGAGGGAAATGGTCACTTATTGCAATATCATGAAGTATATAGTTGGTAAGATAATGTGCAAAATGGGTGGACATTAGAACATAGTCAATCTCCGTGTCAGCGGCCCTTCCATTTAAAGTTGGTTTAAACTATGGAACTTCAAAATATAGTTCATTTACAAAAGACAAGTTATATTTTTGGGCCAGTAGGTTCATCGCATCACCTTGGATCTTCTGTGAGAAATGAGGCCTTGTGCCAGTGTCTTCAGTATTCCAGCCACATACCTTCTGTGAGGTTTCTTTGCAAAGGTGGACATTAAAAGCACCGCCCATATAATAAAGGTCTCACGTCTATTGTTTGCACATATTTTCTCTAAATCCTCTCCCATCGCCATTAGAATATTTGGGGCTTCCCCTGATGGTGCTTTATTATAAAAATTAATAATTGCTAGCTGAGTCTTCTGGTCCAAATTACTCTCAATCATTTGATAATGCGGTCTCGTGATTTGCATCTTTAGGTTCTGTAGCGCAACTTATTGGATATATGTGTACATAAGCCTCCTTTTGGCCTGCCATGTTTGGTCTGTACAGCTGGTGTATGGAATGTTTTTTAACCATTTATATGAACAGGATTTAATAGCCAGGTTTCCTGGAGGCCTAAACATGAGAAGTCTTCAATCAAATTCACCCAGCGCTCATTACTAATCTATTTAGTTAAGCCTGCCACATTCCAATAAAGTAGAGCTTTTTCTGGTTTCTGCTGGGAATGGCGATGTACTTTATTTGTAATTGGGGGGGTGTACCACCATCTATTGCATGAATTATTACTCTTAGGTCAATACCTATATGTAGCTTCACAATGGTAACTCCGATTGTGACCATGTAACATGTCTAAGATCATGGAATTGTCCCCCATTCAAAATCTGGTATTGGCGTGCAAATCCCATGCATCCCCAGGGCTCCATTATGGACCCCAGGTACTGCCAAACCAGCTCTCTGGGGTTTTCTCTGCAACTACCACTGCTGCCATCCAAAAGACAGGGTTCCGCCCTCCTGAGGTCTGGGCAGCCCAGTCCCAGGAAGGCAGAAGAAAGAATTTCCTCTGAGAGAGGATGTTACACCCTCTCCCTTTGGAAATAGGTATTAAGGGCTTGGGAGGAGTAGCCTCCCCCAGCCTCTGGAAATGCTTTGAAGGACACAGATGGTGCCCTCCTTGCATAAGCCAGTCTGCACCAGTTCAGAGACCCCTTGTCCCTGCTCTGGCATGAAACTGAACAAAGGAAAGGGGAGTGACCACTCCCCTGTCCTTCACCACCCCAGCGGAGGTGCCCAGAGCTCCTCCAGTGTGTCCCAGACCACTGCCATCTTGAATCCAGAGGTGTGAGGGCACAATGGAGGCCTCTGAGTGGCCAGTGCCAGCAGGTGACGTCAGAGACCCCTCCTGATAGGTGCTTACCTCACAAGGTGGCCAATCCTCCTCTGAGGGCTATTTAGGGTCTTTCCTATGGGCTTTCCCTCAGATACCGACTTGCAAGAATTCACCAGAGTTCCTCTGCATCTTACTCTTCGACTTCTGCCAAGGATCGACTGCTGACTGCTCCAGGACGCCTGCAAAACTGTAACAAAGTAGCAAGAAGACTACCAGTGACGTAGCGCCTAATCTGGCCGGCTTTCTCGACTGTTTCCTGTTGGTGCATGCTCTGGGGGCTGTCTGCCTTCACTCTGCACTGGAAGCCAAGAAGAAATTTCCTGTGGGTTGACGGAGTTTTCCCCCTGCTAACGTAGGCACCAAACTTCAGCTTCACCAGGCCCCTGGGTCCCCTTTCATCCTGACGAGCGTGGTCCCTGGAACACAGGTGGTGGATCCAAGTGACCCCGACATTCCAGTGGTCCTTCTGTCCAAATTTGGTGGAGGTAAGTCCTTGCCTACCCTGCCAGCCAGTAATCCTGTTTACTGCATGAACTGCAGCTGCTAGGGCTTCTGTGCACTTTTGCAGGGAATCCTTCATGCACAGCTTAGCCCAGGTCCCCAGCACTCTGTCCTGCATTGCTCAACTCGCTGAGTTGACCTCCGGCTTCGTGGGACCCCCCTTTGTAGTGTTGAGATGACTGCCATGCTCAGTTTTCCTGAACCCATGTTCAAGTACTTCTGCAGGTGCTGCCTTCTTGTGCATGGGCTCTCTGTATTGCTGAGGGCCCCCTCTGTGTCCTCTTCCAAGTGGTGATCTCCTGGTCCTTCCAGGACCCAGGCAGCACCCTTTTTCTTTAACCTCAACCTTTGCAGCTAGCAAGGCTTGTTTGCAGTCTTTCTCCAAAGAAATAACTCTGCATCTTCCAGCATTCCGTGGGACATCTTCTGTGCAAAGGAGAAGTTCCTGGCATCTTCTGTTGTTGCAGAATCTTCAGCTTCTTCCACCCGGAGGCAGCCATTTTGCCCCTTCATCTGGGATTTAGGGCCATATGTACCAACGAATTTTCCCATAGACACAGAATGGGTAAAACCCTTTGCTACATCTTGCTCTTAGTGGGCTCTGCCCCCCCCGGACACTTTCACGACTCTTGGACTTGGTCCCCTTCCTTTACCGGTCTTGAGGTCCAGGAATCCGTCTTCAGTGCTTTGCAGTCTGTTGTGGTCTTTGCAGAATCTCCTATCACGTCTTTAGTGTGTTTCTGGGGAAGTAGGATCACTTTACTCCTACTTTTCAGGGTCTTGGGGTGGGGTGTCTTGGACACCCTTAGTTGTTTCTTACACTCCAAGTGGCCCTCTACACAGTACGCTAGGCCTGGGGTCCCTACATGGTTCACATTCTACTTTCTTAGTATATGGCTTGCGTTGCCCCTAGGCCTGTTGCATCCTATTGTATTCTACAGTGTTTGCACTACTTTTCTAACTGTTTACTTACCTGATTTTGGTTTGTGTGTATATTTTGTGTATTTTACTTACCTCCTAACGGAGAATATCCTTTGAGATATTTTTGGCACATTGTCACTAAAATAAAGTACCTTTATTTTTAGTAATTCTGAGTATTGTGATTCTTATGATATAGTGCTATATGATATAAGTGGTATAGTAGGAGCTTTGCATGTCTCCTATTTCAGCCTAAGCTGCTCTGCTATAGCTACCTCTATCAGCCTAAGCTGCTAGAACACTACTAATCTACTAATAAGGGATAACTGGACCTGGCACAAGGTGTAAGTACCATCAGGTACCCACTATAAGCCAGGCCAGCCTCCTACAGCACTGGGGTCCTGGCTAGCAGGATCCCAGTGACACAGTAAAACCACACTCACACACACTCACAAACAGGCCAAAAGTGGGGGTAACCACGCTAGAAAGAGGCTACTTTCTCACAGAACCCCCACTAAACGAAGGACAATAAGGCTAACCTTGGCCAGTTGAGAATTCATTGTCTAATTGGTGATAAGTGGAGAGTAGATCTGCAATACAGTGGCTACTCCCTTTATCGTCCACTGTATGGTTCATTCCCTGTGGGGATGTAAACCACCCTGTTTGGAGATTTTTACCTAACCAACAGTGGGAGTGTAAAATCTCAGAGTTCCTATTAGTATGTTTTAACGTTGGGCAGTGGGATTGGTCCACTGGGCCTATGTCAAATGCAGTAAATGCTAGACAGGGATGCTGTTTCAATAAAGCCATAGATGGGCAAAAACCTTGTCCATATGGCTGTAAGAGAGAACAGGGTTGCTGTTTCTCTTGAGATGGAACAGGGCAGGGCTGCTGTTGTATAACCTCCACACTAGGACAGGGATGCTGTCCTTCGTGTTTAGAGGCAGTGGGGGGCTGCTGCACTAAAGGTTCTCTGGGACGGCTGATGGGATGCTTCATATTTACTAAAATAGTGCAATTTTGCACATCTGGCTTATTAGTTCCACAGAGAGGTACTTTTACCTCTGGGAGTCCAACTGTGGTAGCAGAGGGCTCCTTTGGTACAGGTTGCACCCCAGGAGAGGTTTCTCCCACCACAGGAATGGTATCCTTAGTGGCAGGGTAGGGAAGGGATAGTATGATACCCTTCTTACCTGTTGGTAGAGAGGGATCCTGCGATTTCAGGCTTTTTTCTCTCCTGTGCTTTTTCATTTCACCAGAAATGAGAGGAAGCAATTCCTCAGGGATACCCAGCATGGATGCATGGGTCCTGAACTCTGAGGCCTCTAGGTCATTTTCTAAGAGACAATATACCGGTAAGCTGGGTGATACCACCACCTCCTTAGGGCAAGTAACTCCATCCCAACTAATTTGAACTACCGCTAAGGGGACAGTCTGAGTGGAGTTATTGACATCAGTAACTTGGTACTTCTGTGCAAGGAGGTGTTGTACAGGTGACACCAAGTTTTCAGTTACCAGAGTGATACTGGCACCTGTGTCCCTGTATGCCTGGGCCTCAACACCATTTATTAAGATTAACTGCCTGTACTTATCCATGTTAAGGGGACAAGAAGCCAAGGTGGCAAGGCTAATGCCACCAGGTGTGACAGAAACTGTCTTGGTACTGTCTACCCCAGTTTCTATGAGGGACCCAAAAGTGAACCCAACTACACCTTTAGTTTGACTATTGCAAGTGGTCCCACCACTATTACCACTACTGCTAGGGGCATTAGAGTTTGATGTATTAGTGGTGGTAGGCTCAGGGGCTTTACCTGGGCAGGACTTATCCCCTGGCTAATGGCCTTTACCTCTAGCACTAAGGCTTTTTTGATTGTGTGAAGAGTGAGAAGAAGATAAAGAAGTTTTATCCCCACCCCCAGAGGAGTGTTTTGGACCTGAAGAAGGATCTTTGTGTTTACTTTTATCCCCATGCTTGTCCTGAGATTTTTCACCATCTTTCTTTTTACTGTCTTGGTCACCCCCTGTATGAGCTTTTCTGCTCACCCTTGTTCTGACCCATTTGTCTGCCTTCTTTCACGATTCTTGGGGAGAGGTCAGATCTGTGTCCACAAGATACTGATGCAATAAGTCAGACACACAGTTATTCAATATATGCTCTCTCAGAAATAAGTTATACAGGCTGTCATACTCAGTCACCCTACTGCCATTTAACCCACCTTCTAGGGCCTTCACTGAACAGTCTACAAAGTCTGTCCAATCATGTGATGACTCCTTTCTGGTCTCTTTGAACTTAATACTGTATTTGTCAGTGGTTAAGCCCAGACCACAGAAGAGTGCACTTTTAAGAATGTGGTAATTATCTGCATCATCCTCTCTGACAATGGGGAGTCTGTCTCTCCCCTTGCCAGAGAAAGATAGCCATAGGATAGCAGCCCACTGAACTTGAGGGACCCTCCAAACTTTACAGGCCCTCTTAAGTGCAGCAAACGACTTGTATATGTCATCTCTATCCTTGTAAGGAGGGACAACTGTATGCAGATTCCTGTCCTGAAATTCTGAAACTGCTGCTGCCACCATGGGGAAATAATCCCAAACCCTGCCTTTCCTTTTTCACAGCAAAGGAATTCCTGTCTAAAGCCAACTGTTGCTGCTGTAGCCTCAGTCTGGCCTCCTCTAGCCTCAGCTTTTTGAGTTCCCTATCTAGGGACTGGTCCTCAGGGTTAGGATTGTGGGATACTTCTGAGACAGAAGTAACATAAGAATGTGCAGAAGCTGATCTGTCCCTAACTGGAGCCACCCTAGTGACCTGGCCTCTAGGTGTGTAGGGAGCCCTACTAATGTGTGAACCCTTTCCACTACCAGTTGTACTAAGGGGTCTGTCAACAGATAGATCAGTGGAAGGACCCTCCCGAGGATTATCAGTGTGCTCCTCTGAGCCTGTCTGGTTGGGGTATTCCTCTACTCCCCCCTCTGCCTGATCTTGACCAGTGCTGAGTCCCTAGTCATCTTGCAGGAGAAGATTTAAGAGGAACTCCTTATTGGGGTTCTTCCCAATCCCTAAACTTCTTTCAATACAGAGCCCGCTCAAACTTTTAAAGTTTAAATTCCCATAGGTAGTTTTTACAACTCTAGGGGTAGTTTCTACAGAAGTCATATTGAAAGAGAAAAAGTTTAGGAAAATGAGTAAAAAGTTAGTAGACTAACAGAGCTAACTTTTTAGAGAAAAGAAGAAAACTTTTCAGAAACTTTGTAAAACGTTTGCAAAGTTTAAAGAACTTTTTAGAAAGTTAGAAATTACTTTCTAGGCATATATTATCTATAGCTCTACGTATTGGAGCAAGCTTTTCTTGCGAAAAGCACTAGCAACAAAGTGGTAAAACAATTGCAAGTACCTCTCCCACCGGTGCACTATGGGGCCACTCACCTGAAAAGCAGGATGTCTGCAGGGGCGATGGTATGCCCCCCACCTCCTGGAACACCTCTCGGCACTTCCTGGTGGACACAGAAACTCCGGCAGGTGTCCCAAAAGGAAAGGGGGAGTGGAAGAAAAAGAGACAAAACACTGCCAAGTCTTGCCGGTCCAGCCAGGCACCCTGTATCTTTTGGGGACAGGTCGTTGTTGACAGAGTGATAGTAGAGTTAGTGCTCTCAACTTCCTTGAAACTGAATCTCTCTTTCTGATATGGGCACGGGAGCGGTAGAAGAACACGGAACGCTCCAGCACTTTTCCTGGATAAAAATAACTGTTGGCACAATTACTAACACTGTATTACCAAAACCCCAAACTGAGCACCATAACAATAAGTACTGAGACACTAGGGCTGGCTTCACAGAGATTCACTGTTGCACACTACAATTAGAACTGTGGTTGCACTTATCATGCACAAGAAAAACAAACTAGGGCATTAATTATATCACATATAACTTTCCTGCATGCATAGGTTTAAACTAAAAGGAACAAAAACAATCCAATAAATACAACTGTCCACTCTGGGTTTAAACAGTTAGGGTGGTACAGTTTGGTTTGGTTTCACTGTGTGTGTGAAAAACCCTTCAAAAGCAAATTCCTCAAACCTGAAACATAGGCATGAATAACACAATTTAAATCCAAGAGTTATGCTATTAGAGAAATAAAAGTCACGTAAATGCTCTTTTAAAATTGCACTGTCACTTTTTGTAGTACTTGAGCTCAAGCAGATTTCCTGAAGCACATTCAGGAAAGCAACTACAATAATAATGTAGAATGCTCAGAAATGCATTTGTCTCTTCAAGATAAGGACTCTGCCAAAATACGAGGTCTGAAATATACCAGCTGTTCTAGGAAAGTGCAGCTCTCAAAGAACAAACTTCCTGGAGAATACTAGTCCCTTTGCTGCAGTCTTTTCCAGAGTGCTGGAGGAATGCCTGGAGTCAGCTGGTACAGGAATAAAGAAAAGAATTGCCCCAAAAATCCTGAATATGAGGATGATAGCAGGGGCTGGACTGCCAAATCAGATGCTGCGATCAGGAAGCAAAACAAAGCCAAGCAGGGAGGCATGCTTCATTCTGCTATTTATAGCCAATCAGGAAAGCAGTTGAGTTTCCACATGTGGATGAGTCACCACACCCAATTAGAAGCACATATCTACACCACACCCAATTAGAAGCACATGTCTACACTTGCTCACATTAGCAAACAAGCATTGGTGTAACACGCATTGATAAAACCTATTGTGTAACACAGCACATCATGTTTACTTAGAAACATGAAGGTTTAACCAATAACAGAGATATGATTTAACCCTAATCCCTGGGGATGCTGACAGATAACGCAGGAGGCTCCTTGGGGATTTCTGACACTACCAATGTAGGAGGCTGGCCTGGTTTGTAGTGGGTGCCTTGGGTACTTACAACTTATACCAGGTCCAGTTAGCCCTTATTAGTTAAATGTAGTAGTGTACTAGCAACTTTGGCTGATAGAGGTAGCTATAGCAGAGCAGCTTAGGCTGAATTAGGAGACATGTAAAGCTCCTGTAATACCACTTATAGTTACACAGTACTTAAACACAAGTAAAGACAATAATCAATGTTACCAACAATAAAGGTAGTTCATTTGGGTGACACAAGGCCAAACATATCTTAGAGACAATACTCCTTCTGGAGGTAAGTATTATACACAATATATACACTAGACACCAAAATGAGGTAAGTAATTAGACATAGGATAGTTCAAACAATGGGAAATGCCATAGAATGCAATGGGATAAAATAGGTCTAGGGGCAACACAAACCATATACTAAGAAAGTGGAATGCAAATCACAAATTCCCCCCTAGACAAGTGTAGTGTGTAGAGAATCGCTGGGAGAGTAAGAATATAGCAAATGTAAGTAAAATACCCCACCCCAGAGCCCAGAAAAGCAGGAGTAAAGTACTGCAAGTTTCCTTAGGACACACTACAAGTCGTGATTAGAGTTATTGCAAGAACCAAGCAAGACTGCAAACAACAAATGGTGGATTCCTGGACCTGGAGACGTGCAAAGGAAGAAAACCAGGTCCAGAAGTCTAAAGAAATTCCAGGAAGGACAGGAGCCCCTGCCACCCCAGAAGAGGGTACAAAAGAAGAGTCCCCGGTTGGACGAAGACTGCAGAAATGCACCCAAGGAAGATGCCAGCTGATTCCTGCATGATGCACTGGATGTCCCACAGAGAGAAGTTGGATGCAGGTGAGTTTTGACGCTGGATTCCTCCAACAAGCCTTGGTTCCAGCAAAGTCACATTTTGCATCAACTTGTGTCTATCTAGACCTAGGAGGGACCTGGGGGCCTCAACTCTGTGTGAGGAGGAAGAGTGGTCTCTCGGCACTTTAGAGAGCCCTCAGAATACCAGATAGCACCCACGGGCGTCCCAGGACATGGGGACAAAGGAGGTGCAAAATGTGGTTGGTGCAGCACTACAAAGGAAGGTCCCACGCCACTGGACATCAACTCAGCGAGTTGAGTGCCACAGGATAGAGTTCTGGGGACCTGGGCCAGGCTGTGCATGAAGGAATTTTGCAAATAGTGCTCAAAGGCCTTAGGAGGTGAAAAAGACGTGGTGCAGAGGGTTACTGTTGTACTCCGGGAAGACAAGGTCTTACCTCCTCCAAATTGGGACAACAGGACCTCAGGACAGTCTTTGTCGATGGGGTCCACCCTCTGTGTTCCAGGGAACATGCTCGTCACCAGGACAGGAGTACAAGAGAGCCGGTCGTCGACTTATAAGGTGCCTGCTTGAGCAGGTGAGTGACTCCGTCACTCCACAGGAGATTTCTTTGGTCCTTCTGGTGCAGGGTAAAGACAGGGAGTCCTCAGAGTGTGTACACCGTAGAAACTGTTGCAGTTCCTTTCTGAAGCTGAAGTTGCAGAGAAAATGTAGCCCTTCTGGATACTTTATTGTTGTTACAGCGGTTCCTGGAGCAGCCTGCAGTTGATCTGAGGTCATAGGATGAAGTATTAGTTGCAGAGGATTCCTGCTGGTAACTTGCAAGTAGAATCAGACGAGAACCCACAGGAGAGACCCTTAAAAGCCCTGAGAGGGGGATTGGCTACCTTATCAGGTATGGACCTATCAGGAGGGTTCTCTGACGTCACCTGCTGGCACTGGCCACTTAGGGGCCTCCAGAGTGTCCCCACACCTTGCAAAGCAAGATGGCTGAAGTCTGGGACACACTGGAGGAGCTCTGGGCACCTCCCCTGGGTTGGTGAAGGACAGGGGAGTGGTCACTCCCCTTTCCTTTGTTCAGTTTCACGCCAGAGGAGGGACAAGGGGTCCCTGAACTGGTGTAGACTGGCTTATGCAAGGAGGGCACCATCTGTGCGCTTCTAAGCATTTCCAGAGGCTGGTGGAGGCTACGCCTCCCCAGACTGTAACACCTATTTCCAAAGGGAGAGGGTCCATTACCCTGCTCTCAGAGTAAGTGCTTTGTTCTGCCTTCCTGGGACTGGAAGTGCCTTCCTTGCATAGACCAGTCTACACCGGTTCAGGGACCCCTTCTCCCCTGTTCTGGTGGGAAACTGGACAAAGAAAAGGAAAGTGACCACTCCCCTGTTAATCACCACCCCAGGGGTGGTGCCCAGAGCTCCTCCAGTGTGTCCCATACTTCAGCCATCTTGCTTTGCAAGGTGTGGGGGCACTTTGGAGGGCTCTGAGTGGCCAGTGCCAGCAGGGGACGTCAGAGACCCCTCCTGACAGGTCCATACCTGATAAGGTAGCCAATCCACCTCTCAGGGCTATTTAGGGTCTCTCCTGTGGGTTCTCTTCAGATTCTGCTTGCAGGTTCCCTTCAGGAATCCTCTGCAACAACTTCAACATCCTCTGACCTCGTATCGACCGCAGCCTGCTCCAAGAAACGCTGTAACTGCAACAAAGTGTCTACAAGTGACACTTTTCTTCAGCAACCTCAGCTCCAAGTCAGCAACTGCAACAGTTTCCATGGTGTTCATGCTTTGGGGCCTCCCTGTCTTCATCCTGCACCAGAAGGACTGAACAAATCTCCCACGGAGTGACAGAGTCACTCCCCTGCTCCAAGCAGGCACCTTCCAAGGCGACGACCAGTACCCTGGGACTCCTCTCACGGTGATGAGCATGCTCCTAAGGACACAGAGGGTGGACATCATCGACATAGACTGTCCTGAGGTCCTGTTGATGCAATTTGGAGGAGGTAAGACCATGTCTTCCCCGAGAATGATGGTACCCCATTGTTTTGTATCTTCTTCACCTCCTGAGGCCTCTGTGCACTCTTTGCAAAATTCCTTTGTGCACAGTCTGGCCTAGGTCCCCAGCACTCCACCCTGTGACGCTCACCTCACTGAAATTCCTTTGTGCACAGCCTGGCCTAGGTCCCCAGCACTCCATCCTGTGACGCTCACCTCACTTGTTTTCCGGCGGCATGGGACAGTTTTTTGTTGTGCTGCATCAACTGAATTTTGCACCTCCTTCTGGGGGTGCTGGCTGGCATCCTGAGGGCTCTCTAACGTGCTGAGCGCCCCTCTTCCTCCTAACACAGAGTTGAGGCCCCCAGGTCCCTCCTGGGTCCATCCAATGCCATTTTGATGAAAAACGCACTTTTGCCGTTGCCAAGGCTTGTTGGCACCTTCCAAAACCAAATCTCATCTGCAAAAATCTTCACACCGTGGGACATCTTTTGCATCATGCAGGAACCCGCTGGCATCTTCCTAGGGTGCATTTCTGCCGTCTCCAACTAACTGGGGACTCTTCTTTTGCATCCTCTTCTGGGTTGGCAGGGGCTCCTGTCCTTCCTGGAACTTCTTTCGACTTCTGAACTTGGTCCCCTTCCTTTGCAGGTCTTTCGGTCCAATAATCCAGCAGTTGTTCTCTGCAGACTTGGTTGGATGCTGCAAAATCCCAAAAACAAGGTGTAGTTGTTTCCTAAGGAAACTTGCAGTACTTTACTCCTGATTTTCTGGGCTCTGGGGTGGAGTAATTTACTTATCTTTACTGCATTGTTACTCCCCCAGCGATTCTGCACACACTACACTTATTTAGGGGGAAATTTGTGATTCACATTCCACTTTTTTAGTATATGGTTTATGTTGCCCCAGACCTATTTTCTTCCATTGCATTCTGTAGGATTTCCTTCCTTCCCTGGGTATTGCTTTTACTTGTGTAAAAGTACTGTGTAACTATAAGTGGTATTGCATGAGCTTTGCATGTCTCCTAGTTCAGCCTAAGCTGCTCTGCTATAGCTACCTGTATCAGCCTAAGCTGCTTGAACACTACTACGTTCACTAACAAGGGATAACTGGACCTGGTGTAAGGTGTAAGTACCCAAGGTACCCACTACAAACCAGGCCATCCTCCTACATTGGTGATGCAGCGGTAGGATAAGTACTTGCAATTGCTTTACTACTTTGTTACCTGTGCTTTTCACAAGAAAAACTTGCTCCAATTCTTAGACCATATAGAATATATTCCAAGAAACAATTTTCTAACTTTCTTAAAAGTTCTTTAAACTTTTCAAAAGTTTTTACAAAGTTCTGAAAAGTTTTCTTTTCTCTAAAAAGTTAGCTCTTTTATCCTACTAACTTGTTACTTACTTTCCCAAAACTTTTTTCTTTCAATATGTCTTCTGTAGATGCTACCCCTAGAGTTGTGAAAACAACATATGAGAATCTAAACTTTAAAAGTTTGAGGGGTCTTTGTATTGAAAGATGTTTAGTGATTGGGAAGAATCCCAATAAGGAGTTCCTCTTAAATCTTCTTCTCCAAGATGACCAGGGACTCAGCACTGGTCCAGATCAGACAGATGAAGAGGTAGAGGATAACTCCAACCAGGAAAGGTCAGCGGAGCAAGATGACAATCCTGGGGGAGGATCCTTCCACAGACCTATCTGGCAACAAGCCCCCTAGTATAACTGGTAGTGGTAAGGGTTCACACTCAAGTAGGGCCCCCTTCACCCCTAGAGGCCAGGTCACTAGAGTGGCCCTTGTTAGAGATAGGTCTACCTCTGCATACTCTCATATTACCTCTGTTTCAGAAGCTTCATATAATTCTAAGCCTGAGGACCAGTCCCTAGATAGGAACTCAGAAAGCTGAGGTTAGAGGAGGCCAGACTGAAGCTAATGCAGCAGCAGTTGGCCTTAGACATGGAATCCCTGGCTAGGGAGAAAGAGAGGCAAGATTTGGGGTTAGTTGCCCATGGTGGCAGCAGCAGTTTTAAAACTACAAATATGAGGGAACCTTCATTTGATTCTAGGAATCTGCATAAAGGTGTCCCTTCTTACAAGGATGGTGAGGACATCAACAAGTGGTTTGCTGCATTTGAGAGGGCCTGTAAAGTTCAGAGGGTCCCTCATGTACAGTAGGCTGCTATCCTTTGTTTATCCTTCTGTGGCAAAGGTAGAGACAGACTTCTTTGTGTCAGAGAGGATGATACAGATAATTAACAGGTTCTTAAAAATGCACTCTTGGATGGTCTTGGCTTAACCACTGAAAAGAACAGACTTAAGTTCAGAGAGACCAGAAAGGAGTCATCACAGGACTGGACCGACTTTGTGGACTGTTCTGTGAAGGCCTGAGAAGGTTGGTTACATGGCAGTAGGGTGCCTGATTATGAAGGCCTATATAACTTGATTGTGAGAGAGCATATCTTAAATAGTTGTATGTCTGACTTGTTACATCAGAATCTTGTGGACTCAGATCTGACCTCTCCCCAAGATTTGGGAAAGAAGGTAGACAAATGGGTCAGAACAAGGGGGAGCAGAAAAAGCTCATACAGGGGGTCACAAGGATAGCAAGAAGAAAGATGGTGAAAAACCTCAGGACAAGCATGGGGATAAAAGTAAACATAAAGATCCTTCTTCAGGTCCAAAACACTCCCCTGGGGGTGGGGATAAAACTTCTTCATCTTCTTCAAACTCTTTACACAATAAGAAAAAGACTTGGTGCTATGTGTGTAGAAATAAAGGGCATTGGCCAGGCGATAAGTCCTGCACAGGTAAAGCCCCTGGGCCTACCACCACAAAGACATCAGACACTAGTGCCCCTAGCAGTAGTGGTAATAGTGGTGGGACTACTGGCAATAGTCAAACTAAAGGTGTAGTTAGGTTCACTTTTGGGACCATAATAGAAACTGGGGTAGACAGTCCCAAGCCAGTTTCTGTCACACCTGGTGGCACTGGCCTTGCCACCATGGCTGCTTGTCCCCTTAACATGGAGACGTACAGGCAGTCAATCTTAATAAATGGTGTTGAGGCCCAGGCCTACAGGGACACAGGTGCCAGTATCACTTTGGTGACTGAAAACCTGGTGACACCTGCACAATACCTCCTTGGACAGAAGTACCAAGTTACTGATGTCAATAACTCCACTCAGTCTCTCCCCTTAGCTGTAGTTCAACTTAGTTGGGGTGGAGTTACTGGCCCTAAGCAGGTGGTGGTATCACCTAGCTTACCTGCAGATTGTCTTTTAGGGAATGACCTAGGGGCCCCAGGTTGGGCTGAGGTAGAGTTTAGTACCCATGCCTCCATGCTGGGTATCCCTGTGGAATTGTTTCATCTCATTTCTGGTGAAATGAAAAAGCAAAGGAAAGAAAAAGGCCTGAAATCTCAGGATCCCTCTCCACCAACAGGTAAAAAGGGTATCAAAGTATCCCTTCCCCACCCTGCCAATAAGGATACCATTCCTGTGGTGGGAGAAACCTCTCCTGGGGTGGAGCCAGTAACAAGGGAGCCCACAGCTACCACAGCTGGACTCCCAGAGTTAAAAGTACCTCTCTGTGGAACTATTAAGCCAGATGTGCATAATTGCACCATTTTAGTCAATATGGAGAATCACTCCAGCCCTCCCAGAGAAACTTTAGTGCAGCAGCCCTGCACTCCCTCTAACCATTACATTTAGGACAACAGCCCTGTCCTAGTGTGGAGCTTATAGGACAGCAGTCCTGTCCTGCTCCAACTCAAGAGAAACAGCAACCCTGTTCTCCCTTACAGCCATATGGAAAAGGTATTGCCCGGCTATGGTTTTATTGAGACAGCATCCCTGTCTAGAATTTCCTGCATTGGACATAGGCCCAGTGGACCAATCCCACTGCCCAACTTTAAAACATACTCATAGGAACTCTGAGAATTTACACTCACACTGTTGGTTAGGTACAAATCTCCAAACATGGTGGTTTACATCCCCACAGGGAAGTGACCATATAGTGGATGATAAAGGGAGTAACCACTGTATTGCAGATCTACTCTCCACTTATCACCACTTACACAATAAAGTCTCAACTGGCTACGGTTATCCTTATTGCCCTTCGTTTGGGGGGGGGTTATGTAGGAAAGTAGCCTCTTTCTAGCATGGTTACCGCTACTTTTGTTCTCATAGATAAAAACCTATATGTCAGTATGTTTTGCCTGTCTCACTGGGATCATGCTAACTAGGACCCCAGTGCTCATAGTTTGTGGCCTAATGCGTATGCCTGTGCAGTGCCTAACTGTGTCACTGAGGCTCTGCTAACCAGAAGCTCAGTGCTTATGCTCTCTCTGCCTTTACATTTGTCACTCTAGGCCAGTGACTTCATTTACCAATTTCAATTGGCATACTGACCTCCACCCCTTATAAGTCCCTAGTATATGGTACCTTAGTATCCAGGGCATTGGGGTTCCAGGAGGTCCATATGGGCTGCAGCATTTCTTTTGCCTTCCAGAGGGAGCTCGGCAAACCCTTACACAGGACTGCCACTGCAGCCTGCGTGAAATAGTGCACACACTATTTCACAGCCATTTTCACTGCACTTAATTAACCTATAAGTCACCTATATGTCTAACCTTCACTTGCTGAAGGTTAGGTGCAAAGTTACTAAGTGTGAGGGCACCCTTGCACTAGCAAAGGTGCCCCCACATAGTTCAGGGCCATTTCCCCGGACTTTGTGTGTGTTTGGAGACACCATTACACTTGTGCACTAAATATACAGTAGGTGAATACCTATATGTGGCTTCACAATGGTAACTCTGAATATGACACTGTAACATGTCTAAGATCATGGAATTGTCCCCCCATTCCAAATTTGGTATTGGGGACCCAATTTCATGCATCCCTGGGGCTCCACCAAGGACCCCCAGTACTGCCAAACAAGCTCTCTGAGGCTTGCAATACAGCTACTGCTGCTGCCACCTCACAGACAGGGTTCTGCCCTCCTGGGATCTGGGCAGCCCAGTCCCAGGAAGGCAGAACAAAGCATTTCCTCTGAGACCAGGATGTTACACCCTCTCCCTTTGGAAATAGGTGTTACAGGCTGGGGAGGGGTAGCCTCCCCCAGCCTCTGGAAATGCTTTGAAGGGTACAGATGGTGGTCTCCTTGCATAAACCAGTCTACACCGGTTCAGGGACTCCTTCTCCCCTGCTCTGGTGGGAAACTGGACAAAGGAAAGGGGAGTGACCACTCCCCTGTCCATCACCACCCCAGCGGTGGTACCCAGAGTTCCCCAGTGTGTCCCAGACTTCATCCATCTTGCTTTGCACTCTGGAGGGCTCTGAGTGGCCAGTGCCAGCAGGTGACGTCAGAGACCCTTCCTGATAGGTCCATACCTGATAAGGTAGCCAATCCCCCTCTCAGGGCTAGTTAGGGTCTCTCCTGTGGGTTCTCTACAGATTCTGCTTGCAAGTTTCCTTCAGGAATCCTCTGCAACAACTTCAGCATCCTCTGACCTCGGATCAACCACAGCCTGCTCCAAGAAACGCTGTAACTGCAACAAAGTGTCTACAAGAGACACTTTTCTTCAGCAACCTCAGCTCCAAGTCAGCAACTGCAACAGTTTCCATGGTGTGCATGCTCTGGGGACTCTCTGTCTTCATTCTGCACCAGAAGAAATCCCCTGTGGAGTGATGGAGTCACTCCTCTGCTCCAAGCAGGCACCTTCCAAGGTGATGACCGGTACCCTGGGACGCCTCTCACTGCGACAAGCGTGCTCCTAAGGACACAGAGGGTGGACATCATCAACATAGACTGTCCTGCGGTGCTGCTGATGCCATTTGGAGGAGGTAAACCCCTACCTTCCCAGAGAACGATGGTATCCCTGTGTTTTGTGCCTTCTTCGCCTCCTGAGGCCTCTGTACAATCTTTGCCAAATTTCTTCAAGCACAGCCTGGCCCAGGTCCCCAGCACTCCATCCAGTAACGCTCTACTCACTGAGTTGTTCTCCCACGTCTTGGGACCTTCTTTTGTTGTGCTGCATCAACCGCATTTTGCACCTCCGTTGAACCCGGCTCTTGCGGCTTCTGGGGGTGCTGGGTGGCATCCAGAGGGCTCTCTAAAGTGCTAATAGCCCCCCCTTCCTCCTCACACAGAGTTGAGGCCCCAAGTCCCTCCTGGGTCTATCCAGCACCATTTTGATGAAAAACACACTTTTGCCGTAGCCAAGGCTTGTTGGCGCCTTCCAACTCAAAATCTCATCTGCAACGATCTTCACACCGTGGAACATCTTTTGCCTCAACAGGAAACCCACTGGCATCTTCCTAGGGTGCATTTCTGCAGTCTTCAACTAACCGGGGACTTTTCTTTTGCACCCTCTTCTGGGTTGGCAGGGGCTCCTGTCCTTCCTGGAACTTCTTTGACTTCTGGACTTGGTCCCCTTCCTTTGCAGGTCTTCAGGTCCAATAATCCATCAGGTGTTCTTTGCAGACTTGGTTGGCTGCTGCAAAATCCCCAAAACAAGGTGTAGTGTGTCCTAAGGAAACTTGCAGTACTTTACTCCTGCTTTTGTGGGCTCTGGGGTGGGGTAATTTACTTACCTTTACTATATTCTTACTCTCCCAGCGATCCTGCACACACTACACTTGTCTAGGGGGAATTCGTGATTGACATTCCACTTTTTTAGTATACGGTTTGTGTTGCCCCAGACCTATTTTCTCCCATTGCATTCTATAGGATTTCCTACTGTTTGCATTGTTCTATGACTATTTACTTGTCTAATTTTGGTGTCTAGTGTATATATTGTGTGTAATACTTACCTCCAGCAAGAGTATTGTCTCTAAGATATTTTTGGTACTGTGTCACCCAAATAAGTACCTTTAATTTTGGTAATACTGAGTATTGTCTTTACTTGTGTATTAGTACTGTGTAACTATAAGTGGTATTGCATGAGCTTTGCATGTCTCCTAGTTCAGCCTATGTTGCTCTGCTATAGCTACCTCTATCAGCCTAAGCTGCTAGAACACTACTACATTAACTGACAAGGGATAACTGGACTTGGTGTAAGGTGTAAGTACCCAAGGTACCTACTACAAACCAGGCCAGCTTCCTACAATGACTGGTAGGAACAGTGCTAGGATATTGGTCTTGACTGCTTTAAGGGAGCCAAGATCAATATCCTAACGCTCCAACACCTTTGAAATGCGCACTGTCTGCAAAGCAGACAGTGCGCATTCTGCTGGTGCGGGAGGGCCCGGCAGTGTTGCAATTGAGCGATCGGACTGCTAAAGTTACAGTGGTCCAAGCAGCAACACAAGTGTGGCGGTCTTCGGACAGCCACACTTGTAATGAGGCCCTTAAACTTTTAAAAATAGGTACATCATCTAAAAGCAAGCTACAAAAATCATAATTATAGTAGAGGATAAAGAGTATGTGAGAGGCAAACAGTGGAAAGTTACACCAGCTTCAGTTGATGGAGGCAAATAGGTAAAGGCTGAAAAATTCCTCGTATTCATCACCTTGGACTTCTCAAGTAACAATCTATTGTAAACATTGTTGGAAAAGTCCCTTCAGAACCATCTGTGTGTAATATCGACATATTTAATCTACGTTGTTCATCTAAGTAGGTTTGATCAGTTTTAGTTTCGGTTGAAGCATGCTCGACAGAAGAGGTAAGGCTCAACAATTAGCTAATCCTTAGTATGACTAATAGCAATTATCACAACTATTTTTAGGATTCTACAACTTTTCTGTATTTTTGACACCAGGATTTCTCTCAAGTCAGATCAAAAAGTAAAAGAAAAATCAAAATCTGCTCATTGATTGTACTGTACAAATCAGCAAAACGTTCAGTTCTTGTTAGTATACATCTGTAAGTCTTGTTAACATTTAGAATTAGGAACGTAAAATCTTCAGTTGGATGCACTAAGGGGAGTTTCTACTCTTCTGCTGAATACCTATGGGCACCCAAGATCTTCAACTGGTTATCTAAAGTACAAAACGCAAGATTTCTTTGTTGTGTTGTATGGTATGTGACATGAATTAATCAATCAAAAATATAATTCAGTCTTTAGTTGCGGTAGCATTGTTTGTGTATTTTTTTCAAATACACCTCTGTGATTTTCAGTTTCATGAGTTCTTAGATCAAGTTTGATTTTAGCAACATAGGTCCACTAAGAAGCCAAATGCCTTTGATTTGATACTGCCTTTTTCTTTTTCTGTCTTCTGGTTGTCACTAGTATTCTATATGATTGGCTTTTTTTCTTTTCTGGAATGCGTTTGTCTGATACTCCAGCTCTTAGTCTCTCACTGGTGTACTCCACTAGCCGAAATGATTGCACTTCTTTTCGGCTGCTCGGTTTATTATGGTTGTTCTCTGCACTTTCACACAGGCTGCACACTTGTCACAACTTGACTTTGAGACCCCAGCATGCTGTCTTTTCCTCCCTCTCAACGTTCGTGCTGGGCTAAAGCTTGACTCTGCGAATCAGTGGTTGTCTTCACCACATTTCCATCGTCTTGGCTCAATCTCTTGGTGTGGGAAGAATGAATCCAGTCCAGCAACCCCCGCACTTCACAGCAGTGGTCATAACAAGTAGCACTTGGTAGAACCCTCTCCAACGGGGTTTAAGGCCAAACTTACTGATGAGTTTCATCACCACAACCTGGTCTCCTGGACTTAAGTCATGACATTCTTTCTGCCTTCAAAGTGGAGTCACCAAGACCACCTGATGAAAGACAGAACACACCACATCACCCAATCATTTGCAGTAGTCTAGAACCATATCTTCCATTATATTCACAAGCACAGCTGCATGCGCTGAGGCAAGTCTCACGGATCTTCCCATCAAGATTTTGTGGGGAGAGAGTCCACACCTTTAATTTTCAGAGCTTTTAAAGTTCATAAAAAATAAGGGGAGGAACGTCACGTCATTTCAAAGTGGTGGACACACATACATTGGCCATCATAGATTTTAGGATACCATTAATCTGCTCCACCATACCAGAAGCCTTTGGCCTTTAACCGCAGTGAAATAATGGACCAAGCTATAGTGCTGCACACAACAGGTTTATCACTTTTTTTCTTTGGGTGTGTCCTGTGATCTGACTCCAGAGAAACCGGTCGACTGAAACCGGGTATCAATTCCCTCAGCAATAATTTGTCCAAAGTAAGGCTGTCACACCTCCTGGTCTCATATACTTCAGCACAATGGGAGAGCAATCGCCCCACTACCATCAGGATATAATGAAGTCCATTGCAGATGGGCATCTTTATGAAATCCAACTGCATGCGGTTAAAGGAACTATCTGACCTCCCTCTATGACTCATGGTCACAACTGTCCTGCTTCCCACAATCAACTGCTGGCAAGTAATGTACCTATAACACAAACTCTCAGCAATGATATGGAAATTTGAATTATGCCAGTGATTCTTGAAGGTGCAGATCATAGCATCGCTTCCTACATGAGTAGAACTGTAGAAATGCCTGGCCCTGGGTGAAAGCATAGCATCAAGTAAAACATGTTTCTCATTCCTTGAAACCCAAAACTAACTCTGATTCTTTACACATCTAGACCTCAAACACTTTTCTTTCTGTGTCTCTGGGGCTTCATCCTGTTATTCTTTTAATTCTTCCCAATTGTTTATTGTATTTATTAACATGTTTGAAACAGGATCGTTGTCAGATTCACATGGTTCTTCTTCCTTAAATGTTTAGGTCTCAATAGCGCACCACCTTGCTATTATCAGCAATTACAAGATCCCATCCACTCTTGTGTGCTGCACATTTTACAACAGATAGTTCTCTTGGGAGTATAATGCTTCTAGTGAATCCGTGGTATATTTCCTATTCTTTATTGGGGAACAAAAGGTAGGAGGTGAGATAACTCCTCTGTTATCACAGCTGTCTGACATCATTGATCATGTCAAAAACATAGTGGCTTTTGGTGCAAATGGCAACACTCAGACTGTTGGAAACAAAACATGCTGTAGTTAAGGTAATCAGTTCTCTTGGTGTCATGGGGGTTCATTCACAGGATTGTAGCGATTGACTCTTGAAACACCTTCTTAGCTCCTTTCCCAATGTGGTGTCCAAGATAAAGAACCCCTAGCTCCTTTTCTAATGTTGTGTCCAAGATAGATAACCTCCCTCTAACTGTGGTGTCATTTTGTAGGGGACACTTTGGGGCATATTTAAAAGAGCCTAGTGCCTCCATGCACCACATTAGTGTAATGTTTTAGGGTCGAGCCTGCATCGCATGCGCTTCGCTTGCGAGACGCTTTAGCAGATAGAAAAGGGCTCAGAGCCCCATCCATATTACGTCAGTGTCTTTCATTGGTTCGTGGGCTTGCCTTTCAAAATCTGCTTGCTTTCATTAGTGCAAGGCACGCATACCTCATGCCTTTTCCGCTGGTTAGCCCTCCTCGAGCGCAGCGACCAAGTACTGAAAACTTCCGAGGCTCGCTGTTTCCAGTCAGGTTTGTGGACTACTTTTTATCTTTTTTTTGCAGCACAATCTCGCTTGGCAGAAGTCCAGCACTTTGCATGACAATGACCCTGTTACATAGTTAATTGCACTTTTGCCGGTTCCGTACATAATTGCACTTTTGCAGATAGGTTTCACTACGAGTGAACTGTAGCAGCGCGATCGCGCAGTTTTTTTCCATTTAATGTGGCAAGAAAAGTTCGGTTGGGAGTTTACAACTGCTAATAGCTGTAACTCAGAGAAATGCGAGACCCTATTGCATTGAAAATGCTTGTTTTGTATGCTAATGTGGCATTAGGAAGGCATTTTTACCATGCCAGATTTACAAAGTGACGCATTGCATTCATTGCACCACCTTGCACACCTTTGCACCTCATTATGCCTGCACCAGGCATAATGCATGTAAAATGGGGCGTTCCGGGGCAGGTAGGCCCAAAAAAATGGCGTAGTGAAATCGCCAAGAAATGCTAAGTGCAGACGTAAAATGGCGCACCCATTAAAAGCAATGGCCCTCCCTGCACTTTGCTACAATAGCGTCAACATTTTTTACACAAGTGTAGTGAAGCGCTGCAATAGCGCCAAAGATTTTGACGCTATTTTCCTAATGACCACAATGGTGCATCTTATTTTAAAGACAGCGCACCCATGGTGTTGTTAGGTAGGGCAGTGCTGATGCACCAGTTTCTTGTAAATCTGCCTCTTTGTGTCCGTCCTCTGCCAAATGATTCAACAATGCAACTGTGTCTAGCTTTGAAGCTTCTTGCATTATTGACACCACAAGTACTTTATCAATGTGTTGGACTAGAACCAGGTTGCAGGAAAACTGCAGGGTCTCCAAATTTTTCTTCGGAATCTGATTGAAGGTTGGATACCTCCAAGGAAACGCCACACCAGAGTTTTCTCTAAAAATCTTAACATGAAAAGGAACTGACTACCCTTATGTAATGGAATAAAAAGAATGCTTGACACAGATCAATGACTGAGAACCACTCCACATCACATGTAATTTGGAAAAGTATCACTGCAGGTTTTAGTTTCAAGAAACAACATGGAATTAGAATTTGGTTAATCTTTCTCAGGTCTTGAACTATCCTCCATTTCTTATTTGGTTTCACAAAACCCATCACTGGTGAATTGAAAGGACTCCCTAACACTTCTTTTAAAATGGATTCAATGACATGTAATTCCTGTCACATCTTCAGCTGTGAGGTTCAATGGGGGCATTCAGGAGCACTATGCATTAGGCTTAACTGTGATTCTCTCTTCTTCTTTCACTGTACATCTTAAGTCGAGAGGAAAGTCACCTTTAGTTAGAACTAGAAATACCTTAACTGTTGCTGCTTGTATTTGAATTTAAAGTCTACAATGTAATTGTGTGTCTGAAGTTTCACACAATGCAGTGTGCAATAGATCACACAGTTTAATTTATAGAGTACATCTCTGCCAACAGATTGACTGGACTTGAGTTACATATTACAAATTGATGGTTATATTTGAGAGCCCCTTTTTTAAAGGGATCTTAGCTGGAACAACTCTGGTGATGTCTCTGATGATGCCTACAACCTGGACTTGTTGTCCCAAGGGAAGTAGGTTTGGAACATCCACTGTCCTCACAGCAGTGCAGGTAGCTCCAGTAGTGATAAAAAATAATACGGGTGGCAATTCACCTATCCATCTGCAAATGGCCCACTCTGGTCTGCCTGTAGAATGGAGCCAAGTACATAATCTCCATCCCTTCTCAGGCGCTGTCATTGTGCTTGGTTTTGGTCCAGTTCAATAGTACTATAAAAACCATGAGCTGTTGGAGATTTTGGCAGTCATAAAAGGGTTCTGTTGAACCTTTGGATTGGAGACGTAATGTCAGTTACCCATGGTTTGTTGCATCATTGGGGCTTGTGGCATATTGGTATTATATGGCCTTTGAAGATATCTGTTTGGCATTGGCTTCCCATTCATATTTGGCACTTAAACATATTTTTGTATTGTATTTGGGGTCAGCCTGCAGTTTTGTTTCCAGTGGACCACCTTATTACAAATATGGCAAACAGAGGTTTTCTTCAACATGTTAATGTCCATCTCTGCATTCTGATCAACATCCATTTATGGGCCTCTGCTTTGTGGCCAAATATCCATGTCTGTGACATCGGACCACTACTTTGAAAACTGCATTCTAGCACCTACAGTAGGAATAGAATTAAACAATGGATGTGCCACAGATGGACCTCTCTGACATACTGTCTTCACCAACTTAGTCACTGCCAACATGAATTTCTCCCTAATCTTCTTTTCCTCCAAATTTTCACAGCAATGCTTCACATAGCGGAGACTCTCATCCAGGGACTTTGACCGCCAAAAAGTCACATTTTGCTGTATATGAGAACTCATTTCTGGGCACAAACCAAGAATAAACCCAGACAAGAACCTCTAAGAAAACTTGCATCAACCTCTCATATTAAGCATGTACGGACTTTTTGGACTCTTGGGTAGTTCTTGTTAGTTTGAGCCAAAAATCCCCATTCTGTGGGAGCTTCATTTCCAAATGAGCAATCACATGGTTGAACTTTTCTATAGCAATATGGGAAAGATGGTTTGTTCTGGCATCTCTCTGTAGTTCAGCATGTGTGCAATCCACGACCACCTCACCTTCTTCTCCCAAATACTCAGGGACCTCTAAGTCAATACAAGTATTAAAGTCTTTGCAAATGGAAATGCTCCATACTGCTGCTTCACTCACTTTAGCTCTCCCTTCTGCCACCTCCTCGTGGAATGATCAGGTATGTGCTGCCATTTGCTGGATTAACTTTAACAACTGTTGGATCTTGAGCACGGTGTCCCATCCTCTCTGGACACGGAGACGTGGTGTTGTTGTCATGAGCAGCGGAGGCTTTGCAATTTATACTCTTTACAGCACACCACAAATATTGTTCCACAGAAAGGTTAAACATTGTTAAACTCCCCTAACTCACTGACGTAACTTATTTATGCTGTGCGGTCCCAAAATTACCCAAAACATCCTTTCCCCAGAATAAAATGTATTTGTGTCCCAATTTCTTTGCAGGGGGTATAGGAGGATGCTAGGCTGCAGTATCATCTAGAGAAACAGTACATCACAGGTCGCATCAGAGTCCTAGCATGTATCACCAGTGGGTAGCTAAGGATACAGAATTGCACTCCGTACTGAGCTGTGATATCTGTTTAGTTGTGTGCTGCTATATTGCTGTCAGACCTATTTGTATACACATTTGTTCCCATTTAAATAGGCATATCGTATTTTCAGACCTATTTAAGTGAGGAAGCTTTTAATACATATATGTTGAATGCATCTCCATTTTCTTCTATTGTGTTGCCAAAATAGAATAAATAAAAATAAAAAACTGCTTCAGTATAATTATAATTGATTTTATATCCAGCTCCCTTTCATCTTTCCCTGTAGGAGGGTCTACTACACAATGTTTTAATCAGAGAGTGGTATTTTGCTCTTGTTTCATTTAATGTTGTATAACCAAACCACATTTGGCACTCCATTTATTAATCCTTCACCATCTTTGAGGACATTGCTGCGATTGCCTTTTTAAACACTACTAATCTTTGCACTTTTATTGACACAAGCGTTGCACTTTTTTCACACAAGGGTCTTTTTAAATACCACTAATCTGTGCACATTTATTCACACCAGAGTGGGTAATGCTAAAAGGCTGTTGGATGGAGACAAAGGATTTCATTGGTACATGACCCGTCTGCCCTCCTCTGGATTCTCCCACTTCATTTGGAGTGCAGGTAAATCCTTGTTTCGAAACTAAGAAGGAGTAGGAATGGTGATGTTATTCCTGCAGGCCATGCATGATTGCAGTGGCGGCTGGCTTGTATTTACAGTGGGGGGTACAATAAAAATAATTTTAAAAATGGCACTTACATCAGACCATACTCCTCTCCTCTCGTCATCTCTCTTTGGAGCTCCATCGCGGGACCTAGGAAACTGCACTAACCAATCCTGGTGCTGCACTCATGCTGTCAGGATTTGAGGAGTGGCCTCTTTCAGTGCTCTTAAGAGTGCTGGAGGCCTGGGCTTTCTCTAACCCAGCTGCCTTAAGACAGCTGGGTTACAGAAGTTTAAAGTGTGCATGTCAGGCTGGCCAAAGGGACATGTGCGCTTTAAACTAAAGTGCAGAGCTCCCTGCTGCCACTCAGCAGCGATTGCCTCACTCCGTCCTGACACTCAGTTCAGGACGGGGTTCCGAAACATAAAATGCTAATAAATAAACTTTATTACCATTTTATTTTTCAGTTCTGGGGACATTTTTTTAGTGGGCGACACTCCTCCACTCTTGTGGAGGAGAGTTCTCTGCATGACTGCCCAGAAAAGTTCAGATATGTCCCCCCACAAGCTGTTAGAAAACATACATCATATGGAGACAATAGGTATGCCACTTCTGAAGTAGGCCCTAGAGAAATTTAATTTGCACTAGCACAATTTTGCATAATTTCTGGCATTTTGCATTACACCTTTCATATAAGAATATGTCATTACACCATGTTGTGTAATCTGCATTATCGAAATGTCGCTCGGGTATAAATCTTAACATGGGCGCATGGGAACAACAGAAACAGAGCACGAGTGGCTGTTGTTTGCATCTAAATAGTGCAAAATGCCGGTCCACCATTTGAGTAATTTCACAAAATTGATGTTGGCAGCTTAGCCGTGCTGCAATGGAATGGTGCCCTGCCATCACAGTTTATCAAAAGAGACATTTTGGGGGACAATATCCACTGATATGGCAGCCATCGTTTAATTTACCAAGCTGCACATGGCTGTGGTGACAGAGGTTCTATCTGTGTCACCCCAGTATGCAGGTGTCAGGTGGCTGCACCTAACATGACTATGTAGCTTTGTAATGGGGTTTCAAGTAGACCATTGTTTTTTGATAGAAGGAATTTGCAGAGGGAAAGTTGTTGCAGGGCTTTTAAATATAAGGCCTAAAACAGATTGTGGGAAACTCTTTTAACAAGGAAAGGGATAAATGGGCCACTCAGTGTGTTAGCAACTTAATAAAATAATAGATTTTATGACAAGAAGGAGCTGCAGAGGCCCAGGAGCATGTTATTGTTTCTGGTAAAATGCTTTAACTGAATTGCATCAAGCTAGAGGAACTAATCAGCGATATACAAGGGAAATGGTAGCGGGCCAAAATACACCCTTGCTTAAGGCCATTCTCAGTAGCAAACTTGGATGACAAAGAATTGGATAACCTTCCCTGGTATATCGTTTGGACTGGCAGCTTTGGAAGGGCGAGAGCTTCTTATTAATTTTGCTGTCTTCCTTGATGATGTTGGATATGTAAGAAAGTTTGTTGAAGGTTCAAATAAGCCGTTGATCGTGGACATATACAAGGACATTACGGACCTCATTACGAGTCTGGTGGTAACGTGCCTGCCAGACTCGCAGTGACGGTCCCACAACCAACAGGCTGGCGGTGGGACTGCCACATTATGACCGTGGCGGAGCTGCCAAGGTTGGACCACCGGAACTGCCAGGGTGCCGCAAGCTTGCGGCCGGGTGGTCCCGTTGGTTTCTCATCCTCAGGGCAGTGCGGCTTGCAGCGCCGCCCTGGGGATTAGGAGTCCCCATCCACCAGCCTTTCCATGGTGGTTCACACCGCCATGGAAAGGCTTGTGGAACGGAGAATTGGGGGGCTGGGGGCCTCTGCACTGCCCAGGCACTTGGCATGGGCAGTGCAGGGGCCCCCATGCACAGCCCTGTTGCGCATTCCACTGCCCTAATTATGGTCAGTGGAATGCGCGATGGGTGCTGCTGCACCAGCCGTAACGTCACTTTGGCGTCCATTAGGAGCCGGCATCAATGTTAAGGCCCTGTTCACCACAGGGCCGACGGGTAGAAACACTGTTTCCACCTGCCGGCCCTGTGGTGAAGTCCTATTAGGGCCGGCGGGGTTCAGGCCGCACACGCGAGTTGCGTGCAGGAAGAGAGGCCGCCCGCCAAAGTCATAATGAGGGCCTACATGTGTTTCCCACTTGTCATTTGAAAAAAATAGGTTGTCGGGTCGCTGATAGGACAAAGAGCTTTCACCGACCAAAGTCCAAAATGCCCTCTCGTTTCGTGAAGAGATGGCATGTAATAATAATTTGGCACAAGCACTTCCCTGTCTATCCAGTTTTAGTTGTTTAATTTTCCTCTTAAACTCAGCCTTCAGGTTTCTGATTCTTGGGTCTCGATCTAGGAGCTAATTTTAAGTAAGTCATAAAGCATTCTGGCAAGTTTTTCTTGCCTGGCTTAGTTTCTGAACGCTGGACAAGTGAAAGGTACTTCTGCGTACAGCTGGTAACTTTGTTATCAAAACAAACAGTACGAGGTCTAGTGTATACTGCCAGACACTAGTCCTGTCATCATTAATCCTATAATTGAAATTGAAATATTCATTGTTAAAAGATAAACTTAATGGGCACAATGCTGCTCGTAAATTAGAAGCTTTATTTTTAAGAGCAATGTTTCATTTAAATTTATTGACATTGAAGGCAGGCATACAATTTCTATTTGCTGATTTACAAAGTTCAAGCTATTCTAGTTTGATGGTAAAAACTATCATTTGTGGGTCATGGTCACTCACGGGCCTCTGCATAATAGTGTAACTCTTGCAAAAATAGTAGTTGGAATAGTGGATAAAGGTGTAATCGACAGTGGTCCATGCCATCGGACCCCGGAATGTAGGTTTAGTAGGCTGATCATCGATAACTCTCCCATTAAGTGCTTTGCAGCTAGAATCTGTCAGAAGGTTGTAAGTGAGTCTGCTTTGAGTGTTGAGGCCTTTTTGTTTTCTGTGACAGGTTATTTTAGGAGAAGATATGTTATAACTTAAGTCCAGGTCCTCAGAGGATGTGGAGGAATTCGCTGGAGGGAACAGATGTTGGTGAAAGTCCCCAGTTATGATAACAAATAGCTGTCCATACTTGTCCATTAATGACTCCAGCTCTTCCATTTTTTTAGGATATTTGTGCTTGTTTTGTTAAAGATGAAGAGGAACATAGATATTTATGGCAGGTACATAAAACTGCTAATATATGTTTAGAAATGACTTTAATTTAGTACTTTTCATATGAAGTTTTTACTGATCAGTGTTGCCAACCCACCACTTAGTCTTCCAAGGTCATTCTTTTTTGTCTGGATTTCATGAAGAGTATAGTTTGATATTGCTAGGTTTCTTGCCTACATATCACATAGTGATTGTTAATGAAGTTTAATAATGTTAGTGCTTCCGTTGCCTGTCAAAGACTGTGATGTTCCATGAAATAAGAAAAACATTGTTGTGAGAAATTTCCAGAGTTCTCGGTGCACTAGGCATGCTGATTATTTGGTAAAATCAATGATCGACTTGGTGGTCTTGAATTCTCTGGCCATGAAATCACTCGGGTTTTGGATGTGATTCCTGTCATTCTGACTTTCAGAGTTTTAAATGTAATATTTGTGTTTGGGCCTTTGTAGTGCGGTATGGTTATCAGTAAGGAGTTATAGGACACTCCATGATGTTGTGGATTCCTAAGCACATATAGGTATTTCGTTTTTTCAAGTTGTGAAACTTTAATTCCCCTTTCTGCTAGGGGCTCTCTCAGTGCCCACATTCTTTAGACAATAGTTTGTGTAGACCATATGGTTCTGGTAGTTTCATAATCTAAGCTATTATTCTGATTATGAATAAAGCATATAGTTAACAAAGATTTCAAATCAATTTCTTTTAAACTGTCAAGAGAATTAAATAGCTTCAATATATGCTAGTGATCCAATATGTCCTGGGTGCCTTCTGATTTATACAATGATATAAAGTCTATTATCCACTTTCAGGAATAAGGAGCTGCATATTTATTTTGGCAGCCCAATGAGGATTGTTTGTGGCTGCAGTTTTTTGCCAATCTCTGATTGTTGTAAACTGGAAATATTTCTGTTAAATTCAATTTTGGAGCTAGGGAGCTCACTTGATGTCACTATTGCATGTGTAAGATTTGGATTTATTGAGGCTGATATATCAGTGGGGGAGACTTCTAATGGTATGACTATCCTTTCTACGCCATCCATGATATATTTAAGCCACTCTAAATGATTAGTTTGCATCGGATTTGAGGCTGTATTAATCTGTGTAAGAATTTGTTTAGCTCTGGGGCATGTAGAATGCATCCTTGACTGCAAGCCTTCACTGTACGTTGGATGTGTTATTGCCGCTGAAGTACTAGAGAAGGCTAGAATTGCCGTAGTAATAGGTGTTGGTGTGATAAGTATGGGTTACCAGCTTTGTTAAGTATCATTGTTGCCGAGTGAAGAGTGGGAATGGAACCCCTTACTGCTTTTATCACGCTTTTAACTTGCCCATGTAGTTGTAGCGGGTCCACTTGAGTCCTGTTTGTCCTCGTAGCACCTTCAAAATTTTCAGCTGTCATGATTATCTAGGGCTTGCACTCTGTCCAAGCAGGGACCTTACTCTAGTCAGGGTAAGGAAGATACACAGCTCAGATAAGCCCTGCTCACCCCCTTGTCAGATTGGCACAAGCAGTAATGCTTATCGCAGAGGCAATGTATAAAGTATTTGTACAAACGCATATAGTAACACAGTGAAAACACCATAAAAACACTTAACACCAGTTTAGAAAAATAGTCAATATTTATCTGAGTAAAACAAGACCAAAACAACAAAAATCTAATATACACAAGCAAAGATCTGAATTTTCAAAGATTAAACTTCAAAATAGTGCTTAGAAACACAATAGATCCAACATTGATGGAGTAGTTCCCAACAATCCAATGCCACTAACGAGGAGGACGATGCTGGTCAAGGAGTCGCATGGACCCCCAAGTACAGTACTTTTGGTAATGAGGAAACAAGCCGGTGCACGGAGTCGGAGGGGTGAGGCGTCTCTGGAACTGGTACAGTGTTGGTTTCCTACTGCAGAGCAGAGGAGGTGATGCTGCGTCGGCTCCTGACGATCTGGCGAGGTAGATGAATCCGGCGAGTCAAGACGTGATGGACGAACTCTCATGGTAAAGGTCACACCACTGGGCTACAGGTGTCACAGACGTCAGTGAAATGGCACTCAGGACTCACATAGTTGCGGGACATCAGCAGGGCTGTTGCAGCATTGGGCGTGCAGTGTCAATCGTGGTTGTCAGACTCCAATAGGGTCACAGCTTCGGTTGCAGGTGGCGTTGCGTAGTTGGCAGTGGCATCAGTCCTGGAGTCATCTGGAGTCGGTGCACCTGGTTCTTCTTGTTTTTAGACTAGCTTTTACTCCGAAGCGCCCAGAAGCTGGAATAGGCCCTACCTGGCGAGTTAGGGTCCATAGCAAACGAACCCAGAGGCTGGTAGGTCAAGTCTTTGATGTCCCTGAGACTTCTTCACATGAGGCAACCTCAGTCCAAGCTCTTGGAGATATCTCTCAAACAGGAATATACCACAAAGTCCAGTCTGTGTCCCCTTTCAGGCAGAAGCAGCAACTGCAGGCCAACCAGACAAAGCACACTCACAGGCAAAGGGGCAGTACTCCTCCTCCAGCTCTTCTCCATGGCAGAGGTTCCTCTTGATCCAGAAGTGTTCTAAGTCTGGGGATTTGGGTCCACTACTTATACTCATTTCTGCCTTTGAAGTAGGCAAACTTCAAAGGAAAGTATCTGTTGTTTACAAGATCCTGCCTTGCCCACCCCTGGCTCCAGACACCCCCCAGGGGGTTGGAAACTGCATTGTATGAGGACAGGCACAGCCCTTTCAGGTGCAGGTGTCAGCTCCTCCCTTCCCCTCTAGCCCAGGAAAACCTTTCAGGATATGCAGGGCACACCTCAGCTCCCCTTGTGTCACTGTCTAGAGGGAATTCACAAACAGCTCAACTGTCAGTCTGACCCAGAGGTGGATTCCACAAGCAGGCAGAGACACAGAATGTATAAGCAGGAAAATGCCCATTTTCTAAAAGTCGCATTTTCAAACAGACAATCTAAAAATTAACTCTACCAAAAGATGCATTTTTAAATTGTGATTTCAGCAACCCCAAACTCCATATCTTTATCTGCTCCTACTGGGAAACTGCACTTAAAAGATATTTAAAGGAAGTCTCCAGGTTAACCTATGGGAGAGATAGGCCATATTCCACTATCAGGACATGTAAAACACACCAGTACATGTCAACACACCAGTACATGTCCTACCTAAGTATCCCCATGGGCAGGGTGCAGTGTTTTAAATACACTGCACCCTGCCCATGGGGCTATCTAGGGCATACCTTAGGAGTTACTTACATGTAGTAAAAGGGATGATTTGGGCCTGGCAAGTCGGTACACTTGCCAGGTCGAATTGGCAGTGCAAAACTGCACACACAGTCACTGCAGTGGCAGGTCTGAGACATGTTTATAGGGCTACTCATGTTGGTGGCACAGTCAGTGCCTCAGGGCCACTAGTTTCATTTGATTTCCAGGGCCTGGGCACCTCTAGCACACTTTACTAGGGACTTACTAGTGAATCAAATATGCCAATCACAGAAAAGCCAATTACTCATTTAATTTACAAAGGAGCACATGCACTTTTGCACTGATCAACAGTGGTAAAGTGCCCAGAGTACCAAAAACCAGCAAAAATGAAGTTCAGCACACAGTCAAAAATAGAGGAAGCAGAGGCAAAAAGACAGGGGAAACCAGGCTGAAGATGCTAGATCTAACACCTGCGTTGCCAAATATTTCCTGTTCTTGCAGTTGATCAAGCAATATCGAGTTGTTAAAAGAGTAAGCTGACACTTCAACTTAATCAAGGTAAATTTGGTATCTGTGTCTCCAACAGCAATTGACTCATCGCTGTCGTAGATTGAATCAGCTTCTAACTTAGGATCTGTGCCAGCATTGCTAATTGATCCTATAATCTCTTGATTATCAGCGCAGGGGACCCCAGAGGGTATTAAGGTGATATAAGCAACCATGATGGTTGCTTGTGGATTCTCACAAAATATCAATGGTACACCAGGTATTGATCCATCCGACTGCAGTACCCTTGACCCTGAGCTTGGGCTTGGCCTGATCGATATATTCAAAGGGAGATCTTTTCTCCTAAAAAAAGTCTTGGATCAGTTGCTGCTTTGTATTTGCTGGTACAGATTTAGGCATTGTCGGTGAGTCTATCTCACCTCTCTCCCCAGCGATAATATCCTGTGCTGTGCACTTTGGCTTTTGACCCTCTATTGGGTCTGTTGTAGGCCTTTTTATCTAATCTTTGGAGGTTGTTGATCTCTGGCTGTGCAGGTGCTGGCTGCCTGGCTGTGTTGAGCGAGTTTTCATCCTCAACAAATGTTGCCCAACCTTTTCCAGGGAACGATAGTAAGTACTGACTGCTGGTGTCTGTGTTAACCCTTCTATTACTTGTGGAGCAGCACTGGTCTCCCGGTTAGGTGTTTTTTTCCAGATGACACCTGGTGTTAATGCTTGCAGAAAAAAGCTTCCGTTGGAAGTATTATTGCTGCATTGGAGGACTAGACTATGAGCAAGCTACACCAGCACCTAGGCTGGCCACTTCTGCGCACCGTGAACCTCGACTCTACGGTACTAAACCTATTGCACAGCCACCTTGCCTAACCTCTTTGTCCCTGTTAAGCACTGGCAGCACCAACAGCCACTGTAGCAGTGACAGGGGGATCACTGCTCCTTCTCCTCCTTGGATAGCTCTCAAGTATCCATTTGATTCCCAGGCGATTTCCTCAGCGGGCATAGACTTCCGGCACAGCACATGGTTTACAAGAGCAATGGAGGCCCACAGAAGGTGCGTCATGCTGCTCGAATGTCATGCTCAGCTCAGCTGTTAGAGTAGCAGCTCGGGGGAAAGAGCGAAGGGTGAAAATGCCACACCACCCGTGGACCAGTAGCCCCGAAACACGGGCTTCTCTTGCCCACGTGGTCCGGCGCCACTGCGGTTCTCAATTACCCAATGAGCCCCAGGCACTCTGGCCCCCTCCTTGTCTCTCTTTCCTTCTGCATCGTGCACCTGCGTCTCACTCGCAAGCTCCTCAAGACGTACTGCGTGTCCTTATCTCACAGGAGCATGCACCCTCGTATAGAGTACCTTTGAAGCACTCCCCAGACAGCAATGAGTATGGAAGAAGAAGCCAAAACTGCTCATAAAGATATTGCACCGTGATGAGAGGCCTTAGGTACAAAGTTGTTTTGCAGACATAAAGCTTGCAATTTATATCATCACAAGGTTTGTAACTGTAAAAACCCTTTAACAATTTATTAAAGCCTTTTAACTTGGCAGACATTGTTTCTTACACAAAGAAAGCTTTTTGTGAGCTATGAGATTATTCTAAAGAGGAGTGGGTTTGAAAGGAGTGCCCCACTCTTATTGGAGAGTTGCAGTGAAATGTTTCAATGCTTTGGAACCACAATTGTAGTCACAAACCATTGATCGGATGCTGACCCATGCAGTTTGGGGGTAATTGATTTCCAACAGCAAATCTACCACTTTTGGAATTGAGTCACGTGCACGTGTACGTGCAGTTTTACATCAAAAAAGTATACGACCGGCTAGCGTCATTCCAAAGCGCCAGCCGGATGCCAAATTTATGGAATCCCGCAAAAGGTGGGCTAACGTCTGGGAAAATGACGTTAGCTGGGTGGGGGTGGCGGTATGGGGAAGGGTGTTTTGCACCAAAAAATGACGTTAGACTGGCTAGAGGCAAAAAAAATGCCTCTAACCAGCCTATAATCATTTCATGATACAAAACCATGCATACCACATGACTGTCTTATAAAATAAAGGAGTCATGCCCACCACCCCAATGGCCAGCACAGGGGACAAGGGTCCAGTGGGCATGGCCGCTGCACCCCGTGCCATGCAGGGCGGCCCATTTCAGGATCCCCTATGGCACTTAAAAAAAATAATTACAATACTTACCTCTACTTACCCTACTTACCTGAGATGGGTTCCTCCCATCCTCTGGTGTCTCTCTGGTGTGTTTGGGGGTGTTCCTGGGGCTTGGAGTGGGCATCTGTGGGCTCTTTCCATGGTGTTTGACCATGGAAATCGTTCCACAGGTCCCCTAACGCCTGCTCTGACCCAGGCGTTAAATAATGGCGCTAAGCAGGCTTAGTGCCATTATTTAAACCGGCCTCCCTCCCTGTACCATTTTTGCACGGGAGGATAAATAAGGCGCTAGGGCCTTAGAGTCATTTTTCAGACGGGAAAGCCTACCTTGCATCTCATTGACGCAAGGTGGTTTCACGCATCCAAAAATGACTTTAACTCCAATATTTTGGCGCTAGACAGGTCTAGCGTCAAAATATAAATACGGAGTTAACTGTGTGCTGAATTAGCATTAAAAAATTCTACTAATTCAGCGCAAAGCAAGTATAAATATAGACCTAAGTGCGCATGTGTGTTCAGATGGCCTATGATGGCCGTCCAAACACACATGCACACTTTGGTCTTTCCAGCCCGGCTGTGCACACAGCCGGAATGGAGAAACTGCACAGGCCCCAAGGTTGTGTCATTTCAAGCTGCTCAGTGCAATCCTGACAGTTTGAGCATGAAAGCAGCGCTAGGATTGCTGTGGAGCCGGTTGTGGTGTCCCAGTGAATGCTGGGACACCAGAACAGGAAAGGAGAATGAGTGAGGCCGAAGCAGAGGACAGCAGCGGCACAAACAGTAAGTCTTTTTTCTTTTTCTTTTTTTAATTCCCACTCCCCCATTCCTCCCTCCATCCCTCCCCTTGATATTTGCGTCTGCCGCCGCTGAACATAGGAGGAAAAGTTGAAAGGTACTTCAGGCCAATTGAAATTGTTCTTGAAGCTTTGTTTTGAAGCTGAACAATTACAGCTTTTTTTCTTTTTACCAAACAAAGGATTATTTTATTGAATATCCAAATTGTTTTTAATCACATTTAGACAGCTAGTTTGGTTGTTAGTTTGTTATTTTTTAATTTGCACTATGTTTTCGTACATGTATGAGAACCTGTGCCAAGCAAGGACAGCAATGCCCTAATGGGCCCTATCCTCTGCTTCGGTGATAAACGACAATTACATTTGGGATGAAGTGGACTGCACCCCACTTACACAGATCAACTGCACCTGCTACAGTCCTCATTGGTACACCCTTGGACAGCCTCTTGAAGCCGAAGTCTAAACAGGAGATCTTCGTGTAGCAGCAGGAGGGAATAAAGGTAGACCAGCGGGATCTTTCTGCTAATGGTGTAAATCAGGACTGAATCAGAGTACAATGCGAGGTGCACACGATAACCCTAATCCTCTTTCTCCTTTTTCCCCTAACATTCCTGTTTTTTCTACTTCTTTCTTTTTCGTCTGTTCTGTTATTCTTTGCTTTATTTTTCTCTCTTTTTTTCTCTATATTGTTTTCCTTCTCACTCTCTCCGCAAGCAAACAAATCTGCAAACAGCCAAAGAGAGACAGCTAAGAGAGATTTTCTCATTTGATAGGACTAAAAAAATACACAGCAGATGAAAGAACGGAATGAGAGAGCCCAACATGGCCTTTCGATCCCTCCTAATGTAATTCTCCTTTCTAGCGAGTACAGGAGGGGTTTCACGTTTATCATGCCATACGAGAATAGTTCATACATAATGAATGGCTATAGTTGTCAAAGGTGCCACTGAAGCATATGTTGCTTGCCCCTAAATCATAAACCTTTGTCTACGATCTACATAAAAATACCCCCTATCACATGGGGGTGCCTTGATTTAGTCAGGAAAGGTTACCCGCACAATCCCTCATTCTCTCAATTATGAATGGCATGATTTAACGTTCAAATCACTGATGGGTGTGGCATGCATGTCTGTTAGCAGTTAGTGGGTATCTAATGGTGGATACTTGTAATTATACATTGTAATTACATAACTAGACAGTGGCAGTTGTATGTATGTTACCATATCAGAATAGCCAAGATGTGTGGTTCACACTGTCTGTGACCTGTGTCTGGGAGATAGAATTAGCCATAAATGTAGGTGTTATGTGGATATTTCCACATGACGTCAGTCACTCACTATGAAAATTAGGTCATACGATATTGGTGATATGAACCTTCTTCATAAACCTTCATTTGATTTATCATGACCATGATGCTATGTGGCAACGTGTGATACAACGCCCTTTAATAGATTTATTTTAGGACCTAATTGAAAATCTAAACATTAGTCATATTGTCATACTCTCCACTACACATTGTAGAAGACAGTGTGGGTTACAAACAGCACAGGAATTACAAACCACATCAAACATGATTCATGACTCTACAATAATTAAAATCCACAGATGAAAAAACACATTTGCTTTGTTAAGACGTACCACCATGCTGTTACTCTTGAACTTCCAGCTGAGTGTTGATAGTCATCCAAGCTTCTATAAGGTTCCTTCCTGTGCAGTGGTAACGACTGCCGTGGGGGAGACTGGAGTACCACAAATGGGTTTGGGAGGTTACCTCCAACACATCCAGTGCCTTGGGCATGCCCTCTGCCGAAGTTTACTCCGAGTGCTTGCAGAACTCTCCGACTTTATATGGGTGAACCTGCACTGCATTAGAGCACCTGGTGATGTCTTAACAAATTTGCATTAGCGCTCCATTGCTGAGAGGTGTTTGATCCCCCATAAAGCTGGGGATATTTTTTGAGAGCTCCCTTACTGAATCCTTCTGGGAGATGGGGAGAGCCATTTCTCTTTTTCTCTTTAGCCATTTTTAAGTTTTCCTGTTCAAAAAGAGCAGGAGGAAGGAGGAGCATTCAGTCTTAAGATCGCTCAGGAATGTACTACTTTCTGTTTGTAACTTTATGTTTGTCGAGATTGGCAAAAAACTCTCCATGTGTTATGTAGTTGTCTGCCTCCGCTATGTAGTTATATGCCTATGGATCAGAAACAGAGAACTCTACCACATAGACATAATGATTAGTTAGAGCGAAAAAGAGAAGGGAACAAACACACTGTCCGAGGTTAGTAATGGCACCTTGTGGCATCAGACAACATTTTGTATTAATCTAATATGTATAAAAAACATTGGCAAGGCCAATAGGTACAGTGTTGCTTAGCAGGAACTCCAGCAATTTGGCTTTGGAAATTCTTGTTTTGTTCAGTCATGGGTTTCTCAAAACTTTATTGTTGGTGAAGCTGCTGAGCCTTCATCAATCTAAACAAATGGCTAAAGGCAAATATATTTTTGGATCTCCAAAAAGTACACACAACTATAGTAGTCCTGAGCACTGTGTGGACCTACTTTGTGTGTGTATGTCCTCCTTTTGAAAGGGCTGCATGCCGTACCTCACAGGGAATTCAGCCAATGGCTGAAGTGGCTGATCCATGAAGCATGCTGATGTGGGTGAATGACACAACAAACTTGATGAAGTCTGACTGAAAGCCGACATAAGTAATTATGTTACACACATAATTTCAGTAAAATTTAAGGTCTTGGCTAACATCACACCTAAAAAGCCAATTGATCTGGCACAGGTTGCCAGTCTCTTGCCTTTGCTGATGCATTTTTTAAATAATGCTTTTTGTACATCTTTATTACAAATAGATGGGGATGAAAAGATAGATAATTAGGCTTTCAAATACAGGTAGAGAGGATTGTATAGATAGATAGAAAGATAGATAGATAGATAGATAGATAGATAGATAGATAGATAGATAGATAGATAGATAGATAGATAGATAGATAGATAGATAGATAGATAAAAAGATAGATAGATCACGCAGCCTAAATTGGTTTACAACTATGACTGGAGTCTTCAATTAAAATACATACTAATATGGCTTTCGGGAGTTCAGTTATAAACCCACTTCATTGTGTGAATTCTAAAACAATGATAGTTTTTTGATTATCAAGAATAGTTTCAAATGGACACGATGTGATATGCTGTAAAATACCAGCAGACAGATAAACCAAAGCCACTCTAAAAGAAATTAAATGAACATCTGCATTAGCAGGAGACAGGAACTGATAAAGTTGGTATGTGCCCAGTGCTGAGATCATGAAGAGCTGGCAAAAGGAGTCCTGCTACCATGTCAGGCTCAAAACACAAAGGCTACAGCAAAGTAATAATAACGTAAAACACTGGCACAAAAGGGAACTGACTTGCGGGCGAATGTGCTCCTTGTGAAAAAACACAAGCTCTATGCTGTAGGGAGCAGAACGTGAATACTACAACAACAGACTAATAGATGAAGAGAGCTGCAGTAAGCCCCCCTTAAGTATATTATAGATATAAGTTTGGTAAAATCAAAAGGTATTGCCTAACACCAGACCTAAGTATGTAATAGTAAAATGTGTAAATGAAGGTGTGTGTATTGAAATGAGGTTACAACTGGAGCGAAATGGCAGTTGTGAAGGTGTGATTGTGTTGATGGTTGAGTGATGACTTCTTGGATACATATAACATTCAGAATTTTAGATTTGGTTGAAATATCATGGTTGTGCAATAGTGGGGTCTCAATGTGGTATGTGTTGATGGTGTAGTAATCCATCATTTATCGTTGCCTGAAAACTGTTGAGCGGTTCAAATGAAATGTTGGCATATTAGTTGGCCACACACCCGTAAACACTGACATCTGTTATTTGACCTTCCAGGGAACCTGGATGTGGCCTTAGTTGAGGTGTAAAGTATATAAGTAAGTCTTGTCTTGATGGAATGTTTTTCAATAAACATTATGCTACAATAATCTTGTACAGTCCTTCTGGGGAGTAGAAGAGAAACCCCCTTATGATCAGTGGTATCCGTTGGGAAAATGGTGTTCCTTGTGGTGTAGTGGCAGACGATCTGGCTGTATCAATGACACCTAATCCCTGAGTTAAGTAGACAGTGGCACAGAATTACCTTGCACCTGTTGCCTTTCCAAAAGTGACTGTATCATTTTAACATACTGGTGTACTCAGCTGGTAATGCATCTCAATACCTAATGCCATGAGCAAGAAACAATCTGCCTGTGAGATGCCCACAGTATCCCCAGGGATCTAGTGAAATGATCCAATGGCCAGGAACTGAATTGGTATGCAGTAACTACTGCTTCATTGGACATCCCAAAGATGTCAAGACTTGTCTTGTATATCCTCTCTCTTCCTCTAGTAGGTTATCCTAATAACGAGCGCGAAGGCAACAAAACCATTCACCAACACGATGAAAAAATTACCTTGGCCGTGGCCTGCTTTCGTATGTGCACAAGCTGTGTGATTGGTTGATGTTGCTATGAGTTTCACTTGGTGATGGGTGTGGTGGCTTGATTTAAAATTCCCACTCCATAAATTACCAGGTATTTGCGAATGTTCTTGACTAATTATAGCTAATTCAAACTCATTTTACTGTTTTGTTTCCGTTTTTTAAGTCAAATAAAATATATACTTTTCAAATATAAAAGTAGAGCAGGTTTTCATACAAATTTTTACTATTTTCTTTATATGGTGTTAATGTTACTCGCTACCTCAATTGATTTCTATGTATTAAGCTTGAAGTTCCAGTGAGTGGCCATGTGTTGTGTGTGACTGTCGGCTAGGCTTGGATGGAGTAGATATGACCCAGTTTGAGGCATGATACCACTGAAGTAGGTGTCTGTGTAACTATGATCAATAGCAATTAGCTTACTCTTTTGCATGGCTATGTTTGTAATTGCCTACCGCTTACTGTGCCTTTCTTTAAATTTCCCTTAACTCCTCCCATTTAGTCATAGATTTTCCCATTTGGCAGATACTCCGTCTTGTCCCTCTGATTTAATGCAAAATGTATATTCACAAATGAGAAGTTTTCTACATTTGTAGTGGAGAACTTTGCACATAAGAGAAGAGAAAGGTTTAGGGTGAGATGTCTGTCGAGATATTAGTGTATCCCATTTGTGTATCCATAAAATAGAAGTACAGGAGTACTTCCTTAAATACTCGACACACCCTTAGATAGGCCATAAATGTCGACTCTCCAAAATGACTTTAATTGTCTAAAACCATTACTGAAAGGAAGAAAAACTTCCATGGTGGTGAGAGTTTTGCCATCCTGGCATGAGGTAATGACCGAGTGGGTAAGTATAAGAAAACCGTTTTGTAGCAAGTGGCAGGAAAGTATGACAATGAAATTGCCATTGAAGCTAAAATGGCTGCAAGAATGAGGAGACTAATCCCGATATCACACAATATAAACAAGTCTTTTTTAGGAAACCCATAATAACAAATGCGTGTTTTGCAGTTCTAATATAATAAAGCTTTAATTAAGTTACAAACAATCGCCTGTACCAAAAAAGCAAAAGAATCATCAATGGAAGTGTTAAATACACTCAATTCAATTTAATAAATCGTTTTACTGGGAGATCACGTTTGAATTGTATAGAAAGCACCTGATAACTTTCTTTCTAATACATTCTTGAAGGGGGTGTACCTTTTTTGACTTGCCTCCAAATTGATATTATCTGCGAATCTGGGGAACAAAAACCCAGCAATTAAGAACTCGTGGGCAGAGCCTCACGTTTTAATGAACTGATTGGTCAATTTCAATCAAACATATCAATAATTACAGACCTTGAGTCACACATTATTTATATGATATTTCATGTTCTGTTATTGAATAACGTTTGAGTTTTTGCTCTATTTATTTTGCTCGCTAAGGGCCTGATTTAATAGAAGTGGCGCTGCACCCCGTGCAGTGCCACTTTTCTTGCGCCCCTTGGCACCCCCCTAATGCCACCATGTGTGTGCTGTATCTAAGATACGGCGCACCATGGTGGTAGTTAGGGAACTAGCATCAACATTTTTTACACTAGTTCGGAACTTTGCAGGATTAGTGTCAAAAACTTTGACGCTAATCCTGCAAAGCCCATTGAGGCCCATTGTAAACAATGGTGTGCCACCTTTTAACACCTGCTCTGAGCAGGCATTAAAAGTGCCCAAAACAATGACACAAAGAAATCTCTTAGATTTCTTTGCACCATTTTTTTGCCCCCCCTAACGGGGAATGCCCCCTTTGCATAAATTATGTCTGTCGCAGGCATAATGTAGTGCAAAGGTTTACAAAGTGGCGCAATACATGCATTGTGCCACTTTGTAATTGTGGTGTGGTGATTTTGGCCTTGTTGGGCCACATTAGCGTAAAGAAAATCATGCTAATGTGGCACAAGGAGGCACTAGGGGTTCTTAAATCTGCCCATAAGCCATTAAAATGAATTTACATTTATTATTCATCGCAGGGCTAGAGCTAGCATAAAATGAAGCAAGGTGAGGTAAGGGTGCCACCAAGAGAGGATACCAAATGTGTTCCTAATGCCTGAAAATTTGCCTATTTTTCATTCTAAGGGGAGTGTACTAATATCAAAGAAACATTCCAGCTTCAGAGCTGAAACTATTTGCATCCACTCACTAGCTCAAAATAAGGCAAGGGTTCTCAATGATTGGTGAAGATCTAGAAAGGTTTAAGTTTAGCATACAGAGCAATGTCTAAAGGCACACTTACTTGATATTATGTAGGTTATGTTCTTAGAACTGCTGAACCATAAATGTAGGTGCTCTTTAATTACAAATGTCAGACGTGCACATTCTACTCATGCCTTCTTTCTGGGCTACACAGTCTCAATGAAGATAGGTGGTCCTTAAGCCTAATTTACACTTGTGTGTGGTATACGGAAGCTGACGCGTGCCGATACCTGACAGTATTCCGTTCTGGAATGAAATGTGAACTGTTGGGTATGGCAGTTGGAAGCGGGAGAAGTATGGGATAGTTCATGTAACCTGCTCTCTCAATAAATAATAAGCTACATACTTTTGAGTTGGAGTTATATTCTACAATTTGGCAGAAAGCTAACCCAGTGCGGTGTAAAGCCACATACCAGTTGACTGATCTTACAGCGCCTGTATCATGTTGACAGACAACCCAGTGAACTGGTAAGAGCTTTTGGGCAAACTTTGGATGAGGACTTGAATTTGGTTGAGGACTTGAGGAGCGCTCAGAGTGTGATCTTCATGAGCGCTGCCTGCACTGATTCTCTTGCGCGTACTGTGCTGCCTCGGATATGACGTAACATGTGGTGCGCTATTGCCATACTTGGGTCAGGCAACAGCACTACGTCTTGCGAATTGCAGCCCATTTAAGAAACAGTGGTGTGCATACCAGACACACCTTACCTTGCCATTTCAAAAAGTGATACTCAGTGATGGCAATACCAAAAATGGAAACAATTGAAGAAGCAGTGAAGCACACATTACCAATTCAGGAAGTTTATAGTCGGTGATGCTCACACTTAAAAAGTAAAACATTTAAGGAAGTTCTGCCCACACCACAATACCAGCACACTAGTGAAATGCACATTACCATTCAAGGAATTTTATAGTCGGAGATTTGCACAAGTAAAACATTTAAGGAAGTCTGATAGGAGTGGTAATGCGCACACCAGACGCATGTTAATTTAAAGATAAAATTTAGGTCACTTAATGTAAAAGGTGATGCACACTTCAAGCGCATCACAATCCAGTAAAAGGATCATTTGAGGAAAGCAGTTGGATAAAGTGTTATCTCGGAGATTCTGAGTGGGAGCATATTTGGTTGTGTACATGAAAATTTATGTTAAAGAGAACAATTCACATTTGTACTAAAATATAGTGTACAAGTAATTATAGGACAGCATAGCAACTGATTGTGAAGAATACACGATGTACAAAGGTGTTCAAAACGCAGGAAATTCTTTATTTCTTGAAGTAAGATGTCAACACTAAAACTCCAGGCTCCAACTTCACCGGCTCCCTGCAACTGCCTAGAATGTTCAAAGCATTCCAGCCAGATACAAAGACTGGAGCAGGGGAAAATGGAAAGAACCATCACACATGAGAGGGAGGAGGAAAATAAATAACAAGGAAAACATAAAAAAATTATATACAAACAATAAACTAGAGAATTTACAATAAATTTACAATAAACAAAACAATGTTGAAATTAAACAATACCACAGAGAACAATGCACATTTTTACTAAAATATAGTGTACAAGTAATTATAGGACAGCATAGCAACTGATTAACCTTTATTAACATGACTGTCATACTTTAATATGCACTGTGTAAGTGAGAACGCAAAGCGTATTACGTGATATTGTTGCGTAAGAAGTATCCAAGTTACTATCACTCATCGGGATTCCTTTGAAAAAAAAAAGATAAATAGGTGCGCACAAGCATTTTCACTTACACTTCCTGTTCCCTTTCTTTCTAGGGCTGGAGAACCAGCAATGAAATGCTCTGACTGGAAGGACTATTTTCTAAATAATATAGCCGCCATTTAGGATGAAGGTGGGGAAGAATTTTCCAGTGTTAGGAAAAACTAATATTGTTACACAGTTTAGTATCCGAAGGACTAAGAGTGTATAAACAAATGGAAAAAAACAAGGGTAGAAGGTGATCCTGATGTATTTACACATGCATAGGAAGATTTGGATGGACATTACCAACCTATTGTTTGCGCTGCTATTGACATATACAATTTCTTCCAAAGTAAGGATGAGACAGTAGAAGATTACGTATCTGCCCTCAAAAGATTGGTAATAACATGTACATTTGGGCAATTACAAGACAAACTTATTTCAAATCAAATTATCATGCACTTCAATAATGCTAGTGTGCAAGAAAAGTTATGGGTATGTGGAGCAGCCTCTCTGAATTACATAATTGCTATAGTAAAAAAAACTATCCAAGTGTTGTGCTAAAGCAGCTTTAAAGAATGGAAAAGAGGTAGATTCTATTTGCAAAGTATCAAATGAGGAGAGGAAAAGTGAAAATACCAAGAACTCTGTATAAAAAACAGCATCTGGAAAGCATCAAACGGATAAATATCCAGTATGCAAAGGACATCTAGCTAAAGATAAAAATTGCCCAGCAATAAAATCTGAATGTTCCTTTTGTGGCGTTATAGGACATTTTGCCAAAGGTTGTAGAAAAAGGGTCAACAAGTCCATGGTTAAATGTGTTGTGGATGAGCGAGAAAATGATGTTGTAGTCAATGAATCTGACAATGAAGACTGTACTTTGAGTATTGAAAACACTGTGTTATGAACTGACGGGAAAAAAAGAAACCGATTTGAGACATAAAAATTGGATGTGTAGAAATACAAATTGTAGCTGATTCAGGGTTGCCTTATACAATTATTTGTAAGGAGGTATGGGAGGAAAAATGGGAAAAGCTTCTATTTACAGGGGACAAAATTCCAGTGCTAGGATGTAAATCACTAACATTCACATTTAAAGTAATGAAGGCACAGGGCACAATGTATATAGCAGAAAAAGGACTATCAGTCTTAGGGTGGATGGACTAGGGAGCCCTAGATATCATACTAGACCTTAATAGTAATGACCAAGTATTTTCACTAGAGGAACCAGGGAAATCAATAGAAGAATTACAAAGGAAGTTTCCAGAAGTATTTTCAGGCAAAGTTTGAAAACCATTGAAATTTAAACATAAAATAATTGTAAAAGAAGAAGCTGTCCCAGTAAGCCACAAGGAAAGGAACATTCTAATGAAAGTAAGAGAGGCTGTGATGCAGGAACTAGACAAGCTGGAAGGTAATGAAATAATAGAGGCCATAGAAATTGTGGAATGCTTAGCCCCTTTGGTGGTAGCCTGTAAACCCAATGGGCAGATCAAGCTATGTATTGACTTAAGAGAGTTGAACACAAATATAGTAGTAGATAAATTTCCACTGCCTAAGATTGATGAATCGTTAGCAAAATCTAAAGGCATTCAGTGGTTTTCCACTGTAGATTTAACATCTGTGTAGCATGAAATACCCCATACACCAATCAAGTAAGAAAATCACATCCTTTTTTACAACCTTTGGATGTTACAGATGTATTCGCATGCCGTTTGGACTTGCCTCGGCAGCTGACATCTTCCAACGGTTAATGCACAGGTTGTTTAAAAATCTGGATGGAGTTACATACTTCCAGGACAATGTACTTATAATGGAGAAGGCCTAAAAGGAACATGATGCGAGGTTGATACAAGTAATTGAAAGACTTGCTGCTAATGAGCTCACATCTGAACTCAAAAATGTAGATTTGCTATGAAATTGTTTTTAGTAACATACTAAGGGCATGAGGTTGGAAGGGAAGGAATATCACGAAAGGATATTATTTTGACAGCATCAGGGAGGCACCAGCTCTAGTATCTAAAGGTGAGTCCTTCTTAGGACTAGTGGAGTTTTTACTCCAAATTTGCAAAAAAAGTTAAAAAAATTGCCATCAAAACCTATAAATTGAGGCAATTACTTAAAAACAAACAAGAATTTGTGTGGAATGAGGGATTAAATGAGGAGTTTGAACTAATTAAACATGATATTTGTACAGCCAATCCCTTACAAGGCTATGACAGTCTAGATCAGAGTATTCTAACCACAGACGCTAGTGGTAAGGGGCTTGGTGCCGTTCTGACACAAAAATCAAGCAAAGGTATAGAGAGCACGATAGCATTTGTGTCTCGTGCACTGACCCCAACTGAACATAAGTTTTCTATAATCGAAGAGGTGTAGCCTGTCATTTGGGGTATGAAAAAATGTGGGCAATACTTGTGGGAATCAAAATTCACCTAAAGGACTGACTATAAGTCTTTAGGAAAGGGCGTAACATGCCATGATACAGTTAAAGCAATGCCCTGCATTTAAAAAATGAGACTAAGATTTCTGGACTTCATCAATGATGTAGAATATTTACCTGGTCACAAGAATAAGGTAGCTGATTTCCTAAATCATTTACCATTACCAATGTGTAACATTTGTAGAAATGAATGATATGAATACAGTGTGGTCCTCACTGATAATGAGAAAACAGTTTTCACTGATGTAGAGAATGATGTTATGAAAAAGGAGGATTGGGTAAAGGTCTATGGTAGGGCTGAAGTTCTAAAGGCGGGAATGGAATTTGTTACCAAAGGCTGGCTGAGTAAAAATAAGTTACCGAAGGAATGTCTGAAATTATGGCAAGTTAAAGATGAATTGTCATTCAGTGAAAATTGATTTCTCATGAGAGGAGACAGGATGGTTTCTCCAAAGTATCTTAGAGAAAGACTTCCTAAAATCACTCATGAAGACCATTTTGGCATTGTCAAGTCTAAAAGATGGGTAAAAACATCATATTGGTGGCCGGGTTTAGATAGTGATGTTGAAAGAATAGTATGCACTTGTGAATGTATGCCTGGATAATCCATTGGAGGAGTTAGCTGTGGATATTTTGGGACCTGTTTTGGATTCATTGGGTGTGCCCAGGTAAATAATGGTTTTACTGCATCTGTACTCAAAGTGGTCTGAATTTGAAGTGAGTGGAAACATTGACATGTCAGAGGTAATTTTGTTTGTGTCTGAAATATTTTTGAGAGAAGGTATCCTTGGGCGATACTGAGGGATAATGGTATTCAGTTTGTGTCTGATAAAGGGAAAAATGTTCTAGGAAGGAATGAAAACAAGGAGAAGAACACCCCGGTGTACCACCCGGCAGGCAATGGTGCTCTAGAGCGCTTAAACCGTGTTATCATTGGTTCCGTACAGGCAGCCATCAATGCAGGAGTAGATTGGGAAAAGGAACTAGCAAGTATGGTATGGGTTTACAGGATAATCCCTACCTTTACAGGTTACATTCCCTTCAAAATATGTAGTGGATGAGAACACTTCACAAGAGACAATAGTGCTTGGATGAATTTGAAGATACAGAGTAAGTGGTTCCCTGCCTTGGTTATAAGCAATATATTGAAAGCACAAAGGGTGTACAGTGAACACGGTGACCAGAGATGTGGTGTGAGAGAGGTAAAGTTGTCACCTGGAGACTGGGTGAAGGTAAAGCTGGGAATGAAGGTGAAAAAAGGAGACAGCTGTTCTTCTAATCCACTTCAAGTAAAGAAAGTTATTGCGTGTTCAGCCTTATTGAGTGATGTAAAGGTATGGCACCTGGGAAAAATGGTAAGATGTAACAAGATTTTAATTTGGAAACGTGACAAGAATATGCATAGTGGGTCAACACCTGCCTATGATTGGTTGTGGCCAGAGGTAGATTGTGATAAAGAGAGAGTGTAAAGAAGGAACAAAACTGCAGGGGAAGACACGTATGGAAGTGTACTTGTGGATGGAAGGATGGAAAATTGTGAAAGGAGAGGGGAAAAGAATAGCCTAAATGAACCAACTCAAACTGTATCCACCAGCTGTGGTAGGTCTATTGTACTACCAAACAATTATGATGATTTCTTTTGTGGGGAAATACATTTCCACTATATAATGACCTATCCACCCAGTGAAAGATCCCTTGTATATTATGTATAGTGTATATAATAATGAACTAATGTTGGAATGATCATTTGTTGTTTTCCATCTAATGTTGGTATATATTGAAGGTAAAGGTTTTTTTAAAGGGTAGGATGTGTGGTATATTGAATCTGACGCATGCCGATGCCTGAAAGTATTCCAATCTGGAATGGAACAGGAACTGTTAGGTATGGCAATTGGCAGCAGGAGAAGTATAGGATAGTTCATGTAACCTGCTCTCTCAATAAAGTTTAAGCAATGTAGTTTTTGAGTTGGAGTCATATTCTACAATGCGGATTGGATTTTGAATAGATTTTACTTGCATAACATTGACTTCAGGACTGAACTTTGATATATGTCCCAATTATGTGATGAGCAGAACGGATTTCCAAAGTTTAATTCTGTGCCTAATTTGTAAAAAAATAAAAAATGCCAAGGACCTCATCAGGACATTACTGCAGTTGGCACCACCCATTGCTTTCGCCAGCACTGCCAATGACAGTACACACATCCACTTACTATCACACTATTCGAAGTGTGACAATTCAGACTATTCCAGGCAGGCCCCCAGAGCCATAAGAATGGCTTGGGTGGCAGGTATAAGTCATGTTAATGTATATAGAATTAATAAACAACTGTTGCTGTGCTCGTCTCAGCTTAGACAGTTTGTGCTACCATGTGGCAGGCTGTCATAAGTGCTGGCGTTGACAGTTAAGTGCCGGTGCTAAGCACTGGAAACTACCGGCTCAAATAAGACACTAGTTGAATTTCCTCCTCTCAGTAATAAGCGAGACATTGTTACAGCACCCAGTTTTTCCAGGAGTTTATCGTAAGGAAATCTGGCAGGCAAAATCTCATTGGTAAAGGCTGAACTACAGACCAGATCCGTTTCCCATTCCATATCGGACCGAAAGACAAGGTGTGGGAGGAACATGTAATGCTCCCGTCAGACAATATTCGCCTCTTCCCTACCCCACTCTCTACATTTCCCTCCCTCCCACCTTGCCTTACGCTGCTCTCGGGATACACTTAACACTCATTCTGAAGAGGTAGTTAATGTGTGTGTGAAACCCCACAAAAAAGGAATCCTGTATGGGTTTCTTTTCAGTAAATTGGATACGCACAGTTATTGACCCTTCGATGGGGTTGAAATTGATAATTATAAGTTACAGGTGGAATGTTACCGCATGGTACATGTTATTACAAGTGTGGAGTTTGCACCCTGCTGTATCACTCAACTTGTTATCAGGGCCATAAAACATCTCTGTGAATTCATTAAAAAAACAAATTAGTCCCAAATTATGCCAAGTGTTACCAACTCTGACTTTCCCTATGAATGTTTGCGTTGCTTCTCCCACAAGAATTTATTTTTTAAAGATGGGTTTGTGGATTTATTTTACTGCACATTCTTTCAAATGTTAGTTAGTCTTACTATTTACATGATGTTCTGAAGAAACACCCATAAAATATTCCAGTCCTTCAAATTCGGTCACAGTATCACAGCATTGCTTCTTTGGAAACTTAAAACAGGTATGCATTTATGAATTATTTTTCAGCTGCTCCATAGGGGCTCTCTTCAGGCCTTGATGGCGTGAGGATCCCTGAGTACTTCCAGCCTGGAGCACAACCATGTCCCCTTAGCAGGTGATGTGTGATTTTTCCCTGTGACCCTTATGTTTAGTCTAGACCTTACAATGTTAGTGAAGAGTCCAAAAGAAATTTCCACAGCCAGAGCAGTGTATGGCAGTGATTGCAAAATATCCAGGAAGGGAGTAACCATGCATTTGTATGTTTGTGACTCATTAATTTTATTACTGTTTTATCCCAGACTTTGAAGTAAGATGTGACTTCCTGCAGCAAAGATCCCTTGAAGCAGATATCTTCGGGCCAAGACAAACAGTTGACTTCAGGAATCATTGAAGCTATTGTGTGTCTGAAAAAGAGGCAATCACCAGCAATGCTGAAGGCTGCAGGCCTACTTCTCTTCTTCACATCTATTGCTGCCTGCAGTTTTCTCTACAGACTTAGTCTGAATATGGGCTGCTTGTTGTGTATGCCTGTGTTATCCAACAGGCCCCCGACGCTGGAAAACATTTTGAGCCCAGGCACTGCAATCATCTTCTTGGAGACGAGTGATCGCCTCGAACCTAAGCCCCTGATTTCTTGTGCAGTGGAATCAGCGGCCAGGATCTACCCTGAGAGACCAGTGATATTTTTCATGAAGGGGCTGGTAAACCATACGGTTGAGGAGACAAACAGCACTCATAAAGCTTTCACTCTGTTGTCCGCTATTAACAATGTTTTCATTTTCCCGCTCAACATGGAAACTCTATTTAAAGACACCCCACTGCTTCCATGGTTTAATAAGGTACAGTGATACTTTTTGTGAACTATGGGATGAGATTAGATGCATGGAAAAATATGGATGGGGAATGTGCCTGAGCAACAGTGATGGGGCTTAAACTGTGATTCCCACAATACAGACATCAATAGATTCTCAGGGATTCCCATATCAGTTTGCTAGAAAGCTTTGCCTAAACTACCTTGAAATTCCATATCAACTGCATCATATTATTCAAACCTCCATTACGTCCACATACTTGGATCCATGCGTTGTAGTAGAATACCTCCACTTTTCATGTTGTACCTGTTTATGGTTCATAACATGTGTTTTTGATAATGTTTGTGTAATTTATTGGGATTTTTGTATTAGCTGTAGGCATGTAGATGATTTTCACTCTTCATTAATTGTGTTAACTTTCAGTTAGAGCTAACATGTGCTAATATGTGATATGATGTTTGCAAAAATAGTACTTACAATGTGATTATAACAGTGAGTGAGGAAATCCATTGCTCCAGCAAAATGTCCCACCAGTAATAGGTGTTTTTTTTAAGCAGCCATAGATTTTGCAATGTCATATTCATTCTTTAAAACAAATGGTGGGTCGTTGCTTTCCTGCAAAACACAACAAAGAGAGCACCTGATGTATGAAAAAATAAGTAGCTAAGCAGTCACAAAGTAGTTATGGACCTCCAAATTTTTGTATTTTTCATTTACAAAATATCACTAATGGCGTGTTTCTGAAAAAAAGCACACCACAAAAAAATATTTAGCAATATCCTACTTTTGTGATAGGGGAGAGAGGATCACTATTTAGATGTACAAACCATTTGCAAAAAGGAAATTGAATACAACACAGCATGTTACATATGCAAAATACCATCAACTGGAAACAGGTGGTAACTAGATGTAAAGTAACAACAGGGCCCAAGATGCATTGCAATCTTTGACAAAGGCTGCATTCTGTGCTGTAGTGAGAAGAATGTGGATTCTTGGAGCTCAACAAAGGATGAGGAGAGAAAGGATTTTCACACAGAGGGTGACTCTATATGATCAAACAAATGAGGAGCTTTATGCTAGGTAGAGGGTTACTAAAGAGGTCATTTTTTCTTTAGTTAATGACTTGGGCCCTCTTCAAGTCTAAAAAACGCAGTGATGTTATTCCCACACACATTCAGGTTTTATGTAGCTTACACCTTACATCTTTATACATTGTGAACATTTGTTCTAATACATATTATATTGACCTTTAAAGAAAAAAAGAAACAGTATTTTCCTTCATTCTTTGAAAAGAGTATCATTTTATGTTTTACTTTTTGCACCTTTGATGCTTAGTAGTTAATTTTTCTATTGAACTCTGTCTGGCCTTTCCTTCCCTTTCTCCACTCTGGCTTCTAGTGCTCCTTGATGTAGTTGGCTCCCTAGTGGAAGTACTTCTCCAACAAGAGCCTTTCCCAGTTTCACTACTGGATCTTTCTATCCTAACTCCTCCATTCACACCTTACATTTCCTCTAATGTGTTTGTTATTTGGGCCAGGCTTCTTGCTGCATCACTAATGTGATGTACTAACCCCACCTGCATGTTAGTGGATCTCTGAAACATAGTTGAGGTGGTGGTGGCCAGCCTTTCAAAAGAAGGCCTACATGTTTGGAAGGTTTGTGCATGTGCCTCAGTTGACTCCTTTGTGAAGAAGAGCTTTAAGCCATTTGTCGGCTAGATCCTTTATAGCAATATTTAACTATTCAATGCCTGACCCGATGGCTTAACTTTCTTTGGAAATGGTTCTATCTAATTTTGTTACCCATCTACTCAGTTTAAAGGTAGCCCTGTGCTGTGTTCATTGAATTTTCAACATGGATTTTTCAAATCATGGAATTGTGCTGGAGTGACGAGCTTCCCATGATTTCTCTCATCCTGGACCTTAGTGTAGGCCTTGAAGTCCTTCTTTGTTTTCTAAAATAGGAAGGAATGGTGTTGGTTGTTATTGAGTTGCTGCAGAGGAAGCAATAGTTGTAGTTGGGTTTCCTAATTTAGTTTTTGTGGTTTGGCTGCTTGGTGCACTTTCAGTCTCTGTAGGAATGATAATCACAGTTTCAACAATTTCAGCGCCTGTGTGACAGGATGTTTCACCATCCTCTTCTGTTTCTGATGGTGTTATATGAATAGGTTGAGCTGTCACAGGTTAAAATACAGTGAAAATATTAATTTAATGTAAATGATCAGCGTGTTTTAGAAATGACCTATACTATATAAATGTCAACATTATTGTTTAATTTTATGTTCAAGTTTTAATTCATACATATATGTTTCATTATCAAGATATTTTACATAGCCAATCGTGGTAGAAATATAAAGATAAAATTGATGCAGTTAAGTTTTGGTTTTATGCATGTGGCCTACGTTACCCACAATGCATTATTTTGAACACTATCAAAACCTGACATGTAATACTGTCTCAATGTATATTGTGATACCCTAACCTGGAGCATCAGGTACAGTGGCTGAAGTGTTCATATTTAACACTCTAGCAATAGCTTCAGGCTGGAATGGTGTCTAAATTAATTATTCGACAGGAGTTGGGGGCGCCTCTGTTCTTGGCCCTCCACCAGTAGTTTTAGCCTCCTCTTTTCTGGATGCTCCTTCTCTTTGGTGCAGGCACCCAGGTTGTACCAGCACCTCCTGATCTTACCTCCCTACTGCTTTGTGACTTCCACAGGATTAAGGCATTGCTGCATCCTTGTCCAATTTTGGTTTTTAGGTGTCTCTCCACGAGTATTTCCAGCTGTATTTCACTGAATTTGTGCTTTCACTTTCTGCCCACCTCCTTCTGTGGTTCCTGGCAGGTCGTGGTGCTATCAGATAGTCTTTTGTAGGGAGAGAATTTCTGTTTCTGCTGTGCAGCTGACAATAAATCGAAATCCTGAAATGGGTGAGGTCGTCACTCACTGCTGATGTGATAGTTGTGTGGACATATTTTCATGCTTCACAGCAATCAAATGCTCACTGAGGTAGATGGACCTTTAACTCAGAAATAATTGTGATGAACCATCACCAATATTCAACAATGCACAAACAATTTAGACACCATGACCATTGTGGCCACAGAAAGAAACCTCTAATAAGGAATAAAGTTAAAATATGTATTACAAACACAAGCTCAAAGTCATGTACAAATGCACAAAACCAAATTATAAAGATATATAATCAGCAAGGGTTGCCCAAGGCAACAATATAAATTTAGACAAACTTACATCAATAAAACTAGGCATTCAAGAATAATAATACATAATATCAATAATAATATCTGAGACACAGACATTACTCTCTGTTCAGAAATTACAATCATTAGTCCATTCACAATGTAGCAGAGTCAATAATCTTTGGCTGTACACAGGTCAACCCTACAACTACCCAAATCAGGGAAATACCGCATGGGTAACATAAGCGGACAAAATACAAAAAGTACAATTAGGACAACAATAATTTGGAAAAATATAATCTTGGAATGCAGGTCACAAACTAAGTTTGGCAAAAGATAAGTAAAAAGTGAAAGAGTCAGCATATCATAAGCTCAGACATGAGTCTTCCGAAGGGGCAAATAAAAGAATCTTTAAATCTAAAAAGGAAATTTCAGGGGTAAGGGCAAGTGGCAGAGATGAAGATACCTCTTCAAGTATACAACATTCAGGGAATCTTCATCAGCAAGGCATCCAAATCAGCAAGCATCTTGACAAACTCTGCAAACTGCAAAGGTCTGCTCAAGAAATGTCTACAGACTGATCATAGTTCAAATGTCCATCGATATTTCAAATTACATGAACAATTTGATTTGCCAAAGGTGTCAGTTCACATTACGTTGAATAAATATCAACCAATCAGAAATACTCGGAAGACTTCAAATTGAAACAAGCATACCTCCTCTCAAGCATGTGATGGGAACATCTCCTTTCCAGGTGACTCCAAACAGGTTTGAAAAAAATGTATATGATCTCATTCCATGTTCCTGCAATGTAATGTTTGCAGGGGCAAATGGGTACATTTCTCTAGGTTTAACCACTGGATCTATCACAAGAGGACTTTGCTTCACATGTGAATGAAATCTGAAAGAAGATTTCACGTTATGAAAAAACAATTCAACACTTTTACATGACTGCAAAATGAAAGCTCCGTAGGCCCAACTTATGTTAACATTAAGAAAAAATATAAAATGCATTTGATTCATACGTTTTAGTAAACCACATATAATATGCAAACTTATAAATTCAACATTAATAATATTTCATCAGTATGAGTAGTACATTACATTACAATTGAAAATGCTTTGTGGTTGCATTCCTTTAAGTATAACAGAGAAGTGCATTTCTCTGATTGTGCATGCATTTTCAAACTAATCTTTCATAAATCACAAGAAGTTCAGCATTGTTTCTATTTGCACTGTTAGTTTAGAGTCTAAATTACATTTTACCTTCAGATTTACCCTGCTAAGATATGATTAAATCCAAAAGGCACCTAAGTTGAACTTTAAAATAAAAGCAATTTCACATTTAAAATGTGTCAGTGCAGCTTTCTACCTTAGGTTGTCTCTTGTTTACTTTGATATACTTAAACTTGCCATATTCTGATTACTTTTGTGACATGAGGTACAGTACTAAAATTTAAGCTTTATCAGTCCCTCCTTTGATGGGGAAATACGCCATCATAAAAGGCCAAATTCTCATTTCAATGACACAGTTAAAATTTCAATGACTTCTCCTGATAAGGTCTGTTGTAATCCTCTATTCTCTCGAGGTTACAATAATAAATGTTTCTCCTTGTCTCCATTTCTATCTCCTCTTTCTTCTGTCTAGTCTTGGCTCTTTTCTCCTTCTGTATCTTTTTTTTGTAAAATCCTTCTGTAACCATGACACACAGCACCACAATCAACAGAGGTATCAAGGTGGTTCTTACTATTCCCTTTCCCATTTTCCCAAACCATTGACCAATGGCTGAGAAACCACTTCTAATAGCTACCCATGAACCAGTGGTTGTCAGACGTTTCAGGTCTCTTTTGAAGTCAGTCATGTTTGCAATGTACTTTCTTATATCTTTACTATTGTCAGGTATGTAAGTGCAACAATGTTGCATATGTCACTTTGTACAGACTCGCCTTCTAGTTCTGACAGGCTCCACCGTCCTTTGCGAGAAAAATGTCTAACTCAAGATGAATTTACAAAACCATTGATCTCACAGCAACCATTTCTGTATCCTTAATAACATAGCTCCTGCAGTGTCAGTAGATAGTTTGTCTACTGTTGTTGACAACTTCCTAATCTTGAGATCATTCAAGATTATTTCCACTGATGGAATTATGGCACCAAAAATATAATCCATTATCTCTGATGCACTTGCTCCTCTTTTAACTCTGGGGTTTGATTCATCATCCCTGACTGGATCACTGATGTTGTCCACATGTTAAATGTTTGTAAAACACTACTCCAGGTAACATGTTTCATACCAGCCTTTTGCCAGCTTGTAACAAGCCTTTTTCCCACATATAAAATAAGCACTTGTTATAGTGGGTTCCTGTCCATTTAACATAAAGGTCCATGTATTTTTAAACACAAAAAATGCACTAGTTCCCTCAAAATGTGTGTCTATCTTTGACTTTGGTCTGTGTACACATAATTTCCCTACATGTTGCCAAACTAAGGCTACAAATCCTTGACAATCCTTCACTGCAGCATGTATGGCATCTCTGTCCCAATCTAATGCTATAGCTCCCTTTTCCAATTTAGCTTTCATTGCCCTCCTTCTTTCCTCAACCCGTTCAATGAACTCTTTTTCTACTGGGCTAAGTATTCATGTTGAATTATTCTTGTGTGCATCTAGTGTTCCAAATGTCAGGGTAGATTCAAAGAATCCCCCACGGTGTCAATGTTGTGCATTATAGCAGTGCTACTCAGATGATTCATAATAGGAATGAAAGAAAATGCTAGATCATAATTAGAATAGAAGTATTGGTAATACTCCTGCTCATGCAATAGAGGTAGTAACAGATCACAAGAAATTCCATATGTTAGTGTCAAGCTGTGATAAGTGATGATTCTGCCCTGCACTGATGACGGAATTTGTGTGCAAACATTGCTATCACCAACCTAGATGGTTTTGATGTATTTATGTATCAATTTCTAATATATATTTGATGTCAAATATCCCATAGAACTACTGGTATATAGAAGTCTAGCATCTTCATACAATGGGTCTTGTTCTTAATAGGCAGGCTCAATCCAATAATCATAAAAATAATCGCAGTAGCACATACTATTGCTAAACCAACACACACATACTTACATTTACTTTGTCAGATTTCATGGCTTGTCTATATTCAGACTACATTATGCCTCTGATTAAAATAAAAATCAACAATGCAAAAAGAGGCTTTCAATTATTTCACTGTCTCTTTCAGGCTTTTCTTTGTTTGAGCATGGCAAATTCAAGCCAATTTCTTCAAAAATAAAAATCCAAGAACGTTCAACAAAAGTCTCTCTTATTTACAAAAAATTCTAAAGTTATCACTAAAAGTTAAAATGTCTCTAATAATAAACCATCTGATAATCACTAATGAACACTTCCAACAAATAATGTCTTTGTTCATCAAGCGGCAATGTGATTTAAAAGTTCAGTTCCAAAGCAATTACAAGTTCCAAAATGTTCAGCTGGAGTCGAAGGCGACAAGCTCCTTCTTCCAGTTGTCAGTTGTGAAATAAGTCCATTCAGGAGCAAATATCTTTGACTCCTGATCTCCTTGTTTCACGACCCTCAGTTTTACTGTCACTTTGATCTGATTCTTCAGTAATAGTAGGAGGCACTTTTATCACTGGCTCTGGGCTTTTCTCAGGCCACTGATCTCCAGGTACAACTCTTTTCTCTGGCACAACTGGGGTTTCAATGTGATCTGAGCTAGCAGGAGTCACCTGTCTCTACCCTTCAGTATCTTGAACTGCTGTTGACTCACTCAGAATTTCACCGGACTGTGCATACTTTGTATTAGCCACTTGTCCAATCCCCACAGCTTGGCTAATCTGAAGCTGTTGTTGTCACTATAACAACCTGGTACCGCCCTTTCTAACACAACTCCAAGCATGTCTTTCTTACATGCCTTTTCACTAACTCCCATGTGCCAAGAGTCAGGTGTGACAAAGTTCTTGTTGCAGTTGTGCAATTGCTTCTCCAACCTGGTGAGACAAAGAACAATCCACATCAGCTAGCCCTTTGCAATAATCCAGTACCAAGGCATCTGTAATGTTTGCAAGAGCATGTGTAAGCACTGCTGGCAATCTCATAGCATGCCCCATGATGATCTCATGTGGTGACAACCTGTGTTTCTGTCAGGTGTGTTGCACATACTCATCAGGAAAGGAGGCAAAACATCTGCCCATTTCAGTGTTGTCGATGCACATAAATTCACCAGTTGAGACACCAGTGTTCCATTTATCTGCTCTACCAGTCCTGAAGCTTCTGGTCTGTAATTGCAAAGCAATCTTTTCTAAACTTGTAATGGCGCACACAATTATTTAAGGATCTCACTATTGAACTGAGTTCCTCATTCTGATTTCAGAGAAGTTGGAAAGCCAAATCGAGATATCAACTCCCTCAATAAGAGCTTTGCAACTGTGAGGCTATCATTCCTTCAAGCTGGGTAAGCTTCCACCAAATGGGAGAATATACACACCACAACCAAAATGTACCTCAGCCCATTGCACACTAGCAATTTGATGAAATCAAGCTGCATTCCGTTCAATGGTCCTCCTGATCTGTCTATGTAACTTGGGGCCAGATGTACGAAATGTTGGGTTTGTGACTCGCAAATTGCGAGTCTGAGCAACTCGCAATTTGCGAGTCGCAAACCCGGATGCAGGATGGTGTCCCTGACACCAATGGGAAATCGCAAGGGGGTCGCAAAGACCCACCTCATTAATATTAATGAGGTGGGTCGCAATTTGCGACCCCTTTGCGATTCACAGCACTCACATGGATGGTGGCCTGCTGGAGACAGCAGACCACCATGTCTGTGACTGCTATTAAATAAAGCAGTTTTTTTTTGTATTGCAGCCCGTTTTCCTCAAAGGAAAACGAGTTGCAATAGAAACAAAAAAATGAAATGTTTTTGTTTCATTTTTTCAGAGCAGCCTGCTCTGAAAAAATGTTTTCAGGGCCATTCACAAAGGAGAGGGGGTCCCATGGGGACCCCTTCCCTTTTGCAAATGGGTTACCACCAGTGTGACACTGGTGGTAACTGCGAGTTGCTTTGCGACTGCGTTCGTGGTCACAAAGCAATTCTACATCGCGATGCGAATCGCAAATAGGAAGGGGAACACCCAGCTTACCGACTCGCAAAATGGGAATGAGCATCGCAATGTGCTTTTTGCATGGAGCAAACAGCGAAATTTGCTGTTTGCCGCATGCAAAAAGCTTGCTACATCTGGCCCTAAGAGTGATAACTGTGCGTTTCCCGACATTCATTTGCAGACATGTTACACATCTGTGACACACTGCATCAGCAACCAATCTAAATCTGGGATTGTGCCATGTCTGTCTGATTGTTCTGATCATTGCATCTCTACCAATATGAGCCTGTCCATGGTAATTACGTTGCCACTGGGGACAACAAGCTATTTGACAATACTGCTTTACCATCACTCGACACCCAAACATTATCCTCATTGGTCTGAACACATTCTGTTCTAATCCAATCCTGCTTTTCTTCCTCTGTCACTTCTTCCTGCAATCTTTTAACTTCTTCCCAAGTATCAATGGCTGTCATAAAGAAATGTTGACTTGTCTCATCGTCATGTCCATAGCCCCATTCCTCATTAAAGGAAGTGCAATGTAGGGCACATTACCTCATTACTTCATCTGCATAGGTATTGCCAAAGGTTATAAAATCACCTGACTTCTGGTGATCTGTGCATTTTACAACTGCCATTTTCACAGGTATCTGTAATGCTTTCAGCAATTGATAAACTTGTCACTGTGTGAATAGGTGACCCAGAAGAGGTCATGAAGCCCCTCTGGGACCACAACTGTCTGAAGCCCTGAACAACACCAAACCCATATTGGCTATCAGTGAAAATGATCACTCTGAGCTGTTTAGAAACACAGCAATCAATTTGGCTACTGGGCAGAAAAAACTCCTCAAAGCCATGAGGCTTTTATCACACCTGAGATTGTACAAACAGCATAATCTGCTCTCAGGGCACCATCAGATTCTCTTACACATGAGCTATTAATGAACATGACATAGTCATTATGGTGTAAGGGGACATCTTGAATATTGGGTTTTGGTTTGGTGCACAGTTCAGTCACATTGCGACAGTCATGCTCAACCTCATCTCCGTGGTCATTTGCATTTTCAACTGGATTTGGCAAAAGAGTAGCTATATTTAAAACATTACGGCCCGTATTTATACTTTTTTGCCCCGCATTTGCATCGTTTTTTTACGCAAAATGGCGCAAACTTGCAAAATGCCATTGTATTTTGTAGGTTTGCGCCGTTTTGCGTCAAAAAGCGGCGCAAATGCGGCGCTAAAAAAAGTATAAATACGGGCCTACATTTCTTTTTATTGACTTTCGAAGGAACCCAAAAAATATTGCTCATAATGGGTCAAAAATGCATTGGTCAGGTACTGGGTCTAGGTATGGGTTAACAAGATCTCTACTGAATGGGGAATAAAAATGCTCAGTGGATGACCCATAACAAAGCCTTCGCACTGTTTGATGCTGACACGCAGGGCTTAGATAACTGGCAATGCTGCAGCTATGGCATCAAGAGTGGGGGAAAAATATGACACATGCTTGTTTGCATTTCCATGTAACTGTGTCAAAACAGAGAGAGTACACCCTTCTCTCTCACAACAAAACAACAACAAAACAAAGTAAAACATTTGTTGTTATCAGGCATTCCCCTCTGCACAAGCGTCCTCTCAGCTCGGTAAAGGCACTCATGTATTCATCATCAATTGGTATCAGATGAGACACATCCTTGTGTGTCAGCCTCTGTAAGGGCTTGGGCAAAAGAGAAAAATGTGGAGTCCATTGGGGGCAGTAGCCAACCATTCCCAGAAACATTCTGGCTTCCCTGTGAGTAACTCAGGGATTCATCTGCATGATTGCTGAGATTTTCTCTTTGGACACGTTCCTTCCACCTTTTTCTATGTGATGACCTAAAAATGGGACTTCTTTTTTACAATACTGCAACTTTGCTGAGGAAACTTTATGTCCATTTTCTCCTAAATAATTCAAAAGAGCTCTGGTATCTCTTCTGCAAGCTTCATACGTTTTTGACACAACAAAGTGGTTGTCAATATAATGTGTTAATAATGAATGATAGGAAATTTAAGGGACTCCAAATTCTTCTTCAAAATCTGACTAAAAATTGATGGTGATTCTGTGTACCTCTGTGGAGTACAACACCATGTTCAAATACCACTGCCAAATTTAAAGGCAAAGAGGAATCGTCTTTCTTCAGCCAATGGACTAGCGAGGAAGGCCTGACACAAATCATTGACTGTGATCCGTTCTCCTTCACACAAAGTCTGAAATAAAATCTCTACAGGATTCAATTCCACAGGACAACATGGAACGACAATCTTGTTCACTTTTCTCAAATCCTGAACTATGCACTATTTTCCTTTGGGCTTCTTTGTAGGAAAGTACCATCTTGCCTGGCATGTTACCCCCATTTTTACTTGTGTGTCAGTTTGTTTTTGCCTGTGTCACTGGGATCCTGCTAGCCAGGACCCCAGTGCTCATAGTTCGTGGCCTATATGTGTTCCCTGTGTGGTGCCTCACTGAGGCTCTGCTAACCAGAACATCAGTGTTTATGCTCTCTCTGCTTTTAAAATTGTCACTAAAGGCTGATGACCATTTTCACCAATTCTGATTGGCATACTGGAACACCCTTATAATTCCCTAGTATGTGGTTCCTAGGTACCCAGAGTATTGGGGTTCCAGGAGATCGGGATGCAGCATTTCTTTTGCCACCCAGAGGGAGCTCAGACAATTCTTACACAGGACTGCCACTGCAGCCTGAGTGAAATAACATCCACGTTATTGCACAGCCATTTTACACTGCACTTAAGTAACTTATAAGTCACCTACATGTCTAACCCTCAGTTGGTGAAGGTTAGGTGCAAAGTTACTAAGTGTGAGGGCACCCTGGCACTAGCCAAGGTTCCCCCACATTGTTCAAGGCAATTTCCCCGGACTTTGTGAGTGCGGGGACACCATTACACGTGTGAACTACACATAGGTCAGTACCTATATGTAGCTTCACAATGGTCACTCCAAACATGGCCAAGTAACATGTCTAAAATCATGGAATTGTCCTCCCAAGCCAAATCTGGTATTGGGGTGCCAATCCCATGCATCTCCGGGGCTCCAGCATGGACCCCGGGTACTGCCAAACTAGCTCTCTTGGGTTTTCTCTGCAGCTACCACTGATGCCAACCCTCAGACAGGTTTCTGCCCTCCTGGGGTCTTGGCAGCCCAGTCCCAGGAAGGCAGAATAAAGAATTTCCTCAGAGAGGTTGTTACACCGTCTCCCTTTGGAAATAGGGGTTAAGGGCTGGGGAGGAGTAGCCTCCCCCAGCCTCTGGAAATGCTTTGAAGGGCACAGATGGTGCCCTCCTTGCATAAGCCAGTCTACACTGGTTCAGGGATCCCTAGCCCCTGCTCTGGCATGAAACTGGACAAAGGAAAGGGGAGTGACCACTCCCCTGTCCATCACCACCCCAGGGGTGGTGCCCATAGCTCCTCCATTGTGTCCAAGACCTCTGCCATCTTGAATGCAGAGCTGTGAGGGCACAATGGAGACCTCTGAGTAGCCAGTGCCAGCAGGTGACGTCAGAGACCCCTCCTGATAGGCTCTTACCTGGTTAGGTAGCCAATCCTCCTCTGAGGGCTATTTAGGGTCTCTCCTGTGGGTTTCTCGTCAGATAACTAATGCAAGAGCTCACCAGAGTTCCTCTGCATCTCTCTCTTTAACTTCTGCCAAGGATCGACCGTTGACTGCTCTAGGATGCCTGCAAAACCGCAACAAAGTAGCAAGACGACTACCAGCAACATTGTAGCGCCTAATCCTGCCAGCTTTTGCAACTGTTTCCTGGTAGTGCATGTTCTGAGGGCTGTCTGCCTTCACCCTGCACTGGGAGCCAAGAAGAAATCTCCAGTGGGTCGATGGAATCTTCCCCCTGCTAACGCAGGCACCAAACGGCTGCATCATCGGTCCTCTGGGTCCCCTCTCATCTTAACGAGCGTGGTCCCTGGAACACAGGAGCTGGATCCAAGTGACCCCGACAGTCCAGTGGTCCTTCTGTCCAAATTTGGTGGAGGTAAGTCCTTGCCTCCCAACGCCAGACAGTAATCCTATGTCCTGCGTGATCTGCAGCTGCTAGGGCTTCTGCACACTTTTGCAAGGATTCCTTCAGGCACAGCACATCCCAGGTCCCCAGCACTCCGCCCTGCATTGCTCAACTCGCTGAGTTGACCACAGGCTTCGTGGGACCCTCCTTTGTAGTGTTGAGATGACTGCCATGCTCAGATTTCTTGAACACCTGTTCAAGTGCTTCTGCGGGTGCGACCTGCTCCTGCATGGGCTCTATCTATTGCTGAGTGCCCCCTCTGTCTCCTCCTCTAAGGGGCGACCTCTTGGTCCTTCCTGGGCCCGGGCAGCACCCATTATCTTCAACCGCGACTCTTGCAGCTAGCAAGCTTTGTTTGCGGTCTTTCTGCTTGGAAACAACTCTGCATCCTCCAGCACGTCGTGAGACATCCTCTGACCAAAGGAAAAGTTCCTGGCACCTTCCGTTGTTGCAGAATCTTTGGCTTCTTCCACCCGGAGGCAGCCCTTTTGCACCTTCATCCGGGGTTTAGTGGGCTCCTGCCCCCCCCGGACTCTTGCATGACTCTTGGACTTGGTCCCCTTCCTTTGCAGGTCCTCAGGTCCAGGAATCCGTCTTCAGTGCTTTGCAGTCAGTTGTTGCCCTTGCAGAATCCCCTATCTCGACTTTACTGTCTTTCTGGGGTAATAGGGTAACTTTACTCCTACTTTTCAGGGTCTTAGGTGGAGTATCTTGGACACCCTTCTTGTTTTCTTACACTCCCAGTGACCCTCTACAACCTACACTAGGCCTGGGGTCCATTTGTGGTTTGCATTCCACTTTTGGAGTATATGGTTTATGTTGCCCCTAGGCCTATTGTCTCCCATTGCATTCTATTGTGCTCTACAGTGTTTGCACTACTTTTCTAACTATTTTTGGTTTGTGTGTATATTTTGTGTATTTTACTTACCTCCTGAGGGAGTATATCCTCCGAGATACTTTTGGCATATTGTCACTAAAATAAAGTACCTTTATTTTTAGTAACTCTGAGTATTGTGTTTCTAATGATATAGTGCTATATGATATAAGTGGTAAAGTAGGAGCTTTGCATGTCTCCTAGTTCAGCCTAAGCTGCTCTGCTATTGCTACCTCTATCAGCCTAAGCTGCTAGAACACTACTAATCTACTAATAAGGGATAACTGGACCTGGCACAAGGTGTAAGTACCACAAGGTACCCACTATAAGGTAGGCCAGCCTCCTACATTCCGCAATACTAAAATAGGGGAATTACAAGGGCTTCCCAAAATTCCCTTAAAAACACCTTGCTCAATCAGACTCTCATTTAAGGGCATTATTCCTGTAACTGTCTGGGGTGTCATATTGTATGATGGTATCGTCAGAGAGTCTGCATTTTGCTTGACTGTTATTTTTGCTGGCTCATCTTTCTTTTGAGCCCTATATCTTTCCAGAAAATCCCAAACCTCTGGAAAAACTGTCTCCTGCAACTCTTCAGGCAAATCATTACATGCCATCACTCAATACAGTGAAACAAGTGGGGACTGTTCTACAGGTTTACAAGGGACATCTTCTGCCTCATTTGTTTGTAATTCTTTGGGTGTGCAGCTAATGGAACGAACAGTGTAGCTTACACAACAGGTCACGTCCTTATAGATTCACTGGACTTGAATCGCCAACCACAAACTGGTGCTTATCTTCAAATGAATCCATTTTTATTGAGACATGTTCTATAACAGGATTTGCCAACTTCATATTTGCTACTCCTACAACTTGAATTTTCCTTCCCAATAGGGGGAAGTCTGTGGTTCTGACAGTGGAATGTGTAGCTCCGCTGTCAACCAAGAATGACACATCGTGTTCCATTACGTTAGCATTTACATGGATACCACGTTGATCTACCTCTATGGATGCAGCTAACCTACAATCCTTATCACTGGAGCTATCACTGTCAAATGTTTCTAAAAATTCTTAATTGCTCAAATCAATTAAGGGAAATTGTGATGCTATCTGGTTCACATTTGCATTTGCCATTTGATTTGAGTTTGCATTCGCCATCTGATTCATGTTTTGTTGAGGAACAATCACCTGCTGCTGTGCCATCGGGGCTTGTGGTACCTACATTTGTTGTTCTGGGGACACTTGTACATTTGGAATTCAGGGCCTTTGGACTCTCTTAATTTAATCAGATTATTTCCTTGAGTCTGGGCATCTCCAACATAATGTATAAATTGTTCACATTATTATAGGTACTTTCACGTCGCCAATGACCAGAATTTCTGCAAGCATGACAAGGATGTGTTTTCTTCAATGACTGAACATCAATTTAATTTCCACTCCGATGTACCGGAACACCACGTCCTTTGCCTCTAGACTGAACCACATTACTAACCTGCAGTTGCATACTATGATTTCCACTTGTATTCACCATCATCTGTGGGTTCTGACTTACTCTATGTGCAGCCTTCAATTGCATCACCATCAACTTTTCCTTCAACTTTTTCTGCTTCAATTCAATTTCATCACTGCAGTGCCTTGCACACTGCAGGATCTCATCAATAGATTAGTTTTGCCAACCAATCAACTGCTGCTGAATCATTTCACTAATATCTAGCTTTAATCTCTGCACAAACCTAAACTCAAAATGACCCATATCCTTCAGCTCTATGTTCTCTTTACCATTATGCTGTTTGAAAGCTTGCAGCAATCTCTCATAATAAGCATGAATAGACTCTTTGGTTTCCTGTAATGTCCTGTCAATTTTCGGCGAACCAATATCTTTTGGAGACATTTTGGGGGTCATTATGACCCTGGTGGTGAATGTTAATGTGACGGTAGTACCGCCAACAGGCTGGCGGTACATACCTCCTCATTATGAGAATGGTGGGTTGGCTGCATCCTACCTGCCACTTCTCCACTCCTACTGCTATGGTGGTGTCAGCCGCCGGGCCAGAGATGTCAATCTCCAGCCCAGTGGCCGGCACAGTACTGCCGGTGGCATTATGAGCCTGTCTACCACCATTGTTTTCGTGGCGTTAGCAACGCTCTGAAAACCATGGCGGTAGGCCCTACTGGTGTCAGGAAATTCTTTCCCTGTCACCGGTAGGCGGCTCCCCCACTCCCCCAACACTTACCAGATACCCTCCCTCCCTCCAAATTCCCCCCACCCCCTCCGATCAACACGCCCCCCCACCCCCTTCGATCCACAAACACACCCCCATCTCCCATACATGCACACACCCGCAGACACGCACAGGCCACACAACTGACCCCACAGCCAAACATGGACACATCACCCCACACCCCCACCACACATACACGCACACAGACACTCACAAGCACCACACATACACCCATTCACTAACACTGCCATAACATACAATGCCTGTATGCAGTGTGTGTATGAACACATTCATACACACACTGCATACAGGCATTCATACATGCATACTTACAGACATACTGACACACATTCTTACACAATCACACTGGCATGCAGACATGCACTCACTTCCCCATTCTTAATATGCATTCACTCACACACATGCAAACTACACAACACAGACACAGACACATTCACACATGCACTCACACACTCAGGCAAACACACACAACACCCCCACCCTCCCATCCTTCTCCCCCATCGGATTGCCGACTTACCTTGTCCGGCGAGGAGGTCGTCTGGCTGGGAGCGGGAATGGGCACTGCTACCGCCAGCAGCGCCCCGCCAGCAGAACACCGCTAGGCCGTATTAATGGTCATAATGGGCCTGATTCAGACCTTGGCGGACGGCGGAGGCCGTCCGCCAAGGTCCCGCCGACAAATGACCGCACCGCGGTCAAAAGACCGCGGCGGCCATTCAAACATTTCCGCTGGGCCGGCGGGCGCTCTCCAAAAGAGCGCCCGCCGGCCCAGCGGAAATGCCCCTGGAACGTGGACACCGGCTCAGAATTGAGCCGGCGTAGTTGCAGGGGTGCGACGGGTGCAGTTGCACCCGTCGCGTATTTCAGTGTCTGCAAAGCAGACACTGAAATACTTTGTGGGGCCCTCTTACGGGGGCCCCTGCAGTGCCCATGCCATTGGCATGGGCACTGCAGGGGCCCCCAGGGGCCCCGCGGCACCCCCTACCGCCATCCTGTTCATGGCGGGTTTCCCGCCATGAACAGGATGGCGGTAGGGGGTGTCTGAATCCCCATGGTGGCGGAGCGCGCTCCGCCGCCATGGAGGATTCAATCGGGCAGCGGTAAACCGGCGGGAGACTGCCGGTTTACCCTTTCTGACCGCGGCTGAACCGCCGCGGTCAGAATGCCCTTGGGAGCACCGCCAGCCTGTTGGCAGTGCTCCCGTGGTCGGTGACCCTGGCGGTCACCGGCCGCCAGGGTCAGAATGACCCCCAATATGTCTGGCGGTGTTCTACTGGCGTGGCGGTGCTGGTGGTAGAAGAGCCAGCTTACCACCATCAGCCAGAATGATCACTGCAGGATTTCCACCCTTCTTGTGGCAGAAATCTGTCAGTATTCATAATAATAGGGCAGATGGATGGTAGCTGCGGTGATGGTATTTTGGCGGCCGTCACTGCGGCGGTAGGAGGTTTTTACTGCAATGTCAAAATGACCACCTTTGTTCTTCAGGAATTAAATTACTTATAATACTTTTTCATCAGCTCTTCAGGCAGTGCACCTGTTACTGGATCTCTTGGAGGTTCACGCTCAGGCCAATCAACACTTCTATTGCACTCAATCCACAAGTCAGCTGGAACCGCAATGTCAAACAATGTATTCAGATCTTCCCAAAGGCATTTTGAAAGTTTCACAATTCTTTCGTCTACTTATACCACTCCACTGACTTCTCTCTCAACCTCGGTTAATCATTAGTAAATGACAGTATATCACTCCTACTCCAGTGTACATGTGCATAACCTCCACCTGGTATCTCTCTCAGTGACATCATTTTTACATTGTGCTCAGCTTGTTTTGCTCCTGCCCGAGACAAATTCTGCTTTGCTCTCTTCTGACCTCTTTTCTTTGCCCATCTGCCTTCCAATTTATCTAATGCTCCCTATGTTTGAATATATGTAATGAATTCCTTATTATGCATTCTCATTCCGAGTGATCTCATGATAATAGTATCTGTGGTGCTGAAATCTGATTTGTAATTCCTCTTTAGGGGTTTAGATTTTTCTAAACCAGTGTCATAATTCTCAGCCAACTCTGCTAACTTTTCATAAGCCTGTCCTGCATGTTGCATAACATCCTTTAATAATGAATCACAATTTATCTTCTGTGTACTTTTCCAATTGCTCCACATCTAGCAATCCCAAAATTAATTTGTTCAATTCTAATTTCAATCTGGACACACTCACTGTCCTGTTTCTCACTGGTGTCTCTTCAGATATAACATTGACATTTATTGTTCCAGTTGCACCTTGCAAGCTCAGATTTTTTAACCAATCCATTAAGTGTAGTGATGAAAGACCTTGCAAACTAGTATTATTTCTCTGGGGCACATCTCCTTTCGGGGTACTACCATGTATGTTTGTAATCTGATCTGGTGTAGGCGTGTAAAGATGTGGGGTTCCCTGTAGAAACCTCACAACAAAAACTGGTCAACCTGATTTAACACCTGATTAGGTTTTTCAATTTGTGTAGGTGTCAAGGGTAGACAAAATAAAGCTGATCTCTTCTCCTCCGAATTGTTTGAATGAACTGATCTCTGCTTAGCAATTGATGATATCCCAGCTGATGCAGCTGACATTTCAGGAACTTCTGAAACATTTGTTGAATGGGCATTACTTCCAGAATAACCTGAAGCATACAAGGGAACAACCAGACCTATAGTCACAGGAACTGTTAGTGCATCAGGACTCATCAAATTTGTCTGACTTTGTAGAATTGTAAGTCCAGTACTTTGACCTGTTAAAACAGTACTGAAAGTCTGTCCTGTTTCATTTGGGCTAACATTTGACTTCACCTGCACTGGTGTAAACATAAGCATAGGCTGATTCTGAATAAAATTCTCCACAGGTGTAGTCATATTAGGTGTCTGCACAGTTTGATTAACATTAGGACTTGGCGTTACCTCATTGATAACTGGTCTTGGTACTGCTTGATTTACAACTGGAGTTGAAATGGACTGCGCTGTATTATTAGTTGGAACTGGTGGATAAACCACGGGCACTTATATCACTGAATTAGCAGGTGTACATGGAACTGTCTGATTCAAGATCTGTGCAACTGGAGCAGTTGGCACATTGGGACTACATTCTGTACTGCTTCACTGCTTGTTTCTGCCTCAACTGAATGATACGGTTGGTGGGGGCGATTCCTCAAAAGCTGATTTATAAACTCATCTTCCGAATCACTCTCATATGTGACTGTCTTTTTACCCTCATCTTCTGCTGCCTGGTATGCCTTTGTTGTCTGCTTCTTTTATGTCTTAGGTTTTGTACTCTCATCAGCTTCCTCTGTAATAGCTGGAAACATTCTCACTACATCTAGTATGACTGCTCTCCACATTCTTTGCTCTTCATCCCATCTAGCTTCCTCTAATGTCTTATTTGCTTTCTGCATTCTGTTCTGAAATCTTGTTGTTGATTTCTGCCATGCATTAAGTTCCCAAATACTAAGGCCCTCATTACGACCCTGGCGGTTGGTGATAAAGTGGCGGTAATACCGCCAACAGGCCGGCGGTAACTACTGCCAAATTATGACCATGGCGGAAAGATCTCCGAAAGACAGTCAATGTACCACACCAACCGTCAGGGCGGAAACAACAGGCACCACAACGGTAGCCGTCTACAGCCAGGCGGAAGTCAAAGTTCTGCCCACCATATTATGACTACACAATCCACCACCTTTTCTGGGGCTGTACCAACAACATCAAAAGCCTGGCGGAAACAGAGCTCAGAAGTGAAAGGACTCACCATTGGAGACACAGGGAAGAACCACGTCGCCATGGAACCAGAACTGCATGTATTTCCGATTATATTCTACGTTCTGCTCCATGACGAACACCAACGCCGGCGAAGAGGATGACGGTGAGCACAGCCACCTAGCACACAAGGGAAGGGGGGAGGAAAACGAGAGTGACACACACATGCAAAACACACACCCCATACACACACACCATATACAAAACTAGCTGCACAAGAAAACAATTTATGCCCCTGTAAATCGGCAGAATAATGCAAGGACAACACAAATTTACTAACGTTAATGTTATAAGATCAACATAGTATAAAAATAATTTAGCCAATGTTACAGATATCTACAAATGTACAGAAAAAGGGACGCTGCCCAGTCCTCAGTTCGCGTGGGCCACATGGCCACTGGGCAAAGTCCAAGGCCCCACTTGTCACCTGCATCAATACAGAAGGAACACTGCACGGGCATCAGTTGGCAAATAGGCAGGCACCTCAGGGGGAGAGAAGGGGCACTTCAGCTGGGAGTGGAAACAAGACCACTGATTCTGGAGGGGGCAAGATGCCCATTGTTCTTGGTCCTGGGAGTGCAAGGCCACAGTCTCTCGAGTGGGTGTCTTGCCCACTGGTTCTGGAGTGGGCAACATGCCCTGTGCTTGGTCCTGGGGAGTGCAAGGCCACAGTCTCTTGAGTGGGTGTCTTGCACACTGGTTCTGGAGGGGGCAACATGCCCTGTGCTTGGTCCTGGGGAGTGCAAGGCCACAGTCTCACGAGTCTTGCCCACTGGTTCTGGAGGGGGCAACATGCCCTGTGCTTGGTCCTGGGGAGTGCAGGGCCACAGTCTCTGGAGTGGGTGTCTTCCCCACTGGTTTTGGAGGGGGCAACATGCCCTGTGCTAGGTCCTGGGGAGTGCAAGGCCACAGTCTCTCGAGTAGGTGTCTTCCCCACTGGTTCTGGATTGGACAGGCCGCATAGCAGTACATGGAGGCAGGATCACATTGCGTCCACCGGCGGTGACGGCTGCACTGTGGTAGTGCTGGTGGTGGTGGTGGGAGGCTCCTGCACAGCCCTCGCACCCTTGGATAGCTGCACTGTGGTGGTGGTGGTGGTAGGCTCCTGCACAGCCCCTGCACTCTCGGATGGCTGCACAATCATGGTTGGTGGTGGGGGCTCCATAAATGCTGCTGGTGCAGGCTCCTTGTCCTTCTTGCCTGCTGGTGAAGGCTCCTTGCCCTTCTTGCATGCTGGTGCAGGCTCCTTGCCCTTCTTGTCTGCTGGTGCAGGCTCCTTCCCCTTTCGAGTGGCAGGTGCAGGCTCCTTGCCCTTCTTGCTTGCTGTGGTAGGCTCATTGCCCTTCTTGCCTGCAGGTGCAGGCTCATTCCCCTTTTGGATAGTAGGCGCAGGCTCCTTCCCCTTCAGTATATGTGGCCTCGAATCCTTTCCACCACAAGTTTGTGCGGATGGAACTGGGACCGTGGACTTTGTGGCTGATATGCTTGGCTGGGTTTGTGATACCCTGGCCGTACGTGCAGGATGGGGGGGGGGGGGAGGGGTAGGGAAGCGGTCATTGGTGGAAAGGACAAATTTCTTAGGGACATTGGGGCAGGAAGAGGAAGAAGGAATGTGAGTGGAGGATGAGGGAGTGGTTGTTGGAGGTGTCTGCTGCATTTGGGTACACGTGCATGTGCTGTATGCTGTTGTGAGGTGGATGGCTGTTGGGTGTTTGAGTGCTTGGGTTTGTGTACTTTAGGAGGGGAGAACAGATACAGTGGGAGAGGACACAAAGGACGTGTGCATGGATGTTGTAGAGGTGTCTGCCAGTGAGGTGTGTGTTCTGCTTGGTGTTGTGATGGTGCAGGTAGTGGATTATGATCTAGTGCATGCAGGTGTGAATGTGGATGTAACTGGGTTGGAGTTGGAGGAGGAGGAGGGGGAGACAGTGGAAATAATGGATGTTGTTGTGTCTGCAACTGGATGGTGTTTGCGTGAGTTCCTGTGCGATGAAGTGTGGTGCTTGTGTTTGCCTGTGACACTCTTGGGTGTTGTGCTGTGTGCATGCTCCTCTGGCTGTGTGCTTGGTATGGGCTGGGGTTGAGGAGAATGGGACTGTGAAGTGGTAGTTGGAGGGGGATGGTAGAAACAGGGTCAATGGCTGCCATCCGAGAGGAGGCCAGAGCATGTATCGATCTCTGTTGGGCCACCAATCCAGTGTCAATAGCCTCCTTACTCAGGGCAGCAGGGCTCACTGGGGCAGGGCCTGAGGTGCCTGGGGCGAAGGGAATGCCCACCCTCCTGGGTGAGTGGGCACGGACAACTTGCTGAGGGGCTGCTGGGAGGGCGGTGCTGGTACGGATGTGGTGGCTGTACCTGTAGCTGGGGTGGTCACAGAAGTGTCCGCCACCACCAGGGAGCTTCCATTGGAGGAAGTATCTGTGTCTGAATTGGGTCCTCCAGTCTCTGCCGTGGAGCTCCCCTCCCCTTCCGTCCCACTGGCACTCTCAGCACCGGTGGACTCTGCCTCCTGGGTCCTGTGGGATGCAGATCTCTCAGTCACTGGTGCCTCTGCTTCTCCGCCAGATGATGCTAATGCACATAAGGGCAGGAGGACAAAACAAGAAAGGGGGGAAGAGAGACAAAGGATACACTGGGTCAGTGGCTGCACCAACACCACCATTGGCATACACAGCACCCTCACACACAGGGAACAGGCCTACACACTATGCATTGCACCACCGCTGATATTGCTAGCCACCAAGGCATAAGGAGGGGCACACACCACCAACTGCAGCACACCTTGGACCCACACAGCCCTGAGCAGTAGTGGATGCTTACAGGCTAGGTAGGCAGGATTGTCCCTTCAGAACCCTAGCTACCAGAGGACCTACGCTGCTATGTCAGGCCTGGCCTAGGGGCACCCACTAACACACATCCACCACCCAGATACCACCCTACCAGCTGTAAGTTGTAATGATAGCCACTGTACTCACCCCCTTGTGGCTGCTGTGATGCCCTCAAGCACCCATCTAGCTCGAGATAGGCCACCACCAGTATGCGGGCCATCGGGGTCAGGGTTCGACGGGCACCCCTTCCTTGTTGGTAGGCCATTCCCAGCTGGGCCTCCGCCATTTTCTGTGCCCGGAGTCTCAGGTCATCCCACCATTTGCGACTGTGGGTGCTCTGCTTGCCATAGACCCCTGGGTTTGGATGTCCTTGGCGATGGCACACCATATACCCTTCTTCTGATGGGCGCTGACCTGCAGAGGCAATACACACAAGAAAACACCATTAGGCAAACAGTCCAGCCAGTTACACATATGGCCCACCATACCTGTTTCCATCACCATAGCCCAGCAAACAACGTGTACACCGCAAAGAGGACATCCACCCACCCCCTTACAGGAGGCCTTCACACACACAATTCCACGCATTCATGCCACATGCATCGTGCCCACAGTCTACTCACCTGTTGGTCTGGAGGCCCATACAGCAGTCTGTACTGAGGTAGAACCCCATCCACCATTCTCTCCAACTCCTCCGAAGTAAGGGTTGCGGTCCTTTCCCCGGTCACACGGGCCATGGTAGGTTCCAGACACAGGTCACATCAGCACATGGAGTGTAGGTCCTCTCCTATTGAAGGTCAGATGGCAAATGAGGAATCAGATAGGTCTATACCATCCCCGCCGGTGTAGATCACCATTGGCCACTGTAACCCATAGGGCCCAATATGAACCAATGAGGAATTGCACAGCAGTTCCCGACTGCCTCCTGCCACGGCACACAACGTCTGCGGAATTACCTCACTTCCACCTGTCCTTCCACACAGGACAGGAGGACGCCATTTTGGAGGGGGCAGCCCTATGGATTCATGCTGCGTCACAGGAGAAATAGGCACCTACTTCACAATTCACACTGACCCATTACAAGTTTACAGAATGCAAACTGCTGTTGTGGCTCCAAGTTTCAGTTTGTGACAGCCTCCTCACTCTTGTGTCCCTTAGATACCTACTGCTGCGGATGAATAGGAGATGGAGACATACCCTCGTGTACAGACCCCTGGTGGATTGGCTACACTGGAGGACAGGCACATTATACTCACTTATAGACTGGACAGGGCCACAATCACGGAGCTGTGTGCCCAATTGGAGCCTGACCTGATATCTGCTATCTGTCAGCCCACTGGGATCCCCCCTTTTGTGCAAGTGCTAGCTATACTCCATTTCCTGGTAAGTGGTTCTTTCCAAGTGACAGTGGGCTTGGCAGCAGGAATGTCACAGCCAATGTTTTCAATCGTGCTGACAAGAGTGTTGTCTGCCCTGATAAAACACATGTGCAGCTACATTGTTTTCCCCCATGTTGAGCATTTGGCCACACTGAAGGCCGAGTTTTATGCAATGGGACATATCCCCAACATAATTGGGGTGATTGATGGAACACATATTGCATTTGTCTCCCCGCCAGAAGGAACAGGTGTTCAAGAATCGTAAGAGTTTCCACTCCATGAATGTTCAGATGGTGTGCTTGCCGGACCAGTAAATCTCCCACGTCAATGCTAAGTATCCTGGGTCGGTGCATGATGCCTTTGTCCTGAGGAATAGCAGCATCCCAAATGTGATTGCCCAACTATAGAGGTAGAGGGTGTGGCTAAAAGGTGAGCCTTGGTCCCCACCCAGTGTATGTTAGTGTATGCGTCTGGTGGTAACCTCATAGGATAGTGTGTGGCTAAATGTTGTCCCTCTATACTTGCAGGTGACTCTGGTTATCTAAACCTATCATGGCTGCTGACTCCTGTGAGGAATGCCAGGACAAGGGCATAAGAACGTTATAATGAGGCACATGGGCGAACCAGAAGGATAATTGAAAGGACCTTTGACCTCCTGAAGGCCAAGTTCCGGTGCCTCCATCTAACAGGCGGATCCCTGTGCTACTCACCCAAGAAGGTCTGCCAGATAGTAGTGGTATGCTGCATGTTGCACAACATGGCCCTCTGACGCCATGCCCCTTTTCTGCAGGAGGAGGAGACTGGGGATGCCCCTGTGGCAGCAGTAGACCCTGTGGACAGTGAGGATGAGGATGAGGACAACAGAACATCAGTTATACGACAGTTCATCCAACGACACACAGGTAGGACAGTGTAACTTTACATTTCAATGACTTTGGTTGTAATCTGTGTGGCAATGGTATGCTGATATTTCCCACTTGTATGCCCACTTACTGTTCCCTCTGGCAATTCATTTTGCAGATGTTGGTGAATTTACATATACTCCTGGTGTGATCACTACAACCAGCTGCAGGTCATTAATCTAGACTCATCATATGTACAGTTAATTTGCAACGTTTGTACCTGTTTCAAAGAATACATATTTGATATACATGACATATTCCAAATAGATTTCATTCAAAGGGTGTTTATTGAAGTGCTATCATATAGGGGGAAAGTGCAATGGGATGGGGTGATGATGGAGGAAAGTCCAGGGTATTGTTCCAGTCTGTTTGTAGCACAAGTGCATTGTCCAAGGGGACATAGGAAGGGGAGCAATGGCAGTTCAAGGTGGACAGGGTGACTGAGTGGGACACAAGGGTGACAATCAGGAGGGTCTCATTTCCTGGCGGTGTCTTGGCAAGTGTCTCTGGCTTCTGTCTAGATCGCAGGTAACGTTTGTGATGTGGTTCACCTTCTGCAGGGGGAGGGGTGCTGGTGGCCTGTGAGTCCTGTGGAGGGGCCTCCTGGCCACTGGTGGCAGCAGAAGTGGAAGGCTGTTCAGATGTCTAGCTAGTGGCAGGGGCCCACTGGTGTGAGTGAGACTGCCTCCCTCATAATGTTGGCCATGTCTGCCAGCACCCCTGCAATGAAAATCTGGGTGTTGTTGATGGCCTGCAAGTCCTCCCTGATCCTCTAGTACTGTCCCTCCAGCAGCAGTCTGTTCTCCTGCACATTGTTCAGGCTCTGGCCCATCATGTCCTGAGAATGTTGATAGGCTCCCAGGATCTCAGACAGTGCCTCCTGGAGAGTTGGTTCCCTGGGCCTGTCCTCCCCCTGGCGCACAGCAGTCCTCCCACTTTCCCTGTTGGCCTGTGCCTGTGTCTCCTGAACTGTGTGCCCACTGCTACTGACCCCAGGTCCCTGATTGTCTTCTGTGTGAGATGTGGCCTGGGGTCCCTGTAGAGGTGGACACACTGCTGATTGACGTGTCCTGGGGACAGAGGTGTGGGTGCTGTGGTGGTGTTTCCAGATGGGGGAGGCTCGGTGGTGGTGTGTGACTGGGTTTGGGTAACCAGCTGTCCAGTGGTCCCTGATGGGCCAGGTAGCTCGTCCAGATCCTGAAGACCATAGTTACTGTCATCACTGTCGGCCTCTTATGTTGGGGGATTGGATTGTGCTGGCACCTCCTCTCTGCTGTAATTTGGCTGGGGTACCTGTGGGGATGTAAATGATGTGTTATGGTTTTTGTGTATGACATATTGTACATCCCTGGCTTCCCCTCTATGGTTGTATTTGCCCTGGCAGCTTTCACTTGTGTATGTTAGTGTATGGTGGGATAGTTAGTTCTCTATGGTGTGCATGCTTTAGTGATGAGTGTCCATGCAGAGCTGTGAGGGATGCCCATACATTGGTACAGCATGCAGGGCTTTGCATTGAGATGAGTGAGATGTGATGGTAGAGTGTGTGGGATGTAGTGGAGTGATGGGAGTGAGGGTGAAGGTATGTGATGGCATGTGGGTAGGGGGGTGATATTAGTTGAAAGATGACTTATCAGAATCCAGTTCTTCTCCGACTCCATCCAGGTCCTCAGGATGCAATATTGCCAAGTCTTGCTCCTCCCATGCTGTGAGTTGTGGGGAAGAGGTGGGGCTCCACCGCCAGTCCTCTGGATAGCAAGCTGGTTCTTGCTGCTATGGAACATACCTTCACCCGTAGGTCGTTCCACCTCTTCCTGATGTCATCCCTAGTTCTGGGGTGATGTCCCACGGCGTTGACCATGTCCACGATTCTCCGCCAAAGCTCCCTCTTCCTGGTTATTGTTAACTGCTGCACCTGTGCTCCAAATAGCTGTGGCTCTACCCTGACAATTTCCTTCAGAATGACCCTTAGCTCCTCCTCTGTGAAACAGGGCTGTCTTTGTGGTGCCATAGGTGTTATGTGTGGTGTGTTGGTGAGGGTGTGTTGGGTAATGTATTGTGGCTTGTGTTGTGGAGTGCGTGAGTGGTGTATAGGTGTGAGTAGTGTGTGGCTCTAGTTGTGTCAGTCGTCTTGGTGTCTCTCTGTTGGCAATGCTTTGTAATTGCAAAGGATTGTGGGTAATGTGGGTGTGTGTTTTATAGTGGTGTGGGTGTGTGGGTGTGGTGTGTGCATGTGTCACATGTGTGTTGTTTGAATTGTCCAATGTGATGTTGTTTTGTATGTGGGTGTCCTTTGTGAGTGTCGTTAAATGTCCGCTGTGGTGATGTATGGGTCATAATGTGATGGGCGTTGTTCTGCTAGCGTAACAGTGTGGGTTTTGATACCGCCACTTTATCACTGACCTTTGGACTGGCGGATTTGTGTATGTGGCTGAGTTCTGTCGGATTGGTGTGTGTGTGTCATAATATGGTGAACGGATATCCACTGCTGCGGCGGTAAGTTGGCGGCAGTCAGCGTGGTGGTGAGTGGGATTTACAGCCATTGTCATAATGGAGGCCTAAGTGTCTCAAATTGTGCAGGTCTTGGAGGCAGCTTGGAGAACAGTACATTAGTCTCCTCAAATTGTCTAATACTATCAAATTAAATGTTCTATATGAGGAAAAGCAAATGCACCCCCTTTCTCTGCCATTTTACACCATTGTTCAAGCCACATGCATGTAGAAACTCCTTTTAGTGATGCCACATGATAAACCGGGGTTCCTTCGGGTGGGGCATCTTCACCCTCTCTAACTGGAATAAACACATCTCCTCCTAATGCACTTCTTAATGCATAAAATTTTTTCATTTTGCACAAATTCAATTGGCCACAATGATTTGCAATCAAATCAGGAAGTAATTTCAATCCCACAATCCTTTTTGCAAGCTTTTCTCAACCAATAACAACACAATACTGTCCACCAAAGCCAGTATTGTTTCACACTACCCGACCTATACCAGCACAGAACAAAATTACATCACACTCACTTTTCTCAGCAACTGCAATTGCTTCTCAATTGTCTCTCACACAATCGCTCAGTCACACCTAATGCAAAATATTGCGAGCAAAAACCAACAACCTGTTTCTTATTTCGGGTAGGAACTCAAAGACTTGTGAAAGCTGTTACGGGCTACACTTCTGACTGTAGCTTTCACAATTACACAGTGAGTGAAACTTGACCAACAATTTTCACTTCAGTTGATAGAGATCCTCCGTAGGTTTTTAGGATTCACTGTGAACATACCATGGTTTTTAGTTTCCTGTAAAATATTTTGGGTGAAGAAGCCCAGACAAATTGCCACATAATTCACTTTACTTTAATGCTGCTGCAGAAGAACTGCAAGCTGGGGGTACAGAAGCGGTGGCTGACGAGGCGGCAGGCAGGCAGAGGCTAGTTGCAATAAAAAGTCTAGAAGACACGGAAGCAGAAGTGCCGAGCAGAGCAGTGCAGAGCCGATGGAGTCAGCGGTGAGCTGTGAGCGCGGATAGCCTGAGCAGTGCGGGCAGTGCTGCTGCTTGATCTCCTGCCATTTTGGGCTTCATGGACGTCCTCACCAGCGGTCCTCAACTTCGGTCCAGGCGGACGCCTCCCCTCCTTTTGGAGGTCTTCGTCCGCGAGTCCAGGTAAGGGAGGAAGGACTGGTGGAAGGACCAGTTGCCGTTGTCATCACAGCCCAGCGAGGAGTGGCGACTCTAGGAGCCGTGCAGCGCTCAGCCATCTGGAGAGAGTCACCTGGAAAGCTCAAGAGGGCCCAGAGGTCCAGCAGCCTGGAGTAGCGGCACAGAGCAGCACGGGTGGCGTGGCGACACACTGAAGTACGGAGGCAAAGTGTACAGCACATAAGTGGAGAGGTTCGGTGACGAAAGCAGAGAATAACCCCAAAATAAACCTTAAAACCAACCTCAAACTTCAAAGCGGAGAACTGTAAAAATACATTTGTTTCAGCCAACAGCCCCCAGTCTGCATTACTAGCACCACCATTGCAATTGCCTGCTCTGTCAGCACCAGTATTGGCCCGCATACCAGCATAGCCCTCAGCGTTGCATCGGCATCAGCCATCCGAGTGGTCAGGTGAAGCAAGCGCAATAGCCATAGCTGGCTATCGCAGAGTACGAGCTCCAGGGCCCTGTGGAAGCGGTCCGGCTAGGTCTGGATGCAGTTTGCAGGGCATCTAGCAAGCCCTGCTTGCCCTCCCGACTTCACTCCCATCTCAACTCCTCTGGGACACCAGAATATGAACGTGCCATGAAAGGCACAGTCAGATCCATAAATCAAGGGAGATACCTGATAATTTCTAATATTTGGTGTATAACCTAACAACTGGAGAGCAGACTTGAACAAATTTGAACAGGGCAAGAACAGAATATTAGTATAAACTAACTTATGGTACACGGCTGGACAGCTGAAGGCCCACAGAGTGGATTATATTGCCCATTCACCAGACAAACTAATTAATTAGGAAAAAGGAGCATGAGGTCAGGCAAAGCACGAAACAACACTATTAACAACGCCACCAATCAAACTAAGAGAAAAAGGAAAAGAGATCAGGCCTCTGATGAGGTAAGTGCAAAAAGGAGAGTGAGCAGTGACTTAGACTGCCTCAGCCCATTCAGGGCACAGGGCACAATCAATAAATCTGGCAAGGGTCCGGCAGAGCAAAATAACAGCATGGGAAAAAAGAGCAGGAGAGAGACAGATCTGTGGGAAAATGGGTCTCCCCAGGAGGAGGGAGCATAGCATGATGTTGTACTCAATTACCATAAGAAAGCCGATTACTATCCTGTTACAAGCATCAATGGTGAATGTAAGAGGGACGCACTGGTCACAACCCATCAAAGCTCAAGGGGTAGTCTATCATTCGTTCAGGTCCTGCAAATCAAAGGAGGGCCTGTAAAGAAGGCCACGGAAGAGTCATCGCCTCCACCTCCCCTCTCACCAACCTTCGGTGGGAGGCGTTTCATCTGTGGCCCCAATTGACTCAATCCCCTTGTTAGGAGCCCTTCATACCCCCAAGCAAGCAAAAATCATGAGAAACAAATGTATAGATCCTGATAATCCCCACTGAACATCCAGCCCAGTTAACCTATCCATTCCTGACTCAGAGATGGTAGCAACTGCTGCAATCTTAGAACAAGAGTCCCCCCAAGATGGCTTAATGAGCTTCAGCCCCGAGCTCTACTCCTTTCTGACGTACAGGTGTGGAGGCAATGAGCAAAAGCCTCCAGAGACAAAACTGGTTGCCACAGACAGGATGGTAGGAGAGAATTTCCCACAGAAATAAATATTCAATGTAAGAACTGCTGAGGGAGGTCAAAGGGGTGACCACAAGGGTAATTCACAACACCAGGTGGTAACCAGTGGGAATGAAATGTGGGCCGCAATCCTGAACTCAATGCAGGCAACAGTAATGGCCCTTCAGTTTCACCAGGGCGATCTGTTAAACACACTGGCGGTATTTGTCTCCGGAATAGGTTGCAAGCTGGAAGAACTAAACGCTCTGATAACAAGGGCCCAAGATAAACACTTCAATGATTTTACCATCTGCTTATGCAAAGAGGTGGTAGATAGATTATCCCAACTGCCGCTAATTCTGGAAGGAATACTAGAAGAAGTTCAAACCGCCCACAAAGAGGAATGCACACACATCATCCTGCTTGCCTCGATGCTGACATCTGCTCTCCTCGTGGAGACATCAGGGGGCAGGCCCCATATCCCCAAGGAGCCCCATCCTTGATCGCAGCAGAGTAAAGGTACAGAAGGTAATGTAACGGCAAATTTCAGCATGGAGGTCTCTGAGGCACCAGCACACTTATTAGCTGCTATCAATTCTGGGAATTCTGAGAATCCCACAACCTGGAAAATAACAAAAAGAGAATGAAAACATGCAAGAAAGGGCAGAAAGTCGGCCAGGTCTCTCTATCTAATTACAACAAAGGCCACTGAGATTACCCCTATAGAATTAAGAAAAGAGGACACAGCCCTAAGTGGAAGGCAAAATAAGGATAGTACTCCTCATGTGAACTCAAATGTTATCTTGAATGTAGCAGCAAAGAACGCCCCCGATTTAGAAGTCATTACTCCGACATTTAGGACTCAGTTAGAATACCATCCTTCCACATTAACCAGTGACACCACGGAGGAAAGAGGAAGTACCTTTAGGGGTCAGCAGAGGATAACGCCAAAAAACAGTATAACAGGAGAGACCAGCCTGCTAAGTCCAACCAATAAAAGCAGCATGAGAAATGATCAACCTGCTTCATAGGAGCGAAACTGGTCAATGCAACAACGCATGAACAGTCACGAGCTGAACCATCAGCTGCTTTGGATCCCAGAATTTACCTCAAGATCCCCCTCAAATGTACTTAACCATTCTACCATCTCAAAACTCATAAAAGCACTTCCAGACCTCCAACATGTGTCCACAGAAGACACTGCTGCTATAAAATTCATCCAAGCAAGAGGCAACCAGCTTACTGACCCAACGCTCATTATCTTCTCAGGGCATGATCTCCCGAAACAAATTCTGGAGAGGGAGGACCATTTGAGAGCCTGGGGTATTGAGGTGGGTATGTATCAAGGTGAGAGATATCCGCACCCGTTATCACAAAATCATCACTCCAACAAGTCCAAAGGTGCATGGTCGGTCCTGCGTGGAGCACACACTACCCTTAATTTAAGTGAAGCCACTGAAGGAAAGACTAGCAAAAGGGCAGCAGCTCAGTCCCCTTTAAGAATTCAAATATGGAACATTGTACAGAGCACATTTGCACAAACGTTTTTCACTACATTCCCTTTCACTGCGCCATCACTATAGGAGCACCATAAGGATTGAATTCAAAATCAAGAATGACTGTGTTTTTTAGTAAAGATATAATAAAATATGTATTGTTGACAAAATTTGCACATGTTTGAACAATGTTTAAAACTTGTTTATCAGGAAAACAAGGGTTTTACTTCCCCCTGTAGGACCACTGTTTAATTACTTAATATAACAGAGGAAGCATGGGTGGACCACATCAAGTCACATCTAAGGGAGCTGCCCACTGGAGAAGCAGTGTTAACTTAGGGGGAGTCCAACACTTGGGAAGTCGACACCTTGAATACCTTGACAATCACAGCGTTAGAGACAATATAAATCATTGGGAGGTCGCAAACTGATTGCGCGCCTGGGTCCAACTGTCTACTGCAAGCTCTGTTTAAACAAGCAACAGAAAGATGGGCAGATTTCTTGGCTACAATGTTCAATCATGTGCTTACAACTGGGGTTGTGCCAGCAAGTTGGAAGGGCTCAATAATCGACCCCTTATGTAAGGGAGGGAAGGCTGCCTCTCCAAGCAATTATAGACTAATTGCCCTTCTGGATTTTGACCTCAAGTATTTTTCGGTATGCTTGCTGCAACATTTAGGGGCATGGATTGCAGATAATAAAATATTTCCCATAAATCAAGGTGGATTTACCAAGAACCAGGGAACGTTAACAAACCTTATGGCACTGGGACTGACTATCAACAGAGCAAAGGCGACTGGGTCCCCCACATATCTGTGTTTTGTTGATTTTAAAGCTGCCTTTAATTGCGTCCCCTGCTGTAAACTGTGGGCAAAGCTACAGCAATGGGGGCTGCCATCAACTATTTTAAATGCCATTCAATTGAATTATTCTGATAAGTGGGTGAAGGTTCAACTTGGGGGAGGCTCATATCTATCTAGGGCAGTTAAAACAACAGTTGGATTAAATAAGGCTGTGTTTTGGCTCAAATTATTTTCAATCTGTACATAGTAGACCTTTCTACCAAGTTAAATAATCAGTCAGCCCACTCCCCCTCTCTTGGTGGTCAACAATTATCCAACATGCTATACGCAGATGACCTGATATAGCTTAGTAATACTAAAGATGGCACGCAAAAACTGCTGAATAATCTAGAAGTATTTGCTAGAATAAATGAATTAGAAATAAATCAAAGTAAAACCAAAATGATTGCCCTTAACTGCAGACCCTTTAGCAAACCAAGTGGTATCTGAATGGGAAGACCATAGAGGAAGTAACCTCGTACGTTATATGTCGAACCACGGGTGCTTGAAACACCCGTGGCTCAACAACGAGGTCGGAACAACAACCTCGTTCTAATCACCAATGCCTTTACCACAAATGCGTTTACAACGATTTTACCACAGTAAACTAATTCCTTGTAAAGGCATTAGCGATCAGCATGCACAGTTCCAGCATGCTTCCCCCCTATCCCCCCACCCCCAAAAATTACTGCGACCCCCCATCCCCACAACTACTCCAACCCCCACCCCCAAAATTACCAGAACCCCAACCCCCTCCTCTAAACCACCCCTTAAACCTAAACCCTGACCCACCTCCCCCCTAAACCCTAATCATCCCCAGCCCCCACCCCCCCAAAAACTAAAAATACCCTGAATCCCCACCCCGCCCTTAAAACCTAAACACCCCAACCCCCCAACCCACCCCTTAAACCTAACACCTGACCCCCCTCACCTCTAAACCCTAATCACCCCCAGCCCCCCAGCCCACCCCAAAAACTAAAAATACCCTGAGGCTCCACCCCACCCCTAAAACCTAAACACCCCAACCCACCCCTTAAACCTAAACCCTGCCCCCCCAAAACCCTAATCACCCTGAGCCCCCCACCCCCGAAAAAAAACAACCCCAGTCCCAGTCCAACTTATCTCCTCCTTCACTGCATCGACTCCGACTCCCTTCTTCTGTACCTTAACCACGCATGTAGGTGGTTCAGACATGCGTGGTTAAGGTACCAAAACCTGGAAGTCGTGGAAAAGGAAAGCGTTTTTTTGCTTTCGTTTTTCACAACTTCGTGGTTTTGGAGTCGTTCTTCCGGGTGTATGGGTGTGGGTTTCCATGCGGGTAGGGGGGTGGGGAGGTCCTACCACCTTTGGGGGGTGGTAGGGGGGTCGTGGGTGTTGGGGGAGGACTCAGGGGAGGGGAGGGGGGAAGAGGAAACCCCAATCAGTGCCAGAGAATGAATTTCCTGGCACTGATAATGTCTACCGCCATAGATTTTGTGGTGGTACAAAACCTGACGAAATCCATGGCGGTATGCGGGGTCCTGATACCGCCAGTGGTCTAGTGACACCCGCGGGGCTGGAGACTGAAGTCTCCAGCCCAGCAGTCGTTACCACCCTGGCGGTCGGTGTGTTAAAGTGGCGGTTTTGGATGGCGGTAACCGCCATGGTCAAAATCCCATTTTTTTATCGCCCGCCTGTTGGCGGACACCGACCGCCAGGGTTGTAATGAGGGCCTAAGACTTATACTTGTAGTCGGAGCTAAGTGGGGTTAACCTGCCCAGTGCACTAATTATGTTCAGTTTTATTTGCATATTTAATGTTTCATTGTACTAATAATGTTTTGCGTAATTTTATGTGGAAGAAATGTATGTTTTTTATTAACTAATAAAATAAATATTAATCATCATCACTATATACAAACCAAGAACTCACATTCATTCAAAGAAAAGCTATTGGCACCGTTAACAACATCTCATGACAAGTACGTCACTGCAGACAATAAATTAACCAAGTGTCTTTCACTTGTGTGTTATCCCGGAATCTTAGGCCACGATGGACCCGTCAACAACAACAACCACAGACATTTTTAAGCACAAAGCACCACAATCACTTTGAGTACTAACTCTTCACAACATCACACTTCACCACAATCTTAGAGCCAAAAGCATTGCAAGCCCAAAATCCTAAATATACACAAGCAACATGTCACTTGTAGGTACAACACTGGAACTTCATCAGTCTCTGGAATGGACCATGGGATGAATTACAGGGTGGGCACATTTTTGGGACTGAGCAATAACATGGGATCAATCCTAACTCCCTAACACTAAAAAAAGATATGGTTTCCACTCTTATGGGATGAAACCATCAGTCTGCTACGAGATCAGTGTATGCATTTTTTATCCTTCGCAGGACTCAAATGCTCACTGAGGTCGAAGGACCTTTGGACCCAGAAAGAAGTGGGGTGAACCACAAACAATAGTCACAATGCCCAAACAATTTAGACACCATGACCAATGTGGCCACGAAAGGAAAACACCAATCAGGAATAAAATTAAAAGATTTATTACAAACACAAGCTTAAAGTCAAGTAGGCAATGGGCAAAGCCAAATTATAAAGATACATGTGATAACACAGGGCTGATTGCAGATGCTCCCTAACATCTTGCTCCCATTTTTCAGTTTTAGCTGGTATTTTCCTGACTTTGATGGTGCCCTGGGTACTGCTAACCAGTCCCAGGGCTTGCGCTCTGTATAAAATGAGTATGTAAATTAGGCTAATTAAATTGGCTATGTCATCCTTACCTATAAGTTTGTTGTATATGGTAGGGCATGTAGGTTTAGGGACCCCAGCATAGGTAGTGCACCCATAGATGCACTGCTGAGGTTACCAGGGCTATTTTAATGGCAGGCCTGCCTTGCTGGCTGCTTTTAAATTAAAGTTAAATGGAAATTTGACTTTCGCATTAAAAGTACTTCCAAAGTTTTAAACAATCTTATTTTTGCATATAAGTCACCCCTAAGGTATACCCTATGTGCCCCTAGGGTTGGGTGCCATGTAACTATAAGGAGGGACGTCATAAAATTAGTTTTATAAGCCCTAGTGGGGTAAAACAGCCAAATTCGGTTTCCCTCACTGTAGTGAATGGCCTCCATAGGCTGAAATGTGTAGACTTTATTCAAGTTAACAAAGTCCCCTTAAATATCAGATACCTCGAGTTTGGTATCAAATTAATTGTTATAATAAATCTCACAACTTACAATTGTTGGATATAATATAACTAGTTCAGGTAAAGAGTTTTGAACTCTACCTAAAAAGTTGCCAACTTCAGCTCTGTAGTGCCCTTCTCTGATTGGCCAGCCTCTAGCAGCCTGGCCAGGCTGCATTGATGAGGTGTGAAGTGGCCTGGGCTGTCCACAAAAGATGTGGCTGGGGGAGGGGAACTACCTCAGCAGATGGGGAAGCAGGAAGGGGGAGGCCTGCCAAACTGGTCATCAAAGGCAGTGAAGCACATTTGCAGCAACCCAGCACCTCCCTCACATCCTGCAACGCCAGACAATTAGGTACCCTCTTGATCAGATTAGGAGAGGACACTAGAGAGGTGTATTTAGGATTTTTAGCCACACCAGTGGGTGGGCTCAGCCAGATGTAACCTCTAAAAATCAGTTTCAGCCATGATGGATTTTTTGAAGGATGTTGCCCCCTGGGATTGAGTTTTGCCACACAAGTGGTCATCACAGGGGGAAGGACCCCGCGTCTGACTGGAGAACCAGGACCCCCCTGTTTTCTACTCAGGAGCAAGGATAAATGTGGCAGAGCTGCACCCACACTTCAGATCCCTACCAGATCCCTACAAGGAAGAATATCAGAAGAAGAAGGACTGCCCTGCTGGACCCTTGGCCTGCACGAGGACACTGCACTCTGAAGGACAGCAACAGCTGCACACTTGGGCGTCACCACAAGAAAGACTTTGCCTGGCTTCAACTGGTTCAAGGAGGGATTCCCTATCTGCTACAGGTGAAAATTTGCTAACCTGTGTCGCCTGCATCAAAACCTGAAGAAAGTGACCAGCTGACCACTGTCCAGTGGCAATTTGGAGTTTGAGACAGGTGCATTCTGGGATTTGTAGTCCACACCCTGTGGAGCAACTCAGAGCTTCTGGAACCTTGGGGTGAGCTGTGCACTCCAAAAAAGACCTTAAAAGACCTTCTGGAAGAAGATCCAGAAGTTTGGAGAAGATTGGAGAACTTTTGGGAAAAAGCTCCATAGAGGGACCTATCTGCCGCAGCAACTCTAGCTGGCTTGCCTGAACCATGACCCGGCCTGACTTGCAGGTTCGTCCTGCTGAAGAAAATCTCAGAAAAAGTGACACGTCCGAACGTAGAAAGTTGACCAGGACCTCCTGAACAGTGAATCTGAAGAGGGCTCCAGGGACGTTGGATCAAGATTCAGGTTTGCCCTGGTGGAAGGATTTTCATCTTGAAAAATCGTCTAATTCCGAAATGCAGAAATCTTCACTGTGGGCTCCCATGATGCACATTCAAGGAAGGGCTTTAGGGTGGTCGGATCGGACAGGTGACTTCGTCCCACTGAAGAAAACGACTATGATGGTAAACTTTTGACCGAGGCCTCCTGCTTGCTGTAGCCGAGCAGGGATCCATCACGGTCGGCCTTAAACTTTGACTTTGCTCTGGTCGATGTGCAACCAGATTACCAGGTTGGCGCTTTTTGTTTCTAAGCGCTAAAAAAAACTGATTCTTTAAAAATTCAAATCTCCGGTTCCCCTCAACCGATTTTATTTGTTTTGGTGTCATTTTAAAGATAAAAATATACTCTACTTTTATAAATTGGTGTTGGATTTTTACTTATTTACTGTTTGTAATTTGTAAATGCTTTACACTCTAGATTCCTAAATTAAGCCTTGTTGCTCGTTGCCAAGCTACCAAGCGTTGAGCTGGATTTAATTTATTGAGACCTAACTGGACCTCAGTGGAGGTTAGTGGCCTATTGCTAAGTGTAGGTACTTACCTGCCCTTACCAATAATCCACTTTCCAACAATACATATTCACCAATGGTTGCCCAAGGCGCTGAAATAATTCAGGAAAACTAACATTAATAAAACTAGGCATTCAAGAAGAAGAATACATAATGTCAATAAGAATATCTGAGATAGAAATATTACTCGCTGTTCAGATATTACAGTCATTAGTCAATTCAAAATTTACTAGTTGGTAATCTTTGGATGGGCACAGGTCAACCCTTCAACTAACCAAATCAGGGAAATACACGTGTGGGGAGAAACACAAGCAGGCAAAATACAAAAAGTACAAAAAAGACAAAAATAATTTGGACAAATATAATCTTGGAATGCAGGTCACTAACTAAGTCACTAACTAAGTTTGGCAAAAGATAAGTAAAAAGTGAAAGTGTTAGCATATCAGAAGTTAAGATACGAGCCTTCTGAAGGGGCAAATAAAAGAATGTCTAAATCCAAAAAGGGCATTTCAGGGGTAAGGGCAAATGACAGAGATATACCTCTCCAAGCATACAGTATTCAGGGAATCTCCATCAGCAAGACATCCAAACCCGCAAGCATCTGGAGAACATCTGCAATCTGCAAAGGTCTGCTCAGGACTGCTCAAGAAATTTCTGTAGACTGACCATTGTTCAAATGTCCATTGATATTTCAAATTATATAAATCAATTTGATTCGCCAAAGGTGTCAGTTCATATTACGTTGAATAAACATCAACCAATCAGAAATAGTCAGAAGTCTCCAAATTGAAGCAAGCACATCTCTTCCCAAGTATGTCATGGGGACATCTCCTTTCCATGTGACTCCAAGCAGGTTTGAAACAAATGTATACGATCTCAGTCCATGTTCCTGCAATGTAATGTTTCAAAGGACAAATAGGTAAATTTCTCCATGTTTAAACAATGGATCTATTACAAAGGACTTTGCTTCTCACCTGAACTAAATCTTAAAGAAGACTTCACGTTATGGAAAGATTAATTTAACAGTTTAACATGACTTCAAAATACAAGCTCTGTAGGTCCAACTTATGCTAACACAAAGGAAAAATATCAAATGTATTTAATTAATACTTTTTAGTAAACCACATATAATATGCAAACATAAATTCAACATTAATATTATTTCAGAAGTATAAGTAATACATTTTATTTCAAATGAAAAAGCTTTGTAATTGCATTCCAGTAAGTATAACAGAGAAGTGCATTTCTCTCATGTAAGCATTTTCAAACTCATTAATGTTTCATTAATGACACGTAGTTCAATATTGTTTTTATATGCATTGTTAGTTTAGAGTTGAAATTACATTTTATCATCAGTTTTAACCTTCTGATATGTGATTAAATTCAAAAGGCACCTAAGTCGATCTTTGAAATACAAACAATTGCACATTTAAAATGAGATGTCAGTGCAGTTTTTTTCTTTCTTTCTTTCACTTTCATAAACTTAAACTTGCCACGTTCAGAAGACTTTTGTGACACAAGGGACAGCACTAAAATGTAATCTCTACCACTTGCAATTTGCAATTGATACGGATTCACAATTTCTGAATCAGTTTTCTAAAATTTATAATTATGAATCATTAATTGTCTACATGAAAAGTACATAATTCATATATTCAATATTTCTATTGTGCGAAAAGGAGTTTGCCACCATTTAGAAAGGATAAACATCCTTTTCGCACATCAGTACCCTAGGGGAGATGTATGAATCCTTTTTGTTTGTGAAAACTGACCAAATTGCAGAATTGGGTCCTTTCTAATTGCAAATAGGCTTTTTATCAACAAAATTACAATGTGGTAACATGTTACTGAATTGCAATTTGAGTTTTTAACAAAATACTGATGAAAATTTGAAAGGTGCGTTTTTAGGGCGTCCCTTCCAAGTATTGAATCAGAATGGTATGTATTAATGTTTTGCAAGATGGATTTGGATGCAAATCATTCATAATTTACTAACTCCAAAGGTGTAGTGGTAAAACAGAAGATCTTTCATAGGAACCTCTTCTGTGATTGTTGACAAAAACATTTTTTAGGAGTAGACAGTAGGCAGTGGTCTTTTTGTTTTTTTTCTATAAATGCATCAAACTTTCCTTTAAGATAACCAATTGCATTAAAAAAATTCTCAATCACAGACATGGTGGTCTGCTGGCCTCAGCAGGCCCCCATCCCTATAATGGCTGTGATTCACGGTGAGTCACAATTTGAGACCCACCTCATTAATATTCATAAGGTGGGTTACATTGAGTGGCAGTTTTTGACATTCAAAAATGGTGGGGCGTATGAGGGTGGTTAAATATCATGCCTCTGCTATTATACGACAACCACCATTGTTTTAATGTTAATGAAAGGTCTGCACATAATGAGCTGCCTTTTGTAATCTGGATTGATGCATTCTCGTCTTCTGGGGCAGGTAAAAAGCCACGAAAATAGCCATGACAAAGTGAATTTTTAGCACACAATGCAATTAAATAAAAAAAAACATTCTTGTCTGTTGCTCATCCTACTTAGCACTGCTGCCAGGTGCCACCTTGGTGCTCTTCTCCTCCTGTCCTGAGTAAGAAGCCATTAACATGAGGATAGCTACGGGAGGCCATTTAACAAACTACAACCTACCCTTTAACAGAATGACAAAGCTATGCATACCACACAGCTTGCAACACACTCCATAAGTGATCTTGGCTGACCCAATGAGTTTATATTTACTAATGAACTCCCTTTGAGCAAGAAACTATCTGGTAAAGTCAGGGATGACTGTAATGTATGGCACATGACTATTAACAACCCCGCACATGAAATCTGAGAGAATGCCACACACTGCACATAAATTAATAAATGTAGATATTTCATCAAACTGTTCAGTGTCATATTTCAAGCTCTTTGCTTCATGTACATTTTGCGGTTCATTACACATCTATTTATGTATCTGAGGTATTTGTAAATCTATATATAGAGTCATAAAACTGATTCAAAGCACTGCACATATATGATACCAAAGGAGGGAGAAAAGATTGGATATATTTAGCAGTCACATTGTTCTAAGGAACAGAAGATAGTAAAGAGATTTTTGGAAATAAGGAGAATTCTATCCATTATAGGCAGGAAGAGAGGAGAAATCATGATTTGTACAAGGTCAACCATTGCAATTTGTGGAGCGGGCACTGACTTGCAAAACTAACTTCAAAGAACCAAAACACTTCACTATTTATAACAAGTAAGCACTTTTAGACAAGCACAGGTGTTGCTCATCAAGGTGTGGGCTTAGTAGTTAACCTGTCAAATCATTGCCAGCTCTGCAACATCTTCAAGCCGCATCAGAGATGTTGGTTGGTTACAGTGTCAATGTGTCTTTCGCCAACATATTCACCAGATGAGCTACCCAGACCTCTCTCACACTGAGGTGCGATCCCTTGTAGAGCAGTACTATACGAGTCTAGCTCTGGGAAATTAATAGGTTGCCACAGCCATTTGTTCCCGTTTCCTAGCCATGGGCTAGGGGTCTCTTCCAGTCATATACAAGAGCCTTTTTCAAAATACCACTTACATAAATAAAACTCTGAGCTGGTCAAGGCACGTTTATACAGCACCTTAATCACAACATACCCTGATCTTAAGCACTAAAACACCAATGTTCCCTAATTCGAGGGTTTCCATTTTATCAAATTCAAAATTCCAATGAGCAGATTGAGGGTACAAATCCTGTGACCTGCAGGTTGCATGCACATCTCAACAAAGTCTGCTCAACTCACAGAGCCACCTTACTTTTATTATGCAACACATAACTACACAACATCAAAAAAACACATTGACATTGGCCTAACAAGCACATATAGCCAGCTGGAAGGAGCTATATGAAGACCACCAAAGACAAAAGAACCCAACCTTCACCCCCCTGCCCCCTGGTCCAGAAGGTACAGAATTGAATGGCACCTATCTGAGGTGAGTGCGGAAGTACAGAGGTGGCTGTGTACCCTTTGTGCAGGAACAACATGACATTTACTGCTCCATCTTCAGAAAATTGTGGGCCTTAAACTCAGCCCGGGGCCTTATCTTGCAGTAGCTCTCAGTGTCCTTCCTCTCACTCTATGCAGACAGAAGTTATCTGTGCATGAAGTGACTGACACCTGGCAGTCCATGGGTGAACTACACAGGCTCCTAATCTCCCCTAGGCCAATCCAGATGCTTCTCTCATGCTGGTAATACTATTACCAGCATGAGAAATGTGTCTGGATTGGTTTGAGCAGGCAAGTTTTGCGCTCACACAGGGACCGAGAGCGTGTGCCTTTTCTTCACCTGGCTGTGCAACACAGCTTGGGTTGGAGAAATCTAAGTGTGCATGTCAGTTTGCCGTTCTAAGACAGCTGGCCAAACCAATATGCACACTTGCCATGCTCACCACTCCTCCTCCCCCTGCTGTAGCTGCTGTTTGGCATCAGGTTAACCCCACCCTACCCAAAGACTGGCTCAACCACTCAGTTGGCTGGGCTGGCAGCATGCATGATGAAAAATGAAATGATAATAAACTTGTTATATTATTATTTTATTTTTCATGGTTTAAATTTGCAATGGGGAGTTGCTCCTCCGTCCTAACCGAGAAGTAGCTGCTGGTGAAATTACAACCCAGTATGAATCAGGTTTTTTTCAACTGATCTAGAAGTGCATAGGTCAGTCCACAAAAACAGAATGGATTCAGTAAAAGTTGCTGCACAATTTGTGAACCTTTAACCAAATCCATTCTTTGTACATTTGGCCCTTAGTTCCTAATTTTGGGTCACTATAATGTGTAAAATATTCAGTTATGAGGTGCCAAAACAAGTACAAGTTTGTTTCGTTTTGAATCCTGTTGTTACAATTGCTGCTTACTTTCACATCTACTCAAATAATACTTCCACCTCAGGACTGGGGGCTTCCAGTTCTGTAAACGTTGGACTAGATTTATCAAGCCTTTGCGTTGCTCTTAAGTCGTGGAAGGTAATTCAGAGTTACACAAAAGCTTATTTGGAATTCTCTAAGTCATGCAAAGCCTGATTTGTATGGCCTTGCCTTACATTTCTTAGTGGTAGGCTTTCAATGTGTGGAGCGAGGATGTTCCGTGCATCCCCCCATGGATTTCACACAATTTAAAATTTACCAAGATTTGTAAAGTTGGATTTGTGTGAAACTGGTACGCTCACCACAGAGAGACGTAACCAGAAGAAATATTTTTTCTTGTTACTTCCTCTTTCTTTTCATGATGACTCCCCATCCCATCTTGCTACCAGAGTTCCTTTGCATTTGGGTATTTGAAAGTAGCTCATTCTGGGAGCCCCACACACGGAAATGAATAGCTACACTTTGTGCAAGTTGTTGCCTTGTGCTATTCTGCACCAGTAAGGCTTTACATGGGTGGAGAGGGTGTTCCCACACATACACCCATGTATTTTGGAGCATTCCCAGCTTTATCAAGAGAAGTAAACCATGGAATGTGTTAAAATTGTACACCTTCCAGTAGTGGAACAAGAAATATATTTATTTTTCCTCGTTGTTTCCTCTTTCTAAGGGTCCTGCGTTCTGCAGCACACTTAGAAAGAGGAAAACGCCTCTAAGGATTGTTTTTGTGAATGAAGGGTTTTCTTCCTTCATAAAAAAAAATCCTTCTTGTAATACAGGCACCCTTGCACCATGGCGCAAGGGTGCCTGCATTGGCTCCAAGAAGCACTTAGTGTGCCAGCACAGTGACAGGGCAGGAATGCGTCATAGCTTAGCAAATATGGTGCATATTTGCCCTCCCTGTTTGACACAGCACAGCCCATCAATTTGTCTTGCTGTGTTGAGATGCTTAACCTGTTGGGTGCCCTGGACGAGCTGGTCTCACCCTCGGCCACAGTTACCATGTGCCGAGGTTGAGACCAGCCTGCCTAGAACACCGCCACAATGGACAATTCAAAATACACACACCTGATACACATACAAACACCACTCCCACACACCCAACACAATATAAAACACACACCCACATCACCCACAAACCCCTACGACCCAAAATCAGAGACGAAGGCGACAGACAGAGAGCACAGCAATAGATAACCCCACCACGCAGAGGCACACAACACCATCACCCATACAACATCCATGCTCAAAACACCCCACACCACCACACATCACCACACTCATCAACACATACACCACCCCACACATCACCTACACCACCCCATGTCACGCCAAAGACACCCCAGGTTTTCCGAGGAGGAGCTCAGGGTCATGGTGGAGGAAATCGTACGGGTAGAGCCACAGCTATTTGGATCACAGGTGCAGCACACCTCCATAGCCAGGAAGATGGAGCTGTGGCGAAGAATCGTCAACAGGGTCAACGCTGTGGGACAGCATCCAAGAAATCGGGAGGACATCAGGAAGAGGTGGTGATACGACCTACGGGGGAAGGTGCGTTCAGTGGTCTCCAGGCACAACATTGCGATTCAGCAGACTGGCGGCAGACCCCCACCTCCTCCCCCATAACTAACAACATGGGAGGAGCAGGTCTTGACCATCATGCATCCATAGGGCCTCGGAGGAGTCGGTGGAGGAATGGACACTGGTAAGTCAAATTTTAACTATCATATCCCCCACCCTACCTGCATGCTATCACACACCCCCATCCTCACCCCCTCCCCTATCACTCCAACTCCTCACTAATGAACTAATAACACAATCCATACATCCCAACACCAAGCCCTGCATGACACAACTAAGCATGGACACCCATCACTAAAGCATGCTCACTGCACATACCCATAACACCCCCCAACTATCATCACACAAGCCCCCACACAGGAATGCTTGCACTGGGGTACACGCACACCCACCCATTGCACACCATGACACACACACATGCAATAATCATGCTCTTATACCCCTGCAGGACCACTACGTAATGTCACCACACAGGAGGGTCCAGACACCTCCACTCCACCCACAGAAGAGGCCCACAGTGACGATAGCAGCTCTGGCCAACTGGATCCAGATGACCAGCCCGGACCATCGTGGGCCTCGGGACAGTCGGTTCCCCTTGCACAGGCACAGCCCAACACTGACCTTCCACCCTCTGGTAACACCAGCACAGCACCCACCCAGCGGGCCCATACCTCTGTACCCAGGACACGTCAATCAGTGTCCACCACTACAGGGAACCCAGGATAACCCACCACCCCAGCAACAACAGGGAACTGTGTGCAGTGGTAATGGGCGCACGGTCCAGGGGACGGAGGCACAGGAACACAGGGGAACTGGGAGGGCTGCTGTGCGACGGGGGTGGACAGGCCAAGGGAACCCACTCTCCACGAGGCCCTCTCCTCCATCATGGGAGCATACCACCGCTCCCAGGAGATGATAGCTATGGTCCTGGACAAGTTTCAGGAGACCCAGCGCATGCAGGACGAACAGTATTTGGGGTTCAGGGAGGAGCTCAGAACCATCAGCTCCGCCCTGGGCACCATCGTAGGGGTGCTGAAGGACATACAAAAGACCATGAGGGACACCGTGGCACTCCAAGGGGCCCCTGACACTAGCCTGGACGATGAACTGCCCACCACTTCCGCCGGCGCTAGTGGACAGGACGCCCCGCCACAGGACCACCACACCAGCACCCCACCCCCTGCAGACGGAGAACCACCCTGCAAGCGGTCCCTGAGATCCAGGAACAGGACAGAGCAAGATGGCAAGACCCCGCCAGGAAATGAGACCACCCTGATTGTCATCCCACTGTCCCACTTTGTTACCCTATCCAGATTGGAACTGCCCCAGCTCCACTTCCTATGCCCATATGGGCAGTGCACCTGTGAGACTAATAGACTGGGCTCTGCCATGGACATTCCTCCACCATCACCCATCACCATTTTACCACCCCTCCAATAATTAGCACTTCAATAAACACCCTTGAACCAAAAAATTATCTGGAGTCAGTCTGTGATTTTTAAATAGTGTATTAGCAATGACAGTGACAAAATCCATTTTCAAATGTAATGCCAACATACCTATGTCACACATCTCAAGTCCATGAAAGATGCAAGCAGATGACACACGTTGGTAACCACACCTGTGAAACCGTAATGGAAATGTACAACTCAGTTACCAAGTACTGCTTAGATACAGGATAGAGGTAGAAGTGTGAAAGTGAATGTAATAGTAAAAAAATTGTTCTCACCTGTGTGTCACTGGAAATATTGCTGTATGACTGACTCCTAGTTGTCTATGTCTTCTTCCTCAGCTTCCTCCTCATCACTGTCCACAGGCTCCACAGCTGCCACAACACCGTCATCTGGACCATCCTCCTGCAGAAAAGGCACCTGGCGTCGCAAAGCAAGATTGTGAAGCATCGAGCAGGCGATGATGATCTGGCACACCTTCCTTGGTGAGTAGAATAGGGTACCACCTGTCATATGGAGGCACCTGAACCTGGCCTTCAGGAGGACGAAGGTGCGTTCGATCACCCTCCTAGTCCGCCCATGGGCCTCATTGTAGCGTTCCTCTGCCCTTGTCCTGGGATTCCTCACTGGGGTCAGTAGCCATGGCAGGTTGGGGTAACCAGAGTCCCCTAATAGCCACACACGGTGCCTCTGGAGTTGACCCATCACATATGGGATGCTGCTATTCCGCAGGATGTAGGCGTCATGCACAGAGCCAGGGAACATAGCATTTACCTGGGAGATGTACTGGTCTGCCAAACATACCATCTGTACATTCATCGAATGATAACTCTTCCGGTTCCTGTACACCTGTTCACTCCTGCGGGGGGGACCAGAGCTACATGGGTGCCATCAATAGCACCTATGATGTTGGGGATATGTCCCAGGGCATAGAAGTCACCTTTTACTATAGCCAAATCCTCCACCTGAGGGAAAACGATGTAGCTCCTCACGTGTTTCAGCAGGGCAGACAACACTCTGGACAACACGTTGGAAAACATAGGCTGGGACATCCCTGATGCTATGGCCACTGTTGTTTGAAATGACCCACTTGCAAGGAAATGGAGCACTGATAGCACCTGCACTTCAGGGGGGAATTCCTGTGGGATGGCGGATTGGTGAGATCAGGTCTGACTCCAACTGGGTACACAGTTCCTGGATTGTAGCACGGTCAAACCTGTAGGTGATGATCAAATGTCGCTCCTCCATTGTCAACAGGTCTACCAGCGATCGGTACACCGGAGGATTCCGCCATCTCCTCAAATGTCCCAGCTGACGGTGCCTAAGAAGGACAACAGCGACCACAGAGTAATCAAATTCTCAGGTATGTACCCACAGCTACACAGAACACGACGCCAAATACAAAACTCTTCCTGTATGTGTGTTGAGTGTAGGCCTAGGTATGTGTGACGCAGTAGTAAATTAAGCCATGTGGGCCCCTGAAATGGCGGCTGCCTGACCTCTAAACTGGGACAATGGGATGTGAGGTATCTGCGCTGGCGTTGTACACCGTCGCGGTAGGCGGTCGTAGACCGCGGCGCAATGCTGCATTGGTTAACATTGGACCCTATGGGTCCCAGGAGCCAATGATGAAGTGCGCCGGTGGTGATGATACGCACCGCCGCGGACGTCACCGCCATTTTCTATCTGTTCAATCACTCGATACCTGATCTTCGACAGGAGAGGACCTACACTGCAAGTGCTGCTGTGACCTCGGTCTGGAAGAGACAATGGCTGCTGCGACTGGGGAAAGGGCCCCTGCCTTCACTGCTCAGGAGTTGGAGAAGCTCATGGACGGGGTCCTCCCCCAGTACACGCTACTCTACGGTCCTCCAGACCAACAGGTAAGTACACAGGGAGCACGTTGTATGGGCTATGCTGGGTGGAGATGGCTGGATGTCAGTAGGAAGGGGGCACAGGTCTGTGCACGTTCCCAACACTTCCACCACAAGACAGCTCCAATACTCTGATTAGATTTATCACAGACTCTAAGAGAGTCCAAGTGGGGAAAAGGGGATTAGGACGGGAACAGCTGGGAAGGAGACCTGTAGGAAGCAAAAGGTTAAAACACAACATCAAAATTACATCTCATGAAATCAGTACCATGCTACAACTCTAAGCTTCGTCTTTTACGAAAAAGATGAACAACCCTAGAATAGTCCTAAAACTGACTGGGCTTTAGATGACCGAATGCCTGAGGAGCAAACAGGAAAAGTTAAATAGGACTTTCAGATTCGAGTACTTTCTTTAGCATGAGAATCAGGAAACACTCTGAGCAATTTCTAAACAACCATATGAATCTCCTTTTAAGAATATATATCAGGAACACACAGCATTACATCTAGAACTTTGGTATTGTTGTGTTCATCTCAGAAAAAACATTGGGAAGTGAATTGCGCACATTGCAGATTTTTATATGAGTATTAAACACCATAAAGGATTGTGCATGAAATCACACAACGTAGATTCAAGGAATAAATCATGCAACGTGTCAACTTGAAATGCTACCAAGAAAATGTCTTAGAATAGTAGCGCACAGTAATTTACATTTTTTATACACGAGGAAAGAATTGCGCGTCTTGCCGATTCAAATGCCACCATACAAATGCCAAGAAATGGTAGCGCACAATGAACAACATGAAAAGCACTCAGAGAAAGAATTGCACATCTTGCCGATTCAAATGCCACCATGCAAATGCCAAGAAATGGTAGCGCACAATGAATAACATGAAAAAACACTCAAGGAAAGAATCGCGCGTGTTGCCGATTCGAATGCCACCATGTAAATGCCAGAAAATGGTAGCGCGCAATGAACAACAAAGTTAAATGCTCATGAAACGAGTTGCGCGTCTTGCCAACTCGTAAAACATCATGTAAATGTCAAGAAATATCAGCGCGCAATGAACAACAATGTAATAACGAAGTCAAATCTTTATGGAATAAATTGCGCGTCCTCCCTATTTGCAAACCACCATACAAATGTCAAAAAATGGCAGCACACAAGTAATCTGTTATTCATTTAAGAATTAAAATCAAGAATATGAAAATTCTCAATTACGGTGTTGGGAAATGTCCAAACACCGTCTTACCGCCTGGAAACAGTTATCACCAATTAGAGATGAGTGCAGAAGACTGGCAAATCCAAATAGGCCGCCGGGACAGGAGCTCAGGAAGAAGCTGCTGCTCTGCACCGGGACCGCTGAATAGTGAGCACTGGAAGTTGGGCTGACTCTCTTTTATAGAGGGTTGGCCCAGCCTAGAACCATGCCCAGGCATGTTGCAGGTAAAGTCTCTAGAAGGCCCTGGAAAGGGACCACACCCTAACACACTCTGAATGTCTGCAGCAATACATTGCAAATGTACAGTATTTATAAGCACCTTAAAATGAATCTTTTGGCTGGTATTCTGCAATGCAAAAGGTTAAACGATAACATATCATCACAATGCATAAATTACATTATCTTGCGAGTGTTGTTTTTTTGCATTCTAGATGCCCGTAGAGCGCGCACTGTCCTGGTGTTGACAGTCCCCCACCCTTTTTGTGCTCTCCCTGTTCTTTTGTGCATCAGCATCATCAGGCGGAGGTACAGTGGCACCGGAGCACGAGGGAGCTGCATCCCACATGGCCATGGAGGGCCACAGCACAGACTCTGAATACACCAGTGGGACGGAGGGCGAGGGGAGCTTCACGTCGGTCACCGGATCAGCAAACAGCGACACGGACTCGTCCTCCGATGGGAGCTCCCTTGTGGTGGCGGCACCATCTGTGCCCCCCACTTCTACAGGTACAGCTGCCACCCCCCTACCAGCACCGCCCTCCCAGCAGCCCCTCAGCCTTCGCTCCGTGCCCGCTCAGGTGGGCATCACCTTCGCCCCAGGCACCTCAGCCCCTGCCCCTGTCACCCCTGCTGCCCTCAGTGAGGAGGCCATTGACCTCCTCAGGTCACTCACTGTTGGGCAGTCTACCATTGTGAATGCCATCCAGGGTGTAGAAAGGAAATTGCAACACACTAATGCATTCCTGGAGGGCATTCATTCTGGTCAGGCTGCCTATCATCGAACCCTGCAATCTCTGGCCTCAGCACTGATGGCAGCCATTGGCCCTGTGTCTAGCCTCCCCCCTCCAACTTCCTCCACCCAGAACCAATCCCCTGTACCGCAGCCTATCCCAACCACACCATCAGACAAGCATGCACACACCTCAACACACAAAAGTAGCTCAGGCAAACATAGGCACCACACATCCCACAGGCACTCACACAAGCATCACCCACATACAGACACAGCAACATCCACTGCCTCCACTGTGTCCCCCTCCTCGTCGTCTCCCTCCTCCCTCCCAGTCTCGTCTACACTCTCACCTGCATGCACTACATCTACAGGCACTAGGACTCGCACCAGAACACCCAGCACCACACCCCGCTCACCTGCACTCACCACCCCACTACCATTTACACCTCCCCTGTGTCCACTCCCAGTGTGTCAGTGACGCCCCCTCCCAAAGTAAACAAACGCGGGCACCCACACACCCAACATACATCCACCTCACGACAGCCTCCAGTACCTGAACCTGCACCCAAATCACCTAAAGTTACACCTCCTACAACCACCTCCGCTTCCTCCACTCCCAGACCCCCTCCAGCTACCCATCCCAGTGTTCGTCAGAAACTCTTCCTCAGCAACGTTGACCTCTTTCCCACCACCCCCACCCCTCCAATTCATAGGTCCCGTAGTAGCACCTCAGCCAAAAAAAGTCCGGTACCAGGGGTGCGTGTTAAAGGTGTGTGGAGTGCACCGGCCACCAGGGCAGCCAGTGTGACACGGAGCCAAAGCACTGCCAGTCCACCCCCCGGCAATGCACCTTAAGTTGGAAAGTGCCTGACGGGAGAGGGTGAAGACTCCTGCTGGCAAAACAGCTCACAAGGGTCCCGGGGGGAGTGCCGAGTAAGCTGTGACTCCTCCCAAGGTGGTGAAGGGGTAAAAGAAGTCTCCAAAGTCTGGTAAGAGCAGCACGGCGGAGAAGGGCGCCATCCTCCCCGCCGGGCGGGACGCCACCGCCAGCAGTTTCGTCACTGGTCCGGAGACCACCGCCAGAGTCAGTGCCCTGGAGGGCAGCAGTATCGTCACTGGTCCGGAGACCACCGCCAGAGTCAGTGCCCTGGAGGGCAGCAGTATCGTCACTGGTCCGGAGACCACCGCCAGCATCAGTGCCCTGGAGGGCCCCGGCAGCCACAGCCCTGCTGGGCACTGAGGGACCGTCATGCCACACACCACTGCACAGGTCAGAGACAGCAAAGGCAAGCACCGCTGAACAGGGCAAGGACCGCCATGGTGAAGACCGCTGAACAGGGCAAAGCACCGCTGAACAGGTCAGAGACAGCAAAGGCAAGCACCGCTGAACAGGGCAAGGACCGCCATGGTGAAGACCGCTGAACAGGGCAAAGCACCGCTGAACAGGTCAGAGACAGCAAAGGCAAGCACCGCTGAACAGGGCAAGGACCGCCATGGTGAAGACCGCTGTACAGGGCAAGAACCGCCATGGTGAAGACCGCTGAACAGGGCAAAGCACCGCTGAACAGGTCAGAGACAGCAAAGGCAAGCCCCGCTGAACAGGGCAAGGACCGCCATGGTGAAGACCGCTGAACAGGGCAAAGCACCGCTGAACAGGGCAAAGACCGCCATGGCAAAGCACCGCTGCACAGGTCAGAGACAGCAAAGGCAAGCACCTCTGAACAGGGCAAAGACCGCCATGGTGAAGACCGCTAAACAGGTCAGAGACAGCAAAGGCAAGCACCGCTGAACAGGGCAAGGACCGCCATGGTGAAGACCGCTGAACAGGGCAAAGCACCGCTGAACAGGTCAAAGACAGCAAAGGCAAGCACCGCTGAACAGGGCAAGGACCGCAATGGTGAAGACCGCTGAACAGGGCAAAGACCGCCAAATCAAGCATCGTTAGCCCATGTGCAGCTGGGACAGTGACGGAACTGGGACCGTCATGGGGAGCGTGATGCACTCTGGGCACCATTCCCCCTCCAGAACCAGTGGAGACTGTTATTCACTTGAGAGACTGTGGCTTTGCACTCCCCAGGATGGTACAGGTGGCAACCCACCCACTGGAGTGATTTGAGAGACTGTGGCTTTGCACTCCCCAGGATAAAGCAGTGGGCAACCCACCCACTGTATAGACTTGAGAGACTGTGGCTTTGCACTCCCCAGGATGTTACAGTGGGCAACCCACCCACTGGAGTGACTTGAGAGACTGTGGCTTTGCACTCCCCAGGATAAAGCAGTGGGCAACCCACCCACTGAAAAGACTTGAGAGACTGTGGCTTTGCACTCCCCAGGATGGTACAGTGGGCAACCCACCCACTGGAGTGACTTGAGAGACTGTGGCTTTGCACTCCCCAAGATAAAGCAGTGGGCAACCTACCCACTGTATAGACTTGAGAGACTGTGGCTTTGCACTCCCCAGGATGGTACAGTGGGCAACCCACCCACTGGAGTGACTTGAGAGACTGTGGCTTTGTACTCCCCAGGATACATCAATGGGCATGGAGCCCCGTTGTGGATCTGGCGTGGTGCTGTAATCCGGCTGAGGTGCCCCCCCCCTTCCCTTCCGCCTGAGGTGCCTGTTGTATTTCTATCTGATGCCCCTGCAGTGTTCTCTCCGATTGTGGACAGGTATCTAGTGTGGGCCTCGCCCATGCATTGTGGGCCCAGTGGTCCACGGACATTGATATGTGCATACCTGCAGTACTAATCGTGATGTATGATTTTTCAATTGTTTATATATATATGTATATATTTGGTTACTGAATTTTGATACATTACAATGGTTGCACTCATTTCCTTTTGTCTTTGCATTCTTCCGGGGGGTTTGGGCGTTGTTACTGTGCTGTTTGGAAATGCATTGATGTGTTTGTTGTAGAGGGTGAGGGTCGGGTTGGGGGTGTTGCATGTGTGTCCCCCTGACTTTTGCCTCCCCCCCTCCCCTATGTCGTAGGTGCAGTACTCACCGCTGTCTTCGGCGCCTATGTTGCTGGTGTTCGTAGAGGAGCAGGAAGACAAGCGCAGGGAGTATTTGTAGTTCCGGCTCCATGGTGGCCTCCTTCCTCATGGAGTGTGTTGAGGTGAGCGTTTTCCCATTGTAAGAGCTGTTTCCGCCGTGTTTTTATCCACAGTGAATCCGCCCCGGAAAAGGTGGCGGATTGGCGGGTTGTGATACTGTGGGCGGTACATTGTCTTCTGCCTGTCTGTTGGCAGTGACAGCCGCGCTGCTTGCCTGTACCGCCGTGGCGGTCAGAGTGTTAAAGTGGCTGTCTATGTTGGCGGTTTACGCCACGGTCATAATTCCCTTTTTTTGACCGCCGGCCTGTTTGCGGTATTACCGCAGCTTTAACACCGTCCGCCAGGGTTGTAATGACCCCCTTTATGTAGAGCGCTCTTATGATTTCTATCAGAGTAGGTTTAATAGGTCACTCTCCCTTCTCTGCGGTTTCAGCGACTCTGGGAACCACGAAATGAAATGTAATTTTTCTCTTGCTTCATCTGTCATCACTCCTGTTGACATTTCCTCGTTGTACACCTAGTGAAGTCACATTATTATTTGTACTTCTGATGAAACTTACATATGGTCCAGTGCATTTATTATTGGAAGTGTGCCTGTCCCTAATCCACAGCGAACGCCTTGCACCACATCATGACTGATCGGCCTCTGTAGTGTCGCCCTACCATTTTCAGTTTATCCAAGACACAAGTTTGCTTGTTTAGTTGTGTTTTCAGAGATTTATAACTGGGTAACATTGAGATGTGGAAATGAAAGTTACAAAAGTTATATCCCGTTGGTCATGATTGCAATTTTGGGAAATTAAAGTAACACGTATAAAATGAAATTCATGCAATTATGCAGCAGCAATGAAATGTTGCCTGTGCCTAGATAGGATGGTTTTGTTTTCATGGCTCAGCTTGTTGCAAAACTCTATGGAGAGTTCTGCCACAGTTCAGCAAACCGCCATGTTTGTGACTGCTTTTCAATAAAGTAATGTTTTTTTAAAAGGCAGTCCATTTTCGTAAAAGAGAAACTGAAATTGTTTGAAAAAAAACAGAAAGTGAAAAATTTTACATACATTTTTATTAGTAAGCAGGGGTCCTGAGGATCACTGCCTACTCCTAAAATGTGTTGTAAACATTGACAAAGTAGAAGGGGTACTTTGGAAAACCCCTTCCCTTTTGTGAAAGTGCTACCACCTCATTTTGAGTTGGTGGTATAATAAGAATAGTTTGAACCACATTTCAGTTGCAAAACATTAATACATACCATAAAGAATCAGTATTAGGAAGGGATGATCTTAACATGCCTATTCCAAATAACAATTCTTAATGGTTTCCCAAACCCATTTAACGGTGTGCAAAATCTTTTCAGAATTGTTAAATGGGTTTAATTAATTTAAAAAGAGTTTTAGCGTTCAGAAAGCCCACTTCTGGCCCACCTCGATATATCCCTGAATGAGCCACCCTCTCCAAAAACCACACACCCAGCATCAACAACCAGATACCAGAATATCAATTGTAACAAGATCAATGCTTAGTTGATGCCCCCGGTACTCCACACTCAAGCTCATGTGTCCCTCCCTCATAATTCTTCAACTTCCCATTCTCATCCCTGACCCAGATAAGTGGTGCATACCCCATCCATTGAATACACAGTGCCTCAAATCCGGCCCTAAGGATTCCTACTGCTCCTAGGTGTGTGAAGGACAAAGTGCCCAGAAGATGCAGGTGGGCATATCTAAGAAAAAGCCACTACTCTGATTGGATGCATTTAAATTTTCAGAGCGAAAGAGAAGCAAGGGCAGGTCAGATTTTACTGACCCAGCAGACCAACCCCAGCCAAATGGCCTCAAAAATCACAACATGCAGACATACTGTGTTAGGATGGACAAACTCATTTGCACAAATCCACATAGCTAAATTTAACATGAAACGCCCACAACACTCTCACACCTCAAGAGCGTGGCCGGTGTCCCAAAGGTCTTGAATGCAGATGAATGGATGGCTTGTATTCAGGCGAAACACATCTGTTATGCAGTAGCACTGCATAAATCACACTGGTTTGGCTCAGTTCACTGGATACATTGCCACGCAGGCAGACCTACCAACCTTGTGCAAATATTAAGATCATGCTTCAAAGATTATGGGCACTGGTGGGGTGCAGTCATTGTAGGTCAAAACATGGACTGAGCACCTGGTGCGTAGTCAGTGAGGTTCAGAATCTCAAATTTTCCAACTAAAAAAGCAGTGGGCTGCAGGCAGAAAGGTGAAATGACAAAGCTTTGGGATGGACTGTTTCCATGAAGAACAGGGTCAGTATTGATTTCCATTAAATGGACCTCTGCTTAGGGTAGCACAGTGGGCAAAAAACAATGGGTTGAAATGCTACCACAGGCGATTGCCATTGGTTAGACTATTTGATAGCGTTCACCTCATCATCGTTTGGGTCTTTCATTGCAAGTGGTATGCCTGGAAACTTGAGACTGGAATAGCTTTTCAAACCTATGAATGCCAATATTAATGAATTCCAAAAGTAGTAAATTAGCACAGATTAAAGGTGTACCTCTACGGGTGCAGATTTACTAATTTTTTGGTAAGCCGGTCATTACATATTTATGATCCAGATCTCAACAATTAGCATGTTAAAACTTTTTAGCAAAATGAGAATGACACGAAAAACTGACAGACATAGTAAATCCGACTCAGGGCCCTCAGACCCCACTACCAAACCAAGAATGCATTTGTGGAGTATCACGCCCCACCACAGCCCCACTGAAGCTCTACCTTATCCCAGGCCACCTTAGCCTAGTAGTACTTCCTGGGAACACATGACTACAGTCATGTACAACACAATGGCGTGGAGTCCCTGCCCTAGGATCACTTATTTTAAATGTATTTTCACTGCATGCACACTTCTTCTTCATCTCTGCTACAACAAGCCCTGATAGTACAGTTGTCAAATCAGTGCATGTGGGCAGGGCTCCATGATTCTAGTTCTCCCCTTTTACAAATCATTTAATCAAGTAGTAAGCCTGAGTCACAAATAGAGGAGGATGCACTGGCAAAGTAGGGCGATCCGAGCCAAAGCCGAGCCATGTGTCTGGCTTGGGTCCAAGAGTCCATGAATGAGACAAGCCATAAAAACGTTTGGCATGTATACTGTGCTGCAAACTTTATGTAAAATATGATACAATCTATTTAGAATTTTTTTTAAAGTGTATTTCATGGAGAGGTGTTTCACCTTAATACATCAGATAATGTCACTACATAGAAAGACATTTATTAAAGGTTTTTAGCAACATTTTTGGCTCGGCCCCAGCGATAATGCCATTAGTGAACTAGGAGGCAAGTCTGTAGTCATGTAGACACTAAGGCCCATATTTATAATTTTTTAGCGCCACATTTGCGTCACTTTTTTACGCAAAAGCAGTGCAAACTTACAAAATACAATTACATTTTGTTAGTTTGCACCGCTTGTGCTTCAAAAAAGGACGCAAACACAGCACTTAAAAAGTATAATTATAGGCCTAAATGTAACATAGCTTCTTATTATAGATGGAGCAACATTATAGACTATTAAGTCAAATCGAAGAGGTGCCTTTACAGCACATTTGCTGAACTCAAGTATTTAAAAGTATATTCCTAAATGATAATAAAGAAAAAGACGGCTCTGTGAAATAAAATCTGTGCATAAGATCACACAGAGTGGACAAGAGGAGAAGCCAGTATTGATTCTAGGTTTTCTGGTTTTACAGTTTGAAATTCAGTCACTTTAAAAGTATCTCTGTCCCTGACTGTCTGTCTGTCTCTCTCGTATTCTTGGCACATAGCAAGAAAAACTAACATATAAATAGCAGACCCGACTCAGGGCCCCACACCCAAAACAATTATTTATTTAGGGGATGTCACACCCAAAAAACCCTTGAAGCTCCGCCCATAGTGAGAACCATTTTGCACACCCTGACTCCTTACATTGACCATGGAGAAACCAGTGATTACCTGGGTGATGTATGGAGAATCCCTAAATATCCCACCTGAACAGCATTTGTAATGAAATGGTGAGAAAAGTAGAACATTGGCTTTGATCTGAGAAATAGAATAAAAGGAGTGCATAATCCCTGAGGGAAGAGCCACTTTGAGTACAGGTGAGGAGAATGGTGAAGAGTTGAGGAAGAAGCTGGGAATATAAAAAAACATTTTCACTGCTTCTTCCCAACCTGCCAGGAGCAAGATATTGCAATAAAATATGCAAAACTGTCTGAGGGAAATGCTTAGTGACAGAGTGTGAATAATATACCACCTAGAGTGCCAGCAAAAGGTGGCTTTGTCTTTAGATGGTTGAAAGGAAGAGCAGAAGCAGCAAGTGTAAAATAGCAGCAAGAGAAGGTGTAAGAAAGATTTACTTATCTACTTGCTATTTATTTGTTTCTCTAACAGTTGGCAAACCAGGCACACAAGACGCAAACACCCCACTCTCTGTTTCTTTCTTGTCCACTCTCTGCATATGAAGTTATAATCAGTCACTTGTTCTTATGATAGTAGAGGTAATTTAGGGCCTTGGCTTTCACCGCCAGATGTACATTAAATAACATTTAATTTGAGGGCGCAAGTTTCTTTTTAATCATCGTTTAAATGCACAGTAAGCCACCTTGGAGAAGTCTTGAGGCAGTGAGTGGCAGTGACTTCTCACACCACATGTAGTGGAGGGAAGGAAAGTGCATCTGGTACAAGCATTGGCAAACCCAGCTAGTCTGTTTGGTTTTTTGAAAAGCTGCAGTACCAAATGTAATTACTAGATGTCCTTATCAAGAGAGGTCCAACTGCTATAAGTCTTTACAAACCTGCAGCACCATGAGGCATTACTAGATATCTCCCTCGAATCAGATGCTGCTCCTTCACAAAGCGAAGGTGGTTTGGTTTCAGGATAAAAATTCAAGACAAACACTTTTGCTAATAAAGTGTTATTGCTTTTTTATAGGAAACCTGACTAATAAATTTGGATGGATACATATTTTTTGCGACTGTAAAATGGTTAGTATAGCTGGACCTATGTTCTTTGAACTCTGCTACTGGGTACATGATTGATCAAGTAAATGTAATTTATTTATTTTTCAAAGACTTGTATTTGAGCAATCAGTATTAATAGTGACTACATGATGTAGATGTAATGTTAAGCATTTTTGTTCTTCTAATGTGCTTGCCCTCTCAGAGTTTTGGTATGAATTTAAAAGGTAGTTTACATTAATCAGTAAATTAGGGTTGTCATCACAATAATGCACATCTGGAATGGAGGTTGGCAAGTGTGATTTGTGTCAGTGCCCATTTATGTGTAGCATGCACATTTGTTCAATTATTCATATACTATTTGATTATGTCTCATGACCTGAGATTTAAATAAGCTGTGATTCTTTCGTTATATGTAAAGAATGTTATGCATTGAGGAAAATTTCTGAGGAAGCTCCAGTGCTTAATTTGTAAATAAAAATGTGCAGGTGCTCACATCTCTCCTTAAAACACGTGGCCGCTGCAACTAAATGTGCGAACACTGAGTAATGCGGTTGTACCGACTTGGGCCTCTAATCCATTTACAGCCACTCTCTGCTCTTTCAGCGCACTGTTGCAGCTTTCAGCTTTCTGCTTTCTCCCTTTGTGATGCTTTTTCGTTTTTCCTCTTCCTCCTTCTTTCCCATATGCGTCTTTTGCTCTCAGTAAATGGCTGATACAGAAAAATAAGTGCCGGCCCTCAAAAATAAGTGCTGGTGCCCCGCACCAGAAACCACCAGCTCAAATTAAGCGCTGAGAAGCTCTTTTGGAACAAGAAATGAAGCCTCACTACTCTGGACAAGCCATTCGAAAAATGAATTGCTGTTCTTTGCATGGCAAAATGTGATCAATGTTGACCTGTTTGATTTTGAAGCAAAACATATTGTTTGCTGAGTGGCCTTGTGGCAGTTTTGTAGAAATGCAAGTAATAAACCTTGATTTGTTACTTTTCATCCGTTACCGCTTTCATTCCGTACATCTAGGATATCGCATGAAGATTTGATGATGTAGGCCCGTCTTTACTGTCACAATCTATATATCTGATCTATTGGTCTGTCTCATATTTAGATGGTTTATGATATGTACTGTTCCCAATGATTCAAATGGTACACGGTCTCCACATTTGTACTTCACTGTGAATTTATTATATGCTATGATGGTCTATGCTGTTGCTTGTGAAGTTGGATGTGCAATGGTACTTCTCTATGAAAAAACATTAAACACAGTTCTGGAAGTAACCTGTGGCCGTCATTTATGTATATTTCACCTGAGTAATAGAGATTATTTCTCAATTTTCAAAAAATTCACAGCAAATGTAATTGTATTATTATAGGTACTAATTAAACGTATTTCTGAATACGCCAAACACTATTTTCTATACAATGGATGTAATCCAGGGACAACAGACTATTTGTCAATGTTAATATTTATAATTCATCTTAGAAAAATAGTTGTTTTATTAGATTAAAAACAACGTTATCCTAAAATGGGTAACTGGACTCTTTTTTAAAACCTCGAGTCTGACATATGTTTTATTCATTTTTCAGGTTAACCACACACAAGAAAAGCACTGGCTCCACGTCAGCTCAGATGCCAGCAGACTTGCAATCATCTGGAAGTTTGGTGGGATTTACATGGACACAGATATCATCTCCATTAGACGTATTCCAATGGAGAATTTTCTGGCCGCGCAGCATCAGAATTTTTCCAGTAATGGAATCTTCAGTTTTTCTCCCCACCATAACTTTACATGGGATTGCATGGACAGTTTTGTCAAACAATACAATGGGAACATCTGGGGGAACCAGGGCCCATATTTATTTACTAGGATTTTGCAAAAGTGGTGCAGTTTCCCACTGTTCAAGGGCAAGGAGGATGGGTTGTGTCATAACATTTCACTCCTGAATCCTCAAAGGTTTTACCCCATTGGGTACCCTTCCTGGAAAAAGTATTACGAAGTATGGAAGATCAACCCAACCTTTAATGACTCGTATGCCTTGCACCTATGGAATTACATGAACTCAGAGGGGCGATCAGTGGTTGCAGGGAGCAAGACACTAGTTGAACACCTTTACAAGACCTACTGCCCAAAGACTTATGAGGTTCTGATCCAAAATACAGGGCTATAATTGATGAAGTTTCATAGAAAGATGGATTGGGTCAATTGGCTATAAGTGGATCAGGCCAGGTCGATCAGAGTTATGTTATTTTGTTAGTATCATTTTTCCTTTCTATTACCACTCAGGAAAGTACCATAGAAGAATAAAGTAAGCAGCGAAGAGTCTGGGATTAAATCAAATTAATTCTGTGTAGGATGTATTAGCTGTAGGTCATTTCCCATATCATACGAGTAGAGCTTGAGTGGTCTGAGTCATTTTGTCCATCACAGTTAACACAGAAAGGAAATAAAGACTTTACCTATTAGTGCTACGAAATATGAATGAGGTGGTATTTACTCTGTCATGGTGACGGTCAGATGATTTGCATAAACAGCTGTTCAAAAAGATAGATCACTTTGATTAACGTTATGTGAAACAAGCTTTCTTAATGACACTCAGAGAGCAGGCAACAGTATGGTAATTGTCCATAAATGTAAAATTGGGGAAACAAACCTTATTCCCCATCGTACGAGAATGGCAGGTATTAGGCCAAGGGCCACCAGATGCCCAACTTTGAAAAGACTGAAGGTATTACTCACACTAAGGAAAAATTTCACTTGCGATGAAGAGTTACACTTTCAGTGAAGGTCCTGGTCACTGCTAGTACCTATGATTAACAACTGATGGGAACCATACCGTAACAATGTAAACTTTGTGAGGACACAAAACAATTTTGTAAATCTATTTTTACGATGATGGCTATTTTGACTGTATTTTTTGCTTTATCCATCAAATACTATGTGATTAATATTGAGGTTAATTTTAGTGTGGTTTGGTGTAAATAAATATTAATTTCTTCTATACATCTATGCGCGCATGTCTTGTAATTGCTGCAGATACTCGAGATGAGATACTGCGTTCCAAGTGGAGTCATAGCTGCGTTAGTATTGGCTAGAATATTAACACTTGGCATATCTCAATACCTAAAGTATACTCAATGAGCTAAAAAAGAGTGTGGTGAGCAGGGATCTACGCATCTGTGTCAACCAACAGGATGACATGGGGCCCGAAAGGGGTATTTGTGGTCTCAGAGTGGTGCTTGAGACGGCACCTCCCAACTTTAAAAGCTTAGTGCTCTTTTTCAGCCACTACTTTAGTTTTTACCACCTAGCAGAGCTACATAATGGCCACATGTAGGCAAAAATGCTGCCATGCATGTTGATCTATTTATTTCCACTCAACAGCATTCAATTGTTCCTTGGTCTAAGTTACAGTCTGCACAAAGGTAGATGTAAACTAAGCAACCCCAAACGGTTACCCAATATTGCTGAAGCACTTTCCAAAATTGTATGTACTTCGGACTCGCAAAATCCAGACAGGCATCACTGTGGAGGGGTAGTGAAGTGCAGATATAAGAATGCCAAAGCCACCATGGAGCTTGCACTGTTCCCCAGGGGAATGGTCATTCTAGTTCGCTCTCGTGTCATTTAAACACTTCCTCAGGGTAGACCACTTCGAGAAGGTGAACCCTGTAAATAAACAAGCAGGTAGAAGGTGTACATTAGAACAACCCACTCTTTAGTGCTTAGAAACCCGGGGTAATGCCTTGTTGTCGATGCTTAATGATGCTATGGACTGGGAACTTACAGAATGTCCTGTCTGACATGTTTTGCACCTGAACCTTTAAAATAATAAAAATGTGTTTATCAAAGAAACCCGGGTGTGCTTTTGCCTGAATGAGGAAGGCTTTAAAAGTATATATGCAGACCTACTGCTTGCAATCTTGATCTTTTCCTTTCTTCTTCTTGGATTTATGCACCTCGAGATTCTACACTGTGAAAAAGAGGGCAATGTAACTGAACCATTGTGGACCAAGGACCAAACGGTCAACTTCTTATAAAACATACCTGAAGCGAGAAATGAGTCAGCATAACTATGTGAAAAAACAAGTGGCAGTTAAAAATGAAGGTCCATCTAAAATATTTTGAGCTTGAAGGAGCAGATTCTCCTGTCTCTAAATATCTTTATATGGTTGTCGTACAGGATCCCCCTTTGGTCATATGGACCTTTGGTTGTTGACTGAAAGCCTTTGATAGGAGCTAGCATCAGCAATACATTTCAATAACAGTGAAACTAATTTTGCTCCACAATAATAACAGAGAGAATGGTCTCCAAACCATCAGGCTGTATTAGCAAATTTTAGTCAAGTTTCAAACAACCATCGTTTAGTAAAATCAATGTATCCAAACGCACTACATAACCATATAATTGTGCAGTCTTGTATCTTATGAAAAAGATAACAAGATTCAAAGCACAGAATATAACACAGAGAGGCTCCATAAAGAAACTTTACTAATCTAAACAAAGCTTTGAACGTGGCAATTGGAATTTCTAAGAGGAAGGTGTCAGCATCAGAAGAACCAAATTAATGTTCTGGGGGAAGAAATGAACATTCAAACATGAAGCTCAACACCCTGGGTCAGAGGAATCTGCAGAGTTGAGAAAGGTCTTCTCTCAGTGAGAGTAGGACAAGGTCTGCTACACTATTCAAAGAAACACACAATCAATACACCGAAGAAGGTTCTGAAAGCCCCATTCCACCAACTCCCTTTGGATGATCCAATCAGAAGAAAAGGTTCCCTGGGAGCAGGTAGACTCCCCATGTTCCCAGCATTGAACAAAGAATGTACGGCTGTGCGCTCTAGAAGTTAGCATTAGTTTGGCCTGCCAAGTACAAGAGGCTATTTCCCTTTTCTTCACGCTACGTGTTCCTGGCCAAAATGTAAATAGGAAAGTTAAATTTCACAGTTCACTACAATAAGTGGTGTCAATATTCATATTAATGAGCACTTCTCCAAAAGGCACCTGCAGAGGAAGGAGCAATATGAAACTTGCAATGCATTTATTAAAAAATAATCCAAGTGACTGAGGCCTAATCATAAGTCATGTCTTCCCTGAGAGGAAAAGATGGCAACCAACAAATACAGTTAGCATGAGAGAATTCAATGATTACAATATAGTTACATATGTGGCTCATGCTATGTGTAAATGAAGCCACCTACTGCTGACTGAATAATGCCTAGATGGGGGTTCCTTGCTCGCTGCGCCAATGGATTCAAGCTAGCCTGGCTGATGAGGAATGATACCCCAAAACTGGTCCTAAGATGCTTGTTTCCAGTCGAGGGAGGTCCTGGCTTGGCGATTCAGGCTCAACTGTTTCCATGGGGAGAAGGGTCAAGACTGATTTGCATATGGATGGGTCCAAACTGGGGTGACATGGCAAGCAAAATAATAATGGATTAAACCCGGATCTGTGACTAGGGGTGAGTATTTGAAAAGATTCAATACTCCGTCCATCATTTTATATAGGTTTTGCAATGTGGGCCTGTAGGAAGGTAACCTCTTTCTAGCCTTGTTACCCCCACTTTTAGCCTGTTTGTGAGTATGTCAGGGTGTTTTTACTGTCTCACTGGGATCCTGCTAGCCAGGGCCCAGTGCTCATAGTGAAAACCCTATGTTGTCATTGTGTTTGATATGTGTCACTGGGATCCTGCTAGCCAGGACCCCACTGCTCATATGTTTGTGGCCTATATGTGTCCACTGTGTGGTGCCTAACTGTATCACTAAGGCTCTGCTACCCAGAACCTCAGTGTTTATGCTCTCTCTGCTTTTAAAATTGTCACTGCAGGCTAGTGACTAATTTTACCAATTCTCATTGGCACACTGGAACACCCTTATAATTCCCTTTTATATGGTACCTAGGTACCCATGGTATTGGGGTTCCAGGAGATCCCTATGGGCTGCAGCATTTATTTTGCCACCCATAGGGAGCTCAGACAATTCTTACACAGGACTGCCACTGCAGCCTGAGTGAAATAACGTCCACGTTGTGTCACAGCCATTTTACACTGCACATAAGTAACTTATAAGTCACCTATATGTCTAACCCTCACTTGGTGAAGGTTAGGTGTAAAGTTACTTAGTGTGTGGGCACCCTGGCACTAGCCAAGATACCCCCACATTGTTCAGGGCAAATTCCCCAAACTTTGTGAGTGCGGGGACACCATTACACACGTGCACTACATATAGGTGACTACCTATATGTAGCTTCACAATGGTAACTCCGAACATGGCCATGTAACATGTCTAGGATCATGGAATTGTCACCCCAATACCATTCTGGTATTGGGGTGACAATTCCATGCATCCTCGGGTGTCTAGCACACAGCCCGGGTACTGCCAAACTTGCTTTCCGGGGTCTCCACTGCAGCTACTGCTGCTGCCAACCCCTCAGACAGGTTTCTGCCCCCCTGGGGCCTTGGCAGCCTGGTCCCAGGAAGGCAGAACAAAGGATTTCCTTTGGAAATAGGTGTGAAGGGCTGGGGAGGAGTAGCCTCCCCCAGCCTCTGGAAATGCTTTGATGGGCACAGATGGTGCCCATCTCTGCATAAGCCAGTCTACACCGGTTCAGGGATCCCCCAGCCCTGTTCTGGCGCGAAACTGGACAACGGAAAGGGGAGTGACCACTCCCCTTACCAGCACCACCCAGGGGAGGTGTCCAGAGCTCCTCCAGTGTGTCCCAGACCTCTGCCATCTTGGATACAGAGGTGTTGGGGAACAATGGACAGCTCTGAGTGGCCAGTGCCAGCAGGTGACGTCAGAGACCCCGCCTGATAGGTGCTTACCTCTTTCAGTAGCCAAGCCTCCTTTCTCAGTAGCCAATCCTCTTTTTTGGCCATTTAGGGTCTCTCCTCTGGGTTATTCCTCAGATAACGAATGCAAGAGCTCACCAGAGTGGTTCTGCCAAGGAACGACCGCTGACTGCTCCAGGACTCCTGCAAAACTGCAACAAAGTAGAAAGAAGACTACCAGCAACATTGTAGCGCCTCATCCTGCCGGCTTTCTCGACTGTTTCCCGGTGGTGCATGCTCTAAGAGCTGTCTGCCTTCACCCTGCACTGGAAGCCAAGAAGAAATCTCCTGTGGTTCGACGGAATCTTCCCCCTGCCAACGCAGGCACCAAATTACTGCATCACCGGTCCTCTGGGTCCCCTTTCATCCTGACGAACATGGTCCCTGGAACACAGGAGCTGGGTCCAAGTGTCTCCCACAATCCAGTGGCCCTTCTGTCTAAATTTGGTGGAGGTAAGTCCTGGCCTTCCCATGCCAGACAGCAATCCTGTGTACTACATGATTTGCAGCTGCTCCAGCTTCTGTGCACTTTTCCAGGACTTCCTTTGTGCACAGCCTAGCCTGGGCCCCAGCACTCCGTCCTGCATTGCCCAACTCGCTGAGTTGAAATCTGACATCGTGGAACCCTCCTTTGTGACTCTGAGTCAACCGCTGTCCTCAGATCTTCTAAGTGCCTGCTCCGGTACTTCTGCGGGTGCTGCCTGCTTTTGCAGGGGCTCCCTGAGTTGCTGAGCAACCCCTCTGTCTCTTCCTCCAAGGGGCTACATTCTGGTCCTTCCTGGTCACCAGCAGCACTCAAAATCCTCAGCCGGGACTCTTGCAACTTGCAAGGCTTGTTTACTGTACTTCTGCATGGAAACACTTCTGCATGGAAACACTTCTGCAACCTCCAGCATGCCGTGGGACATCTTCCATCCAAAGGAGAAGTTCCTACCTCTTTTCGTTGTTGCAGAATCTTCAGCTTCTTCCACCCAGAGGCAGTCCCTTTGCACCTTCATCCGGGGTTTAGTGGGCTCCTGCCCCCCTGGACACTTTCGTGACTCCTGGACTTAGTCCCCTTCCTTTACAGGTCCTCACGTCCAGGAATCCATCTTCAGTGTTTTGCTGGTGCTTGTGGTTCTTGCAGAATCCCCTATCACGACTATTCTGTCTTTCTGGGGTAGTAGGGTAACTTTACTCCTACTTTTCAGGGTCTTGGGGTGGGGTATCTTGGACACCCTTACTGTTTTCTTACAGTCCCAGCGACCCTCTACATCCTCCCATAGCTCTGGGGTCCATTCGTGATTCGCATTCCACTTTTGGAGTATATGGTTTGTGTTGCCCCTAGACCTATGTCTACCTATTGCATCCTATTGTGATTCAACATTGTTTGCACTACTTTTCTTACTGTTACTTACCTGTTTTGGGTTTGTGTACATATAATTTGTGTATATTACTTACCTCCTAAGTGAGGGTATTCTCTGAGATACTTTTGACATATTGTCACTAAAATAAAGTACCTTTATTTTTAGTAACTCTGAGTATTGTCTTTTTTATGATATTGTGCTATATGATATAAGTGGTATAGTAGGAGCTTTGCATGTCTCCTAGTTCAGCCTAAGCTGCTTTGCCATAGCTACCTCTAACAGCCTAAGCTGATAGAAACACCTCTATTCTACTAATAAGGGATAACTGGACCTGGCACAAGGTGTAAGTACCAAAAGGTACCCATTATGAGCCAGGCCAGCCTCCTACAGGGCCCTAAGTGGGAAGGGTACGCACAGACATGGGTCTCCTGCACGCTGCACCACTGGATTCCAGCTAGCCTGGCTGATGAGGGATGATACCCCGAAACCGGTCCCAGGATGCTTGCTTCTAGTCCAGGGAGAACCTGGCTTGGCATTTCATGCTGGATTGTTTCTATGGGGAGCAGGGTCAAGACTGATTTGCATATGGCTGGGTGTAGGAAAGAACCATCATTCTTGGCATGTTACCCCCATTTTTACCTGTATGTCAGTATGTTTTTGCCTGTCTCACTGGGATCCTGCTGGGTAGGACCCCAGTGCTCATAGTTTATGGCCTAATGTGTGTGTCTCTATAGTGCTTGACTGTGTCACTGAGGCTCTGCTAATCAGAACCTCAGTGCTTATGCTCTCTCTGCTTCTAAATTTGTCACTATAGGCTAGTGACTTCATTTACCAATTTCAATTGGCACACTGGACCCCCCTTATAAGTCCCTAGTATATGGTACATAGGTACCCAGGACATTGGGGTTCCAGGAGATCCTTATGGGCTGCAGCATTTTTTTTATCACCCATAAGGAGCTCAGACAAACCTTTTCACAGGACTGCCACTGCAGCCTGCGTGACATAACACACACATTATTTCACAGCCATTTTCAATGCACTTAAGTAACTTATAAGTCACCTATATGCCTAACATTCACTTGCTGAAGGTTAGGTGCAAAGTTACTAAGTGTGAGGGCACCCTTGCACTAGCAAAGGTGGTCCCACATAGTTCAGAGCCATTTGCCAGGACTTTGTGAGTGCGGGGACACCATTACACGTGTGCACTACATATAGGTCAATACCTATATGCAGCTTCACAGTGGTAACTCTGAATACTGACAGGTAAGGTGTCATTCCAAATCTGGTATTGGGAAGCCAATTCCATGCATCCTGGGGGCTCCACTATGGACCCCCAGTACTGCCAAGCCAGCACTCTGCAGCTACTGCTGCTGCCACCTCACAGGCAGGGTTCTGCCCTCCTGGGATCTGAGCAGCTCAGTCTCAGGAACACCAAAATAAGGTAAGTAAATAGACATAGGATAGTGCAAACAATAGGAAAAGCTATAGAATGCAGTGGGAGAAAATAGGTCTATGGGCAACACAAACCATTTACTAAGAAAGTGGAATTGGAATCAGGAATTGCCCCCTAGACAAGTGTAGTGTGGGCGTTTTTGCCTGTCTCACTGGGATCCTGCTGGTTCCGACCCCAGTGCTCATAGTTTATGGCCTAATATGGGTGTCTGTATAGTGCTTGACTGTGTCACTGAGGCTCTGCAAATCAGAACCTCAGTGCTTTTAAATTTGTCACTGCAGGCTAGTGACCCTTTTTTACCAATTCTGATTGGCACACTGGACCCCCCCTTATAAGTCCCTTGTATATGGTACCTAGGTACCCAGGGCATTGGGGTTCCAGGAGATCCATAAGGGCTGCAGCATTTATATTGCCACCCATAGGGAGCTCAGACAAACCCTTGCACAGGCCTGCCATTGCAGCCTGCGTGAAATAACGCACACATTATTTCACAGCCATTTTCACTGCACTTAAGTAACTTATAAGTCACCTATATGTCTAACCTTCACTTGCTGAAGGTTGGGTGCAAAGTTACCATGGGCCAGATGTACAAAAAAAGCAATTTGCGACTTGCAAATTGCGAGTCCCTGCGACTCGCAATTTGCAAGTCGCAAATTGCTATGCAGTACGGTGTCTCAGACACCGACTGCAACTCGCAATGGGGTCGCAATGACCCACCTCATGAATATTCATGAGGTGGGTCGCAAATTGCGGCCCCATTGCGAGTATGGGCACTCGCTAACATGGAGGCCTGCTGACGTCAGCAGGCCTCCATGTTAGCGACCTGCTTGTCAATAAAGCAGGTTTTTTTTTTTTGAAGTGTAGCCCGTTTTCCCTAAGGGAAAACGAGCTGCACTACAAAAAAAAACCGAAACCTTTAGTTTCGGATTTTTCAGGGCAGGGAGTGGTCCCTTGGACCACTCCCTGCCCTGAAAAAATATTTTGGGGTGCAATCAAAAACTGGAAGGGGTCCCATGGGGACCCCTTCCAATTTGCGATTGGGTTACCATCCACTTGAAGTGGATGGTAACTGCGATGCCATTTGCGACCGCATATGCGGTCGCAAATGGTATTGCATCCCAATGCGACTCGCAAATAGGAAGGGAACACCCCTTCCTATTTGCGAGTCTGAAATGCATTTTGCGAGTCGGTAACGACTCGCAAAATGCATTTCTGCATTGGGATACGCGTTTTGCGACTCGCAAACATCAAATTTTGTCGTTTGCGAGTCGCAAAACGTTTCGTACATCTGGCCCTAAGTGAGTGTGAGGGCACCCTTGCACTAGCAAAGGGGCCCCCACATAGCTCAGGGTAATTTCCTGGGACTATGTGAGTGCGGGGTTGCCATTACATGTGTGCACTACATATAGGTCAATACCTATATGTAGTTTCACAATGGTAACTTCAAAAGTGGCCATGTAACATGTCTAAGATCATGAAACTGTCCCCCAATCCAAACCTGGTATTGGGGAGCCAACTCCATGCATCCTGGGGGCTCCACTATGGACTGCAGTACTGCCAAACCAGCTCTCTTGGGTTTGAGCTGAAGCTACAGCTTCTGCCAACTCACAGACAGGGTTGTGCCCTCCTGGGATCTGGGCAGATGGTGCCCTCCTTGAATAAGCCAGTTTACACCGGTTCATGGACCCTTTGTCCCCTGCTATGGCGCAAAAATGGAAAAAGGAAATGGGAGCAACCACTCCCCTGTCCATCACCGCCCCAGGGGTGGTGCCCTGAGCTCCTCCACTGTGTCCCAGACTTCAGCCATCTTGCTTTGCAAGGTGTGGGGGCACTCTGGAGGCTCTGAGTGGCCAGTGCCAGCAGGTGACGTCAGAGACCCCTCCTGATAGGTCCTTACCTGATAAGGTAGCCAATCCCCCTCTCAGGACTATTTAGGGTCTCTCCTGTGGGTTCTCTTCAGATTCTGTTTTGCAAGTTTCCTTCAGGAATCCTCTGCAACTACTACTTCATCCTCTGACCTCGGATCAACCGCAGCCTGCTCCTGGAACCCCTGTAACAACAACAAAGTATCCACAAGGGATACTTTTCCTCTGCAACTTCAGCTCCAGCCAGCACCTGCAACAGTTTCCACAGTGTGCAGACTCTAAGGACTTCCGGTCTTCATCCTGCTCCAGAAGGACCAAAGAAATCTCCTCTGGGGTGACGGAGTAACTCCCCTGCTCACGCAGGCACCTTCCAGGATGACTGCCGGTGCCCTCGGACTCCTCTCACAGTGACGAGCATGCCCCTGAGGACACAGAGGGTGGACCCCATCGACATAAACTGTCCTGAAGTCCTGTTGACACAACTTGGGGTAGGGAAGACCTTGTCTTCCCTGAGGGTGATGGTATCCTGTGTACTGCATCTTCTTCACCTCCTGAGGCCTCTGTGCACTATTTGCAAAATTCCTGCATGCACAGCCTGGCCAAGGTCTCCTTCACTCCATCCTGTGATGCTCAACTTGCTGAGTTGTTGTCCGGAGGTGTGGGACCTTCCTTTGTTATGCTGCACCAACCGTGTTTTGCACCTACTTTATCCCCGTGTCCTGGGACTCCCCTGGGTGCTGTCTGGCATCCTGAGGGCTCTCTAAAGTGCTGAGAGCCCCTTCTTCCTCCTCACACAAAGGTGAGGCCCCCACATCCCTCCTTGGTCCAACCAGCGACATTTTGATGCAAAATGCATCTTTGTCGTAAGCAAGTCTTGTTGGGAGCTTCCAAAAACGAAATCACGTGTGCATCCATCTTCACTTTGTGGGACATCCATTGCATCATGCAGGAACCCTCTGGCATCTTCCTAGGGTGCATTTCTGCAGTCTTCATCCAATCGGGGACTCTTCTTTTGCACCCTTTTCTGGGTTGGCAGGGACTCCTGCCCTTCTTGGAACTTCATTCGACTTCTGGACTTGGTTCCCTTCTTTTGTAGGTCTTCAGGTCCAGGATTCCAGAAGTTGTTGGTTGCAGACTTGGTTGGTTATCGCAATAATCCCAATCACGAGGTGTAGTGTGCCCTAAGGAAACTTGCAGTACTTTATTTCTGCTTTTCTGGGCTCTGAAGTGGGGTAATTTACTTACCTTTACTGTATTCTTATTCTCCCAGCAATTCTGCACACACTACACTTGTCTAGGGGGAATTCGTGGTTCGCATTCCACTTTCTTAGTATATGGTTTGTGTTGCCCCCAGACCTATTTTCTCCCATTGTAATCTATAGCATTTCCTGTTGTTTGCATTGTTCTATGACTAATTACTTGTCTAATTTTGGTGTCTAGTGTATATATATTATGTATAATACTTACCTCCAGAAGGAGTATTGGCTCTAAGATATTTTTGGTACTGTGTCACCCAAATAAATACCTTTATTTTTGGTAACACTGAGTATTGTCTTTACTTGTGTATAAGTACTGTGTAACTATATGTGGTATTGCATGAGTTGTGCATGTCTCCTAGTTCAGCCTAAGCTGGTCTGCTATAGCTACCTCTATCAGCCTAAGCTGCTAAAACACTACTACTTCACTAATAAGGGATAACTGGACCTGGTAAAAAGTGTCAGTACTCAAGGTACCCACTACAAACCAGGCCAGCCTCCTACACTGGGTCCAAACTGGGGTGACGTGGCAAGCAAAATAATAATGGATTAAACCCAGATCTTTGACTGAGGGTGAGTGTTGGAAAAGTTTCAATACTCCGTACATCATTTTATTTTGGTGTTGCTTTGTGCACCCTAAGAAGTAAGGGTATGCCCAGACATGGATCCTTTGCTCGCTGCGCCACTGGATTCAAGACAGCCTGGCTGATGAAGGGTGATATCCCATCACCAGTCCTAGGATGCCTGTTTCCGGTCCAGGGAGGACCTGGCCTGGCTGTTCAGGGTAGAGTGTTTCCATAGGGATTTGCATATGGCTGGGTCCAAACTACGGTGACCTTAGACATTGATGAGTCAACCCTCTGACAAAGTCAGGCAAGAGGCTAGTTGGCCTTACATACTGATGTGGTGACTCCTTCAGAAAGCCAAAAGGACTGCCCTAACCTAACAGTGTGTCATCTCAGAGAATGAGGGGAGATTCTGTAGTTAGTCTCATTACGCTTTTTTGGCATATAGTAAATCAATCATTTTGTATAGATGTCTATATACCTAAAACTGGTTCCTTTAATAGACTCAAAATTGAAATGTGACACTTGCCTCCCTATCTCCCTAGTGACCTGCTCCCTGACATATGTTTTCTATTTTTTGAACAAGTTCTGAATGCATCTGGCATACACTCGTTCTTTCATTGTTTTTATACCAGTGACCCATGGCATCGAATAGTTATTCATCCAAGAATTGGACTTTTACTAAATTCTCTGATTCTGGAATTATCATAACAACCAATCTGGAAATTTAAATTAAACCTTGATATAATATTTGTGAATGAAACTAGTTTTTAAATTTGGCACAGCTAAATCTTCTACATATTGTTTGACTAAAACTGTTGTTAAACACAAATGCTGTCTTTTATTGTTTCGTTAACTTGTCTAAAACACAGGCCCAGATGTATCAATGGCCTGAGTGCCCTTGTGTCAGTGAAGGAGACACAAGAGTAACCAAGCCTTAAGTGAGATTTACTATGCCAATCAGATCCACCCTGTATAGCTCTGCCTAACATAGTAAATCTGCTTCCTTACATTCACTTGGAAGGCAATCCATTTGTGGAGCATGGGTTTTCCCAAGCACCCACCCATGGCTTTTGGCACATTCCCAGATTTATTAACACTGGTAAACCTGGGAATGCGTAAAAATGCTACACTTTCCCAGGGGAGGCATAGCAAGGAGAAATGCGTTCATTCTGCAGCACACATAGATGAGGAAAAAGCCTCAGGGCATTGTTTTTGTGCAAGAAAGTGTTCCTTCCTGCAATAAAAACAATTCTATCTGCAATGCAGGCAATCTTGCATCATGACACAAGGATGCCTGCACTGATTCTTGGCTTTCCCTATTGCACCAGTGCAGGGACAGATCAAGTATGATCCATTTGATGCAGTGCAGCAAGTTGTCTTGCTGAATCGCACTTGCCAAATATTGATAAATTTGGCGATTTGCAATTTGCAAGACACACGTTTAAAAATAAAAATATGAATAATGGTAAGTTTGACATCTTTAATAATGAAACTCTAGTTACCATAGAAATTGGAAGACACTGCCATGACATTAATAAACTCCTGATTTTAGGTAAGAAAGAAACAAATAAACATATAAAGGTCCTCCTAACATTCTGAATCACAACCCCCAAATACCTTTTTGGTTAATCATTCATGTAGGTAGACCATAATATTGGGAGAAGAACCTCCACTGAGCCATTAAACTGTAAGGGCCAGATTTAAAAGGCCCTATCACCACCGGAGCATCACCTTTAGTGACGCTTCGGTGACGCTATGCACTGCGCTGCATTTACAAGGTGGTGTTAAACCACTTTTTGTGGCTTAATGCAATCTTGTAAATACGACCCCTTGATACACAGCCTGTTGGATGCAGGCAAGTTGGAGCTCTGGATTTGTCCAACAAGCCTTGGTTCAAGCAATGTTGTGGATTGTGTCAAAATAGCACTGCCTGGATCTGGGTGCCTCAACTTGGACTGAGGAGGCGGAGGGGACTCCCAACACTGGAGGGAACCCACAGATGACCAGGCAGCACCCACGGAGGTCCCAGGACATGGGGACAAAGAAGGTGCAAATTGCATTTGCTGCAGCACTACAAAAGATGGTCCCACGCCACCGGAGAACAACTCAGTGAGTTGAGCGTCACAGGATAGAGTGCTGGGGACCTGGGCCAGGCTGTGCACAAAGGATTCTTGCAAACAGTGCACAGAGGCTTCAGGAGGTGAAGATGACGTGGTACACAGGGGTACTGTCGCAAACAAGGAAGGCAAGCTCTTACCGCCTTCAAATTTGTACAGCACCACCTTAGGACAGTCTGTGTCTAAAGGGGTCTACCACCTGTATTCCAAGGAGCACACTCGTCACCAGGAGAAGAGTCAAAGAGAACCGGTCATCGTCTTAGAAGGTGCCTGCTGAAAGTGACTGTGTCTCTCCACTGGAGATTTCTTCGGTCCTTCTGGTGCAGGGTGAAGACAGGGAGTCCCCAGAGCATGCACACTGTGGAAACTGTTGCTGGCTGGAGTTGAAGTTGCAGAGGAACAGTAGCCTTTCTGGATACTTTGTTGCTGTTATAGGGGTTCCTGGAGCAGTCTGCAGTCAATCCGAGGTCAGAAGATGAAGTAGAAGTTGCAGAGGATTCCTGCTGGAAACTTGCAAGTAGAATCTGAAGAGAAACCCACAGGAGAGACTCTAAATAGCCCAGAGAGGAGGATTGGCTACCTTATCAGGTATGGACCTATCAGTAGGGGTCTCTGATGTCACATGCTTGCACTAGCCACTCAGAGGCCTCCAGAGTATTCCCACACATTGGAAAACAAGATGGCTGAAGTCTGGGACACACTGGAGGAGCTCTGGACACCACCCCTGTGGTGGTGATGGACAGAGGAGTGGTCACTCTCCTTTCCTTTGTCCAATTTCATGCCAGAGCAGGGACTGAGGTTCCCTGAACCGGTGTAGACTGGCTTATGCAAGGAGGGCACCATTTGTGCCCTTCAAAGCATTTCCAGAAGCTGGGGGAGCCTACCCCTCCCTGCAGGACTTTACTCCTACTTTCCTGGGCTCTTTGGTGGGGAAATTTACTTATCTTTACTGTATTCTTACTCTCCCAGCGATTCTCTACACACTACACTTATCTAGGGGGGAATACATGGTTCGCATTCCACTTTCTTAGTATATGGTTTGTGTTGCCCCTAGACCCATTTTCTCCTATTGCACTCTTTAGCATTTCCTATTGTTTGCACTATCCTATGTCTAATTACTTACCTTATTTTGGTGTCTAGTGTATATATTGTGTATAATACTTACCTCCAGAAGGAGATTTTTGTCCTTGTGCCACCCAAATAAACTACCTTTATTTTTGGTAAACACTGAATATTGTCTTTACTTGTGTATAAGTACTGTGTAACTATAATTGGTATTGCAGGAGCTTTGCATGTCTCCTAGTTCAGCCTAAGGTGCTCTGCTATAGCTACCTCTATCAGCCTAAGCTGCTAGAACACTACTACATTTCACTAATAAGGGATAACTGGACCTGGTGTAAGGTGTAAGTACCCAAGGTACCCTCTACAAACCAGGCCAGCATCCTACATTGGTAGTGCAGCAGTGGGATAAGTACTTGCAGTTGCTTTTTCCACTTTGTTACTAGTGCTTTTTTACAAGAAAAGCTTGCTCCAATACTTAGAGCTGTACATAATCTATACCTAGAAGTAATTTCTAACTTTCTAAAAAGTTCTTTTAACTTTGCAAAAGTTTTGCAAAGTTTCTGCAAAGTTTTCTTCTTTTCTGTGAAAAGTTAGCTCTGATAGTCAACTAACATTGTACTCACTTTCCTAAACCTTTTCTCTTTCAATATGTCTTCTCTAGAAGCCACCCCTAGAATTGTGAAATCAACCTATGAGAATCTTAAGTTTAAAGGTTTGAGGGGTCTCTGTATTGAAGGAAGTGTAAGGGTTGCGAAGAACCCCAATAAGGAGTTCCTCTCAAATCTTCTCCTGAAGGATGACCAGGGACTTAGCACTGGTCAGGATCAGCCAGATGGGGGAGTTGAGGAAGATTCCTACCCGGCAAACTCAGATGAGCACATTGTTAATCCTGGGGAGTGTCCTTCCACTGATCATTCTGTTAATAGGCCCCTTAGTGCAACTGGGAGTTGGAAGGGTTCAAACAATAGTAGGGCTCCCTTCACACCTAGAGTCCAGGTCACTAGGGTGGCTCTAGTTAGGGAAAGATCAGCCTCTGCAAATTCCAATGTTACTTCTGCCTCAGAAGTATCCCACAGTTCTAACCCTGAGGACCAGTCCCTAGATAGGGAACTCAGAAAGCTGAAGTTAGAGGAGGCAAGACTGAAGCTACGGTAACAGCAGTTGGCCTTAGACAGGGATTCCCTGGCTGTGTTAAAGGAAAGGCAGGGTTTGGGTTAGTTCCCCATGGTGGCAGCATTCAGTTTCAGGAATTCTAATGTTAGAGAACCCTCATTTGATTAACAAAATCTGCATAAAGTTGTCCCTCCTTGCAAGGATGGAGATGAGATATGTAAGTGGTTTGCTGCACTTGAGAGGGCATGTAAAGTTCAGAGGGTCCCTCGAGTTTGGTGGATTGCTATCCTGTGGCTATCTTTCTCTGGCAAGGGGAGATACAGACTCCTTATTGTCAGAGAGGATGATGCAGATAACTACCATATTCTCAAAAGTGCACTCTTAGATGGTCTGGGCTTAATCACTAAACAATACAGGATAAAGAACAGAGAGACCAGAAAGGAGTCATCACAGGATTGGAAAGACTTTGTAGACTGTTCAGTGAAGGCCCTAGAAGGTTGGTTAAATGGCAGTACGATGACTGAATATGAAAGCCTATATGACTTTATTCTGAGAGAGCATATATTGAATAATTGTGTGTCTGACTTGTTGCATCAGTATATTGTGGACTCAGATCTGACTTCACCCCAAGGACTGGGAAAGAAGGCAGACAAATGGGTCAGAACAAGGGTCGCAGAAAAGCTCATCCAGGGGGTGACAAAGACAGCAAAAAGAAAGATGGTGAAAAATCTCAGGACAAGCATGGGATAAAAGTAAGCTCAAAGATCCTTATTCAGGTCCACAAAACTCCTCAGGGGTGGGGATAAATCATCTTCTTCATCTTCTTCTCACTCTTCACACAATCAGAAAAAGCCTTGGTGCTATGTGTGCAGAGGTGAAGGCCATTGGCCAGGAGATAAGTCCTGTCCAGGTAAAACCCCTGAGCAAACCACCACTAAAACATCATGGCCCATATTTATACTTTTTGACGCAAAACTGCGCTAACGCAGTTTTGCGTCAAAAAAATTAGCGCCGGCTAACGCCATTCTGAAGCGCCATGCGGGCGCCGTATTTATCGAATGACGTTAGCCGGCGTTAGCCGCCGGCGCCGTCTGGTGTGCGTTTAAAAAAACGACGTACACCAGGCAGCGCCGGCATAGGGGGATATGGGGCTTGGGCGTCAAGAAATGGGGCAAGTCAGGTTGAGGCAATTTTTTCGCCTCAACCCGATTTGCGCCATTTTTTTTCACTCCCAACCCCCATAGAAATGACTCCTGTCTTAGCAAAGACAGGAGTCATGCCCCCTTGCCCAATGGCCATGCCCAGGGGACTTCTGTCCCCTGGGCATGGTCATTGGGCATAGTGGCATGTGGGGGGGCACAAATCAGGCCCCCCCTATGCCACAAAAAAAAAAAAAAAAACACTTACCTGAACTTACCTTAATGTCCCTGGGATGGGTCCCTCCAGCCTTGGGTGTCCTCCTGGGGTGGGCAAGGGTGACAGGGGGTGTCCCTGGGGGCATGGGAGGGCACCTCTGGGCTCCTTCAGAGCCCACAGGTCCCTTAACGCCTGCCTTTTGCAGGTGCTAAAAAACGGCGCAAAAGTGGCCGTACGTCATTTTTTTTGACCCGCCCACTCCCGGGCGTGAATTTTGCCCGGGAGTATAAATCCGACGCACATGCCTCGGAGTCGATTTTTTAGACGGGAACGCCTACCTTGCATATAATTAACGCAAAGTAGGTGTCCACGCTAAAAAATGACGCTAACTCCATGGACTTTGGCTCTAGACGCGTCTAACGCCAAAGTGTAAATATGGAGTTAGTTTTGCGTCGGAATTGCGTAAAAAAAAAAAACGCAATTCCGGCGCAAACAGAGTATAAATATGCCCCCCTATTCTAGTGCCCCTACCAGTAGTGCTGATAGTGGTGGGACTACTGGCAATAGTCAAACTAAAGGTGTAGTTGGGTTCACTTTGGGACCATAATAGAAACTGGGGTAGACAGTCCCAAGACAGTTTCTGTCACACCTGTTGGCATTGGCCTTGCCACCTTGGCTGCTTGGATAAGTACAGGCAGTCAATCTTAATAAATGGTGTTAAGGCCCAGACCTACAGGGACACATGTGTCAGTATCACTTTGATGACTAAAAACTTGGTGTCATCTGCACAACACCTCCTTGGACAGAAGTACCAATATACTGATGTCAATAACTCCACTCAGTCTCTCCCCGTAGCTGTAGTTCAACTTAGTTGTAGTGGAGTTACTGGCCCTAAGCAGTTGGTGGTATCACCTAGTTTACCTCTAGATTGTCTCTTAGGGAATGACCAAGAGGCCTCCGATTGGGCTCAGGTAGAGTTTAGGACCCATGCATCCATGCTGCCTCTCCTTTCTGATTAAATGAAAAAGCAAAGGAGAGAAAAAGGCCTGAAATCTCAGGATCCCTCTCCACCAACAGGTAAAAAGGGTATCAAAGTATCCCTTCCCCACCCTACCACTAAGGATACCATTCCTGTGGCTGGAGAAACCTCTCCTGGGGTGGAACCTGTACCAAGGAAGCCATCAGCTACCACAGCTGGACTCCCAGAGGTAGGAGTACCTCTTTGTGGAACCACTAAAACAGATGTGCAAAATTGCACCATTGTGGTAAATATGGTGCATCCCTCCAGCATTCCCAGAGAAACTTTAGTGCAGCAGCCCTGCGCTGTGTCTAAACACTTAGGACAGCAGGTCTGTCCTGGTGTGGAGCTTGGAGGACAGCATCCATGCTCTGAACCAACTCAAGAGAAACAGCAACCCTGTTCTGTCCTACAGCCATATGGACAAAGTGTTTGCCCAGCTATGGCTTTATTGAGCCAGCATCCCTGTCTAGCATTTTCCTTAGGCCCAGTGGACCACTCCCACTGCCCAACTTTAAAACATACTAATAGGAACTCTGATAATTTACACTCACACTATTGGTTAGGTAAAAATCTCCAAAAAGGTTGGTTTACATCCCCAGAGGGAAGTAACCATATAGTGGATGATAAAGGGATCAACCACTCTATTGAAGATCTACTCTTCACTTATCACCACTTAGACAATAAAGTCTCAACTGGCCAAGGTTAGCCTTATTTTCCTTCATTTGGGGGAGGGTTTATGTGAGGAAGTACCCTCTTAGTATCATGGATACCCCCACTTCTGACCTAGAGGAGCCTCAGTGACACAGTTAAGCACCACTGACGGCACACACATTAGGCCACACACTATGAGCACTTGGGTCCTGGCTAGCAGGATCCCGGTGAGACAGGCAAAACACACTGGCATATAGGGTTTTCACTATTAGCACTGGGGTCCTGGCTAGCAGGATCCCAGTGACACAGTAAAAACACACTGAAACACACTCACAAGCAGGTCACAGATGGGGGTAACTATTCTTAATAGAGGCTACTTTCCCACACAAAGGAAACCAAAACTTAAAAAAAAAAAAAATGGAACAAAGAGGCATATTGATAGAATCTGATGCACAACTGTGCTAGCACAGTTGTGCGTCATTTGTATTAACGCGAGTAAGCGTCATTCCTTAGCACCATGCTTGCACCATATTTATTAAATGATTTAGGATGGTGTTAAGGAATGGATGGTGTAAAAAATAAGCACTAACAGCTGCACAATGGCATCAAGAAAAATGACGTTAATGCTGCAAAAATGGTGCTACACCGTTTTGCGGCACGTAAACATGTCAGTAAAGTGTTAGCACCATTTTAACACCACATTAGCGTCAAAATAAAATGCAAAAGCAGGAAAGAGTGCATTTGCAAAAGAAGAATGAATCAGAAGGCCAGAAGAGACCCCATGGAGACCCCAAACACCGAAGTACCAGCCAGGAGAGTACAGAAAAATCACAGGAGAAGAAAAAGCGCAAGTGTCGCTTTAGCAAGGAGGAGCATGAGATCCTGGTAAGAGATGTGACGGGGCACCAACATCAGCTATACGTCACCTCCAAATTGCCAGTTGCTAGGAGAGATGCAATATGGCAGCAAATAGTGGACAAAATAAACAGTGTCGCTGAGGTGAAGAGAACTGTTACTGAGTGCAAGACGAACTGGCGCGATTGCAAGCGCAGGACTAAGGAGAAACTTGCCAGGAACTGTAAGGCAGCACTGAAGACTGGAGGTGGAAGTCCTGCACCACAGAAGGACCTGGATGAGCTGGGTGAGATGGTTGCGGTGGTCATCCCTGAGGAGCTGGTCACTGGAATCGGAGGACAGGACGGACAGTGCAGACTACCAGGAACCACCGCAAATGTAGGGTATGTTGCAGGAGGGGACATCTGGAACTCCACTAATGGCAGAAGAGGGAGGCACATAGGACATACTGAATGCATGCCAAAGGGTTGCATCCCGACACATAGGCCCTGAATCAAGATGCCCCATCCTCACCCAAGCCACACATGTACTGACGCTTTGGTTGTGCTCTGCACTCCAACATATACAAACCTCATCATATGCTTCTCACTATGGCTATATTCCACCACGCAAATATGCACCACATTGCCTGGATAGCACATGCAATCAAAGTCCCTGTAGTCAATACCACCCCAGGACTGGTGTCAGGGTGATGTTTCAGGCCAAAATTCATCCCTACATAAATGTTGCATTGCCTTTACTCTTGTGTGCTGCATCTTGCTATCTTTGCAAAAAAATTGCTTGTACATGTGCAGGAAGGGACATCTCCCTGCACATGAACAAATCATAACTTCAAGGCAGCCACCCCATCATCATGCTGCAATAATGCCTGTGCTGGTGCAGGGAGCACTAATCTGTGCAGGTGCAGGGGAAATTTCAGGGCTGTACTGTATACATGTAAATATGGCACATCACCGCGTATCAGAACTGCTGCAGCGTACTGCAACACATCTTGCAGCTGCCCTGTGCCGTGCCAAATGAGAACAAATCTGCACTAAAGCTTTCAACCTGTGGAACACAATCCATACAGGCTGAACCCACAACAACTCACACACAGCCATATGCATCATATGAGAATGGCCACAAAATAAAATGCATACATCACATTGTGCATGTGTGTGAATATCATGTGTGCAGCTGAACAAGTAGCTTGAATCTCACCATTTGACAAGTTAGAGGTCTAGATCAAAGTTAGAGGGCTAGATCAAACAGAAAATGATGGTGCATGCTGCTGTGCAACATTAGGCAGCATCACGCACTGTCATTTTAAAAAGGCAGGGATGCACTATAAAATTAGAATACACAGTATCCCTGTATACTTCCCTGCGCAAGTGGTAATCAAATGTTGTGCACCATAGTCCAGGGATGGTTGTGTTGAGGGGAAGAATGTTTGTGTGAAGAAAGGAACACCGTCCTGCACAGCAACAACCTGAAAGTGTGATTTGCTCTTACTCTGTGTGCAGTATACTGAAATGCAAGAAATGCAGTACAAAAGTAAGCGTTACTCCGAGATGTTGTCATGCCAAACCCACCACTGGGCTGGTGTCAGATATTGGCCCTGCGTACGGAATACAAATAGTCAAAAATCTAAAGCAGTGTCAAAACTCAATGGGTGTTGTTGTGGTACGCCCAATGCAACACCCATTGCACACACCTTACACGCAAAGTGTTGGATGTGATGGGGCCATATATACAAGGTGGCACCAAGGCACATAAAGTGGCTTCATGCCTCCTAGTACATACGGGGCAGGGCATTGTGCCACAGGAGCCAGACCAAATGTTACATTCCGTTGGCATTTGGGGCACATACATATGCCCAAAAATACTCAGGGGCATATTCATGAGCCCCAAGCGCCACTGGAGCATCACTTTTTGTGATGCTCTGGTGGCTCAATGCCCATTGCCCTATTTACAAGGTGGTGTTAGGCCACTTTTTGTGCATTAACGCCACCCTGTAAATATGGCCCCTTCACACCCATCACTTTGTGTAGAAGGGGTGTGCAATGTGTGTTGCTGTGGGCGTACCACAGAAACACCCATTGCATTTTGACGCTGCCTCAGATTTACTAATATCAGTAAACCTGAGGCAGCACAAAAATCTAAGGCCATCCAGGGGTGGTATTAGTAAGAAACAGGGAGGTATACATTTATTCCCCCTCGTTATGTATGTTTCTATGTGTGCTGCATTCTCCAGCACACACAGAGGACCCAAATCGCCATGAGTGATTGTGTATGTGCAGGAACGGACACCTTCCCACACATAAACAATCAAACCTTACAACGCAGTCATCCTTGCACGATGGTGAAAGGATACCTACGTTGGTGCTAGGCAGCTCTATTTAGTGCCAGCGCAGGGGAAAATACAGGGGTGTGCCGTATGTAAATGAATACAGTGCATCCCTGCATTGTGTAATTGACGCAGCAGGGCACTGCCACTCTTAGTGCAGCGTTGCGTTCCGTCATATTCCATTACCAGTGAGCTTGGCCCATTGGTGATGCACAATGCTACATATAAGTAAAACCACAACCTTGGGTCAGTGACATGTCACTGAGCCTCCAGTGGCAAATACATGATGTCCCATGTCAACAGTCGGTGTAATCCAATATTGATTTTACACTCATTGCAGAGGATGATGGCTTACCTCCTACCGACCTGCCTGTCCTGGATTTTCCTGATGACATGGATGACCAGCTGCCAACCCTCAATGAACAGACCCTCCAGGATGTCCTAGGAGTACTACATACACCACCTCCAGTTGCAGGGAGGACACACAGCATTGCAGGGTCTCCACATGAACAACCCAGCCACCAGCACATGCCACCAGCCAGTTCTCACATAGCCCTGGACTCCGGGGACCCAGATATCAGCTTTCAGATGGCAGTGGTAGGAGTCTAGCGGGAGCTGGCAAAGCAGGTTCAGGTGGGGATGGAGACCATGGCAGGCAGCCTAGAGGGAGTGCGGACATGCCTCAATCCAAATAAGGGCAACTCAGCTGCCATCAGAGGCACCCACTTCCTGCTACGTGGACTCCAGCAGTCTATGGCAGGCAAAGATGCTGTCATGATGCAGAGGCTACAACAAATGCCCTCCAAAAATGCCAGCAGCATACAGAATACCCTGGAGTCCATACAGCCGGTAGTGGCCTCCCTCAGGGAAAACATTGCTTTCTATCACTGTGATGTTGCGGTCCTGAAGAATTAGCGGTTTCTCCTTGCTGCAGTGATGCCTTATTTGTTGCCACAAATGACAGCTGCAGGGGCCTTTGACTCCACATCTCTATCCCCTGAAGAGTGTGTGGACCCTTCTACCTCTACAACAGCATCAGCCATGGCACAGGATGCACCACACACATCAGAGGATGAAGATGTAGAAGGAATAACATTCACAAGGAAATGCACCTGGTAGCACCAGTCTATGCCACATGGACAGTTTCTCCTTAGTTCTGGGCTTACGATCATGCCAGTGTTGTTTTCACCTAACCACTGTAGAATTTTCTGCTATGTGCTGTCATCGTCTCTCTCATACCAATTGGCCATGTTATGCACTCCTCACTAATGCACAACCCTGGACTCCGATTATGCAACATATGGTAAACGTTCACTCATTGGGTTTGTGAAATGGATATTGTGTAGAAATCACAATAACAATTGCACCTGTAACTAAAGCATTGTGTACACATGTAGCATTTCTACGTTTACTGTGATCCATCTACTCAGCTAAAAGTTAGCATTGTGTCAATCCCTGTCATTGCGTACAGAATATCAGTACATGAGTCCATTACTGTCAGACACTAAGCCACACACCAGGATCCAAACAAGAGAAAGTTAAATGATGGTGTTGTCGGCTACAACCAACTTACTGTGCATACTAAATGGTTTGGAACCCATATCCATTGACGTAGACATACAGCATGTATGGCTCAAAACCCAATCAATTATAATTTACCCAGATAGGAGTACCAGTACAACTTATTTGTGTGAAACAGTAAAGCTAACCCTATCAGTGATGGCCACCTGTCAGTGTTGCAAGGTAAAATCCCAAATTTGGGAGTTCTCAGATCTACCACACTTGTCAAGAATGAATTAGCAGGACCCCACCAATGACAGGTGAAGTACCATATTTACATGTCCATGATGAATATTACATACACATTGTGAATGACTGGAACATAGGATGGCAAATGTGTGCACTAGTAGAAAGAATGTAGCAGCCATTCTGACAGCTCCTTGGTCACACGGGTTGCATATGGGAAACCTGGGAAATCAAGACATTAACCATAGCCTAGGCCATTCCTCCTTCTTGGCCAGTGCCACCATGACTAGCCCCATTCACAATCTATTACAGAACTAATTTGGCTAAGATGAACAGGATTTATTCTAAAACCATTAAGCAAAAGAAATCCAAAAACCTACCCTATTCTAAACTAACCTATACTAACTATCCTCAATATACAACTACACCTATCGAACCTATTCTAATATTATCTTACACATAGAACACCACACTATAAACATTGGCCACCCCACCTCCACTTAAGAGACGAGATACAAGTAGGACAACATAAACTATGACTACACATGTACTAACCTAACCTATGACCTGAACAAATATATATATATTCTTTTCTTAATATATATATATATATATTTTTTTAATACACAAATACCCCAACATGACCCCCCACCCAAAGCCCCAATAATAAAATAATGTAGAAAAACCCACCCCCACTACACTTAACCTAACCTATTCACACCCTACACTAACCTAAGACTACATATCTAAAACCCCATATAAAACTATACAAAACAGTAAAAGGGAGGAGGACGAACTGGGAGGTTGTATGATATACAAATTGTTCTCTTTCTGCTTTTCTTTAACTTCTTCTTTATGTATTGCAACTGTAGGAAAGTATCATCTTGGCTGGCATGTTACCCCCATATTTCACTGTATATATGTTGTTTTAGTGTTTGTGTCACTGGGACCCTGCCAGCCAGGGCCCCAGTGCTCATAAGTGTGCCCTGTATGTGTTCCCTGTGTGATGACTAACTGTCTCACTGAGGCTCTGCTAACCAGAACATCAGTGGTTATGCTCTCTCTGCTTTCTAAATTGTCACTAACAGGCTAGGGACCAATTTCACCAATTCACATTGGCATACTGGAACACCCTTATAATTCCCTAGTATATGGTACTGAGGTACCCAGGGTATTGGGGTTCCAGGAGATCCCTATGGGCTGCAGCATTTCTTTTGCCACCCATAGGGAGCTCTAACAATTCTTACACAGGCCTGCCACTGCAGCCTGAGTGAAATAACGTCCATGTTATTTCAAAGCCATTTACCACTGCACTTAAGTAACTTATAAGTCACCTATATGTCTAACCTTCACCTGGTGAAGGTTGGGTGCTAAGTTACTTAGTGTGTGGGCACCCTGGCACTAGCCAAGGTGCCCCCACATCTTTCAGGGCAAATTCCCCGGACTTTGTGAGTGCGGGGACACCATTTCACGCGTGCACTATACATAGGTCACTACCTATGTATAGCGTCACAATGGTAACTCCGAACATGGCCATGTAACATGTCTAAGATCATGGAATTGTCACCCCAATGCCATTGTGGCATTGGGGAGACAATGCCATAATCCCCCGAGTCTCTAGCACAGACCCGGGTACTGCCAGACTGCCTTTCCCGGGGTTTCACTGCAGCTGCTGCCAACCCCTCAGACAGGTTTCTGCCCTCCTGGGGTCCAGCCAGGCCTGGCCCAGGAAGGCAGAACAAAGGACTTCCTCAGAGAGAGGGTGTTACACCCTCTCCCTTTGGAAAAAGGTGTCAGGGCTGGGGAGGAGTAGCCTCCCCCAGCCTCCGGAAATGCTTTGATGGGCACAGATGGTGCCCATCTCTGCATAAGCCAGTCTACACCGGTTCAGGGATCCCCCAGCCATGCTCTGGCACGAAACTGGACAAAGGAAAGGGGAGTGATCACTCCTTTGACCTGCACCTCCCAGGGGAGGTGCCCAGAGCTCCTCCAGCGTGCCCCAGACCTCTGCCATCTTGGATTCAGAGGTGTGCTGGCACACTGGACTGCTCTGAGTGGCCAGAGCCAGCAGGTGATGTCAGAGACTCCTTCTGATAGGCTCTTACCTGTATTACTAGCCTATCGTCCTTCCTAGGTAGCCAAACCTCCTTTTCTGGCTATTTAGGGTCTCTGCTTTGGGGAATTCTTCAGATACCGAATGCAAGAGCTCACCAGAGTTCCTCTGCATCTCTGTCTTCACCTTCTGCCAAAGGATCGACCGCTGACTGCTCAGGACGCCTGCAAAACCGCAACAAAGTAGCAAAGACGACTACTGCAACCTTGTATCGCTTCATCCTGCCGGAGTTCTCCACTGTTTCCTGGTGGTGCATGCTCTGGGGGTAGCCTGCCTCCTTCTTGCACCAGGAGCTCTGAAGAAATCTCCCGTGGGTCGACGGAATCTTCCCCCTGCAACTGCAGGCAACAAAAGACTGCATCACCGGTCCTCTGGGTCCCCTCTCAGCACGACGAGTGTGGTCCCTGGAACTCAGCAACTCTGTCCAAGTGACTCCCACAGTCCAGTGACTCTTCAGTCCAAGTCTGGTGGAGGTAAGTCCTTGCCTCCCCACGCTAGACTGCATTGCTGGGTACCGCGTGATTTTCAGCTGCTCCGGCTTCTGTGCACTCTTCCAGGATTTCCTTCATGCACAGCCAAGCCTGGGTCCCCTACACTCTAACCCGCAGTGCACAACCTTCTGAGTTGTTCTCCGGCATCGTGGGACTCCCTTTTCTGACTTCGGGTGGACTCCGGTTCACTCCTCATCCAAGTGCCTGTTCCGGTACTTCTGCGGGTGCTGTCTGCTTCTGTGAGAGCTCCCTGACTTGCTGGGTGACCCCTCTGTCTCCTCATCCAATTGGCGACATCCTGGTCCCTCCTGGGCCACAGCAGCATCCAAAAACCCTAACCGCGACCCTTGCACCTAGCAAGGCTTGTTTGCAGTCTTTCTGTGTGAGAACACCTCTGCAAGCTTCTTCATGACGTGGGACATCCATCCTCCAAAGGGGAAGTTCCTAGTCCTCTTCGCTCTTGCAGAAACCAAAGCTTCTTCCATCCGGTGGCAGCTTCTTTGCACCCTCAGCTGGCATTTCCTGGGCATCTGCCCACTCTCGACATTGTCGTGACTCTTGGACTTGGTCCCCTTGTTTCACAGGTACTCAGGTCCAGAAATCCACTGTTGTTGCTTTGCTGGTGTTGGTCTTCCTTGCAGAAACCCCCTATCACGACTTCTGTGCTCTCTGGGGGTTATAGGTGCACTTTACACCTACTTTTCAGGGTCTTGGGGTGGGCTATTTTTCTAACCCTCACTGTTTTCTTACAGTCCCAGCAACCCTCTACAAGCTCACATAGGTTTGGGGTCCATTCGTGGTTCGCATTCCACTTTTGGAGTATATGGTTTGTGTTGCCCCTATACCTATGTGCTCCTATTGCAATCTACTGTAACTTTACATTGCTTGCATTACTTCCTTTTGCTATTACTGCATATTTTTGGTATTGTGTACATATATCTTGTATACATTTGGCATCCTCATACTGAGTGTACTCACTGAGATACTTTTGTCATATTGTCATAAAAATAAAGTACCTTTAGTTTTAGTATATCTGTGTATTGTGTTTTCTTATGATATTGTGCATATGACACCGGTGGTATAGTAGGAGCTTTGCATGTCTCCTAGTTCAGCCTAAGCTGCTCTGCTATAGCTACCTTCTATCAGCCTAAGCTGCTAGAAACACCTCTTCTACACTAATAAGGGATATCTGGACCTGGTACAGAGTGTAAGTACCCCTTGGTACCCACTACAAGCCAGGCCAGCCTCCTACATTGGTTGTGCAGCGGTGGGATAAGTACTTGCAACTACTTACCTCTTTGTCATTTTGTACTTTTCATAAAAGAATAATATACAAAACAAGTTCAGTGTATGTACACCTAACCAAAAAGTTTTGCTTTTCTTCTCTTACACTATCTGCTAAGTGCTGAAAAGTACTCCTAAACTTTCTAAAAGTTTCAAAAAGTTGAAAAGGTTTTTTTTTTCTGTTCTTTAAAAAGTCCTGAAACTTTTTCTATCTTTTATCTGTCTCTAAACCTTTTTCTATCATGTCTAGTGTAGGAACTCCTCTTAATTTGGTCAATACAACTTATGACCACCTTAACTTTAAGAGCCTAAGGAGTCTCTGCATTGATAGAGGTTTAGTGGTAGGAAAGAACCCTACTAGAGAATTTCTGTCTAATATGCTTATTGAGAATGATAAGGCCCTGGGTGGCACCTCATCTGAAAAGTTGATAGATAGCTCACACTCTGACTCAGGGGAGCCCCTTGAGGGAGTGTTGCATGGTTCCCTTCCTAATCTGCCCCTTAGCAGACCCCTAGCAATGCTGGTAGTAATAGAAGCTCCCATCATAGTAGGGATGTTTTTGTTCCTGGAGGCCAGGTTGTTAGAGTGCCAACTGTTAGGGACAGGTCTCCCTCTGCTCATTCCAATCTTTCTTCTGTGTCAAAACATTCCCAACCCACCCTCCCTGATGACAAAATGTTAGAAAGGGAACTCAATAAGTTGAGAGTGGAAGAGACCAGGCTGAAGCTTAAACAGCAACAGCTGGCTCTAGACAGGGAATCCCTAGACTTAGAAAAAGAGAGGCAGAGGTTGGGGTTAGGATCCCATGGTGGCAGCAGCAGTATTCCTGATAGTAATCCTGTTAAAGAGCATGATTCCAGGAATCTGCACAAGATAGTTCCCCCTTACAAGGAGGGGGATGACATTAACAAGTGGTTTGCTGCACTTGAGAGGGCCTGTATGGTACAGGGGGTCCCTCAAAGGCAGTGGGCTGCTATCCTATGGCTATCTTTCAGTGGAAAGGGTAGGGATAGGCTCCTTACTGTTAAGGAAAGTGATGCCAATAATTTTACAGTTTTGAAGAATGCATTCTTGGACGGATTTGGCTTAACCACTGAACAATACAGGATTAAGTTCAGAGAAACCAGAAAAGAGTCCTCACAAGACAGGGTAGACTTTGTTGACTATTCAGTGAAGGCCTTGGAGGGGAGGTTACATGGCAGTAAAGTTTCTGACTATGAAAGCCTGTACAATCTAATCCTGAGAGAGCATATTCTGAATAACTGTGTGTCTGATTTGTTACACTAATATCTAGTGGACTCAGATCTGACCTCTCCCCAAGAATTGGGAAAGAAGGCAGACAAATGGGTCAGAACAAGAGTGAACAGAAATGTTCATACGGGGGTGACAAGGATGGCAAGAAGAAGGATGGTAAGTCTTCAGACAAGGGTGGGGACAAATCTAAAAATGAGTCTTCATCAGGCCCACAAAAACACTCTGGTGGGGGTGGTGGGTCCAAATCCTCTTCTAATCAAGTAAAGAAACCATGGTGCTATTTATGTAAAGTAAAAGGCCATTGGACAACTGATGCCAGTTGTCCAAAGAAAAGCACCAAGCCTCCCACTACCACAACTCCTACTGCAACCTCTAGTGCCCCTAGTAATAGCAGTGGTGGTGGGAGCACACCTACTAATAGCCAATCCAAGGGAGTAGCTGGGCTCACTTTTGGTAACTTAGTTGGGGTTGGTCTTGTTAGGGAGACCACAGAGGCTGTGCTAGTCTCTGAAGGTGCCATTGATTTGGCCACCTTGGTTGCTTGTCCCCTTAATATGGATAAGTACAAGCAACTTCCCCTAATTAATGGTGTTGAGGTTCAGGCCTACAGGGACAAAGGTGCCAGTGTTACCATGGTAATAGAGAAACTGGTACACCCTGAACAACACCTACTTGGTCACCAGTACCAAGTGACAGACGCTCAGAACAACACTCTTAACCACCCCATGGCTGTTGTGAATCTCAACTGGGGGGGAGGTTACTGGTCGAAAGAAAGTTGTGGTTGCTTCAGATTTACCTGTAGACTGTCTACTAGGAAATGATTTAGAAACATCAGCTTGGGCAGAAGTGGAGTTGCAGGCTCATGCAGCAATGCTGGGCATTCCTGGGCATATTTTTGCTTTGACAAGGGCTCAGGCCAAAAAGCAAAAAGGACAAGGTGACTTGGATCCTGGAACAATGGACTAAGTGCTCCCTAAAGCTAGGGTTAGTAAGGGTAAATCCCTACCCACTATCCCTCCCTCTACAGATGATTCAACTTCTGAGGAAGAAGAATTTCCCCCCTGTGCAGAACCTTCACCAGAGGAGCTGGCAGCAGAAACTGCTGAGCTTTTGGGTGGAGGGGGGTCTGCCAGGAAGGAGCTGAGTGTGGCACAGCAAACCTGTCGCACTTTAGAGGGTCTCAGACAGCAAGCTGTCAAAAGGCAAAATGGGGATGTCAGTGACTCACATAGAGTTTACTGGGAGGACAACCTCTTGAACACAGAGGCAAGGGACCCAAAACCTGGAGCAGCCAGGAGATTGGTCATTCCACTGCAGTACAGGGAGTTCCTCCTAACTCTGGCACACGACATTCCCTTGGCTGGACATTTGGGTCAGATTAAAACATGGGAAAGGCTTGTCCCCCTGTTTCACTGGCCTAGGATGTCAGAGGACACAAAAGACTTTTGTAAGTCCTGTGTGACCTGCCAAGCCAGTGGCAAGACTGGTGGCACTCCAAAGGCTCCCTTATTCCACTGCCTGTGGTTGGGGTTCCCTTTGAAAGGGTAGGGGTTGACATAGTTGGCCCCCTTGACCCTCATACTGGTTCAGGCAATAGTTTTATCTTGTTGGTAGTGGACCATGCCACAAGATATCCTGAAGCTATTCCTCTAAGGACCACTACAGCTCCTGCAGTGGCAAAAGCCCTCCTGGGAATCTTTTCCAGGGTGGGTTTCCCAAAAGAGATTGTATCAGACAGGGGTAGCAACTTTATGTCTGCATACTTGAAGGCCATGTGCAAGGAATGTGGTGTAACATACAAATTCACCACACCTTATCATCCACAAACAAATGGATTGGTAGAGAGGTTTAATAAAACTCTCAAAGGAATGATAATGGGACTCCCTGAAAAACTCAGGAGGAGATGGGATGTCCTGTTACCTTGCCTCCTTTTTGCTTACAGGGAGGTACCCCAGAAAGGAGTGGGCTTCAGCACCTTTGAACTCCTATTTGGACACCCTGTAAGTGGTCCCCTAACACTTGTGAAGGAGGGTTGGGAACAACCTTTAAAAGCTCCCAAGCAAGACATTGTGGACTATGTACTCGGCCTAAGATCCAGAATGGCTGAGTACATGAAAAAGGCCAGTAAAAACCTTCAGCCCAGCCACGAGATCCAAAAGCAATGGCATGACCAGAAGGCTGTTCTGATTCAGTAACAACCAGGACAGAAGGTGTGGGTATTGGAGCCTGTGGCCCCAAGAGCAGTCCAAGACAAATGGAGTGGACCCCATCTCATTGTTGAAAAGAAGGGCGAGGTCACCTACTTGGTTGACCTGGGCACTGCCAGGAGTCCCCTTAGGGTGCTCCATGTCAATCGCCTAGAACCTTCCTATGACAGGGCTGATCTCACCCTGCTCATGGCAACAGATGAAGGACAGGAAGAAGAGAGTGACCCTCTCCCTGATCTCTTCTCTTCCACAGAACAGGATGCTCTAGTGGAAGGTGTAGTTTTGGCAGACTGTCTTACTGCTGAGCAAAAAGACAACTGCATAAATATCCTAGGTCAGTTTTCTGAACTCTTTTCTACTGTGCCAGGCACCTCATCTTGGTGTGAGCACACTATAGATACTGGAGACAGCATGCCTGTCAAAAGTAAGATCTATAGGCAGCCTAACCATGTCAGGGACTGCATAAAACAAGAAGTTCAGAAAATGCTGAACATTCTGAAAGCCCATGGGCCTCTCCTGTGGTGCTTGTACCAAAGCCTCACTCAAAAGATGGGAAAAGAGAGATGAGGTTTTGTGTAGATTACAGAGGTCTCAACCAGGTAACAAAAACTGATGCTCACCCTATACCCAGGGCAGATGAGCTCATAGATACACTGGCATCTGCCAAGTATCTAAGCACCTTTGATTTGACTGCACGGTATTGGCAGATCAAGTTATCAGAGGATGCTAAAGCAAATTTTGCATTTTCGACTATTGGAGGGCACTACCAATTCACAGTAATGCCCTTTGGTTTGAAAAATGCACCTGCCACTTTTCAGAGGTTGGTGAATACAGTCCTGCAAGGGTTGGAGGCTTTTAGTGCAGCATATCTGGACGATATAGCTGTCTTTAGCTCCACCTGGTAGGATCACCTGGTCCACCTGTGGAAAGTTTTGGAGGCGCTGCAAAAGGCAGGCCTCTCTATCAAGGCTTCAAAGTGCCAGATAGGGTAGGGGAAAGTGGTTTATCTGGGACACCTGGTAGGTGGAGAACAGATTGCACGACTTCAGGGGAAAATCCAGACAATCATGGATTGGGTTCCCCCTACAACTCAGACCCAGGTGAGAGCCTTCTTAGGCCTCACTGGGTATTACAGGAGATTCATTAAAAACAATGGCTCCATTGCAGCCCCACTTAATGATCTCACTTCCAAGAAGATGCCTAAAAAGGTATTGTGGACAGCTAGCTGTCAGAAAGCTTTTGGGGAGCTCAAACAGGCCATGTGCACTGCAGCTGTCCTAAAAAGCCCATGTTACTCCAAGAAATTCATTGTTCAAACTGATGCATCTGAATTAGGGGTAGGGGAAGTCTTATCACAACTCAATTCTGAGAGCCAGGATCAACCTGTTGCTGTTATCAGAAGGAGGTTGCCCCTAGAGAAAAGCATTGGTCTGCCATAGAGAGGGAGGCCTTTGCTGTGGTCTGCGCACTGAAGAAGTTGAGGCCATACCTGTTTGGCACTCACTTCATTGTTCAGACAGACCACAAACCTCTACTTTGGCTAAAACAAATGAAAGGTGAAAACCCTAAATTGTTGAGGTGGTCCATATCTCTACAGGGAATGGACTATGCAGTGGAACATAGACCTGGGAGTACCCACTCCAATGCAGATGGACTCTCGAGATATTTCCACTTAGACAATGAAGACTCATCAGGTCATGGCTAGTCTTATTGTCCTTCGTTTGGGGGGGGGTTGTGTAGGAAAGTACCATCTTGCCTGGCATGTTACCCCCATATTTCACTGTATATATGTTGTTTTAGTGTATGAGTCACTGAGACCCTGCCAGCCAGGGCCCCAGTGCTCATAAGTGTGCCCTGTATGTGTTCCCTGTATGATGACTGACTGTCTCACTGAGGCTCTGCTGACCAGAACCTCAGTGGTTATGCTCTCTCTGCTTTCTAAATTGTCACTAACAGGCTAGTGACCAATTTCACCAATTCACATTGGCATACTGGAACACCCTTATAATTCCCTAGTATATGGTAGTGAGGTACTCAGGGTATTGGGGTTCCAGGAGATCCCTATGGGCTGCAGCATTTCTTTTGCCACCCATAGGGAGCTCTGACAATTCTTACACAGGCCTACCACTGCAGCCTGAGTGAAGTAACGTCCACGTTATTTCACAGCCATTTACCACTGCACTTAAGTAACTTAAAAGTCACCTATATGTCTAACCTTCACCTGGTGAAGGTTGGGTGCTACGTTACTTAGTGTGTGGGCACTCTGGCACTAGCCAAGGTGCCCCCACATCGTTCAGTGCAAATTCTCCGGACTTTGTGAGTGACGGGGACACCATTTCACTTGTGCACTATACATAGGTCACGCGATGGCGCTGCTTCCAATGTAGGAGGCTGGCCTGGCTTGTAGTGGATACCAAGGGGTACTTACCAGGTCCAGTTATCCCTTATTAGTGTAGAAGAGGTGTTTCTTGCAGCTTAGGCTGATAGAAGGTAGCTATAGCAGAGCAGCTTAGGCTGAACTAGGAGACATGCAAAGCTCCTACTATACCACTGGTGTCATATGCACAATATCATAAGAAAACACAATATACAGATATACTAGAAATAAAGGTACTTTATTTTTATGACAATATGGCAAAAGTATCTCAGTGAGTACCCTCAGTATGAGGATGCCAAATATACATAAGATATATGTACACAATACCAAAAATATGCAGTAATAGCAAAAGGAAGTAATGCAAGCAATGTAAAGTTACAGTAGATTGCAATGGGAGCACATAGGTATAAGGGCAACTTAAACAATATACTCCAAAAGTGGAATGCGAACCACGAATGGACCCCAAACCTATGTGAGCTTGTAGAGGGTCGCTGGGACTGTAAGAAAACAGTGAGGGTTAGAAAAATAGCCCACTCCAAGACCCTGAAAAGTAGGTGTAAAGTGCACCTATAACCCCCAGAGAGCACAGAAGTCGTGATAGGGGGTTTCTGCAAGGAAGACCAACACCAGCAAAGCAACAACAGTGGATTTCCGGACCTGAGTACCTGTGAAACAAGGGGACCAAGTCCAAGAGTCGCAACAATGTCGAGAGTGGGACAGATGCCCAGGAAATGCCAGGTGAGGGTGCAAAGAAGCTGCCACTGGATGGAAGAAGCTTTGGTTTCTGCAAGAACAAAGAGGACTAGGAACTTCCCCTTTGGAGGATGGATGTCCCACGTCGTGAAGAAGGTTGCAGAGGTGTTTGACCCTGTCACCAGGCAGGTCGCTCCCCCCATCTGCCACGCAGCCCCCTGTGGGTTGAACTTCCGTTGCCGCTTTTGCTGCCTGACTACTCGCTCCCTTTTTTCTGTACCCCTGCGCTTGGCTTCTGTGCCACTTCGTTTTTTCATTCTGTGCCCCTGTGTTTTGCTTTCTGTACCCCTGTGCTCTGTTGTCCCTCTCCCGCCGTCTTTTCCCGCCGTTTTTTTCCCGGGTTTTCCCCCGGGTATTTACTCCTGGTTTTTCCCTTGCTGCTGAGCCCCTGCTGCCCCGCCCCTTCACTCCCATTGGCCGCCCCGCTCCCACCTCCCAGCTGCTCCTCCCTCCCTCTGCCCTCATATGGAGGCTGCGAAGTGGGCGCGCCGCTGGCGTGCCAAAGGCACGCCTAAGGCAAGCCCGTCTGCGCCCGTCTGCGCCTGGACCGCACCCAGCACCAGAACCCCTTGAACCCGCACCCCCAGCAACGCCAGACTGCACTACGACGCAAGCACCCTCCACGCCTGCTACTGGGCCACCCCGAAACGCACCCAGGGGCCTTTCACCTGCCGGAACTGCAGATTCACCAGCATCCAACCCTCCACACCACCAGCCAGAGAACCCAACCACCTCCGCTGCATCCTCCTCAACACCCGCTCCGCTCGCAAGCACGCCATCGAACTTTGGGACCTCCTAGACTCCACCACCCCGATGTCGCCTTCCTGACGGAGACCTGGCTGAATGCCACCTCAGCACCAGACATCCCCATAGCCATCCCACAGGGCTACAAGATCTCCCGCAGAGACCGCACCAACGGAGTGGGAGGAGGAATCGCCATCATCCACAAAGACTCCATCAAAATCTCAACGAACACCGACGACACCCTCACCACCACCGAGCACATGCACTTCCAGATCCACACCGACCCCAACACCACCCTCAGAGGAACTCTCATCTACAGACCTCCCCGACCCCGCCCACAGTTCAGTGACATCATCGCCGACCTCATCAGCACCCACGCCCTCGCTTCCACGGACTACATCCTCCTCGGGGACCTGAACTTCCACCTCGAGAACAACAACGACGCCAACTCCACCGCCCTGATCGACAACCTCTTCGACCTTGGACTCAAACAGCTCGTAACGACACCCACTCACGCCGCTGGTTACACGCTCGACCCCATCTTCTCCGCAAGCCCCCACGTCTCCTTCAACCACACCACCGAACCACACTAGACCGAACACAGATGCGTCAACTTCACCTTCAGAAAACCCACCACACACACCACCGCACTCAACAGCTACCATGCCGCTGCTGGGGCAAGGTCACCGAGGACCAACTGACTACCGCCCTTGCCCTGAGACCACCCACCGACCCCACTGACCCAGACACCGCTGCGACCAACCTCACACAGTGGATCAACGACTGCGCCAACACCCTCGCCCCTCTCAAGACCTTCACAACAAACCACACCAACAAGAAAGCCGCCTGGATCACCGAGGACCTCCGGATCTCCAAGCACACCTGTCGGAAGCTGGAGAAGAAATGGCTCCACGACCGAACACCAGACAACCACACGGCCCTCAAGAGCGCCACCCGCAGACATCACCAACTCATCAGGACCGCCAAGAAGACCGCCTTCAAGGACTGCCTAGACAACAACGCACACAACACCAAAGAGCTCTTCAGCATCGTGAAAGAACTCTCCAACCCCAGCTCCATCACCAACGACATCCCGCCATCTTAAGACCTGTGCGACTCCCTGGCCACCTTCTTCCACCGCAAGATCACCGACATCCACGACAGCTTCAACCCCGACCCCTCCGCACCCACTACCGAGTCCACCATCCCTGCGACTACCACTTGCACCAGTCACCTGACCGTCTGGTCCAGCGTCAGCGACGAAGACACCATCAAAACCATGAGCTCCATCCACTCTGGATCCCCAATGGACCCCTGCCCTCACCACGTCTTCAACAAAGCCAGCGCAGCCATCGTGCCCCACCTCCGGAAAACAATCAACTGTTCCTTCGAGACAGCAACCTTCCCAGAAAGCTGGAAGCACGCCGAGATCAACGCCCTTCTGAAGAAGCCCGAGGCGGACCCCAAGGACCTCAAGAACTTCCGCCCATCTCCCTGCTCCCTTTCCCGGCAAAAGTGACCGAGAAGATTGTCAACAAACAGCTGACCCGCTACCTCGAAGTCAACAACATCCTGGACCCTTCCCAATCCGGTTTTCGCAGTAACCACAGCACCGAGACCGCCCTCATCGCCGCCACTGACGACATCCGGACCCTGATGGACAAAGGAGAAACAGCCGCCCTCATCCTCCTGGACCTATCAGCAGCCTTTGACACGGTCTGCCACCGCACCCTATCAGCACGCCTCCATGACGCTGGTATACAAGAGGAGGCCCTGGCCTGGACCACATCCTTCCTCTCCGGCAGAACCCAGAGCGTCCGCCTCCCACTGTTCCGCTCCAAAACCACTGAGATCATCTGCGGCGTCCCACAGGGATCCTCCCTCAGCCCGACACTGTTCAATATCTACATGGCCCCCCTCGCCCACGTCGCACGACAACACAACCTCAACATCATCTCCTACGCCGACGACACCCAGCTGATCATATCCCTCACCGAAGATCCCCACACCGCCAAAGCTAACCTCCACCGAGGAATGAAGGCCGTAGCCGACTGGATGAAGGACAGCAGACTGAAGCTGAACTCAGACAAGACGGAGGTCCTCATTCTCGGACCCACCCCATCAGCCTGGGACGACTCTTGGTGGCCCATGTCACTAGGCACAGCCTCGGAACCCACAGACCACGCACGCAACCTGGGGGTCATCCTCGTCTCCACTCTCTCCATGACCAGGCAAGTCAACGCAATCTCCACGTCCTTCTTCAACACCCTCCGTATGCTCCGCAGGATCTTCAAATGGATCCCCCTCGACACGAGAAAAACCATTACCCAGGCCCTCATCACCAACAGACTCGACTACGGGAACGCCTTCTACTCAGGAATTACAAACAAGCTCCTGAGACGACTCCAACGCATCCAGAACGCCTCGGCCCGACTCATCCTCGATGTCCCCCGCCGCAGCCACATCACACTCCACCTGAGAGGCCTGCACTGGCTCCCCATCAACAAAAGGATCACCTTCAAGTTCCTGATCCACGCACACAAAGCACTGCACAACACCGGACCCACCTACCTCAACAACCGGCTCAGCTTCCACACCCCCACCCGAAGCCTCCGCTCAGCCAACCTCACCCTCGCCACCGTCCCCCGCATCCGAAAAACCACAGCCGGCGGCAGATCCTTCTCCTACCTCGCCACCAAGACCTGGAACACTCTCCCCACCATCCTACGACGGACCCAGGACCTGCTGGCCTTCAGAAGACTCCTCAAGACCTGGCTCTTCGACCAGTAGCACCCCCCTCCCCAGCGCCTTGAGCCCCTCGCGGGTATGTAGCGCGCTTTACAAATGCAGTGATTGATTGATTCCCAGGCAGAAAGACTGCAAACAAGCCTTGCTAGCTGCAAGGGTCGTGGTTAGGGTTTTTGGATGCTGCTGTGGCCCAGGAGGGACCAGGATGTCGCCACTTGGATGAGGAGACAGAGGGGGTGCCCAGCAAGTCAGGGAGCCCTCACAGAAGCAGGCAGCACCCGCAGAAGTACCGGAACAGGCACTTGGAAGAGGAGTGAACCGGAGTCCACCCGAAGTCAGAAAAGGGAGTCCCACGACGCTGGAGAACAACTCAGAAGGTTGTGCACTGCAGGTTAGAGTGTCGGGGACCCAGGCTTGGCTGTGCACGAAGGAAATCCTGGAAGAGTGCACAGGAGCCGGAGCAGCTGCAAATCACGCGGCCCCCAGAAATGCAGTCTAGAGTGGGGAGGCAAGGACTTACCTTCGCCAAACTTGGACTGAAGAGTCACTGGACTGTGGGAGTCATTTGGACAGAGTTGCTGAGTTCCAGGGACCACGCTCGTTGTGCTGAGATGGGACCCAGAGGACCGGTGATGCAGTCTTTTGTTGCCTGCGGTTGCAGGGGGAAGATTCCGTCGACCCACAGGAGATTTCTTCAGAGCTCCTGGTGCAAGAAGGAGGCAGGCTACCCCCAGAGCATGCACCACCAGGAAACAGTCGAGAAAGCCGGCAGGATGAAGCGATACAAGGTTGCAGTAGTAGTCTTTGCTACTTTGTTGCGGTTTTGCAGGCGTCCTGAGCAGTCAGCGGTCGATCCTTTGGCAGAAGGTGAAGAGAGAGATGCAGAGGAACTCTGGTGAGCTCTTGCATTCGGTATCTGAAGAATTCCCCAAAGCAGAGACCCTAAATAGCCAGAAAAGGAGGTTTGGCTACCTAGGAAGGAGGATAGGTTAGTAACACAGGTAAGAGCCTATCAGAAGGAGTCTCTGACATCACCTGCTGGCTCTGGCCACTCAGAACAGTCCAGTGTTCCAGAATCCAAGATGGCAGAGGTCTGGGGCACGCTGGAGGAGCTCTGGGCACCTCCCCTGGGAGGTGCAGGTCAGGGGAGTGGTCTCTCCCCTTTCCTATGTCCAGTTTCGCGCCAGAGCAGGGCTGGAGGATCCCTGAACCGGTGTAGACTGGCTTATGCAGAGATGGGCACCATCTGTGCCCATCAAAGCATTTCCAGAGGCTGGGGGAGGCTACTCCTCCCCAGCCCTGACACCTTTTTCCAAAGGGAGAGGGTGTAACACCCTCTCTCTGAGGAAGTCCTTTGTTCTGCCTTCCTGGGCCAGGCCTGGCTGGACCCCAGGAGGGCAGAAACCTGTCTGAGGGGTTGGCAGCAGCAGCAGCTGCAGTGAAACCCCGGGAAAGGCAGTTTGACAGTACCCGGGTCTGTGCTAGAGACTCTGGGGATCATGGAATTATCTCTCCAATGCCAGAATGGCATTGGGGTGACAATTCCATGATCTTAGACATGTTACATGGCCATGTTCGGAGTTACCATTGTGACGCTATACATAGGTAGTGTCCTATGTATAGTGCACGCGTGAAATGGTGTCCCCGCACTCACAAAGTCCGGGGAATTTGCCCTGAACGATGTGGGGGCACCTTGGCTAGTGCCAGGGTTCCCACACCCTAAGTAACTTAGCACCCAACCTTCACCAGGTGAAGGTTAGACATATAGGTGACTTATGAGTTACTTAAGTGCAGTGGTAAATGGCTGTGAAATAACGTGGACGTTATTTCACTCAGGCTGCAGTGGCAGGCCTGTGTAAGAATTGTCAGGGCTCCCTATGGGTGGCAAAAGAAATGCTGCAGCCCATAGGGATCTCCTGGAACCCCAATACCCTGGGTACCTCAGTACCATATACTAGGGAATTATAAGGGTGTTCCAGTATGCCAATGTGAATTGGTGATATTGGTCACTAGCCTGTTAGTGACAATTTAGAAAACAGAGAGAGCATAACCACTGAGGTTCTGGTTAGCAGAGCCTCAGTGAGACAGTTAGTCATCATACAGGGAACACATACAGGGCACACTTATGAGCACTGGGGCCCTGGCTGGCAGGGTCCCAGTGACACATACACTAAAACAACATATATACAGTGAAATATGGGGGTAACATGCCAGGCAAGATGGTACTTTCCTACAGCAACAACTTGCGGTCCTCTGCTGCATCCTCCTCCAATCCTGTCAGTCTGGCCAAAATCTGCCTAATGTCCCTTCTCATGTCCTGCTCAAACTGGTTTGGGACTACTGCTGCAGGTGGCTGTACTGGTGGCTGTGGCTCCCTGCACCCCTGATGACTTGTCTCCAGTGTCCTTTTGTGGCTGGATTGGAGGTCCACCATGGGGAAAGGCATGCCATTCCCCTGATGCTTTTTCTCTTGTGAACCTTTTGGCCATTCGGCGCTATGTGCCATCAACCTCCATTATGTGGTGGTATATTTTGGCCCTCTTATGGAATACTTGCCTCCGTACTTCGGTCATGTTGGCAGCTGAAATATGAGGAGAAGCAAGCATCAGTATCAGCATTGGGTGGAGGTTTTACAGACATGTTATGTGCACTGCAACTGCAGAAAACACATACAGTCCAACACACGTTCCTCAAAAATGACTTACTCCACATCGATGACTATTTCCTACCTGTTAGAAATGGGGTCTTTGGTTGGAAGTCAGGTTACTCCCTGTCCAACCAAGGGCCCTCACTCTAGTCAGGGTAAAGGAGAATCACCCTCAGTTAACCCCTGCGTACCCCCTTGGTAGCTTGGCACAAGCAGGCAGGCTTAACTTCAAAGTCTACGGGGTAAAGTATTTGACCCAACACACACATTAACTCACTGAAAACAATACAAAATGACACAACGCAGGTTTAGAAAAATAGGTAATATTTATCTAAACAAAACAAGACCAAAATGACAAAAATCCAACATACACAAGTCAACTTATGAATTAAAAAAGCAAAAAGAGTTTAAAATCCTTTAGTAAGACAGTGCTAATGCTGTTAGAGTGAAAAAGTACCTGGGTTGTGTCAAAATAACACTGCACAGGCGAGTGTGCGTCGGAAAATGGCAGTAATGCGTCGATTTCTCACTTGGAAGCGAGACCGTGCGTCATTCCTCCTCAGGTTGGGTTGGTGTGCGTTGTTTTTCCTCTCTGCAGAAGAGCGATGCGTCAATCCGGACAAGCACCTCGGGTCCAGGCAGGCTTTGCGTCGTTTTTCCGTGCGCAGCGATGTTGCATTGAAAATCCTGCCACAAGGTCTCAGGAAAACTGCATCCGTCAGCCGGTGTTGAGTGTCGTTTCTCCAGCAGCGTGTGTCGATCTTCCAGCTGTGATGCAGGTAGAGAGTAGATTTCAGCCACTTAAGCCGGCGGCGCATCGTTTCTCAGCCCTGTCTCGAAGGGGCCTTGAAAATTTCCCCCCACAGCGGTCTGTGCGCGAATTTTCAGTCTTGGTCTGCCAGCTTCTCCTTTCAAGGCCCCAAGAACTGGATAGGGCAACACTTGGCAGGGCAGGAGTCTCTGCAGAGAGTTCAGGTGCTGGAACGGGAAGTCTTTGATGGCCCTGAGACTTCAACAACAAGAGGCAAGCTCAGGACAAGCCCTTGGAGATTTCTTCACAAGCAGGAATGTACAACAAAGTCCAGTCTTTGTCCCATTGCACAGGCAGAAGCAGCAACTGCAGGATAGCTCCACAAAGCCCAGTCACAGGCATGGCAGTACTTCTCCTCAGCTTTTCTCCAGGCAGAGGTCCCTCTTGATTTCCAGAAGTGATCTAATTTTTCAGGGGTTTAGGTGCTCTTTTTATACCCATTTTGGCCTTTGAAGTAGGCCTACTTCAAAGGAAAGTCTCTCTTGTTTGTGAGATCCTGCCTTGCCCAGACCAGGTGCCAGACACACATCAAGGAGTTGGAGACTGCATTGTGTGAGGGAAGGCCCAGCCCTTTCAGGTGTAAGTGACCACTCCTCCCCTCCACAGATGGCTCATCAGGATATGCAGGCTACACCCTAGCTCCCTTTGTGTCACTGTCTAGAGAGGGGTGCAAACAGCCCAACTGTCAAACTAGCCCAGACAGGCAATCCACAAACAGGCAGAGTCACAGAATGGTTTAAGCAATAAAATGGCTATTTTCTAAAAGTGTCATTTTCAAACACACAATGCCAAAACCAACTTTACCAAAAGATTTACTAAAAAATGTATTTTTAAATTGTGAGTTCAGAGACCCCAAATTCCACATGTCCATCTGCTCCCAAAGGGAATCTACACTTTAATCATATTTAAAGGTAGCCCCCATGTTAACCTTTGAGAGAGATAGGCCTTGCAACAGTGAAAAAACGAATTTGGAAGTATTTCACTGTCAGGTCATGTAAAACACATAAGAACATGTCCCACCTTTAACATACAATGCTCCCTGCCCATGAGGCTACATAGGACCTACCTTAGGGGTGCCTTACAGGTACAAAAAGGGAAGGTTCAGGCCTGGCAAGTGGGTACACTTGCCAAGTCGAATTGGCAGTTTAAAACTGCACACACAGACACTGCAGTGGCAGGGCTGAGACATGATACCAGGGCTACTAATGTGGGTGGCACAACCAGTGTTGCAGGCCCACTAGTAGCATTTGATTTACAGGCCCAGGGCACCTTTACTAGGGACTTACTAGTAAATCAAATATGCCAATCATGGATAAACCAAACAATAATACAATTTACACAGAGAGCATATGCACTTTAGCACTGGTTAGGAGTGCTCACAATTCAAAAGCCAACAAAAACAGGTCAGAAAAAGTAGGAGGCAGGAGGCAAAAAGATTGGCAATGACCCTGTAAAAGGAAAAAAGTCTAACACTACCAGCCATCAACCGTATCATGTACATGTCACTGGGATGAGGGAAATCTATTTAGAAACAACAGGGCCAGAGCTGAGTGGACAAAATTGTCCATCATCAACATTTGTGTCTTCTAACTTGTGAGGATCATGTGCCCTAACAAGCCTGGATTTCCTGTGTCCCTGTGCATAAGGGGGGCTGTGCATGCAATCCATCATCTCAACACACTTAGGGAAACATCAATGCTTGCCCAGTCATCATGCAGGCAAGGTGTGGGCAATGTGATAGGGGGTCTGGTAACTTCCCACCTGCTATTCTAAGGTTTGGTAAATCAACATTAATTTGTTGTTTTGTGAGACCCGGCCTGAGCATATGTAACAGGGGTGCACGCCATTGCCCAGGATGTGCCCACATGTACAACTGATTGAAGCTTCCCAGAAAGTTTGGCCTTAAGCCTGAGCTGCACATCAGAGTTGTCAACACATTACAGAACTGAAGCCCTATACCCTGTGCAATGTAGTGATGCATGTGTTAAATGGCACACACATGGTGGCTGTATGTGCCTTTAGGCCCACGGTGAGTTTGGCGCTGCAATGGGTGCTGCAACAGTATCCCGAAACATTGTACATCATTTGCACATGCATGTCAGGCATCATCAAAGTACCAGGTACGCACACAGCATTCACATCATATGTATATGTGATGTGACCTACAACACTTACAAATGTCATGGCGGCAGGACCGTGTTGTGAAAACTGATTGAGATCTGGTGTGGAAAGAATCATAGACCTTTCACACACCCATCTGGAGGTTAGGTGTCTACTAATTGTGTACACTACTGATTGTTGTGCAGCACAATATGGCTCCTTGCAGTACTACAGACTCATTGTACCTTAGGGGTACTGAGGCACCTGTGGTGTATGTGTCTCCTACATAAGCCCCCTAGAGACCTTTGCAGATGTCACCCACATCTGTACCGTCTTGTCAGTAAGTGTGAGCTATGTGTGGCACACTGTGCTGACAATGATGCTGTGACAAAGTAGTTGTAAACAGGCATACTATGTACGTAAGCAACTGCCCCGAAACCTATCATGGTAGACACCAATGAATAACTGGCCAGGCATAACAGTTCCCATTTCACACAATTCCATGCCAGCATATGCTGCTCCTTGAACTACATGCAAACCATTCTCATTGCACAACATCCCAACATACATGATGTCACCATCCATTCTCCAATCATATCAGATCATTGGTCAGGCAAACCATCTTATATTGCATTCCACACTTCAGACTGGCTCACACCAAACCCTGGATTAGCACCCATAATGCACAAGAAGACACTTATTGGATGTATTAGGGTCTTCAAATTGCACAACCTCTCCTACATTGTAGGGTGCAGGTCCACCTGCAAGACATGGATGGAAACATTGCTTAGAGTAATTTGTACATATCAGCTAATGGACAACATTGTCTTCTGTTAACGTGTTAGGCTGAGTAAGCACGTCATCCTAGTGGTAGTGGAGAGGAACTAACAAACATCTATGATCATTCAATCACACATAGGCGGTCATTCCAACCCTGGCGGTCGGTGATAAAGCGGCGGCCAACCCGCCAACAGGCTGGCAGTTAAAAAAATGGAATTCTGACCCTGGCGGGAACCGCCAGCACAACCCGCCACTTTAACACTCCGACCGCCACGGCGGGACAGACAAACAGCGCGGCGGTCACCGCCAACAGGCAGGCGGCAGACAATGTACCGCCCACAGTATCACAACTCACCAATCCGCCACCTTTTCCGGGGCCGGGAGCCCCGCTGATAAAAACACGGCGGAAACAGACTATGAACGGGAAAACGCTCACCTCTATACACTCCACGAGGACGGAGGACAGCATGGAACCCGAATTAAACATCCTACCAGCTCTTGTCTACCTGCTCATCTACCACGAGTACGAACTCCGGCGCAGAAGACAACGGTGAGTACTGCACCTACGACACAGGGGAGGGGGGAGGACGAAAGGTTACGGGCACACACATACGCCGCCCCCCCCCCAACTATCAACATACCAATGCAGAGCAACAACTGAGTGACTCCCCCTAAACCCCCCTGAAAAATGCAAAGACATAATACAATTTTAAATTAAATTTATGTAAAATTAGGTTCATTGAAGTCATGGAAAATTATCGTTATGAAATATCAAAGCAAAAATCATGAACAGTGCGAAAGCTATGTACAAAGTCAATAAGTCCTGCTCAGTGTGTCAAATATCCACAGTCCGTGGGCCAATGTGTACCAAACACATGGGCAAAGCCCACACAGGAGACCTGAGTCAGTTGGAGAGAACACTGCTGGGGCATCAGATGACAAAACTACAGGCACCTCAGGGGGAAGGGAAGGGGGGGCGCCACAGGGGTCCACGACGCCATAACCACGAAGGGGCCACCATGCCCACTGTGCCATCCTGGGGTGTGCAAAGCCACAGTCCATCAGGTGGATTACAGACTCCACTGGTCATGGAGGAGGCAGGGTGCCCCGAGTGCAGCGTGAACACTAGCTCGACACAGAACCGGCACTGTCAATGGGCCAGCGGTGCTTGACAGGAAGGGCCCAGCGGAGCGGTGCTTGAGACGGCGGTGTCCAGCGGAGCGGTGCTTGACAGGAAGGGCCCAGCGGAGTGGTGCTTGACAGGAAGGGCCCAGCGGAGCAGTGCTTGACAGGAAGGGCCCAGCGGAGCGGTGCTTGACAGGAAGGGCCCAGTGGAGCGGTGCTTGACAGGAAGAGCCCAGCGGAGCGGTGCTTGAGACGGCGGGGCCCAGCGGAGCGGTGCTTGACAAGAAGGGCCCAGCGGAGCGGTGCTTGACAGGAAGGGCACAGCGGAGCGGTGCTTGACAGGAAGGGCCCAGCGGAGCAGTGCTTGACAGGAAGGGCCCAGCGGAGCAGTGCTTGACAGGAAGGGCCCAGCGGAGCGGTGCTTGAGACGGCGGGGCCCAGCGGAGCGGTGCTTGACAGGAAGGGCCCAGCGGAGCGGTGCTTGACAGGAAGGGCCCAGCGGAGCGGTGCTTGAGACGGCGGGGCCCAGCGGAGCGGTGCCTTTCTGCACGGCGGGGCCCTCTTCAGCGGTGCCTTTCTGCACGGCGGGGCCCTCTTCAGCGGTGCCTTTCTTCACGGCGGGGCCCTCTTCAGCGGTGCCTTTCTGCACGGCGGGGCCCTCTTCAGTGGTGCCTTTCTTCACGGCGGGCCCTCTTCAGCGGTGCCTTTCTGCACGGCGGGGCCCTATTCAGCGGTGCCTTTGTGCACGGCGGGGCCCTCTTCAGCGGTGCCTTTCTTCACGGCGGGGCCCTCTTCAGCGGTGCCTTTCTGCACGGCGGGGCCCTCTTCAGCGGTGCCTTTCTTCACGGTGGGGCCCTCTTCAGCGGTGCCTTTCTTCACGGCGGGGCCCTCTTCAGCGGTGCCTTTCTTCACGGCGGGGCCCTCTTCAGCGGTGCCTTTCTTCACGGCGGGGCCCTCTTCAGCGGTGCCTTTCTTCACGGCGGGGCCCTCTTCAGCGGTGCTTGTCCAGTCATTCAAGGGAGCCAGACCTGGCCAGGACTCCCTGCTTAGTCGCCCTCCGACCGTGCAGTTGCTGGACCCTTCTGTGACGGAGTCCTGGGCCCGTGGGTGTCCTCTCTCACACCCGGGATGGGGCTTGTGGGGCCCTCCTGGTCCGCGCCCCTGCTGGCTGACTTCTCCGCCCTGCTGCCCTTGCCCTCCTTCGATGAGGCTCTCTGGCCCTTGCCTCCCCTGGATGTTGTGGCAGGTGACGGCCCAGGACTTTGCTCCTTGGGGGCAGCCGTGTCAGTCTTCTCGCGGCGGCCCTTGATTTTACGGGTCCTCTTTCCAGGGGGGGGCTGGCTGTCCCCTTGCTGCTGGCCGATGTATCAGTGCTGGGAAAGGGTGGACTCCAAAACCCGTGCACAATGGTGACACTTGAAGCAGGGCTGGTGGTGGCTGAGGTGCTCTTGGGACTCTTAGCAGATGGAGGGGGTGGGTCAGGTGGGGCAAAGAGGTTAAGTTTGGAGAGGTAAAGTTTTTTAGGACCAATGTAAAGGGTAGGTGTAGTGGGTATGGGAGTGGAGGAAGAGGATGTGGTTGTAGGAGAGTCAGGTGTGCTGTCTTTGGGTGCAGGTGCTTGTGACGTAGGCTGTCGTGAGGTGGTTGGCTGTTGGGTGGGTGGCTGCCTGCGTTTGTGTGTCTTGGAAGAGGGGGTGACAGACACAGTGGGAGAGGACACAGGGGACGTGTAAATGGCAGTGGGGGTGGTGACTGCACGTGTGCGGACTGGTGTGCTGGTGATGGAAGTACTGGCTGATGGTGGTGTGCATGCAGGTGTGAGTGGAGACGTCACAGGGAGGGAGGAGGGAGACGAGGAGGAGGGGGACACAGAGGTGGTAGTGACTGTTGGCATGTCTGCATCTCTGCATCTGGGTGTTGCTTGGGTGAATGCTTGTGTGATCTGTGGTGCTTATGTCTGGATGAGCTGCCCTTGGGTGTTGAGGTGTGTGCAGGCTGGTCTGATGGTGTGGATGGGATAGGCTGAGGAACAGGAGACAGAGACAGGGTGGAGGCAGTTAGAAGAGGGAGGCTGGAAACAGGGACAATGGCTGCCGTCAGTGCTGAGGCCAGAGCATTGAACGATCGTTGATGGGCAGCCTGACCCGAATGAATGCCCTCCAGGTATGCATTGCTCCGATGCACCTCCCTCTCTACCCCCTGGATGGCATTCAAAAGGGTAGACTGCCCAACAATGATGGTCTGTAGGAGGTCAATGACCTCCTCACTGAGGGCAGCAGGGGTAACAGGGGCAGGGCCTGAGGTGCCTGGGGCGAAGGAGATGCCCGCCTTCTTGGGCGAGTGGGCACGGAGCGAAGGCTGAGGGGCTGCTGGGAGGGCGGAGCTGGTGCGCTGGGTGGCGGCTGTACCTGTAGAGGCGGGGGCCCGGATGTTGCCGCCACCGCTAGGGAGCTCCCTTCCGAGGACGTGTCGGTGTCGCTGGTGTCACCACGGGTCCCCGTTGTGGTGCTCCCCTCGCCCTCCGTATCACTGGTGACCTCGGTGTCTGTACCATGGCCCACCGGGGCCTTGTGAGTTGCAGCTCCCTCGTGCTCCAATGCCAATTCGCCTCCGCCTGATGATGCTAATGCACACATGCACAAGAAGATAAAGAAAAAGGGTGGGGGGAGAAATAAAAACAGGTTGAGTGCATGAATTGTCAACACCGTTGGCGGAGAGGACAGACACAGGAGCCTCATGCACTACGCCGCGCAATCGGGGTACACTACTCAGTACTTGTGACTAGGCCAACAGGTCTATGGACAACAAATGCGCACATGGGTGATGCTGCACCATCGATTGCTTTACTTGGCACCCTACAGAGGTGGGGAGCGGGGGCACAGGGCCATGTCTAAAGGAGGGGACTACACTACAGAAAGCGCCCTGGCCTAATGTCACCCACAGCCCTCCTCCCCCACCCAGACGCCTCCACTGCGTGTAAAGATAGCAGAATGTGCTGGTACTCACCCCCTTGTGTCTGCTGTGATGTCCTCACGCGCCAATCCAAATCGGGGTAGGCCACCGCCAGGATCCGGGACATCAGGGGGGTCAAGGTACGACTGGCACCCCTCCTACATTGGGAGGCCATCCCCAGCAGTGACTCGGCGGTCTTCCTGGTCCCGCAGCGGATGTCCTCCCACCTCTTTCGGCAGTGGGTGCCCCGTCTGTTGTGGACCCCCAGGGCCCGGACTTCCTTGGCGATGGCACGCCAAATGTCGACTTTCTGATGGGCGCTGACCTATTTGACATGTACAGGGTGGGAAAGGAATTTTCATCATTTTTCTGCATGTTAGATGTGATTGCCCCCCCTCCCCAACCCTGCCATGTGGCACATGCTCTCATCTGTCGGGCCTTGCACTCCTCATTCGCTCCCCACCCCACCATCTCACATCCACCATACACAACCCAGGCATAGCCCATTCAACGTGCACCCAGTGTACTTACCTGTTGGTCTGGTGGACCGTAGAGTAGCGCATACTGGGGCAGGACCCCATCCACAAGTTTCTCCAACTCTTCTGAAGTGAAGGCAGGGGCCCTTTCCCCAGTCGCAGCAGCCATTGTCTCTTCCAGACCGAGGTCACAGCAGCACTTGCAGTATAGGTCCTCTCCTGTGGATGGTCAGGTCTCGAGTGGTTAAGCAGATTGAAAATGGCGGTCACGCCCGCGGCGGTGCGTACCGCCGCGGTGCGTACCGCGACCGCCGGCGCACATCGTCATTGGCTCCTGAGACCCATAGGGTTCAATGTTAACCAATGCGCCTTCGCACTGCGGTCTTCGACCGCCTACCGCCACGGTGTGCCACGCCAGCGCGTTGACCTCATATCCCACTGTCACACTTCTCAGGTCAGGCAGCCGCCATTACAAGGGCCCACATGGCTTAATTGCTACTGCGTCACACAGGCCTAGGCCTTGCATTGCCACTCATACAAGCCTTTCAATGCATAGCGATTCATGTACTGTGCAAGCTGGGTGAACGTACCTGTGGGTTGCTTGACTCTGTGCTCCATGTTGTCCTTCCTAGGCACCGTCCGCTGGGACTTGCGAGGAGAAGGATGAATCCTCCCGTGTACCGACCGCTGGTGGACCTGTCGACAATGGAAGAACGACATATTATACTTCGATACCGACTTGACCGAGCCACTATACATGAACTGTGTGCCCAGCTGGAGCCTGACCTGATGTCCCCCATCCGCCAACCCACAGGGATTCCCCCTCTGGTGCAGGTTCTGTCAGTACTCCATTTTTTGGCAAGTGGGTCTTTTCAGACAACAGTGGCCATGTCATCAGGGATGTCTCAGCCTATGTTTTCTAAGGTTTTGTCCAGAGTGTTGTCTGCCCTGATGAAATACATGCGGAGATACATTGTTTTCCCTGAGGAGGGTGATTTGGCCACTGTGAAGGGTGATTTCTATGCCCTTGGACATATCCCCAACATCATTGGTGCCATTGATGGGACCCATGTGGCTTTAGTACCCCCAAAAGACGATGAGCAGGTGTACAGAAATCGAAAAAATTACCATTCGATGAATGTCCAGGTGGTCTGTTTGGCTGACCATTACATCTCCCATCTAAATGCCAAGTTCCCTGGATCAGTGCATGACGCGTATGTCATGCGAAATAGCAGCATCCCTTATGTGATGGAACAGCTACAGAGACACCGTGTGTGGCTAATAGGGGACTCTGGTTACCCCAACCTGCCTTGGCTATTGACCCCAGTGAGGAATCCCCGGACCAGGGCAGAGGAACGCTACAATGAGGCACATGGGCGAACTAGGAGGATTATAGAACGGACCTTCGGGGTCCTGAAGGCCAGGTTTAGGTGCCTGCATATGACAGGTGGATCCCTAATGTACTCACCAAAGAAGGTGTGTCATATCATCGTGGCCTGCTGTATGCTTCACAATCTTGCATTGCGACGCCAGGTGCCTTTCCTGCAGGAGGATGGTCCAGATGGTGGTGTTGTAGCAGCTGTGGAGCCTGTGGAGAGTGAAGAGGAGGAAGACGACGGGGACGACACGGACAACAGGGACACAGTTATGCAACAGTTTTTTTGAGTAGCACACAGGTAAGAATCACCCACGCCTTTTTACATTTACTTCTGCCCTCCTGCATCTCTACTTTCTGTGTTTCCCCCCAGTTCCTTTTAACTGATTTTTGACTTTCCCTTCCCTTTTCATAGCTGTATGACCCACAGCATGACTGCTGCTTTGTTTGCCCATGGACTAATGCTTATTGACATTGGTATGTTGTCATCACAATGTAACTGAACATTATTGCACCGTTATGTGTAATACATTTGTAAAGAATACAAGCAGACTCCTGATTTTTGAAGTGCAATTGGTGATTTATTTTAAGTGCTGCATATAGGTACATGATAGTAAAACGGTGATGGGTGGGGGAGGAGTAATGTCCATGGCAGAGTCCAGTTCTCAGTCGCACAGGTGCATTGTCCATATGCCTGTGGAAGGATGGAGCAGGGGCAGTTCAAGGTTGGACAGGGTGACAATGTGGGACAGTGGGATGACATCAGGGGGTATCTTATGCTGGCGGGGGTCTTGGCATCCTACTCTGTCTTCTTGTGTGTTCTCAGGTTCCGCTTGCGGGGTGGTTGATCTTCAGCAGGAGGTGGGGTTCTGGTGGCCTGTCGTTGTGTGGGGGCCTCCTGTCCACTAGCGCCGGCGGAGGGGGTAGGCTGTTCGTGGTCCGGGCTAGTGACAGGGGCCCTTTGGGGTGCCACATGGTCCCGCAATGTGGTGACTATATGGTTGAGGGCCAGGACGATGGTCCCCATTGCGGAACCGATGTTCCTGAGTTCGTCTCTGAACCCCATGTACCGTTCCTCCTGCTGTGCCTGGATCTCCTGGAACCTGGCCAGTACCGTCGCCATCGTCTCCTGGGAGTGGTGGTATGCTCCCATGATGGTGGTGAGGGCCTCTTGGAGAGTGGGTTCCCTGGCCGGTCCCCCCCCTCTCGCACAGCAGCCCTCCCAGTTCCCCTGTTTCCCCGGGCCTCTGTGTCAAAGCCCAGCTCACCTGAGTCCTTGTTCAGTTCTGATGGAGGTTGAAGACAATCCGACCCCACCCTGAAACTGCTTGTTCCAGCACACTAGTTTTTAAAACAGTGCACTAAGAACAGAAGCTCAAGGGAAGGGGGGAAGTGGATAAAATAAAATAAAGAGACAACAGCGTTCTTGCGTTTCCACTGTTGAAGTGCTGCACAAATCTGCGGCCCTCTCTGACTTCTGTAGAAACTGGTGCCTAATGAAACATAAACAAAGAACAGATAAGTACATCCTATTCCTAACTGGGTTCCTGACTATCCCTTTATTTATTAGAAATTTTCTTCTAAAAGTACCTCTTGGATCCTGGTCTCTAGTTTCCAGGTTTGGAATGTGTTACTGCTCTGGGATGTGCTTTCTATTACTCTAAAGCTTCTAAAACATTAAACAAATACCGTTATCAGAATTATCAATATCAAACATTCATCTTAATATAACTAAAGCCTAAATTGCCCATAGCAGACTCACTTTTCTCATATTTCTAGAATCTTTTATAAAACAAATACTGTACTTTTATGTCAAAATACAGCATGTAATTTGTGCATGTCCTTGATTTACTGTTTGCCTTGCTGTTAATGGTTTCCAGGGTTCGATTGTTAAAAGTTCCATAAAAAAATGTTTGCTTCACAATGTTCCGCAAAGTATTCTTGTAACAAAGAGTTTGAATCACAATGTTCGTGGAAGGTATCTTGTTTCAAATTGTCTATACACGAATCCAGAAATTTTTGTCAAAGTTCTTTCAGGTAATAAAAGTTTTGCACTTACTTGTTGCTGGCAAGAGATACTGATCAGTCTAACCTTGTCTTCTTTCTCTTTTGCAGATTGCTTGTAGGAGAGAGGCTGAGGCAAGGAGGAACCGGAAACCGGAAACCGGAAGAAGGAAGAGCCAGCAGCTGCGCCCATTGAAGCCATTGAAAGTCTGTAGAGAGCAGGAGTGCCAGCGCCGAGGGATCTGTCCTCAGGTAAGCGGGAGGTAGACGAGCACAAGCACTGGGTGAGGCTCGGGGGCTGCCTTTTATAGACAGGGCTGGGTGTGGTCCTCACATGCTGCACATGTTCTTGAAAGGTGTGCAGAGCTGGGTGTGGTTTGAAGAGCTGGGTGTGGTCCTCACATGCTGCACATGTTCTTGAAAGGTGTGCAGAGTTTCAGTTATTATGCAAATGAGTTAAATTAACACATGGCCTAGAGAGGAGTGTTTTAAAGAAGCCTTGGTAAAAGCAAGGCCCAATGTGTAAACAAAACAGCACATTAAACAACATACACAGAAGCCTAGGGGGGGGGGGGAGGTGAGATAACAAGAAAGGCTTTCAATAGTAAGTTTAAAAGGGAGCTATTACAGAACCCACTAGTGCAGTGAGAGGGGACATGCTGTTTGCTGTGCACAAACCCTAACAGTTGCCCCCCTCAAAGGCCCTCCTACAGGACGGGGTTTTCCTGGATTTTTTAAATAAAACCGTCTAATCAGCTGTGGGGCATGTACATATGATGCTGGTTCCCATGAATTCTCAGATTCATCATATCCTTTCCATTCTACTAAATAAAACAGACGTCCACTAATTCTTTTTGAGTCTTTTATGCTTTTCACTTCATATTCTAGATTTCCCTTAATTGGTATGGGTGGAGGTGGTGGTTCAGGTCGGGTTTTTGGATTGTACGGCTTAAGCAAGGACACATAGAATGTAGTATGTACTGGATATTCTTTTGGTAAATCTAATTTTACTGTTACCGGTTTTACTATGGCAGTTATACTAAAGGGTCCAATGAAACGTGGTTGCAGCTTTTGGATCCCTCTATGTTTAGGTTCTTTGTGGAGAGCCATACCTTGTCACCGATTTTATACATTGGGGCCTCAGATCTGTGTTTGTCTGCTTGTCTTTTCATGTTTTCCTTGTACTTTAATAAATGTTTCCTGGCTTTGTCTTGTATGTCACCTAACCTTGTTAGTCTATCCGTTACTGTAGGTAACATAGAATCTCCTAACAAAATGGGTATAGCTCTTGGATGATACCCCTGCAAGAAATAGAATGGTGAGCAAAGTAGAGCTGAATGCTCAGTATTATTATAAACAAACTCCGCTACAGGGAGAGCTTCCAACCATTCACTAGAATAATCAGCCAATAAACAACGTAGCGTTTGAAGTAAGGTTTGGTTCAGTCGTTCAGTCTGTCCATCTGTCTCTGGGTGGAAAGCAGTGGATAATGCCACATCTATTTTCAGTTTTTTACATAATTTTTTTCCAAAATTTAGAGTTGAACTGGCTCCCTCGGTCTGACACCACTTTGCTTGGCAAACCATGTAAACGCACTATTTCCCTTATAAAAATATCGGCAAATTCTGCTGCCGTGGGTAATTTCCGTAATGGTACAAAATGTGCCATTTTAGATAAAAAATCCACTATAACCAACACTGTTGTGAAAGATTTTACAGGTGGTAAACCTACAATAAAGTCTACGATCACAGTGTGCCAAGGTTGCTTGGGTGTTGGCATTGGTATTAACAAACCGTCAGGGGCCTTATGAGAAGATTTATGTCTTGCACAAATTGGACAGGTAGTGACAAATTGCTTAATGTCCTTTCTTATAGTGTCCCACCAAAAGTGTTTTTGCACATTTTCCAGGGTTTTTACCCAACCAGGATGACCTGCCAACGGTGAGGCGTGATGCCAAATTATCACCTGTGTTTGTAATTCAGAGGTGGGCACTAACAGCATGTTGTCGTGATACAATAAACCTCGTTGTATTGTGTTATGGGAATCCTTTAACCAATCCTGAGGTGCTATTTGCATGTGTGCATTATATAGATCTGTGATGAAATCCTTCTGTTGTACTGGTGCCAAAAACTTTTGGGGAGGAATAATGGGTTCTCCTATTTTATCTTGTTTCATGTCTGAAGTATGTCCGTATCTAGATAACACATCAGATTGAATTTGTTGTGCACCTGGTCTATAGGTTATTACAAAGTCAAATGTGCTAAAATAATTTAACCAGCGCATCTGACGTGGTGTTAGTGCTTTAAGTGATCCAAAAAACTGTAGGATCCTATGGTCAGAAAAGATTGTAACTGGGTACTTGGCTCCCATTAAATGGTGCCTCCATTCTGAAAAGGCTACTTTGATAGCTAGTAGTTCCCTTTCAGCCACAGTGTAATTTTGTTCAGCTGGTAATAACTTTTTGGAATAGAAGGCTATAGGATGTAACTGGCCATCTACTGCATCTCGTTGAGAGAGAACTCCTCCTAAAGCTACTTGTGAAGCATCCGCTTCAACAAAAAAAGGCAAGTCAGGATCAGGATGTTTCAGAATTGGGGCTGAAGTGAACTTTTGTTTTAGGAGTTGAAAGGCGTGTGCCGCCTCATCAGTCCAAAGAAATCGTTGCCCTTTCCGCAACAAAGTAGTTATTGGGGCCGCAATGTCTGCAAAATGTGCAATAAACCTCCTATAAAAATTGGCGAAACCCAGAAATTTCTGAATATCTTTTACAGAGGATGGTTCTGGCCAATCAGCAATAGCACTGATTTTCTTTACATCCATAGTTATTCCTTGAGGTGACAGGCAGTATCCTAAAAAGTCCACCTTGCTGACATTAAAAGTACACTTTTCTAACTTAGCAAAAAGATGATTTTCTTTTAACTTTGATAATACTGCACGAACATGTTGGGTATGTTCTTCTGAGTTCTTAGAGTAAATGAGGATGTCGTCTATGTATACTATGACACAAACGTCCAGGAATTCGTGTAGGACCTCATTTATAAAGAACTGAAAGGCCGCAGGGGCATTACATAACCCAAAGGGCATTACTGTGTACTCAAATAAACCAAACTTTGTCTTGAAAGCTGTCTTCCACTCATCCCCCTCTTTTACTCGGACCAGGTGGTAAGCTCCCCGCAGATCTAGTTTAGTGTATACAGTAGAATGTCTTAATTGATCCAACAACACAGGTATTAGAGGAAGAGGATATTTATTCTTTATTGTAGCCTTATTTAGTCCTCTATAATCGATACACGCGCGCAGGGATTTATCCGGCTTCGGGATAAAAAAGAGTGGAGATGACACCGGAGATGTGGAATGACGGATGAACCCAGACTGTAGTAGGTCATCTAGGTAGGTTCTTAAGTATTTGGTTTCTTCGTCAGTCAAAGCATATACTCTGTTATTAGGTAAAGGGGCCCCTGGGATAAGATCTATACGACAGTCATAAGACCTATGTGGGGGCAGCACACTAGCCTTTACTGGATCAAAGACGTCTTTAAAGTCAGAATATTCAGGAGGGAGACTTGGTTCATCTTGTATAACACTAGCACAGTGTAATACTGTGCTCTGTTCTGTACCTGCTTCTTGATAGCAATTGGTTCTACAGAAAGAGGAATCCAAAGTAACATTTCTATTCACCCAATCAATTTTTGGGTTATGAGTTGTTAACCAGGGTACCCCGAGAATCAAACCAAAATTAGGAGTATCTATCAGATCAAAGCTAATCACCTCTGTGTGCCCATTCTGACAGACCATAACAAGTGGACTTGTTTGTTTTGTGATTAATCCAGAGGTCAATTCTGACCCATCCACTGCACATACTGCTTCTGGACAAGGCTTTAGGCACATAGGAAGTCCTAAGTTTTAAGCTAACTTATTATTCACAAAATTTCCTGTCGCGCCTGAGTCCAGTAGGACAGGGAGAGAATGCCTCACTTGGGTAGTAACAATTAAAACGACCTGAATTATGAAATGTCTAGGTATGTGCCGTACCATGAAGGCTGCAGCATTAGAGGTTTGATTAAGATGTTTTCTCGAACAAGTAACCTCTCCCCTTGTCGAGCTTAATCGTTTCCCGATTCAGTTGAGGAGGTGGAGGAAACAGCACCCTTTTGTGGATTTTTAGGCTTTACTGGACATTCTCTGGCAAAGTGACCTGCCCTTCCACAATATAAACATAATTGAAGTTTTCTCCTTCTTTCTTTTTCCTCTGATGTGAGTGAACCTCTGAGTGTCCCTATTTGCATAGGCTCAGGTTCAGGGAGTTTATTATCTGGGTCTTTCTTCTCGTGTCTAATAAAAGTTAACCGTGATTCCAGTTTGTATTTATCTCCCTTTCTTTCTCCTAGTCTATGTTCTAATTTCACAACTAAATCTACAAAGTCCGAATAGTCTTCTGGCAAATCAACGATATGAGCCAGCGCGTCTTTTAACTCGTCTCTCAAAAATTTATAGAAAAGGGAGACACGCTTTTCTTCTGGCCAGTGTGTCTCGGTGAGTAAACGATTAAAACTAGTGAGATAGGTCAATAAATCCTTGTTACCTTGTTTAAGATTTAAAAGCTCATTATCACTTGCCTGCATGAAAGTGTGTTTTGCAAAAAGGCTGGTCATGGTACGTTTAAATTGATTCCAATTATGGAGGATGGGATCATCTCTCTCCACAAAAGGAATTGACCAATTGGCTGCTGTGCCACCCAAATAAGACAAGACGAATGCCACTTTCGTAGCATCAGTAGGGAACTGTTGTGGCTTACAAACGAAGTGTAATTGACATTGATTGATAAAAACATGGAATTTGTTACTATCTCCATGAAAACGTTCAGGTGCTGCTAAGGGCATAGCATTAGGAACATTAACAGTGACCTCAACTGGGGGAGGCAAAGTTGTATGTTTTGATGGCGCCCCTGTCTCTGAGGAGGTTTTAAACAAAGGCGTAAAAGCTGTGTTCCACTGAGATACCCTAAATTTATACCTGCTTAAATCCTGTTTAAAAGAGGTATTCTCCATCTTTAATCTCTCTATTTCCTCTTGCATATGTTGCAAGATGCCAGACACTGATTCATTATGAGCCAAGTCCTCATTTAGGGCCTGCGCCATATCCGTGACGTCAATGCCCTCTATTTCTTCCCCGATATTCATCGTCCACCAGAACTGAATTTTTTTATTTATTTTTTATTTTTTTTATTTAAGGCTTGTGCTTCTGTCAAAGCCCAGCTCATCTGAGTCCTTGTTCAGTTCTGATGGAGGTTGAAGACAATCCGACCCGACCCTGAAACTGCTTGTTCCAGCACACTAGTTTTTAAAACAGTGCACTAAGAACAGAAGCTCAAGGGAAGGGGGGAAGTGGATAAAATAAAATAAAGAGACAACAGCGTTCTTGCGTTTCCACTGTTGAAGTGCTGCACAAATCTGCGGCCCTCTCTGACTTCTGTAGAAACTGGTGCCTAATGAAACATAAACAAAGAACAGATAAGTACATCCTATTTCTAACTGGGTTCCTGACTATCCCTTTATTTATTAGAAATTTTCTTCTAAAAGTACCTCTTGGATCCTGGTCTCTAGTTTCCAGGTTTGGAATGTGTTACTGCTCTGGGATGTGCTTTCTATTACTCTAAAGCTTCTAAAACATTAAACAAATACCGTTATCAGAATTATCAATATCAAACATTCATCTTAATATAACTAAAGCCTAAATTGCCAATAGCAGACTCACTTTTCCCATATTTCCAGAATCTTTTATAAAACAAATACTGTACTTTTACGTCAAAATACAGCATGTAATTTGTGCATGTCCTTGATTTACTGTTTGCCTTGCTGTTAATGGTTTCCACGGTTCGATTCTTAAAAGTTCCAATAAAAAATGTTTGCTTCACAAAGTTCCGCAAAGTATTCTTGTAACAAAGAGTTTGAATCACAATGTTCGTGGAAGGTATCTTGTTTCAAATTGTCTATACACAAATCCAGAAATTGTTGTCAAAGTTCTTTCAGGTAATAAAAGTTTTGCACTTACTTGTTGCTGGCAAGAGATACTGATCAGTCTAACCTTGTCTTCTTTCTCTTTTGCAGGTTGCTTGTAGGAGAGAGGCTGAGGCAAGGAGGAACCGGAAACCGGAAGAAGGAAGAGCCAGCAGCTGCGCCCATTGAAGCCAATGAAAGTCTGTAGAGAGCAGGAGTGCCAGCGCCGAGGGATCTGTCCTCAGGTAAGCGGGAGGTAGACGAGCACAAGCACTGGGTGAGGCTCGGGGGCTGCCTTTTATAGACAGGGCTGGGTGTGGTCCTCACATGCTGCACATGTTCTTGAAAGGTGTGCAGAGCTGGGTGTGGTTTGAAGAGCTGGGTGTGGTCCTCACATGCTGCACATGTTCTTGAAAGGTGTGCAGAGTTTCAGTTATTATGCAAATGAGTTAAATTAACACATGGCCTAGAGAGGAGTGTTTTAAAGAAGCCTTGGTAAAAGCAAGGCCCAATGTGTAAACAAAACAGCACATTAAACAACATACACAGAAGCCTGGGGGGGGGGGAAGGTGAGATAACAAGAAAGGCTTTCAATAGTAAGTTTAAAAGGGAGCTATTACAGAACCCACTAGTGCAGTGAGAGGGGACATGCTCTTTGCTGTGCACAAACCCTAACACTCTGTCCCCTGGACGGTGTGCCCACTACCACTGCCCCCAGGTCCCTGTTGCTGTTGGGGTGGTGGGTCAGCCTGGGTGCCCTGTAGTTGCGGACACACCGCTGATTGACGCGTCCTGGAGACAGAGGCATGGTCCCTCTGGGTGGGAGCTGTGCTGGTATTCCCAGAGGGGGTTGGGTCTGCTGTGGCCTGTGTCTGTGTGTGGGGAACCGACTGTCCAGAGGTCCCCGATGGTCCGGGCTGGTCATCAGGTTCTAGGTCGACAGAGCTGCTGTCATCACTGGGGGCCTGTTCTGGGGGCGGGATGGACAAATCTGGACCCTCCTGGCCGGTGTGTTGGCGTTCGGGCCCTGCAGGGGTAAAAGAGTATGGTTATTGCTTCTGTGTGTGCCATGGCGTGCGATTTGGGGGTGCCCTTGTCCCCCAGTGCTGGCATTCCCTTGTGGGAGGAGTTGTGAGGGTGGTTTGTGGGGGGGGATGGGTATGTGCAGTGGTCATGCTTAGGTGATGGGTGTCCATGGTTTGTGTTGCATTCAGGGATTGGGGTTGTGTTGGGTGGGTTGTGCTGGTGAGACATTGGCAGGGAGGATGTGTGCTGGGGGGTTGGGGGTGAGGGTGGGGGTGTGGGTTGGCATGCTGGTGGTTTGGGGGGTAAGGTAGTTGAGATTAGACTTACCAGAGTCCATTCCTCCGCCTACTCCAGCGAGGCCCTCAGGATGCAGGATGTTCAAGACCTCTTGCTCCCATGCTGTGAATTTGGGTGGAGTGGGTGGGGGTCCGCCGCCAGTCTTCTGCACAGCGATGTTGTGTCTTGACACCATCGACCGCACCTTCCCCCGTAGGTCGTTCCAGCGCTTTCGGATGTCTTCCCGGTTTCTGGGATGCTGTCCACAGCGTTGACCCTGTCGACGATCCTTTGCCATAGCTCCGCCTTCCTGGCTATTGTGGTGTGCTGCACCTGTGTGCCGAATAGCTGGGGCTCTACCCTAATTATTTCCTCCACCATGACCCTGAGTTCTTGGTCCGAGAACCTGGGGTGTCTTTGGGGTGCCATGGGGTGGTGTTTGTGGTGATGAGTGTGGTGTGTGTGGTGGTGTGTGGTGTTTTGTGCGTGGATGTAGTGTGGGTGATGATGTTGTGTTCCTGTGTGTGTTGGGGTTTTCGATAGCTGTGCTCTCTCTCTCTCTCTCTCGCCTTCTCTCCGAATTTCTAGTAGTGGGGGTTTGTGGGTGATGTAGGTGTGTGTTTTATAGTTGATTGGATGTGTGGGAGTGGTGTTTGTATGTGTATCAGGTGTGTGTATTTCAAATTGTCCAATGTGGCTGTGTTTTGGAGCTGGGTGTGTATTTTGACTGCGGCGGTGTGTACCGCCAATGGAATACCGCGGTTGAAAGACCGCTGCGTGGATTCGTGGGTCGTAATGGCATGGGCGTGTTTGTGTTGGCGTGACGGTGGAGGTTTGGTCATCTCCAGTTTATCGCTGACCGCTGATGAGGCGGCCTTCCGTGGATGTCGGGTTTTTGGCGGCTTGGCAGTTGTGGGTCAGAATGACCGTGGCGGTTTACCGCGGCGGTAGAATGGCGGTCTTCTGACCGGCGGTAAGAGCCTTTTACTGCCGAGGTCAGAATGACCCCCATAGTCTCAGGTAATGTAGACCCACACACCTATAAACCATCACTGTCCCTGACACCCCTGTGGTGCTTCTCACTGCACCATTAATACATGGCATTGTCACACCTCCATGGCCATATGGGACTGCTTGACACTGTATATTGCATCTGAGGGGCATGCATTGGTTGTTGCAGTGGCTGCCCCATTGTGACACTCATTGCATATGAACCTGCCTCAGATGTTGTAGACATCTACCTCATTGTCACAGCAAACTGCCAAACTACTGCCCGGGGTTGTGTAGGTATTACAAGGTGTTGAGGAATGATACAATACATTCTTCAGTGAAGTAAGTAATATGTGTGTGCCATCACAAGGCACACACGTGAGTAATAATGCTATGGGAGTATACTTATGTGAAGATAGTTGTACCTACCTGCAGACTGAAAACATGGATATATTGCAAACTGTGGTCCAAGGGTGAATTTGTTGGTGCAGGTCACTGAGTGATGTGCCAGTGAAAGAGCAGATGCAGGGCAGCCTCATACTGTCAGTGAGAAGCAGCAGGCCTGTGGAACTGACTTTCATGTGTGTGGTAATAGACATAGTATAGAGTGCATGTGATACACAAAGAACTGGAACAGGGAACTGCTAGTGGTCTGGATCCAGTGCATGGTCAAGCTCCCTTACATGGCCTTGGCCAATGATACAAAGGGGCCAATAGAACAACAGTAGTGCAGCACCAATTGCATCAATACAGTCCTTGTTTCCCTCAGTGCACCCCTTACCCATGCTATGTGTGCGCCTAATGAGAATTAAGGCACAGCATGACGCAGGTCCGGTCTAACTGCATCTATTTAGGTGTAGGTAAATGATGCACATTGCAACATATCCACACGACTTCTGCTGATGACATTGGGGGCCCATGTTATACATTGTATGCCTCCATATCAGACCTGCTCTCAGCAGCCATTCAGAGTGCCGTCAATATAGAACTAAAGGATTTCTCATCTTACTCAGTGGCTCATACAAATGCCCCCAAATAGGTTTTGGGACCCCCTTTCGTACACGATGCATGGCGCAGGCCTCATTTGGTGCTGCTCATTACTGATTTGCCCTATGCATGCATCACAACACTTTGTAATGGTTGTGCAGGGAAAATGGTACATCTGCCCAGCATCAGCTTCATTATCGTACATCTGACTTGCAGGCCTAAGGTGGCACTAGGACTCTTCAAACAGGTGGCATACGACATATCCACATCCACATGCATTACATGTAGCACTCAACCATATCTGCAACTGTCATGCACATGCAAAAGTAAGAACTTTGTATGGAAATGTGAGACTTACCACCTGCTTCACCAATCTCAATACCCAGATGATCCAGCAGATCCTGCTCCCTTGCAATCAGATCTGCCCATCAATGTTTTAGTTGGTGGTCATTCCTTCCACTACCAAAGATCCATGTGGGGTGGTGGAGCACCTTGCCCCCATCGTAGCCGCCATGTCTCTGTGGGGTAGCCAAGGATTACAAGGCAATCCAGTTGCAGAATCATAGGGAGGTAGTGCTGAACAAGCCAGATGAACCCTCCCCCCATCTCACCAGCAGACATTCACAGCATCCTCCCTTTCCCAGACATACTGCAAATTCAGTTCACCCAAAACAAAAAACAATGGCAAAAACAAAACAAAAACACCTGACCCAACTACCCCAACAACTATACTACCCCAGACAAACACCCCACAATACAGAGACAAATACAGTACAAATACACTACAAAAGACACGTTTAAAGACAAATAAGGACAACACCTACAAGGCACAGCACAATAAACACTACAAACACTCCGAAAACACCAATCCACCTACAGCACCAGCTCAACACACCCTCACGCAGTCACAGACATTAAGACTGTGAAGCAAAAGTGAAAGTAAACTCACTGTACCATGTTTGCAGGCAGGATGTCCTGTTTCATCACTTCCTGGGCGTGTGCGTCACGTTTCCAGTAATGCGTCATTTTTTTAAAATGCAAGATGTTCATGTGTTGTTTTTCTCACCATTAACATGAAAAGGTCTATGGCTGTGCGATAGATGCTTAGGGGTTAGACGTCTTTTAGCTTAGGGGTTATGTATAGTATATGCGTATGCGTGAACATTTTTGACTTCTGATGGTCATGCATGGATTTTATCCCATGGTGGGATAAGAGGCGTGTCTAAGTGTAATTAATTGTGGCTCAGGGCCCAGGTGCCATTTTACTAATGTTGCAATGTGTAGTTGATGCGTTTGCGTCATTTTCTTTTACACATGATGCAATTGCGTGAATGTTTGCATTGTTGGCCTTGAGTGCACCCTGATTAACTTAACATGTCACATGGGATGTGAACAATGTTGTATATGTGGTATGGCAACATGCGTGTGACTGTCCAGTAATGTCATTACGGTGACAGTGGTATGTTGAACCTATATGTTTGTTTAAGAGTCTGCTGCATGCGAATACTCATACCTTGTGCACTTGTGCATATGCAGCCACACTGTGTCCATATACATGTAGGCACATTTGTGCTACATGTGTACATATGTGTATGTATACTAATTTGTGCATAGACTACATTGTTATGTCTGGGATGCAAATGTACGCATACCGACAACACAATATATCTGGTGGCCTATGTCCAACACATGGAAAAGCATGTGACAACCATGACAATTTGTACTCACAGTATTCAGTGGACTTGTACTGCATTGACGTCACATAAACCCTGGCAATTTCCGTGTAAAAGGATGTCCACTCTGTGGTGCGTAGTTGGATTTTACTTCTTGTTGCTCTGCTACATGTGAGCCATTTGGTCCCCCATTCATCTTAGTTGCAGGAAATGTTATGTACATATGTGTTGGTGAAGGTTGGTATATGCTGTGTGTGCGTATAGACATGTGTTGTGAATTTCTGTAACATATGACGACAGTGGTGTGTTTATGGGATGCGAAAACTCAAACTACTATCTTCCTGCATGGACACATGTTGGCATTTGACAAATGCATGTGTTGTCACATCAGTATCACCTATGTTTCTGTATGTCAGAAAGTCAGAATATCTTGTGATATCTATGCCCTTACTTTTGTTCTAGGTTGCCTTTTGTTCAAAATCCATACACATTGCCATGCCTGAGCCCTTACAGTGGTCCATGTATGCTGAGATATGTGGTATATGTGTGCATGCCACCAACTAGGCACTCACATTTGTACACATCATATTTGTTATGACTGTCACAAACAATGTCATGCCACTGTGAAGCAGTGTTGCAGTCTGACATAGATGGCAGCCTACTCATCATCATCACAAATGTGTGAGTTTGTATAGCAACACAAATCCATGGTTGCATGTGAAGGGGAGGTTAATGGAGCTCCATTTTACTCAGTCCCCTGTGCACATGCATCAAGCCCCTAACAATGTCATACATTGATGTAGCGAGAGCAGTGGTGTGTGGGTTTATTGAGCAGGGACCTGGCCTCTTCATTATTGCTGCTCAGCAGAAATATGCACACTCCCCAGCAGACAGACACATGCACAATTGTGGTCATACTGACCAGGATATCACATTTTTCTCTGCAGTACATGTTGTCAGCTTTCCACTCTCAGGTACAGAGCTCGGTTGCTTGCACATGTGGGACATGAAATATTATCCCTTAGTAAGGCATAGGTATGTGCACATTGTGTATTGTGTGTTACGTGCTGTGAGTGGTGTGTGTTCTCTACTGCGTTTAGGTCTTTCCAGTGAGAGACAGCTATCTACTAGCTATAGTCAGACCTGAGAAGTGGGCAAGGGAAAATCATAACAATAATTAGTTGATGCCTGTCACTCACTCATATGGTTCCGACTGTGGAGACGATGCCAGACCTCTGATCCTACCTGGGGCAGGATATGAAACAAGTAAGAACAACCTTAATTCTCCCACTGCATCAGAGGGGAAGAGAAGTTGGGATAAAACAAGAAAATGATCACAGAATCTCTAGATCTGCTCTGCTGCCTTGCAGCACTGCACAGAAGGATCTATACTTCCTGGACCTTCGTGTGTGGATGTGGGTGCTATGCACTAGAAATAACAACGTAGTAGCTTACTGACAGTCCTTAACATGTGGTGTTGCAACGGTTATTTACAACGAAAACACTTACAAGCATCATCGTAAATAAGGTTGGAGAGCAGATACAAATTCAAAAAGAAAAACCTAAGTTTTCTGGCACTCTACTGAATGTCAATATAAACAAGGTTCCATTAAAAAAGTTTGAGAATCACAACTATGCGCTCAAAGTCTTTTTGAGTTCTAAATACAAAGATCTTGTTGAGAATACAAACATTAAGAACTTCAGATCAGAGTCAAGTGAAGCTCAAAGCCCTGACAAGGTGAAAAGTAAGAACACGTAGGGGCATATTTAGGAGCCCCTAGAACCATTCAAACATCACAGTAGCATCATTTTTTATGCTAATGTGGCGTTAAAAGGCCAAAAACACCATGCCATTTTTATAAAGTGGTGCAATGCATGCATTGTGCCACCTTATAACCCCTTGTGCTACATTATGGCTGCACGAGGTATAATGTATGCAAAGGGGGCATTTCACCATTGGGGGGCAAACAAATGGCGCAAGGAAATGTAAGAGATTTCATTGCACCACTTTTTTCGGCACTTTCAACGCCTGCTCAGAGCAGGCATTAAAAGGAGGCCACCATTGGTTACAATGGGCTTCTGGGTGCTTTGCAGGATTATCGTCAGAATTTTTGGCGCTAATCCTGCAAAGCACTGGACTAGCGTAAAAAATTCTGACGCTAGTCTCCTAACTAGGTGTTAGGGCTCCTAACTAGATGTTAAATACGGCACACACATGGTGGTGTTAGTAGGGCCACTAAGGGGGTGCAGGAAAAGTGGCGCTGCACTGTGTGCAGCACCATTTTTCTTAAATATGCCCCATAATATCCATATTCTAAACGTGGGTCGAATCTCCTCAAAGGAACTCAGTCATTCGCAATACTCATAACAGAGCTATAGATTTGTGCGCACTAATCTGAGTTACAGTACGTAGCCTAGAAAAAGGTATTTCAACTGGAATCCAGAGGAAGGCTGAAGGCTGAGGGACAAGAAACTAAAAGAGGAGGTTGAATCGTAGCTCAAAATGTGACGTTGGTGGAGTCAGGACCACAGGAATAACACAAAGGCATGGAAGACTAGAGTTCTGGAGGTTCAGGGTGACTCAGAAGGTAAGTGCAGGAAAGATACTTGTGTAGGACTGGAACGAGGTCATTGTCAGAATAGATCAAAATGTCATTGATTTAAACTATGGCAAATATGTCGAGATACTCTCTAAGAACGTCATTCAAGAAAAATTGAAATGCGGCTGGAGCATTACACAGACCAAAAGGCATGACAGTGTATTCAAAAAGGCCATATCTTGTCTTGAACGCTGTCTTCCATTCATCGCCCTCTCTCATTCTGACCAAATGATAAGCACCTCGTAGATCAAGCTTCGTGTAGATTTTTGCTTTCTTTACTTGTTCCAGCAAAACCGGGATTAACCGGTTCTGTGCCCAGGACGTAATGGTTACGTCCTGAGGCACAGTGATGCTGTGCCCAGGAAGTAACCATTACGTCCTGGTCACAGAGCCCAGAGAGAGCGCTAGCGCTCCCTCTGTGGGGTTTCCCCCTCCACCCCCCCCAAGTCAGGGATGGAAGGGGAAACCCTTCCCCTTCCACCCCCGACCCCCCCACCCCACCCTGTGACATCAGCGCGCGAGCGCGCACAGAGCTTCCAGCGCGATTGAAATAGAAATGCTCAGCATTTCTCTTTCAATCACGTGGGGGAGGCCCAGAGAGGCTTCAAAGGGAAGGAAATTTATTTCCTTCCCTTTGAAGTCTCTCCCAGCGCTTCAAAAGCCGGATTGCTTGCAATCTGGCTTTTAAAACCCCACTAGACACCAGGGATTTTTTGTTTTTTTAAATGGACATAAGGGAGCGACCCCTTGGGCAAGGGTCACTCCCAGGGGGGGCATTTTTTTGGGAAAGCCTTTTCAGCCCCGAGGGGGGGGCAGAAACCTCTAGGCACCAGGGATCTTTTTTTTTTTTTTTTGGGTTCTTTTTAAGGTGGGGAGCGACCCCTTAGGCAAGGGTCGCTCCCCTAGGGGGCAAATTATATTTAGGCCATTTCTGCCCCCCTTGGGGGCAGACTGGCCATTTTTATGAGGCCAATCTGCCCCCAAGGGGGACAGAAACCACTGGACACCAGGGAGTTTTTTGTTTTTTTTGTTTTACAGATGGGGAGCGACCCCTTCGACAAGGGTCGCTCCCCTGGAGGGGAAAATTGTATTTAGGACACTTCTGCCCCATTTGGCGGCAGATCGGCTGATTTTTGCTACGCCAATCTGCCCCCAAGGGGGGCAGGAACCACTAGGCACCGGGGATTTTTTTTTGGGCGCCAATGTCACGCAGGGGGAGCGACCCCGTAGGCAAGGGTCGCTCCGGGGGGTGTTTGGGGGGGTGGCTGCGGGGAATTTATTTTAGGCCATTTCTGCCCCCCCTGGGAGCAGATCGGCCTATTGTTATTAGGCCGATCTGCCCCCAGCGGGGGCAGAAACATCTAGGCGCCAGGTCAATTTTTTTTTGTGTTTTTTTTGTTGTTTGTTTTTTCAGAGATGGGGAGCGACCCATTAGGCAAGGGTCGCTCCCCTGGGGGGGGCAAATTGTATTTAGACCATTTCTGCCCCCCTTGGGGGCAGATTGGACAATTTTAGGTCAATCTGCCCCCAAGGGGCAGAAACCACTAGGCACCAGGGATTTTTTTTTTGGCGCCAATGTCACGCAGGGGGAGCGACCCCGTAGGCAAGGGTCGCTCTGGGGGGGGGGGTTTGGGGGACAAATTTATTTTAGGCCATTTCTGCCCCCCTGGGGGCAGATCGGCCTATTGTTATTAGGCCGATCTGCCCCCAGGGGGGGGCAGAAACCTCTAGGCGCCAGGTCAATTTTCTTTTTGTTTTTGTTTGTTTTTTCAGAGATGGGGAGCGACCCATTAGGCAAGGGTCGCTCCCCTGAGGGGCAAATTGTATTTAGACCATTTCTGCCCCCAGCTGATTTTAGGTCAATCTGCCCCCAAGGGGCAGAAACCACTAGGCACCGGGGATTTTCTTTTTTGGCGCCAATGTCACACAGGGGGAGCGACCCCATAGGCAAGGGTCGCTCCCGGGTGGGGGTTGGGGGGGTGGGGGTACAATTTTATTTTAGGCCATTTCTGCCCCCCCTGGGGGCAGATCGGCCTATTGTTTTTTTTTTTTTGTTTGATTTTTCAGAGATGGGGAGCGACCCATTAGGCAAGGGTCGCTCCCCTGGGGGGCAAATTGGCCGATTTTAACCACTAGGCACGGGGATTTTTTTTTTGGCGCCAATGTCACGCATGGGGAGCGACCCCGTAGGCAAGGGTCGCTCCGGGGGGGGGGGGGCTTGGGGGGGTGGGTAACAAATTTATTTTAGGCCATTTCTGCCCCCCCTGAGGCCGGCTGAGCTAGAGGCCAAAATCCACAGGTAGGCACTGTTTTCTATGAAACAATGTGATGTGTCCACGTTGTGTTTTGGGCCATTTCCTGTGGCGGGCGCTAGGCCTACCCACACAAGGGAGGTATCATTTTTATAGGGAGACTTGGGGGAACGCTGGGTGGAAGGAAATTTGTGGTTCCTCTCAGATTCCAGAACTTTCTGTCACCGAAATGTGAGGAAAATGTGTTTTTTTAGCCAAATTTTGAGGTTTGCAAAGGATTCTGGGTAACAGAACCTGGTCAGAGCCCCACAAGTCACCTCATCTTGGATTCCCCTAGGTCTCTAGTTTTAAAAAAATGCACAGGTTTGGTGGGTTTCCCTAGGTGCCGGCTGAGCTAGAGGCCAAAACCTACAGGTAGGCACTTTGCAAAAAACACCTCTGTTTTCTTTAAAAAAATGTGATGTATCCACGTTGCATTTTGGGGCATTTCCTGTCGCGGGCGCTAGGCCTACCCACACAAGTGAGGTATCATTTTTATCGGGAGACTTGGGGGAACGCTGGGTGGAAGGAAATTTGTGGCTCCTCTTTGATTCCAGAACTTTCTGTCACCAAAATGTGAGGAAAACTTGTTTTTTTAGCCAAATTTTGAGGTTTGCAAAGGATTCTGGGTAACAGAACCTGGTCAGAGCCCCACAAGTCACCCCATCTTGGATTCCCCTAGGTCTCTAGTTTTCAAAAATGCACAGGTTTGGTAGGTTTCCCTAGGTGCCGGCTGAGCTAGAGGCCAAAATCTACAGGTAGGCACTTTGCAAAAAACACCTCTGTTTTCTTTCAAAAAATGTGATGTGTCCATGTTGCGTTTTGGGCATTTGCTGTCGCGGGCGCTAGGCCTACCCACACAAGTGAGGTATCATTTTTATCAGGAGACTTGGGGGAACGCTGGGTGGAAGGAAATTTGTGGCTCCTCTCTGATTCCAGAACTTTCTGTCACCAAAATTTGAGGAAAATGTGTTTTTAGCCTAAGTTTGAGGGTTGCAAAGGATTCTGGGTAACAGAACCTGGTCAGAGCCCCACAAGTCACCCCATTTTGGATTCCCCTAGGTCTCTAGTTTTACAAAATGCACAGGGTTGGTAGGTTTCCCTAGGTGCCGGCTGAGCTAGAGGCCAAAATCTACAGGTAGGCACTTTGCAAAAAACACCTCTGTTTTATTTTAAAAAATGTGATGTGTCCACGTTGCATTTTGGGGCGATTCCTGTTGTGGGCGCTAGGCCTACCCACACAAGTGAGGTATCATTTTTATCGGGAGACTTGGGGGAACATAGATTAGCAAAACAAGTGTTATTGCCCCTTGTCTTTCTCTACATTTTGTCCTTCCAAATATAAGAGAGTGTGTAAAAAAGACATCTATTTGAGAAATGCCCTGTAATTCACATGCCAGTATGGTCACCCCGGAATTCAGAGATGTGCAAATAACCACTGCTCCTCAACACCTTATCTTGTGCCCTTTTTGGAAATACAAAGGTTTTCTTGATAGCTATTTTTCACTCTTTATATTTCAGCAAATGAATTGCTGTATACCAAGTATAGAGTGAAAACGCACTACATGGTAGAGCTCATTTATTGGCTCTGGGTACCTAGGGTTCTTGATGAACCTACAAGCCCTATATATCCCCGCAACAAGAGGAGTCCAGCAGACGTAACGGTATATTGCTTTCGAACATCTGACATTGCAGGAAAAAGTTACAGAGTAAAATGTAGAGAAAAAGTGATGTTTTTTTCACCTCAATTTCAATATTTTTCTTTTTCAGTTGTTATTTTCTGTAGGAAACCCTTGTAGGATCTACACAAATGACCCTTTGCTGAATTCCGAATTTTGTCTACTTTTCAGAAATGTTTAGGTGTCTGGGATCCAGCATTGGTTTCACGCCCATTTCTGTCACTGACTGGAAGGAGGGTGAATGCACAAAAAATTGTAAAAATGGGGTATGTCCCAGTAAAATGCCAAATTTGAGTTGAAAAATTGGTTTTCTGATTCAAGTCTGCCTGTTCCTGAAAGCTGGGAAGCTATTGATTTTAGCACCGCTAACCCTTTGTTGATGCCATTTTCAGGGAAAAAACCACAAGCCTTCTTCTGCAGCCACTTTTAACCTTTTAAAAAAAATAAAAAAAACATGTTCACTGTATTTTGGCTAATTTCTTGGCCTCCTTCAGGGGAACCCACAAAGTCTGGGTACCTCTAGAATCACTAGGATGTTGGAAAAAAAGGACGCAAATTTGGCTTGGCTAGCTTATGTGGACAAAAAGTTATGAGGGTCTAAGAGCGAACTGCCCCAAATAGCCAAAAAAAGGCTTGGCACAGGAGAGGGAAAAGGCCTGGCAGCGAAGGGGTTAAAGGCAAGGGATATTTATTCTTGATGGTGACTTTGTTCAAACCCCTATAGTTGATACAAGTTCGAAGATCTCCATTCGCTTTTGGAACAAAAAAACAAAGGAGATGCTGCAGGAGACTTAGAAGGGCGGATGAAACCATTCTCCAAGAATTGATCTACATACTTTCGTAAATGTTGATTTTAATGTTCTGATAGGGCATATACATGACAGTTGGGGAGTATCGCTCCTGGGATTAGATCAATTTGACAGTCATAAGGTCTATGAGGAGGCAAGTTTTCTGCTTCTTTCTCATCGAATACATCTTCATAAGATGAATACTGTTTGGGAAATTTAACTTCTTTCTCCACGGCAGTAGCTATGTAAGAGTTGCAAACTTTTGATACTTGAGACTTTTGGAGGCATTGTTCTTTACATAGCGCTGATGAGAACACAACCTTTTGTTCAGCCCAATTAATCTCTGGATTGTGATGAGTTAACCAGGGTAAGTCAAGGATAATTCCATACTGGGGAGCATGGATCACGTCAAGGATGAGTTTCTCTTTAAGTTTCTTTCTTCTGTTCTTTTCTTCACAGATCACCGACAAGGGGACAGTCTGAAGAGTTACCGGACCTCCAGTCAAGAGTTTTCCATCTACTGCCTGGATGATTTCTGGGGTCTTTTTCTCAATACATGGGATCACCCATGCACAAACCAATTGGGCTTCAACAAAGTTCCCGGTAGCCCCAGAATCGACAAGAGCCTTCTAGAAATAGGTCTTTTTCTTTACCTGAACTTTTACACCCAGTTTGAGATATCTAGATTGTGAAGGGTCCACAGTGACACCCAAGAGCAACCCTTCTTCACATCTTGGGTGTCTTAGTTTTCCAACTCGACTTGTGCATTGGCTGCAACCTTCTGGACCGGACCTCGTTTGTTCTTTGGTTTGATTGGACATTCTTTGGCAAAATGACCCTTGCGCCCACAATAGAGACATTGTCCATTCTTTCTACGTAGGTCCTTTTCGTCTTTGGTCAAGGGTCTCCTGATTGTTCCAATTTCCATAGGTTCCAGCATTCTTTCTTTCGGAATTCTTGAGTCTCTATTATCGTGAATACGCCAAGAATATTTTTCAGTCTTTTTGCGTGTTCCCTTTCGTTCTGTTAAACGATGATCCAGCCTCAAAACAAGGTTTATCAATTCTTGACAGTCTGCAGGCTGCAGGTCTATTTGAGCTAGAATATCTTTTAGATCCTCTTTGAGTCCCTTGTAGAACAAGGCTGCTTGCTTTTCTTCAGGAAAGGATGTCTCGGCTACCAGCCAATTAAAGTTGGCTAAATATGACACTTAGCGAAAAACACCGTTTGCGAGGCGCAAAAGCCTCTCTGCTATGCAGAAATGCATTTTGCGAGTCGGATCCCTTCCTATTTGCGACTCGCAATGCTATTCAATTTCAAATGAAATCGCCGTTACCATCCACTTGAAGTGGATGGTAACCCAGTCGCAAACGGGAAGGGGTCCCCATGGGACCCCTTCCCGTTTGTGAATGGAAACAAAAATAATTTTTCAGAGCAGGTAGTGGTCCTATGGACCACTGCCTGCTCTGAAAAATACAGAAACAAAAGGTTTCGTTTTTTTTTCTAAGTGCAGCTCGTTTTCCTTTAAGGAAAACGGGCTGCAGATAGAAAAAAAAAACTGCTTTATTAAAAAGCAGTCACGGACATGGTGGTCTGCTGTCTCCAGCAGGCCACCATCCCCGTGAGTGCCCATACTCGCAATGGGGTCGCAAACTGCGACACACCTCACTAATATTAATGAGGTGGGTCTTTGCGACCCCATTGCGAGTTGCAGAAGGTGTCTGAGACACCTTTCTGCATACCAAATTGTGACTTGCAATTTGCGAGTCGCATGGACTTGCAAATTGCAAGTCGCTATTTTCTACCTACCTACATCTGGCCCTTAGTCCTGATTCCCTAGTCGTAAGTCTAATAATTCACGATCTGCTGACAATGTTACAGTTCTACGATCAAAAACTCGTTTAAACTCACAAACAAAATGTCTCCAGTTGTAAAGCAGGGGACTGTCTTTACGCACAAGAGAAAGCCCAGGTAGCTGCATCTCCAGTCAGATATGATAACAAGAAAGCTACTTTGGACTGGGCATCAGGGAAAGTATGTGGTCTGCAAGTGAAGTGTAATTCCATTTGAACCAGGAAAGATTGCGTTTTCAAGGGGTCGCCTGAGAAACGTTCTGGGGAGCTAAAGGAATGGCTGAGGGAACATTGAGGGAAATGTTTGTAGGATTACCTCCAGAAGTCTGAGAAGAAGGACCTGGCCAAGACACACCTGTGGGATTTTGTTCCTTCTTCTCTACCTTATCCTGTAACTGACTCACTCTCTCAGCTAGGCTAGTTGCCAAATCTTTTGATGACACCACCTCTGCTTGGAGCTGAGTGATAGCCTTGACTAGCTCGTCCAGTGTGGCCATGCTGAGAACATATACAAACCAGGAGGATTATTAATTTGTGGGCTCACTATTCTGTCAGAGTCACCAGATCCTCGGGGTCTGTGCACGTTCCCAACACTTCCACCACAAGACAGCTCCAATACTCTGATTAGAATGTCACAGAGTCTAAGAGACTCCAAGTGGGGAAAAGGGGATTAGGTAGGGAACAGCTGGGAAGGAGACCTGTGGGAATCAAAAGGTTAAAACACACAATATCAATATTATATCATATTAACCAGTACTAGGCTATGACTCTAAGGGTTGTCATACTGAAAACATTGACAACTTAAGCATGGAATTGAATAACTAGGCTTCAAGATAACTGGATACCTGTGAGGGAATCAAGAAAGGTTAAATACAACTTTCAAATTCAATTATAGTCTTTTGCATGAGGAATCAGGAAATAATCTGAATTAATTTCTAAACCACCATATGAATCATGCTTGAGGGACTAATATGCACATACAATATCACATCAAGAACTCTAGCACTTTAGTTTTCTTGAATTGCAGGAACATTAATTGCGCACATTGCAGATTTTAACAAAGGTTCTAAATACCATGGAATGATTGTGCACAATGAATAACATAAGTTAGGCTCGAGAAGTGAATCGCGTGTCTTCCCGATTCGAAGGCCACCAAGTAAATGCCATGAAGTGGTAGCGCACAATGAACATCATGATTTTAAACACAAGAAATTAATTGCGTGTATTGGCGATTCGTGCACTCCCAAGTAAATGCCATGAAATGGGAATGCACGATGAATCGCATGGGTTCAATACAAAAAATGAATCGCGCGTTCTGCCAATTCGGATGTCAGCCCATAAATGTCATGAAATGGTAACACACAATGAATGCCATGAATTAGACACAAGAAATGAATCACGCGTCTTGCCGATTCGAAGGCCACCACGTGAATGCCAAGGAATGGTGGCACGCACTGAATATCATGAATTAAACAAACGGAAAAGAATTGTGCGTCTTGCTGATTTGAAGGCTACCATATGAATGCCAGGAAATGGTAGTGTACAATGAATAACATGAATTACACACAAGAAATGAATTGTGCGTCTTGCCGATTTCAATACTACCATGTAACTGCCAAGAAATGGTAGCGCACAATGAATATCAAAGTTAAACACGAGGAATGAATCGGGCGTCTTGCCGATTCGAACGCCACCATGTAACTGCCAAGGAATGGTAGCGCACAATGAATATCAAAGTTAAACACGAGGAATGAATCGCGCGTCTTGCCTATTCGAATGCCACCATGGAACTGCCATGAAATGGTAGCGCACAATGAATATCAAAGTTAAACACGAGAAATGAATTGCGCGTCTTGCCGATTTGAACATCAACATGTAAATGCCAGAAAAACCAAGAGCACATTCACACGCACAAGGTAAAATCTCTCAACATGAAAAATTAGGCCCAAGAACTTGAATGCCTTCGAAAACGGGATCTGGGGCCCAGCCCACCCTTCGTCTTACCGCCCTGATCAAGGATCACCAAAGTAATGAAGGGAAAAGGCCTGGAAGATCAAAGTAGGTCTCCGGAACAGGAGCTCAGGAAGTTGCTGCTGCTCTCCACCGGGATCTCTGAATAGTGAGCACGTGGAGCTGGGCTGACTCCCTTTTATAGAGTCTTAGCCCAGCCCACAAACCACACCCAGGCATGCTGCAAGGAAAGCTTCTAGAAGGCCCTGGAAAAGGGCCAACACCCTGACACAGTCTGAAAGCCTGCAGCAGTACATTGCATATGAACAGTATTTATATGCACACTGAACATAAGTCTTCAGGATTAAACTCTGCAATGCAAAAGGTTAAACATCGGCATATCAGCACAATGCTAGGTTTTTGCATTCTAGTCGCCCGTAGAGCGCACACTGCCCTGATGTTGACACTGCCCTTCAGGAGGCTGGAGGTCCTTTCAATGATTCTCCTTGTTCGCCCATGTGCATCATTAGAATGATTCTAAGCCCCTGTCCTGACATTCCTCACAGGGGTCAGGAGCCACGATAGGTTTGGGTAGCCAGAGTCACCTGCAAGTATTGATGGACAAACATTAGCCTTACACAATGGTATGGGGGTTAACACCAGAAGGCATACACTGACATACATTGGGTGGAGAGTTAGGCTCACCAATTAGCCACACCCTGCGCCTCTGTAATTGTACCATCACATTTGGGATGCTGCTATTCCTCAGGACGAAGGCGTCATGCACCGACCCAGGATACTTGGCAGTGACGTGGGAGATGTACTGGTCCGCTAGGCACAGCATTTGCACATTGAGTGAGTGGAAACTCTTCTGATTCCTGAACACCTGTTCATTCTGGCAGTGGGAGGGACAAACACAACATGTGTACCGTCAAGCACCTCAACAATATTGGGTATGTGTCCCACTGCATAGATTCCTGCCTTCACAGTGGCCAAATCTTCCCCCTGGGGGGAAACAATGTAGCTGCACATGTGTTTGACCAAGGCAGACAAAACCCTTGCCAGCAGGATTGAGAACATTGGCTGTGACATTCCTGCTGCCAAGCCCACTATCACTTGGAAAGAACCAGTTGCCAGGAAATGGAGCACTGGTAGAACCTGGACAAGAGGGGGGAATCCCAGTGGGATGACGGATAGCTGATATCAGATCAGGCTCCAATTGGGCACACAGCTCTGTGATTGTGGCCCTGTCCAGTCTATAGGTGAGGATCATGTGCCTGTCCTCCAGTGTAGCCAAGTCCATAAAAGGTCTGTACACAGGGGCTTGTCTCCTCCTCCTATTCATCCGCAGTGGTAGGTATCTAAGGGACACAAGAGTGAGTAGGATGTCACAATTTGAACAATGGAACCACCACATCAGTGTACATTGATGTGATGGGACAATGGGAATGTCAATGTTTGTGCAAATTGTGACAATGACTCAGTTATGGATTATCTGAATGTAGTCCACCACCATGAAATGGCGACCGCCTGTCCTGTATCTAGGGACAGCTGGAAGTGAGGTAACTCCGCCGCTGTTGGGCGTCAAGGCAGAGGGCGGTCTTGCACCACCGTGCAACTCCTCATTGGCTAATATGGGGTTCTATGGAGTAAAGTGTCCAATGAGAATCACTGGCAGCGGCAAAGGTGTACACCGACCTGGACATGACCTGAGTCTGGAACCTGCCATGGCCCGTGTGACCGGGGAAAGGGCCCCTGCCTTCACTTCGGAGGAGTTGGAGCACTTGGTAGATGGGGTCCTACCCCAGTGTGGGCCTCCAGACCAACAGGTGAGTACACCTTGGGCACGATGCATGTGACAAGTATGCATGGAGTCGTGTGTGCAAGCATTGTGTCATTTGGGGGGTGGTATGTCTGGTGGTAGTGTACATGGTGGGCGCTGGGTGATGGGGGTACCAATGGCGATGGAAATGGGATTTGTGGCCCATATGTGTGACAGGCTGGATTGTATGTGTAATGGTGCCTCCTGTCTGTGTTTCCTCTGCAGGTCAGCACCCATCAGAAGAAGGGATTGTGGCGTGCTATTGCCAAGGATGTGCGGACCCTGGTGGTCTACGGCAGGCGGCAGGCACCCACCGTAGGAAAAGGTGAGAGGACCTGAGGTGCTGGGCCCGGAAGACTGAGAAGGCCCAGATGGGGATGGCCTCCCAAAAAGGGCAGGGTGCCTGTCAGAACCTGATTAAAGTATGATGTTTGTGTTCCATTATATAAATTATATAAAATATTTAGATTTCAGTTTCAATATGTTTGTTCATTCTGAGATTACTAATAACATGAATCATTAAAATGTGATTGCCAAAGTCTTTACTATTGAAACTTTTGAAGCACATGATAAGAAATGAATAATTATACTGTAGTTGTAAAGTAATTGTATTTTCTAGTGGTAGTTACAATTTTATGATCAGTGTTTGGATTAATTTTACTTAGTTGCTGAAATTTCTTAATTTTTATAAAATTAACTGTGATATATAAAGTAAGAGTGCTTACTATTGAACTTTATATGGTTCTATCTTTTATATGTTGTTGAGTTCATATGTTGTTGAGTTCATAGGTGGGTATTGAGATATTTTTGAATTGCGGCCTAAGTAGCTGTCAGGAGTACTTGATGTATATTTCAAGTATTGTACTTTGGGCCATATTTATATCCCATTTGCACCGAATTAGCATCATTTTGTTTTTACGCAAAATTGGAGCAAAACTAACTCCATATTTATATTTTGACATTAGACTGGTCTAATGTCAAAATATTGCAATTTGCACAATTTTTTTGATTTGTGGACCTACCTTGCGTCAATGAGATGCATGGTAGGCATTCCTATCTAAAAAATGTTGCTAACCCCAGAGCCTCATATTTATCCCCTGTGCTAAAATGACGCACTGGTGGGAGGAGGGCCTAAATAATGATGCAAAGCTTGCGTTGCACCATTATTTAACGCCAGGGTCAGACCAGGCGTTAAGGGACCTGTCGACCATTTCCATGATTAAACATCATGGGTCCACAGGTGCCTTCCTCAAGCCCCATGAACACCCACAACAGAGGGACACCGGAGGATGGGGGACCCCATCCCAGGTAAGTAGGGTAAGTATAGGTAAGTCATTTTTTTTTTTTTTTAAGTGCCACTGGGGCCCCAACTTGGGTCCCCCTGCGTGGCACAGTGTACAATGGCCATGCCCAGGGGACACTTGACCCCTGGGCTGGCCACTGGGGTGGTGGGCATGCCTCCTGTCTTTTCTAAGACAGGAGTCATGTGGTATGGATTGCTTTGCATCAGAAAATGACGCAAGGATGGTTAGAGACATCTTTTTTACTATAACCAGCCTAATGTCATTTTTTGTGCAAAATCCCCTGTTCCCATACCACCAGCCCCACCCGGCGTACATCATTTTTTTATGCTAGCTTGCGCCATTCCATAAATATGGCGCCCGGCTGGTGCTCATGGATGGTTAGTGCAGTTGTGCACCAAAAAGTATAAATATGCCCCTTAGTATATATAAAGTTGGACAGTTTATGCCCTAAAAACAGTGTTAAAGATTTCTCGCTCATATAAAAGGTGTTGGAAGGGGGAGACTTTTTTAATAAAGCTTGTAGTACTTAGGTATCGCTCAATAGAGAAGTGTTAACTAAGAGGCTATGTTATGAAGTATTGTGCCTGTACTGAGTACTAACATAAGCGGCTTATTTATGAAAATGCACTGAGGAGATTGTACACCCTGTTATAATGGGAAAACAGGGCACAGGGATTCTGTTATATCATCTTCATAGAATCTTTACTTTGTAGTGATATGTTACTGTAGAAGCTGTATTTTGCAAACCCTATTATTATCCCTTTTTCCTGAAAGAAAAGTTTCTGCAGACAGCCTACTTCATCCCTAATGCCTTTTAGACCCATCCTTTAATCAGTACAGAGCTGCTAGTATGGAGGGATTGTTGTGATAGAAGTGAGCCATTCACTCTGTATAGAATTACATTACCAAGGTTTACTTTTGAATCAAACTTTACCAAACTCAATCTGCGCTCTGTTAAAATCTTATAGCGCAGGGTCTAGAGTTTCTCTGAGACCTTTTACACACATTCATTACTCTGTTCAGATATCAGCAGAAAGCTTGCTGTTTGTAAAGCCATATAAGACAGCAAGTACTAGTTCTCTAAGTTCTTCAGACCATTCACTCTCTATTGAGAGTAGTATTAAACAAGCATTTGCAATGCAATGGGTCTTGCATTTCTCCGAGTTAGAGCTATTAGCAGTTGTAAACTCCCAACCGGACTTTTCTTGCCTCATTAAATGGAAAAAAAGAGCGTGATCGCGCTGCTACAGTTCACTCGTAGTGAAACCTATCTGCAAAAGTGTAATTATCTACGTAACCGGCAAAAGTGCAATTAACTATGTAACAGGGTCGATGTCATGCAAAGCGCTCTACTTCTGCCAAGCAAGATCGCGCTGCAAAAAAAGAGAAAAGGTAGTCCACAAACCGGACGGAAAACAGCGAGCCTTGTATGTTTTCAGTACTTGGTCGCTGCGCTCGAGGAGGGCTAAACACCAGAAAAGGCATGACATATGCATGCCTTCCACTAATGAAAGCAAGCATATTTTAAAAGGCAAACCCACAACCCAATGAAAGACACTGACGTGACATGGACGGGGCTCCGAGCCCTTTTCTAACTACTACAGCGGCTCGCAAGCGATACGCATGCACAAGCGCATTCTAGCGCAGGCTCGACCCTAAAAAGTAAACGTTGTTGAGAAAAACAGAGCAACAGCTGTTGACTGAACTAATGAAGCCTTCATTATAAGTGGCCCAGTGTTTGGGCCAATATTTTTCAGATCAGCAAAGTCTGACTCGGCTGGTTCAGAATTTACCAGATCTGATAATAACTCCCAATAAGAAGCATGACCTCAAAAAAGAGGAATAACATACAGATTTTAGTGCTTAATACATGATATTTATCTGGAATTGTTAAACCTATAAATTATGGCAGATTTGACCTGCTTATAATTTATCAGGAGAAAACAGCGGGAGTAGGGTGTTAGCTGCCAAACTCCTAATTGTGATGTCTGTAGTAGGAAGAGTTATGGTACATATTTCAATTATCCAGGCTACACGCAGTAAGGGCCTCAGTGGTCATACCCAAATACATCTTTCAGTAGTCGGAAGTTGCTCATTAAATCTCTCTACCAGTTGTGAACCAATTAACAGAGTTGATCCCTAACTCCCCTTCTCTGCTGTGTACAATGTATGCATTACTAAAAAAAAAAATCTTATTCCTAAACTAATATGGATTCCACAATCAAACATTTAAAGCTATAGCGGTATTAAAAATATATTAGCCAAGAAATTATTTATTTATTCACATTTTTAAATCGGACTTGTGTGTCAACTTTCAGCCACTTCAAAGAGCTCCAATACACAGTTGTTTCAACAGGCTTCTACATGTTTTAAATAGTTTTCCTTGTTATCAGCAGAGTCGAGCAAGATTTTCTCTTGTTGTGAAGCCTGAGTGGAGAAGGTGAGCACCTAGCAGGTAAGATACTGAAGTAATGTGGGGAGACTGTGTTTGGAGATTGATTCCTTCATGGCCAGGAGTGGCTACTGTCCATCCAGGAGTCTGGTTCTCTTCACCCTTTGACTTTCTTTGTTTACTGCAAGAGGATTTAACCTATTTACTTGGCCTGTTTATAATGTTATCATTATCAATGAAAAAGTACTTTCACCTTCCTTGCCTTTTCTATTGGAATGCGTAGTAGTGAGAGATTGTTTAGTGGGGCATTCCCTTCTATACATGTTCGGACATTACATGATTCTTCCATATGTTTAGTTCCCAAACTCAACTTCTCACCAATTTTCGCCTAGAAATCCTTCCGTTTGTCTCTATTACAATCATAGAGTGACCACTCCGGAGTAGATACTGATGTACTAGGGTTATATTTGTGAAGAAAACCAGAATTCTCTTTTCAACTGACCAAACTAAAAAAATAAGCTAAACTCAGCTTTTGAAAAAATAACTCAGATGCCTATGAGTGGTGTCTATGAGGCAGTTCGTGTTTCCTCTTAATAGACAGTTCTGGCTCCAGCCATTCCCGGAATTACTTTTGCTTCCATACGGAAAAAAGTGGTGGAGCACTACAGAAAAAGTGGCTCAGTGAGTTAAACACTTGCTGCTGACGTTTCCTATCATTTAAATGTCACATAATCCAATCCTAAAAAGCCCAACGTATCCTTTCAAAGTCAATATCATCAAACTGGGTAATAGTAGCGCCTACAAATAAAAAAGACCCATCTGGATCTTAAAATGTGTCAGTCTCAGCAAGCTATACTGATATTGATATGAAAGTAGCAATTCTACCCTTCACAGTTTTCCGTCTCACTTTCACACCTTAGGTGCTGCCACCTGCCTGTCCCCACACGTTTGGAGCACACTTCTGAACCTCATGTATGACACCTTACATTCTTCTCACAGGCTGCACTATTAGACTCTCCCAGCCATTTATAACAAACTGAGTAGCTACTTGCTTTACCGTCACGGAGAGAGAAAAGTGCTGTACAAATGCCAGAATAAAATGCAGTGCCTATTACAAAAATCAGCTAGAAATGACAGTAGTGTAGTATAAAATGTAGTATAAAAAAAAAGTTATTATATCTGGTAAAAACGTTGGTTGGACTTGTAGCTTTTCAGTACTATGCAGTACATGAAACGTTTGCCCCGAAGTGTTATCCAGGTGAACAATCAAAAATCTCGGGAATTAACTCTATATGATGTACCTTCTGGAAAAAGTCTTAACATCTTAAACTAGTAAATTGGATTTTGTGAATGATGTGTACATTGAATGAAGTGATTATAGATTCGAATTCGTGGAAACTGATAGAGGTTTGCGGGGTAAAACCAGGGAGAACTGTTAGAAAATTGATCCCTCGTCTAGTGACCGGACAAAGACAGCATAGGGATGACTGGAAAACATATCTATGCAGTTGTTGTAGAAAAAGCAAGAAAGAATATATTTTAAGATAAATTTTATTTTCATCTTTAAAAAACATGTAACAGACAACTTTGAAAAAGTAGCATTCCACAAATAAACTGTTTTCTGGAATTGGTAAATGCTATTCAGCTTGCATTTTCCAATACACAGTTTATGTAAAATGGTTTCTCTGAGCTGGTGCCCTATGAAACTGTTTTTCTATTAAATCACACCCAGTAGAAAATTTGATTGTTGAATACAGACATTACTGTTCTGTGTTTGTTTCAAATGCTCTGGCAGCATCACTCGTGATATACAGGAGGTGTATCGAGGCCAGGACATAATGCTTTGGGCCGAAGGAAGACTAGAAGAATGTTTCTGGCCTTGGCAGTAGACCCTGCCATCTACCAATCGCCACTCCTCACAACCAAAGCGGTGTCAAACTTGACAATAAAGTGAGTTATAAAAAAAACTCTAGTAATTCACTGATACAACCACAGTTAAGAGCAAAACCATTACATTTGTCTGTTATGGTTAGCAGTGCATGCAAAGCAAACACATTGCCCAGTTCACCATTTAAGGTGTCTGGGATCCGTGGATCTAAAAAGGTATAGTGAATATAGGGCATACAGTGGATGGCTGGGCACTGTGCACCCAAGACAAGCTTCCCACATGTATGTATAATTTATTTTGGGTTTGCTTTTACATATCCAGGACCACAAACCTCCAAGAGGGAAGCATGGGTTGGAGAAGATTGCTGTGGGTTTATGGCACCCACACATGATGCTTGCTCTGGATTCACGACTCCAAACTAGGATCCACTAATCCAAAAATAAACAGTCATTTTCAATGCAACTGGTCTAGAATTTGCTCGAGTTAGAGCTATTAGCTTTTTTAAACTCCTAACCGGACTTTCCTTGCCACACGCGATTGCGCTGCATTTTTTTTTCTTTTCATTTGTGTGGCAAGAAAAGTCCAGTTAGGAGTTTACAACGCTAATAGCTCTTGCTCGAGCAAATGCGAGACCCGTTGCTATTAGCTTTGTAAACTCCTAACCGGACTTTTCTTGCCACACAAATGAAAAAAAAAAACGCAGTGCGATCGTCTTTTCATTTGTGTGGCAAGAAAGGTCCAGTTAGGAGTTTTCAACGCTAATAACTCTAACTTGAGCAAATGCAAGACCCGTTGCTATTAGCTTTGGAAACTCCTAACCGGGATTTTCTTGCCTCACAAATGAAAAAAAAATGCAGCGCAATTGCGCTATGTAAACCCCAGCGCCATTGCACTGCGTGTTTTTTCTTTTCATTTGTCTGGCAAGAAAAATCCAGTTAGGAGTTTGCAACGCTAATAGCTCTAACTCGAGCGAATGCGAGACCCGTTGCACCGATCAGCGCACACGGGGATGAAAACAATAAGCTGTAGAGCTCAACTCGCAAAAACACATGGGTCGTGTTTTGTGACCTTTTAAAAATAAACATGAGAAACGGAATCATGTTTACACAACTTAAAAAACTGTGAGGGGAGAGCAAGCTGGCCCTGGGAAAGCCCCCCTCTGTTTTATTATGTTTGCAAAGGGAGCTGGTGGGGAGGAGGGACTGAACAAGCATCCACAGTGTTGAAGTGAAACAGGCAAATGCTAAAAAAAAGTCCCTTACAGAAGAGATAAACAGAACATATCGTAATTACACAGTACTTTGTGCTGCTCCCAAAGTGAAAAAAGGCAGGACATAGAGGCAGAACTGACCACTAGCAAGCAAGGATTTTTGAAGGACACTGCAACTAACAAATGAAAATGCTGGAACTCACTCTATAGTATACTTAAAAGTATACAGCAGGCTGAACGCTAATGATCCACCTAAAAATGAATAAATAAGGCCAGGTCTAATGCCAAGCTCTATGGACCAACCTAATCTGTGGGGTGTTGGCTCATAGAGCTGCAGACCATGCTTTGCGACTCAGAGGTTGGCCACCCACCGCGGATTCGGTGCAGGGCCTAACCAAAGGTCATTGCCCCATCCAATACCTCTATGCATGGCCAAAGGGCGTCTGCAGCAGTGTTTGGCTGTACATGCTGGGTTGGGAGTAGAACCTGGCCTTCAAGGGTTGGCTGCCTGCAGGATTCGGCTGTCTGAAGTCAGCTGGCTGGCAGTGCAGGTTATGGATTGTGTTGGGTGCTTTGGGTATCCATAACTGACAATGTTATTGAGGCATTCTAATTTTGGTGAGATGCCTTGTCTAAGGACGTGAGAGAGCATGTCTTGTTTAGGTGTACTGTGGCTTGGTGAGGTGTCTATGGATGGGAGTTGGGGCCCTGTTGATGCACCATTTAGATTGGTGTGATGCCTTTTTTCGAAGGCTGGAAGTTGGGGACATGGAGAGTCCTTGTAAGGTTCGATGAGATGCCTTTTCCAAAGATGAGAGGTGTAAATGTTGTAGGGGGTCCTATGGTTTGGTGAGAAATCCTGCCAAAGGTTGGGACGAAGTTTGTTGAAGCATTTTACTGTTTAATGAGATGTCTTGCCTAATGATGTGTGTTGAAGCGTTTTACTGTTTTGTGAGATGTCTTGCTTAGCGGTGGGAGTTGGGAAATCAGTTGAGGTGTCCTATGGTTTGATGAGATGTCTCATCGAAGATTGAGAGATGAGACAATGTTGTTGAGTCATCATATGGCTTCGTGAAATATCTTGGTTTAATGATAGGAGGTGGAAAGATGTTCCTAAGGGGCCCTAAACATACCAAAACATTAGCAAAATACACATGCTCAAGATCATTTTCTAACATTTGATGTCCTGTTTTGTAGATTTTAGCATGGTCCCAATGCAAACTTGCTGCAAGACTCAAACAGCTGGGGTATGACTGCCAAATCCTGGATACTAAAATATCAAAATAAAGTAAATCAATCCCGCTTGCTGATTGCCTACGTTGGCAGAGAGCCAGGGAATGGGTGGTTTGAAGTGTAGAACACATGGCTGCTTTATGTGTCTAACTTGACCAGATCGAGTTCTTTTTAATTTTTATTAGAAACCTTAAACAGCGGCTGCAAAGGGCTAGGGCTGGGAACAGGTTGCCGGCTTAATTAAGAAGTGCAGTCGCTGCCTGGCCATGTAAGCACACATTTATGAAACCTCTGCGAGATTGCAATGCGCAGATGTCAGCACTGGGAGGGCAGCACAGGTGAAGCCAATTTGACAAATGAATTATCAGACTTTTTTAGTATTTTTAATGGGACTTGCAAAAGTCTCTTAGCTAAAATGTAATTGGTTGTATGGGCCATGACAAGCCTTGGCTTTTCAACAAAATAACTGTAGCTTAGTTTGGAATGAAAACAGTACTGGACAACCTCAGGGGCATATTAAAATGTCTCATGCTTATTGTAATTATGGAGATATTCTCCATGGAGGCACATTTGTCCGTGTTAGCAGTCTGCTCAATGGTTTGATACTCAGGTAGGGCCAGTTCTGGAGAACATTCATTAATATTTGAAATTTACTACACTTTTTGGAAGTCTAAGCTTTTTCTCCAATTGATATGCTGGGAGTAAATGAAAAGCACAAGGAAGAGAATATGGAGACTCAGAGCACATTCAAGAAACAAATTGCTGTGGGCAGCTTGAGAATACTTCTGAGGCTCTAAAGTTAAAAGGAACGTTAGAAACTCACCGAGCCCTAGTCATGAAGCTAATTCCATTCCAAAATTTAACTCACTTACGCAAAAGAATGCATTTGTATCTGAAAAATCCAATTCTCGATTTCTAGGATTTTCCACTCGGTAATCCCCATTGTATGGTCTGTGTGGATAAATGTAGTTGCAGGGACAGTGTTGTGGGCATTTCAGGATTAGTCTTTGGCAGGAGTACATTTATTTTCAGGGTGGACGTGCATAGGAAGCCCCCACAAAATGTCAGTGGCTTTAGGTGGAGGAGTTTCTTCTATACGTGGGAAGAGGGAAAAAGCTTGAATGTGAAAATGCGTTTTAGCGTTACTTTTCTGCACGCCGTGATGGTGTTTCCAATCAACCCTACTCTTCCCTTCAGCTGCTGCCATGAATCAGTGTTAATGACCCATCAGTGGGGATGCAGTTCACTCGAACCTATCGGCAAAAGTGCAATTATCTACGTAACCGGCAAAAGTGAAATTACCTATGTAACAGGGTCGATGTCATGGAAAGCGCTCGACTTCTGCCAAAGAGAAAAAGTAGTCCATAAACCGGATGGAAAACAGCGAGCCTCATATGTTTTCAGTACTTGGTCGTTGCATGCCTTCCACTAATGAATGCAAACATATTTTAACAGGCAAGGTCACGAACCAATGAAAGACACTGACGTGACATGGACGGGGCTCCAAGCCCTTTTCTAACTACTAAAGAGTCTCACAAGTGAAACGCATGTGCAAGCGCATGTGACGCAGGCTCGACCCTAAAAAAGATCACTGTTTTATCAAACTCTACCATACGGAATGTATAGCATGTTGAAATGTGCTAATACAGGGGTATGTTCTTTCTCTTAATCCTTCAGCACAGTCTATTCTTTTCAGAGGAATTACTAGAGAAGGTGGTATTGCTTTTGTAGACCAAACACCCTATTCTCTCAGAGAAAACATCTTTACAGAGGAATGACTTTCTCAGTAAACCCTTTCACACCCAGGCCTTCACCTAGAAGAAATGTGTCATCAGAGAGGCCATGTTGTCATAAAAGCAAACATTTACCCTATATACTGTTATAACAACAGGAGCTACTCTTTGATCAAACTGTAATATACAGAATCTGCACCCTCTTGAAATGTTATAATACAAGGCCCAGTGTTTCCCTGGGCTGTCCTGCTCAGATCCTTTCTACTTTTCAGAGGTGTCAGTAAACAGATTGCTGCTTGTAAATGGAGTCAAACACTCTATTGACTCTGAGAAAAGGTCTGTAGAGAGAGAGATGGGTTCATTAGTAAAGCTCTGCACACCCACCATTTAAACTGTAGACAGATGTCAGTAGATGTGGTGTATTGTTAGAAAACTGAACCATTTGTACACCATGTTTTCACCATGTTTTCACAGAAAGAATGTCTTTATAGAGGGTGAACTACTCACTAAAGCCTTTTACACCCAGTCTTTATAAGTGCAAAACTATTAGAGGAGAAGAAATTTGAAATAAAAGTGAGCCATTCACCTTGTATAGAATTGTATTGCAAAGGTTTACTTATCAAAGTTTACCATACTCAATCTGATAAAATGTGATAGCACAGGGCCTGGCATATCTCTGAGAATGTTTAAACACACCCTTTGTTCTTTTCAGAGATATCAGTAGAGAGCTTGCTACTTACAGGAAAATCAATTAGTGTTTACAATTGACAGAGTTGCTTGTGCATATAAAATGAATGAAGGAACTCAAACTGAGAAAGAAAAAATGAGTGCATAGAAATGTTCAAGAAGAAAATTCCAATTAAGTATTAGGCCAACGTCTTCAACACTATTTCTTTAATGGAAGTGTAGAAACATATGCAACATAAGACAACAGTCTATTGGCAAACGTAGACTCTTAAACAAATGCAGCAGAGGAGCTGTGAAACAAAAAATGAAAGTAGTGCGATGCCTTGATCCTTGTTGAGTTAGGAGAATAACAAAGCTTCAAGGACTTGCTTATCAGAACACATTTGTGACAGTACTTTCCCTTACATACAGATGCTGTCTATGTGCCACACTAAAATGCGTAATATAGTTAGAAGATTGCATTTTGTGAAAAAGCCAACTCTTCTGCTTCAGAAACGAAATTATATGTTATTAATAGGTAGTCATTTTGAAGTTATGTCTGTTGTAGATGATATTCAGATGACATACTTTGGGCCTGAATGGCCAACTGAAAAGAATGAGATGGTTGTGGAGACCAACACTGACATTTCTAATACAAGCACAGTTTTAAAGAATTCTAAATAAAAAAAATGATGCATCTGCAAGAACAACTGCAGACATTTCAGACATTGTGGCCCTCATTACAACCCTGGCTGTCGGTGATAAAGTGGCATTAATACCGCCAACAGGCCGGCGGTAATACATGCAGGATTATGACCACGGTGGAAACAGCTCAGACAGACAGCCATTTTAACACACCGACCGCCAGGGCGGAATCAACTGGCACCACAGCGATAACCGCCAACAGCCAGGCGGAAGACAATGTTCCGCCCACTGTAATATGACACACCAATCCGCCACCTTTTCCGGGGCGGTACCAACGACATCTATAGCCTGGCGGAAACACTGCACAGCAGAGAAAAGACTCATCTCTGGAGACTCAGGGAACAACCACGCCGCCATGGAGCCCGAGTTGCATGTCTTCCCAATGCTGTTTTACGTCCTGCTCCACTACGAACACCAACGACGGCGAAGACGACCGCAGTGAGTACTGCCGCCTAGCACACAGGGGGGGGGAGAGAGTGACACACACACACACAACATGCAACACCCCCACCCCCACCCCCACACCATTCACAAACAGATGTAGTTACATAACATATCCACCCCGTACCCCTCAGGAATAATGCAAGGACAACTACTATAGAGAAAAAAGAGTGTAATAAGGTAAATATGGTAGAAATACGTGCATCCAAATCAAAAAGTATATACATATTTACAAATCAAGGGACACTGCCCAGTCCTCAATGTCCATGGGCCACAGGGTCACATCACAAAGTCCAAGGCCCCACCTCACTCCTCCAACAACACGGAGAGAACACTGCAGGGGCATCATGTCGAAAATAGCACGGCAACTCAGGGGGATGGGGAACGGGGGGCATCTCAGCCGGATGATGGTACAATTCCACTGGTCCTGGACGGGGCAACATGCCCATTGCTCTGTCCTGGGGAGTGCAAGGCCACAGTCTCTCAAGTGGGTGACTTGCCCACATGCGCTGGAGGGGTTAACATGCCCATTGCTCAGTCCTGGGGAGTCCACAGCCACAGTATCTCAAGTGAATGGCTTGCCCACATGCACTGTAGGGGGCAACATGCCCTGTGCTTTGTCCTGGGAGTGCAAGGCAACAGTCTCTCAAGTGTGTGACTTGCCCACATGCGCTGGAAGGGGCAACATGTCCTGTGCTCTGTCCTGGGGAGTGCAAGGCCACAGACTCTCAAGTGGGTAACTTGCCCACATGCTCTGGAGGGGGCAACAAGCCCATTGCTCTGTCCTGGGGAGTGATAGGCCACAGCCTCTCAAGTGGATGGCTTCTCCACTGGTTCTGGAGGGGGCATCATGCCCAGTGAGCTTCATCCTGGGGAGGATGGGGTGAGTGGATGGCTTCTCAACTGGTTCTGGAGGGGCAGAACCAATGTGCCTAGTGAGCTTCATCTTGGGGAGGATGGGGTGAGTGGATGGCTTCTCCACTGGTTCTGGAGGGGGCATCATGCCCAGTGAGCTTCAACTTGGGGAGGATGGGGTGAGTGGATGGCTTCTCCACTGGTTCTGGAGGGGGAATCGTGCTCAGTGAACTTCATCCTGGGAAAGATGGGATGAGTGGATTGCTTCTCCACTGGTTCTGGAGGGGTCATCGTGCCCAGTGATGCAGATCTTGTGGAGTGCAAGGTCACATTCTCTCAGCTGGGTGTCATTCCCACACGATTTGCAGGGGCCAGGCCACACAACAGCCCCTGGACGCAGGACTACACCCTGTCTGCCGGCGGTGATAGCTGTTCAGTGGTGGCAGAGGTGGTGTTGCTGCTGCTCCTGCTAGTAGTGTTGGGGGAAGGCTCCAGCCCATTCCCTGCAGCCTCGAATGGCTGCCCACTGGGGCTGCTGCTGGTGGCAGTGCTGGCAGTGGTGGGGGGAGGCTCCAGCCCATCCCCTACAGTCTCAGACAGCTGCCCACTGGGGCTGCTGCTGCTGGTGGCGGTTCTGGCAGTGGTGTGGGGAGGCTCCAGCCCATCCCCTGCAGCCTCGGGTGGCTGCCCACTGGGGTTACTGCTGCTGGTGGTGGTGCAACAGTAGTGGGGGGAGGCTCCAGCCCATCCTCTGCAGCCTCAGACGGCTGCCCACTGGGGCTGCTGCTGGTAGCGGTGCTGCTGGTGGAGCTGGTAGTGGTGGGGAGAGGCTCCAGCCCTTCACCTGCAGCCTCGGACAGCTGCCCACTGGGGCTGCTTCTGCTGGTGGTGGTGCTGGTGGCAGTGATGTTGGTGGAGCTGGAGGTGGCTCCTTGCCCTTCCTTGCAGCAGCTGGGTGTGGCTCCTTGCCCCTCCTTACAGCACTTGGTTCAGGCACCCTTTCTGTGTGGCTGCCTGGTGCCCGGGATCCTTTCCCACCTGGAGTTGCTGTGGGCACTACTGTGCCTGTGGACTGGGTGGCTGAGGTGCTTTCCTGGGTTTTCGTCACCCTGGCCTGACGTGAAAGACGGGGGAGGAGGGGTAGGGAAGAGGTCAATGGTGGAGAGGAAAAGCTTCTTAGGGACATTGGGGTGGGAAGAGGGAGAAGGTTTGGGAGTGGAGGAAGAGGAAGTGGTTGTACGAGGTGTCGGTCTGCTGTGTTTGGGTGCAGGTGCATGTGCTGGATGCTGTTGTGAGGTGGATAGCTGTTGGGTGTCTGAGTGCTTGCGTTTGTGTACTTTGGGAGGAGGGGGCACAGACACTGTTGCTGGTGATGGTGCTGGTGATAGTGGATGAGGATGTAGTGCATGCAGGTGTGAGTGGAGATGCCACTGGGAGAGAGGTGGAGCACGAGGAGGAGGGGGACACAGTGGAGGCAGTGGATGTTGGCATGTCTGCATCTAGATGATGTTTGTGTGAGTGCCTGTGGGATGATGTGCAGTGCTTGTGTTTGCCATGTCCACTCTTATGTGTTGTCCTGGGTGCATGCTTGTCTGCCTGTGTGCTTGGGATAGGTTGGGGCTGAGGGGAATGGGATTGGGTAGAGTAAGTTGGAGGGGGGAATATGGAAACAGGGACAATGACTGCCATCAGAGAGGAGGCCAAAGCCTGGATTGATCTCTGTTGGGCTGCCAAGCCAGTGTGAATGCACTCCAGAAATGCATTGGTCTGTGCCATTTGGGCTGCCAGCCCCTGGATGGCATTCACAATGATTGACTGCCCAACAGAGATGAATCGCAGGAGGTCAATAGCCTCCTCACTCAGGGCAGCAGGGCTAACTGGGGCAGGGCCTCAGGTGTCTGGAGCGAAGGAGATGCCCACCCTCCTGGGTGAGCGGGCACGGGAAACTCGCTGAGGGGCTGCTGGGAGGGCAGTGCTAGTACAGGGGGTGGCGGCTGTACCTGTAGCTGTAGTGGGCACAGAGGTGCCGCCACGACCAGGGAGCTTCCATCGGAGGAGGTATCCGTGTCCGAACTGTCACCTCCATTCTCCGCCCTGGTGCTCCCCTCGACCTCCGTCCCACTGGTGCCCTCACGTCATTGGATTTGGCCTCCTGGATCCTGTGGGGTGCAGCTAGGTCTGTCGCCGGTGCCTCTGCTCCTCCGCCAGATGATGCTAATGAACATAAGGACAGGGTGACAAAACAAAAAGGGGGGGAAGAGACAAAGGATACATTTGGTCAATGGTGGCACTAACCCCACTGTTGGCGTACACAACACACTCACACACAGGGAACAGCCCTACGCATTAGGCAATGCACTACCAGTCACAATGCTAGTCACCAGCCCATAGATAGGGACACCTAACGCATACCTGGAGACCCACAGACCCCTGCCCAGTAGTGGATGCCTTCTAGCTTGGTTGGAGGACTTTCACATAAGAACCCTGCCCAACATAGGACCTACTCTGTAATGTCAGGCCTGGCCTAGAGACTACCACAGGCCCACATCCCCCACCCGGATACCACCCCACCAGGCATAAGTAGTAATGAAGGGCACTGTACTCACCCCCTTGTTGCTGTTGTGATGCCCCCAAGTGCCCATCCAGCTCCGGAAAGGCCATCGCCAGTATGTGGGCCATCAGGGGGGCCAGGGTTTGACGGGCACCCCTTCCTCATTGGGAGGACATCCCCAGCTGGGCCTCCGCGTCTACCGTGCCCAGCGTCTCAGGTCCTCCCACTGTTTCCGACAGTGGGTGCTCCGCCTGCTGTAGATCCCCAGGGTCCGCAAGTCCTTGGCGATGGCACGCCATATAGCCTTCTTTTGGTGGCGCACTGAACTGCAGAGGAAATATACACATGGAAAGGTATTAGTCTGACTGCCCTGCCTGTTACACTTATGGCCCACCATGCCCCATCCCATCCCCATTAGCACAGACTTGGCCCGGCATACATGCTGCACGCTTCCCAGGGCCCATCCGCCCACCCCTTACATGAGGCCTTCACACACAGCACTCCGTGCATTCACGCTCCGTACATCGTACTCAAGGTGTACACACCTGTTGGTCAGGAGGCCCACAAAGCAGTCAGTACTGGGGTAGGACCCCATCGACCAGTAGCTCCAACTCCGCTGTGGTGAAGGCAGGGGCCCTTTCCCCAGTGACACGAGCCATGGTCAGTTCCAGACACAGGTCACAGCAGCACATGCAGTGTAGGTCCTCTCCAGTTGAAGGTCATGTAGCAAGTGAGTGAACAGATAGAAAATGTCAGTCACAACCACAGCGGTGCGTATCGTCACTGCCGGGGTACATCACCATGGGCCACTGTACCCCATAGGGCCCAATAATAATAACCAATGAGGAGTTGCACAGCGGTTGTCAATCGCCTCCAGCAACGGCACACAACGTCAGCGGAATTACCTCATTTCCACATGTCCCTCCATGCAGGACAGGCAGATGCCATTTCGGGGGGGGGGGGGCAGGCCATGGATCCTAACTGTGTCACAATACACAAATTCACATTATGGACATATCCCACCAGCATGTTGTAACAATCACAATATGCATTGCACTGTAGTGGATAGAATGTACAGATAATGACCAACTACTCACTCTTTTGCCCCATAGATTGCTACCGCTGCGGATGAATAGGAGATGGAGACATCCCCCAGTGTACAGACCTGGCAACAATGGAGGACAGGCACATTATCCTCACTTATAAACTTGACAGGGCCACAATCACAGAGCTGTGTGCCCAATTGTAGCCTGACCTGCTATCTGTTATTCGTCACCCCACTGGGATACCCCCTCTTGTGCAAGTGCTATCTGTGCTCCATTTCCTGGCAACTGGTTCTTTCCAAATGACAGTGGGCTTGGCAGCAGGAATGTCACAGTCAATGTTCTCAATAGTTCTGACCAGAGTGTTGTCTGCCCTGATTAAACACATGTGCAGCTACATCGTTTTCCCCCAGGTGGAGGATTTGGCCACAGTGAAAGCTGACTTCTATGCAATGGTACATATCCCCCATATCATTGGGGTAATAGATGGAACACATATTGCATTTGTCCTCCACCCACCGGCGAAATGAACAGGTGTTCAGAAATCGAAAGAGTTTTCCCTCTGTGAATGTCCAGATGGTGTGCCTGGCGGACCAGTACATCTCCCACGTCAATGCTATGTATCCTGGGTCTGTGCGTGATGCCTTTATCCTGCGGAATAGCAGAATCCCAAATGTGATGGTCCAACTCCAGAGGCACCGGGTGTGGCTAATAGGTGATCCCTGGTTTCCACCCAGTAGATGTTGGTGTATGGGTATGTTGTGGGCCCTAAGGGTGAGTGTGTGGCTAACAGTTGTCCCTGAATATTTGCCGGTGACTCTGGTTACCCCAACCTCTCATGGCTACTGACCCCTGTGAGGAATGCCAGGACAAGGGCCGAGGAACGGTACAATGAAGCACATGGGTGAACAAGAAGGATTATAGAAAGGACGTTCGGCCTCCTGAAGGCCAGGTTTCAGTGCCTCCATCTAACAGGTGGATCCCTGTGCTACTCACCCAAGAAGGTCTGCAAATCATCGTGGCATGCTGTATGTTGCACAGCCTTGTCTTGCGCCGCCATGTGCCTTTTCTGCAGGAGGAGGAGGCTGGAGGTGGCCATGTGGCAGCAGTGGACCCTGTGGAAACTGAAGATGAGGAGGCAGAGGATGAGGATGAGGACAAAAGAAGTGCAGTCATTTGTCAATACTTCCAATGACACTCAGGTAAGACAGTGTTATTTAGCATATCATAGACAGTTTGATGTGTGACATTGTCAGTGGCAGGCTGTGGATTCCTACTTCTATGCCCACTCACTTTACCTTTTGGCATCTCTTTTTGCAGATGTTGCCTCACTATAGCTCCTGGTGTGTTCAGTGCAGCCAACTACAGGTCTTTGCTATGTAAACATGACTGTACAGTTGAATTGCAATGTTTGAACCTTATTAATCAAATACATTTTGAAATGATTTGACATACACCATACTTGTATTTTTTCAAAGGGTGTTTATTTAAGTGCTAAGGAGTAGGGGGCAAGTGCATTGGGCTGGGGTGATGAAGGAGGAAAGTCCAAGTTAGAGTCCAAGCTATTTGTAACACAGGTGTAATGTCCCAGGGGGAATAGGAAGGGGAGCAATGGCAGTTTAAGGTGGACATTGTGACAGAGTAGGACACAAAGGTGACATTCAGGAGAGTCGTATTTACTGGTGGGGGTCTTGGCAATAGTCTCTGGCTTCTGCCTGGATCGCAGGGAACATTTGCTGGGTGGTTCGCCTTCTGCAGGGGGTGGGTTGCTGGTGGCCTGTTGGTCCTGTGGAGGGGCCTCCTATCTACTAGTGGCAGCGGAGGTGGAGGGCTGTTCAGTAGTGTGGCTAGTGTCAGGGGCCCGCTTTTGTGCCACTGCCTCCCTCATAGTGTTGGCCATGTCAGCCAGCACCCCTGCAATGGAGACCAGGGTGGTGTTAATGGCCTTCAGGTCCTCCCTGATCCCCAGGTACTGTCCCTCCTGCAGCTGCATGTTATCCTGCATCTTGTCAATGATCTGGCCCAGCGTATCCTGGGAATGTTGATATGCTCCCAGGATCATGGTGAGTGCCTCCTAGAGGGTCGGTTACCTAAGCATGCCCTGCCCCTGTCGCACAGCAGTCCTCCCAGCTTCCCTGTTGTCCTGTGCCTCTGTCCCCTGAACCGTGTGCCCACTGCCATTGACCCCAGGTCCCTGATTGTCTTGGGTTTGTGGGGTGGCCTGGGGTCCCTGTAGTGGTGGACACACTGCTGATTGACGTGTCCTGGCAACAGAGGTATGGGCCCGTTGGGTAGGTGCTATGCTGGTGTTTTCCGAGGGGCGGAGGCTCTGTGGTGGTGTGAGACTGTGCCTGGGAAACCGACTGCTTGTGACATCTTGTGAATGGGTGTGTGACCCTCTATGGTTGTTACTGCCCTGGCCGCTTTGCCTTGTGTGAGTTGTTAATTGGTGGGCTAGCTGTTTACCTCTCGTGTGCATGCTGGGGAGATAGTTGTTCATGCGGGGCTGTGAGTGGTGTCCATGCATTGGTATGGCATGCAGGGCTTGGCATTGGGATGAGTTGGTTGTGATGGTGGGGTATGTGGGAGGTGGTGGAGTGATGGGAGTGAGGGTAAGGGTGGGGGTATATGATGGCAGGCAGGTAGGGGCTGATAGTAATAGAGAGTTCACTTACCAGAGTCCTCCTACTCCTGACAGACCCTCAGGATGCATGATTGCCAAGACTTGCTCTTCCCATGTTGTTAGTTGTGGGGGAGGAGAAGGGGGCCCACCACCAGTCCTCTGTACAGCCAGTTGGTGTCTTGCTGCAATGGAACGCACCTGTCCCGTAGGTCGTTCCACCTCTTTCTGATGTATCCCTTGTTCTGGGGTGCTGTCCCACGATGTTGACCTTGTCCACGATCCTCCGCCATAGCTCCACCTTCCTAGCAAGGGATATCTGATGCACCTGTGATCCAAATAGCCGTGGCTCTACCCGGATGATTTCCTCCACCATGACCCTTAGCTCCTCCTCAGAGAACCTGGGGTGTCGTTGTCGTGCCATGGGTGTAGTGTGAGGGGTGTGGGTGTATAGGGTGATGTGTTGGGGTGGGTGATGTGGGGTGCGTGGATGGTGTATAGGTGATGGTGGTGCGCGGCTGTGGTCTTGTCGGTGGTCGTAGTGTCAATCTCCTGCCAGTTATTGTTGTTTGTAAAGGGTTGTGGGTAATGTGGGTGGGTGTTTTATAGTGGTGTGGGTGTGTGGGTGTGGTGTGTGTATGGGTGTCAGGTGTATATAGTTTGAATTGACCAATCTGGTGTAGTTTTGGTTGAGTGTGTGTATTTTGATCGCGTTGGAATGTCCGCCTTGGTGATTCGTGGGTCATAATGTTGTGGGCGTAGTTCTGTTGGCGTAACGGTGTGGCTGACTTTTGTGTGTGGCTGAATAGTGACGGATTGCTGTGTGTGTGTCATAACATGGGTCGCGGATATCCGCGGAGGTATGTTGGCGGCAGTCGGCATGGTGGTAAGTGGGATTTACCATCCCCCGCATCCTCTGCACCACCGCCGGAGGAAGATCCTTCTCTCACCTAGCCGCCAAGACCTGGAACTCTCTAACGCTCCACCTTCGCCAGACCCAAGACCTCTTGACATTCAGGAAACGCCTCAAGACATGGCTCTACGACCAGTAGCTCCCCCTCCCAGTGCCTTGAGACCCTAACGGGTGATTAGTGCACTCTATAAATCCTTGATTGATTGATTGAATGTCATAATGAGGGCCTGTGTGTGTTTATTGCAGGAAAAAACAGAAGAGAATTATTTAGTAGAGTGGTTTAAACTTGCTCTCTATTTGATAGCTGAAGATCTCTTTGACTTGTGCATAAGCAAGATTGTCTGTACATATTGTATTGATAGACAGGACAATAATAAAATGCATGCTAGAGGTGCTCATAACAAATTGGAGGTTTTTCCAGTTCCTCCTGAGCTTCAAAACCTTAACGTCTATGAGAGTATTCACATACAAACAGTGCATCACTTCGAAGCAATTGTTAGACCGGAGAAAATATGCAGCCTCCTTTTGAATTATTAAGAAGTCTAAATGGTAAGTTTGTGTATTTGCCTTTGAATATGAAGGAGAATATAAAACTATAGGTGTAGATAGAGAAGGAGGAGAACCAGTAGTGGTTCTAGTAAACGGCGTAAAGAAAATAAAAATAACAAGAACTTGAAAGCATTGATATGATTAAAATAGCTTCACAATATCTTAGAAAGTGTGTTTTACAAAAAAGTTTGTTTAATTTATCTTTTTTTTTTTTATCTCACTGCATCTTTATTTTAATTGAACGTTTTTTATACCTTATAGCCAAAACAATAACATTGAAACAGTCTGTGTTGGAAAATGACAAGCCAAAGCTTTAGGAGCAACTAGTTTAGTTAGAAAATGAAAATATTGTAATGCAGAATAAATATGTGAATTTTTTTAAATGATATTCTTAAGTTTGTAGACTCAACATTTGCATTACATTAAAATATTGAATGCTGATTTGTGTGTGTTAATTCATGCAAAATTGTCTAAACATGTTGCTAATGTGATTTCCTTTTGCATGAGCACTGACCGGTATTAGTCCAATTCAGGACTGAAGTAGAACGTTTTCATCATTTGTTGTTTTAATGGAAAGATATAAAACATAAAATATAGCTCATAGTTACTAATAATGATAGTAATTGGCTGTTAATACCATGATCTAAACATTTCCCATCCATAATACTTCATGCCTTTTCATGTTACATAAACGCTATATCTAAGTCAGGAATAAAGTGCCCCCTAAATGCGAGACTCTCTTTTCTGTGCGTCTTTACCTTTCGAGCTATAAAGTGCACTCGTCAGATGAAAACAAAATAAATTGTCAGACAGCCACTGCTAAATGATTGGGGAATCCGAATTTAGTCGGACTGCTGCTACACAGACCTGAGCAATATCAATATTCTTAATATTGACATATGTGAACCTATCTAGTCCGAGCTCGATGAATTGAGGAGAAAGAGTAATCTGCACATGCAGTATTTTCTCCTTAAAGTGAAATATTTTACCCAATATACTTGTGAATTAAAACAGGTAACAAACATATGCACTACATCACTATCTGCTCTTCCACACCGAAAGCAGTCAAAATGAGGCCTATACACAAAACAAATATTTTAGCAGGGGAATAATATAGATCATAGATGGTTTTATAGTGCTGAATATTGAAATTAGCCAAAAGGAGAGTCTGATTTCCCAGCCTAATAAATTCCAGCAATTTGATCTTCTGCATATTTATGGTCAGCTTCATACACCATGTTTGTACTGTTGGAGTGTGTCTTTTAAAAGCAATATTAATGCGAAGATTTGCAATATCTTGTGTAATGAAGCCGCATAGAAAATGTGTTAACATAGAAAATAATGCACGCGTTTGAAATGTGCCCACGGGGAGTGGCTACCAATGAAGACTAATGAAATTGCTTATTAATTCTGAAGTATAATGCAATAATGTTTTGAATTTGTATTAGTGTATCATAATTAGGGTTGTGTGTTAAGAGTTTGCTTGATTAAACTAAAGGGCTTTAACTTAGTGAGGGCTTGGGCCTAGCTGCCTGACCTCATATTGAATTTCATTTTCTAACGTGTAATGTGCTGTTTTTCCTGAAGGACACAAAGCTGTACTTTTCCAAGAGTTAGATGTGTGTAGCCGTAGTAAATTCTTTCTCATGAGAGAACCGGCTTGCTCAAGGGATGTTCTTGCTATATGCAACAGTGTAATTCATAACAGGTGCAAGGTTAACTGTACTAGGAGAAGACAATGAAGACACTGACTGGAGCGCAAAGTGTAACATTTTCTACCTGACATTCCAACCGTTGAAGACGTCAATAGCATGGACCAATCCGTGAGATGGGAACTGTGAACTGTGGAACTTTCTAGCGAGGTGCTTACTGAATTATTGGACAGAGATAATGATGCACCAAACGTTATCTAATGAGGAATTAGGGAATAGTTAAACAGTTTTTATTTAACGGCATGACACAAGAAGAAGCCAGCCATCTCGCCATTTTCGCCACCCCATTTTTGTCATCTTCTTTTTGACTTAGAACTTTTGTCACTTTCCAGACACTCCAAACCCATACTTTAGTCTTTAGTTGTCCTGTCACCTTAAACCATCCTCTTCCCCTTTGCTTGAAATTATCTTCTCCTCCATCTGAGGGAAGTAATATTCCTTAGCTATGTTATCTCGAGACTTTGCCCCCTCCTATCTCTGCCTAATGGATCGACTGATGTCCTGAGGACGAAGACTGACGCTGCTTGCTGAGCTGTTGGACTGGTAACTATCTGATGAAAATTATGATTGTTTGCCTTTTCTTTCTAGGTACCAACTGCTATTTTGATAGAGGCCTTAGTTTAGATGTTTTCTAAATTTGTGTTCACTAAAATGTTATGCATGAAGCCCAACATGCTATTGCTAATTTGAGGTTAGTTAAGGTGTTCACTAATATTTGATGCAAATAGACAAATGACTGAGTTTTTCCTTTGTCGATTCATACTTTGCTAAGTTGATTCATATTAATGATGTGCTTAAATTCTGAATGAGTATAATCTATGCTTTGATTAACTTGTGCTCTGATTGCAAATTAGTAGTGCTTTCTGATGTGTTTATTGCCATTGAGATTAACAGACATGATATTAGATTGTTACTAATAGGGAAATAAATATCCTAACACTTAATTAAACTGGTGTGGTTACTCATGACTGAAAGGTCATGGTGTGTTCAATTATTGATTCATTATTGATTGTCTATTGATTAGTGATTGTTATTATTGAAAGCTTAATTGATTTGTTGTTGCTGTTGCCATGAAAATACTTCGTACTTGGAAGTCTCCAAATGCGGTCCAAAGGTTTGTCGACCTAAACGCGTATCTTTTTAAATTTACTTATTAAGGCTCCGACGCGCTAACAGATTTTGGTAGCAGAGGTGATGGTTTGGCCCTTTGGGGCCCCAGTACAAAGGATCACAGTTGGATAGAGTTGATGGTGCGAAAATTAACAGGTTTTGTAAAAGTGCGGTTGGTTTGGCCTTAGGGGACCCTGTATGAAAGATCGACAGTTTTGGTAGAGATTGATGGAGTTGGTTCTTTGAGGTCCTGGTACAGGGGGTACAAAGTGAAGTGGTTTGGGTGGTAGGTAGGCAAGGTGTACCGAATAAATTGAGTTCAGTGTTTTTTTTTCTTCTTTTCAATGATGCAAATTAGGGGGATGATGTGTCCCTAAGTCCCAAATGACTTTCCCGGAATCTCTGAGCTTACTGAAGGGAGTTTGAGTATGTTCTCGACGTTCTAGGGATAGTGTGAATGAAGTTGGTTTTGCGCTTGCACAAGCTTATGCATATCGCAGGTGTATTGTGATGTTTGTGAGGATTTTAGGCCAGATGATGATGTTTTAGTAGGAGAGGGCGTACTCTGCAGTATGAGAGTAGGGATATCTGCAAACTTCATGTGAGTGTGGCGCTTTTTGCTAAAAATTGTCCACGTGGTTATTGGTGATGTACGTACCCTGCGTGGTCTAAGACTCCGGAGTAAATTGATAAGTGTATGAGACACTTGGGTTATGTTGTAATTTGTGCGGTTTAATAGGTCAACAGTGAAATCCACGAGTCGAGTTTGAGTCAAAGTGAGTGAATGAAAACTTCGATGGAGATTTGGTGAGTTCTAAAGTGCACTAGAATAATAATCTATTGACAAGTCGAGAGTAGAATTTGCGGGTCAAATTTTGCTTGCGAGTGCGGGATCTGAGAAGGAGAGAGTAGCGGCTGAGGCTAAGCGAAATCTCTGTAAAGTTCTGAAGCGACTGTGTTACCCTTTCCTGTAGTAAACCGGAAAATGTGAGTTTTATTTGGTTGGTGCTCGCAATATATTGCTTTAGTTTGTGTGGATCGAGAGTGGGAAGAAAAGCTGCAAGACTTTGTCAGCAGTAGTACGTGTGAGTGTGACATCATTGGAGCCGCTCTGGGATAGGTTGGTTAGTGAGAAGGGTCGCGCACGGATTGGCAGCCGTCCGTGAGAGGAAATTGGTTTGGAAGGTAGGCGAAGGGAATTCTGGGAATTAAAGTCACTTCCTGATTTGATTGTGAACAAAATGAAACATGTAAAGATGAACTTTTTCAAGGCTTTAAAGAGCGCTTTGAGGGGAGATGTATATATTAACACGAGTGTAGGGGAGGATACACCGCCAGAGGGTACACCGGCTTATATTGTAATGGAAGAAAAGGGTGTTGCGCCATGTCTTTGGCTAAAGCAATGGTGCAAAGTCACGGAGAAAGAGGGGTGCTTCGCGTTTCCTGAGAACGGAAAGTTTAATTTGAGGGTTTTAGAAAATTTGCAGAGGTTGCTAAATTATCTGAAGCCACCTCCGAGGCCAGCACAGTTTGAGGCATTAGCAATTTGGGAACTAATGGCAATACGGCAACAGCAACAGAAATTTGAGAGGAGAATGAGGAAAGCAGAAAATACACTAGCGGAGGCTAGATGGGATAGTGCACAGAGAGTTTAGAGGAGAGAGAAAATAGATGGAGTCAGGCTGTATCCAGCGATAGCCCAAGAGGGTGAAGGCAAAGGGAGGAAAGCTACTTGTAAGACTGACAAAAGTCCTTCTAGAAACAAAGAAGCTAGGAAGTTTTCGACAGAGATAGAGGACTCAGACGATGATGAATTCCTTAATCAGTTACTGAATGATCGTCCACCACCATATGTGGCAGACGACAATGGCCCGAGTGCCAGTACATGTCCTATAGGTTCGATACAAGAGAAGGCGACAATGAATCCGGCACATGTTAGTTCTGTCTCAACACAAGTCCCGATGCAGAGAAATTTTGGCGTGCCCATCACACAGGTTATGCAACCTCAGTTGCAACTGCCACAGGTTCAGAGGATTTACCCTGATGTACCCATTTTGGAGACTACTACTAATCTCATGGTGCCAACAGAGCAGGTACACGCGAGGCCAAAGTTGATTCAGACTGATCCAACTCCACCTTTACTGCCCCAGGTGCAGCCGCAAATGATCCCGAGATATATTTCGGTCACAGGACCGCAGTCAGACATGTCACCAGTGATGAGCCAGAATATGGGAGTTAATCTTCCACAGGTTTTGGGAAAAAGACAGACACCATGCCATATCTTTGCTTATTACGGTTGGTCCACAGGTACCATTGTATGCGCAGGTGAAGCCTAGTGTATGCGATTAAGGTGTAATGACACAAAACATGACCAGAGGAGGGTTCGTAGGAAGCCCTCAAGGGGCAATTCCAGTGGAACCGACATTTGACGGATCCAGATTCTTGTTAGACTTCAGTCCGATTGGGGCTCCTCCGGACGTCATGGGACAGTCAGGTTCGGGACTGCTGACACCTCAGATCTCGAATGCGAATGTACCACAGACACCTTTAGTGCAGTCTGGGAATATCTCATTGCAAGGTTTAACAGCACAACAGCTGACCGATTGGTTAGACAAACTTAATACCCCACAGACTGCTCCTGTAGCAGCAGGGAGAGCGGAAGGAGAGGAGTACTTGAATCATGTGAGGTTGGGCATGGAAGCTAATGAACTTGTTGAAGGGAGCATGGGTGTGAACAGGCTAGAGTCATACACGGAAGCAGAGCTGAGGTACTTGTGCCCAAAGATAACCAGAGAAGTGAGCAGCGTGCACCAGATGTTGGCGAATCTGGCAGACAAGTACGATGTTGATTTAGGGAATATCAAACATTTTAGGAGAAGTTACAGGTTAGATTTTGAGCCAAAGGATTTTGAACACATGAGATCTACTGGAATGAAAGCGCACCTCAAGGAGATACTGCAAAGTGCACAAGTTTGGGGAGCCTTAGAGAAGTGGGAAGGCAGATGGGCAAAGAAAAGAGACAAGAAGAAGAGTGATTGCATAGAACAGTCAGCTAAAACATTACTGGATACAGGCACGGTAAAGATGTTACCGATGAGAGAGATTGCTGCAGGGGTTCTTGGCCATGTACCGTGGACTAGAGGTGATATCCTTTCATTCACAAATGATTTCCCCAGGCTGAGGGAGAAACCAATAGAGTGGTATCAGCAGACAGACAGGTTTGTGAAGCTTGCGAAGTGTCTTTGGGAAGACCTGAATACTCTCTTTGAGATCATAGTTCCAGCTGATTTGTGGATTGAGTGCAAAAGGAGCGTAGATTGGCCGACTGAGGAACCGGCAAGGGACAGAAGCACAGGTGTGCCGTCTCCTGATGTGATGAAGTATTATTATAAGGTGACTGAGATTCTGAAAACAAGAGTTTCGCCTAGGAATATTGATTGGCAAAGGATTGATTGAACGGCTCAGGAAGTCAGAGTCGATACATGCCTATTATGAGAGGTTGTGGAAGGCGTTCAAACATTACAGTGGCACAGAGGTTATTGAAGGGAAGGATATGAATCACCTTGTGTTCAGATTTGTGGAAGGGTTGAGACCTGACATTGGCCAGATGATTACAAATCATTTGATTTGCTGCCAAGCAAAGCCGATTGATGAGGTGTTGCAGTGTGCGAAGTACTGTAGCGAAGAGATTGAGTTGAAGCAGAGAAAGTTGAAGGAGAAAGCAATGATGATGCAAATTAAGGCAGCACAGACAGGGATGCAGGGAGGTTTTCCACAGCAGATGGTGCAGCAGTCGCAGGGAAATGGGATGTTTCATGCACAGGTGAGAAGTAGAGGTCAGGGAGGTTTTGTGAACCTCAGTCCAGACTTGAACACTATAGTAGTTCAGAAATATGCACAGGGAATAAAGTAGCTGTTATCTTGTCATGATTGCGGGGTCGTTGGACACTGGAAGCGGGAGTGCCCAATGATGGTGCAGGATGGTGTTATTCAACAAAGCAATGATGTCAGTTCATTCCAAAATGTGAGAGGACCAAGATTGAGAGGTCCAAATCCAAATTTTCAGAATAATGTAAATCAAATGCAAGATTTTAAATCCATGCAGCAGGTGCAGGTGCCACGTGTACAGCCAATACAGTTACAATAAAGGCAACAGCCGGTTCCCATGGTACCTAGACAGCAAATTCAAGTGCCTTTAGCTCCAATGGAACAGCAGCAGGTGATGCTTCCTCAACAGGTCACAGGTCAAAGAATGAGTCAAAATCACACAGTACAACAATACCCATTGCGTGGGGATAATGGAATAAACGATGAATGGTCGGATGAGAGTTCAGACGGAGAGGAGTGCAGGCTTGCAGCATCCTTAGAGGTAGATCAGAGAGGACCCTATGTTCAGGGAAAGGTTATGGGTCACAAGGTTTCATTCTTGGTTGGCACAGGGGCTACACGCGCCACAGTCAGAAGTGCAGAGGTTCCTAAACTGCCCCTTTCGGGACGGACAGTTAAGGTAGTAGGAGTAGCAAACCAACTCCTGACTAACCCAATCACAGATCCAGTTCAGGTTGAGCTTGGTGCTTTCCAGGGATTGCACAGATTTGTGGTTTGCGATTCAAGTCCTGTATCCCTATTGGGAAGAGACTTATTGTGCAAGATGAGGTGTTCAATCACCTGTTCCAATGAGGGAATTGAGGTCCAGACAAACAGTGACGATGAAGGGGAGGAACAGGGTTCAGAGCCTGAAACAGAGACCACAGATAAGGAATATCCTCTGATTAACTTCTTTCCGATGTTCACAGTGACTGATCTCCCGGCAGATTTACAATGAACAGTTCAAGAAAAGGTGTGGGATTTGACAGGGAAAGAAGTAAGGCTGATAAAAGGAGTAGAGCCAATTAAAGTCAGTGTGAAGACGAACGCTGTGTTCCCCCAGATACCGCAGTATCATATGGCGCAAGATGTCCTTATAAAGGTTGCACAAATCATTGCAGATTTTGTGAAACAAGGAGTCTTGAAAGCGGTGTTGAGCAGGGCATGTAACTCACCAATGATGGGACTGAGAAAGCCTTGTGGGAAGGTTTGGATTGTCCAAGATTTGAGGAAGATCAATGACATAGTGGTGAAATGTTGCCCAGTGGTGCCAAATCCGGCTGTGATTATGTTTCAGGTTCCATTTGATGCAGAATGGTTCACAGTAATTGATCTGTCCCAAGCGTTCTTTTCCGTGTCTCTTCATGAGGACAGCCAATTTCTCTTCAGTTTAAAGTTCTTGGACAAGGTCTACAGTTGGTGTTGAATTCCTCAAGGGTTTTCGGAATCACCTTCTATATTCAATCAGATACTGAAGAAGAATTTGGAGTCATTGGAGCTGCCTTTCCAATCGACTCTAGTGCAGAACATTGATGATTTGTTGATTGCATCCAAAACAAGGGACGAATGCAAGTATGATTCGATTGCCTTACTGAATCACTTGGGAAAGAATGGGCACAAGGTGTCCCCAAAGAAATTGCAATATTGTCAGAAAGAGGTGATGTATTTGAGTCATCAAATTGAGAAAGGGTCGAGGAAGTTATCCAGGGAAAGAATAACAGCAATGTTACAAATGAATCCCCAGACGACACAGAGAGATGTTAGGATGTTCCTAGGAATGGTGGGTTACTATCGCCAGTGGATCCCGAATTTCTCAGTCATTTCCAAGCCATTGCAGAGGCTGATGGTCAAAGAAAGTCAGGACACTATAGTTTTGGGAGAGAAGGAAATGAGAGCGTTTACTGAGTTAAGAGAGAGCATGTGCAGGGCTCCAGCTTCAGGTATGCCTGATTACACAAAGTCTTTTGTTCTGTTTTGTCATGAACGCGATGCATGTTCTTTGTCTGTCTTAACACAGGTCCATGGAGGTGTAAACCAACCAGTAGCATATTTTTCAGCTACTTTGGACCTAGTTGCAGCAGCCTTACCGGGTTATCTGCGTGTAGTAGCAGCAGTTGGACAAAGCCTCACACAGTGTAAAGGCATAGTGATGGGACATCCTTTAACAGTCATGGTCCCTCACTCAGTCGTGATCCTCCTGACACGTACAAAGATGCAGCACATGACTAATGCAAAATTGACCAAATATGAAACGATTCTATGGGGGTCACCAAATATAACGTTAAAGAGATGTACAGTGTTGAAACCGTCCACTTTGCTCCCAAGTGAAAATACAGAGGTTAAAAATCTGGAAGATGTAGAACATGATTGTCTTGAGGTAACAGAAATGTGCACCAAACAAAGACCTGATACCCAATTGGAAGAAAATGACCAAATTATCTTTGTTGATGGCTCATGTTTGAGAGACTCAGTAGGAGTGCTGAGAGCCGGATAGGCTGTGTGCACGATTTCTCGTATCATGGAAGCGTCCTGGCTTCAAGGAGTGTATTCCGCTCAAGTAGCTGAGCTGGTAGCTCTTACCAGGGCTTGCTATGTCTCTGCTCAGATGAGAGTCACTATCTATACTGATAGTCAATACGGATTTGGAATTGTTCATGACTTTGGCCAACTATGGTGACAGAGGGGTTATTTGACCTCTTCTGGTTCGCCAGTGAAAAATGGCGAAAGAATTTAGGAGTTGTTGCATGCGATTAAGTTACCTCATGAAATTACCGTGGTGAAATGCAGTACACATCTGAAGTCACAAGACTTTGTTTCAATGGGAAATGGATATGTGGATCAAGTTGTAAGGTTTTGCGCATTCAACTGTATATTGTTTAAGGATCAATGGGAATTGTTACCTGAAAAAGAAAATTAGACATGCACAGGTTATGCATTGAGGGTAATTGACATGTTAGAAGAGCTAAAGTTGTTGCAGAGCTGTGCTAGCAAAGATGAGAAGTGTTCTGGGGTTAGAATGCAATGGATGCAAAGACCAGATAACTTGTGGGTTTCAGATGAAGGGAAAATAGTCTTGCAGAACAGTCTTTTGTCACAGTTTGCAAGGTTTTATCATGGTCAAGCACACATTGGGGGGGACGATGTGATTAGGTTGTTCAAGATTGACTGGTTTAACCCAAAGTTTAGACAAGCTGCAGAGGTGATTTGCCCTTGTTGTATCATCTGCCAACAGATGAACAAGGGGAAATGGTCTGTGGTGAATTTGAGCCACATTGGAAGAGCTGGAGGTCCATTTAGCAGAATGCAGTTGGATTTCATTGAGATGCCTGTATTTGGAGGTTTGAGGTATGTGTTGGTGATTGTGTGTATCTTTAGTCATTGGATTGAAGCGTACCCTACATGCAGGAATGACAGCCTCACAGTAGCGAAGCTGCTGCTTAGGGAACTAATACCTCGTTTCGGTTTCCGATCTCTTTAGAATCAGATAGGGGAAGTCACTTCAACAATGAGGTGGTTATGTTGCTGTGTGCAGCATTGAACATTGAGCAGAAGTTGCATTGTAGCTACTGCCCTGAAGCATCAGGACTAGTGGAACAGATGAATTTTACCCTGAAGTCGAGGATGGCGAAAATGTGTGCAGCCACAAATTTGAAATGGCCCGACTCATTACCTTTAGAGTTAATGTCAATGAGAAATATGCCTAACAAGAAAACAGGGCTGTCTCCGCATGAAATTCTCATGGGTCGAGCTATGAGACTGCCCGCAGTGCCTGCGAATGCTCTTGTGAAATATCACGGATGATATGGTGTTGGACTACTGCAAGGGTCTGGCTGATGTGATCCGCTCGTCTTCTCACCAGGTGGAAGCTACCACCCTGCCACCGATTCATGATCCAGGACACAAGCTGGCGATTGGTTGTCATCAAGAAACACGTAAGGAAGACTTGCTTGGAGCCACGTTGGAAGGGACCTTACCAAGTGATACTAACGACTATCACTGCTGTGAAGTGTGCAGGAGTTCCGAACTGGATCCATGCCAGTCACATGAAAAAGGTGACCTGTCCAACTGATGAGGAAGTTGAGTTGTTGAAAGTACCAACAACTGACAAGGAAGTCTCAGGTCTGGAGAGTAATCGAAGGGGAACTGAGACAGAAGGAGAGCCCATTGAGGACGGCTTGGTCACTCCAGTAAGAAACGACGGAGAAGAGATCCAGAGGGGTGATGGTGAGCCTATCTCAACTGAGGCAGCAGGAGAGCCTAGTCAGAGGGAGGTTCTCCCAGAAGTAGACGATTATGAGAATGAGCCAGAGCACTTGACAGACCCAGAAGTCGAAGGAGTTGAGGTGGAGGAAAGTCAAAGTGTCCAGACTCCTCCTAAGCAGATTGCAGGTCCATCAAGCGAAAATACCATAGAGCAGAGAGAGAAAGAAGAGTTGCCACAGGAAAGGTCAAAGACCAGAGAGATACTGAAAGGAGACAAGTGGCCAGAGTCACAAGTAAAAGGGAGATAATTGGTTGTCAAAAACGCCATAGAAGAAGAAGTAGACACCATGAGGAGAGAAGATCTAAGTGAAGGAGAGTTGCAAGGTGATTGCAAGTTGAAAAGGAAGAGAGTAGCAAATAGAAGGTACGCAGGTCCTGAATGGGCGTATGCAACTACAGCTGAATGGCTACAGAATTTCTTGGCGTTTTGTATTGATCGAGAAGTCCCAGGTCAATACTTTGGCACCTGAGTCTGGCTGAAGGGACTGAAATTAGGGTAAAGATTAGAGCTAACTAAAATTGAAATTAAGAAAATAGACTGAGAATTTACCGGCTGAGACTTTGAGAACCTGAATCGACTTTTGAAAACCGATTTTGACAAGCTGCTAACTTGAATTGACAAGGGGTCCTGGGTGTGAGACTGAAAGCTGTAAATAATTGCTGAAAGAAAATTTTGCTTGTTTTGACTTTGCTGCGGGAGAGAGTTATTAACCATCCTCTGTAGTTGTTGTTTTAAATAACCATCCTTCACTTTCTGATTCTTTACAGATCATGGCTAATACTAGGCAGGCGAATAGAGGGAGTAGGCGTTGTAAATACTTGAGTGTTGGTTTAGGTATTGTGTGTGTGATTTTCATTGTGTTTTGTGAGTATGACTCTAATGGATAAGAGTGGGACTAACAATGTTTCAGTTCCTGAAACTACTACTGCACTAACAGCATGGGAGGGATTTGAGCTGGATGAGAGATACTTACATGAGGGAACTAATGCAAAAGGGGAACTTTCTACTAACGGTTTCTATTGCTTGCTGAGTGAGTACGTCGAAACAATGGAGGCAAAGGATTGCTTTGTGTGTACACAGATTCCTATTTTAGTGCAAGAAGGGGTTACCTATCATAGCTTGCCACTAACCTATGGGATAAGTTGTAGTCTGTTACTAACAAGATTTTATAACCAGGAGGATATCCAGTATTTCTATTCTAATCATGACTTTGTGTTTTCTTATGTGCCTATAAAAGAGGATTTGAGTGAGTGTAGGAAAGTACCATCTTGCCTGGCATGTTACCCCCATTTTTACTGTATGTATGTTTGTTTTTGCCTATGTGTCACTGGGATCCTGCTAGCCAGGACCCCAGTGCTCATAAAGGATGCCCTGTATGTGTTCCCTGTGTGGTGCCTAACTGTATCACTGAGGCTCTGCTAACCAGAACATCAGTGTTTATGCTCTCTCTGCTTTTAAAATTGTCACTACAGGCTAGTGACTAATTTTACCAATTCTGATTGGCACACTGGAACACCCTTATAATTCCCTTGTATATGGTAACTAGGTACCCAGGGTATTGGGGTTCCAGGAGATCCCTATGGGCTGCAGCATTTCTTTTGCCACCCATAGGGAGCTCAGACAATTCTTACACAGGACTGCCACTGCAGCCTGATTGAAATAACGTCCACGTTATTTCACAGCCATTTACACTGCACTTAAGTAACTTATAAGTCACCTATATGTCTAATCCTCACTTAGTGAAGGTAAGGTGCAAAGTTACTTAGTGTGTGGGCACCCTGGCACTAGCCAAGGTGCCCCCACATTGTTCAAGGCAAATTCCCTGGACTTTGTGAATGTGGGGAGACCATTACATGTGTGCACTACATATAGGTCAATAGTAGCCTCTCCTGCCCTCTGGAAATGCTTTGAAGGGCACAGATGGTGCCCTCTCTGCATAAGCCAGTCTACACCGGTTCAGGGATCCCCCCAGCCCTGCTCTGGTGTGAAACTGGACAAAGGAAAGGGGAGTGACCACTCCCCTGACCAGCACCTCCCAGGGGAGCCCAGAGCTCCTCCAGTGTGTCCCAGACCTCTGCCATCTTGGATGCAGAGGTGTGAGGGCACAATGGACAGCTCTGAGTGGCCAGTGCCAGCAGGTGACGTCAGAGACCCCTCCTGATAGGTGCTTACCTTTCTCTGTAGCCAATCCTCCTCTGTGGGCTATTCAGGGTCTCTCCTGCGGGCATCTCACCAGATAACGAATGCAAGAGCTCACCAGATTTCCTCTGCACTTCCCTTTTTGACTTCTGCCAAGGATCGACTGCTGACTGCTCCAGGACACCTGCATAACTGCAACAAAGTAGCAAGAAGACTACCAGCAACATTGTAGCGCCTCATCCTGTCGGCTTTCTCGACTGTTTCCTGGTGGTGCAAGCTCTGAGGGCTGTCTGCCTTCACCCTGCACTGGAGGCCAAGAAGAAATCACCTGTGGATCGACGGAATCTTCCCCCTGCCAACGCAGGCAGCAAACTTCTGCATCACCAGTCCTCTGGGTCCCCTCTCATCCTGACAAGCCTGGTCCCTGGAACACAGGCGCTGGGTCCAAGTGTCTCCGACAGTCCAGTGGCCCACCTGTCTAAATTTGGTGGAGGTAAGTCAATGCCTCCCCACTACAGACAGTAATCCTGTGCACTGTGTGAACTGCAGCTGCTCGGGCTTCTGTGCACTTTTTGCAAGACTTCCTTTGTGCGCAGCATTGCCCATGTCCCCAGCACTCCGTCCTGCATTGCCCAACTCATTGAGTTGGACTCTGACGTTGTGGGACCCTCTTTTGTGACTCTGAGTCAACCATTGTCCTCAGATCTGCTAAGTGCCTGTTCAGGTGCTTCTGCGGGTGCTGCCTGCTTCTGCGAGGGCTCTTTCTGTTGCTGAGTGCTCCCTCTGTCTTCTCCTCCAAGGGGCAACCTCCTGGTCCTTCCTGGGCCCTGGCAGCACCCAAAATCCTCAACTGCGACTCTTGCAGCTAGCAAGGCTTGTTTGCTGTCTTCCTGCTTGGAAACAACTCTGCATCCTCCAGCACGCCATGGGACATCTTCTGACCAAAGGAGTAGTTCCTGGCACCTTCCGTTGTTGCAGAATCTTTGGCTTCTTCCTCCTGCAGGCATCCCTTTTGCACCTTCCTCCGGGGTTTGGTGGGCTCCTGCCCCCCCTGGAAACTTGCGTGACTCTTGGATGTGGTCTACTTCCTTTACAGGTCCTCAGGTCCAGGAATCCGTCTTCAGTGTTTTGCAGTCAGTTGTTGTCCTTGCAGAATCCCCTATCTCAACTTTACTGTCTTTCAGGGGTAGTAGGGTAACTTTACTCCTACTTTTTAGGGTCTTGGGGCGGGGTATCTTAGACACCCTTAGTGTTTTCTTACACTCCCAGCGACCCTCTACACACTACACTAGGCCTGGGGTCCATTTATGGTTTGCATTCCACTTTTGGAGTATATAGTTTGTGTTGCCCCTAGGCCTATTTCTCTCTATTGCTTTTTATTGTGTTCTACATTGTTTGCACTACTTTTCTAACTACTTCTTACCTGATTTTGGTTTGTGTGTATATATTTTGTGTAAATTACTTACCTCCTAAGGGAGTATATCCTCTGGGATACTTTTGGCATAGTGTCACTAAAATAAAGTACCTTTATTTTTAGTAACTCTGAGGATTGTGTTTTCTTATGATATAGTGCTATATGATATAAGTGGTATAGTAGGAGCTTTGCATGTCTCCTAGTTCAGCCTAAGCTGCTCTGCTATATCTACCTCTATCAGTCTAAGCTACTAATAAGGGATAACTGGACCTGGCACAACAAGGTGGAAGTACCACAAGGTACCCACTATAAATCAGGCCAGCCTCCTACAGTGATGTAGCTAGATACTATAGTATAAAGTTAGTTAAAGGATTCTTTGAGCCAACATTGACAGTTAGTATATCTTATGCTCACCGCAATAATTTTACATGCATGCTTACAACTGTAGAAAAAAGCTTTTTAGATCACACGGATGATTGAAGGAGAGCATTAAAGGGTAAATTAGAAAAAGGATTACAGCAGCGAGTTTTTGCTAGTAATGAGGGCTATTGTAAAATTAGAGAGCAAGGGAAGTTAGCTTTAGATGCATTACACGTAGGGAAGCTTTGTATATCTAGGCCAAAATCATATTATGACTATGGGGGTCATTCTGACCCTGGCGGCCGGTGACCGCCAGGGTCACCGACCACGGGAGCACCGCCAACAGGCTGGCGGTGCTCCCGAGGGCATTCTGACCGCGGCGGTTCAGCCGCGGCCAGAAAGGGTAAACCGGCAGGCTCCCGCCGGTTTACCACTGCCCTTGTGAATCCTCCATGGCTGCGGAGCGCGCTCCGCAGCCATGGGGATTCTGACACCCCCTACCGCCATCCTGTTCCTGGCGGGTCTCCCGCCAGGAACAGGATGGCGGTAGGGGGTGCCGCGGGGCCCCTGGGGGCCCCTCCAGTGCCCATGGCATGGGCACTGCAGGGGCCCCCGTAAGAGGGCCCCGCAAAGTATTTCAGTGTCTGCTAAGCAGACACTGAAATACGCGACGGGTGCAACTGCACCCGTCGCACCCCTGCAACTACGCCGGCTCAATTCTGAGCCGGCGTCCTCGTTGCAGGGGCATTTCCTCTGGGCCGGCGGGCGCTCTTTTGGAGAGCGCCCGCCGGCCCAGAGGAAATGTCTGAATGGCCGCCGCGGTCTTTTGACCGCGGTGCGGTCATTCAGCGGCGGTACCTTGGCGGACGGCCTCCGCCGTCCGCCAAGGTCAAAATGACCCCCTATGTGTTTGTGGGAATGAGTGAATGTAAGCATGTGTTTTTGTTTCAGAGTAAATGAACGTTCATGTTAAATGGACAGGATCCAGCGATCCTAGGGATCTACTATATATGTGGGCTTAATGCTTATTACCGTCTTCCAAAGGGATGGTATGGGACATGTTATTTGGGGATAGTTTTCACAAAGATATACCAACTTGTTGACTTAAAGAAGTTTCTGAGATTGTCTGAATTATATTGTACTAGACAGAAGAGAGAGACCGCTGCTGTTGTGGTGGGAGACATATTTGGGTCGATAATTACTTCAGTGGGAGTTATCTTGAAGTCAATAAAGATTCGAAAGTTGTCTACTATTGTGGATAACATGCTGACAAATTTTTCAGGAGCTATACTTCTGATGGATACTGAACTTGCTGCGGAGAGTGCTATGACTCTTCAAAACAGGTTTGCTTTAGACATTGTTTTAGCGAAGAATGGTGGAGTTTGTAGGATGCTTAATGAGAATCATTGTTGCGCATATATACCAGATAATAGTAATGAGATTAGAAGTATGCTTACTAACTTTTAAAAAATATATTTTTATTCATTTTCAATGTTAATCAGTTCTCATAATTCCACTTACATTGATAAATTATAATTGCACTTATTATAAAACATACATTCAAACCTAACAATAACGAAAAAAAAGGGGAAACTTAACTTAGGTCTAGATATGATATTCAGAATGTGTTGGCCGCTGTGTCTGGGCAATAGGTTGGGTGCGGTCTTTCCTGCTAGAATACATTTTATTATGGTGGTGTTGTTGAGGGGGGGGGGGATCCGGGTCGGCATTCCCTTCCGGCGCATGACACAGTGGCTCTTACTGCACCTATTCTAAGTTTATTGTAAATCCTCATGTGGCGAGTCGGGGGGGGAAGGGTGTGGGTCTGGAGACACTTCTAGACTATCTTGTATAGTTGCTTTTCTTGTGTGATTATAATGAAGATCGTCGGGTGAGTGGAAGTTTTATCTCGCGGTTGGTGTTCTAATGAATTAATGGCGGCTTATCATCGTTTTTCGCCTCTAATCTGCTTACTATTGTGTCCCAGGTTTCACAGCCTGTGTGTTGCTGGCCCTCCCTTGCTAATTTACGTAGTACTAGAGATTCTGTGCAGGACCAACGCAATGCCATGTCATGCCAGGTTTTCATGTCTGGAGCTGTGGGCGCTTTCCAGTTCATAGCTATCAGTCTTTTATACATCACGTATTCTAGATCTATGAATTTGTGTAAATGCCTATGTTTCTTTTCTCTCGGTCTCAGACCCAGCAGACAGGATTTGGGATCAGCTGTGAGCGCTAGGCCAGTCAGCTCTGATACCTCTTCTACTACTCCATTCCATTTCCTATTCACTTGGGGGCAGTCCCAGACCATGTGATAAAAGTGCACCATTGGCGCGTTGCATCTAGGGCAGGTTGGGTCCGAGTTGGGGAACATGCGTTTAATCCTTGCTGGTGAAAAGTAAGTTTGGTGTGTATAGTTAAATTGTGTATAGCGAAATCTGGGGTTTCTCGACACCCCCGTGTGTGCTGTAGGGCCATCGCCATTCCTCTTGAGACAGTGGGCTTGGTAGGACTGCATTCCATCTATCCCTTACATTCTCCAGACTGGGTACTGGGGTTTCATTCAGAGATTTATATAGATTTGACACTGCCTTTATGCACTTGTCATTTTGTAGCATGAATGCAATGTGGGGGAGATCGTCGGTTCTTGCTCTCCAGCCTCCCACGCCTTCTTAATTGCATGGCATAAAGCAGAATATGTTATAAATTGCCCGGGGTTTACTGCGGTGAGGGCTTGCATAGATTCAAATGACATCAATTTGCCTTCTTCAAAGCAGTCTCCCACTGTCACTATGCCCTCCTCCACCCAGCTCGATAATGAGTGTGTCTTAGCTACGTTAGACCAACCAGGAATCAGACCTAGTGGTATAAGCGGTGAATAGGGGAGCGAGTTATGGCCGTTTTCAATGTACCTCTTCCAGCATGAATGTGCCACTAGCATTAGTGGATTATTGGACGTCCCTTTCAGTATTTTATTTATTAGCCAAGTAATTAGGGGTGTGCCCTGTAGTCTCTCCCGGGTCCAAGCGGGCTCTGCTTGCATGGGATTGTGTATCCAGTGTAATATCCACTGCAATTGTGCCGCCGCGTAATAGAGTTCGAAGTTGGGGGCTCCCAGGCCACCAGTGTTTATTGGTTGCTGCAGCATAGCAAGTGCGACCCGCGCTCTGCCCCCTCCCCATATTAAGTGCAAAAGGGTAGTGTTCGGGTCCCGGAAGAAGCTCTGAGGGATTAGGAGTGGCATGGCCGCGAAGTAATATAGCAGTCGGGGCAATAGCAACATGTTTGCCACTGCCACTCTGCCCAGGTGCTTCCACTCTCTCCATGCTCCACAACTGCAAGGGCGGCCCTCTCCGCCGAGACGAGGCATTCCGGGCCGCCATTTTCCAGTGGGGGGGAGGGGAGACTAGGGGGGACAAAGGGGTGAAGCCGCGTGCGAACGCAGCTCCCCCCGGGAAGAGCCGGAGAAGCTCGTGGACGGGGTCCTCCCCCAGTACACGCTACTCTACGGTCCTCCAGACCAACAGTTGAGTACATAGGGTGCAAGTTGTATGGGCTATGCCTGGGTGGAGAGGGCTGGTTGTAAGAAGGAAGGGGGCAGAGTTCTGCGAGCATGAAGAACTGTGAATGCATGTGCCACATGGCAAGGGCAGGGATGTGGGCCACTCACTTCGACGGTGCAGTTGGTAATGACTTCCCCTGTACATGTCATGTAGGTCAGCGCCCACCAGAAGAAGGATATTTGGCGTGCCATCGCCAAGGACGTCCGGTCCCTGGGGGTCCACCAGAGACAGAGCACCCACTGCCGAAAAAGATGGGAGGACATTCGCCGCTGGAGCAAGAAGACGGTGGAGGCTCAGCTGGGGATGGCCTCCCTCATGTTCCGGATCCTGGCGGTGGCCTACCAGGAGTTGGATGGGCGCTTGAGGGCATCACAGCAGACACAAGGGGGTGAGTCAAACTTCATTCTGCTGACTTTGCGCGCAGTGGAGGCGTCTGAGTGGGGGAGGAGGGCTGTGGGTTTCCCCAGGCCAGGACGAGTTCCGTAGGCTATGCCCCTCCATAATGCAGGCCATGTGCCACTCCACCCCACCTCTGTAGAGTGCCAAGTACAGGTATACATGCCCCTGTGTCATCTATGTGTGCAGATGTCCACCATAGCCATGCAGGCCATATCCCAGGAACTGCATCTGTAGAGCCCAACAGCGCAGCGTAGTGCAGGGGGCTGCTGTGTCTGTATTGTCCGCCAACGGTAGCGGTAAGCCATGCACTCAACCTGTCTTTCTTCTGTCGTTCCCCCCCCCTTTTTGTGCTCTCCCTGTTCTTTTGTGCATAAGCATCATCAGGCGGAGGTACATTGGCACCGGAGCACGAGGGGGCTGCATCCCACATGGCCATGGAGGGCCACACCACGGACTCTGAATACACCAGTGGGACGGAGGGCGAGGGGAGCTTCACGGTGATCACCGGATCAGCAACCATCGACATGGACTCGTCCTCCGATGGGAGCTCCCTTGTGGTGGTGGCAACATCTGTGCCCCCACTTCTACAGGTACAGCCGCCACCCCCCCTACCAGCACTGCCCTCCCAGCAGCCCCTCAGCCTTCGCCCCGTACCTACTCACCCAGGAGGGTGGGCATCACCTTCGCACCAGGCACCTCAGCCCCTGTCACCTCAGCTGCCCTCAGTGAGGAGGCCATTGACCTCCTCAGGGCAGTCTACCATTGTGAATACCATCCAGGGTGTAGAAAGGGAGTTGCAACACACTAATGCATTCCTGGAGGGCATTCATTCTGGTCAGGCTGCCCATCATCGAACCCTGCAATCTCTGGCCTCAGCACTGATGGCAGCCATTGTCCCTGTGTCTAGCCTCCCACCTCCAACTTCCTCCACCCAGACCCAATCCCCTGTACCTCTGCCTATCCCAAGCACACCATCAGACCAGCCTGCACACATGTCAACACACAAGGGAAGCTCAGGCAAACATAGGCACCACACATCCCACAGGCACTCACACAAGCATCACCCACATACAGACACAGCAACATCCACTGCCTCCACTGTGTCCCCCTCCTCGTCGTCTCCCTCCTCCCTCCCAGTCTCGTCTACACTCTCACCTGCATGCACTACCACTACAGCCACTAGGACTCACACCAGAACACCCACTACCACACCCTGCTCACCTGCACTCACCACCCCAACTACCATTTACACATCCCCTGTGTCCTCTCCCAGTGTGTCTGTGGCGCCCCCTCCCAAAGTACACAAACGCGGGCACACACACACCCAACATCCATCCACCTCATGACAGCCTCCAGAACATGCACCTGCACCCAAATCATCAAAAGTTACACCTCATACAACCACCTCCTCTTCCTCCACTCCCAGACCCCCTCCAGCTACTCGTCCCAGTGTTCGTCAGAAACTTTTCCTGAGCAACGTTGACCTCTTTCCCACCACCCCCCCTCCAATTTATAGGTCCGTACTAGCACCTCAGCCAACAAATCTCCGGTACCAGTGGTGACTGTTAGAGGTATGTAGAGTGCACCGGGCTCCAGGGCAGCCAGTGTGACACGGAGCCAAAGCACAGCCAGTCCCCCCCCTGTGAAGCACCAGAAGTTGGACAGTGCCCGACGGGATAGGGATAGACTCCAGCCGGCAAAGCCGCTCACAAGGGTCCTGGAGGAGTGTCGACTCATCTGTGACTCTTCCCAAGGTGGAGAAGGGGCAGAAGAAAGCGACAAAGTCTGGGAAGAGCAGCACAGCGGAGAAGGCCGCCATCATCCCCGCTGCCCAGGAGGCCACCGCCAGCCCGATCGTCAGTGGCCAGGAGACCACCGCCAGAGTCAGTGCCCAGGAGGGCAGTCCCATCGTCACTGGTCAGGAGACCACTGCCAGAGTCAGTGCCCAGGAGGGCAGTCCCATCGTCACTGGTCAGGAGACCACCGCCAGAGTCAGTGCCCAGGAGGGCAGCCTCATCGTCACTGGTCAGGAGACCACCGCCAGAGTCAGTGCCCAGGAGGGCCCCGGCAGCCACAGCCCCACTGGGCAATGAGGGACCGCCATGGCAAACACCGCTGCACAGGTCAGAGACAGCAAAGTCAAGCACCGCTGAACAGGGCAAGCACCGCTGAACAGGGCAAAGACCGCCATGGCAAGGACCACTGAACAGGGCAAACACCGCCAAGTCAATCACCGGTAGCCCATGTGCAGCAGGGGCAGTGACGGAACTGGGACCGTCACAGGGAGAGTGATGCACTCTGGGCACCAGTCCCCCTCCAGAACCAGTGGAGAACAGCATCCACTACCTCAGTCCTTAACAGGATGAAGCACTCTGGGCACCAGTCCCCCTCCAGAACCAGTGGAGAACAGAATCCACTTGAGGGACTGTGGCTTTGCACTCCCCAGGATGGTACAGTGGGCAACCCACCCACTGTAGAGACTTGAGAGACTGTGGCTTTGCACTCCCCAGGATAGTACAGTGGGCAACCCACCCACTGTAGAGACCTGAGAGACTGTGGCTTTGCACTCCCCAGGATAAAGCAGTGGGCAAACCACCCAATGAAAAGACTTGTGAGACTGTGGCTTTGCACTCCCCAGGATGGTACAGTGGGCAACCCACCCACTGTAGAGACTTTAGAGACTGTGGCTTTGCACTCCCCAGGATAAAGCAGTGGGCAAACCACCCAATGAAAAGACTTGTGAGACTGTGGCTTTGCACTCCCCAGGATAAAGCAGTGGGCAAACCACCCACTGAAAAGACTTGTGAGACTGTGGCTTTGCACTCCCCAGGATGGTACAGTGGGCAAACCACCCACTGTAGAGACATGGGAGACTGTGGCTTTGCACTCCCCAGGATGGTACAGTGGGCAAACCACCCACTGTAGAGACATGGGAGACTGTGGCTTTGCACTCCACAGGATGGTACAGTGGGCAAGCCACCCACTGTAGAGACTTGAGAGACTGTGGCTTTGCACGCCCCAGGATACATCAATGGGCATGGAGCCCCGTCGTGGATCTGGCGTGGTGCTGTCATCCGGCTGAGGTGCCCCCCTTCCCTTCCCCCTGAGGTGCCTGTTGTATTTCGATCTGATGCTCCAGCAGAGTTCTCTCAGTTTCTGGTCAGGTATCTGATGTGGGCCTCGCCCATGCATTTTGGGCCCAGTGGTCCACGGACATTGAATGGTGCATACCTGCACTACTAATCGTGATGTATATTTTGTTGAATGTGTATATATATCTGTATATATTAGCTTACTGTATTTTGATACATTACAATAGTTGAATTCATTTCCTTTTGTCTTTGCATTCTTCCGGAGGGATTGGGGGTTGTTACTGTGATGTTTGGATATGCATTGGTGTGTGTGTTGTAGTGGGTGAGGGTCGGGGTTGGGGTGGGGGTGTTGCGTGTGTGTATCCCTGACTTTTGCCTCCCCCTCCCCTATGTCGTAGGTGCAGTACTCACCGTTGTCTTCGGCGCCGGCGTTGCTGATGATCGTAGACGAGCAGGAAGACTATCGCAGGGAGTATTTGGAGTTCCGGCTCCATGGTGCCCTCCTTCCTCGTGGAGTGTGTTGAGGTGAGCGTTTTCCCTATGAAATGGCTGTTTCCGCCGTATTTTTATCCATGGTGAATCTGCCCCGGAAAAGGTGGCGGATTGGTAGGTTGTGATACTGTGGGCGGTACTTTGTCTCCTGCCTGTCTGTTGGCGGTGACCGCTGTGCTGCTTGTCTTGCCGTGGCGGTCGGAGTGTTAAAGTGGCTGTCTTTGTTGGCGGTTTCCGCCACGCTCATAATTCCCTTTTTTTTCCGCCTGCCTGTTTGCGGTCTTTCGCCGCTTTAACACCGTCCGCCAGGGTTGTAATGACCCCCTAAGTTCTTGCTTTGTTGATTCATGTACTAATGAGACTCTGCTAAGTTGATTCATAATAATGATGTGCTTAAATTCTGAATGAGGATAATCTATGCTTTGATTAAGTTGTGCTCTGATTGCAAATTAGTAGTGCTTTCTGATGTGTTTATTGCCATTGAGATTACCAGACATGATAGTAGATTGTTACTAATAGGGAAATAAATATCCTAACACTTAATTAAACTGGTATGGTTACTCATGACTGAAAGGTCATGGTGTGGTCAATTATTGATTCATTATTGATTGTCTATTGTTTAGTGATTGTTATTATTGTAAGCTTAATTGATTTGTTGTAGATGTTGCCAATAAAATACTTCGTACTGGGAAGTCTCCAAACGCAGTCCAAAGGTGTGTCGACCTAAACGCGTCTCCTTGTAAGTTTACATATTAAGGCTCTGACGCGCTAACAGTACCTGCTATTATGTATCATATTTTTCCAATTCAGAAAAACCTTATAATACACTTTGATTCTGCGCTCCTTCTAGCAAACCAGTGTGTGAAATAATTTTACCTGCACTGTGGAGAACTGGGTTTATACCCAGTGTGATAATCCAATTCCCAGTTCGTAAAAATACATATTTCTAGGAATAATGCTGACTGCCATAACAACATTTAATAACTATAGATTGTGATTTTAAACATTTCAACCAGTTGTTACAGACATTAATAGCTGATTGTAATACCTTAAATCCCACTTTTTTGTAATAGCTCTGTTCTGTCTTTCTAACTAAGAACCCTTGTGCATCTTTTGCCAAGCTTAATTCATTGATGGAAGGAAGGCCTATGGGCTCTCAATATCTGTATTATTGTCAATAGTCAATAAAAATCATGTGCTGGATTATTATAGAGTGGCAATAATATCTTACATTTGGAAAGGACCATCTGCTTTTTGACAAGATCAACCTAAGATATTCCAATCATGGATGTCTTCTAAAACCCCTCACAAAAAGCTGTTACAAACTGGATCCCTTTTTTTGAACCATTCTGTACTCAACCCAAGGGGGATTACTCTAAACAAATACAAAAACAATGGTAAGATTATCATTTTACTTACATTGAGTTGGCCTATAAAGGTCAGATGCAGGTTGTTCAGGTTCTTAGTTTCAGCCAATAAAGGTTCAAAATTAATGAATGGTTATTTGCTAATGTATAGGGTTTTAATTAGTTTTTATAAGGAATATATCATAACAGCTCGGAAATCCATAATAAGAACAGATCGACTAAATCACTATTAAATGAGCAAAAAGGAAGATACAGCATACATACATATATACATATAAATACATACATACATACATACATACTGTATGTTTTACAAAGATGTTGAAGTACCTCTGTCACAATAGAATGTTCCACCGCAGTTGCTTCTGCTCAGTTTCAGAAAATTGACCTAGGTAAAGCAGAATAAATATATGAAAATTAAAGCATTCATCATCTACATTAAAGAGTCATGATGAGTTGATAGTTTAGAATTATGAAGCAAGCAAAAAGAGAACTGATAAGTGTGTGTGAAAAGAGCTTAGAAGTAGGGTGTTTTGCAGTTTTGTTTTTACAAGAAAAGGCGGTCGCTCTGATGAACAGCAGTACAGATACCTGCATCAGAATATAAATCAAGTAGATTATATTATAAAGATCCCCACTTTACGCAAAATATTTCATACACTTTCCACCTTTGTTTGAAAGTGATCTGCCAGTGCTAACTTTTCTGTATCACATGTTATGAGAACAGGGACACAGTTTAATGTCATAACTGTGAGAGATTCTGTGGTAAAGGTACATGATAAAAGTGAGGTGCTAGAGTATAATTTGATGAATATCATGGCTTGACAGTGGAGTATGAATGAATATTATTTCTGTTGGCAGAGTGATCTAAAGTTTGTTTTATGCAATCTATGTACACCTACCTGGTTTGTCACCTTAAGCTGTGCAGAATATGCTTAAAACGATTTTCATGACTTTCTTGGGCAAGCGAATGCAAACTTTGCAGGGATAAATTTAAAGACTGCTGGTGAATTGTGTTCCATTGATCATGCAAATATTTGTAGAAACTTTGAGCACAGATTTAAAGTCATTCTCCATTTCATTTGTGACAAAAAGAACCCACCACTGGATAAGGTTGTACAATTTTTCTTGAGAAAAGAATCTGAAGCTAGAATTTCACCACATACACAAAAGTTATTGTGAATGAAAAATGAAACAAAGGTTGGTTGAGACACTAATGAGTCAGTGGTATCATTCATTAAGCAGTATGTAACTTGTGACATTCCAGAAGAGTCACATAACAGAATCCTGAGGCAACAAGTCTTGTGATTCCAGCCCTATAAATGTGGCAAATTTTGTTGACAGAGATACAGAGCAAAAGGGAAAAATTACACTAAGGGCCTCCTTATGAGTTTGGTGGGGAACTCTTTGGGCTGGAAGACCGCCTCTCTGATTTTTCACCCGCTGGCCCTGTTAGGAGTTTCCCGTTGGGCCAGCAGGTGGAAACAGCAACCCTGTGTCCACCAGCTTTTGCCTGAATTACAGGCAGTGAAAAGCGCGATGGGTGCTGTTGCACCCGACAAACTGCAACATTGCCGCCAGGTCAATTAAGAGCAGGCGTCAATGTTGTGGTGAGTTTCCTGCTGGTCGTAATGGGGCCATCTGGCAGAAAACCAGTGGCAGTCTTCCAGCCCAAAGAGTTTGGCAGGCGGCCTCCACCATGGTTTCCCTGAGAAATCTAGATGTCATGTGAAGGGCTGCCCTAAATCACCTTTACTCTTGGGTACTGGTGAGGTGCTGCTGGCTAGCCGACAGATGTCACAAGGCGCAGGATCAGACTCAGTCCCCCACACTCGGTGCCGCCTAAACCCAGCAGTCTCATTACTATACCTGGAGTCTCTATGACAAGCTTATATGGGAAGTTCCAATCAATATTTTCCAGGTTTGGTCAGACATTAACACAAAATCATATGTTGAAACCACTTTTTAAAATGGAGTAGCTTGCTTAGTTTGATCCAGAAAGTATGGAACTACCTAAAAACAAATATGATGGACACTTATTACCCTAATCAGAACATCTATCTAGAAAACCTTTATTTGTATGAAGTACTGCAGTGCTATATATAAACAAATAGCATAGATGAAAATATTTAACAGGGAAAGTTTTGGGTGACTGGCTGTAATGGATGTTTAGTGAGACATTCAAAGCAAAGTCCCATTAATCATTGTAAACTGATCTGTCAGACAGGTGAGAAAACAAAATTATTTTACCTGGCTCTTTTGCAACTGCTTAAGGTTTGTTGTTCAGAAATTGAACTGCTAGGAGAATGTATGAATGTTATGAAGACACTTGTAATGCAGTGAAAAATAGTATTCAATGTGAAGTGTTTCCAATAAAGCAGAAAATGTTGAATGATGAAATTCAGCAAGAGTAAACAATTGTTATAGAAGTTGCAAGGACAGTTCACAAGATAGCCGGAGGTCAGAGCATAATAGTCAAGAGGTATTTGGACAAAATATTGAGTTGTCAATATTGAAACATAGAAATATCAGAAACAAATATTGTGATACAAAAATATTGTTAAGAATTTAATTTTTAGGTAAGTAATATCGGTTATAAGAATATTGCTGTTTTTAGAACCAATATAATGTTGCTCTACTTTATGTGCACACATCTCAAAAACATGTGCATTTGACAGTCACCATGTGATGTTATGGATGAAAATGTAAGCTGTTGTGTTACTCAAGCAGGTTGAAACCTTCTCATAGATACATTGATGATGTAAGTACTCACATAATTCAGTCTGTTGAATCTAAGATTTTCTACCCTGTGATGTGGCATGCAGAATAGATGTGTATCCACACACAATTTACTTTACACAGTCCATATGATGACAAATGGCAGTTTTTCTATTAAGTTGAATCAGAGTCTGTCAAATGTTTTCGGCCTGCTAGGCCTTGAGATGGTCTAGTACTCTGATCTATGTAAGTCAACCTGCATAAAACAATGAAAATCACACAAAGGCCTAATCATTCTATCAGTCTGATTTTACTTTTTCAGGTTGCCCAATTTGTAGCTAAAGTCACATATGAGATTTTAATATCATATTGTCTGCATTCTTCTCAGATCCAACCCTCAATCAATCAATCAATCAATCAGAATTTATAAACGGGACTTATCACCCGAGGGGTCTCAAGGTGCTAGCTGAGGTACGCGGTCAAAGAGCCAGGTATCGAGGTCCTTCCTGAACTGAGCCAGCAAGGGGGACTCCCTGAGGTGGAGCGTCATTGTGTTCCAGGACTGCGTGGCAAGGTACGAGAAGGATCTTACCCCAGCCATGTTCTTCCGAATCCTGGGGATGGTGGCGATTGCAAGTTGAGCAGAGCAGAGTTGCCTGGAGGGTGTGTACAAGGTGCAGCGGTGGTTAAGGTAGGCAGGTCTGATGTTGTGAAGGGCCTTGTATGCATGTGACAGGAGCTAGAAAGTAATGCGTTTGTTGACGGTGAGCCAATGTAGGTCTCTCAGGTGGGTGGAGATGTGTCTGTAGTCGGGGATGTTCTGAATCAGTCTATCCGCGGCGTTCTGTATTCTCTGAAGTCTGGTTTGGAGTTTCTACTTGATGCTGGCATAGAGTACATTGCTGTAGTCGAGTTTACTGCTGACGAGTGCGTGAGTGACTGTCCTTGTGTTGATGGGTATCCACTTGAAGTTTTTCTGGAGTAGGAAGAGAGTGTGGAAGATGAGAAGGTGTTGACTTGGCGTGTTATCTTTGTGTGTTTCCAGGTGTCTGGGAGGGTGGCGGTCTCAAAGGAGCGGTTGATGGTGTGGCATAGTGTAGGAGGCTGGCCTGGTTTGTAGTGGTCACCTAAGGTACTTACAACTTATACCAGGTCCAGTTATCCCTTACTAGTGAAATGTAGGCATTGGTCTAGCAGCTTAGACTGTCTAAGGGTAGCTGTAGCAGAGCAGCCAAGGATGAACTAGGAGACATGCAAATCTCCTGCAATAACACTATAGTTACACAGTACTTATAAACAATAAAAGTCAATATTCAGTGTTAACAAAAATAAAGGTACTTTATTTTAGTGATACAATTCCCAAAATATCTTAGAGACAATACTCCTTCTCAAGGTAAATATTATACACAATATATACACTAGTAACCAAAATCAGGTAAGTAAACAATCATAAAATAGTGCAAACAGTAGAAAATACTATAGATTGCAATGGGCCTAGGGGCAACACAAACCATGTACTAAAATAGTTGAATGTGAATGTTGAATTCCCCCCTAGGCAAGTGTAGTGTGTAGAGGGGCACTGGGAGTGTAGGAAAACACCAAAGGTAAGTAAATTACCCTACCCCAGAGCCCAGGAAAGCAGGAGTAAAGTGCAGCAAGTTTACTCAGAACACTCTACAAGTCGTGATGAAGAATTATGCAGGAACCAAGCAAGACTGCAAGCAACAAATGATGGATTCCTGGACCTGAAGACCTGTGGAGAAAGGAGACCAAGTCCAGAAGTTGAAGAAGAGCCCAGGAAGAACAGGAGCCCCTGCCAACCTGGAAGAAGGTGCAAAAGTGGATTCTCCGGTTAGAAGAGTACAGAAACCACCCCAGGTACAGAAATGCATCAAAGAAGATAGCTGCAGGTTCCTGCTTGGTGCAAGAGATGTCTCACGTTGAGTTGATGGATGAGGGTTGTTTAGGTTGCTGGATTCTGCCAACAAGCCTTGGTTCACACAAGTACACGGTTTGCGTCAAAGAGGAGCTGCCTGGACCCAGGAGGGACCTGGGGAAATCAACTCGGATCGAGAAGACAGAGGGGGCTCTCAGCACTTCAGAGAGCCCTCAGAAGACCAGACAGTGCCCACGGGAGTCCCAGAACATGGGGACAAAGAAAATGCAAACTGCGTTTGTTGTAGCACTACACAGAAGGGTCCCACACCACCGGAGAACAACTCAGAGAACTGTGGGTCACAGGATGGAGTGCTGGGGACCTGGGCTACGCTGTGCATGAAGAACTTTTGGAAGAAGTGCACAGAAGCCCAAGGAGCTGCAGAAAACGAGGTGCACAGGGGTACTGTTGCAGTATGGGGAGGCAAGCTCTTACCTCCACCAAACTTGGACAGCTGGACCTTTGGGCAGTCTGGGTCATTTTGGTCCACCACCTGTGTTCAGGGAGCATGCTTGCCGCCAGGAGAGGAGTCCCAGAGTACTGGTTGTTGTCACAGAGAGGTGGCTGCTGAAGCAGGGAAGTGATTCTGTCACTCCATGGGAGATTCCTTCTGTTCTTCTGGTGCAGGGTGAAGACAGGCAGTCCTCAGAGTGTGCAAACCTTGGAAACTGTTGCAATTGCTGGCTGGAGCTGAAGTTGCAGGTCACAGGAGTCGTGCTGGATACTTTGTTGCAGTTACAGCGGTTCCTGGAGCAGTCTGTGGTTGATCCGATGGTCAGAAACTGAAGCAGAGGATGCAGAGGAGTCCTGGAAGAATCTTGCAAACCGAATCTGAGGAAACACCCAGAGGAGAGACGCTAACTAGCCCTGAGAGGGGGACTGGCTACCTACCCAGGTATGCACCCATCAGGAGGGGTCTCTCATATTACCTGCTGGCACTGGCCACTCAGAGGTCTCCAGAGAGTCCCAAAGCTTGGAATCCAAGATGGCTAATGCCAGGGACAGACTGGAGGATCTCTGGGCACCACCCCTGGGGTGGTGATGGACAGGGGAGTGGTCGCTCCCCTTTCCTTTGTCCAGTTTCACACCAGAGCAGGGTCTGGGGGTCCCTGAAAAGGTGTAGACTGGATCATGCCAGGAGGGCACCATTTGTGCCCTTCAAAGCATTTCCAGGGGCTCTGAGAGGACATGTATTGTCCTGCCTTCCTGGGATAGAGCTGCTGAATCCCCAGGAGGGCAGAAACCTGTCTGTGAGGTAGCAGCAACTGGGGCTGCAGTGGAAACCTCAGAGAGCTGGTTTGGCAGTACTGGGGGTCCATGGTGGAGCCCCCAAGGTGCATGGGATTGGACCCCCATACCACATTTGGATTGAGGGATCAATTCCATGATTTTAGACACTTCACATGGCCATATTCGGAGTTACCATTGTGAAGCTACATGTATGTGTTGACATATATGTAGTGCACGCTTATAATGGTGTCCTCGCACTCACGAAGTGTGGGGATTTGGCCCTGGACAACATGGGTGCACCTTTACTAGTGCAAGGGTGTTGGCACACACAGTAACTTTGCCCCTAGCCTTCAGTAAATTAAGGTTAGACATATAGGTGACTTATAAGTTACCTGGTGCAGTGAAACATGGCTGTGTGCACTATTTCACTCAGGCTGCAATGGCAGTCCTGATGAAAGGTTTGTATGAGCTCCTTATGGGTGGCAAAAGAAATGCTGCAGCCTATAAGGATCTCCGGAAACCCCAATGCCCTGGGTACCTAGGTACCATATACTAGGAACTTATAAGGGGGGGTACAGTGTGCCAATCTGAATTGGAATATGGAGTCAATAAACTGTAGTGACAAATTTGGTAAGTAGGGAGAGCATAAGCACTGTAGTTATGGTTAGCAAAACTTCAGTGACACAGTCAAGCATACTGACCACACATATAGGCCACAAACTAAGAGCACTGAGGTCTTGGCAAGCAGTATCCCGGCGAGACAGGCAAACACACTGACAAACAGGCAGAAATTTGGTGTAACATGCCAAAGAAAGATGGTACTCTCCTACATATAGTTTGGCTGCAATGGTGGTACTGGCTCGATGAAAGATGTGTGGGGGCATGGGTCCGAGGATGCCCCAGAGTGGATGGTATTCATGAGCTTCAGACTGCCTTCCGGGATAAGGAGGGTCCAGTGGTTCACTATTGGTTGGTGGCTGGAGTCCATGATGGTGCTGATGTGCAGGAGGACAGGCCTTTGCTTGCAAATCCCTTGTAGATGGCCTGTACTTTTCAGTGGAAAACAGTGGTGTCCATGTCGGGTTTTGTGAATTCCTTGACTATGGTGAAAAGTTCCTTGCTGTTGTGTGCATTGGTGTTGATTCGCTCCTGAATGGCCGATTTTCTAGTTGCTCTGATGAGCCGGTGGTGTGATGTGACGGCGTCTTTGGAGGCTTTGTGGTCTGTTGGGCTTTTACTGCTTCTCCACTTTCTGTCAAGTCGTCTGGATGCTCTCTTGGATTCTTGGAGGTCAAGGGAGAACAACCTGAGTCTCTTGTGGTGTTGATTGCAGGTGGGTTTCCTTAGGGGTACCGTCAGTGATCCATTGGTGTAGGTTGTGGGGTGAGGTATTGCTGTCTGTGGTGTCTAGTGATGGGGAATGGCTGAGAGGGGTGGTCAACTAGGCTTCGGTGATCTTGGTCCTGTTCCTGCGAGGGGGGAGTGGGCATGGTGCCATTCGACTGTCTTGGTGAAGGCAAAGTGGATGGCAGTGGTGATCGGTTTGGGGGAGTTCGGAGGTGTGTGAGAGTGGTTATCGGTTCAGTAGAGTTCAGAGGTGTGTGAGAAGGTGATGTGGTTTCCAGCGGGGAAGATGTGATCAAAGGTGTGTCCTGCTGAATGCGTGGGGAGGTTGACCATTTGCTTGAGTCTGAGGGAGGCAAAGTTGTCCATGAGGGCTGAGGTGTTCAGCCTCCAGGCCAGCGAACCACCGTCTGCCACTCAAGACACTGCCAGTCAAGGCTAGGATCAAGCCTTCAGTGAGGACTCCACTCCTGCAAGTCTGTATGATCATAAACAGCCTGGTCCATCTGGTCTGTCTGGCCAGATTGCTCCAGTGAGCTGTGTAGGAGGCTGGCCTGGCTTGTAGTGGGTACCTTGTGGTACTTATACCTTGTGCTAGGTCCAGTTATCCCTTATTAGTAGATTAGTAGTGTTCTAGCAGCTTAGGCTGATAGAGGTAGCTATAGAAGAGCAGCTTAGGCTGAACTAGGAGACATGCAAAGCTCCTACTATACCACTTATATCATATTGCACTATATCATAAGAAAACACAATACTCAGAGTTACTAAAAATAAAGGTATTTTAGTGACAATATGCCAAAAGTATCTCAGAGGATATACTCCCTTAGGAGGTAAGTAATATACACAAATTATATGCACACAAACCAAAATCAGGTAAGTAACAGTTAGAAAAGTAATGCAAACAATGCAGAACACTATAGAATGCAATAGGGAGAAATAGGCCTAGGGGCAACACAAACCAAGAAAGACAGTAAAGTCGAGATAGGGGATTCTGCAAGGACAACAACTGACTACAAAACACTGAAGACGGATTCCTGGACCTGAGGACGTGTAAAGGAAGGGGACCAAGTCCAAGAGTCACGCAAGTGTCCGGGGGGGCAGGAGCCCACTAAACCCCGGATGAGGGTGCAAAGGGCTGCCTCTGGATGGAAGAAGCCAAAGATTCTGCAACAACGCAAGGTGCCAGGAACTTGTCCTTTGGTCAGAAGATGTCCGACGGCGTGCTGGAGGATGCAGAGTTGTTTCCACGCAGAAAGACCGCAAACAAGCCTTGCTAGCTGCAAGGGTTGCGATTGAGGATTTTGGGTGTTGCCAGGGCCCAGGAACAGCCATGAGGTCGCCCCTTGGAGGAGGAGACAGAGGGTGTGCTGAGCAACACAGAGAGCACATGCAGAAGCAGGAAGCACCCGCAGAAGCACCTGAACAGGCACTTAGAAGATCTGAGGACAGCGGTCGACTCAGAGTCACAAAGGAGAGTCCCACGAAGTCGGAGTCCAACTCAGCGATTTGGGCAATGCAGGACAGAGTGCTGGAGACCTGAGCTAGACTGTGCATGAAGGAAGTCTTGAAAAAGTGCACAGAAGCCCGAGCAGCTGCAGTTCACGCAGTACACAGGATTACTGTCTGGCGTAGGGAGGCAAGGACTTACTTCCTCCAAATTTGGACAGAAAGGCCACTGGACTGTTGAAGACACTTGGACCCAGCTCCTGTGTTCCAGGGACCACGCTCGTCAGGATGAGAGGGGACTCAGAGGACCAGTGATGCAGAAGTTTGGTGCTTGCATTAGCAGGGGGAAGAGTCCATCGACCAACAGGAGATTTCTTCTTGGCTTCCATTGCAGGGTGAAGGCAGACAGCCCTCAGAGCATGCACCACCAGGAAACAGTCGAGGAAGCCGGCAGGATGAGGCGCTACAATGTTGCTGGTAGGCTTCTTGGTACTTTGTTGCGGTTATGCAGGCATCCTGGAGCAGTCAGGGGTCGGTCCTTGGCAGAAGTCGAAGAGGGAAGTGCAGAGGAACTCTGATGAGCTCTTGCATTCGTCATCTGGTGAGATGCCCACAGGAAAGACCCTAACTAGCCCAGAGAGGAGGATTGGCTACTGAGAAAGGTAAGCACCTATCAGGAGGGGTCTCTGATGTCACCTGCTGGCACCTGCCACTCAGAGCTGTCCATTGTGCCCTCACACCTCTGCATCCAAGATGGCAGAGGTCTGGGACACACTGGAGGAGCTCTGGGCACCTCCAATGGGAGGTGCTGGTCAGGGGAGTGGTCACTCCCCTTTCCTTTGTCCAGTTTTGTGCCAGAGCAGGGCTGGGGGGATCCCTGAACCGGTGTAGACTGGCTTATGCAGAGAGGGCACCATCTGTGCCCTTCAAAGCATTTCCAGAGGCCAGGAGAGGCTACTCCTCCACAGCCCTTCACACCTATTTCGAAACGGAGAGGGTGTAACACCCTCTCTCAGAGGAAATCTTTTGTTCTGCCTTCCTGGGACCAGGCAGCCCAGACCCCAGGGGGGCAGAAACCTGTCTGAGGGGTTGGCAGCAGCAGTAGCTGCAGTGGAGACCCCCGAAAGTTAGTTTGGCAGTACCCGGCTCTATGCTGGAGACCCGGGGATGCATGGAATTGTCCCCCCAATACCAGAATGGTATTGAGGTGACAATTCCATGATCCTAGAAATGTTACATGCCCATGTTCGGAGATACCATTGTGATGCTACATATAGGTATTGACCTATATGTAGATGCACGCGTGTAATGGTGTCTCCGCACTCACAAAGTCCGGGGAACTTGCCCTGAACAATGTGTGTACACCTTGGCTAGTGCCAGGGTGCCAACACACTAAGTAACTTTGCACCTAACCTTCACCAAGTGAGGGTTAGACATGTAGGTGGCTTATAAGTTATTTAAGTGCAGTGTACAATGGCTGTGAAATAACGTGGACGTTATTTCAATCAGGCTGCAGTGGCAGTCCTGTGTAAGAATTGTCTGAGCTCCCTATGGGTGGCAAAAGAAATGCTGCAGCCCATAGGGATCTCCTGGAACCCCAATACCCTGGGTACCTAGGTACCATATACAAGGGTATTATAAGGGTGTTCCAGTGTGCCAATGAGAATTGGTAAAGTTAGTCACTAGCCTGCAGTGACAATTTTAAAAGCAGAGAGAGCATAGCAACTGTGGTTCTGGTTAGCAGAGCCTCAGTGATACAGTTAGGCACCACACAGGGAACACAAACAGGGCATACTTTATGAGCACTGGGGTCCTGACTAGCAGGATCCCAGTGACACATTGGCAAAAACAAACATACGTACAGTAAAAATGGGGGTAACATGCCAGGCAAGATGGTACTTTCCTACACAACCCCCCCCCCAAACGAGGGACAATAAGGCTAACCTTGCCCAGATGAGTCTTCATTGTCTAAGTGGAAATATCTGGAGAATCCATCTGCATTGGAGTGGACACTACCAGGTCTATGTTCCACTGTATAGTCCATTCCCTGTAGGGATATGGACCAACTCAACAATTTAGGGTTTACACCTTTCATTTGTTTTTAGACAAAGTAGAGGTTTGTGGTCTGTCTGAACAATAAAGTGAGTACCAAACAGGTATGGTCTCAACTTTTTCAGTGCGCAGACCACAGCAAAGGCCTCCCTCTCTATGGCAGACCAACGCTTTTCTCTAGGGGTCAACCTCCTGCTGATAAAAGCAACAGGTTGATCCTGGCCCTCAGTATTCAGCAGTGATAGCACTGCCCCAACCCCTAATTCAGAAGCATCAGTCTGGACTATGAATTTCTTGGAGTAGCAAGGGCTTTTTAGGACAGGTGCAGAACACATGGCCTGTTTGAGCTCATCAAAAGCTTTTTGACAGCCAGCTGTCCACAATACCTTTTTAGGCATCTTTTTGCTAGTGAGATCATTAAGAGGGGCTGCTATGGAGCCATAATTCTTGAAGAATCTCCTATAGTACCCTGTGAGGCCTAAAAAGGCTCTCACCTGGGTTTGAGTTGTAGAGGGAGTCCATTCCATAATGGTCTGGATCTTCCCCTACAGTGGTGCAATCTGTTCCCCACCTACTAGGTGGCCCAGATAAACCACTTTGCCCTATCTGGCACTTTGAGGCCTTGATAGTGAGGCCTGCCTTTTGCAGGGCCTCCAAAACTTTCCACAGGTGGACCAGGTGATCATCCCAGGTGGAGCTAAAGACAGTTATATCATCCAGATATGCTGCACTAAAAGCTTCCAACCCTTGCAGGACTGTGTTCACCAACCTTTGAAAAGTGGCAGGTTTATTTTTTCAGACCGAAGGGCATTACTGTGAATTGATAGTGCCCTCCAAAGGTTGAAAATGCAGTCTTTGGATTAGCATCTTCTGCTAACCTAATCTGCCAATACCCTCTAGTTAGATCAAAAGTGCTTAGATACTTGGCAGAAGCCATCTGCCCTGGGTATTGGGTGCGCATCTGTCTTGGTTACTTGGTTGAGCCCTCTATAGTCAACACAAAACCTCATCTCTCTTTTTCCATCTTTACGGTGAGGTTTAGGGACAAGCACCACTGGGCTAGCCCATGGGCTTTCTGGAGGCTCAATCATTCCTAAGTCTAGCATTTTCTGAACCTCTTGTTTAATGCAGTCCCTGACATGGTCAGGCTGCCTATAAATCTTTCTCTTGACAGGTAAAACTGTCTCCAGTATCAATTGTATGCTCACACCAAGTAGTGGTACCTGTATCAGAGAGAAGAGTTCAGAAAACTGACTTAAAAGATTTATACAGTTATCTTTCTGCTCTGCAGGAAGACAATCTGCAAGTACTACTCCCTCCACTAAGCCATCAGCTTCAGTGGTGGAGAAGAGATCAGGGAGAGGGTCCCAATGTCTTGTTTTGGAGCTTTTAGAGGTTGTTCCCAAACCTCCTTCACAAAAACAAGGGGACCTCTTACAGGGTGTCGAAAGAGGAGTGCAAAGGGGATAAAGCCCACTCCTTTTTGGGGTACCTCCCTATAAGCAGAAAAGAGGCATGGCAACAGGACATCCCATCTCCTCCTACGTTTTTCAGGGAGTCCCATGATCATGCCTTTGAGAGGTTTATTAAAGCTCTCACTCAGACCATTTGTCTGTGGAAGATAAGCATTAGTGAACTTGTAAGTGTCACCACACTCCTTCCACATAGCTTTGAGTTATGCAGACATGAAGTTACTACCTCTATCTGACACCACTTTCATAGGGAAACCCACTCTGTAAAAGATTACCAGGAGGGCTTTTGCCACTGCAGGAGCTGTAGTGGTCTTTAAGGGAATAGCTTCAGGATGCCTAGTGGCATGGTCCACTACCACAAGGATAAACCTATTGCCTGAAGCTGTTGGAGGGTCAAGGGGGCCAATTTTTTTTTTGTGTCCTCATTCATCCCAGGCACCAGTTTTTTTTTCTTCGCTCTTGTGATCAACCATCCTCCTTGACCCGGGGAGGGAGGAGCCTCCTTCTTTCTCTTGCAACAAGTCCACCTCACAATAAAGGTAGAGGTAGGAATTTCAAGAGACAGCAGGGAGGAAATAGTCATCAGACAAAATTGATATGTTCACCAATTGTGCTTCCAAGCAGGCTTTAAAAGGTAGCCAGAATTTCCTTGACTTAGTGATACCCATTACCGTGTCCATTTTAAATACATATTTCACTTGGTCCAACCACTCTTTATAGGAGGGAATAACACTACCTACCCATTTACTACAAATTTCTCTTCTAGATAATAAAACTGCATAAAATAACCACTTCTGCTTGTCAGCCCTTAAATTTACTATCTGCTCCAATCTAACAAAAATAGCTAATAGTGGGGTGATCTTGATCTCAACCCCCAATACATTAGACATGGTATGTCTCACTGCTTCCCAAAAAGGTTGAATCGCCGAACACTCAAAGAACATATGAACATTTAACGGCTTTTCCAAACCACACTTTTCACATTTGATCACCTCGCCTTTCCCCATCTTTGAAAGTCTGTAAGGAGAGAAAAAAGCTTTATGTAGTGTAAATATATGATTTCGTCTAAACGGAGCAAGTTTGACCACTTGATATAGAATACGCATAGACACCTCCCAAACCTCCCCGATCTGTATTTCCGGAAAAACGTCACCCCATAGTTCTTTAGGGAGATTAAATTTACCATCCCCTGCCTCCACCATCTCCCAATACCATAACACCACAACTTGTTTTGGGAGTGGATCTACCAGAATCTTATCCTCTATCTGAAACTGCCAACCGCATCTCTTCTTATCCTTAGCTATCCACCATTTCAATTAGAGATATTTTAACCTCGACAAAGCCCTGCCTGTTTTCTGTGAAATATCCTCCCAAGACAGTAAGTCCCCTTCCTTAACTAGCTCTTCCCAGTATTTAAAACCTGCCTTCTTAATTGGGATGGCCAAAACATCCTTCAGACACTGTGGCGTACCTGGTGAATCCCAGATAGATGACCAATTGCTATAATAATCAATCCTAAGCAGAGACCTAACATTGAACCATAATTGGGCAGCATCCCGCAGAACTTTAACTTCATTTTTTTGAAGTTTGGGATCCCCAAATGTAAACAAGTAATGGTTTAGACCCTCCTTTACTTCTGCTAACATAGCCTTAAACATACATCCCATGTCTGTGGTACCTAAAGAAGAGCCCAGAATCCTGACGTTTTTTAAGTTGGAACACCCAACCATATACTAGCAAATCAGGTAATGCTAATCCACCTCTTTCCCTTTTCCTCCGCAGCTTTTTCCAAGAAATCCTCACTCCCTTCTGTGCCCAAAAAATGAATTTATATCTTGCTGAAATTTGCCAATCAAAACTTTATCAAACTGTAAAGGAATTGAGTTGTATAAGATGGTAACTTTAGGTAAAATTATAATTTTAACTAAATTAATTCTACCCAAAATTGACAAAGGTAAATACATCTAATTTTTCATCAGCTTAGAGCACTCTCTCCGTAGCATACTAAGATTAGCGTCTGCAATTTGCTTAATATCTTAATAGCAAGATACCTCATTTCTCTTTTACTAGAACGATTCTCCATGCTCTGATTCCATGCCATTATAACTGTCTTATCAGCATTTATCTGGTAGCCCGAAACCTTACCAAAATTCTCAATTATATCCAGGACGGCTGGTAAAGCCATATGTAAATCAGATGTACAAACTAACACATCATCAGCATAAAGGGAGGTTTTTTCTCCCATTCCCCATATACAAAGGATGGAATTTTCTGCTCCTGTCTGATTCTTCTGGCAAGAGGTTCAATATATAAATTGAACAACAATGGTGAAGTAGGGCATCCCTGTCTCGTACCCCTAAATATTTGGATCAGAGGAGTCAAACTTCCATTTACCAAAACCCTAGCTACTGGTTTTGAATAAATTAGACACATCACCCAACAAAATGTATCCCCAAAACCATATTCTTTTAAACATTAAACAGAAAGACCCAATTCACCCTGCCAAATGCCTTTGCAGCATCCAACATTACTGCAGCTAAAGGGAGGCTAAATGATGTAGCTATATCAATCGTCCCTATTAAACTCCCTGTCAATTCATGTAAATACCTCCCCTTCATTAATCATTTCTGATCTTTATGTATAAGAACACCCACCACTTTCTTCAATCTATCTGCCAGAACCTTAACAAAAACCTTATAATCAGCATTCAATATAGAAATTGGTCTATACGACTCACACCTAACTGGACTTTTGCCTGGCTTCAAAACCACCGTAATTATGGCGCTGTTCCATGATTCTGGAAGTTCCTCACCCTTATCGTATATCTCCTCAAACAAGACCAACATTATTGGAACAATGGCATTCGCCAACATTTTATATAATTCAATTGGAATACCGTTAGGGCCTGCCGCTTTCCCCCCCTTACTTGACATAATTGCTGACTTAATCTCTTCTATCATAATTTTCTGATTTATCATTTCCTTGTCTATGTCTGAAATTTTAGGGAGTATATCCGCCTGCAACCAACTTCGAACCTCTTCATTTGTTACCACAGTGTCTTCCTTATATAGGCCTGAGAAAAACACGTGAAAAACCTCCCTTATATCATGAGAACTAGACTGTCTCTGCCCCTTTTGATCAAAAATCTCTCTAATTTCATTTTTTGTCCTATCTGTCTTGACTTTCCAGGCCAGCAATTTGCTAGGGTTCTCTCCATATTCGAAATGAGCCAACTTGCTAGCTTCCCATCTTTTTTTAACCTAGACTTGAATAACGCCTCTAATTGCAGTTTCAAATGAGACCTCACAACTTCTAACTGCTCTAGAGATTCTAAGCCACCCATCTCCACGCGATCACACTCGTTCAGTTTGCTTTCCAACACCTTCATTTCCATCCTGTACTTCTTATTCCTAAGAACAGTAAATCTTGTGATTTTGCCTCTTAGAAAGGCCTTAAACGTGTCCCAAACCATACTTATTGAAGCGGAACAGATATTGAACTTAAAAAATTGCTCCGTCTCTATGAACAATTGAGACTTCACCTCATCCTCCAACAATAATGCTTGGTCTAATGTCCACCTTCTCATCCCTCTTTTGGTAGTAAGATTCATTGTTAAAACAAAGGCAGAGTGATCTGACAAATATGCGGTCTTATATGTTAAGTTGTCAACCATGTCTACCAGTCCCTGATCTATCAAAAAATAATCTCTTTTAGATGCATGGCCGTACTTCTTATTCTTGAAAGAAAAAACCCGTTGAGTACCAGCTCTTACTCTCCAAATACCCCGCAGGCCCAGTTCTCTCATCCTAGATTTCAAGAAACTCTGAGATTTTAACATAACCGTGGACCTAGAACTTTGTGACCTATCTAAGTCATTATCCAACAAAACATTAAAATCACCCCCCAAAACTATCGGATCAGAAAAATCCAAGAGATGAGAAAACATTCTCTTCATTGGATCTAAATCGTCAGAGTTTGGACCATGAAAACCAACCACTGTTATCACTACATCTCGGATCTGAAGTTTAATGATAACCCAACAGCCCATGCTATCCACCACAGTTTTTAACACAACTGCATTAAGTTGCTATTTAATGATTATAGCCACCCCCCTAATGTTAGTAATATTCTCCGTAGAAACCACCTGCCTAACCCACTGCTGAGAATTAAATAACTTAGAACTTTCAGACCCCGTCAAATGGGTCTCCTGCAAAATATAAATGTGTGCTGGATAGTCCTTCAAATATTGCTGAATTCTATTTATCCTACTGTGTATTATTAGCCCATTTACATTCCATGTCATAATATGAAGGAGACTACTCTCCCTACCCGGTGTCTCGTCAACTTCGCCTATCTCTTCCTATTCTTAATTTCAACTCTACTATGCCCCGGTGAATCTGGGGTGAAAGAGGTTTTTCTTTTATATGTTTTTCTTCTTTTTCCCTAATGCTCCCCACCTTGTGCTCCCCTCACCCCACCGTGCCCCTCCTAACCTCCCACCCCCTGGGGAACTCATCCCTGACTCATGTGGGCAAGTTGGTAAAGCCCTGATTAAGGAGCGCCATCAAAAGAAAACCGACCAGAGCGACGTTGAGAGGAGGACACTACCCCCATCTTTCAAGATGTTTCACTTCCAATCGACTCTAGTAAATCATCCGTTTTTATGTCTCTTAAATTGTACATCTTGTTATTTTACATCACTCACAAAATGGCTGGAAATTTGAGTTGTGCTGATGCACCCAACTTCTTGAAATCCTCAATACGATTACCCAATTACCACTGCATATTAAGAGTTGTACTGGCAAGATCTGACCTAACTTCAAAGGAAAAACCATCCCCTCTTAATGTTTTCTGTTTTAAAGCCTGCAACAAGATATCTCTTTTAGAGCATAGGTCAGAAAGTTGATCAAAATCTTCAGAGGTTTCTTCCTGGCAGGGTCTCTCCTAAACGGGTCCCTATGTACCCTCTGTGTATCTGCCACAATCTCCCTTTTGGATTCTTCCAACTGTAGGGAATTCTTAATAAGTGAGGCACAATATGTCTTAATATCGTTCCCCTCCTCCCCATCCGGTATATTTAGAATTCTCAGATTATTTCTCCTTGCCGCATTCTCAATCCGTTCCAGTTTATTGCGTAGGTCTTGCTCACAGTCTTTCCACTTCCACATATCCGCCTTAATCAGTGCTACTTCTTCTTGTAGGGACTCCATTGATTCTTCCAGCAGCTGCGTTCTTTTTGCCAACAAATCAAATTTATTTTCCAATGCCTCACACATCTCATTTATACCGGCCTGGTTTGCCTCTGATACCGAGAAACCCCTTTTGATCTCCCCTGCTAGCTTCGTGATCATCTCTTCCACGGGAGAGAGACATACAGTCCCCCCCCCCCCCTCCATCCTTGACGTCTGCGCGAAGCCCAATGCATGATTATCATTTCCCATTAGAAATGGGGAAGGCTCACCAGTCTGATCCTCTTGTAAGTTAAACTCCACTGCAGAGACCGAACACTGATCTTTTTTCCCTCCGCTATTATCACCTACTGCCAGTTCCACACTCACTTCAGTCGGGACCACCTCATCATCTTGCTTACAGAGGGTTGCGCCCTTTCCTCTGGGCCCATAAACCTCGTACTTTTGTCTAATGCAACTAATGGGAGGATTTTGAAGTAGGACCGCAACGAGGGGGTAATTTTAGGCCTTACACTGACAGGGGGGTCTGTCTTCCCCCTTTTAACAAGCTTGGCACCAAAAAGCTTTTTCTGATGGGAGTTCTCTAGAGGAGTCTCCTTTAAAGAATCACTACACACATACCCACACCCTCCAGGCTCACCTCTTGTGAAGGACCAGATCTTTTTAAAATGCCGGGATTCTCCTCCCTGAGCCTCCTCCTGCCTCTACCTCTCCCCCTCACCAAGCCAGCTGCTCCCCCACAGCTTGAGCTACCTGGCTTCCCTTTTTCACGCTGGGCACAAACGCTCAGTGTGCCTCTTCATCGACTCCCAGCTTCTGAGACAGCAAACTGCTTGTGCTGACTCTGCTGCTTCTCCTGCCACCACCGCTGCCAAGCGCGTCCTTCACAGCTCCAGAGGTGCGAACTGCCAAAGCACCGCACCAGCGGCGCCGCTTGAATTCAGCTGTGTCCCGGTAAGCCAGCACATGTGCCCTCCTTTCCTTACCCCCAGCCCGGTTCCCTTTGTTGGACGCTCTGCACCCCGCGTCTGTGCCAGCCGCCATGTTCCCCAGCTAACACTGTCAAGGCGGCCAACTATGTCAAACCCTGCCCTTTCAAAGGGCACCCTAACCACTGGGACTGGAATTAAGGGGGGCATTAGGTGTGCCACTAGTCTTGCCACTGGCTTGGCAGGTCACACAGGAGCGACAAAACTCCTTGGTATCCTCTGACATGTGAGGCCAGTGAAACAATGGAACAAGTCTGTCCCAAGTTTTACTCTGGCCCAAATGCCCAGGCAAAGGAATATTATGTGCCAAGGTCAGAAGAAACTCTCTATACTGCAAAGGGATGACCAATCTCCTATCATCTCCAGGTTTAGGGTCCCTTGACTCAGTGTAAAGGAGGTTATCTTCCCAATAGACCTCATGGCTATCAATGATATCCCCATTCTGCTGTTTGACAGCTTGCTGTCTTAAATCCTCTAGTGTGGCACAGCTCTGCTGTGCCACACTCAGCTCTTCCCTAGCAGGCCCCCCTGCACCCAAAAGCTCAGCAGTGTCTGCTGCCAGCTCATCTGGTGTAGGTTCCGCACAGGGAGAGGATTCCTCTTCCTCAAAAGGGGAATTCTCTGGAGAGGAAGGGATAGTGGGCAATGATTTACCCTTTCTACCCCTAGCTTTTGGGAGCACTTGGTCTATTGTTCCAGGATCCAAGCTTCCCTGTCCTCTTTGCATCTGGGCCTGAACCCTTGTGAGAGCAAAGATATGCCCTGGAATTCCCAACATTGCTGCATAAGCCTCCAACTCCACTTCAGCCCAAGCTAATGTATCCAAATCATTGCCTAGTAAGCAGTCTACAGGTAAATCAGTGGCTATCACAACTTTCTTTGCACCAGTAACCCACCCCAGTTGAGATTCACAACAGCCATGGGGTGGCTAAGAGTGTTGTGATGCGCATCAGTCACTTGGTACTGCTGACCAAGTAGGTGTTGATTAGGGTGAACCAGTTTCTCAATCACCACAGTGACACTGGCTCCTGCATCCCTATAGGCCTCAACCTCAACACCATTTATTAGGGGAAGTTGCTTGTACTTGGCCTTTAAACTTACATAAATAACACCATGGCTTCTTTTGATTGTTAGAAGAGGATTGGGACCCATTTCCCCGAGAGGATTTTTGTCGGCCTGATGAAGACTCAGAATGCTTTTCGTCTTTGTCCCCACCCTTGTCAGAAGACTTACCATCCTTCTTCTTGCCATCTTTGTCACCACCTGTATGAACTTTTCAGTTCACTCGTGTTCTGATCCATTTGTTTCCCTACTTTCCCAATTCTTGGGGAGAGGTCAGATCTGAGTCTACCAAGTACTGATGCAACAAGTCAGACACACAATTATTCAAAATATGCTCTCTCAAAATAAGATTGTATAGGCTTTCATAGTCAGTCACCTCACTGCCATGTAACCATCCCTCCAAGGCCTTCACTGAACAGTCTACAAAGTCTGTCCAGTCCTGAGAGGACTCTTTTCTGGTATCTCTGAACGTTATCCTGTATTGTTCAGTGGTTAAGCCAAATCCATATAAGAGTGCATCTTTCAAAACTTTGTAGTTGTTGGCATCACTTTCTCTGACAGTAAGGAGCCTATCCCTACCCTTACCAGTGAAGGATAGCCACAAGATAGTAGCCCATTGCCTTTGAGGGACCAACTGTACCATACAGGTCCTCTCAAGTGGAGCAAACCACTTGTTTCTGTCATCCCCCTCCTTGTAAGGGGAGACAATCTTGTGCAGGTTTCTTGAATCTTGTTCTCTTACAGGATTACTATCAAGAACACTGCTGCTGCCACCATGGGGAATTAACCCCAACTTCTGTCTTTCCCTCTCTACATCTAGAGCCTCCCTGTCTAAGGCCAACTGCTGCTGTCTCAGATTCAGTCTGGCCTCTTCCAACCTCAGGTTTCTGAGTTCCTTGTCTGGGGTGTTATCCTCAGGGTGGGAGGCTTGGGAATTCTGAAACTCAGAGGTGTTGTTGGAATTGGCAGAAGTGGACCTGTCTCTAATTGGCTGAACCCTAGTTACCTGGCCTTTTGGAGTGAAGGGTGCCCTACTAGTGTGTGATCCCCTCCCACTACCAGCTTCACTAGATGGCCTGTTAGCTGACAGGTCTTTGAAGGAACCCTACCCAGGGTCCTCAGGGCCCTCCTCTGATTCTTCCTGGGTACCCTGCTCCTCTACCTCCTGATTCTGGGATGGGCCAGACTGGTTCTGGTCACTTTCTAGAAGAAGGCTAAGGAGAAGATCTTTGGTAGGGTTCTTACCAGTGCTTAAACCTCTTTTTATGCAGAGACCCCTCGAACTTTTAAAGTTTAAACTGTCATAAGTTGCCTGGACAACTGTGGGGGTGGCCTCTACTACAGACATAGTTGTAAGAGAGAGTTTAAGAGAGAGAGAAAAAAGTTTTAGAAAGTTTTGAAGAAAAGACAAAACTTTTCAAAAATATTTAGAAACTTTGTAGAAAGTTTTTAGAAAGAGAGTTAGACTGTTTAAGTTAACAGTGCATATTCTTAAGAATTTTGAATATGTTTTTCTTATGAAATGCATCAATGACAAAGTGGTAAAGCAGTTACAAGTACTTATCCCACTGCTACACCACCAATGTAGGAGGCTGGCCAAGGGTAGGTCGCTCCCCCTGCCGCTGCAGCTCCTCCAGGTTCCTGAGTTCCTGAGACCCACCCCACAGTAAGTACCCCCCACCTCCCAGCCCCTCGTTCTGCCCCGCGCTACTCACCCTCTCTCCTGCTCCTGCTTCTTTTCCTCTTCCCTTCTTCTCTGTTCTTCCTCCTCGCTCCTCGTCTGTATTCTTCTTCTGTACTCCTCTTCTCCCCGTCTTCTCTCCTCTTCTCTTCTTCCTCATCTTCTGCTGTGGTATTCTGCACCCTGTTTCTTCGTTTTTTGTATCTCCCTCCGTGTTCTTCTGTGTTCTTCTGTGTTCCTCTGTGTTCTTCTGTCTTCCTCTGTCTTCTTCTGTCTTCCTCGGTCTTCTTCTGTCTTCCTCGGTGTTCTTCTGTCTCCCTCTGTGTTCTTCTGTATTCTTCTCTGTTCTTCTGTCTTCCTCTGTCTTCTTCTGTCTTCCTCTGTGTTCTTCTGTATTCTTCTCTGTTCTTCTGTACTCCTCTCTGTTCTTCTGTGTTCTTCTGTGTGTCTTCTGCTCTTCCGGTCTTCTGCTCTTCCGGTCTTCAGTCCTTCCGGTCTTCTGCTCTTCTGTTCTTCTTTTCTTCTGTTCTTCTTTTCTTCTGTTCTTCTTTTCTTCTTGTCTTCTTGTCTTCTGCCTTCGGCTCTTCTGCCTCCTCCGTCCTCTTCTCCCCGCGCCTGCCCTCCTGCTCCTGCCTCATCCCCCTCCCCCACTCGCATCCCCCCCTCTATCTCCCCTATCTAACCCGTTCACTTTCTACCTCCCTCACTCCTCCTATCTAGCTATCTCTCCATCTCTCTATCCCACTATCCAACTCCCTCACTCTCCACCTCCTCCTATCTTCCTATCTTCCTATCTCTCTATCTTTTTCCCTATCTATCAATTTCTCTATCTACCTTTTCTCTCTACCTATTTCTCTATCTCTCCCCCCTCCCGCCACCCCCTCTATTACCTATCTTCCTATCCCCTCACTCTACCTCTCACCCTCACCCACCTCTACAACCCCCCCTCCCCTATCTTCACAACCCTACACCTATCTTTCTCCCTAATCTCCTAAACCTCCTAACACTCTCCCCCCTCCACCCTTAAACCCCCCTCCCCAGCTCTTCTCACTCTACCTGTCCCCCCCCTCCCTCGCGCTTTCCCGCCGCGACCTCCTGCACGCCCCCGCCCCCCAGCTCCCATTCGCCCCCAGCTGACCCCTCCCCCCCCTCCTACCTCATATGGCGGCCGCTGCGCGACAGTGGTAGCGACCCTTGACCCAAGGGTAGGTCGCTCCCTCTGCCGCTGCAGCTCCTCCAGGTTCCTGAGTTCCTGAGACCCACCCCACAGTAAGTACCCCCCACCTCCCAGCCCCTCGTTCTGCCCCGCGCTACTCACCCTCTCTCCTGCTCCAGCTTGTTTTCCTCTTTCCTTCTTCTCTGTTCTTCCTCCTCGCTCCTCGTCTGTATTCTTCTTCTGTACTCCTCTTCTCCCCGTCTTCTCTCCTCTTCTCTTCTTCCTCATCTTCTGCTGTGGTATTCTGCACCCTGTTTCTTCGTTTTTTGTATCTCCCTCCGTGTTCTTCTGTGTTCCTCTGTGTTCTTCTGTCTTCCTCTGTCTTCTTCTGTCTTCCTCTGTCTTCTTCTGTCTTCCTCAGTGTTCTTCTGTCTCCCTCTGTGTTCTTCTGTATTCTTCTCTGTTCTTCTGTCTTCCTCTGTCTTCTTCTGTCTTCCTCTGTGTTCTTCTGTATTCTTCTCTGTTCTTCTGTACTCCTCTCTGTTCTTCTGTGTTCTTCTGTGTGTCTTCTGCTCTTCCGGTCTTCTGCTCTTCCGGTCTTCTGCTCTTCCGGTCTTCAGTCCTTCCGGTCTTCTGCTCTTCTGTTCTTCTTTTCTTCTGTTCTTCTTTTCTTCTTGTCTTCTTGTCTTCTGCCTTCGGCTCTTCTGCCTCCTCCGTCCTCTTCTCCCCGCGCCTGCCCTCCTGCTCCTGCCTCATCCCCCTCCCCCACTCGCATCCCCCCCTCTATCTCCCCTATCTAACCCGTTCACTTTCTACCTCCCTTACTCCTCCTATCTACCTATCTCTCCATCTCTCTATCCCACTATCCAACTCCCTCACTCTCCACCTCCTCCTATCTTCCTATCTTCCTATCTCTCTATCTTTTTCCCTATCTATCGATTTCTCTATCTACCTTTTCTCTCTACCTATTTCTCTATCTCTCCCCCCCTCCCGCCACCCCCTCTATTACCTATCTTCCTATCCCCTCACTCTACCTCTCACCCTCACCCACCTCTACAACCCCCCCTCCCCTATCTTCACAACCCTACACCTATCTTTCTCCCTAATCTCCTAAACCTCCTAACACTCTCCCCCCTCCACCCTTAAACCCCCCTCCCCCAGCTCTTCTCACTCTACCTGTCCCCCCCTCGCGCTTCCCCGCCGCGACCTCCTGCACGCCCCCGCCCCCCAGCTCCCATTCGCCCCCAGCTGACCCCTCCCCCCCTCCTACCTGATAGGGCACGCCGGAGGCGCGCCAGAGGCAAGCCCGTCTGCGCCCGTCCGCGCCTGGCCCGCGCCCAGCGCCATGACCCCTGGTCCCCAGCACTCCCAAGCCCCGATGATCCGCTATGACCCCACCACCCTCCATGCCCTCAACCCAGGACGCTCCAACACCTGCTTCCAAGCTCACCCCAAACGCACCCATGGACCCTTCGCCTGCAACTCCTGCAAACGCATCTTCCACCACGCAACAACTATGACCACAAGCCCACGCGCCATCAACCACCTCAAGTGCATCCTAGTCAACGCTCGCTCCGTTCACAAACACGCCGTTGAACTCTGGGACCTCCTAGACTCCACAGCACCGGACGTCGCCTTCATCACGGAGACCTGGATGAACGCCTCCTCTGCTCCAGACATCGCCACCGCCATCCCCGAAGGCTACAAGATCTCCAGGAAAGACCGCACCAACCAAGTAGGAGGAGGCATCGCCATCGTCTTCAAAGACTCCATCAGCGTCACCACCTCCACTGAAGACTCCCCTCTTGCCGCTGAACACCTGCATTTTCAGATTCGCACCGACCCGAGGACCACCCTCAGAGGATCCCTCGACTACCGTCCTCCCGGACCTCGCGCCCCTTTCAGCGACACCATCGCCGACTTCATCTCCCCGCACGCCCTCGCCTCACCGGACTACATCCTCCTAGGCGACCTCAACTTCCATGTGGAACAAAACAACGACCCCAACACCACCACCCTGCTCGACAACCTCGCCAACCTCGGCCTCAAACAACTGGTGAACACTGCCACCCACATCGCCGGACACACACTCGACCCTATCTTCTCCGCCAGCAAACACGTCTTCTTCAGCCACGCCTCTGCCCTTCATTGGACCGACCACAGCTGCGTCCACTTCACATTCCGACGCGAGACCCGCCACCTCCGCACTCAACCCATCCCTCGCCGACAGTGGAACAAGATCCCTGAAGAGCAACTCTTCGCCACACTCGCCGCCAACCAACCCACCCTCACCACCGACCCCAACGTCGCAGCCCTCAACCTCACAAACTGGATCTCCAACTGCGCAGACAACCTTGCTCCCCTCAAACGCTCGCAGCGACAGAACAACACCAAGAAACCCCTCTGGTTCTCTGACACCCTCAAAGAATCAAAGAAAACTTGTCGCGCACTTGAGAAAGCCTGGCGCAAGGACCGCACCGCTGACAACATGACCGCCCTCAAGAACGCTACCCGCAAACACCACCACCTGATCCGCACTGCCAAAAGGAATTTTTTCACCGACAGACTGGACAAAAACAGCCACAACAGCAGAGAACTCTTCAGCATCGTCAAGGAGTTCTCCAACCCCAGCGCCAACGCCAACGCCGTCACGCCCTCACAGGATCTATGCGAATCCCTCGCCACTTTCTTCCATCGCAAGATCAGCGACCTCCACGACAGCTTCGGACACCAGACCCAACCTAACACCACCGAACCCACATCCCCGACCATCACCCTCAACAACTGGACCCACATCAGCACGGAAGAAACCAAATCCATCATGAACTCTATCCACTCCGGCGCCCCTTCGAACCCCTGCCCGCACTTCATCTTTAACAAAGCCGACAACATCATCGCCCCGCACCTCCAGACCGTCATCAACTCTTCTTTTTCTTCTGCTACCTTCCCCGAATGCTGGAAACACGCCGAAGTCAACGCCCTACTAAAGAAACCTACGGCTGACCCGAGCGACCTGAAAAACTTCCGCCCCATCTCCCTTCTGCCTTTCCCAGCCAAAGTAATAGAGAAGACCGTCAACAAACAGCTGACCACCTTCCTGGAAGACAACAACCTGCTCGACCCCTCACAGACCGGATTCCGAACCAACCACAGCACTGAAACCGCCCTCATCTCAGTCACAGACGACATCAGAACCCTGATGGACAACGGTGAAACAGTCGCCCTCATTCTTCTCGACCTCTCGGCTGCCTTTGACACCGTCTGTCACCGCACCCTAATCACCCGCCTCCGCTCCACCGGGATCCAAGACCAGGCCCTGGACTGGATCGCCTCCTTCCTCGTAAACCGCTCCCAAAGATTCTACCTCCCTCCGTTTCGCTCAGAACCCACTGAGATCATCTGCGGGGTACCTCAAGGCTCATCACTTAGCCCGACACTCTTCAATGTCTACATGAGCCCCCTCGCTAACATCGTACGCAAGCACAACATCATCATCACCTCCTACGCCGACGACACCCAACTTATACTCTCCCTCACCAAGGACCCCGCCAGCGCCAAGATCAACCTACAAGAGGGTATGAAGGACGTCGCAGATTGGATGAGGCTCAGCCGCCTAAAGCTGAACTCTGAAAAAACTGAAGTCCTCATCCTCGGCAACACCCCGTCCCCTGGGACGACTCCTGGTGGCCCACGGCCCTCGGCACCGCACTGACCCCCGCAGACCACGCCCGCAACCTCGGCTTCATCTTGGACCCCCTTCTCACCATGACCAAGCAAGTCAACGCCGTGTCCTCCGCCTGCTTCCTCACCCTCCGCATGCTCCGCAAGATCTTCCGCTGGATCCCCGCCGACACCAGAAAAACCGTGACCCACGCCCTCGTCATGAGCCGCCTGGACTACGGCAACACCCTCTACGCTGGGACCACCGCCAAACTCCAAAATCGCCTGCAACGCATTCAAAACGCCTCAGCCCGCCTCATCCTCGATGTACCCCGCAACAGCCACATCTCCGCACACCTGAGACACCTGCATTGGCTCCCAGTCAGCAAAAGGATCACCTTCCGACTTCTCACCCACGCACACAAAGCCCTCCACGACAAGGGACCGGAATACCTCAACAGACAGCTCAACTTCTACGTCCCCACCCGCCCCCTCCGCTCCTCTGGCCTCGCACTCGCCGCCGTCCCTCGCATCCGACGCTCCACGGCGGGTGGGAGATCTTTCTCCTTCCTGGCGGCCAAGACCTGGAACTCCCTCCCCACCAGCCTCAGGACCACCCAGGACCACTCCGCTTTCCGGAGACTCCTAAAGACCTGGCTTTTCGAGCAGCGATAACCACCCCCTTTGTCCCTAGCGCCTTGAGACCCGCACTGGTGAGTAGCGCGCTTTATAAATGCTAATGATTTGATTTGATTTGATTTGATTTGATTTGGCCTGGCTTATTGTGGTTACCTGATGGTACTTACACCTTGTGCTAGGTTCAGTTATCCCTTATTAGTAGATTAGTAGGGTTCTATCAGTTTAGGCTGATAGAGGTAGCTATAGCAGAGCAGCTTAGGAGACATGCAAAGCTCCTACTATACCACTTATATAGGTACTATATCATAAGAAACACAATACTCAGAGTTACTAAAACTAAAGGTACTTTATTTTAGTGACAATGTGCCAAAAATATCTCAGAGGATGTACTCCCTTAGGAGGTAAGTAAAATACACAAAATATACACACAAACCAAAATCAGGTAAGTAAACAGTTGGAAAAGTAGTGCCAACACTGTAGAATACAATAGGATGCAATAAGTCTAGGGGCAACACAAACCATATACTCTGAAAGTGGAATGCGAACCACGAAGGGACCCCTAGGCTAGTGTAGAGTGTAGAGGGTCGCTGGGAGTGTAAGAAAACACTAAGGGTGTCCAAGATACCCCACCAGAGACCCTGAAAAGTAGGAGTAAAGTGATACTACTTCCCCAGAAACACACTAAACTCGTGATAGTAGATTCTGCAAAGACCACAACAGACTGCAAAGCACTGAAGACAGATTCCTGGACCCGAGGACCTGCAAAGGAAGGGGACCAAGTCCAAGAGTTGTGAAAGTGTCCAGGGGGGACAGGAGCCCACTAACCCCGGATGAAGGTGCAAAATGGCTGCCTCTGGATGGAAGAAGCTGAAGATTCTGCAACAACAAAATGTGCTAGGAACTTCTCCTTTATGCAGAAGATGTCCCTCGGAGTGCTGGAGGATGCAGCATTGTTTCCTTGGAGAAAGACTGCAAACAAGCCTTGCTAGCTGCAAAGGTGGCAGTTGAATGAAAAAGGGAGCTGCCTGGGCCTAGGAAGGACCAGGAGGTCGCCACTTGGGAGAAGAGACAGGGAGTCCCTCAGCAATACAGAGAGCCCATGCACAAGAAGGCAGCACCCACAGAAGTACTTGAACACGGGTTCAAGAAAACTGAGCACAGCAGTCATCTCAACACTACAAAAGAGGGTCCCACAAAGCCGTTGGTCAACTCAGCGAGTTGAGCAATGCAGGATGGAGTCCTGGGGACCTGGGCTAGGCTGTGCACAAAGAATTCCTTGCAAAAGTGCACAAAAGCCCTAGCAGCTGCATTTCACTTGGTGCACGGGATTACTGTCTGTAGAGGGGAGGCAAGGATTTACCTCCTCCAAATTTGGACAGTTGGACCACTGAACAGTCTGGGTCACTTGGGTCTACCACCTGTGTTCCAGTGGCCATGCTCGTCAGGATGAGAGGGGTCCCAGAGTACTGGTGACGCTGAAGTTTGGTGCCTGTTGGAGCAGGGGTAAGATTCCGTCAACCCACAGGAGATTTCTTCTTGGCTTCCAGTGCAGGGTGAAGGCAGACAGCCCTCAGAGCACGCACCACCAGGAAACAGTCGAGAGAGCTGTCAGGATTAGGCGCTACAGTGTCGCTGGTAGTCTTCTTGCTACTTTGTTGCAGTTTTGCAGGTGTCCTGGAGCAGTCAGCGGTCGATCCTGGCAGAAGTCAAAGAGGGAGATGCAGAGGAACTCTGATTAATTATTGCACGTCGTTATATGAGGAAAAGCCCACAGGAGAGACCCTAAATAGTCCTCAGAAGAGGATTGGCCACCTAGAGTGGTAAGCACCTATCAGGAGGGGTCTCTGACGTCACCTGCTGGCACTGGCCATTAAGAGGCCTCCATTGTGCCCTCACACCTCTGGATTCAAAATGGCTGAGGTCTAGGACACACTGGAGGAGCTCTGGGCACCACGCCTGGGGTGGTGATGGACAGGGGAGTGGTCACTCCCCTTTCCTTTTTCCAGTTTCGTGCCAGAGCAGGGACTGGGGGTTCCCTGAACCGGTGTAGACTAGCTTATGCAAGGAGGGCACCATCTGTGCCCTTCAAAGCATTTCCAGAGGCTGGGAGAGGCTACTCCTCCCCAGACCTTAACACCTATTTCCAAAGGGAGAGGGTGTAATACCCTCTCTCAGAGGAAATCCTTTGTTCTGCCTTCCTGGGACTGGGCTGCCCAGACCCCAGGAGGGCAGAACCCTGTCTGTGGGGTGGCAACAGTAGTAGCTGCAGAGAAAACCCCAGAGAGCTGGTTTGGCAGTACCTGGGGTCCATAGTGGAGACCCGGGGATACATGGGATGGGCACCCCAATGCCAGATTTGGCATGGGGGACAATTCCATGATCTTAGACATGTTACATGTCCATATTCAGAGTTACCATTGTGAAGCTACATATAGGTATTGACCTATATGTAGTGCACATGTGTAATGGTGTCCCCGCACTCACAAAGTCCGGGGAAATTGCCATGAACTATGTGGGGGCACCTTGGCTAGTGCCAGGGTGCCCTTACACTTACTAACTTTGCACCTAACCTTCACTAAGTGAAGGTTAGACATATAGATGACTTATAAGTTACTTAAGTGCAGTGTAAAATGGCTGTGAAATAACATGTGCGTTATTTCACTCAGGCTGCAGTGGCAGTCCTGTGTAAGATTTATCTGAGCTCCTAATGGGTGGCAAAAGAAATGCTGCAGCCCATAGAGATCTCCTGGAACCCCAATACCCTGGGTACCTAGGTACCATATACTAGGGAATTATAAGGGTGTTCCAGTGTGCCAATTAGAATTGGGGAAAATTGTCACTAGCCCATAGTGACAATTTTAAAGGCAGAGAGAGCATAAGCACTGGGGTTCTGGTTAGCAGAGCCTCAGTGACACAGTTAGTCACTACAGAGGTACACACATTCAGGCCACAAACTATGAGCACTGGGGTCCTGGCTAGCAGGATCCCAGTGAGACAGGGGAAAACAAACTTACATACATGTAAAAAATGGGGGGAACAATCCAGGCAAGATGGTACTTTCCTACAAGCTGCACTCAGCCCACTCCTTCAACTCCCATCCCAGCTGGAACTACATCTCAGCATCAGGATACCCCCACTTCCTGTGTACAGAGGAACTTCACACCAATCTTGTGCCCACAGTCCTGGCTGCTGTTGAACCAACTCCGACAGTGCCTCATGTTGTGCCAGGACCCAGTGGGATGGGGCACACTGCCTTCAGGGCACAGGGTAGTGGGATAGAGGTTGTGGGAGGGAATCCTTAGGCCAGCAAAGTGAGATCACTGGTACCCTTGTCAGCCAGACCTCCATTGACCAAGTCTTGGGAGCAGTACAAGAGTCCCAAGACATAATGGGCCATGTTGTAACTGAGCTCTGGGAGATCATAGAGGTGCAGAGGGAGTTCATGTTAGAAATACTCAACCATAATGACAAAATGAGCTCCCTGACTGGGGTGTTTTTCGACATCTATTACCACATGTCTAGGGCTTGTCCCATACCATCTGTCCCTGTCTGTTGTCCTTCTACATCTGGACCAAGCACCACTGCTAGCCACAGACAGGGACGTCCTGACACATGAGAAGCCTGCTTCTCTCAACCTAGTCCCTGCACCTGTGCCCCCCTCTTCCCCAGAGGGGATTGATATCCAGACGAGCAGGAGAGGATGCCAGGACCTCCACCACCACCTCCAAGGCGCAGATCCTAATTTCCCCCAGTGTGTGTCTAGCATTCACTCTGCAGACTACATCAGGAACACATTTACCTTTTTGAGGACAGTTGTATTTTGCACATTGGACTCCAAACGTTTTGGCCTCTACTACTATACTTTCATACACCATAATAGACTTTTCTTGTTCATAGTTTGAAACACTTTTAAGTTCCTTTGTGTCGTGCAAATAACTGATATGGACACAAACTGCAAGACTATTGTATTTATTTTGGCATTTCATTTTTCATGTCTGTCTTCCACCATCATTTGTCAAATCTATTGAACAATTAGTTGCAAAGGAAAATTAGAAATGACAAAGACGTAATGTGTTACCCATATCCTTCAAACTAAACAAATCAAACTCCCAATGTATCAGTGTCATACATAGGCAGGTAACACGTCTTAAGCAAATTCAGAGCTGAGTTTCACAAACCATGCATAACCCCAATAATCTGTGCCATTTAGAGGTGGACACTCCGTGACATTGACTCCATAGAAGAAAGGGAATATTGCATGAAATTAAAATAAATAGGCAAACTATTATTGATGCATGACCTCAGCTGGGGCCAGTCATCCTGCCCTCACAATAGAAATCCTGCATCGAGAACACCAATAGTCTACATCATGGCAGTAACACAATTTGTGGCCACATGACCATTATAGGACACTGTGGCAGGATAAGGTGCAATGTCTCACAACCACCAATAAGTGGTGCACAAAAGAAACGTTCTCTCAGCTATGAGGAGACACATCAACATCCACCTACACTGAACACAAATTAAAGATAGAGCCAATGTGAAGGAAGAACAGTATGCTATGGCTTGACATTCACATATGTTTTAAGCAAGTTAAGCAGCACATATTGCCTTGATGGCAACATCCCACAGAAAACATGCCTGAGACAATCTCAAGGTCTTCCATTGAATTACAGTGCAAGTTGTCTCTGTACAAGGTCTGTTCATCCCAAGTGGGTGTCTGACACAGGATCAACAAATGTTCACTTTGTACTTTCCAACAGCAACATATCACTGCAAATGTCATAACTTTGAAATGTCCAAATGAAGTTGACATGGTGAAGAATCCTGAAACAGAGTAACAAGGGAAAATTAATGATTTCACATATACAATTTGACTCAAATGATGAGTTAGGAGGACACATATACTTAGCACGCGTAGAATTGATCTATGCTAATAACCACAGTAATCAATGTAGGGAAACTGCTCCACAAACATCTTTTCCTTGGACTTTCCTGAACTGACCATTCATACCAGCTTACCATCGCAGACTGATATGTTTACTTATGCCACAAGTTTTTCAGACATTGGAGATTACAATATTTAAAGGGACACACACTCAGGTGAAGAAGTAGCCAATCACATCTTGGCATAGTTTAATTCCTTCTTCTTCACTACTGTCATCTTTATTTGACTTTTCAACATTCTCACCCAGTGGCTTCACGGTCTCCATCCTCTGTGATAGTTGGGATATTCTGTCGAAGGGCGATGTTGTGCAACATGAAGCAGGCAACTGTGAATTGGCACACCTTATCGGGTGGGTAGAGGAGGGGTTTACTGGTCTTGTCCTAACACCTAAATCTAGCCTTTAGGAGACCAAAAGCCTGCTCAACTGGCCACTGTGTTTTTTCATGGGCCTTATTGAAGCAGACGTCTCCTAATGTTGTTGGATTCCTAAACAGTGCTAATAACCATGATCTGTAAAAATAAGCTAAATGTCTTACATGGAAGCAATATATCAATAGATTGGTATATTAGGCCATTGGACCTTCCTAAATTAGAATTTATGAAAATGATCAATTGTACTTACCGACAAATCAGGCCCTCTCAGGTCCAAGTTGTGACATTTGCACAGGTATGGTGCTGTTCCATAGTACAAAGGAATCATGTGTTGACTCAGGAAAGTATACACATACTTAAGATGCTTAAGATTTATAAATCCAGTTAGCAGACAACTTGCACATTGATGGAATGGAAGATCTTTAGACTGCAATAGACGGGTTCCATTCCCTGGGGTGGCACCAAGGCAATATGCATGACATATAATGCTCCAACCACGTGATAGGCCACCGAAAGCATAACATTCTCCCTTCACAAACCCTGTTGTCGTGGGAAATGCATGTAGGTATTGATGTGTCTCAGCATTAAAAAAATACGTCTTGTAGCACACCACTGAATGTTGGTTGGGAAATGCCTCCAGTTACTGCCACAGTATATTGAAAAGAGTCAGTGGCCACAAAGCAAAGTACTGACATGAGTTTCAGTACTTGTGTTATTGTTGTTGTATTCACATTGTGAGGCAGGAGATCGGGTCCCAGCGGGTGACCCAAATCCAGGATTGTTTGCCTATTTAGCCAAAGCTTCTTAATAATATCCCTTTCCTCCATGGTGGCAAGGTCTGGAAATGAACTAAAGACTTGATGCTGTCATTTCTCACCCATATCTGGGTTCAAATGTCTGCAAGCATGGAAAAGAAAATATCAGCTTAAATGGTCACACTATACTTTGATAATCAACACTCTCGGGAACATTAGGAATCTCATTGTGTCATTTATGTCCATACAATATTGTCAAATCCATTTTATATTCAAAAGTCACATTTTTAAAGGTCATTTTTGTATTATGTTTAATCAATACGTTTGAAATGTATTATTTGCACATCATTTAAAAAATATGTCTATTTTTTAAATACCGTCAACGTAGGTATTACTTTCCCCGCAGCACTATCAATGTCAAACACAGTCACGTCTTGACAAAAAAGTATTGTTCATATTTGGCATCTATATATACAGCAGCCTCCATTTTGAGTGCTGGTGATGCACTAACAATTTCACTAACAATTAAAAAATACACAGCTTCACAACCTAAAATGTTAGATGCCTGACCTTGCTGTCAGGACATTGGGTAGTTAATGGGCGTTGGCGGAAACTGACTATGTAGTAGGGGGAACCCTCTGTGACGGACCCTGCCAAAGCTTGCATGTGTGACGGTTACGCAGGCAAAACAATGGCTCAGTCTGTCTCTGTCATGGATTGCATCCACTGTGTACTTGTATGCGGCGTATTGAAAAAAACCTACTTGCCTGCTAACACTGCAGCCAACAAGACCTCCTTGTGTTTTGCTGCTGTTACCGACCTCTGGGAGCCAGGATGCCAGGTAAAGCAGGTGACAGGGCCCCTGCCTTCAGTTCAGAGGATCTGGAGCTCCTTGCTTATCCCTGTACAACCAGTTATATGGCAACCCAGAGGAACAGGTACATGTCTGATGGGGAAAGGCTTCACTAAGTAAATGGTGCCTTTTTTGTCCAGTCTAATTTGACCCTTTTTCCCAAGGGTGAAGTGTTGTGATTGAAGTGTAATGAACTGAATGAGTTAGCCGGGGACAGAATGTTTTTTGACAATGTTAGAAATGTCTGTACATGGAAATATAAAGACACATGAAAGGTGAAGCACAAATAACTGTCCATGTAACTCACAGTTCCATATTTCATCAAACTAACTGAAGGCCCCTTACTGCCAGTGGCCAGTAGACAGTATACCAGTAGTAAAAGGGACAACATGCAGCCCATGTCAAAATTAGAGAAATTATAAGTGCAAGATATATTCTTTTCATGAAGAATAGGGGCCACCATCTGGACTATACACGTCCCTCCCCCTTCTGCCACTCACAGACATGCTCATCTTCTCACCCTGCAGGATGATGAATGGGGACCTTTAAATCCGGGAGATGAGAAGGTGTGGGCGGACTCTGCCTGGATCTTCCCTGCCCCAATGCTCAACATCAGAGAAAGCTAGAATGAAAAAGAGGAGGATCCGAAAGCCGGCGCACAAGGTTTGTGGGAGAGAACGGAGGAGGACGCCAGGAGAGAATGAACAAGCAGAGCTGTTGACCACCCATCAATGGAATCCTTCTCCCTATCAGACCCACCAGGAACAGAGAACCAGGAGCAGTGGTGTTCTTGGTCCAGATGTAGAAGGACCACAGACAGGGACAGATGGTATGGGACAAAACCTACAGATGTGGTGAGAGAAGTCCTGCCACAAAAAACATGCTCCACAAGGGAGCCTGCCGAGACGCCTACTGTCCCAGCCATATTTCAGGAGGAACGTGGCTACAGCAGGTGTGTAACAGGTTTCTGGCTTCGGGGAACAAGGGAGTGACAGAGAGTGACAGAGTGACGGAGAAGCGCAGGTTGAGTGCAGGTAGCGAAGGCGTGGCCACAGTCCGAGAGTCCGAGCGCAAGGCATGAGACAGGGTGCAGAGACGCAGTGCAGGAGGATACGCACCCCAGTGCTTTGGGAGCCGCGGTGCTGCCGGTGCAGAGAGCCACGGAGCAGGCTACAGTTTGTGGTCGACAGGAGGAAAATGCCTGTGCTGCTGTCTGTTTCCTTACTCCACCACGACCTCTGCGACCCCCCAGAGGAGTGGGGAGGCGTTTTCTGAGCGGGACCCACTCTTGAGCTGCTTTTGAGCGGAAGCCGCAGGAGCCGGTTCCCTCTACTTCCTTCCTGCTTGTGGTTGCGGTGAGTGGGAGGCCCCGTAGACCCCGGCTGCACTGAAGGACATATAAGGTGGCACAGGAGACCTTCAGGATACTAGGATATAAGGGAAAACAAAGACAAAAAGAAGAAGTGAGGAAGATACGAGGAAGCAAAAAGCTCGAGGTGAGGTAAGGATCTGCGAGTTTGTGAGCTTGTGAGCGCAGTGGGCCTAGTCTCCCCCACCGCGGAGCGTGTGTCCCGACCCCCTTGCGGAACGGCCCAGCTCGGTCTGGGTGCGGCTTGCAAGGGGTCTGGTGAACCCCACTTGCACTAGCCCGCAGTCCTTCTCAAAGCTCAACTCAGCTCAGGCTCACACTAAGCCGTGCTTAAAAAAAGTTCATCTTCAAGCACAAAGCTAACCCAAGCGAGCAAGTAGGCAGCTATAACACCTCGACCGTTTGACCACATTTGCAACCGTGAGTTCCATCTTGGACTGCTGATTATTGAGAAATTAGATTTGGGAAAGTAAGAGGCAAGATCTCATCTACAAACAAGAGAAAGAGAAATCAGGAGTCAGTACTAACTGGAATCCAGGTGAAAAGGAGAGCCAGCAGCATTGCCCGACCTATAGACGGTGACTTAAGTAACTCACCCATCGTGGTCCCAACAAAGGAAAATTCAGAGAAAAACCCTGAAAAGAAATTGGAAAACACAAAAGTAATGAATATGTTCACAACTGATGGGCTCAGCGTAAGAGGGAAGGACCTTCGTGTAGGAATGTCAGCTATACTGGTCAAGCATTGGCCTCCCCATCTTCAACTAATTCTCGCAAAATAACAGACTACTTTGGGGTGATGAAGAGGACAGCCAAGCCCCAAGCCCCTAACTCCACTCCTCCATCAATCTTGACCCAGGTTTCAGATCTGAGAGGATTAAGTGTGGATGAGGGAGCCCACCCCCCGCCGGTACCACTGTCCCCCATCATCAATGTCATTAACATCTTGGGGAGTAAAGTCACAAGCTCGTTAGTGAGGGAGACCAAGGAGGCTGTTAGTAGGGGCGGGACAATAGAGAGATCTGTGCCCCTGTCCCTGCCAAGTTGTCAGGGACTTGTCTCACCCCAGTCAGCCCAATCACATGTGATGAGCAGCCAGAATAATCAGCAACTCATGCAACATTGAGGTAGCTTAAACAATTCAAACAGTAAAGAGGTTAAGGTCTTGACCTTTGCAGAAATAGAGGACCCCTAGGTACTCTCAAGAAGCACCCAATTTAGATACCATCATTTTCCTGCCCTGTGACCAGGAGATGAAGAACAAGAGGGTGCACTCGCTCCCGTAAGCGCATCTGAGCAAGGTGGGGATCTAGGGATCGTACCTCAATCTCATGACGGCCTACAGGAAACTTCTGTGGTATTCGGAAATAACGAGAATAACGAGTTGCCAGCTTCCCGAGTGCCAGCAATAGATATATGGGCCGCAATTTTGAATTCAATGCAAAAAACAGTAACAGCCCTACAGTTTCATTCTCATAAAATGGATATCCAGGTGGATTTGCTAAATACACTGTCTGTGTTTGTGGCAGGAATCATTGGCAAGCTACAAGAACTAAACTCACTGAAAAAAATCAATTGAATGACTTTGCTATCTGCTCCTGTAAGGAGGAAGTAGATCATTTGGCACAACTGCCAGCATCCATCGAAGGAATCCTGAAAGAGCTTTTCATCCCAGGTAACAAGGAGGAAGCAGTCATGCCCTGGCCTTCGGGCTCGCCTGCCCCCCCAACTCAGCTCAAGAGTTCATGGAGGTGAAACGATATAGCCTGCCCAGATTTCCAGCCAGAAGAACTTGTAAGAAAGAGGGATGCACCACCACTCCAACAGCATCAGTTAACCAAGAAGGCACCCTGGAACATTGCTATCTGCTCCTGTAAGGAGGTAGTAGATCGTTTGGCACAACTGCCAGCATTCAAAGAAGGAATCCTGAAAGAGCTTTTCATCTCAGGTAACAAGGAGGAAGCAGTCATGCCCTGGCCTTCGGGCCCGCCTGCCCCCCCCCACTCAGCTCAAGAGTTCATGGAGGTGAACCGATATAGCCTGCCCAGATTTCCAGCCAGAAGAACTTGTAAGAAAGAGTGATGCACTACCACTCCAACAACATCAGTTAACCAAGAAGGCACCCTGGAACATTCTACCCAACCAACACAGCCTTGGGAATTGGAAGGGTATACCTGCCAACACTTGACAAAGACAGACCAGAAACGTGCAAGGAAGGGTAGGAAGAACATACAGGTGGCCCCCAGAGACACCACAGAAGTTTCAATTTGCAAATTGGAGGATTAAGAAATGGGGGTAATTCCCTCAAGTCCACCACAAAATGCAATTTCCACCTGGGGACCGTCGACTTCGTCCCAGCATTGGCAGGGCCAAAATGAAAAGGTACTGCCAGGCCTTCCCCGGATCGGCAAGTCACCATTCTAACACAGACCTGAGAGGGCAACCAGGATGAGACTGGGCGCCCCGTGGGCAGACAAGTAAAGATGGCATCTAGGCCAGATCGATCAGGAACCCATACAGAGCAATTAAGCCCTGCAAATAACACAAACCAGACCATGACGACCCATAGTCTTCAGTAGTTATGGATCCCAGCTGATAAGTCTAGGGATCCTCAAGATATGCTTAATTGATCTACTGTCCTGAAAATAACAAATGCTGTTCCCGGCCTAGACTGGGTGTCTTCAGATGATATTGCTGCTATAAAATTCAGCAACAGGTTGCCAACATTTGGACCCTAGAGTAGTAGCATTTGCATCACCAGACCTCCTATTGCAAATTTTGGAAAAAAGAAAAACATCCTAAAAGACTGTGGAATTGAGGTTGTTCCCTGTCTAAGGGAACAATACCCATTTCCACTATTGCAGGACTGCCCCTTAAAAAAGAAGGAAGTAATGCCCTGGTCGGTTCTGTGAGGATCAAAGGAGAAGTTTAACACTGGTGAATCTGCCAAAGAAGTACCTGGGGAAGGGATGACAGTACAACTAGATCTGGAAATGGAGTCAAGGGAAGAAGGGTTGTATCCAGATAAGCATGGATAAAAGGCCTGTACCAAGACAAACGGTCTTGGCTTCCGACGGTGTTAGCTCCCAGGCCATCACCAAGAAGCTGAATGATAGATGCACGACCGCCCGAAGTGCAAGGCCCATTGAGTATTTGCACTTGGAACATAGGGGGCCTCGAGTCCAAGCTGCAAGACCTAGAGGTTATTCAATTTTGGGGTTCCTTTGATATTATAATGCTGCAGGAAACATGGGCACAAAGGAGTCTCCCTTTAATCGGGTATGTGTAATTTAGTAAGCCTGCAGTAAAGCCTAATACTTTTGGAAGGGCTAATGGAGGATTAGCAACTTACATTAGCACTAGACTTAAGGCCAAGATGCAAGACCTGCAGGAAGGAGATCAGCAATTCTTGATGGTTTGCTTGGACGACTGGGCTAAAGACATACGTGATCCTCTGATCTTAATTAACGTTTATGTTAATCCTAAGGAGAAAAAGGCGGAAGCCAATAAACTTCTAGACCATCTGCTTCATATAAAAAACTCATTCAACGTTGTCCACTGGCTTGTTTCAGGCGATTTAAATCTTAATCTATTTCATTCACCAAGTGAGGATCATGTGTAAATAGCAGTCCCACTGCCTACTCAAACTCTGCCTCCTCAGAGGAAGAAAGATAAAATTGGTGAAAAGTTTATTAAGAGCTGTGAATTAGCAGGTCTGTTTGTGTTGAATGGCCGGTTACTGTCTGACATTCCGCCTGCCTGTACAAGAACCTCGGAAAACGTGGTTTCACACCTAGACTATACCCTGGTAAGCTCTACCTTATTTCATTTTGTGAGTGATTTCAGAATACAAGAACATCCAGGTAGTGACCATAAACCGCAAATAACCACAGTTCAGAGCAAAGCACGTATCTAGGAAGAATCGAATCTCCTTAAGGGTGAGCTCCGTTCTGAAAATTTAAAGAGACTAAAATGGAGTTCTTGTTCGGTTAAAACACAAGCACAGGAATCAGTCGTGATCCTGGAAAACATGGCAAATGAACCTCAGAATGTAGTTGTCATATGGGAAACATTCTCAAAAAACCTTGCTAACCAATCTCTGGCAAAGGGCAGGTCTAGGGGTTTATATTTGGGACATAGAAACAAAATACGTATGCCTAGTGCAATACAGTCGAGGAAATCAGTGGAGAATAGGCTTTTGAGGTAACTGCGGAAATACCCGGAAGATGGATCCATCTTAAAATCTCTACAGGAGGAAATAAAGCTCCTAAAATGGGACATTTGGCTTTTCGAAAAATCAAAGCAAGAAACCCTATGGGCAAAACTACATTATGCGTCAGCATCAGGAAATTCCAGATGTTTCTGGAGATTGGTTAATAGTATTGAAAGGGTGCCAGGGCAGCCAACAACGCAAATATCAACAAGGCGTTATGGGTGGGATACCTGAAATCCTATAGGAAAGTACCATCTTTCTTGGCATGTTACCCCCATTTGTACCTGTATGTCAGTGTGTTTTTGCCTGTCTCACTGGGATACTGCTGGTCAGGACCCCAGTGCTCATAGTTTATGGCCTAATGTGTGTGTTGTGTATAGTGTTTGACTGTGTTACTAAGGCTCTCCTAATCAGAACCTCAGTTCTTATGCTCTCTCTGCTTTTAAATTTGTCACTCTAGGCTAGCGACTTCATTTACCAATTTCAATTGGCACACTGGACCCCCCTTATAAGTCCCTAGTATATGGCACTTAGGCACCTAGGGCATTGGGGTTCCAGGAGATCCTTATGGGCTGCAGCATTTCTTTTGCCACCCATAAGGAGCTCCGACAAACCCTTCCACAGGCTTTCCATTGCAGCCTGCATGAAATAGTGCACACACTATATCACAGCCATTTTCACTGCACTTAAGTAACTTATAGGTCACCTATATGTCTAATCTTCACTTGCTGAAGGTTAGGTGCAAGGTTACAAAGTGTGAGGGCACGCTTGCACTAGCAAAGGTGCCCCCACATAGTTCAGGGCCAATTCCCGGGAATTTGTGAATGCAGGGACGCCATTACAAGCGTGCACTACATATAGGTCAATACCTATATGTAGCTTCACAATGGTAACTCCAAATATGGCCATGTAAGGTGTCTAAGATCATGGAATTGTCTCCCATTCCAAATATGGTATTGGGGAGCTAATTCGATGCATCCTGGGGGCTCCACTATGGACCCCCAGTACTACCAAACCAACAGCTGCTGCGACCTCACAGACAGGGTTCTGCTCTCCTGGGGTCTGAGCAGCTCAGTCCCAGGAAGGCAGAACAAAGCATTTCCTTTGGGAGCAGGGTGTTACACCCTCTCCCTTTGGAAATAGGTGTTACAGGCTGGGGAGCGGTAGCCGCCCCCAGCCTCTGGAAATGCTTTGAAGGGCACAGATGGTGCCCTCTTTGCATAAGCCAGTCTACACCGGTTCAGGAACCCTCAGTCTCTGCTCTGGCACCAAACTGAACAAAGGAAATGGGAGTGACCACTCCCCTGTCCATCACCACCCCAGGGCTGGTGCCCAGAGCTCCTCCAGTGTGTCCCAGACTTTAGCCATCTTGCTTTGCAAGGTGTGGAGACACTCTGGAGGCCTCTGAGTGGCCAGTGTCAGCAGGTGACGTCAGAGACCCCTCCTGATAGGTTCATACCTGATAAGGTAGCCAACCCCCCCTCTCAGAGCTATTTAGGGTCTCTCCTGTGGGTTTTTCTTCAGATTTTGCTTGCAGGTTTCCATCAGGAATCCTCTGCAGCTACTACTTCACCCTCTGACCTCGGATTGAACGTAGACTGCTCCTGGAACCGATGTAACAGCAACAAAGTATCCAGAAGGGCTACTTTTCCTCTGCAACTTCAGCTCCAGCCAGCAACTGCAACAGTTTCCTCGGTGTACACACTCTGGGTACTCCCTGTTGTCATCCTGCACCAGAAGGGCCGAAGAAATCTGCTGTGGAGAGCACAATCCCCTGCAGAGGTGCAATTTGTTCCCCACCTACCAGGTGGCCCAGATAAACCACTTGCCCTGCCCTATCTGGCACTTTGAAGCCTTGATAGTGATGCCTGCCTTTTGCAGGGCCTCCAAAACTTTTCATAGGTGGACCAGGTGCTCATCCCAGGTGGAGCTAAAGACAGCTATGTCATCTAGATATGCTGCACTAAAAGCTTCCAAACCTTGCAGGACTGTGTTCACCAACTTTTGAAAAGTGGCAGGTGCATTTTTCAAACCAAAGGGCATCACAGTTAACTGATACTGCCCTCCAATTCTAGAAAATGCAGTTTTAGGTTTAGCATCTTCTAATACTTTAATCTGCCAATACCCTGCAGTTAAATCAAAAGTGCTTAGATACTTGGCAGAAGCCAGTGCATCTATTAGCTCACCTGCCCTGGGTATAGGGTGAGCATCAGTCTTGGTTACTTGATTGAGACCTCTATAGTCAACACAAAACCTAATTTCTCTTTTACCATCCTTACTGTGAGGTTTTGGGACAAGCACCACTGGGCTAGCCCATGGGCTTTCTGAAGGCTCAACCACTCCTACGCCCAACAAATTCTGTACCTCTTGTTTAATGCAATCCCTGACATGGCCAGGCTGCCTATTGTAGGAAAGTACCATCTTGCCTGGCATGTTACCCTCATTTTCACTGTGTGTATGTTTGTTTTTGCCCTTGTGTCACTGGGATCCTGCTAGGCAGGACCCCAGTGCTCAAAATGTATGCCCTTTATGTGTTCCCGGTATGGTGCCTAACTGTATCACTGAGGCTCTGCTAACCAGAACCTCAGTGTTTATGCTCTCTCTGCTTTCTAAAATTGTCACTGCAGGCTAGTGACTAATTTTACCAATTCTCATTGGCACACTGGTACACCCATATAATTCCCTTGTATATGGTACCTAGGTACCAAGGGTACTGGGGTTCCAGGAGATCCCCATGGGCTGCAGCATTTCTTTTGCCACCCATAGGGAGCTCAGGCAATTCTTACACAGGCCTTCCACTGCAGCCTGAGTGAAATAACGTCCACGTTATTTCACAGCCATTTTTCACTGCACATAAGTAACTTAAACGTAACCTATATGTCTAACCCTCACTTGGTGAAGGTTAGGTGCCAAGTTACTTAGTGTGTGGGCACCCTGGCACTAGCCAAGGTGCCCCCACATTAATCAGGGCAAATTCCCCGAACTTTGTGAGTGCGGGGACAACATTACATGCATGCACTATACATAGGTCACTACCTATGTATAGCGTCACAATGGTAACTCCGAACATGGCCATGTAACATGTCTAAGATCATGGAATTTTCACCCCAATACCATTCCGGTATTTGGGGGACAATTCCATGATCCCCCGGGTCTCTAGCACAGAACCCGGGTACTGCCAAACTGCCTTTCCGGGGTTTCCACTGCAGCTGCTGCCAACCCCTCAGACAGGATTCTGCCCTCCTGGGGTCTGGGCATCCCCGGCCCAGGAAGGCAGAACAAAGGATTTCCTCTGAGAGAGGGTGTTACACCCTCTCCCTTTGGAAATAGGTGTTAAGGGCTGTGGAGGAGTAGCCTCCCCCAGCCTCTGGAAATGCTTTGATGGGCACAGATGGTGCCCATCTCTGCATAAGCCCGTCTACACCGCTTCAGGGATCCCCCAGCCCTGCTCTGGTGCAAAACTGGACAAAGGAAAGGGGAGTGACCACTCCCCTGACCAGCACCTACCAGGGGAGGTGCCCAGAGCTCCTCCACTGTGTCCCAGACCTCTGCCATCTTGGATTCAGAGGTGTTGGGGGCACACTGGACTGCTTTGAGTGGCCAGTGCCAGCAGGTGATGTTCGAGACCCCCTCTGATAGGTTCTTACCTCTCTTGGTAGCCAAACCTCCTTTCTTGGTAGCCAAAACTCCTTTTTTGGCTATTAAGGGTCTCTCCTCTCGGGTATTCTTCAGATAACGAATGCAAGAGCTCACCAGAGTTCCTCTGCACTTCCCTCTTCGACTTCTGCCAAGGATCGACCGCTGACTGCTCCAGAACGCCTGCAAAACCACAACAAAGTAGCAAGACGACTACCAGCAACATTGTAGCGCCTCATCCTGCCGGCTTTCTTGACTGTTTCCTGGTGGTGCATACTCTGGGGGCTGTCTGCCTTCATCCTGCACTGGAAGCCAAGAAGAAATCTCCCCTGGGTCGACGGATTCTCCCCCCTGCTAACGCAGGCACCCAAAGACTGCATCACCGGTCCTCTGGGTCCCCTCTCATCCTGACGAGCATGGTCCCTGGAACACAGGAGCTGGATCCAAGTGACCCCCACAGTCCAGTGATCCTTAAGTCCAAGTTTGGTGGAGGTAAGTCCTTGCCTCCCCACGCCAGACTGCAAACCTGTGTACTGCTTGATTTGCAGCTGCTCTGGCTTCTGTGCACTTCTCCAAGGATTCCTTTGTGCACAGCCTAGACTGGGTCCCCAGCACTCCGTCCTGCAGTGCTCAACCCTCTGAGTTGGACTCCGACGTCGTGGGACCCTCCTTTTGTGACTCTGAGTTCACAGAACTTCCAAGTGCCTGCTCTGGTACTTCTGTGGGTGGTGCCTGCTTCTGAGGGGGCTGTCTGAGTTGCTGAGCGCCCCCTCTATCTCCTCCTACAAGGGGCGACATCCTGGTCCTTCCTGGTCCCCAGCAGCACCCAAGAACCTCTACACTATCCCTGCAGCTAGCAAGGCTTGTTTGTGGTATTTCTGCGTGGAAACACTTCTGCTACATCCAGCACGCCGTGGGACATCTTCCATCCAAAGGAGAAGTTCCTAGCCCTTTCGTTGTTGCAGAATCTTCTGCTTCTTCCACCCAGAGGCAGCCCTTTTGCACCTTCATCCGGGGTTTCCTGGGCTCCTGCCCCCCGGACACTATCGCGACTCTTGGACTTGTTCCCCTTGCCTTGCAGGTCCTCGCGTCCAGAAATCCGTCTTCAGTGTTTTGCTGGTGCTTGTGGTTCTTGCAGAATCCCCCTATCATGACTATTGTGTCTTTCTGGGATAGAGAGTAACTTTACTCTACTTTTCAGGGTCTTGGGGTGGGGTATCTTGGACACCCTTACTGTTTTTGTACAGTCCCAGCAACCCTGTACAACCTCCCATAGGTCTGGGGTCCATTCGTGATTCGCATTCCACTTTTGGAGTATATGGTTTGTGTTGCCCCTAGACCTATGTCTACCCATTGCATCCTATTGTGATTCTACATTGTTTGCACTACTTTTCTTACTGTTACTTACCTGTTTTGGGTTTGTGTACATATAACTTGTGTATATTACTTACCTCCTAAGTGAGGGTATTCTCTGAGATACTTTTGGCATATTGGTGGTCATTACAACCCTGGCGGTCGGTGTTAAAGTGGCGGTAAGACCGCCAACACGCCGGCGGTAAAAAAATTGCAATTACAACAGTGGCGGAAACCGCCAACGTAGACAGCCACTTTAACACTCCGACCGCCACGGCGGTACAAACAAATAGCTTGGCAATGTACCGCCCACAGTATCACAACCTACCAATCCGCCACCTTTTCCGGGGCGGATTCACCGCGGACAAAAACACAGTGGAAACAGGACTTCGAAGGGAAAACGCTCACCTCTACACACCCCACGAGGAATCCGGACGCAATGGAACCCGAGCTCCAGAGCCTGCCACCCCTCATCTTCTTGCTCCTCTACAAGGAGCACGAACGCCGGCGGCGAAGACAATGGTGAGTACTGCACCTACGACACAGGTGAGGGGGGAGGGATTAAACAGGGATACACACATGCAACACCCCCACCCTCACCCACTACAACACACACACTAATACAGCATGATACATCACAGTTACACCCCCCCAAACCCCCCGGAAGAATGCAAAGACAAAAGGAAATGAGTGTAACCATTGTAATCTATTAAAATCCAGGAGGCAAAAATATATATACACTATAAACATATATATACACCAAGAATAGTAGTCCAGGAAGTGCTCCATTAAAGTCCGTGGAACACTGGGCCCAAACGGCATGGGCGAGGCCCACACTCAATCCCCGAACATGACGGAGAGAACACTGCAGGGGCATCAGATAGCAATAAAGCAGGCACCTCAGGGGGAAGGGAAAGGGGTGGCACCTCAGCCGGTTGAGTGCAAGATACCAAATCCACGAGGGGGCCACGTGCCCACTGTTCAATCCTGGTGAGTGCAAAGCAACAGTCTCTCAAGTCTTTATAGTGGGTGGGTTGCCCACTGTTCCATCCTGGGGAGTGCAAAGCCACAGTCTCTCAAGTCTCTCCAGTGGGTGGGTTGCCCACTGCATTATCCTGGGGAGTGCAAAGCCACAGTCTCACAAGTCTCTACAGTGGGTGGGTTGCCCACTGCTTTATCCTGGGGAGTGCAAAGCCACAGTCTCTCAAATCTCTACAGTGGGTGGGTTTCCCACTGCTTCTTCCTGAGGAGTGCAAAGCCACGGTCTCTCAGGTGGATGCCTTTCTCCACTGGTTCTGGAGGGGGCCTTGTGCCCATAGTGCTTCTTCCTCCCAAGGACAGAGGTAGCGGATGTATCTCTCCACTGGTTCTGGAGGGGGCCTTGTGCCCAGAGTGCTTCATCCTGCCAAGGACAGAGGTAGTGGATGTATCTCTCCACTGGTTCTGTAGGGGGCCTTGTGCCCAGAGTGCTTCATCCTGACAAGGACAGAGAGGGTGGATGTATCTCTCCACTGGTTCTGGAGGGGGCCTTGTGCCCAGAGTGCATCATCCTGCTCGTGACGGACTCAGTAGCGTCAGTGCCCTTTGCGCTAATGGGCCAGCGGTGCTTGTTGCAGCGGTGTCCTTGGCAGCGGTGCTTGTTGCGGCGGTGTCCTGTTCAGCGGTGCTTGTTGCAGCGGTGTCCTTGGCAGAGGTGCTTGTGGCGGCGGTGCCCTGTTCAGCGGTGCTTGTGGCGGCGGGGTCCTTGGCAGTGACTCAGCTGCTGGCGGTCCTGTCTGGCCCAGCTGGACTGGTGCTGGCGGTCCTTCATGGCCCAACGGGACTGGTGCTTGTGGTCCTGTCTGGCCCAGTGGGGCTGGTGCTGGCGGTCCTTCATGGCCCAGCGAGACTGGTGCTCGCAGTCCTGTCTGGCCCAGCGGGACTGGTGCTGGTGGTCCTTCATGGCCCAGCGGGGCTGGTGCTGGCGGTCCTTCATGGCCCAGCAGGGCTGGTGCTGGCGGTTCTGTCTGGCCCAGCGGGACTGGTGCTGGGGGTCCTTCATGGCCCAGCCGGGATGGTGCTGGCGGTCCTTCATGGCCCAACGGGGCTGGTGCTGGCGGTCCTGTCTGGCCCAGCGGGACTGGTGCTGTTGCTGGCGGTCCTGTCTGGCCCAGTGGGACTGGTGCTGGCGGTCCTTCATGGCCCAGCGGGGCTGGTGCTGGCGGTCCTTCATGGCCTAGCGGGGCTGGTGCTGGCGGTCCTGTCTGGCCCAACGGGACTGGTGCTGGCGGTCCTGTGCTGGGCAGCGGGGCTGGTGCTGGAGGTCCTGTCCTGGGCAGCTGGGCTAGTGCTGGCAGTGGCCTCCTGGGCAGCTGGGCTGGTGCTGGCAGTGGCATCCTGGGCAGCAGGGCTGGTGCTGGAAGTGGCCTCCTGGCCATCGGGGATCGTGGCGGTGGCCTCCTGGGCAGCCAGGATGATGACGGTGGCCTCCTGGGCAGCGGGGATGATGGTGGTCTTCTCCGCTGTGCTGCTCTTCCCAGACTTGCTGATTTTCTTGTGGCCCTTCCCCACCTTGGAAGGTGTCGCAGCTGACTCCACACTCCCACCTGAACCCCTGGGAGCGGCTTTGGTGGCTGGAGTCATCCCCCTCTCCCATCGGGCACTGGCCAACTTTTGATGCTTGACAGGTAGGGGACTGTCTGTGCTGTGGCTCCGTGCCACACTGGCTGCCCTGGTGGCCGGTGCACTCCAGATTCCGGTGACTACAGGCACCACTGGTCCTGGAAATGTAGTGGCTGAGGTGCTAGGTTGGGACCTGGAGTGTCGGGCCCTAGGAGACTGACGGGGGGGGGGAGGTGAGGGAAAGAGATCAAGGTTGGACAGGAAAAGTTTCTTGGGAACACTGGGTCGGGTAGCTGGAGGGGGTTTGGGAGTGGAGGAAGAGGTTGTGGTTGTAGGAGGTGTTCGTTTGGTGACTTTGGGTGAAGGAGCATGCGCTGTAGGCTGTCATGAGGTGGATGGCTGTTGGGTGGGTGTGTGCCTGCGTTTGTGTATCTTGGGAGGTGGCGTCACAGACACACTGGGAGAGGACATAGGGGACGTGTGAATGGCAGTGGGGGTGGTGACAGCACGTGAGCAGGGAGTGGTGGTGTGTGTGCTGGTGATGGAAGTAGTGGCTGTAGATGTAGTGCATGCAGGTGTGATTGTAGACAAGATTGGGAGGGAGGAGGGAGACGAGGAGGAGGGGAGACACAGTGGAGTCAGTGGATGTTGGTGTGTCTGCATGTGTGTGATGCTTGCGTGAGTGCCTGTGGGATGTGTGGTGCTTATGTTTGCCAGAGCTTCCCTTGTGTGTTGACGTGTGTGCATGCTGGTCTGAAGGTGTGCTTGGGATAGGCTGAGGTAGAGGGGATTGGGTCTGGGTGGAGGAAATTGGAGGGGGGAGGCTAGAGACAGGGACAATGGCTGCCATCAGTGCTGAGGCCAGAGTCTGAAAAGCTTGCTGAAGTGCTGTCTGACCAGAATGAATGCCCTCCAGGAAAGCATTGGTTTGTTGCAACTGCCTTTCTACACCCTGGAAGGCATTCAAAATGGTAGACTGCCCAACAGTGAGGGACCTGAGTAGGTCAATGGTTTCCTCACTGAGGGCAGCAGAGGTGACTGGGGCAGGGGCTGAGGTGCCTGGGGCGAAGGTGATGCCCACCCTCCTGGGTGAGCAGGCATGGGGCAAAGGCTGAGGGGCTGCTGAGAGGCCGGTGCTGGTAGGGTGGGTGGCGGCTGTACCTGTAGATGCGGGGGCATAGATGTTGCAGCCACCACAAGGGAGCTCCCATCGTAGGATGAGTCCGTATCACTGGTCTCAGAACCGGTCCCCGCCGTGGAGCTCCCCTCGCCCTCCGTCCCACTGGTGAACTCCGAGTCCGTAGTGTCGCCCTCCACGGCCATGTGGGATGCAGCTCCCTCCTGCTCCGGTGCCACTGCTCCTCCGCCTGATGATGCTAATGCACACAAGAACAGTGAGACCACAAAAAGGGGAGGACGACAGAAGAAAGACGTGTTGAGTGCATGCATTACCGCTACCGTTGGCGGACACAACAGACACAGAAGCCCCCAGCACTACGCTGTGCACTTGGGCTCCACTGTTCATTCCCTGGGACATGGCCTACAAGGCTATAGCGGACATCTGTACACATGGATGACACAGGAGCCTGACTAGATGTACATGGCACTGTACATAGGTGGGGTGGGGTGTCACAGGGTCTGCCAGAACAAGGGGAACTAACTAGCACACTCACCCTGGCCTAGGGAAACCCACAGCCCACCTCCCCCACCCAGACACCTCCACTGCACACAAAAGCAGCAGAATGAGAGTGTACTCACCCCCTTGTGGCTGCTGTGATGCCCTCAAGCGCCCATCCAACTCTGGGTACGCCACCGCCAGGATCCTGAACATCAGGGGGGTCATGGTGCGACGGGCACCCCTCCCACGTTGGGAGGCCATCCCCAGCTGGGCCTCCGCCGTCTTCTTGCTCCAGCAGCAAATGTCCTCCCATCTCTTACGGCAGTCGGTGCTCAATCTGTGGTAGACCCCCAGGGTCCGGATGTCCTTGGCGATGGCACGCCAAAAATCCTTTTTCTGGTGGGCGCTGACCTACATGAATTGTACATGGGGAAAAGAAATGTTATTACCAACTGCACCATCACAGTCATTGGCCCCCATCCCTACCCTTTCCATGTGGCACATGCACTCACCGTCGTTTCGTGGATGCCGCAATCTCCCCCATCTTTCATCTACCCCACTCCACACAGGCATTGCCCATACAGCATGGTAATGATGTACTTACCTGTTTGTCTGGAGGACCGTAGAGTAGCGTGTACTGGGGGAGGACCCCATCCACGAGTTTCTCCAACTTCTCCGATGTGAAGGCAGGGGCCCTTTCCCCAGACGCACGAGCCCCTGTCTCTTCCAGATCGAGGTCACAGCAGCACTTGCAGTGTAGGTCCTCTCCTGTCGAAGATCAGGTATCGAGTGATTGAACAGATAGAAAATGACTGTCACGTCCGCGGCGGTGCGTACCGTTACCGCCAGCGTACATCGTCATTGGCTCCTGGGACCCATAGGGTCCAATGTTAACCAATGCAGAATTGCGCCACGGTCTTCGACCGCCTACCGCGATGGTGTACAACGACAGCGCAGTTACCTCACATCCTATTGTCCTACTTTACAGGTCAGGCAGCCGCCATTTCAGAGGCCCACATGGCTTCATTTTTAACTGCGTCACACATACTTAGGCCTTGCCTCAACACTCATACAGGCCAAATTTCGGATTATGATTCGTGTTCTGTGTAAGCTGTGGGTACGTACCTCTGAGTTGGTTGACTCTGTGCTCGCTGTTGTCCTTCATAGGCACTGTCTGCTGGGACATGTGAGGAGATGGCGGCATCCTCCGGTGTACAGACCGCTGGTGGACCTGTTGACAATGGAGGAAAGATATGTGATCATCACCTACAGGCTTGATCGTGCCACAATACTGGAACTGTGTGCCCAGCTGGAGCCACACCTGATGTCAGCTATCCGCCATCCCACAGGAATCCCCCCTCAAGTGCAGGTGCTGTCAGTACTCCATATCCTTGCAAGTGGGTTATTTCAAACAACAGTGGCCATAGCATCAGGGATGTCCCAGCGTATGTTTTCCAACGTGTTGTCCAGAGTGTTGTCTGCCCTGCTGAGATACATGGAGAGCTACATCATTTTCCTTCAGGTGGAGGATTTGCCTACAGTGAAAGGTGACTTCTATGCCCTGGGACATATCCCCAACATCATAGGTGCCATTGATGGGACACATGTGGCCTTGGTACCCCCCGCAGGAGTGAACAGGTGTACAGAATCTGGAAGAGTTATCATTCCATGAATGTGCAGATGGTGTGTTTGGCAGACCAGTACATCTCCCATGTTAATGCCAAATTCCCTGGCTCAGTGCATGAAGCTTACATCCTGAGGAATAGCAGCATCCCTTGTGTGATGGGGCATCTCCAGAGGCACCGTGTGTGGCTATTAGGTGAGCACCTGGAAGCAAGTCAGTGGGATTGGTTGTCTGGGGATATCCCTACAGGTTAGTGTGTGTCTAACAGTTGTCTCTTGCCATTTGCAGGTGACTCTGGTTACCCCAACCTCTCATGGCTACTGACCCCAGTGAGGAATCCCAGGACAAGGGCAGAGGAACGCTACAATGAGGCCCATGGGCGAACTCGGCAGATTATAGAGCGGACCTTCGGCCTCCTGAAGGCCAGGTTCAGGTGCCTCCATATGACAGGTGGATCCCTATTCTACTCACCAAAGAAGGTGTGCCAGATCATCGTGGCCTGCTTTATGCGTCACAACTTAGCTTTGCGATGACAGGTGCCTTTTCTGCAGGAGGATGGTCCAGATGGCGGTGTTGTTGCAGCTGTGGAGCCTGTGGACAGTGAAGACGAGGAAGCAGAAGAAGAGGCCATCGACAACAGGAACTCGGTGATCCTGCAATATTTCTGTGAGACACAGGTAAGAATACAAACCTGCTTACTACATGTACTACACTACTACCTCTCAACTGTCTGTCGTTTTCACCCAGTGAATGGTCACTGAGTTGTCACTTTCCCTTACAATTTCACAGAAGTGGGTCCCACTGTGTGAAATCTGCTTTGTTTCCTCATGGACTAGAGCTGTGTGACATAGGTATGTTGACATTACATTTGAAAGAGCATTTCGACACTGTAATTGCTAATACACTATTTTGAAATCACAGACTGACTCCAGATTGTTTTGTGCTTCAAGGGTGTTTATTTAAGTGCTCAATATTGGAGGGGGTTGTAAAATGGTGAGGGGTGATGGTGGAGGAATGTCCATGGCAGAGTCCAGTCTATTAGTCACACGGGTGCGTTTCCCAAATGGGCATAGGAAGTGGAGCTGGGGCAGTTTGAGGATGGACAGGGTGACAAAGTGGGACAGAAGGATGACATTCAGGATGGTCTCATTTCTTGGAGGGGGTCTTGGCATTGTTCTCTGTCTTTGTCCTGGATCTCAGGGACCGTTTGCGGGGTGGTTCACCCTCTGCAGGGGGTGGGGTGCTGGTGTGGTGGTCCTGTGGCGGTGCCTCCTGTCCACTAGCACCGGCGGAGGTGGTGGGCAGTTCACCGTCCAGGCTAGTTTCAGGGGCCCCTTGTTGTGCCACAGTGTCCCTCCTGGTGTTGAGGACTTCCTTCAGCACCCCTACGATGGTGCCCAGGGTAGAATTGATGGATCTGAGTTCCTCCCTGAAGCCCAAATACTGTTCCTCCTGCAGGTGCTGCTTCTCCCATGTTGTTAGTTGTGGGGGAGGAGGTGGGGGTCAGCCGCCAGTCCGCTGAACCGCAAAGTGGTGTCTTGAGACCACGGAACACACCTTCCCCCGTAGGTCGTTCCACCTCTTCCTGATGTCATCCCTATTTCTTGGGTGCTGTCACACTGCGTTGACCCTGTCCCCTATTCTTCGCCATAGCTCCATTTTCTTAGCAATGGAGGTGTGCTGCACCTGTGATCCGAATAGCTGCAGCTCTACCCAGACGATTTCCTCCACCATGACCCTGAGCTCTTCCTCAGAGAACCTGGGGTGTCTTTGCTGTGCCATGGGGTGGTGTGGGTGATGTGTGGGGTGGTGTGTGTAGTGATAAGTGGGGTGATATTTAGTGGTGTGTTGTGTGAGGAGCGTGGAAGTTATGTGGGTGATGGTATTGTGTGCCTGTGGATGCTTGGTAGTTGTTTGTAGTGTCTTTCTCTAGCCTTCTCTCTGTAATTTTGTCGTAGGGGTTTGTGGGTGATGTGGGTGTGAGTTTTATATTCTAATGGGTGTGTACCGCCAATGGAATACCGCGGTTGAAAGACCGCCATGTGGATTCGTGTGTTGTGATAGTGTGGGTGTATTTCTGTTGGCGGAACGGTGGAGGTTTTGTTTTCGCCAGTTTATCACTGACCTTTGGTGTGGCGGACTTCTGTGGGTGTCTGAATTTTGGCAGATTCCGAGCAGTGGGTCATAATGACCGTGGCGGAATTCCGCTGCTGCGGCGGTGTGTTGGCGGTCTTCTGCACAGCGGTAAGCGGCTTTTACCGCCAATGTTGTAATGAGGGCCATTGTCACTAAAATAAAGTACCTTCATTTTTAGTAACTCTGAGTATTGTGTTTTCTTATGATATTGTGCTATAGGACATAAGTGGTATAGTAGGAGCTTTGCATGTCTCCTAGTTCAGCCTAAGCTGCTTTGCCATAGCTACCTTCTATCAGCCTAAGCTGCTAGAAACACCTCTATTCTACTAATAAGGGATAACTGGACCTGGCACAGGGTGTAAGTACCACAAGGTACCCACTATAAGCCAGGCCAGCCTCCTACACCTATAAATCTTACTTTTGACAGGTACACTGTCTCCAGTATTGATTGTGTGCTCACACCAAGCAGTGGTACCTGGTATCAGTGAGAAGAGTTCAGAAAATTGGCTTAGGAGATTAATGCAGTTGTCTTTCTGCTCAGCAGCAAGGCAATCTGCAAGCACCACTCCCTCCACTAAGCCATCAGCTTCAGTGGTGGAGAAGAGATCAGGGAGAAGGTCTCTCTCTTCTTCTTGTCCCTCATTAGTTGCCAGGCAGGGTTAGATCAGCCCTGTTATAGTAGGGTTTTAGGCGGTTGACATTGAACACCCTAAGGTGACCCCTGGCAGTGCCCAGGTCTACCAAGTAGGTAACTTCACCCTTTTTCTCAACAATGAGATGGGGTCCAATCCATTTGTCCTGGAGTGCTCTTGGGGCCTGAGGCTCCAATACCCAAACCTTCTGTCCTGGGTGTAGGAAGGTAGCCTCTTTCTAGCCTTGTTATCATCACTTTTGGCCTGTTTGTGAGTATATGTCAGGGTGTTTTTACTGTCTCACTGAGATCCTGCTAGCCAGAACCCAGTGTTCATAGGGAAAACCCTATGGTGTCAGTGTGTTTGATATGTGTCATTGGGATCCTGCTAACCAGAACCTCAGTGTTTATGCTCCCTCTGCTTTTAAAATTATCACTGCACGCCAGTGACTAATTTTACGCTTTCTGATTGGCACACTGGAAAACCCTTATAATTCCCTAGTATATGGTACCTGGGTACCCAGGGTATTGTGGTTCCAGGAGATCCCTATGGGCTTTAGCATTTCTTTTGCCACCCATAGGGAGCTCAGACAAATCTTACACGGAAATGTCATTGCAGCCATTTTACACTGCACTTAAGTAACTTATAAGTCACCTATATGTCTAACCCTCACTTGATGAAGGTTAGGTGCAAAGCTACTTAGTGTGTGGGCACCCTGGCACTAGCTAAGGTGCCCCCACATTGTGCAGGGCAAATTCCCCAGACTTTGTGAGTGCCGGACACCATTACACGCGTGCACTACATATACGTCAATACCTATATGTGGCGTCACAATGGTAACTCCGAACATGGCCATGTAACATGTCTAGGATCATGGAATTGTCACCCCAGTACCATTCTGGTATTGGGGGGACAATTCCATGCATCCCCGGGTCTCCAGCATAGAGCCCGGGTACTGCCAAACTAACTTTCTGGGGTCTCCTCTGCAGCTACCGCTGCTGCCAACCCCTCAGACAGGTTTCTGCCCCTCTGGGGCCTGGGCAGCCAAGTCCCAGGAAGGCAAAAGAAAGGATTTCCTCTGAGAGAGGGTGTTACACCCTCTCCCTTTGGTAATAGATGTGAAGGGCCTAAGAGGAGTAGCCTCTCCTGGCCTCTGGAAATGCTTTGAAGGGCACAGATGGTGCCCTCCTTGCATAAGCCAGTCTATACTGGTTCAGGGATCCCCCCAGCCCTGCTCTGGTGCGAAACTGGACAAAGGAAAGGGGAGTGACCACTCCCCTGACCAGCACCTCCCAGGGGAGGTGCCCAGAGCTCCTCCAGTGTGTCCCATATCTCTTCCATCTTGGATGTAGAGGTGTGGAGACACAATGGACGGCTCTGAGTGACCAGTGCCAGCAGGTGACATCAGAGACCCTTCCTGATAGGTGCTTACCTTTCTCTGTAGCCAATCCTCCTCTGAGGGCTATTTAGTGTCTCTCCTGTGGGTATCTCACCAGATAACAAATGCAAGAGCTCACCAGAGTTCCTCTGCACTTCCCTCTTCGACTTCTGCCAAGGATCGACCCCTGACTTCTCCAGGACGCCTGCAAAACCACAACAAAGTAGCAAGAAGACTACCAGCAACATTGTAGTGCCTCATCCTGCTGGCTTTCTCGACTCTTTCCTGGTGGTGCATGCTCTGAGGGCTGTCTGCCTCCACCCTGCACTGGAAGCCAAGAAGAAATCTCCAGTGGGTCGACGAAATCTTCCCCCAGCCAACGCAGGCACCAAACTTCTGCATCACCGGTCCTCTGGTTCCCCTCTCATCCTGACGAGCGTGGTCCCTGGAAAACAGGAGCTAGGTCCAAGTGTCCCTGACAGTTCATTCTGTCCAAATTTGGTGGAGGTAAGTCCTTGCCTCCCCATGCCAGACAGTAATCCTGTGTACTGCGTGAACTGCAGCTGTTAGGGCTTCTGTGCACTCTTGCAAGACTTCCTTCGTGCACAGCCTGGCCCAGGTCCCCAACACTCTATCCTGCATTGCCCAACTTGCTGAGTTCGACTCCGACTTCGTGGGACCCCCTTTTGTTGTGCTGAGTTGACCGCCATCCTCAGATCTTCTAAGCACCTGTTCAGGTGCTTCTGCGGGTGCTGCATGCTTTGGCATGGGCTCTCCATGTTGCTGAGTGCCCCCTCTGTCTCCTCCTCCAAGGGGCGACCTCCTGGTCCTTCCTGGACTCTGGCAGCACCCAAAACCTTGAACTGCGACTCTTGCAGCTAGCAAGGCTTGTTTGCGGTCTTTCTGCGTGGAAACAACTCTGCATCCTTCAGCATGCCATGCGACATCTTCTGACCAAAGGAGAAGTTACTGGCTACTTCCGTTGTTGCAGAATCTTTGGCTTCTTCCACCTGGAGGCAGCCCTTTTGCACCTTCATCCGGGGTTTAGTGGGCTCTGGCGCCCCCTGGACACTTGCGTGACTCTTGGACTTGGTCCCCTCTCTTTACAGGTCCTCAGGTCCAGGAATCAGTCTCCAGTGCTTTGCAGTCAGTTGTTGTTCTTGCAGAATCCCCTATCTCGACTTTACTGTCCTTCTGTGGTAGTAGGGTGACTTTACTCCTACTTTTCAGGGTCTTGGGGTGAGGTATCTTGGACACCCTTAGTGTTTTCTTATGCTCCCAGCAACCCTCTACACACTACACTAGGCCTGGGGTCCATTTGTGGCTCGCATTCCACTTTTGGAGTGGCATATTGCATCCTATTGCATTCTATTGTGTTTTACAGTGTTTGCACTACTTTTCTAACTGTTTACTTACCTGATTTGGTTTGTGTGTGTATATTTTGTGTATATTACTTTCCTCCTAAGGGAGTATATCCTCTGAGATACTTTTGGCATATTGTAACTAAAATAAAGTACCTTTATTTTTAGTAACTCTGAGTATTGTGTTTTCTTATGATATAGTGCTAAGTGATATAAGTGGTATAGTAGGAGCTTTGCATGTCTCCTAGTTCAGCCTAAGCTGCTCTGCTATAGCTACCTCTATCAGCCTAAGCTGCAAGAACACCTCTATTCTACTAATAAGGGATTACTGGACCTGGCACAAGGTGTAAGTACCACAAGGTACCCACTATAAGCCAGGCCAGCCTCCTACATTGGTGGTACAGCTGTGAGATAAGTACTTGCAACTGCTTTACCACTTTGTCATTTGGTGCTTTTCATAAGAAAATCATATGCCAAATAGTTCAGTATATGTACACTTAACCAAAACTGTTTCCTTTTCTACTCTAAAACTTTTAACAAAGTTCTGAAAAGTTTTTGAAAACTTCTAAAAGTTTTCCCAAAGTTTGAATGGTTTTTTCGCTGTGCTATCTAAAGTTCTAAAACTTTTTCTCTCACTATCCTTAAACCTTTTCTAACATGTCTGTTGTAGAGCCCACTCCCAAAACTGTTCATGCAACATATGAGAGTTTGAACTATAAAAGTTTGAGGGGTGTCTGCCTGGATAGAGGTTTGAGTATAGGTAAGAATCCTACAAAAGAGTTTCTCTTTAACATGCTCATTGTAGATGACCAAAACCAGTCTGGCCCATCTCAGGAGAGGTTACAAAATGGGGAAGCTTCCCAGTCAGACTCAGAGGAGTTCCCTGAAGAAGCTGGGAAGGGTTCTTACAAAGTCCTGCCCCCTAGCAGGGCACCTAGTGACACTGGTAGTGTTAGACGGTCACACGTCAGTAGGACATCTTTCACTCAGACAGAGGGGGCACTCAGCAACATGGAGAGCCCATGCCAAAGCATGCAGCACCCGCAGAAGCACCTGAACAGGTGCTTAGAAGATCTGAGGATGGCGGTCAACTCAGCACAACAAAAGGGGGCCCCACGAAGTCGGAGTCGAACTCAGCAAGTTGGGCAATGCAGGATAGAGTTATCCCTTATTAGTAGAATAGAGGTGTTTCTAGCAGCTTAGGCTGATAGAAGGTAGCTATGGCAAAGCAGCTTAGACTGAACTAGGAGACATGCAAAGCTCCTACTATACCACTTATATCATATAGCACAATATAAGAAAACACAATACTCAGAGTTACTGAAAATAAAGGTACTTTATTTTTATGACAATATGCCATAAGTATCTCAGAGAATACCCTCACTTAGGAGGTAAGTAATATACCCAAGTCTTATGTACACAAACCCAAAACAGGTACGGAACAGTAAGAAAAGTAGTGCAAACAATGTAGAATCACAATAGGATGCAATAGGTAAACATAGGTCTAGGGGCAACACAAATCATATACTCGAAAAGTGGAATGCGAATCACCAATGGACCCCAGACCTATGGGAGCTTATGGAGGGTCACGGGGATTGTAAGAAAACAATCAGGGTATCCAAGATACCCCACCCCAAGACCCTGAAAAGTAGGAGTAAAGTTACCCTACTACCCAAGAAAGACATAATAGTCGTGGTAGGGGGATTCTGCAAGATCCACAAGCACCAGCAAAACACTGAAGACGGATTCCTGGATGTGAGGACCTGCAAGGCAAGGGGACCAAGTCCAAGAGTTGCGATAGTGTCCAGGGGGGGCAGGAGCCCAGGAAACCCCAGATGAAGGTGCAAAAGTGCTGCCTTCGGGTAGAAGAAGCCGAAGATTCTGCAACAACGAAAAGGGCTAGGAACTTCTCCTTTGGATGGAAGATGTCCTGGAGGTTGCAGAAGTATTTCCACGCAGAAATACCGCAAACAAGCCTTGCTATCTGCAAGGGTCACGTTAGAGGTCTTTGGGTGCTGCTTGGGACCAGGAAGGACCAGGATGTCGCCCCTTGGAGGAGGAGACAGAGGGGGCGCTCACCAACTCAGAGAGCCCCCGAAGCAGGCAGCACCCACAGAAGTACCAGAGCAGGCACTTAGAGGATCTGTGAAACCAGAGTAACAAAAGGAGGGTCCCACGACATTGGAGTCCAACTCAGCGGGTTGAGCATTGCAGGACAGAATGCTGGGGACCCAGGCTAGGCTGTGTACAAAGGAATCCTTGGAAAAATGCACAGAAGCCGGAGCAGCTGCGAATCACGCAGTATACAGGTTTGCTGTCTGGCGTGGGGAGGCAAGGACTTACCTCCACCAAATTTGGACAGAAGGGCCACTGGACTGTGGGAGACAGTTGGATCCAGCTACTGTGTTCCAGGGCCCACGCTCGTCAGGATGAAAGGGGACCCAGAGGACCGGTGATGCAGTCTTTTGGCGCCTGCGTTAGCAGGGGGAAGATTCCGTCAACCCACGGGAGATTTCTTCTTAGCTTCCAGTGCAGGGTGAATGCAGACAGCCCTCAGAGCATGCACCACCAGGAAACAGTCGAGAAAGCCGGCATGATGAGGCGCTACAATGTTGTTGGTATTTTGTTGCGGTTTTGCAGGCGTCCTGGAGCAGTCAGCAGTCGATCCTTGGCAGAAGTCAAAGAGGGAAGTGCAGAGGAACTCTGGTGAGCTCTTGCATTCATTATCTGAAGAATACCCCAGAGGAGAGACCCTATATAGCCAGAAAAGAAGGTTTGGCTAGCAAGAAAGGAGGTTTGGCTACCAAGAGAGGTAAGAACCTATCAGAGGGGGTCTCTGACGTCACCTGCTGGCACTGGCCACTCAGAGGAGTCCAGTGTGCCCCCAACACCACTGAATCCAAGATGGCAGAGGTCTGGGACACACTGGAGGACCTCTGGGCACCTCCTCTGGGAGGTACTGGTCAGGGGAGTGGTCACTCCCCTTCCCTTTGTCCAGTTTCGCACCAGAGCAGGGCTGGGGGATCCCTGAACCGGTGTAGACTGGATTATGCAGAGATGGGCACCATCTGTGCCCATCAAAGCATTTCCAGAGGCTGGGGGAGGCTACTCCTCCCCAGCCCTTCACACCTATTTCCAAAGGGAGAGGGTGTAACACCCTCCCTCAGAGGAAATCCTTTGTTCTGCCTTCCTGGGCCGGGGATGCCCAGACCCCAGGAGGGCAAAATCCTGTCTGTCTCTGGTTAGCAGAGCCTCAGTGATAAAGTTAGGCACCACATAGGGAACACATACAGGGCATACATTATGAGAACTGGGGTCCTGCCTAGCAGGATCCCAGTGACACCAGGGCAAAAACAAACATACACACAGTGAAAAATGGGGGTAACATGCCAGGCAAGATGGTACTTTCCTACAACTACCCACTTTCCCTCTTTTGCATGGATAAATGTTACACTCGTTCACGTAGAATACTGAGGAAATTGGTGATGGACATCCCACTTGAAATAAACGGAAACAGTTACCTGACACTCTCTTCTCTTTTCCCTGAAGTACTCCATGGGGCTGATCCTCCTTCCAGGAATACCACCTAAAGGAGAGAAAATCCTGAAAGGGCTTTACATACATACCTCTTTAATCACCAAAAATAAGACAAATAAAGCACCTGACCCTAACTATGCTGTTGTTCCTTATTCCAAATGGGCATACACTCCGACAATTCTCTAAAGTTATGGAGTTGTGTGATGCTGTCCTGTCAAGTGGGATTACAGCACATATTTTGGAATAGGATTAACTGTCTGGTATAAACGTGTCATGGTGCCACATGTGGGGAAAGTTATTTCCTTTGCTCCAAGTTCAAATAATCACCCATTGAAGTATGTCCCATTCCTACACACTTGTTCATACATTCCCCAAATCCATGCTCTCACTGACACATGGAAGCATTTCCATACTGCCTTTAGTCACTGTATGTGATGCAAACCATGGGTTCTGATTCTTAGAAGTTTAAGCATGAAGCCTTTGTAGCTGTGCGTGGGCTTATGTGCAAAGAATGTAGAGGTTGGCTAGCCTTTAATGGCTCACAATGATTGTGACTAATCAGAAGTGGGTCCCACAACAGAAAAGGTTTTCACATCCCTGGCTTAGATGATGTTTGTGGCCTGGATTGGTAACATGAGATAGAAAGTGTTGAGGGTACTCAAGTGATCACTGCAAATCAGTATTTCCTAGGAACGTCTAAATGTTTTTAAAAAATGTACTTACTGTTTAGTGAATGCATGTGAGTGATGCAACAAAATAGTGTCACAGCATTACAGCCAAACAAAATCACTCAAAACTTATTTTCTTGTTAGTTTCTGTCATCCAAATGGGTCAACACCAACTAAAAGTGGGTTATCTGAAAGGCCATCGCTAAGAAGGTGTGGGCCCTGGGGGTCCATAAGAAGCGGAGCCTGCATTGCTGGGAGAGGTAGGAGGACCTCTGGCACTGGACCCGTAAGTTTGCAGAAGGCCAGCTTGTCCAGTCCTCCCAACAATCCAAGCAGGTGCTTGTAGGAATGTACCATCATGCCTGGCATGTTACCCCCATTTTTACATGTAAAAATCACTGTCTCACTGGGATCCTGCTAGCCAGGACCCCAGTGTTAATAGTTTGTGGCCTGAATGTGTATACCTGTGTAGTGACTAACTGTGTCACTGAGGCTCTGCTAACCAGAACCTCAGTGCTTATGCTCTCTCTGCCTTTAAATTTGTCACTATAGGCTAGTGACCACTTTTACCAATTTCAATTGGCACACTGGAACACCCGTATAATTCCCTAGTATATGGTATGTAGGTACCCAGGGTATTGGGGTTCCAGGAGATCCCTATGGGCTGCAGCATTTCTTTTTCCACCCATAGGGAGCTCAGACAAACCTTTACACAGGACTGCCACTGCAGCCTGAGTGAAAAAACGCACACGTTATTTCACAGCCATTTTCACTGCACTTAAGTAACTTATAAGTCACCTATATGTCTAACCTTCACTTGCTGATGGTCAGGTGCTAAATTACTAAGTGTGAGGGCACCCTTGTACTAGCAAAGGTGCCCCCACATAGTTCAGGGCCATTTCCCTGGTGTTTGTGAGTGCGGGGACATCATTACACACATGCACTACATATAGGTCAATACCTATATGTAGCTTCATAATGATAACTCCGAATATGGCCATGCAACATGTCTAAGATCATGGATTTGTCCCCCCATGCCAAATCTGGTATTGGGGTGCCAATCCCATGCATCGCCGGTGCTCCACTATGGACCCCGGGCACTGCCAAACCAGCTCTCTGGGGTTTTCTCTGCAGCTATCGCTGCTGCCACCCCACAGACAGGGCTCTACCCTCCTGGGGTCTGGGCAGCCCAGTCCAGGAAACTGGACAAATGAAAGGGGAGTGACAACTCCCCTGTCCATCACCACCCCAGGGGAGATGCCCAGAGCTCCTCCAGTGTGTCTCAGACCTCTGCCATCTTGAATCCAGAGGTGTGAGGGCACTCTGGAGGCCTCTGCGTGGCCAGTGCCAGCAGGTGACGTCAGAGACCCCTCCTGATAGGTGCTTACCTGACTAGGTGGCCAATCCTCCTCTGAGGGCTATTTAGGGTCTCTCCAGTGGGCTTTTCCTCAGAGAACAACTTGCAAGAATTCACCAGATTTCCTCTGCACCTCTCTCTTCGACTTCTGCCAAGGATCGACCGCTGACTGCTCCAGGACGCCTGCAAAACACCAAACAAAGTAGCAAGAAGACTACCAGCGACATTGTAGCGCCTAATCCTGCCGGCTTTCTCAACTGTTTCCTGGTGGTGCATGCTTTGGGGTCTGCCTGCCTTCATCCTGCTCTGGAAGCCACGAAGAAACCTCCTGTGGGTCGACGGAATCTTCTCCCTGCTTCGGCAGGTACCAAACCTCAGCGTCCCCAGTACTCTGGACCCCTCTCATCGTGACGAGCTTGCCCCTGGAACACAGGTGGTGGACCCAAGTGACCCAGACTGTGCAGTGGTCCAACTGTCCAAATTTGGAGGAGGTAAGTCCTTGCCTCCCCTCTCCAGACAGTAATCATGTGCACAGTGTGAACTGCAGCTACAAGGGCTTATGTGCACATTTCCACAAAATCTTTCATTCACAGCGAAGCCTTGGTCCCCAGCACTCTGTCCTGCAATGCTCAACTCCCTGCGTTGATCTCTGACTTCGTGGGACACTCTTATGCAGTGTTGAGAAGACCACCATGTTCAGACTTCTTGAACCTGTGTTCAAGTACTTCTGCAGCTGTTACCTTCTTGTGCATGTGCTTGCTACATTGCTGAGGGTCTCCTCTGTCTCCTCGACCACATCCTGGTCCTTCCTGGGCCCGGGCAGCACCCTTTTTCTTTAACCGTGACTCTAGCAGCTGGCAAGGCTTGTTGGTGGTCTTTTGCCAAAGAAACAACTCTGCATCCACCAGCACGCCGAGGGACATCTTCTGCACGAAGAAGTTCCTAGCACCTTTTGTTGTTGCAGAATCTTCAGTTTCTTCTATCCAGAGGAAGCCATTTTGTACCTTCATCCGGGGTTTAGTGGGCTCCTGCCCCCCTCGGACACTTTCACGACTCTTGAACTTGGTCCCCTTCCTTTGCAGGTCCTCAGGTCCAGGAATCCATCTTCAGTGCTTTGCAGTCTGTTGTGGTCTTTGCAAAATCCTCTCTCACATGTTCAGTGTGTTTCTGGGGAAATAATAGTACTTTACTGCTACTTTCCAGGGTCTTGGGGTGGGGTATCTTGGACACCCTTAGTGTTTTCTTACACTCCCAGCAAGCCTCTACACACTATGCTAGCCTAGGGGTCCATTTGTGGTTCGTATTCAACTTTCTTAGTATATGGTTTGTGTTTCCCCTAGGCCTATTGGATCCTATTGTATTCAACAGTGTTTGCACTACTTTCTGACTGTTTTACTTACCTGATTTTGGTTTGTGTGTATGTTTTGTGTATTTTACTTACCTCCTACGGGAGTATATCCTCTGAGATATTTTTGCCACATTGTCACTAAAATAAAGTACCTTTCTTTTTTAGTAACTCTGAGTATTGTGTTTCTTATGATATGGTACCTATATGATATAAGTGGTATAATAGGAGCTTTGCATGTCTCCTAGTTCAGCCTAAGCTGCTCTGCTATAGCAACCTCTATCAGCCTAAGCTGCTAGAACACTACTAATCTACTAATAAGGGATTACTGGACCTGGCACAAGGTGTAAGTACCATCAGGTACCCACTATAAGCCAGGCCAGCCTCCTACATTGGTGGTACAGCGGTGGGATAAGTACTTGTAACTGCTTTACTACTTTGTCATTGTTGCTTTTCATAAGAAAACCATATTCTAAATACTTAGAAATATACACAGTTAACCTAAACAGTATAACTCTCTTTCAAAAACTTTCTAAAAAGTTTGAAAAAGTTTTTCTCTTTTCTTTAAAAGTTTGTAAACTTGTTTCTCTCTCTCCTAAACTCTTTCTTACAACTATGTAGGTAGTAGAGGCCACTCCCAAAGTTGTGCAGACAACCTATGACAATTTAAACGTTAAAGGTTTGAGGGGTCTCTGTATAGAAAGGAGTTTAGGGTTTGGCAAGAACCCTACAAAATATCTTCTCCTTAGCCTTCTCCTTGAAAGTGACCAGTACCAGACTGGTCAAACCCAGGATCAGGAGGTAGAGGAGGGGGGTACCCAGATAGTTCCAGTGGAGGTCCCTGAGGACTCTGGCGAGGGTACTTCCAAAGACCTTTCAGTTAACAGGCCATCTAGTGAAGCTGGTAGTGGAATGGGGTCACACACTAGTAAGGCACCTTTCACGCCAAAAGGCCAGGTGACTAGAGTTCAGGTGGTTAGAGATAGGTCCACTTCTGCCCATTTCCACATCACCTCTGTGTCAGAGAATTCCCAAGCCTCCCACCCTGAGGATAATACCCTAGACAGGGAACTCAGAAAGCTGAGGTTGGAAGAGTACGGACTGAAGCTGGGACAGCAGATGTTGTCCTTAGACAGGGAGTCTCTAGATGTAGAGAGGGAAAGACAGAAGTTGGGGTTAGTTCCTCTTGGTGGCAGCAGCAGTTTTCTTGATAGTCATTCTGTTAGGGAAACAGATTCAAGAAATTTGCATACGATTGTCCCCCCTTACAAAGAGGGGGATGACATAAACAAGTGTTTTTCTGCACTTGACAGGGCCTGCATGGTACAGTTGGTCCCTCAAAGGCAGTGGGCTGCTATCTTGCGGCTATCTTTCACTGGCAAAGGTATGGATAGACTCCTTACTGTCAGGGAGAGTGATGCCAACAACTAGAAATGTTGAAAGATGCACTCTTAGACGGATTTGGCTTAAACACTGAACAATACAGGATAAAGTTCAGAGATACCAGAAAAGAGTCCTCTCAAGACTGGCCAGACTTTGTAGACTGTTTAGTGAAGGCCTTGGAGGGATGGTTACATGGCAGTAATGTGACTGACTATGAAAGCCTGTATAATCTTATTGTGAGAGAGCATATTTTGAAAAATTGTGTGTCTGACTTGTTGATTCAGTACTTGGTAGACTCAGATCTGACCTCTGCCCAAGAATTGGGAAAGAAGGCAGACAAATGGGACAGAACAAGAGTGAGAAGAAAAGCTCATACAGGTGGTGACAAGGATGGCAAGAAGAAGGATGTTAAGTCTTCTGACAAGGGTGGGGACAAAGATAAGAAGAATTCTGAGTCTTCATCAGGCCCACAAAAATCCTCTGGGGGGGGTCGAAATCCTCTTCTAACAATCAAATGAAGCCATGGTGTTATATATGTACAATTAAAAGCCATTGCGCAAGTGATTCCACTTTTCCAAAGAAAAACACCAAGGCTCCCACTACCACAACCCCAACTGAGCTCTCTAGTGCCCCTAGTAATAGCAGTGGTGGTGGGAAGAACACTACAAATAGCCAATCAAAGGGTGTAGCTGGGCTCACCATTGGTAATGTAGTTGGGGTTTGTCTTGTTAGGGAGACCACAGAGGCTGTTTTAGTCTCTGATGGTGGTATTGACTTTGCCACCTTGGTTTCTTGTCCCCTTAATATTGGTACGTACAAGCAACTTTCCCTAATCAATGGTGTTGAGGTTGAGGGACACAGGGACACAGGAGCCAGTATCACTATGGCGATTGAGAAACTGCCCCTGAACAACACCTACTCGGTCAGCAGTACAAAGTGACTGATGCTCATAACAACACTCTTAGCCACCCCATGGCTGTTGTGAATCTCAACTGGGGGGGGTTACTGGTCCAAGGGAAGTTGTGGTATCCACTGATTTACCTGTAGACTGCTTACTAGGCAATGATTTGGAGACATCAGCTGGGGCTGAAGTGGAGTTGGAGGCTCCTGCAGCAATGCTGGGTATCCAGGGCATATCTTTGCTCTCACGAGGGCTCAGGCCCAGAAGCAAAGAGGACAGGGAAACTTGGATCCTGGAACAATGGACAAAGTGCTCCCAGAAGCTGGGGGTAGAAAGGGTAAATCCTTGCCAACTATCCCTCCCTCTCCAGAAGTTTCCCCTTTTGACGAAGAGGAATCCTCTCCCTCTGCAGAACCTACACTAGATGAGCTGGCAGCAGATACTGCTGAGCATTTTGGTGCAGAGGGGCCTGCTAGGGAAGAGCTGAGTGTGGCACAGCAGACCTGTCCCACACTAGAGGGTTTAAGACAGCAAGCTGTCAAACAGCAGAATGGGGAAATCACTGATAGTCATAAAGTCTATTCGGAAGATATCCTCCTCTATACTGAGTCAAGGGACCCTAAACCTGGAGCTTCCAGTAGATTGGTCATCCCTTTTCAGTATAGGGAGTTTCTTCTGACTTTGGCTAATGATATTCCTTTGGCTGGGCATTTGGGCCAGAGTAAAACTTGGGACAGACTTGTTCCATTGTTTCACTGGCCTCATATGTCAGAGGACACCAAGGAGTTTTGTCGCTCCTGTTTGACCTGCCAAGCTAGTGGTAAGTCTGGTGGCACACCTAAGGCCCCCTTAATTCCACTCCCAGTGGTTGTGGTGCCCTTTGAGAGGGTAGGGGTTGATATTGTTGGCCCCCTTGACCCTCCAACAGTTTAAGGCAATAGGTTCATCCTTGTGGTAGTGGACCATGCCACTAGGTATCCTGAAGCTATACCCTTAAGGACCACTACAGCTCCTTCGGTGGCAAAAGCCCTCCTGGGAATCTTTTCCACCGTGGGTTTCCCTAAGGAAGTGGTGCCAGACAGAGGTAGTAACTTCATTTCTGCATACCTCAAAGCTATGTGGAAGGAGTATGGTGTAACTTACACATTCACTACTCCTTATCGTCCACAGACAAATGGTCTGGTTGAGAGGTTTAATAAAACTCTCAAAGGTATGATTATGGGACTCCCTGAAAAACTCAGGAGGAGACCGGATGTCCTGTTGCCATGCCTCCTTTTTGCTTAAAGGGAGGTACCCCAAAAAGGAGTGGGCTTTAGACCCTTTGAACTCATCTTTGGGCACCCTGTAAGAGGCCCCCTTGCTCTTGTGAAGGAGGGTTGGGAACAACCTTTAAAAGCTCCCAAGCAAGACATTGTGGATTATGTACTTGGCCTCAGATCTAGGATGGCTGAATACATGAAAAAGGCCATTAAAAAACTTCAGCACAGCCAAGAGCTCCAGAAGCAATGGTATGACCAGACGGTTGTCCTGACGCAGTACCACCCAGGACAAAAGGTGTGGGTATTGGAGCCTGTGGCCCCAAGAGCACTCCAGGACTAATGGAGTGGACCCCATCTCATTGTGGAGAAAAAGGTGAGGTCACCCATTTGGTAAACCTGGGCACTGCCAGATGCCCCCTTTGGGTGCTTCATGTCAATTGCCTGAAACCGTATTATGACAGGGCTGACTTAACCCTGCTCATGGCCACTGATGAGGGACAGGAAGAAGAGAGTGACCCTCTCCCTGACCTCTTCTCCACCGCTGAAGCTGATGGCTTAATGGAGGGAGTTGTGTTAGCAGATTGCCTTACTGCTGAGCAGAAGGGCAACTGCATAAATATCCTAGATCAGTTCTCTGACCTCTTCTCACTGATTCCAGGAACAACTACCTGGTGTGAGCACACAACTGATGCTGGAGACAGTTTACCTGTCAAAAGTAAGATTTATAGGCAGCCTGACCATGTAAGGGAGTGCATTAAACAAGAGGTACAGAAAATTTTAGATCTGGGAGTGACTGAACCTTGTTAAAGTCCTTGGGCTAGTCCAATGGTGCTTGTCCCCAAACCTCACAGCAAAGATGGCAAAAAGGAAATGAGGTTTTGTGTGGACTATAGAGGTCTCAATCAAGTAACCAAAACTGATGCTCACCCTATACCCAGGGCAGATGAGCTTATAGATACACTGGCTTCTGCCAAATATATAAGCACTTTTGACTTAACTGCAGGATAGTGGCAGATTATGTTGTCAGAAGATGCTAAACCCAAAACAGCATTTTCAACCATTGGAGGGCACTGTCAGTTCACTGTTATGCTCTTTGGATTGAAAAATGCACCTGCCACTTTTCAAAGGTTGGTGAATACAGTTCTCCAAGGATTGGAAGCCTTTAGTGCAGCATATTTAGATGATATAGCTGTATTTAGCTCCACCTGGGATGATCACCTGGCCCACCTGTGGAAAGCTTTGGAGGCCCTGCAAAAGGCAGGCCTCACTATCAAGGCTTCAAAATGTCAGATAGGGCAGGTGAAAGTGGTTTATCTGGGCCACCTGGTTGGTGGGGAACAGATTGCACCACCGCAGGGGAAGATCCAAACCATTATGGAAATGGGCTCCCCCTACAACTTAAACCCAGGTGAGTGCCTTTCTCGGCCACACAGGGTACTATAGAAGGTTGATTAAGGACTATGGGACCATAGCTGCCCCTCTTAATGACCCCACATCCAAAACGATGCCTAAAACTGTATTATGGACAGCTAGCTGTCAAAAGGTGTTTGAGGAGCTCAAACAGGTCATGTGCTCTGCACCTGTCCTAAAAAGCCCTTGCTACTCCAAAAAGTTCATAGTCCAAACTGATGCTTCTGAATTGGGGGTTGGAGCAGAGCTATCACAGCTTAATACTGAGGGCCAGGATCAACCTGGTCCTTTTATCAGCAGAAGGTTGACCCCTAGAGAAAAGCGTTGGTCTGCCATAGAGAGGGAGGCCTTTGCTGTGGCCTGGGCACTGAAAAAGTTGAGACCATACCTTTTTTGGTACTCACTTTATTGCTCAGACAGACAACAAACCTCTACTTTGGCTAAAACAAATGAAAGGTGAAAACCCTAAATTGTTGAGGTGGTCCATTTCCCTACAGGGAATGGACTATACAGTGGAACATAGACCTGGGAGTACCCACTCCAATGCAGATGGACTCTCCAGATATTTGGACTTAGACAATGAAGACTCATCTGGGAAAGGTTACCCTTATTGCCCCTCGTTTGGGGGGGAGTTGTGTAGGAAAGTACGATCTTGCCTGGCATGTTACCCCCATTTTTACATGTATGTAAGTTTGTTTTTGCCTGTCTCACTGGGATCCTGCTAGCCAGGACCCCAGTGCTCATAAAGTATGTCATGTATGTGTTCCCTGTGTGGTGCCTAACTGTATCACTGAGGCTCTGCTAATCAGAACCTCAGTGTTTATGCTCTCTCTGCTTTTAAAATTGTCACTGCAGGCTAGTGACTAATTTTACCAATTCTGATTGGCACACTGGAACACCCTTATAATTCCCTAGTATATGGTACGTAGGTACCCAGGGTATTGGGGTTCCAGGAGATTCCTATGGGCTGCAGCATTTCTTTTGCCACCCATAGGGAGCTCAGAAAATTCTTACACAGGACTGCCATTGCAGCCTGAGTGAAATAACGCCCATGTTATTTCACAGCCATTTTACACTGCACTTAAGTATCTTATAAGTCACCTATATGTCTAACCCTCACTTAGTGAATATTAGGTGCAATGTTACTTAGTGTGTGGGCACTCTGGCACTAGCCAAGGTGCCCCCACATTGTTCAGGGCAAATTCCCTGGACTTTGTGAGTGCAGGGAGACCATTACATGCATGAACTACATATAGGTCACTACCTATATGTAGCGTCACAATGGTAACTCCAAACATGGCCATGTAACATGTCTAGGATCATGAAATTGTCACTCCAATACTATTCTGGTATTGGGGGGACAATTCCATGCATCCCCGGGTCTCCATCATAGAGCTTGGGTACTGCCAAACTAGCTTCCCGGGGTTTTCTCTGAAGCTACCACTGCTGCCAACCCTCAGACAGGTTTATGCCCCCCTGGGGCCTGGGCAGCCTGGTCCCAGGAAGGCAGAACAAAGGATTTCCTCAGAGAGAGGGTGTTACACCCTCTCCCTTTGGAAATAGGTGTGAAGGGCCTGGGAGGAGTAGCCTCTCCTGGCCTCTGGAAATGCTTTGAAGGGCACAGAGGGTGCCCTCCTTGCATAAGCCAGTCTACATTGGTTCAGGGACCCCCCCCCCCCCAGCCCTGCTCTGGCACGAAACTGGACAAAGGAAAGGGGAGTGACCACTACTCTGACCAGCACCTCCCAGGGGAGGTGCCCAGAGCTTCTCCAGTGTGTCCCAGACCTCTGGCATCTTGGATGGAGAGGTGTGAGGGCACAATGGAGACCTCTGAGTGGCCAGTGCTAGCAGGTGATGTCAGAGAGCCCTCCTGATAGGTGCTTACCTCTCTCTGTAGCCAATCCTCCTCTGAGGGCTCTTTAGGGTCTCTCCTGTAGGTTTCTCATCAGATAACGAATGCAAGAGCTCACCAGAGTACCTCTGCATTTCCCTCTTTGACTTCTGCCAAGGAGCGACTGCTGACTGCTCCAGGATGCCTGCAAAACTGCAACAAAGTAGCAAGAAGACAACCAGCAACATTGTAGTGCCTCATCCAGCCGGCTTTCTCGACTGTTTCTTGGTGGTGCATGCTCTGAGGGCTGTCTACCTTCACCCTACACTGGAAGCCAAGAAGAAATCTCCCGTGGGTCAACGGAATCTTCCCCATGCTAACCCAGGCACCAAACTTCTGCATCACCGGTCCTCTGGGGCTGGGGGGATCCCTGAACCGGTGGAGACTGGCTTATGCAAGGAGGGCATCATCTGTGCCCTTCCAAGCATTTCCAGAGGCCGGTAGAGGCTACTCCTCTCAGGCCCTTAGCACCCTCTCTCAGAGGAAATCCTTTGTTCTGCCTTTCTGGGACTGGGATGCCCAGGCCCCAGGGGGACAGAAACTGTCTGAGGGTTGGCAGCAGCTGTAGCTGCAGAGAAAACCCCGGAGAGCTAGGTTGGCAGTATCCGGTCTCTGTGCTGGTGCCCCGGGGATGCATGGAATTGTCCCCCCAATACCCGAAAGGTATTGGGGTGACAATTCCTTGATCCTAGACATGTTACATGGCCATGTTCAGAGTTTCCATTGTGACGCTACTTATAGGTATTGACCTATATGTAGTTCACACGTGTAATGGTGTCCAAGCACTAAAAGAAAACGGGGAATTTGCCCTGAACAATGTGGGGGCACCGTGCCAGGGTGCCCTCACACTAAGTAACTTTGCACCTAACCTTCACCAAGTGAGGGTTAGACATATAGGTGACTTATAAGTTACTTAAGTGCAGTGTAAAATGGCTGTGAAATAACATGGACGTTATTTAACTCAGGCTGCAGTGGGAGTCCTGTGTAAGAATGGTCGATCTCCCTATGGGTGGCAAAAGAAATGCTGCACCCCATAGGGATCTCCTGGAACCCCAATACCCTGGGTACCTAGGTACCATATACTAGGAAATTATAAGGGTGTTCCAGTGTGCCAATGAGAATTGTTAAAATTAGTTACTAGCCTGCAGTGACAATTTTAAAAGCAGACAGAGCATAAACACTGAGGATCTGGTTAGCAGAGCCTCAGTGATCCAGTTAGGCACCACACAGGGAACACATATAGGGCACACATTATGGAGCACTGGGGTCCTGGCTAGCAGGATCCCAGTGATACAGGCAAAAACAACATACATACAGGTACAAAATGGGGGTAACATGCCAGGCAAGCTCGTACTTTCCTACACAACTCCCCCCCAAACGAGGGGCAATAAGGGTAACCTTGCCCAGATGAGTCTTCATTGTCTAAGTCGCTGAACAGGGCACCGCCGCCTCAAGAACCGCTGAACAGGGCACCGCCGTCTCAAGCACCGCTGAACAGGGCATCGCCGTCTCATGCACTGCTGAACAGGGCACTGCCGCCTCAAGAACCGCTGAACAGGGCACTGCCGTCTCATGCACCACTGAACAGGGCACCGCAGTCTCAAGAACCTCTGAACAGGGCACCGCCGCCTCAAGCACCGCTGAACAGGGCACCACTGCCTCAAGCACCACTGAACAGGGCACCGCCGTCTCATGCACCGCTGAACAGGGCACCGTCGCCTCAAGCACCGCTGGCCCATGAGTGCCAAGGGCACTGACGATACTAAGTCCGTCACAGGCAGAATGAAGCACCATGCCCCCTCCAGAACCAGTGGAGAGATCCATCCACTACCTCTGTCCTTAGCAGGATGAAGCACTCTGGGCACAATGCCCCCTCCAGAACCAGTGGAGAGATCCATCCACTACCTCTGTCCTTAGCAGGATGAAGCACTCTGGGCACCATGCCCCCTCCAGAACCAGTGGAGACTGTTATCCACTTGAAAGACTGTAGCTTTGCACTCCCCAGGATGGAACAGTGGGCAACCCACCCACTGTAGAGACTTGAGAGACTGTGGCTTTGCACTCCCCAGGATGGAACAGTGGGCAACACACCCACTGTATAGACTTGAGAGACTGTGGCTTTGCACTCCCCAGGATGGAACAGTGGGCAACCCACCCACTGTATAGACTTGAGAGATTGTGGCTTTGCACTCCCCAGGATGGAACAGTGGGCAACCCACCCACTGTATAGACTTGAGAGACTGTGGCTTTGCACTCCCCAGGATGGAACAGTGGGCAACCCACCCACTGTATAGACTTGAGAGATTGTGGCTTTGCACTCCCCAGGATGGAACAGTGGGCAACCCACCCACTGTATAGACTTGAGAGACTGTGGCTTTGCACTCCCCAGGATTGAACAGTGGGCATGTGGCCCCCTCGTGGATTTGGCATCGTGCACTCAACCGGTTGAGGTGCCCCCCCCCCTTCCCTCCCCCTGAGGTGCCTGTTTTGTTGCTCTCTGATGCCCCTGCAGTGTTCTCTCCGTCATGGTCGGGGATCTTGTGCGAGCCTCGCCCATACCGCGTGGGCCCAGTGTTCCACTGACTTAATTGGAGCACTACCTGGACTACTATGCTTGGTATATATTTTGTACATGGTGTATATATATATTTTTGCCTACTTGATTTTAATATATTACAATGGTTACACTCATTTTCTATTGTCTTTGCATTCTTCCTGGGGGTTGGGGGGGTGTAACTGTGATGTATCAGTATGCATTAGTGTGTGTGTTGTAGTGGGTGAGGGTGGGGGTGTTGCATGTGTGTGTCACTGTTTTTCCCTCCCCTGTGTCGTAGGTGCAGTACTCGCCGTGGTCTTCGCCGCCGGCGTTCGTGCTCCTGGTAGAGGAGCAGGAAGACCATCGCAGGAAGAATTTGGAGTTCCGGGTCCATGGTGTCCTCGTTCCTCGTGGGGTGTGTAGAGGTGAGCGTTTTCCCTTCGGAATCCTGTTTCCGCTGTGTTTTTATCCACGATGAATCCACCCCGGAAAAGGTGGCAGATTGGTGGGTTGTAATAGTGTGGGCGGTACATTGTCTCCCACCTGTCTGTTGGCGGTGACCGCTGCGCTGTTTGATTGTACCGCCGTGGCGGTCGGAGTGTTATAGTGGCTGTCTTTGTTGGCAGTTTCCGCCACGGTCGTACTTGCTAAATTTTTACCGCCGGCCTGTTGGCGGTCTTACCGCCACTTTAACACCATCCGCCAGGGTTGTAATGACCACCTTTATATCTAGAAGTGTGGATACTTCCCAAATAGTCCCAATCTTGTGCTGAGATTTGATTGGCTGTCAACGCTTCAACCAGGAACTGTTGTCAGACATTTTGGGACACGGCTTCAGCCGAGTCCCAAAAAAAAAGCTAAAAAAAAGAGTGAAGGAAACAGTTGCCCTAACCCCTTGCCTTGGTCCAGGAGGCCCCCTGGAACCTTACTAGAGAAAGAAAAATGTTTTTTTAATTAATGAATATCGCCATGAATTAAAAAAAAACACCAAGTGTGGGCTCCTGTGCTTGTTTTAATTATAGCCCCCGGGTGGGTCAGGTCCTAGGGGCATGCAGCTGTATGTAAAGTTAGAAGGTGTTAGACAGGCCCCGTTAAAGGGCATAAACATGACCTGGGGACCACCACCTCACTAGGGCTTATACAAATATTTCAGTGGGGCGTGGGGACCCCCCCAACCCTCTGGGGACCACCACCTCCCTGGGGCTATAGATGAAATATATACTGGGAGGCCGCACAGATCAGCTCCAGCCCGGGGACCACCATCTCCCGAGGGCAACAACATTAGACAACGGGGGACAACCATATATATATAACAGAACAATATGACTGTAAGTTTGTAATGATATTGGTGTGAAATTATATATTTTTCAATATTTTTGTACTTAACATTTTAAGTTTAGAAAAATTATATTTTAAACAATATTTTTGTTGCACAATATTGTTTATTCTGCTATCAAGAACCCGCTGGCCAGCCTATCACTGAAAATGAGGCATCGCTCGCTATGAATGAATTGGAAAATCCTGGGGGCCAAGTGTGGAGTGAGACCATTAATTTAGAAAGTTTGATCCCACGACTGTATCAAGAAGAGCTGGACATTTTTGGGCAAATAAGAAAAAAAGTAGAGGATGGACTCCTACAAGATAAGAATATGTATGAATATTGATGTATAGCATTCAAGCCTACACTTCTCTATGTTAGTGTTCAGGCAGGTACAGAATAGTTTTTTCTAATTAAAGTGGTGACTGTATTTGTTCACAGGAAGACTAGCTGTGATCTTTCATGTGTTGTGACTGCTTCTCCTGGTCTAGCTGCTCACAGCATTAAGGGAATCACATTGCACAGACTACCTATGTTGCCTGTGGCACATGACAACAAACTAGAGCACTTGAAGTTATCTGGTGATGGTTGTCATGAAGTTTGGAGAGTTTGGAAAAAAATGAAGGTTCCTATTGTTGATCAGGTAAGCATGGGATCAAACCCAAAGCTAGCTTTCATTCTTCCCAGGATACAAAAAGTCCTCAGAACAGAACAGACTATGATGTTCTGTTTGGTGGTACACATGTCACTTTTTTGGTGACCTTCTGCAGTTGACATATGGTTACTTTTTCAGTATGTTTAGTTGACCCAAAATATGAGATAGGCCGCAGATTTGGAGTATGGTATTACATTAAAAGAAATGAGAATATGAATGATTAGCAAAGAAGCAAAGAAAGATCTTGTTTCTTGCATGGCTAGATCTCTTTCCACCCACTCAATGAATCACCATCTTCAGAAATGCAAGATCTTATGAAAACTCAGAAAAAGATTGTATGTCTCATGCCAACACTGGATGAATGCACACAGTTTAACCTGGAAATGCTTCAAACAAGAGATTGTGAGTTTTAATAGTAAAGATAAAATGGACCATCAAGGTTTACAGTTACCACTATGTCAATCAGTGGTAAAGAAACTTAAATTACCAGAGAAAACAGTTTCACCAATTGCTGGTTTAGAAAAGACTATAAACCTGTGTCAAAACTGCAGAATAATTTTGAGATTAAATATGAACGTTGAAGAGGGACTGATGAATGGTGCAATGGGGAATGTGATTGACTTGATTACATATCCCAATAGAAAGGAGTTGTGAGAAAGTAGCCTCTTTATAGCATGGTTACCTAAATTTTTGGCCAGTTTGTCAGTGTTTGTCATGTGTTTTTACGGTCTCACTGGGATCCTGTTAGCCAGGATCAAAGTGCTCATAGTTTGTGGTCTATGGCCCTCATTAAAACCCTGGTGGTCGGTGATAAAGCGGCAGTAATACTGCCAACAGGCCGGCAGTAGCAAAAATGGAATCATGACCACGGCGGAAACCAACATAGACAGCCTCTTTAACACTCCGACCACCAGGGCGGTAGCAACAAACACTGCGGCGGTAACCACCAGCAGCCAGGCAGAAGATAATGTACCACCCACAGCATTACAACAGGCCTATCCGCCAGCTTTTCCCGGGGTGGTACTAACGCTATCAAAAGCACAGCAGAAACAGTACTCTGAAGGAAAACGACTCACCTCTGGAGACTCAAGGAAGAACCACGACGCCATGGAGCCCGAGCTGCATATTTTCCCAATGCTGGTGGACCTCCTCATACACCAGGAACAGAAACGTCGGCAAAGATGACCACGGTGAGTACCGCAACTAGCACACAAGGGAGGGGAGAGGAAAAAGAGAGTGACACACACACGCAACACCCCCACCTCCACCCTCACCCCCACAACATACACACAAACAGATGGAACAACATTACACATACACCTCGTAATCCTCAGGAAAAACTCAAGGACAAAAGGAATGGATTAAAATGAGTGTAATAATATAATTTTAGATAAATACGTACTCAAATCAATAAACAGTATGAACATTATATACAAAATGAGGGACAATGCCCACTCCGAAATGTCCGTGGACCACGGGGCCATAACACACAGGCCAAGGCCACACTTAACTCCTGCATCAATACGGAGAGAACACTGCAGGGGCATCAGGTCGAAAAAACACAGGCACCTCTGGGGGATGGGGAATGGGGGGGTACCTCAGCCGGAAGATGGTACAGCGCCAATTGCCTGAGGGGGGCTCCATGCCCACTGCTTGGTCTTGTGGAGTGCAAGGCCACAGTCTCTCAAGTGGGTGGTTTACCCACTGCGTGGTCCTGGGTGGGGAGTGCAAGGGCACAGTCTTTTAAGTGGGTGGTTTGCCCACTGCTTGGTCCTGGGACTGCAAGGCCACCGTCTCTCAAGTGGGTGGTTTGCCCACTGCTTGGTCCTGGGGAGTGCAAGGCCACAGTCTCTCTAATGGATGGCTTCTTCCACTGGCTCTGGAGGGAGCATTGTGCCCAGTGTGCTTCATCTTGCCAAAGAGGGGGTGAGTGGATGCCTTCTTCCACTGGTTCTGGAGGGGGCTCTGTGTCCAGTGTGCTTCATCCTGCCAAGGAGGGGGTGAGTGGATGCCTTCTTCCACTGATTCTGGAGGGGGCTCTGTGCCTAGTGATCTCTATCCTGCCAAGGAGGGGGTGAGTGGATGCCTTCTTCCACTGGTTCTGGAGGGGGCTCTGTGCCAGGTGTGCTTCATCCTGCCAAGGATGGGGTGAGTGGATGCCTTCTTCCACTGGTTCTGGAGGGGGCTCTGTGTCCAGTGTGCTTCATCCTGCCAAGGGGGGGTGAGTGGATGCCTTCTTCCACTGATTCTGGAGGGGGCTCTGTGCCTAGTGATCTCTATCCTGCCAAGGAGGGGGTGAGTGGATGCCTTCTTCCACTGGTTCTGGAGGGGGCTCTGTGTCCAGTGTGCTTCATCCTGCCAAGGAGGGGGTGAGTGGATGCCTTCTTCCACTGGTTCTGGAGGGGGCTCTGTGTCCAGTGTGCTTCATCCTGCCAAGGGGGGGTGAGTGGATGCCTTCTTCCACTGGTTCTGGAGGGGGTTCTGTGCCCAGTGTGCTTCATCCTGGATAGTGCAAGGTCACAGTCTCTCACCTGGGTGTCACACCTCAAGGTATTGCAGTAGCTAGGATGGATTGCAGCCCATGTAGTCATGACTACAAACTGCTCGCTGGCGGTGAAGGCTGCTCAGTGGATGGCAGTTGCGCTGCAGGTGGCGGTGCTGGCAGTGTTGGGGGGAGGCTCCAGCCCTTCCCCTGCAGCCTCGGACGGCTGCCCATGAGGCTGCTGCTGCTGGCAGTGGTGCTGCTGGTGGCAGTGCAGGTGACGGTGCTGGCTGCGGTGCAGGTGGTGGTGCTAGCAGTGGTGGGGGTAAGCTCCAGCCCTTCCCCTGCAGCCTCAGATGGCTGCCCACTGGGTCTGCTGCTGCTGGCAGTGGTGCTGCTGGCTGCGGTACAGGTGGCGGTGCTAGCTGCGTTGCAGGTGGTGGTGCTGGCAGTGTTGGGGGAAGGCTCCAGCCCCTCCCTGCAGCCTCGAATGGCTGCAGTGCCATGGCTGGTGTTGTGTGCCCCTTCCTGCCCCTGGCAGATGGTAGTGCCTCCTTGCTTCTGCCAGCTGGTGTTCCTTTCCTGCCCTTGCTGGCTGGTGGTGCCTCCTTTTCCTTGCTGACTGGTGGAGCCTCCTTCCCCTTGCTGACTGGTGGTGCCTTCTTCCCTTGCTGGCTGGTGGTGCCTCCTTCCCCTTGCTAGATGGCCGCCTCTTCTTGTCCTTTGCAGGTGGCGGCCCCTTCTTGGTCTTGGCAGGTGGTGCTGGCACACTGGCTGTGCTGACAGGTGCCTCTTGGAGCCTCTCACACCTACTGTAGCTTTAGAAACCACAGTGGCCGTGGACTGGGTGGCTGAGGTGCTGGGCTGGGTTCTGGCCAGCCTGGCCAAAAGTGAAGGATGGGGGTGTAGGAAATAGGTCAATGTTGGCGAGGAAAATCTCCTTAGGGACACTGGGGCAGGAAGAGGGTGAACGTTTGGGAGTAGAGGAAGAGGGAGTGGTAGGCCAAGGCAACAACTGACTCCTGCCTCAATACGGAGAGAATACTGCAGGGGCATCAGGTCGAAAAAACACAGGCACCTCAGGGGGATGGAGAATGGGGAGGGCACCTCAGCCGGAAGATGGTACAACGCCACTGGCCTGGAGGGGGCTCCATGCCCACTGCTTGGTCCTGGGGAGTGCAAGGCCACAGTCTCTCTAGTGGGGGAGTTGCCCACTGCTTGGTCCTGGGGAGTGCACTGCCACAGTCTCTCAAGTGGGTTGGTGTGGGTGTAGGAGGTGTCTGTCTGGTGTGTTTGGGTGCATGGGCTGGATGCTTATGTGAGGTGGAAGGCTGTTGGGTGCCTGAGTGCTTGCGTTTGTGTAATTTGGGAGGAGGGGGCACAGACACAGTGGGAGAGGACACAGGGGATGTGTGCATGGATGTGGGGATGGTGACTTCCAGTGAGGGGCCTGTAGTGATAGGTGTGATGGTGATGGTGGTAGTGGATGAGGATGCAGTGCATGCAGGTGTGAGTGGAGACGTTACTGGGAGGAAGGTGGACGAGGAGGAGGAGGGGGACACAGTGGAGGCAGTGGATGTTGGCATGTCTGATTCTGGATGGCGTTTGTGTGAGTGCCTGTGAGATGAAGTGTGGTGCTTGTGTTTGCCTGAGCCACTTCTGTGTGTTGATTTGGGTGCAAGATGGTCTGAAGGTGTGCTTGGGATAGGCTGGGCTTGAGGCGATTGGGACTGGGTAGAGGAAGTTAGAGGGGGGAGGCTAGAGACAGGGACAATGGCTGCCATCAGAAAGTTGGCCAGAGCCTGGAATGCTCTGTGTTGGGCCGCCACACCAGAGTGAATACCCTCCAGGTATGCATTTGTTTGCTGCAAATGCCCTGCTAGACCCTGGATGGCATTCAGTATGGTTGATTGCCAAACAGAGCGGGATCTCCGGAGATCAATGGCCTCCTCACTGAGGGCAGCAGGGCTGACTGGGTCAGCGGTCACTGGAACCTCACTGAGGGGCTGCTGGGAGGGCGGTGCTGGTACGGGGTGGTGGCTGTACCTGTAGTTGGGGTGGGCACATAGGTGTCCGCCACCGCTAGGAAGCTTCCATTGGAGGAGCTGTCGCCGATGGTACTGTCCCCTGCTGTCTCCGTTGTGGTGCTCCCCTCGCCCTCAATCCCACTAGTGCCCTCATCGTCGGTGGATTCGGCCTCCAGGCTCATGTGGGATGCAGCTCCTTCCATCGCTGGTGCCTCTGCTCCTCTGCTAGATGATGCTAATGCACACAAAGACAGGGTGACAAAACAAAAAGGGGAGGAGACACAGAGGATACACTTGGTCAATGCCAGCAACAACACTACCGTTGGCGTACACAACTCACAGGGAACAGCCCTATGCACTAGGCCATGCACTATGAGTTACACTGCTAGTGACCAGGCCATGCGGTACAATGCCTAACGCCATTAGCTGTACACCTGAAACCCACAAGACCCTTCCCAGTAGTAGATGTATACTAACATTATTGGGGTTGGTGTGCATCTGAGCTTGCCCATCATTGAACCTACCCTGCCATGTTCGTCCTGGCCTAGAGGCACCCACAGCCCACATCCCCCACCCAGGTAATACTTTAACGCACGCAGTCATGATTCTGAATCTGTACTCACCCCCTTGTGACTGCTGTGATGCCTTCAAGCATCCATCCAACTCCCGATAGGCCACCGCCAGGATGCGGAACATCAGGGGGGTCAGGGTACGAAGGGCAGCCCTTCCTCATTGGGAGGCCACCCCCAGCTGGGCCTCCACCGTCTTCCTTGCCCAGCGGCGCAGGTCCTCCCACCATTTGCGACAGTGGGTGCTCCGCCTGTCAAAGACCCCCAGGGTCCGCACCTCCTTGGCGATGGCACGCCAAATATCCTTTTTATGATGGGCACTGACCTGCAGAAAAAACACATCAGAAAAGGTATTAGTCATACCGTCCGGACTGTTATACTCATGGCCCATCATATCCCCCATCCCCTTACGCACATACATTGACCACCATACATGCAGCACTCTGCCCAGGACCCCTCAGACTACCCCCCTACACGAGGCTTACACACACAGCAATCCATACATTCATGGCCCCGCCAATCATCTTGCAGTGTACTCACCTGTTTATCTGGAGGATCATAGAGTAAAGGGTACTGGGGTAGGACCTCATCCACCAGTCTATCCAACTCCTCTGAAGTGAAGGCAGGACCCTTTCCCCAGACACTCGAGCCATTGTCGCTTCCAGACACAGGTCACAACTTGCAGTGTAGGTCCTCTCCTGTTGAAGGTCAGGTAGCAAGTGAGTGAAAAGATAGAAAATGGCGGTCACGTCTGTGGCGGTGCGTACAGTCCCTGCCGGCGTACATCGCCATTGGCTCCTGGAACCCATAACCCCCTATGATAACCAATGAGGTGTTGCACGGCGATCGTCGACCACCGACTGCAACGGCGCACAACGCCAGCGGAATTACCTCATTTCCACTTTTCCCTCCTCACAGGTCAGGCAGCTGCCATTTCAGGGGGGCACAGGCCATGGTACCTAACTGCGTCACAGCAGACATTGGCACATCAACTGACTTACAAGTTCACATACTGTTTCTGTAAAGCAAACATTGCATATTAATCTGAGAATATGTTTGAATATAACCGTCTGCTCACCGTTTTTCACCCTAGAGTTCAACCACTGAGGATGAATAGGAGATGGAGACATCCCCCGTGTACAGACCCCTGGTGGACCTGGCGACAATGTTATCCTAACCTACACACTTGATAGGGCCACAATCCAAGAACTGTGTGCCCAATTGGAGCCAGACCTGATTTCAGCTATCCGCCACCCCACAGGTATCCCCCCTTTAATGCAGGTCCTGTCAGTGTTCCATTTCCTGGCAAGTGGTTCCTTCCAAGTGACAGTGGCCATGGCATCAGGGAGGTCACTGCCTATGTTCTCAAACGTGCTGACCAGAGTGTTGTCTGCCCTGATGAAACACATGCGCAGCTACATCGTTTTCCACCAGGTAGAGGATTTGGCCACAGTGAAGGCTGACTTCTATGCACTGGGACATATCCCCAACACCATTGGTGCCATTGACGGTACACATATTGCATTAATGAACAGGTGTTCAGAAATAGAAAAAGCTTTCACTTTCTGAATGTGCAGATGGTGTGTTTGGCGGACCAGTATATCTCCCATGTCAATGCAAAGTATACTGGGTCTGTGCATGATGCCTTTATCTTGAGGAATAGCAGTATCCCATATGTGATGTCTCAACTCCAAAGGCACCAGGTGTGGCTAATAAGTGAGCCCATGGTCTCCACCCAGTTGATGTAGGTATATGGGTGTGGGTTTGGCCCTAAGGGTGAGTGTGTGGCTAACAGGTATCCCTTGATATTTACAGGTGACTCTGGTTACCCCAACCTCTCATGGCTACTGACCCCAGTGAGGAATGCCAGGACAAGGGTAGAGGAACGTTACAATGAGGCACATGCGTGAACAAGGAGGATCATTGAGTGCACCTTTGGCCTCCTAAAGGCCAGATTCCAGTGCCTCCATCTGACAGGTGGATCCCTGTACTACTCATCCAAGAAGGTGTGCCAGATCATCGTTTCATGTTGCACAACCTGGCCTTGAGATGCCAGGTGCCTTTCCTGCAGGAGGATGAGCCGGGGGATGGTCGTGTGGCAGCGGTGGAGCCTGTGGACAGTGACAAAAAGGAGGCAGAGGAAGACGATGTGGACAACAGAACTACACTAATTCAACAGTACTTCCAGTGACACACAGTTAAGACACTGTAACTTCACCTTCCTTTGCAGTTTTGTGTTGGACATTGAACATGCAGCCTGCTTTCCCCATTTCTATGGCCACTTAGTGTACCCTTTGGCATCCCTATTTTCAGATATCTGTACCCCACTCTGGCTCCTGGCATGTTTACTGCTGCCCCCTAGAGGTCATACCTATGTAAAAATTACAGTACATTTGAATTGCAATGTTTACAGCTTGTTAAACAAATACATATTTCAAACAATTGACAGACTCCATACTTGTAATAGTTCCAAGGGTGTTTATTTCAGTGCTGAAAAGTAAATGGGAATGTGCAATTGGCTGGATTGATGATGGAGAAAAGTCCAAGATAGAATTTGGTCTACTTGGATCACAGGTGCATTGTCCATCGGGGCATAGAAAGTGGAGCAATGGCAGTTCAAGGTGGACAGGGTGACAGAGTGGCACACAAGGGTGACAATCAGGAGAGTCTTATTTCCTGGTGGGGGTCTTGACAATAATCTCTGGCTTCTGCCTAGATGGCAGGGACCGTTTGCGGGGTGGTTCCCCTTCTGCAGGGGGTGGGGTGCTGGTGGCCTGTTGTTCCTGTGGTGGGGCCTCCTGTCCACTAGCGTCGCCGGTGGTGGAGGGCTGTTCTTCTGTGTGACTAGTGTCAGGGGCCCGTTGGTGTGCCACTGCCTCCCTCATGGTGTTGGCCATGTCTGCCAGCACCCCTGCAATGGTGACCAGAGTGGTGTGGGTGTCTCTCAGGTCCTCCCTGTTCCCCAGGTACATGTCCCTCCTGCAGCAGCTGGGTCTCCTGCAGCTTGGCAACCCCTGCAAAGGTGACCAGAGTGGTGTGGATGTCCCTCAGGTCCTCCCTGTTCCCCAGGTACTGTCCCTCCTGCAGCCGCTGGGTCTCCTTCAGCTTGGCCTGTATCTGGCCCATGGTCTCCTGGGAATGGTGGTATGCTCCCAGGATGTTGGTGAGTGCCTCGCGGAGAGTCGGTTCCGTGGGCATGTCCTCCCCCTGTCGCACAGCAGTCCTGGCAGCCTCTCTGTTGTCCTGTGCCTCTGTCCCTTGAACCGTGTGCCCACTGCAACTGACCCCAGGTCCCTGATCATCCTGTGTTTGTGGGGTTGCCTGGGTTCCCTGTAGTGGTGGACACACTGCTGATTGATGTGTCCTGTGGCAGAGGTATGGGCCTGCTGATTGGGTGCTGTGGTGGTGTTTCCTGAGGGGGAGGCTCTGTGGTGGTTTGGGAATGTGCCTGGGTAACTGACTGTCCAGAGGTCCTTAGGATGATTGAGGTAGCTATAGCAGAGCAGCCAAGGCTGAACTAGGAGACATGCAAAGCTCCTACTATACCACTTTTATCATATAGGTACTATATCATAAGAAAGACAATACTCAGAGTTACTAAAAATAAAGGTACTTTATTTTAATGACAATGTGCCCAAAATATCTCAGAGGATATACTCCGTTACGAGGTAATTAGAATACACAAAATATACACACAAACCAAATCAGGTAAGTAAAACAGTCAGAAAGTAGTGCAAACACTGTAGAATACAATAGGATGCAATAGGACTACGGGCAACACAAACCATATACTAGGAAAGTGGAATGCGAACTACAAATGGATCCCTAGGCTAGTGTAGTGTGTAGAGGGTTGCTGAAGAGGGTAAGAAATCACTAATTGTGTCCAAGATACCCCACCCCAAGACCCTGGAAAGTAGGAGTAAAGTACTACTATTTCCCCAGAAATACACTAAAGTCGTGATAAGAGATTTTGCAAAGACCACAACAGACTGCAAAGAACTGAAGACAAATTCCTGGACCTGAGGACCTGCAAAGGAAGGGGACCATGTCCAAAAGTCGCGAAAGTGTCCGGGGGGTCAGGAGCCCACTAAAACCCGGATGAAGGTGCAAAATGGCTGCCTCTGGATGGAAGAAGCTGAAGATTCTGCAACAACGAAAGGTGGTAGGAACTTCTCCTTCATGCAGAAGATGTCCCACGGTGTGCTGGAGGACGCAGAAGTGTTTTCTTGGCAAAATACCACAAACAAGCCGTGTTAGTTGCAAGAGTCGCTGTTGGAGAAAAAGGGTGCTGCACGGGCCCAGGAAGGACCAGCATGTTGCCACTTAGGAGAGGAGACAGAGGGGGCCCTCAGCAACATAGAGAGCCCATGCTCAACTAGGAAGCACCCACAGAAGTCCTTGAACACGAGTTCAAGAAGACTGAACATGGCGGTTGTCTCAACACTGCAAAAGGAGGTCCCACGACACCGGAGATCAACTCAGGGAGCTGAGCATCACAGGACAGAGTGCTGGGGACCTAGGCTCGGCTGTGCATGCAGGATTTCTTGGAAATGTGCACAGAAGCCCTTGTAGCTGCAGTTAACATGGTGCACAGGATTACTGTCTGGAGAGGGGAGGCAAGGACTTATCACCTCCAGATTTTGACAGTTGGACCACTGGACAGTCTGGGTCACATGGGTCCACCACCTGTGTTCCAGGCACCATGCTTATCAGGATGAGAGAGGTCCCAGAGTGCTGGTGAAGCCGAAGTTTGGTGCCAGCTGAAGCAGGGGGAAGATTCCTTCGACCCACTGGAGAATTCTTTGTGGCTTCCAGTGCAGGGTGAAGGCAGGCAGCCCCCAGAGCATGCACCACCAGGAAACAGTCGAGAAAGCTGGCAGGATTAGGTGCTACAATGTCGATGGTAGTCTTCTGGCTACTTTGTTGCAGTTTTGCAGACGTCCTGGAGCAGTCAGTGGTCGATCATTGGCAGAACTCAAAGCGAGAAGTGCAGAGGAACTCTGGTGAATTCCTGCAAGCCAATATCTGAGGAAAAGCCCACTGGAGAGACCCTAAATAGGATCTCTGATGTCACTTGCTGGCACTAGCCTATACTGACAAATTTAAAGGCAGAGCGAGCACAAGCACTGAGGTTCTGATTAACACAGTTAGTCACTACACAGGTATACACATTCAGTCCACAAACTATGAGCACTGGGGTCCTGGCTAGCATGCTAGGCAAGATTGTACTTTCCTACAATAGGGAACTCAGAAAGCTGAGATTGGAGGAGAGGAGGCTAGAGTGAGGCTGAAACAACAACAACTGGCCTAGATAGGGAGGCGCTAGCTGTAGAAAGGGAAAGACAGGGGTTGGGGTTAGTTCCCCATGGTGGTAGCTGCATTAAAAGTTTCCAAAGTTATGAGGTCAGGGAGGACAACATTAGCTCCAGGAACATACATAAGATTGTCCCCCTATAAAAGGAAGAGGATGATATTCAAAAGTGGTTTGCTGCACTTGAGAGGGCCTGTAAGATTCAAAGGGTCCCTCAAAAGCAATGCACTGCTATAATTTGGTTGTCCTTCTCATACAAAGGGAGGGACAGACTCATCACTGTTAGGGAGGGGGATGCATACAACTACAACATTTTTAAAAATTAAGTCATTGATGGTTTTGGGCTCACCACAGAGCAATACAGAATTAGGTTCAGGGAAAGCAAGAAAGAATCTTCACAAAATTGGGTTGACTTTGTGGACTGTTCTGTAAAAGCTTTAGAAGGTTAGTTACATGGCAGTAAGGCATCTTATTACCAAGGTCTGCATAATCTGATTTTGAGAGAGCATATATTGAATAGTTGTGTGTCTGATTTGTTACACCAGTATCTTGTGAATTCAGATCTGACCTCTCCCCAAGAACTGGGAAAAAAGGCAGACAAATGGGTCAGAACAAGGGTGAGCAGAAAAGTTCAAACAGGGGGTGACAAAGAAAAGAAGAAAGATGGTGAAAAATCTCAGGACAGCATGGGGATAAAAGTAAACATAAAGATCCATCTTCAGGTCCGCAACACTCCTTTGGGGGTGAGGATAAATCATCTTCCTCTTCTTCACACTCTACACAAAATTAAAAGCCCTGGTGCTATGTGTGCAGAGGTAAAGACCATAGGGCAGGGGATAAGTCCCGCCCGTAGCAGTAGTAGTAATAGTGGTGGGGCTACTGGCAATAGTCAAACAAAAGGTGTAGTTGGGTTTACTTTTGGGCCCATTATAGAAACTGGGGTAGATATAGAAACTCCCAAGACAGTTTCTGTCACACCTGGTGGCATTGGCCTTGCCACCTTGGCTGCTTGTTCCCTTAACATGGACAAGTACAAGCAGTAAATTCTAATAAATAGTGTTGAGGCCCAGGCCTACAGGGACACAGGTGCCAGTGTCACTTTGGTGACTAAAAACCTGGTGTCACCTGCACAACACCTCCTTGGACAGAAGTGCCAAGTTACTGATGTCAATAACTCCACTCAGTCTTTCATCTTAGCTGCAGTACAACTTAGTTGGGGTGGAGTTAGTGGCCCAAAGCAGGTGGTGGTATAACCTAGCTTACCTGTAGACTGTCTCTTAGGTAATGACCTAGAGGCTTCAGGTTGGGCTGAGGTAGAGTTTAGGACCCATGGATCCATGCTGGATATCCCTGAGGAATTGCTTCTTCTCATTTCTGGTGAAATGAAAAAGCAAAGAAGATAAGGAGCCCTGAAGCCTCAGGATCCTCCTCATCCAACAGGTACAGAGGGTATCAAAGTATCCCTTCCCTACCCTGCCACTAAGAATATCATTCCTGTGGTAGGAGACACTTCTCCTGGGGTGTAACCTATACCAAGGGAGCCCACAGCTGCCACAGTTGAACTCCCAGAAGTAAAAGTCCCTCTCTGTGGAACCACTAATCCAGATAGGCAAAAATGTACTGTTTTAGTAAATTTGGAGCAACGCTCCAGCCCTCCCAGAGAAACTTTAGTGCAGCAGCCCAGCACTACCTCTAAAAACATAGGACAGCAGCCTTGTCCTTGTGTGGAGCATATAGAACAGCAGCCCTGTCCTGCTCCAACACAAGAGAAACAGCAACCCTGTTCTCTCTTTCGGCCCTCTGGACAAACTTTTTGCCCAGCTATGGCCTTGCTGAGACAGCATCCCTGTCTAGCATTCTCATCCTTAGGACAGCAGCCCTGTCTGGACATAGGATCAGTGGAACAGTCCCACTACCCCACTTTGAACCTTACAAATAGAGAATCTGAGAATATGCACTTGCACTGTTTTCTAGGTAAAACATTTCACAAGGAAGTAACCATACAACCATACAGTGGATGATAAAGGGAGTAACCGCTCTATTGCAGATCTACTCTCCACCTATCACCACTTAGACAATAAAGTCTTAACTGCCCAAGGTTAGCCTTATTGTCCTTCTTTTGGGGGGGGGGGGGTTATGTGAGAAAGTAGCTTCTTTCTAGCATGGTTACCCCCATTTTTGGCCTGTTTGTCAGTGTTTGTCAGTGTGTTTTTACTGTCTCACTGGGATCCTGCTAGCCAGGACCCCAGTGTTCATAGGTTGTGGCATATATGTCAGTATGTTTTACTGTTTTGTCAGTATTCTTGACTGTGTCAGTGGAGTCCTGCTCACCAGAACTCCTGTGCTTCTGTTCTCTCTGATTCCAAATTTGTACTTACATACTGGGAACCCAGTATTCCACTCCAAATTGGTATACTGGACCCCCATTATAAGCCCGTAGTATATGGTACCTAGGTACCCAGGGCACTGGGGTTCCAGGAGATCCTCATGGGCTGTAGTATTTCTTTTGCCACCCATAAGGAGCTCAGACAAACACTTCTGCAGGACAGCTATTGCAGCCTGAGTGAAATAGTGTAAGCACTATTTCACAGCCATTTTCACTGCACCAGGTAACTTATAAGTCACCTGTATGTCTAACCTTCAGACCCTGAGGGCTAGGTGCAAAGTTACTGTGTGTGAGGGCAACCTTGCACTAGCAAAGGTGACCCCATGTTGTCCAAGACCAATTTCTCAGACTTCATAAGTGTGGGGCCACCATTATAAGCGTGCACCACTTAAATGTCAATCCATGTATGTAGCTTCACAATGGTAACCCCGAATATGGCCATGTGATGTGTCTAAGATTGAGAAATGGTACCCCGAAGCTGATTCTGGTATTGGGGGGCCAATTCCATGCACCCTTGGGGGCCTCAATTAGGCCCCAGTACTGCCAAACCAGCACTCTGAGGTTTCCACTGCATCCCCAGCTGCTGCCACCACACAGACAGGTTTCTGCCCTCCTGGGGACTGAGCAGTTACACCCTCTCCCATTTGGAAATATGTGTTACAAGCATGAGAGGGGAATCCTAACAGAGCCTCTGGAAATGCTTTGGAGGGCACAAATGGTGCCTTCCTTGCTTAATCCAGACTACACCGGTTCAGGGACCCCCCAGTCCCTGCTTTGGCGCGAAACTGGACAAAGGAAAGGGGAGTGACCACTCCCCTGTCAATCACCACCCCAGGGTGGTGACCAGAGCTCCTCCAGAGTGTCCCTGGTGTTACCCATCTTGGATTCCAAGGTGTGGGGATGCTCTGGGAGCATCTGAGTGGCCAGTGCCAGCAGGTGACATCATGAAAGACCCCTCCTGATAGGTCCATACCTGGTTAGGTGACCAATCCCCCTCTGAGAGCTAATTAGAGTCTCTCTTGTGGATGTTTCCTCAGATTCGGTTTGCAAGACTCCACCAGGACTCCTCTGCATCCTCTGCTTCAACCTGTGACCGTTGGATCAACCACTGATTGCTCCAGGAACACTGTAACTGAAACAAAGTATGCAGGAAGGCTACTGCAACTCTGTAACTTCAGCTCCTGCCAGCAACTGCAACAGCTTCCAGGTTGTGCACGCTCTGAGGACTGCCTGTCTTCATTCTGCACCAGAAGGACCGAAGGAATCTCCCATGGAGTGACGGAGTCACTTTCCTTCTTCAGCAGGCACCTCTCTGCAACGATAACTGGTGCCTGGAACTCCTCTCCTGTCGACGAGGGTGATCCCTGGAACACAGGTCATGGACTGAAGTGATCATGACTATCCAAAGGTCCAGCTGTCCAAATTTGGTGGGGGTAAGGGGTTGCCTCCGAGAGCCAGACAGTGCCTCTGTGCACTGTGTGTTCCGCAGCTCCTTTGGCTTCTGTTCATTTCATCCAGAAATCCTTTGTGCACAGCGTAGCCCACATCCCCAGCACTCTATCCTGCGACACTCAACTCCCTGAGTTGTTCTCCGGCGGCGTGGGATCCCTTTGTGTAGTGCTGCAACAACCGCATTTTGCAACTCCTTTGTCCTGCTGTTCTGGGACTCCTGTGGGTGTTGACTGGTCTTCTGAGGGCTCTCTAAAGTGCTAAGAGCCACCTCTGTCTCCCCAGTCCGAGTTGAGACACGTAGGTCCCTTCTGGTCCCGGATTGCGCCTCTTCTTGCCAACTGCGACATTTGCGTGAGCCAAAGCATGTTGGCGTAATCAAACACTAAAAACCAGCCTGCAACCATTGAATCGATGTGGGGCATGTCTTGCACCTAGCAGGAACCCGCAGCTAACTTCTTTGGTGCATTTCTGCCTTTTTCTTCTAACCGGAGAATCCACTATTGTACCTTCATCCGGGTTAGCGGGGGCTCCCGATCTTCCTGGACTTTTCATTGACTTCTGGACTTGGTCTCTTCTCTCCACAGGTCTCCATGTCCAGGAATCCATTGTTGGTTGTTGTCTTGCAGTCTTGCTTGGTTTCTACATAATCCTTTACCACGACTTCTAGTATGTTCAGAGGAAACTTGTTGTACTTTACTCCTGTTTTCCTGGTCCCCGGGGCGGGGGGGTTATTTTACTTACCTTAGGTGTTTTCTTACATTGCCAGATCCCCTTTACACACTACACTTGCCTAGGGGGACACCGACATTCGCATTCCACTATTTTAGTATATGGTTTGTGTTGCCCCTAGGCCCATTGCAATCTATTGTGTTTTTCACTCTTTGCACTATTTTATGACTCTTTACTTACCTGATTTTGGTTACTAGTGTATATATTGTGTATAATACTTACCTCCAAAGGGAGTATAACCTCTAAGATATTTTTGGCCTTGTGTCACTAAAAAAAAGTACTTTTTTTTTTGGTAACACTGAGTATTGTCTTTCTTGTGTATAAGTACAGTGTGACTACAGTGGTATTGCAAGAGCTTTGCATGTCTCCTAGTTCAGGCTTGGCTACTCTGCTACAGCTACCTCTAGACAGCCTAAGCTCCTAGATACTGCCTACATTTCACAAAGGTGGGTCACTGGACCTGGTATAAGATGAAAGTACCTTTGGTACCCACTACAAACCAGGCCAGCTTCTCACAGGAGTACAAATATATATTTTGCTTAAATTTGAACATATTGTAGAGGTATAAAATTGAAAGGTTCACTGCTAGTTTTCTGTAGTTGAAAGACCTCTATGTGACATGACAACAGTTTCTTTTGTGTTTTGCCTATGCTGTCACCATTCACAATTCTCAATGATTAAGCTTGGATGCAACAATTATAAATATAGGTTACACAGTGTTCAAAGAAGGTATGTCTTATGTTGTTTTATTACAGGATAGGTAATTGTCAGGATTGTACCTTCTTCACTTTGATGAGAGCAAAGTGAATGCTGACTCATCATGTGTGATGGAATACAATCATTTGAGAAGGCTATGGTTTCCTCGTCTGAGCTTATATCCTATTGTTGAGAAACATTCAAGTTATAAAAAGCAAAAAACTGCTAGCATTACAGATTTTTCAAAAGTTTCAAAACTAATGGAAGTATCTTCAAAAACTTTGAAAAAGGTAAAAACGAATTAAGTAAACAATGTAATGGGTTTGCCATTTTGAAACACTTCAGGAGTTTTATGTTACTGAGTAGTCCTCCTACAACCAGTGCTTGAACACATTCTACAAAACAAAGACAACCCATTAAGTCAAACTTTCACAACTCTGTTCACTTTAGTACACACTGAAAACATGTGTGCTAGAACTGCATTTATAAGTGATATTATTGATCACTGGAATGGTGGTACACAGTTCACTCTGAATGTGCAACAGGATGCTTGGGAGTTTTTAGTGGTAGTGCTAAATGTGTTAGAAAATGAGGGAATTGCAGTTAATGAATTCTTTAAAGCTAACTAGTCATAGAACCATGAGTGTGTCAATTGTTCATATTCAGGTGGAACAGATGTTGATTCTCAGCGATTTGTGTACCTTACATTACCAGATGGCAAGTCAGCAGCTTTTGAAAAACCTTTTGTAGAAGCTGTGCAGGACATATGTTGTCTATACTGCACATCAGAACTACTGTCTGCAGTAGTTGTGAGACACAGTTCAAAATATCTTATTCTCATGCTAAAACAATGTTAAGCAGATGGCAGTAAAATGAGTACAGATATCACCAACTTTAAAGCTGGTCAGATGTCAATTTATAGGAAAACATACACTGCTGTTGCTATTATTTTCACCATGGAGAGTCAAGCAACTCTGGAAACTATACTCCCTACTCTAAAAATTCATGTAGCTAGACTGAATGCAATGTCACGTCTTAAAGTAAAGCAAAGGTCCAAACTCACATTTCATATATTTGGTACCAAAGTTCTAGAGGAAAAATAATGTTTGCAAACGTTTCAGTACATATATAGGGATAAAAAGCATAAAAGTCCATGTTTGTTGTTGTTATGTGGCCTACCAAGGATAACTACTACACATTGATTGAACTTTTTTAATGCTAGAAAAATGAGGTTTCATAAAATTAAATATTCGGTATCAATGAGTATATTGTTGTGAGGATATTTTAGCATTTTATTTAGGCACATTTTAGCTGGGGTCTGAGGCCTGTGACCTTTCACTTAGTTGTTTGCTACTTTATTCCTTTTTTTATTTTAGAAAGGCTTCTTTTTAGTGGCAATGTTTTATTATTTTATATCAGTTGGCCATCCACACAGAATTATTATTCATTTCTCTGCATGACATTTCACCCTGTGCTCACTCCAAAGCTATACACAATAGTTTCCCGGGTATTGCCAGTCCAGAGAGTACAATGTCTACCCTACATAGAATAAAATGTGTTGTCACATCAGGGCAGTTCTCAGAACAACAAGATGTTTTATTATAAAACAACTTGTTGCCCCTACCAACTTAAAGGGAACATTCTAGCCAGCTTGCCATCTCATGCTGCACGTTATTGTAGTTTCTGCTGAAACCTCATACTTCTTCTTTGTCTACTTTGGAAGACTGCCAGCAGGCTAACAGACCTCTTTGTTAACCTTTAACACAGGTATGGGGATTGGGCTTTCTTCCTGGGCTTAGAAGGGTGAACTAGGGCTATCACTGCTGTTGGACCTGGCCCTTTTGCAGGGTCATTCCCAATCTTTTTGCCTCCTTCCTCCTATCCTGACCTGTTTTTGTTGGTTTTAGGACTCTGGGCACTTTACTGCTGCTAAACAGTGCTAAAGTGCATATCATCTCTGTGTAAATGGTATTGTTGATTGGTTTATTCCTGATTGGCATATTTGATTTACTAGGAAGTCCATAATAAAGTTCACTAGAGGTACTGAGGGCCTGTAAATCAAATGCTACTAGTGGGCCTGCAGCACTGGTTGTGCCACCCACTTAAGTAGTCCTGTAAACATGTCTCAGACCTGCCACTGCAATGTCTGTGTGTGCAGTTTTGCACTGCCAATTCAACTTGGCAAGTGTAACCACTTGCCATGCCTAAACCTTACCTTCTGATACTTGTGAGGCACCCCTAAGGTAGGCCCTAGGTAGCCCCATGGGCAGGATGCAGTGTATGTTAAAGGTGGGACATGTAGTTATGTGTTTTACATGTCCTGTCAGTGAAATACTGCCAAATTCCGTTTTCACCGTTGCAAGGCCTATCTCTCTCGTTGGTTAACATGGGGGCTGCCTTTAAATGTGATTAAATCACAGATTCCCTTTGGGAGCAGATAGAAATATGGAATTTAGGGTCTCTGAACTCACAATGTAAAAATACATCTTTTAGTTAGGTTGGTTTTTAGATTGTGTGTTTGACAATGCCACTTTTAGAAAGTAGGCATTTTCTTGCTTAAACCATTCTGTGACTCTGCCTGTTTGTGGATTCCCTGTCTGTGTCAGTTTGACAGTTGGGTTGTTTGCACCTCTCCTCTAGACAGTGACACAAAGGGAGCTGGGGTGTAGCCTGCATATCCTGATGGGGCTTAGGTGGAGAGAATAGGATATTAAAATTGGTTCACCATCAGCAAATATCAATCATAATTTAATCAGTCTTTGTGTGATGGGGACCAAGGTTAAAAACAGACAAGAGAGTAACGGGTGATAAATAATGATCACCTACTCTCACTAAAAAGGGGAGGATAGAACAAAATATGGTACCTCTCTGTAACTGGATAGAGCCCAAAAAGGATCACATGTATCCCAGAGGAACATGTCGGAAGGGTAGGTGAAATTGCCTACGGAAAGGAATCTGAAAATATTAGTTCCTTATCCTGACATGTGATCCTTTATGAGCTCTATCCTGATACTGGGGATGGTCGACTTTATTTAACGAGTAGAACTAAGTAAGTGACTTTCTACCTTTTTCACACATTGATGATTATTTGAGTTGAGATTTTGGAGTAGATTTTTCTTTGGTCTTGAAGAAGCGTCATTGGATCCGGCTGGACCACTTAGACGCGAAACATGTAGACCAATTACAGAGAGGTACCATATTTTGTTCTATCCTCCCCTTTTTAGTGAGAGTAGGTGATCATTATTTATCACCCGTTACTCTCTTGTCTGTTTTAACCTTGGTCCCCATCACACAAAGACCGATTAAATTATGATTGATATTTGCTGATGGTGAACCAATTTTAATATCCTATTCTCTCCACCTGTACTTGGGTACTTACAATTGGGCACCCGATCGAAACAAATTGTTTTGTTTGTGCTACCGTCTGAGCACCTCGGCTAAGAGCACCCCCCTTTGGGGGAGCCCGTTAGTCATTGCAGCACCGGGCTAACGAGGAGCTTTCCCAATGATGAAGCTAGTCATTCAATGTGATGCATGAGGGTTCCTGCTCCTGCAGAATTCGGTTCGCTCTAAATGATAATTCTTGTTTGAAACAGTGTACTATTTTGATTTATTATGATTATATTGGGAGGCCGTACACTGGACCTTTAATCTCCCAGTCCCTCTTCTATTTTTCCGTATCCTGATGGGCCATCTGGGCTGAGGAGAGGGGAGGAGTGTTCATATACACCTGAAAGGGCTGTGCCTGCCCTCACACAATGCAGCCCCCAACCCCCTGGTGTGTGTTTGGCCTGGGCAAGGCAGGATCTTGAAAACAACAGAGACTTCTGTATGAAGAAGGCCTACTTCAAAGGCAGAAAGCGGTGTAAGAAGAGCACCCAAAAAGCCCTGAAAAGCAGATTACTTCTGGAACCGGGAGAAGAGCTGGAGAAGCTGGAGGAGGAGCATTGCCCTTTTGACTGTAACTCTGCTTTGCTGGGTTGGCCTGCAGTAGCTGCTTCTGCCTGAGAGAAGACATATACTGACTTTTGTGTGACTTCTCACTGGTGAAGAATCTCCAAGGGCTTGAACTGAGCTTGCCTCCTATTGTTGACTTATCAGGGAAAACAAAGACTTTTCTCTGCCAGCAATTGAGCTTTCTGCTGAGAGTCTTACCTGTCAAATGGTGCCCTAAATTATCTGTGGGCCCTTGAAAGGTGCAGCTGGCAGAAAAGGACAGAAATCCACGCAAAGACCACCGTGTGGGGAAACTTTCGATGCACCACTCAGGTCCCGGCTGCTAAATGACCTGCTTCCGGCCTCGCTGCTAAAATCAACGCTCTGCCTACATCGCGGCTGGGAGATCGACACAACACAGCTGGAGAAATTACACACAACACCCGCAGCGGCTGCTGTTAATTACGCAATCCCCCACGCAGCGGGGTTTCTTGACACCGTGTGACCAGATTACAACGCAATATCACTGGGCATTGCACTCCTGCGGGAGAGAGGAAACGACGCACGCCGAACAGACCAGAGGAGGAACACCGCACGCTCTTGCTTGCTTGTGAGAATTCGACGCATCACTCGCCTTTTTCGATGCACGCTCACCCATGCGGCTTTATTCTGATGCTACCCATGTACTTTTGTGCAATAACAGCGTTCTCACTGTTTTCTAAGGATTTAAGACTCTTTTTCTTTTTAAAAGTCATAAATTGACTTGTGTATGTCAGATGTTTATAGTTTTGGTCTTGGGTTGTTTAGATAAATATTGCCTATTTTTCTAAACCTGTGTTGTATCATTTTGTAGTGGGTTCACTGGGTTACTGTGTGTGTTGGTACAAATATGTGACACATTGCTTCTGAAGTTAAGCCTGCCTGCTCATGCCATGCTACCAAGGGGGTGGGCAGGGCTTAACTGAGGGCGTTGTTCTCCTTTACTCTGACTAGAGTGAGGGTCTTTGCTTGGACAGGGGGTAACCTGACTGCCAACCAAAGAGCTCATTTCTAACAACTGCCATTTGCATCAGCAGGAGGGATTGGACTTGTATGTGTACTTGACATACAGTGATTAAGTGTACACTACTATTTTAAGTGCAAACCATTACATGACCACATACTATTTGTCTGTGTCATTTTGCTTTTGCTCCTTTTGGACGTTTTTTCTGCTTCCATATTTTTGGTGATCTTTCTATTGACTCTTGAACTTCTCTTCGGGTGCTCTTTTTCTGCCTTGGAACTTTTCACTTGTTTGCCATCATGTCCCAATCTGGAGATGCACCAGCAGGAGTAGTTTTTGAATTAGGGTAATTGGAAAGTTACTCAGTTGCTCAATTGAAACATTTCTGTAAGGATCTTGTCTATCTCGTTAAGAGCTCCACCAGGAAGGGGGAGCTGCAAAAGGCACTGAGGGCCTGGGTGACAGTCAAGGAGGCTGGGGGGAACACAGAGGAGGAGGATGGGGAAGTGCAGAGTATTCACAATGATGTAGTAGATATACCTGTTATGCCCGCGGGGAGGGTCTCCAGGACAGGTAGCAGTGTGTCATCCAGAGGTTTGTCTCCTGAGGAGTTGCAGGACAGACAGGTAGAAAGGGCTCACCAGTTGGAGTTAGAGAAGTTTAGGATGGAGATGGAGATGGAACAGAGAAAACTGGACTTAGAGGAGAAAAGGATAATCTTGGCCTATGAGCTAAGGTTGAGGAAGCTGGAAGCCATGAGGGCTGAGTCCAGCTTAAATGGTGGCAGCAACAATTCTATATTCAGTACTGAAGAAGTACACATACCCAGAGATTTGGAGCCCAACTTGAAGAAGGGTATTTAAACACATCAGGAGGTGCAGGGGTATGAGGTAGCTCCAGTGGTGTGCAGGGTCCCTGAGGTGGATTGGTGAATTGACATGGGGAGTCATATTCCTTGTAGTGGGAGGGACACTTTACTGGCTGTAGGTGAGAGTGACAGGGAGAGGGGTTCCCCCCAGGTAGAAGTCCTGGTTAAGGAGCATGGACACATCCAGAAGAGTGTGAGTAGAGTGTTAGGGACAGTCAGATAATGTTTCACCAGTCTCAGGAGGGTGATGTGGGGTACTTTTTTCCAGGCTGAGTCACTGGATGGTTGGGTGAAGGGGGGTTTGGTTAACACATGTGAGGGGCTGTGTGATGTGATTGCTGAAGAGCATACGTCCAGTCCTTCTTTTCCAGAGCTATGCCAACACCAGGTGGAGTGTGAGTTCTCTGACCCCAGGGAACTTGCACTGGAGGCAGACCTCTGGGTAAGTACCAGAAAATCTGAAGAGGCATTTGGGGGTGCTCCTGAAGGGAACGGCTTAGGTATTTCCCAACCAGGTGAAGTGGAAAAGGCTTGCGGTGTCCCAGTTAGGTCCTAGTGTAGTGGGATGGGTGAGGGATCCCATGTCCTGTCTCAGAGGAGAGGGAATGGTGGTGGGCTGAGTCCCAGGGTGCCCGAGATACAGTCCCAGGTCCTGGAGGATTCTATGAGTGAACACCAGGAGGGAGCCTAGCCTGTACCGTAGGGCCATCGGCTGAGGGAGATCCAATAGTGTCAGGAGGACTTGGGGGGCAGCTGTAGCCAGCGTTCCACCACTTCTGGTGTCTGGCAGTACCACTCCTAGTGAGGGGGTGCAGAATTCCAGACAGAGGGTTGAGAAGGGGTTGCGGGCTCCAGTGGAGAGCCTGGAGTGTCAGAGGCTAGCTCTGAGGCCAGAGCCCCTCAGGAATGACCTTGGTGATACCATTTCTGTGCTGGGGGTAACCAGGCTCTGCCAGGTGGGGAGAGTTCAGGGGAACAGCACCAACTAGACTCTCATGTGGCCCTTAGGGAAGGTGTTTCCCTTGTGGGGTGTAGGTGTGCTCCTCCGGAAGTCCTGGCTTGCCAGGCAGAGGTCTAGCCTGAGGGTGGTGACTCGAGGTTGGATGGTCAGGTTCAGGGAGTAAGCTCTGACCTGATAGGGGGTAGGTGTTCTCCCCAGGAAGTCCTGGGTTGCCAGGCAACGGTCCTGTCTGTGGGTACAGACCCTAGACTGGAGGGTCAGGTGCAGAGGGTAAACTCTCACCTCATTGAGGGCGGTTGGCCCAATCACCCCCCCTGGTGTGACTTCTAGGGGTATTCTTCATGGGGGGAGGTGCAGAACACTGGGAGTAGGGGCAGGGAAGGGAGAGACTCAACCCTGTCCCCAGTTCAATCCCAGGGTACAGACTCTGGGTAGAAGGGCCAGGTTCAGGGTGTCCCCCTGACCTGGAGGGAGGGGCTACAGCTAACAGTGCCCCTACCATGTTGGATTCTGGGGGGTCACTCCTAGTGGAGGGGTGCAGGATCCCAGAAGAAAGGGCAGAAGGAGAGAAGCCTCGCCCCTGGCTCTGGTCCAACCTGAAGGTACAGACCCCAGGTTGGAAACCCAGTTGCAAGTTAACATCGCTGCACTGGTGAGAGAATTGTGCAGGACTGCTACACGATGTGCCAACGGCCTTGCGGCTAAAATCAACACTCCACCTGCATCATGGCTGGGAGATAGACGCAACGCGGCTGGAGAAAAAGTGCGCAACACCTGCAGTGGCAGCTGTTAATGACGCAAACCCCCACGCAGGGAGGTTTCTTGACTCCCTGTGACCGGATTTCAATGCAACATCGCTGGACACAGATAATCAACGCAAAGCCAGCCCAGACCTGAGTTGCCCGTCTTGAATCGATGCATTGCTCTCCTGCTGGAAAGAAGAAATGATGCATGCTGACCCGACCGGAGGAGGAACGACACGCGGTCTCGCTCGCGAGTGAGAAATCGATGCATTACTGCCCTTTTTTGACGCACGCTCACCCGTGCGGCTTTATTTTGACACTACCCAGGTACTTTTGTGCAATAACAGCCTTCTCACTGTTGTCATAGGATTTAAGACTCTTTTTCTTTTTAAAATTCATACCTTAACTTGTGTATGTCAGATTTTTATCGTTTGGGTCTTGTTTTGTTTAGATAAATATTACCTATTTTTCTAAACCTATGTTATGTCATTTTGTAGTGGGTTTACTGGGTTACTGTGTACGTTGGTACAAATACTTGACACATTGCTTCTGAAGTTAAGCCTGCCTGCTCGTGCCAAGCTTCTAAGGGGGTGATCGGGGTTAACTGAGGGTGATTCTTCTTTACCCTGACTGAAGTGAGGGTCTTTGCTTCAACAGGCGGTAACCTGACTGCCACCCAAAGACCCCATTTCTAATAACTGCCATTTGCTCTCATGTAGAAACATAGCAGTGTAGGTAGGGATATTAGGGACGCTATTGTGACAATATGGTGGGACTCTTCCTATGTTTCACTTTCATGGTCACTGCTGTAATAGTGTTGTGTTTCATTATCATCATAATTGTAATTCATGCATTTTTACACAGAAAGCATATGCTTTAATAATCACTCTCTTCTACATGCACTATTCATTCAAATACCTCTTATTCAGACAACATTATTAAATCAAATTTTACTGTTACTCTTCATACGATTATATAATACAAATACTTGAGCCCAAGGAGACATTATTCCATCTACACTGATTAGTATGGACAACCATCAGCTTGAGAGGTGGTGCAATTGACAACACAATGTCTTTGTACATCCTTCCTCAAATGTCCAGTATAGTGGGGAGGGTTCTTATCAGACTGAGCACTGTCCATCTTCATTCTTCTATGTACATCCATGATTGAACAGACAATTTTCAACAGAGATAGAAATTACTAACTAAACTGTAGTACATACAATCATTACACCATGGAGAAGTTTTACAGTAGGTATCAGTATCTCTACATACTCTACTACACACATTCATCATTGTACTGGAGAACAGCACTCTTTCACAGCTCATATTGTGAATGATCAGCAGATAACAAATGTGGCCCTGAAGATGTTCTGTCTTGAGGTATACTAGTTATTAAAGAACCTTTCCTTTATAATAGGCCTTTATGTGTGGCTCAGCACTATGACATCAGATGAGGGCCTACAATAACTGATATTGGCCCTTATTGCAACATCGGCAGTAAATCCTGCTTACTGCCGTGCAGAAGTCTGCCAACACACTGCCGCAGTCGCAGAATTCCGCTACAGCTATTACGACACACTGCTCAGAAATCTCCAAAATCTATACACCCACACAAGTCCGCCACATCAAAGGTCAGTGATAAACTGGCGATAACAAAACAGACACCATCACGCCAACAGGAATACGCCCACACTATCACGACCCACGAATCCACGTGGCGGTCTTTCAACCGCGGTATTCCATTGGTGGTACACACCCCTGCGCTCAAAATACATACACATATACAAAACACTACCACACTGGACAATTCGAAATACACACACCTGATACACATGCACACACCGCTCCCACACACCCAATACAATATAAAACACACACCCACATTAGCCACAAACCCTACTACCCAAAAATCTGAAGAAGGCCAGGGAGACAGCAAAGCAAAGACAACACCAGCATGCAGAGGCACACAACACCATCACACACACATCCACGCACAAAACACTACACACCCCTAAACATCACCCCACACATCACAAAACACACCACCTCACACATCACCCACACCACCCCATGGCACTGCAAAGACACCCCAGGTTTTCTGAGGAGGAGCTCAGGGTCATGGTGGAGGAAATCATCCAGGTAGAGCCACAGCTATTCGGATCACAGGTGCAGCACACCACCATAGCTAGGAAGATGGAGCCATGGCACAGAATCATGGACAGGGTCAACGCAGTGGGACAGCACCCAAGAACACGGGATGACATCAGGAAGAGGTGGAACGACCTACGGGGGAAGGTGTGTTCCGTGGTCTCCAGACACCACATTGGTGTTCAGAGGACTGGCGGCGGACCCCCACCTCCTCCCCCACAACTAACAACATGGGAGGAGCAGGTCTTGGCTATACTGCATCCTGAGGGCCTCACAGGAGTAGCTGTAGGAATGGACTCTGGTAAATCAAAGCTTTAACTACTTCATCCCCCACTCTGCCTGCATGCTATCACATACTCCCACCCTCGCCCTCACCCCCATCACTCCACCACCTCACATATGTTCCACTAGCACAAACCACACATCCCAACACCAAGCCCTGCATGCAACAACAAAGCATGGCACCCATCACCAATGCATGTCCACTACACATACCCACACAGACCCCTACACAACTATCACACAAGGTCCTAAATAGTAATGGAAGCACTGGGGTACAGGGTCACCCACCCATTGCACACCATGGCACACACAGAAACTAAAACTATTCATTTACATCCCTGCAGGACCCCTACCCAACGTCACCGGACAGGAGGTTCCAGACATGTCCACTATCCCCACAGAAGAGGCCCACAGTGATAACAGCAGCTCTGTCCAACTGGATCTAGATGACCAGCCTGGCCCATCTGGGACCTCGGGACAGTCGGTTCCCCTCACACTGGCACAGGCCACCACAGAGCCTACCCCCTCAGGAAACACAAGCACAGCACCCACCCAGCGGGCCCGTACCTCTGTCCCCAGGACACGTCAAGCAGCAGTGTGTCCACCACTACTAGGAACCCAGGCTAACTCACCACCCCAAGAACATCAGGGACCTGGGGGCAGTGGTAGTGGGCACACGGTTCAGGGCACAGAGGCACAGGAACACAGGGGAACTAGGAGGGATGCTGTGCGACAGGGGGAGGACAGGCCCAGGGAATCCGCTCTCCACGAGGCCCTCTCCAACATCATGGAGTCTACCATCATTCCCAGGAGACAATGGCAACGGTACTGGCCAAGTTTCAGGAGACCCAGCGGCTGCAGGATGATCAGTATTTGGGGTTCAGGGAGGAACTAAAATCCATCAATACCACCCTGGGCACCATTGTAGGGGTGCTGAAGGACCGCGTCAACACCAGGAGGGACACTGTGGCACAACAAGGGGCCCCTGAAAATAGCCTGGACAATGAACTGCCCTCCACCTCCGCTGTTGCTAGTGGACAGAAGGCCCCGCCACAGGACCACAACACCAGCACCCCACCCCCTGCAGATGGAGAACCACCCCGCAAACGGTCCCTGAGATCCAGGATAAAGACAGAGAACAATGCCAAGACCCCCGCCAAGAAATTAGACCACCCTGATTGTCATCCTTCTGTCCCACTTTGTCACCCTGTCCATCCTTAAACTGCCCTAGCTCCACTTCCTATGCCCCTTTGGACAATGCACCTGTGAGGCAAATAGACTGGATTCTGCCATGGACATTCCCACACCATCACCCCTGACCATTTTACAACCCCCTCCACTTTTTTGCACTGAAATAAACACCCTTGAATCCCAAAACAAGCTGGAGTCAGTCTGTGCTTTCACAAATGTGTATTAGCAATACCTAAGGAAAATAGCAATGTCCATTCTATTGTCAACATACCTATGTGACACAGCTATAGTCCATGAGGTTACATAGCAGAGGTCACACAGTCGGACCCACATCTGTGAAATCGAAAGGGAAAGTGACAAATCAGGGTCCATACACTGGGTGAACGTGACAGACAGATGAGAGGTATAACAATTTTATCAAATGTAGGAGGCAGTGATTTATTCTTACCTGTGTCTCACTGGAAGTATTGATGGATCACGGTGTTTCTGTTGTCCATGTCCTCTTCTTCTGGCTCCTCTTCTTCACTGTCCACAGGCTCCACAGCTGGCACAAGATCTCCAAATGGATCATCCTCCTGCAGAAAAGGCACCTGTCGTCGCAAAGCCAAGTTGTGCAGCATACAGCAGGCCACGATGATCTGGCACACCTTCTTTGGTGAGTAGTAGAGGGAACCACCTGTCAAATGGAGGCACAGGAACCTGGCCTTCAGGAGGCCGAAGGTCCTCTCTATAACCCTCCTAGTTCGCCCATGTGCCTCATTGTAGCATTCCTCTGCCCTTGTCCTGGGATTCCTGGGGTCAGTAGCCATGACAGGTTGGGGTACCCAGAGTCACCTGCAAATGTTGAGGGGCAACTTTTAGACACACACTGACCTTTAGGGACAACCCCAGACAACTATTCACACTGTATAGGGTGCATGTCCTCACCTAATAGCCACACATGGTGCCTCTGGAGTTGCCCCATCACATAAGGGATGTTGCAATTCCTTAGAATGTAAGCGTCATGCACTGATCCAGGAAACTTGGCGTTCACATGGGAGATGTACTGGTCGGCCAAACACACCATCTGCACATTCATTGAATGGTAACTCTTCCGGTTTCTGTACACCTGCTCACTCCTGCAGGGGAGGGGACCAAGGCCACATGTGTCCCATCAATGGCACCTATGATGTTGGGGATATGTCCCAGGGCATAGAAGTCACCTTTCACTGTAAGCAAATCCTCCACCTGAGGGGACACAATGTAGCTGCACATGTGTTTCAGCAGGGCAGACAACACTCTGGACAACATGTTAGAGAACATTGGGCACTTGCCAGGAAATGGAGTACTGGCAGGACCTGCACTAGAGAGGGGATACCTGTGGGATGGCGGATAGCTGACATCAGGTCTGGCTCCAACTGGGCACACAGTTCATGGATTGTGGCACGATCAAGTCGGTAGGTCACTATAACATGTCGCTCTTCCATTGTCGACAGGTCCACCAGCGGTCTGTACACTGGAGGATGCCGCCATCTCCTCACCTGCCCCAGCGGACGTGCTCTATGGATGAGAACAGCGATCCGAGGGTTAGCTAACATTGAGGTACGAAATAAACAACTTTTTTGCACACATTTGTCAATCCGCTATGTGCCTGTCTTAGTGTGTATGCAAGGCCTAGATATGTGTGACGCATTTAAAAATAATGCCATGTGGCCCCCTGAAATGGTGGTTTCCTGATCTGTAAGGTGGGACAATGGGATATAAGGTAACTGCGAAGACCGTGGTGCAATCCTTCATTGGTTAACATTCGACCCTATGGATCCCAGGAGCCAATGATGATGTACGCCGGCAGTGATGGTACGCACCGCCGCAGACGTGACCACCATTTTCTGTCTGTTCACTCACTTGATACCTGATCTTCGACAGGAGAGGACCTACACTGCAAGTGCTGCTGTGACCTCAGTCTGGAAGCGACAATGGCTCAAGTGTCTGAGGAAAGGGCCCCTGCCTTCACATCGGAGGAGTTAGAGAAACTTGTGGATGGGGTCCTCCCACAGTACACGCTACTCTACTGTCCTCCAGACAAACAGGTGAGTACGCTGTGAGCATGCTGTATGGGCAATGCCTGTTTGGAGTAGTGTGAATGGGAGATGGGGGGATGAGGTGTGCATGAAATGACGATGAGTGCATCTGCTTCAAGGCAAGGGTGGGAACGTGGGCCAATGACTGTGATGGTCTGGACGGTTATACTTTCTCCTTTTCCCCTGTACTATTCCTGTAGGTCAGCGCCCATCAGAAGGATATTTGGCGTGCCATCGCCTAGGAAGTCCGGACCCTGGGTGTCCACCACAGACGGAGCACCCACTGCCATAAAAGATGGGAGGACATTCGCCGATGGAGCAAGAAGACGGCGGAGGCCCAGCTGGGGATGGCCTCCCAACGTTGGAGGGGCACCCGTCGCACCATGACCCCCCTGATGTTCTGGATCCTGGTGGTGGCATATCCGGAGTTGGATGGGCGCTTGAGGGTATCACAGCATCCACAAGGAAGTGAGTACAGTCACATTCATTGTGCATGGGCAGTGTCTGGGTGGGGGAGGTGGGCAATGGGTTCCCCTAGGCCAGGGCGAGTTTCGCAGGCAAGGTCCCTTCGTGTGGCACGCTATGTGGCACCCCACCTCACCAGTGTTAAGAGCCATCTACCCCTAGTCAGGCTCCTGTGACTTCCATGTGTGCAGCAATCGGGCATAGGCCTTGTACCCCATGGCCCTGTGATTAATTTGGAAACTCTAAGTGCATGGCATAGTGCAGAGGGCTGCTGTGTCTGTAGTGTCCGCCAACTGTAGCAGTATTGCATGCACTGAACATGTCTTTCTATTTCTTTCCCCCCCTTTTTGTGGTCTCCCTGTTCTTATGTGCATTAGCATCATCACGTGGAGGAGCAGCGCCACCGGAGCAGGAGGGAGCTGCATCCCACATGGCCCTGGAGGGCGAGACTACGGACTCCAAATTCACCAGTGGGACGGAGGGCGAGGGGAGCTCCACGGCGGAAACAGGAGCTGAGACCACCAACACGACTCCTCCTCTGATGGGAGCTCCCTTGCGGTGGCGGGCCCATCTGTGCCCACCACATCTCCAGGTACATCCACCACCCCCCCTACCAGCACCGCCATCCCAGCAGCCCCTCAGCCTTTGCCCTGTGGCCACTCACCCAGGAGGGTGGGTATCTCCTTCGCCCCAGGCACCTCAGCCCCTGCCCCTTTCAGCCCTGCTGCCCTCAGAGAGGAGGCCATTGACCTCATGAGATCCCTCACTGTTGGGCAGTCTACCATTCTGAATGCCATCCAGGGTGTAGAGAGGCAGCTGCAACAGATCAATGCACACCTGGAGGGCATTCATTCTGCTCAGGCAGCCCGACAGCGAGCTTTTCAGACTCTGGCCTCAGCACTGATGGCAGCCATTATTCCTGTGTCCAGCCTCCCCCCCTTCAACTTCCTCCACCCAGATCCAATCCCCTGTACCTCAGCCTACCCCAAGCACACCATCAGACCAGCATGCACACACCTCAACACAAAAGGGTAGCTGTGGCAAACATAAGCACCACACAACCCACAGGCAGTCACACAAGCATCATACCCATGCAGACACACCAACAGCCACTGCCTCCACTGTGTCCCCCTCCTCCACGTCTCCCTCCCTGTCACGTCCCCACTCACACCTGCATGCACTACATCCTCAGCCACTACCTCCATCACCAGCATGCCCATCACCACACACCGCTCACGTGCACTCATCACCCCCACTACCATTCACACATCCCATGTGTCCTCTACCAGTGTGTCTGTGAGCCCACCTCCCAAACAACAAAAATGCAGTCACACACCCACCCAACAGCCATCCACCTCACGACAGCCTCCAGCCCATGCAGCTTCACCCAAAGTCAGCAAACGTACACCTCCTACAACCACTACCTCTTCCTCCACTCCCAAACCCCCTCCATCTACCCATCCCAGTGTGTCTAAAAAAGTTTCCCTGGCAAACCTTGACCTCTTCCTTACACCCCCCCACCCCTTCCGTTTCCTAGAGCCCACCTTTCCAGGTCCCAACCCACCACCTCAGTCACCACCTCACCGGGAACAGTGGTGCCAGCAGTCACCGGCTTCTGGAGTGCGCCAAGCAGCAGGGCAGCCAATGTGCCAAGGAGCCAGGCCAAGGACAGTCCCCCACCTCAGAAACAAAAGAAGTTGGCCACAGCCCGGAGGGAGAAGGGCAAGACACCTGCCACCAGGGGCTCTCCCAGGACTACAGTTGGGAGTGGCAAGACAGCTGTGCCACCATCCAAGGTGGGGAAGGGCCAGAGACAGAAAGGGAAGTCGCCGCCAACCTGCATGGCGGACAAGACCGCCACTGCCACATGTACTGCCGCCACAGGCACCGCCGCTCATGACCCCGCCGCCAGTAGCACGCTCACTGGGGCACCCACCAGCACCGCTGCCCAGGACACTGCCGCCAGCAGCACGCTCACTGAGCCACCCACCAGCACCGCTGCCCAATGAGCGCCGCAAGCACCGCCGCTAATGAGGCCGCCACCAGCACCGTCAGCGGCGACGCCACATCCTGTGCCAGTGGCACCATCGCAGACATGGCTGCCATCCCCAGTGGTCAGTCATACGAGGCTGGTGGTCAGTCCCAGGGGCCTGGACAGCTTCCATGTTGGCCCACCGTCAGTGGGGTATCAGATCCACTATCCCAGTCCTTGGCAGGATGAAGCACTCTGGGCACAAAACCCCCTCCAGAACCAGTGGAGAAAGGCATCCACTACCCCAGTCCTTGGCAGGATGAAGCACTCTGGGCACAAAGCCCCCTCCAGAACCAGTGGAGAAAGGTATCCATTACCCCAGTCCTTGGCAGGATGAAGCACTCTGGGCACAAAGCCCCGTCCAGAACCAGTGGAGAAAGGCATCCACTACCCCAGTCCTTGGCAGGATGAAGCACTCTGGGCACAAAGCCCCCTCCAGAACCAGTGGAGACTGTTATCCACTTGAGAGACTGTGGCTTTGCACTCCCCAGGATAAAGCAGTGGGCAAACCATCCACTTGAGAGACTTGAGAGACTGTGGCTTTGCACTCCCCACAATAAAGCAGTGGGCAAACCACCCACTGGAGAGACTTGAGAGACTGTGGCTTTGCACTCCCCAGGATAAGGCAGTGGGCAAACCACCCACTTGAGAGACTTAAGAGACTGTGGCTTTGCACTCCCCAGGATAAAGCAGTGGGCAAACCACCCACTGGAGAGACTTGAGAGACTGTGGCTTTGCACTCCCCAGGATAAAACAGTGGGCAAACCAACCACTGGAGAGACATGAGAGACTGTGGCTTTGCACTCCCCAGGATAAAGCAGTGGGCAAACCAACCACTGTAGAGACTTGAGAGACTGTGGCTTTGCACTCCCCAGGATAAAGTATTGGGCAAACCACTCACTTGAGAGACTTGAGAGACTGTGGCTTTGCACTCCCCAGGATACAGCAGTGGGCAAACCACCCACTGGAGAGACTTGAGAGACTGTGGCTTTGCACTCCCCAGGATAAAGCAGTGGGCAAACCACCCACTTGAGAGACTTGAGAGACTGTGGCTTTGCACTCCCCAGGAAACATCAATGGGCATGGAGCCCCGTCGTGGTGCTGTCATCCGGCTGAGGTGCCCCCCCCTTCCCTTTCCCCTGGGGTGCCTGTTTTATTTCGATCTGATGCCCCTGCAGTGTTCTCTCCATTTGGATCGGTATTGAGTGTGGGCCTTGCCCATGCATTTTGGGCCCAGTGGTCCACGGACTATGTATGTGCAGTACATGGACTTGAAATCTTGGTGTACATATTTGTTAATAGTGTATATATATTTTTGAATAATGGATGTTTCCTGATTACAATCGTTCAAATCATTTCCTTTTGTCCTTGCGTTCTTCCAGGAGGGTTCGGGGGGTGTAACTGTAATGTTTCAACATGTATTGGTGTGTGTGTTGTTGTGTGTGAGGGTGGGGGTGGGGGTGTTGAGTGTTGCGTGCTGCGTGTTGCGTGTGTGTGTGTCACTCTCTTTTCCCTCCACCTCCCCTGTGTTGTAGGAGCTGTACTCACCGTGGTCGTCGCCGCCCTCGGTCGTGCTCCTGGTAGAGGAGCAGGAAGACAAGGGCAGGTAGAATTTGGAGTTCCGGCTCCATGGCGTCCTGGTTCCTTGTGGGGTGTGTAGAGGTGAGCTTTTTCCCTTCCAAGTCCAGTTTCCGCCGTGTTTTTGTTCGCGTTGAATCCGCCCCGGAAAAGATGGCGGATTGGCCTCTCATAATGGTGTGGGCGGTACATTGTCTTCTGCCTGTCTGTTGGCGGTGACCGCCATGCTGTTTGTTTGTACCGCCATGGCGGTCGGAGTGTGAAAGTGGCTGTCTATGTTGGCGGTTTCCGCCACGGTCGTGATTCCATTTTTTTTACCGCCGGCTTGTTGGCAGTCTTACTGCCGCTTTACCACCGACCGCCAGGGTTGTAATGTGGGCCATAGTCTTCAGAAGATGATTTTAAGCCAAACAGCACACAGTTAAGTCTCTTGCAATACCCTACCAGCCATAGTCATCATCCGACAAAAAGGTTTTATTGCAGATGGTGGTCCCTTTCAAAATTGAAGAGAATAAATGGCTCACAGTTCATATATTATCTTGGGGACATCTGTCAGCAGGGAGGCAAGTCTCACTTGATACCCTACTAACCATGGGTATTACCCTGGGTGCATGTGTCATTAAAAAAATGCTCTCTGTGTGCACACACTACTATGCAGTCATATCACTTTGAAGGACGTTTGAAGAGAAGATCGGTTTATGTACAGCCATAATATAAGGGTGAGGTCATAGCAGAGATCCCAGTCCCTAATTGCACCCTTTTTTGTAGTAGAGGTGAGCAGAACTCACAGAGTTTCACACACAGAAATCTGCAGAGTTACAAATAATGGTGCGAGATTCAGCGGAGTTCTGTAAAAGGGCCGAAATCGGCATGCTGAGCTGCATGCACTGACATTTGTTGGCAGAAGCTTGTTCCATGCTGCAAAATGAATCCAAACAGCATTACGTGTTGTGCACGAGGGTGCTGCTTATTTGCTGCTATTACAGTAGAATTTGTACTGTAGCAGCTTTCTCACTGCAAGTGGTCATGAGTGCCTGTGACCATCTGCGTTGACAAAATCTCACCTGGTGCCGTCCATGAGCCTGAAAATCATGCTAGGAGATGCCAAGTCTTGCTCGCCCTGTTGGTGAGCCACATGCAAGAAAAAACTCAGCAATGTAGCCGTTGGCAGAGTTTTGCTGGAACTCTGTTACAAGTGTAAGATGGAGTGGTCAAAACTCCATGAACTCCCCCAGCGCAGAGGAATTTACCACCCACCCCTGTTCTGTAACACTTGTGCCAGATGATTACTCAACACTTTTCTGCAACTCTGCTCTTGCCAATCTACTGGACGCCGTGTAAAGCATATGGTAAGACATCCCAGTGGTGCCAAAAAAAAAATGTTTGCATCCTACATGAGAAAATTCCTTGAGGCACAACTTACATGTCACAGTTCTTGATGACACTTTTAAGTTCATTTGGGCATTGTAAAAAAAATCCAATACCAAAGATTCCTTAATGGCCTTTGGAGGTTCAGATGTATTAAATGGCCTTGCCTTCTAATCTGTATTACTAAAAAAAGACATGATTTCGGATAGTTTTTCTCCAGAAAAAAATATATTCTCTAAACAATAAAATTAGATAATGAGACCAGCTGTAGATGTGAACACGCCTAAAATATTTTTCCAAATGAGGAAAGTAGAGTGGGTACTAATTAATATTAGACAAATAAGCGCCTTATATGGAAGTGTCTACTCTTGCCGTCTTTTTGCGAGATGCTCACAGGATCGTAAAAATCTAAAAAAGGAGATAATGGGTTTGTAATATTGTCAGGTATACTTCCGTTATGCATCTTTCATATAAACAGTAGGATGAAACTTCCTTCAGCATTTACATACTGTTATAAACTCCTTTTCCCAAGTATGGACTCATGAGCCGACCACAAGAGTAAAACAGAAAGTTCTGCCCCACTCGGACTGTACACTATAAAACGTAATAATGAATAAACAAACAATCTTGCGAGCCCTTTACAAGTGGCTCGCGAACTACCCGCAACAGTAGAGACACACCCAGGAAAAAACGTTTGATTGGTAAAAACTAATGCCAGGAATTATTGAAGGGATTAGTCACCCTTCTTTTCTCATTTAGGAGGAGTTGTTGGATGCGGAAACATCTAGCAACCCCTAGGAAGGTCTTCTTTCTAATCTTCAGGAGTTTGCTGTCATGTCATCACCTGACACTGATGATCAAAGAGAAGCTGGACCATCTCAACCAGCAAAACCACCCAAGGAATCCATTGTATTGCACTTCTTTGAGATGGCACCTGGAGGCAAAAAGGTTTCTTTCAAGCATGTTAAATGCACAGTATGCCATATGGAGTCCAGTAGGGGCACATGAAAACAGTATAGTATGGGGACCACAGGAAAGTTGTGCAACTTAAGGGTAAGCCATCCCTAGCATGTAGCTCGTGTCGAGATACTGAGGGGTGCAGAGCTAGATGCCTCATCAGGTGCCGCTTCATCTCTCCAACCAGGCCAACCAGCACAATTTCAGGGTGTGGCAAGGGAAGGTGCTTTTGTGCAAGCTTATCCTGCGCAGCTCTGCTGGTCTCGGATTAAAAAATAAACAAATAATCTGTTTACAGAGGCAGCAAAAGGAGTTTTAGTTAAGTATGCATGATTATTTTCTACTTGACCAGAATGTACCTGAGCATGTACAGTATCCCCAGGTCGAAAGGACGTTGAAGCCTCTAAGGACCAGTCAATTTCTGAAGAATGAGCCTACTCTGCATGAGCAGGCATCTGTGGATGCATTGATCTTAATTGCCTCCACATTCCAATAGTGCCCATACTATACTGTTTCTTAGTTCCCTTACTCAACATCTTATTACAAAGTTTGCAGGTTACAAACTTAGCATACACTTTCTTCCCTCCTGCTCTTATTTCAAAGAATTGCCAAACAAGAGATTTTTTGGCAGGTTGAGCAGGCTGAGGTGGTGGAACTCCTCCAGTCTGCTCATCTTAGTCAGAGGAAGACAATGTGTGGTCTGAAAAAGTAGTTTTCCTATAAGCAAACAGAAGAACTTGGCAAGATCTGTCCACACCAAAATCCAAAACACAAATGAATGAAAAAGGAAATATTCTTCCTTTTGCATGCAATGACATAGATATGAACCAATCATAATGTGTTCCTTTGGATGTATCTTTCCTCTTGTGGACCTCTCATGAGTAGATTGCAAGTATCTTGCAGGATCATAAAAAAGATTATTGTGTGTGTTAAATGATGAATAATCAATTTTTGTAAGTTTACCTAAATCTCTAGTGGCATACTTTAGTCAGAATAAACTAATACACTATTATCAACAAATTCTGAAATATATGATCCCGCAGAGCGTCCGTGAGAACCAAACAGGAAGTATAGCCCCCTCAGACTTCAGGCATGGGATTGTGTGCTAGGCTCGCAAGAGATGCTTGGGAGTCACTAATTAATAAAAAAAAGAAATAAATACAATAGATATATTTAAATGACACCCTTATTATACATTAGTAATAAAGACTAGGGGCCTGATTTAGATTTCAGCGGATGGAATACTCTGTCACAAACATGATGGATATCCTGTCTGCAGCATTACCATCTCTATAGGATATAGCGAGCATAATGTCACACCCGTAAAAATAGATGTAAATGGTTAATGCTAATTGTGTACATTATTGAAAGAAGTGATCACCCACTTTTTCTGATTTTCAATCACCTCTTTGATGTAAAAACACCTATAGAGCCCTTGAAAAATCTTGTATTAAATTAGTATTGAACTTGCTAAGAAGATGTCTTAATGCGACACTGGCAAGGACTGAGAAGATGGACAAACTCAACTAAAATATTTTCTTATTATACGCCATTACACTCAGACATCATTTAGTGCATAGATTTCACCACACAGTACACTCTCTTCCGTTCAGTTAGAATGCAAAACCATTCATTTGAAAATTATGTGTGTAGGCAGGAGACACCCTTTAATCATCCTCCCATAAGTGCAATGAAAAAGAAAAATTAATTTACTTAATAAAAAAAACCTTAGAAATTCACTGAAAATACAAAGGTTAAAGTCATAATGTAGTCACAAGTTGTTGCGTTGCCTTACGTCAGGGTGGTGTTCCATGGGCATTGTGGTGGGTTTCCCCATGCAACATCCATGGGTTTTGATCCATTCACAGATTTACTAAGATCTGTATACCCGGGAATGTGTCAAAACTGCATGCCTCCCCAGGGGAGGCAGTCACAAGGAGAAATATATTTATTTCTCCACCTTTTTATCTCTTTTCATGTGTACTGCATTTTGCAGCACACATAGAAAAAGGAAAAAGCCTCTATGGTTTGTTTTTGTGCAGAAATGTGTCCCTTCCTGCACAAAAACAATCCTGCTGACAACGCAGACACTCTTGCACCATAGTGCAAGGGTGGTTGCGTTGGTGCTAGGGACCAAATTGTACGCCAGTGCTGGCTGAAAGGAGAGGAATGCACTGTATCTTGTAAATGCAGTGTATTTCTGCCCTTTCGAATAAGTGTAGGGCAGTGCAGCAAAAAGTCTTAAGGTGCTGCCCTATGCCACTTTTTTGTAAATATGCCCCTCTGTTTGAACTAAGAGTGGGTGTCGCACAAGTTTGCACCCGATTTGTCCCCCTCACATTAATGTTTTTCATCCTTGCTTCCCTCGATCCCTTCCCGTTACCCAGTCCTCCTTGACTGTGATCTGGTGATTCTGTCACTATTTGCTCCAGTATTAGATGGACATTTGTACATTTCCTGTGGAATTTGTTAATCTTCGGTCCTTGGTAGGGTTTGTTTGTTTGTGGGGTAATTTCGGTGATACTTCGCAGGTCACCAGATAATTGAGGTTCACGCTTGTGTTGCATGCTGCCTATTAATCTAACAGTTCAGTCTAGTTCTTCTACCATTCAACCTGCTGGTGAGATGATTCACTCTCCCTTTTTCGCTCATCCCCACCACCTTTTCTTTTGTTCCTAGGCCACTTAAATTGTCCTGGAGTAGCTAAGCAGGAGGCTGATTAACCTGTAAGAGGGAAAGATGTGATTGGCCTTAGGGCCTGATTCCGACATTGGCAGATGGAAATACATGTCCACCAAAATCCAGACAAGGTGGTTGCCACCGTGCTTGCTACCTCCCTGCCGACCCCACTAGTAAACTGATGTTTCCGCCAGTCAGCCCAGGGGGAAGTGGCGTCAGTATTGCCGCTGGCTTGCCACCCGCTGGGAGTCCAGCACCCTTGTAATGCTCACTGGGTTCTGGGCTGGGGGACCCCTGCACTGCCCATGTCACAGTGAAACTGCCGTAAATAGGCTGGTGGAGAACCAGGTTGTAATCAGCAGGGTGGCGCTGAGTTCAGCACCGCCCTGGATGATTTGAACCTGCACCGCCGTCTGCCCATCGGGATCTCTGATCCCCGGTGGAGATGGTGGGAGGTTGATGGGGCTGCCGCCAACCTAGTACTGTGGCGGTCGGACCATCACAACCACAACGGTGCGATAGCCACTGCGAGTGTGGCGGTCTAAGGAATGCCACACTCATCATTAGGCCCTATCTCTCCAGTATCGGCGTCAACACAGGTTATAACACTGTTTATATAAGTGGTACAATATAGTTTGTTAATGTTGTTAATTCATCCCAACCAGAAAATGGATTGGAATATATTTGTTTCTCTTGAGCCTTCCCTTTTCCTATTGTAAATGAAAACTTAATTTTATGATTTAGCACTGAGGTGTTCAAGCCGCGGGCGCCAGTGACTTACAGTTTGAAGGCCGCCATGTTACGATGTTGTGCCGATTTCTGCCTGATTTCAGATGGAAATCTGACTCCGTCAGCCTGGCTGACATTGTAATAGAGGAGGTTTCCACCTCCAGCACCGCCACACCAACAGGACTCCGCTCGCCGTATTGTGACCCGTAATACGGCGCAGCAGTTTCCTGCACGGTGGTGCGGTGCCGGCGGTGGAAAGCACAGGGATCCATACCCTCTCAGACGGCCACCTCACTGAAACAGGTGAACTGATAACGCGTCCCACCTTTAATAATTTAACTTACACGGGGACTCGTTTTAGGCAAATGAATCTTTTGACCCTGATTGGAGACACCTTAAGACAAGATATTTATTTAACATCTCAATCACCAGATCGATAACCTCATCAATATTCACAATAACAAATCAATCAAACTTGTTAATGACATTAATAAGAATCAAAACACACCATGACCTTTCAGCCATGAATAACCACACAAATTTAGTAAGATTTAAGATATTTATTCCCTATTTGTTACACTCTACTAGCAAGATTATTAGTCTCAATACCAACGAACACATCAACAATGTTACAATATAACAACTTGAATAAGACTTTATCAAAGCAAAGATCATGAACATTAAAGCAAACCATGACGTCAACATGAATCAACTTAGCAGAGTATCAGTAGCATGTTATTCAACAAAGCAAAGATTCAGTCATTTGTCTATTTGTACCTAATATTGGTGAACTCCCTAACTAACCTCTAATTAGCATCAGCATGTTGGGCTTCGTGCAAAACAATTTAGCAACACAAATTTGGAAAACATCTAACTATGCCCTCTATCAAAAGAGCAGTTGGTACCTAGAAAGAAAAGGCCAACAGACAATTACAATTCATTATCATATAGTTACCCTCTGTAATGGGTCAGCATGCAGAGTCAGTCTTCGTCCTCAGGACATCAGTCGATTCGCCATCAGCCAGGACAGAACAGCAAGGTCTCAGCAAGGTAGGGCAAAAAAACTCTTCCCTCCTAAGGAGGAGAAGTAAGTATCAGGCAAGGCAAGAAAGGTGAGGATGGTTTAAAATATTAGACAGCTAAAGACAAAGGTGGTCATTACAACCCTGGCGGTCGGTGTTAAAGCGGCGGTAAGACCGCCAACAGGCCAGCGGAATTATTTTTTGCAATTACGACCGTGGTGGAAACCGCCAACAAACACTCCGCCAACAAACACTCCGACCACCACGGCGGTACAAACAAACAGCTTGGCGGTCAAAGCCAACAGTCAGGCGTAAGACAAAGTAACCCCCACAGTATCACAACCTACCAATCCGGCACCTTTTCCGGGGCGGATTCACTGTGGATAAAAACACGCCAGAAACAGGATTTCGAAGGGAAAACGCTCACCTCTACACACCCCACGAGGAACCAGGATACCATGGAGCCAGAACTCCAAATTTTCCATGCGATAGTCTTCCTGCTCCTCTACCAGGAGCACGAACGCCGGCGGCAAAGACCACGTGAGTACTGCACCTACGACACAGGGGAGGGGGAGGGGGAGGGAAAAAACAGGGACACACACGCAACACCCCCACCATCACCCACTACAACACACACACTAATACATATTAATACATGATATTTATACCCCCCCGAAGAATGTAAAGACAAAAGGAAATGAGTGTAACCATTGTAATAAATTCAAATCAAGTAGGCAAAAATATATATATACACCATAAACAAAATATACACCAAGCATAGTAGTCCAGGTAGTGCTCCAATTAAGTCCGTGGAACACTGGGCCCTTCACGGTATTGGCGAGGCCCACACAAGATCCCCGACCATGACGGAGAGAACACTGCAGGGGCATCAGAGAGCAAGAAAATTGGCACCTCAGGGGGAGGTAAAGGGGGGGCACCTCAGCCGGTTGAGTGCACGACGCCAAATCCACGAGAGGGCCACATGCCCAATGTTCAATCCTGGGGAGTGCAAAGACACAGTCTCTCAAGTCTCTACAGTGGGTGGGTTGCCCACTGTTCCATCCTGGGGAGTGCAAAGCCACAGTCTCTAAAGTCTCTAAAGTGGGTGGGTTGCCCACTGTTCCATCCTGGGGAGTGCAAAGCCACAGTCTCTCAAGTCTCTACAGTGGGGGGGGGGGTTGCCCACTGTTCCATCCTGGGGAGTGCAAAGCCACAGTCTCTCAAGTGGATAACAGTCTCCACTGGTTCTGGAGGAGGCATTGTGCCCAGAGTACTTCATCCTGCTAAGGACAGTGGTAATGGATGTATCTCTCCACTGGTTCTGGAGGGGGCTTTGTGCCCAGAGTACTTCATGCTGCTAAAGACAGAGGTAGTGGATGACAGTCTCCACTGGTTCTGGAGAGGGCTTTGTGCCCAGAGTGCTTCATCCTGCTAAGGACAGAGGTGTGGAAATGAGGTCAAGGTTGGACAGGAAAAGTTTTTGGGAGACACTGGGACGGGTAGCTGGAGGGGGTTTGGGAATTGAGGAAGAGTTGTGGTTGTAGGAGGTGTTCGTTTGCTGACTTTGGGTGAAGGTGCATGCGCTGGAGGCTGTCGTGAGGTGGATGGCTGTTGGATGGGTGTGTGCCTGCGTTTGTGTATCTTGGGAGATGGCGTCACAGGCACACTGGGAGAGGACACAGGGGACGTGTGAATGGTATTGGGGGTGGTGACTGCACGTGAGCGGGGTGTGGTGGTGGGTGTGCTGGTGATGGCAGTAGTGGCTGTAGATGTAGTGCATGCAGGTGTGAGTGGAGGCGAGACTGGGAGGGAGGAGGGAGACGAGGAGTAGGGGGACACAGTGGAGGCAGTGGATGTTGCTATGTCTGCATGTGTGTGATGCTTGCGTGAGGGCCTGTGGGATGTGTGGTGCTTATGTTTGCCTGAGCTTCCCTTGTGTGTTGACGTGTGTGCATGCTGGTCTGTAGGTGTGCTTGTGATAGGCTGGGGTACAGGGGATTGGGTCTGGGTGGACGAAGTTGGAGGGGGGAGGCTAGAGACAGAGGCAATGGCTGCCATCAGTGCTGAGACCAGAGTCTGAAAAGCTCGCTGATGGGGCGCCTGACCAGAATGAATACCCTCCAGGAATGCATTTGTTTGTTGCAACTGCCTCTCTACACCCTGGATGGCATTCAAAATGGTAGACTGCCCAACAGTGAGGGACCTGAGGAGGTCAATGGCCTCCTCACTGAGGGCAGCAGGGGTGACTGGGGCAGGGGATGAGGTGCCTGGGGTGAAAGTGATGCCCACCCTCCCGGGTGAGCGGGCACGGGGCAAAGGCTGAGGGGCTGCTGGGAGGGTGGTGCTGGTAGGTGGGGTGGCCGCTGTACCTGTAGATGCCGGGGGCACAGATGTTGCCGCCACCACAAGGGAGCTCCCATCAGAGGACGAGTCCGTGTCGCTGGTCTCAGCTCCTGTCCCCGCTGTGGAGCTCCCCTCGCCCAACGTCCCACTGGTGAAGTCCGGGTCCGTAGTGTGGCCCTCCATGGCCATGTGGGATGCAGCCCCCTTGTACTCCGGTGCCACTGCTCCTCTGCCTGATGATGCTAATGCACACAAGAACAGGGAGACCACAAAAAGGGGGGGGACGACAGAAGAAAGACATGTTGAGTGCATGCATTACCACTACCGTTGGCGGACACGACAGACACACAAGCCCCCTGCACTACGCCGCTCTCTTGGGCTCCACTGTTCAATTCCTGGGAAATGGCCTACTAGGCTATGGATGACATCTGCACACATGGAGGACACAGGGGCATGACTAAGTGTACTTGGCACTCTACAGAGGTGGGGTGGGTGCCACATGGCCTGCCTTACAGAGGGACCTTGCCAACGAAACTCGCCCTGGCCTAGGGAAATCCACAGCCCACCTCCCCCACCCAGACACCGCCACTGCACACAAAATCAGCAGGATGAAAGTGTACTTACCCCCTTGTGGCTGCTGTGATGCCCTCAAGCGCCCATCCAACTCCGTATATTGCACCGCCTGGATCCTGAACATCAGGAGGGTCATGGTGGGAAGGGCACCCCTCCCACGTTGGGAGGCCAACCCCAGCTGAGCCTCTGCCGTCTTCTAGCTCCAGCAGTGAATGTCCTCCCATCTTTTCCGGCAGTGGGTGCTCCGTCTTTGGGAGACCCCCAGGGTCCGGACGTCCTTGGCGATGGCACGCCAAATATCTTTTTTCTAGTGGGCGCTGACCTACATGAATTGTACAGGGGGAAGAGGAACTTATTACCAACTGCACCGTCTCAATCATTGGCCCCCATCCCTACCCTTGCCATGTGGCACATGCACTCACCGTCGTTTCATGCACGCCGCAATCCCCCCCCTTCTTACATCCACCCCACTCCACACAGGCACAGCCCATACAGCACGCTCCCAGTGTACTTACCTGTTTGTCTGGAGGACCGTAGAGTAGCGTGTACTGGGGGAGGACCCCGTCCACGAGTTTCTCCAACTCCTCCGATGTGAAGGCAGGGGCCCTTTCCCCAGACGAACGAGCCATTGCCTCTTCCAGACTGAGTGTAGATTCTCTCCTGTCGAAGATCAGGTATCGAGTGATTGAACAGATAGAAAATGTCGGTCACGTCCGCAGTGGTGCGTACCGTCACCGCCGGCATACATCGTCATTGGCTCCTGGGACCCATAGAGTCCAATGTTAACCAATGCAGCATTGCGCCGCGGTCTTCGACCGCCTACCGGGCGGTGTACAACGCCAGCGCAGTTACCTCACATCCAATTGTCCCACTTTACAGGTCAGGCAGCCGCCATTTCAGGGGCCCACATGGCTTCATTTTTAACTGCGTCATACATATCTAGGCCTAGATTCAACACACATACAGGCCACTTTTGGATTATGATTGGTGTTCTGTGTAAGCTGTGGGTACGTACCTCTGAGTTGTTTGACTCTGTGCTAGCTGTTGTCCTTCTTAGGCACCGTCCGCTGGGACATGTGAGGAGATGGCGGCATCCTACGGTGTACCGACCGTTGGTGGACCTGTCGACAATGGAGGAAAGACATGTGATCATCACCTACAGGCTTGACCGTGCCACAATCCAGGAACTGTGTACCCAGGTGCTGCCAGACCTGATGTCAGTTATCCGCCTTCCCACAGGAATCCCCCCTCAAGTGCAGGTGTTGTCAGTGCTCCATTTCCTTGCAAGTGGGTCATTTCAAACAACAGTGGCCATAGCATCAGGGATGTCCCAGCCTATGTTTTCCAACGTGTTGTCCAGAGTGTTGTCTGCCCTGCTGAAACACATGCGGAGCTACATCGTTTTCCCTCAGGTGGAGGATTTGCCTACAGTGAAAGGTGATTTCTATGCCCTGGGACATATCCCCAACATCATAGGTGCCATTGATGGGATGTAGGAAAGTACCATCTTGCCTGGCATGTTACCCCCATTTTTCTCAGTATATATGTTGTTTTAGTTGTATGTGTCACTGGGACCCTGCCAGGCAGAGCCCAAGTGCTCATAAGTGTGCCCTGAATGTGTTACCTGTGTTATGACTAACTGTCTCACTGAGGCTCTGCTATCCAGAACCTCAGTGGTTATGCTCTCTCATTTCTTTCCAAATTGTCACTAACAGGCTTTACATTGGCATACTGGAACACTCTTATAATTCCCTAATATATGGTACTGAGGTACCCAGGGTATTGGGGTTCCAGGAGATCCCTATGGGCTGCAGCATTTATTTTGCCACCCATAGGGAGCTCTGACAATTCTTACACAGGCCTGCCACTGCAGCCTGAGTGAAATAACGTCCACGTTATTTCACAGCCATTTACCACTGCACTTAAGTAACTTATAAGTTACCTATATGTCTAACCTTTACCTGGTAAAGGTTAGGTGCTAAGTTACTTAGTGTGTGGGCACCCTGGCACTAGCCAAGGTGCCCCCACATAGTTCAGGGCAAATTCCCCGGACTTTGTGAGTGCGGGGACACCATTACACGTGTGCACTACACATAGGTCACTACCTATGTGTAGCTTCACAATGGTAACTCCAAATATGGCCATGTAACATGTCTATGATCATGGAATTGCCCCCTCTATGCCATCCTGGCATTGTTGGCACAATCCCATGATCCCACTGGTCTCTAGCACAGACCCGGGTACTGCCAAACTGCCTTTTCAGGGGTTTCACTGCAGCTGCTGCTGCTGCCAACCCCTCAGACAGGTTTCTGCCCTCCTGGGGTCCAGCCAGGCTTGGCCCAGGAAGGCAGAACAAAGGACTTCCTCAGAGAGAGGGTGTTACACCCTCTCCCTTTGGAAAAAGGTGTTAAGGCAGGGGAGGAGTAGCCTCCCCCAGCCTCTGGAAATGCTTTCATGGGCACAGATGGTGCCCATTTCTGCATAAGCCAGTCTACACCGGTTCAGGGACCCCTCAGCCCTGCTCTGGTGCAAAACTGGACAAAGGAAAGGGGAGTGACCACTCCCCTGACCTGCACCTCCCCTGGGAGGTGCCCAGAGCTCCTCCAGTGTGCTCCAGACCTCTGCCATCTTGGAAACAGAGGTGCTGCTGGCACACTGGACTGCTCTGAGTGGCCAGGGCCAGCAGGTGACATCAGAGACTCCTTCTGATAGGCTCCTTCAGGTGTTGCTAGCCTATCCTCTCTCCTAAGTAGCCAAACCCTCTTTTCTGGCTATTTAGGGTCTCTGCTTTGGGGAATTCCTTAGATAACGAATGCAAGAGCTCATCAGAGTTCCTCTGCATCTCTCTCTTCACCTTCTGCCAAGGAATCGACTGCTGACTGCACTGGAAGCCTGCAAAACTGCAACAAAGTAGCTAAGACGACTACTGCAACATTGTAACGCTGATCCTGCCGCCTTCTCGACTGTTTTCCTGGTGGTGCATGCTGTGGGGGTAGTCTGCCTCCTCTCTGCACTAGAAGCTCTGAAGAAATCTCCTGTGGGTCGACGGAATCTTCCCCCTGCAACCGCAGGCACCAAAGAACTGCTTCACCGGTCTTCTGGGTCTCCTCTCAGCACGACGAGCGAGGTCCCTTGAACTCAGCAACTCTGTCCAAGTGACTCCCACAGTCCAGTGACTCTTCAGTCCAAGTTTGGTGGAGGTAAGTCCTTTCCTCCCCACGCTAGACTGCATTGCTGGGAACCGCGTGTTTTGCAGCTACTCCGGCCCCTGTGCACTTCCGGCGGAAATCCTTTGTGCACAGCCAAGCCTGGGTCCACGGCACTCTAACCTGCATTGCACAACCTCCTGAGTTGTCCTCCGGTGGCGTGGGACTCTCTTGTGTAACTTCGGGTGAACACCGTTTCACTCCACTTCATAGTGCCTGTTCCAGCACTTCTGCGGGTGCTGCTTGCTTCTGAGAGGGCTCCTTGTCTTGCTGGATGCCCCCTCTGTCCTCTCACGCAATTGGTGACATCCTGGTCCCTCCTGGGCCACAGCAGCATCCAAAAACCCTAACCGCGAGCTTTGCAGCTAGCAAGGCTTGTTTGCAGTCTTTCTTCAGGAAAACACTTTTGCACAACTCTCCACGGCATGGGACATCCATCCTCCAAAGGGGAAGTTTCTAGCCCTTGTCGTTCCTGCAGAATCCTCAGCTTCTACTGTCCAGTAGCAGCTTCTTTGCACCCACAGCTGGCATTTCCTGGGCATCTGCCCACTCCCGACTTGATCGTGGCTTTTGGACTTGGTCCCCTTGTTCCACAGGTACTCTCGTCTGGAAATCCATCGTTGTTGCATTGCTGGTTTTGGTCTTTCCTGCAGAATTCCCCTATCACGACTTCTGTGCTCTTTGGGGAACTTTAGTGCACTTTGCACTCACTTTTCAGGGTCTTGGGGTGGGCTATTTTTCTAACCCTCACTTTTTTCCTACAGTCCCAGTGACCCTCTACAAGGTCACATAGGTTTGAGGTCCATTCGTGGTTCGCATTCCACTTTTGGAGTATATGGTTTGTGTTGCCCCTATCCCTATGTGCCCCCATTGCATCCTATTGTAAACTATACATTGTTTGCACTGTTTTCTATTGCTATACTGCATATTTTTGGTATTGTGTACATATATCTTGTGTATATTTGCTATCCTCATACTGAGGGTACTCACTGAGATACTTTGGCATATTGTCATAAAAATAAAGTACCTTTATTTTTAGTATATCTGTGTATTGTGCTTTCTTATGATACTGTGCAAGTGACACTAGTGGTACTGTAGGAGCTTCACTCGTCTCCTAGTTCAGCCTAAGCTGCTCTGCTAAGCTACCATTATCTATCAGCCTAAGCTGCTAGACACCCTATACACTAATAAGGGATACCTGGGCCTGGTGCAAGGTGTAAGTACCCCTTGGTACTCACTACAAGCCAGTCCAGCCTCCTACATTGGTGGCAGCGGTGGGATAAGTACTTTTCAACTACTTACCACTTTTGTCACTGTACTTTTCATAAGAGAAACATATACAAAACAAGTTCAGTGTATGTACACCTAACCAAAAAGTTTAGCTTTTCTCCTTTCACTTCTTTTCTAAGTGCTGAAAAGTACCTCTGAACTTTCTAAAAAATTCTTTAAAAGTTTCAAAAGTTTTTTTCTGTCTTTCAAAAAGTTCTGAAAAGCTTTTTCTCACGTTTTCTGTCACTTAAACACTTTCGAAAATGTCTGGCACAGGCCAAACTGTTGATCTGTCCAAACTTGCTTATGATCACCTTAGCTGGAAAGGAGCAAGGAGTCTCTGTATAGAAAGAGGTTTAAGTGTAGGGAAGAATCCCTGTAGAGAACTGTTAGTTAATATGCTTGTTGAACAGGATAAGGCCAGAGGTGGCACTTCTGTTGAGAAATTAGCTGATGGTTCCCAATCTGACCCTGGGGCACTCCTAGCAAAAGATTTAGAAGGGAAACTTCCTAGCCTGACCATTAGCAGACAACCTAGCATAGCTGGTACTGATGTAGAGTCACATCACAGTAACAGTGTTGCCTCACATCACAGTAAGAGTATTCCTTCTCATCATAGTAGAAGTGCTGTTTCTGTTAGCCAGGTTGTTAGGGTGCCATCTGTTAGGGACAGGTCTCCTTCTGTTCATTCTCACCATACTTCTGTTTCAAGGCATGTCCCTCCCACCCACCCTGATGACAGAGTGTTAGCAAGGGAGCTCAATAGATTGAGAGTGGAGGAATCCAGGCTGAAGCTCAAGAAGCAACAGCTGGATTTAGATAGGCAGTCCTTAGAGATAGAAAGAGAAAGACAGAAAAGTGGGTTGGAAACCCATGGTGGCAGCAGCAGTATTCCCCATAGTCATCCTGCAAGAGAGCATGATTCTAGGAATCTGCATAAGATAGTTCCCCCTTATAAGGAGGGGGATTACATTAACAAGTGGTTTGCTGCACTTGAGAGGGCCTGTGTTGTACAGGATGTCCCTCAAAGGCAGTTGGCTGCTATCCTATGGCTATCATTTAGTGGAAAGAGTAGGGATAGGCTCCTTACTGTGAAAGAAAGTGATGCCAATAATGTTACAGTTCTTGAGACTGCACTCCTGGATGGTTATGGCTTAACCACTGAACAGTACAGGATGAAGTTCAGAGAAACCAAAAAGGAGTCTTCACAAGACTGGGTAGACTTTGTTGACCATTCAGTGAAGGCCTTGGAGGGGTGGTTACATGGCAGTAAAGTTACTGATTATGAAAGCCTGTATAACTTACTCCTGAGAGAGCATATTCTTAATAATTGTGTGTCTGATTTGTTGCACCAGTACCTGGTGGACTCTGATCTGACCTCTCCCCAAGAATTGGGAAAGAAGGCAGACAAACGGGTCAGAACAAGGGTGAACAGAAATGTTCATACAGGGGGTGACAAAGATGGCAAGAAGAAGGATGGTAAGTCTTCTGACAAGGGTGGGGACAAATCTAAAAATGAGTCTTCATCAGGCCCACAAAAACACTCTGGTGGGGGTGGTGGGCCCAAATCCTCTTCAAATCAAAACAAAGAAAAGAAACCATGGTGCTATTTATGTAAAATAAAAGGCCATTGGACAACAGATCCCAGTTGTCCAAAGAAAAGCACCAAGCCTCCTACCACTACAACCCCTGCTGCTACACCTAGTGCCCCTAGTAATAGCAGTGGTGGTGGGAGCAAACCTACTAATAGCCAATCCAAGGGAGTAGCTGGGCTCACTATTGGTAACTTAGTTGGGGTTGGTCTGATTAGGGAGACCACAGAGGCTGTGTTAGTCTCTGAGGGGGCTATTGATTTAGCCACCTTGGTTGATTGTCCCCTTAACATGGATAAGTGCAAGCAACTACCCCTAATAAATGGTGTTGAGGTTCAGGCCTACAGGGACACAGGTGCCAGTGTTACAATGGTAATAGAAAAACTGGTCCACCCTGAACAACACCTACTTGGTCACCAGTACCAAGTAACCAATGCTCATAACAACACCCTTAGCCACCCCATGGCTGTTGTGAATCTCAACTGGTGGGGGGGTTACTGGCCCAAAGAAAGTTGTGGTTGCCTCAGATTTACCTGTAGACTGTCTATTAGGGAATGATTTAGAGACATCAGCTTGGGCAGAAGTGGAGTTGGAGGCTCATGCAGCAATGCTGGGCATTCCAGGGCATATTTTTGCTTTGACCAGGGCTCAGGCCAAAAAGCAAAAAGGACAGGGTGACTTGGATCCTGGAAGAATGGACCAAGTGCTCCCTAAAGCTAGGGGTAGTAAAGGTAAATCACTACATACTATCCCTCCCTCTACAGTGAATTCTACTTCTGAGGAAGAAGAATTTCCACCCTGTGCAGAACCTACACCAGAGGAGCTTGAAGCAGACACTGCTGAGCTTTTGGGTGAAGGGGGGCCTGCCAGGGAGGAGCTGAAAGTGGCACAGCAAACCTGTCCCACACTAGAGGGTCTAAGACAGCAAGCTGTCAAACAAGCAAATGGGGATGTCAGTGACTCACACAGAGTTTACTGGGAGGACAACCTCTTGTACACTGAAGCAAGGGATCCAAAACCTGGAGCTACCAGGAGATTGGTGATTCCTCAGGACTACAGAAAGTTCCTCCTAACTCTAGCCCACAACATTCCCTTAGCTGGACATTTGGGGCAAATGAAAACTTGGGACAGGCTTGTTCCCTTGTTTCATTGGCCTAGAATGTCAGAGGACACAAAGCAATTTTGTAAGTCCTGTGAAACCTGTCAAGCCAGTGGCAAGACAGGTGGCACTCCAAAGACACCCTTTATTCCACTGCCTGTGGTTGGGGTTCCCTTTGAAAGGGTAGGAGTTGACATAGTTGGCCCCCTTGACCCTCCTACTGCTTCAGGCAATAGGTTTATCGTGGTGGTAGTGGACCACGCCACCAGATATCCTGAAGCAATTCCTCTAAGGACCACTACAGCTCCTGCAGTGGCAAAGGCCCTCCTGGGAATCTTTTCCAGGGTGGGCTTCCCAAAAGAGGTGGTATCAGACAGGGGAAGCAATTTCATGTCTGCTTACTTAAAGGCCATGTGGAAGGAGTGTGGTGTTACATACAAGTTCACCACACCCTATCATCCACAAACAAATGGACTGGTGGAGAGATTTAACAAAACTCTCAAAGGCATGATTATGGGACTCCCTGAAAAACTCCGCAGGAGATGGGATATCCTGTTACCTTGCCTCCTTTTTCCTTACAGGGAGGTACCCCAGAAAGGAGTGGGCTTCAGCCCCTTTGAACTCCTATTTGGTCACCCTGTGAGAGGTCCTCTAACACTTGTTAAGGAGGGTTGGGAACAACCTTTAAAAGCTCCAAAGCAAGACATAGTGGACTATGTACTTGGCCTCAGATCAAGGATGGCTGAGTACATGAAAAAGGCCAGTAAAAACCTTCAGGCCAGACAAGAGCTCCAAATGCAATGGCATGACCAGAAGGCTGTTTTGGTTCAGTACCAACCAGGGCAGAAAGTGTGGGTCTTGGAGCCTGTGGCCCCAAGAGCACTCCAAGACAAATGGAGTGGACTCCACATAATTGTTGAAAAGAAGGGTGAAGTCACCTACTTAGTTGACTTAGGCACTGCCAGGAGCCCCCTTAGGGAGCTCCATGTCAATCGCCTGAAACCCTACTATGACAGGGCTGATCTCACCCTGCTCATGGCAACTGATGAGGGACAGGAAGAAGAGAGTGACCCTCTCCATTATCTCTTCTCTTCCACAGAACAAGATGCTCTAGTGGAAGGTGTTGTACTAGCAGATTGTCTTACTGCTGAGCAGAAAGACCACTGCATAAATCTCCTGGGTCAGTTTTCTGAACTCTTCTCTACTGTGCCAGGTACCACTTCTTGGTGTGAGCACACTATAGATACTGGAGACAGCTTGCCTGTCAAAAGTAAGATCTATAGGCAGCCTGACCATGTCAGAGACTGCATAAAGCAAGAGGTGCAGAAAATGCTTGAACTAGGAGTGGTTGAGTACTCTGAAAGTCCATGGGCCTCTCCTGTGGTACTTGTACCAAAACCTCATTCCAAGGATGGAAAGAAGGAAATGAGGTTTTGGGTTGACTACAGAGGTCTCAACCAGGTAACTAAAACTGATGCTCACCCTATACCCAGGGCAGATGAGCTGATAGATACACTGGCATCTGCCAAGTATCTAAGCACTTTTGACTTGACTGCAGGGTATTGGCAGATTAAATTATCAGAAGATGCAAAAGCAAAAACTGCATTTTCAACCATTGGAGGCCATTACCAATTCACAGTAATGCCTTTTGGATTGAAAAGTGCACCTGCAACTTTTCAAAGGTTGGTGAATACAGTCCTGCAAGGGCTGGAAGCTTTTAGTGCAGCCTATCTAGATGATAAAGCTGTCTTTAGCTCCAGCTGGGATGATCACCTGGTCCACCTAGGGGAAGTTTTGGAGGCCCTGCAAAAGGCAGGCCTCACTATCAAGGCTTCAAAGTGCCAGATAGGGCAGGGGAAGGTGGTTTATCTGGGACACCTGGTAAGTGGAGAACAGATTGCACCACTTCAGGGGAAAATCCAAACTATTATAGATTGGGTTCCCCCTACTACTCAGACTCAGATGAGAGCCTTTTTAGGCCTCACTGGGTACTATAGGAGGTTCATAAAGAACTATGGCTCCATTGCAGCCCCTCTTAATGACCTCACATCAAAGAAAATGCCTAAGAAGGTATTATGGACAGCAAACTGTCAGAAAGCTTTTGAGGAGCTGAAGCAGGCCATGTGCTCTACACCTGTCCTGAAAAGCCCATGTTACTCCAAGAAATTCATTGTCCAAACTGATGCATCTGAATTAGGGGTAGGGGCAGTCTTATCACAACTTAATTCTGAGGGCCAGGATCAACCTGTAGCTTTTATCAGCAGGAGGTTGACCCCTAGAGAAAAGCGTTGGTCTGCCATAGAGAGGGAGGCCTTTGCTGTGGTCTGGGCACTGAAGAAGTTGAGGCCATACCTGTTTGGCACTCACTTCATTGTTCAGACATACCACAAACCTCTACTTTGGCTAAAACAAATGAAAGGTGAAAATCCTAAATTGTTGAGGTGGTCCATATCCCTACAGGGAATGGACTATACAGTGGAACATAGACCTGGGAGTACCCACTCCAATGCAGATGGACTCTCCAGATATTTCCACTTAGACAATGAAGACCCATCAGGTCATGGCTAGTCTTATTGTCCTTCGTTTCGGGGGGGGGGTTGTGTAGGAAAGTACCATCTTGCCTGGCATGTTACCCCCATTTTTCACTGTATATATGTTGTTTTAGTTGTATGTGTCACTGGGACCCTGCCAGTCAGGGCCCCAGTGCTCATAAGTGTGCCCTGAATGAGTTACCTGTGTTATGACTAACTGTCTCACTGAGGCTCTGCTATCCAGAACCTCAGTGGTTATGCTCTCTCATTTCTTTCCAAATTGTCACTAACAGGCTAGTGACCAATTTCACCAGTTTACATTGGCATACTGGAACACCCTTATAATTCCCTAGTATATGGTACTGAGGTACCCAGGGTATTGGGGTTCCAGGAGATCCCTATGGGCTGCAGCTTTTCTTTTGTCACCCATAGGGAGCTCTGACAATTCTTACACAGGCCTGCCACTGCAGCCTGAGTGAAATAACGTCCACGTTATTTCACAGCCATTTACCACTGCACTTAAGTAACTTATAAGTCACCTATATGTCTAACCTTTACCTGGTAAAGGTTAGGTGCTAAGTTACTTAGGGGGTCATTCTGACCCTGGCGGTCGGTGATAAAGCGGCGGCCAACCCGCCAACAGGCTGGCGGTTCAAAAAATGGAATTCTGACCCTGGCGGGAACCGCCAACAGAGCCCGCCACATTAACACTCCGACCGCCACGGCGGGACAGACAAACAGCGCGGCGGTCACCGCCAACAGGCAGGCGGCAGACAATGTACAGCCCACCCTATCACAACTCACCAATCCGCCACCTTTTCCGGGGCGGGAGCCCCGCCGATAAAAACACGGCGGAAACAGACTACGAACGGGAAAACGCTCACCTCTATACACTCCACGAGGACGGAGGACAGCATGGAGCCCGAATTACACATCCTACCCGCTCTCGTCTACCTGCTCATCTACCACAAGTACGAACTCCGGCGCAGACGACTACGGTGAGTACCGCACCTACGACACAGGGGAGGGGGGGAGGAGGAAGGGTTACGGGCACACACATACGCATCACACCCACCCCCCAACTATCTACACACCAATGCAGAGCACCAAGTCAAAGTGACCCCACCCAAACCCCCCGGAATAACGAAAAGATATGATTAAAGTGAGAAACAACATTTATGTTAAAAATAGGTTCATTGAAGACATGGTATAATAGGAAAATGAAGCAAAAAATTTCAAATGTAAACATTGCGTGACCGAGAAATAGAGGCAGAAAGTCCCGCATAATCACAGAAATTGCAAATGTCCGTGGGCCAAAGTGTATCAACACATGGGCAAAGCCCACACAGGAGACCTGAGTCCGTTGGAGAGAACACTGCAGGGGCATCAGATGACAAAACTACAGGCACCTCAGGGGGAAGGGAAGGGGGGCACCAGAGCCACATGAGTCCACGACGCCAGATCCAAGAAGGGGCCACCATGCCCACTGTTCAATCCTGGGGAGTGCAAAGCCACAGTCTCTCAAGTCTCTACAGTGGGTGGCTTACCCACTGTCATATCCTGGGGAGTGCAAAGCCACAGTCTCTCAAGTCTCTACAGTGGGTGGCTTGCCCACTGTCACATCCTGGGGAGTGCAAAGCCACAGTCTCTTAAGTCTCTACAGTGGGTGGCTTGCCCACTGTCACATCCTGGGGAGTGCAAAGCCACAGTCTCTCAAGTCTCTACAGTGGGTGGCTTGCCCACTGTCACATCCTGGGGAGTGCAAAGCCACAGTCTCTCAAGTCTCTACAGTGGGTGGCTTGCCCACTGTCATATCCTGGGGAGTGCAAAGCCACAGTCTCTCAAGTCTCTACAGTGGGTGGCTTGCCCACTGACATATCCAGGGGAGTGCAAAGTCACAGTACATCAAGTGGATAACAGTCTCCACAGGCAATGGGGGAGGCAGGATGGCCCGAGTGCAGCGTGAACATTAGCACGACACAGAACCGGCACAGTCATTGGGCCAGCGGTACTTGAGACGGCAGGGCCCAGCAGAGCGGTGCTTGAGACGGCGGGGCCCAGTGGAGCGGTGCTTGACAGGAAGGGCCCAGCGGAGCGGTGCTTGAGAGGAAGGGCCCAGCGGAGCGGTGCTTGACAGGAAGGGCCCAGCGGAGCGGTGCTTGAGACGGCGGGGCCCAGCGGAGCGGTGCTTGACAGGAAGGGCCCAGCGGAGCGGTGCTTGAGACGGCGGGGCCCAGCGGACCGGTGCTTGACAGGAAGGGCCCAGCGGAGCGGTGCTTGAGACGGCGGGGCCAGCGGACCGGTGCTTGAGACGGCGGGGCCCAGCGGAGCGGTGCTCCTCCCGGCGGGGCCCTGTTCAGCGGTACCTTTCTGGACGGCGGGGCCCTCTTCAGCGGTGCCTTCCTGCACGGCGGGGCCCTCTTCAGCGGTGCTCCTCCCGGCGGGGCCCTGTTCAGCGGTGCCTTTCTGGACGGCGGGGCCCTCTTCAGCGGTGCTTCTCCTGTAATTCCAGGGAGTCAGACCTGGGCAGGACTCCCTGCTCAGTCGCCCTCCGACCGTGCAGTTGCTGGACCCTTCGGTGACGGTGTCCTGGGCCCTTGGGTGTCCTCCCTCACACCCGGGATGGGGCTTGTGGGGCCCTCCTGGTCTGCGCTCCTGCTGCCTGACTTCTCCGCCCTGCTGCCCTTGCCCTCCTTCGCTGTGGCTCTCTGGGCCTTGCCTCCCCTGGATGTTGTGGCAGGTGAAGTGTCCGAACGTTGGTCCTTGGGGGCAGCCGTGGCACTCCTCCCGCGGCAGCCCCTCACTTTCCGGGTCCTCTTTCCAGGGGGGGGGCTGGCTGTCCCCTTGCTGCTGACCGATGTCTCACTGCTGGCAAAGGGGGGACTCCAAAATCCATGGACTACGCTGACATGTGAACCCGGGCTGGTGGTGGCTGAGGTGCTCTTGGGACTCTTAGCAGATGGAGGGGGTGGGTCAGGTGAGGGAAAGAGGTCAAGATTGGAGAGGTAAAACTTTTTAGGACCAAGGTAAACGGTAGGTGCAGTGGTTATGGGAGTGGAGGAAGAGGAGGTGGTTGTAGGAGAGTCAGGTGTGCTGTCCTTGGGTGAAGGTGCATGGGCTGCAGGCTGTCGTGAGGTGGTTGGCTGTTGGGTGGGTGGCTGCCTGCGTTTGTGTGTCTTGGAAGAGGGGGTGACAGACACAGTGGGAGAGGACACAGGGGACGTGTAAATGGCAGTGGGGGTGGTGACTGCACGTGTGCGGACTGTACTGGAGGGTGTGGTGGTGATGGAAGTACTGGCTGATGGTGGTGTGCATGCAGGTGTGAGTGGAGACGTCACAGGGAGGGGGGAGGGAGACGAGGAGGAGGGGGACACAGGGGTGGTAGTGACTGTTGCCATGTCTGCATCTGGGTGTTGCTTGGGTGAATGTTTGTGTGATCTGTGGTGCTTATGTCTGGATGAGCTGCCCTTGGGTGTTGAGGTGTGTGCAGGCTGGTCTGATGGTGTGGATGGGATAGGCAGAGGAACAGGAGACAGAGACAGGCTGGAGGCAGTTAGAAGAGGGAGGCTGGAAACAGGGACAATGGCTGCCGTCAGTGCTGAGGCCAGAGAATTGAACGATCGTTGATGGGCAGCATGACCCGAATGAATGCCCTCCAGGTATGCATTGCTACGATGCACCTCCCTCTCTACCCCCTGGATGGCATTCAAAAGGGTAGTCTGCCCAACAATGATGGTCCTCAGGAGGTCAATGACCTCCTCACTGAGGGCAGCAGGGGTAACAGGGGCAGGGGCTGAGGTGCCTGGGGCGAAGGAGATGCCCGCCTTCTTGGGCGAGCGGGCACAGAGCGTAGGCGGAGGGGCTGCTGGGAGGGCGGAGCTGGTTCGCTGGGTGGCGGCTGTACCTGTAGAGGCGGGGGGCACGGATGTTGCCACCACCGCTAGGGAGCTCCCATCCGAGGACGTGTCGGTGTCGCTGGTTTCACCACGGCTCCCCGTTGTGAAGCTCCCCTCGCCCTCCGTATCACTGGTGGCCTCGGTGTCTGTGCCATGGCCCACCGGGGCCTTGTGAGTCGCAGCTCCCTCGTGCTCCGGTGCCAAGTCTCCTCCGCCTGATGATGCTGAAGCACACATGCACAAGAAGAGAAAGAAAAAGGGTGGGGGGAGACATAATAAAAGGTTGAGTACATGCATTGTCAACACCGTTGGCGGAGAGGACAGACACAGGAGCCTCATGCACTAAGCCGCGCAATCGGGGTACACTACTGAGTACTTGTGACTGGGCCAACAGGTCTAGGGACAACAAATGCGCACATGGGTGATGCAGGACCATGGCTAGCTGTACCTGTCACCGTACAGAGGTGGGGGGCGGGGGCACAGGGACATGGCTAAAGGAGAGGAATACAATACAGAAAGCGCCCTGGCCTAATGTCACCCACAGCCCTCCTCCCCCACCCAGGCACCTCCACTGCGCGTAAAGATAGCTGAATGTGCTGGTACTCAACCCCTTGTGTCTGCTGTGATGTCGTCACGCGCCCATCCAAATCGATGTAGGCCACCGCCAGGATCCGGGACATCAAGGGGGTCAGGGTACGACTGGCACCCCTCCTAGGTTGGGAGGCCATCCCCAGCAGTGACTCGGCGGTCTTCCTGGTCCCGCGGCGGATGTCCTCCCACCTCTTGCGGCAGTGGGTGCCCCGTCTGTTGTGGACCCCCAGGGTCCGGACTTCCTTGGCGATGGCACGCCAAATGTCGATCTTCTGATGGGCGCTGACCTATTTGACATGTCCAGGGTGGAAATTGAAATACCATCAATTTTCCGCATGATAGATGCGATTGTCCCCCCATCCCCAACCTTGCCATGTGGCACATGCTCTCATCTGTCGTGCCTTGCACTCGTCATTGTCCCCCCACAACTCCATCTTACATCCACCATACACAACCCAGGCATAGCCCATTCAACGTGCACACAGTGTACTTACCTGTTGGTCTGGAGGACCGTAGAGTCGCGCATACTGGGGCAGGACCCAATCCACAAGTTTCTCCAACTCTTCTGTAGTGAAGGCAGGGGCCCTTTCCCCAGTCGCAGCAGCCATTGTATCTCCCAGACCGAGGTCACAGCAGCACTTGCAGTATAGGTCCTCTCCTGTGGATGATCAGGTCTCGAGTGATTAACCAGATAGAAAATGGCGGTCACGGCCGCAGTGGCACGTACCGCTGCGGTGCGTTCCGCGACCGCCGGCGCAGCTAGTCATTGGCTCGTGAAACCCATAGGGCTCGATGTTAACCAATGCGGCTTTGCGCCGCGGTCTTCGACCGCCTACCGCCACGGTGTGTCACGCCAGCGCATTGACCTCACATCCCACTGTCATACTTCTCAGGTCAGGCAGCCGCCATTACAAGGGACCACAGGGCTTAATTACTACTGCGTCACACAGGCCTAGGCCTTGCATTGCCACTCATACTAGCCATTCAATGCATTGACAATCGTGTACTGTGCAAGCTGTAGTTACGTACCTGTGGGTTACTTGACTCTGTGCTCCATGTTGTCCTTCCTAGGCACCGTCCGCTGGGACTTGCGAGGAGAAGGATGAATCCTCGCGTGTACCGACCGCTGGTGGACCTGTCGACAATGGAGGAACGTCATATTATACTTCGCTACCGACTTGACCGAGCCACTATACATGAACTGTGTGCCCAGCTGGAGCCAGCACTGATGTCCCCCATCCGCCAACCCACAGGAATTCCCCCTCTGGTGCAGGTTCTGTCAGTCCTCCATTTTTTGGCAAGTGGGTCTTTTCAGACAACAGTGGCCATGTCATCAGGGATGTCTCAGCCTATGTTTTCTAAGATTTTGTCCAGAGTGTTGTCTGCCCTGACGAAATACATGCGGAGCTACATTATTTTCCCTGAGGAGGGTGATTTGGCCACTGTGAAGGCTGACTTCTATGCCCTTGGACATATCCCAACATCATTGGTGCCATTGATGGGACCCATGTGGCCTTAGTACCCCCAAAAGACGATGAGCAGGTGTACAGAAACAGGAAAAGTTACCATTCGATGAATGTCCAGGTGGTCTGTTTGGCTGACCAGTACATCTCCCATGTAAATGCCATGTTCCCTGGGTCAGTGCATGACGCGTATGTTATGCGAAATAGCAGCATCCCCTATGTGATGGAACAGCTACAGAGACACCGTGTGTGGCTAATAGGTGAATCTGGTTACCCCAACCTGCCTTGGCTACTGACCCCAGTGAGGAATCCCCGGACCAGGGCAGAGGAACAGTACAATGAGGCCCATGGGCGATCTAGGAGGATCATAGAAAGGACCTTCGGCCTCCTGAAGGCCAGGTTTAGGTGCCTGCATATGACAGGGGGATCCCTAATGTACTCACCCAAGAAGGTGTGCCAGATCATCGTGGCCTGCTGTATGCTTTACAATCTTGCATTGCGACGCCAGGTGCCTTTTCTGCAGGAGGATGGTCCAGATGGTGGTGTTGTAGCAGCTGTGGAGCCTGTGGAGAGTGAAGAGGAGGAAGACGACGGGGATGACACGGACAACAGGGACACGGTCATACAACAGTATTTTCATTAGCACCCAGGTAAGAATCCCCCACGGCATTTTACATTTACTTATTGCCTCCTGCATCTCTACTTTCTGTGTTTCCCCCCAGTTCCTTTCAACTGAATTGTGACTTTCCCTTGGCTTTTCAGAGCTGTATGACCCACTGCGTGACTTCTGGTTTGTTCGGCCATGGAGTAAAGCAAATTGACATTGGTATGTTGTCATCACAATGTAACTGTACATTTTTGAACCGTTATGTGTAATACATTTGTTAAGAATACAAGCAGACTCCTGAGTGTTTTAAGTGCAATAAGTGATTTATTTAAAGTGCTACATATAGGTCCATGATAGTAAAACGGTGATGGGTGGGGGTGGAGTGATTTCCATGGCAGAGTCCAGTTCTCGGTCGCACAGGTGCATTGTCCATATGCCTGTGGAAGGATGGAGCAGGGGCAGTTCAAGGTTGGACAGGGTGACGATGTGGGACAGTGGAATGACATCCGGGGGGATCTTAGGCTGGCGGGGGTCTTGGCATCCTACTCTGTCTTCCTTTGTGATCTCAGGCTCCTCTTGCAGGGTGGTTGATCTTCAGCAGGAGGTGGAGTTCTGGTGGCCCGTCGTTGTGTGGGGGCCTCCTGTCCACTAGCGCCGGCGGAGGTGGTAGGCTGTTCCTGGTCCGGGCTGGTGACAGGGGCCCTTTGGGGTGCCACATGGTCTCGCAATGTGGTGACTATTAGGTTCAGGGCCTGGACGATGTTCCTGAGCTCCTCTCTGTACCCCATGTACCGTTCCTCCTGCTGTGCCTGGATCTCCTGGAACCTGGCCATTACCGTCGCCATCGTCTCCTGGGAGCGGTAGTATGCTCCCATGATGGTGGTGAGGGCCTCTTGGAGAGTCGGTTCCCTGGGCCTGTCCTCCCCCCCCTGACGCACTGCAGCCCTCCCAGTTGCCCTGTTTCCCCGGGCCTCTGTCCCCTGGACGGTGTGCCCACTACCACTGCCCCCAGGTCCCTGTTGTTGTTGGGGTGTTGGGTCAGCCTGGGTGCCCTGTAGTGGCGGACACACCGCTGATTGACCTGTCCTGGAGACAGAGGCATGGGCCCGCTGGGTGGGAGCGGTGCTGATATTCCCAGAGGGGGTTAGGTCTGCTGTGGCCTGTGTCTGTGTGTGGGGAACCGACTGTCCAGAGGTCCCCGATGGTCCGGGCTGGTCATCAGGTTCCAGGTCGACAGAGCTGCTGTCCTCACAGCGGGCATGTTCTGGGGGTGGGATGGACATATCTGGACCCTCCTGGCCGGTGTGTTGGCGTTCCGGCCCTGCAGGGGTGAAAGAGTATGGTTATTGCTTCTGTGTGTTCCATGGTGTGCGATTTGTGGGTGCCCTTGTCCCCCAGTGCTGGCATTCCCTTGTGGAAGGAGTTGTGAGGGTGGTTTGTGGGGGGGATGGGTATGTGCAGTGGTCATGCATAGGTGATGGGTGTCCATGGTTTGTGTTGGCATTCAGGGTTTGGTTTTGGGTTGGGTGGGTTGTGCTGGTGAGACATTGGCAGGGAGGGTGTGTGCTGGGGGGTTGGGGGTGAGGGTGGGGGTGTGGGTTGGCATGCTGGTGGTTGGGGGGGGAGTAGTTGAGACTAGACTTACCAGAGTCCATTCCTCCGCCTACTCCAGCAAGGCCCGCAGGATGCAGGATGTTAAGGACCTCTTGCTCCCATGCTGTGAATTCGGGAGGGGTGGGTGGTGGTCCGCCGCCAGTCCTCTGCACAGCGATGTTGTGTCTGGAGACCATCGACCGTACCTTCCCCCGTAGGTCGTTCCAGCGCTTTCTGATGTCTTCACGGTTTCTGGGATGCTGTCCCACAGCGTTGACCCTGTCGACAATCCTCTGCCATAGCTCCGCCTTCCTGGCTATTGTGGTGTGTTGCACCTGTGTGCCGAAGAGCTGGGGCTCTACCCTTATGATTTCCTCCACCATGACCCGGAGTTCTTGGTCCGAAAACCTGGGGTGTCTTTGGGGTGCCATGGGTGGTGTGGATGAGGTGTGGGGTGGTGTTTGCGGTGATGTGAGTGGTGGTGTGTGGTGATGTGTGCGTAGATGTGGTGTGGTTGATGATGTTGGGTTCCTGTGTGTGTTGGGGTTTTCAATTGCTGTGCTCGCTCGCTCTCTCTCGCCTTCTCTCCGATTTCCAACTAGTGGGGGTTTGTGGGTGATGTGGGTGTGTGTTTTATAGTTGCTTGGATGTGTGGGGGTGGTGTTTGTATGTGTATCAGGTGTGTGTATTTCAAATTGTCCAATGTGGCTGGGTTTTGGAGCTGGGTGTGTATTTTGAGCGCAGCGGTGTGTACCGCCAATGGAATACCGCAGTTGAATGACCGCCGCGTGGATTGGTGGGTCGTAATGGCATGGGCTTGTTTGTGTTGGCGTGGCGATGGAGGTTTGGTCATCTCCAGTTTATCGCTGCCCGCTGATGAGGCGGCCTTCCGTGGATGTCGGGTTTTTGGCAGCTTGGCAGTTGTTGGTCAGAATGACCGTGGCGGGTTACCGCGGCCGCGGCGGTAGAATGGCGGTCTTCTGACCGGCGGTAAGAGCCTTTTACCGCCGAGGTCAGAATGACCCCCTTAGTGTGTGGGCACCCTGGCACTAGCCAAGGTGCCCCCACATAGTTCAGGGCAAATTCCCCGGACTTTGTGAGTGCGGGGACACCATTACACGCGTGCACTACACATAGGTCACTACATATGTGTAGCTTCACAATGGTAACTCCGAATATGGCCATGTAACATGTCTATGATCATGGAATTGCCCCCTCTATGCCATCCTGGCATTGTTGGCACAATCCCATGATCCCACGGGTCTCTAGCACAGACCCGGGTACTGCCAAACTACAATTTCAGGGGTCTCACTGCAGCTGCTGCTGCTGCCAACCCCTCAGACAGGTTTCTGCCCTCCTGGGGTCCAGCCAGGCTTGGCCCAGGAAGGCAGAACAAAGGACTTCCTCAGAGATAGAGTGTTACACCCTCTCCCTTTGGAAAAAGGTGTTAAGGCAGGGGAGGAGTAGCCTCCCCCAGCCTCTGGAAATGCTTTCATGGGCACAGGTGGTGCCCATTTCTGCATAAGCCAGTCTACACCGGTTCAGGGACCCCTTAGCCCTGCTCTGACGCGAAACTGGACAAAGGAAAGGGGAGTGACCACTCCCCTGACCTGCACCTCCCCTGGGAGGTGCCCAGAGCTCCTCCAGTGTGCTCCAGACCTCTGCCATCTTGGAAACAGAGGTGCTGCTGGCACACTGGACTGCTCTGAGTGGCCAGGGCCAGCAGGTGTTCAGGTGTTGCTAGCCTATCCTCTCTCCTAAGTAGCCAAACCCTCTTTTCTGGCTATTTAGGGTCTCTGCTTTGGGGAATTCGTTAGATAACGAATGCAAGAGCTCATCAGAGTTCCTCTGCATCTCTCTCTTCACCTTCTGCCAAGGAATCGACTGCTGACTGCACTGGAAGCCTGCAAAACTGCAACAAAGTAGCTAAGACGACTACTGCAACATTGTAACGCTGATCCTGCCGCCTTCTCGACTGTTTTCCTGGTGGTGCATGCTGTGGGGGTAGTCTGCCTCCTCTCTGCACTAGAAGCTCCGAAGAAATCTCCAGTGGGTCGACGGAATCTTCCCCCTGCAACCGCAGGCACCAAAGAACTGCTTCACCGGTCCTCTGGGTCTCCTCTCAGCACGACGAGCGAGGTCCCTTGAACTCAGCAACTCTGTCCAAGTGACTCCCACAGTCCAGTGACTCTTCAGTCCAAGTTTGGTGGAGGTAAGTCCTTGCCTCCCCACGCTAGACTGCATTGCTGGGAACTGCGTGTTTTGCAGCTACTCCGGCCCCTGTGCACTTCCGGTGGAAATCCTTTGTGCACAGCCAAGCCTGGGTCCACAGCACTCTAACGTGCATTGCACAACCTCCTGAGTTGTCCTCCGGCGGCGTGGGACTCTCTTGTGTAACTTCGGGTGAGCACCGTTTCACTCCACTTCGTAGTGCCTGTTCCGGCACTTCTGCGGGTGCTGCTTGCTTCTGAGAGGGCTCCTTGTCTTGCTGGATGCCCCCTCTGTCTCCTCACGCAATTGGTGACATCCTGGTCCCTCCTGGGCCACAGCAGCATCCAAAGATTCTAACCGCGATCTTTGCAGCTAGCAAGCCTTGTTTGCGGTCTTTCTTCAGGAAAACACTTCTGCACTACTCTCCACAGCGTGGGACATCCATCTTCCAAAGGGGAAGTTTCTAGCCCTTGTCGTTCTTGCAGAATCCTCAGCTTCTACTGTCCAGTAGCAGCCTCTTTGCACCCACAGCTGGCATTTCCTGGGCATCTGCCCACTCCCGACTTGATTGTGACTTTTGGACTTGGTCCCCTTGTTCCACAGGTACTCTCGTCTGGAAATCCATCGTTGTTGCATTGCTGGTTTTGGTCTTTCCTGCAGAATTCCCCTATCACGACTTCTGTGCTCTTTGGGGAACTTTAGTGCACTTTGCACTCACTTTTTAGGGTCTTGGGGTGGGCTATTTTTCTAACCCTCACTGTTTTCTTACAGTCCCAGTGACCCTCTACAAGGTCACATAGGTTTGGGGTCCATTCGTGGTTCGCATTCCACTTTTGGAGTATATGGTTGCTGTTGCCCCTATCCCTATGTGCCCCCATTGCATCCTATTGTAAACTATACATTGTTTGCACTGTTTTCTATTGCTATACTGCATATCTTTGGTATTGTGTACATATATCTTGTGTATATTTGCTATCCTCATACTGAGGGTACTCACTGAGATACTTTGGCATATTGTCATAAAAATAAAGTACCTTTATTTTTAGTATATCTGTGTATTGTGTTTTCTTATGATATTGTGCAAGTGACACTAGTGGTACTGTAGGAGCTTCACTCATCTCCTAGTTCAGCCTAAGCTGCTCTGCTAAGCTACCATTATCTATCAGCCTAAGCTGCTAGACACCCTATACACTAATAAGGGATACCTGAGCCTGGTGCAAGGTGTAAGTACCCCTTGGTACTCACTACAAGCCAGTCCAGCCTCCTACATGGGACCCATGTGGCTTTGCCCCCCCCCCACAGGAGTGAACAGGTGTACAGAAACCGGAAGAGTTACCATTCCATGAATGTACTGATGGTATGTTTGGCAGACCAGTACATCTCCCATGTGAATGCCAAGTTCCCTGGCTCAATGCATGACGCCTACACCCTGCAGAATAGCAGCATCCCTTATGTGATGGGTCAACTCCAGAGGCATCATGTGTGGCTATTAGCTGAGCACCTGGAAGCAAGACAGTGGGAATGGTTGTCTGGGTCTGGAGATATCCCTACAGGTTAGTGTGTGTCTAACAGTTGTCCCTCGCCATTTGCAGGCGACTCTGGTTACCCAACCTGTCATGGCTACTGACCCCAGTGAGGAATCCCAGGACAAGGGCAGAGGAACGCTACAATGAGGCACATGGGCGTACACAGCGGATAATCCAGCAGACCTTCGGCCTCCTGAGGGCCAGGTTCAGGTGCCTCCATATGACAGGTGGATCCCTATTCTACTCACCAAAGAAGGTGTGCCAGATCATCGTGGCCTGCTGTATGCTTCACAACTTAGCTTTGCGATGACAGGTGCCTTTTCTGCAGGAGGATGGTCCAGATGGCGGTGTTGTTGCAGCAGTGGAGCCTGTGGACAGTGAAGACGAGGAAGCAGAGGAAGAAGACATGGACAACAGGGATTCAGTGATACACAGGTAAGAATACAAACCAGCCTACTACATGTACTTTAACACTACTACCTCTCTACTGTCTGTCGTTTTCACCCAGTGTATGGTCACTGAGTTGTCACTTTCCCTTACGATTTCTCAGATGTGTGTCCCATAGTGTGAATTCTGCCTTGATTCATCATGGACTACAGCTGTGTGACATAGGTATGTTGACATTACAAATGAAAGAGCATTGTGCCAGAGTAATTGCTAATACACTATTCTGAAATCACAGACTGACTCCAGATAGTTTTGTGCTTTAAGGGTGTTTATTTTAGTGCTCAATATTGGAGGGGATAACAAAATGGTGAGGGGTAATGGTGGAGGAATGTCCATGGCAGAGTCCAGTCTATTAGTCTCACAGGTGCATTGCCCAAATGGGCATAGGAAGTGGAGCTGGGGCAGTTTAAGGATGGACAGGGTGACAGAGTGGGACAGAAGGATGACAATCAGGGTGGTCTCATTTCTTGGCGGGGGTCTTGGCATCGTTCTCTGTCTTTGTCCTGGATCTCAGGGACCGTTTGCGAGGTGGTTCTCCCTCTGTAGGGGGTGGGGTGCTGGTGTGGTGGTCCTGTGGCGGTGCCTCCTGTCCACTAGCGCCGGCGGAGGTGGTGGGCAGTTCATCGTCCAGGCTAGTGTCAGGGGCCCCTTGTAGTGCCACAGTGTCCCTCCTGGTGTTGAGTACTTCCTTCAGCACCCCTACGATGGTGCCCAGGGTGGAATTGATGGTTCTGAGTTACTCCCTGAAGTCCAAATACTGTTCCTCCTGCAGGCGCTGGGTCTCCTGAAACTTGGCCAGTACCGTTGCCATTGTCTCCTGGGTGTGGTGGTAGGCTCCCATGATGTTGGAGAGGGCCTCGTGGAGAGTGGGTTCCCTTGGCCTGTCCTCCCCCTGTCACACAGTAGCCCTCCCAGTTCTCCTGTGTTCCTGGACCCCCGTCCCCTGCACCGTGTGCCCACTGCCACTGCCCCCAGGTCCCTGTTTTTGTTGGGGTGGTGGGTTAGACTGGATTCCCTGTAGTGGTGGACACACTGCTGATTGACGTGTCCTGGGAACGGAGGTATGGGCCCGCTGGGTGGGTGCTGTGCTGGTGTTTCCAGAGGGGGGAAGCTCTGTAGTGGCCTGTGACTGTGTGATGGGAACCGACTGTCCCGAGGTCCCCAATGGGCCGGGCTGGTCATCTAGATCCAGTTGGACAGAGGTGCTGTCGTCACTGTGGGCCTCTTCTGTTGGTGGTGTGGACATGTGTGGACCCTCCTGTCCGGTGATGTTGGGTAGGGGTCCTGCAGGGGTATAAAAGGATGTTTATTACATCTGTGTGTGCAAGCTGTGCAATGGGTGGGTGACCGTGTACCCCAGTGTCTGCATTCCTGTGTGGGACCTTGTGTGATGATGTTTTAGGGGGGTGTATGGGAATGTGCAGTGGCCATGCTTTAGTGATGTGTGTCCATGCTTTGTTGTTGCATGCAAGGCTTGGTGTTGGGATGTGTGGTTTGTGATGTTGGGACATTTGTGAGGAGTTGGAGTGATGGGGGTGAGGGTGAGGGTGGGGGTATGTGATGGCATGCAGGTAGGGTGGGGGATGTAATAGTTAAGATTTGACTTACCAGAGTCCATTCCTCCACCTACTCCTGCGAGGACCTCAGGATGCAGAATCGCCAAGACCTGCTCCTCCCATGTTGTTAGTTGTGGGGGAGGAGGTGGGGGTCCACTGCCAGTCGCTGAACCGCAAGGTGGTGTCTTGAGACCACAGAACGCACCTTCCCCCGTAGGTCATTCCACCTCTTCCTGATGTCATCCCGATTTCTTGGGTGTTGTCCCACTGCGTTGACCCTGTCCAGTATTGTGCGCCATAGCTCCATCTTCCTTGCAATGGACCTGTGCTCCAAATAGCTGTGGCTCTACCCGGACGATTTCCTCCACCATGACCCTGAGCTCCTCCTCCGAGAACCTGGGGTGTCTTTGCCGTGCCATGGGGTGGTGTGGGTGATGTGTGGGGTGGTGTGTGGGGTGATAAGTGTGCTGATATGTAGTGGTGTGTTGTGTGAGGTGCGTGGAAGTTATGTGGGTGATGGTGTTGTGTGCTTGTGGATGCTAGTATTGTTGATGGTGGTGTCACTCTCTGGCCTTCTCTCGGTAATTGTGGTCGTAAGGGTTTGTGGGTGATGTGGGTGTGTGTTTTATAATGTATTGGGTGTGTGGGAGTGGTGTGTGTATGTGTAACAGGTGTGTGTATTTGGAATTGTCCAATGTGGCTGTGTTTTGGAGATGTGTGTGTATTTTGAGCGCGGCGGTGTGTACTGCCAATGGAATACCGCGGTTGAAAGACTGCCGCGTGGATTCGTGTGTTGTGATAGTGTGGGCGTATTTCTGTTGGCGTGACGGTGTCAGTTTTGTTTTCCCCAGTTTATCACTGACCTTTAGTGTGGCGGACTTGTGTAGGTGTCTGAATATTGGCGGATTACGTGCTGTGGGTCATAATAGCTGTGGTGGAATTCCACGGCCGCGGCGGTGTGTTGGCGGTCTTCTGCACGGCGTTAATCGGCTTTTACCGCCAATGTTGTAATGACCGCCAAAGTCTCTCAGAGTAGCTAGAATAATGGCAAGTAATGGCATCAGAGTGGCGAGGAAGAATGCTGATTTCTCTTTGTGTCACGTTGTTATATTAATCCTGTCGAACCAGTCTTTAATTTCCAACTGGGCAATATTTGGTGCATCGTTATTTCTGTCCAATGATCCGTTACACACCTTACTAGAATTTTCACCTAAGACAGTTCTCATATAGTTTATTGGCTCCTGTGATTGACATCTTCAAGGGGTAGAATGTCAGGTAAGAAAAGTTACACTTGTCGCTCCAGTCAGTATCTCCATTGTCTTCTCCCACTACAGGCGACCTTGCACCTGTTGCGAATTACACTGTTGCATTCACCAAGAATATCTCCTTGAGCAGGTCGGGTCTCATGAGAAAGAATTTACTACGGTTACACACACATCTCTAGCTTCTGGCAAAGTACAGCTTCATGTCCTTCAGGAAGACAGCACATTGCACGTTAGAAAAACACATTAAATATGAGACCAGGCAGCTAGGCCCAGACCCTTGCTAACTAAGGCCTAGTGATTAACTTAGCAAAACCTTAATACATAGCTCATATTGCTAACATAAAGTCACACTTAAGTACATTGTTAACTCATTATTAGTCAGTTTCATCAATCATCGTATACATTGGTGGCCACTCCCCGTGGGCACATTTCAAACGCATGCATTAATACCATATTAATAGATTTTCTATGCGGCTTCATTATACATTATTTTGCAAGCATTTCATGTTAATATTGATTATATAAGTCACACTGCAACAAAGTTGACCATCCGAAAGAGGGGAGGGGTGAGAGGGTGGGGTGTGTTGTGTGAATGTGAGTGGTGTCTGCGTGTGTGTATGAATGCATGGGTACTGGGGTGTCCCTGTGTGTACGTGCTTGTATTCTGAGGGGGGTGCTGTGTATATGTGTGAGTGCATGTATGTTTGTGTGAATGCAGGGGGAAAGGGGTGTATGTCTGAGTGTGTGCATGCAAGTGAATGTGTATGTTTGAGTGCGTGCATGCAAATTAATGTGTATGTCTGAGTGCATGCAGGCAAGCAGATGTGTATGTTTGAGTGTGTGTGCGCGAGTGAATGGGTGTATCAGAGTGAGTGTTTGGTTGCGAGTGTGTGGGGATGTCTGTAAGTGAATGCGTGGGTGAGTGGGGTTGCCTGAATGTAGGTGTGTGGTCGTGTGGGGGGTGTCTGCTGGCAGCAAGACTCGAGATTTCTGTCGCCAGGTGCATGACCGCCAGCATTTTCGTGGCAGTCTGCAGAGTCGTGATGGCGGTACTGCGGCTACCGGGGGGTCGGCGGTGCTCACTTCCGGTCTGGCGGTCCCACCGCCCTGGCGGTATGGGTGGTGTTTCGGCAGTTTGGCTTCAGTCAAATCGCCAAAGTCGTAATATGGTGGTCTTTACCACCGGCCTGGCGGCAGTAAGACCGCCACCGTGAGTTTGGCGGTCCAAGGACTGCCAGACTCGAAATGAGGGCCTGAGTGAACATTGAATTTATTGTGCCTCATTAATGCTACATATCTGAGCTTAATATTGTCTTATGGAGTGTATTGCCCTATCTCACAATCTATGTTAGGGGAGTCATGTATCTGCGTTCCTCCTGGTCAGTACAGATACTGTTGCCAGTCTTGGACTTTTGTGACAGCCTAATGCATTCTGGGGGTTGTAGTCTCGTAGTCTTGTTTTGCTTCTATTGAAAAAACTAGACCAAGACACATTACATACATACTTTGTATGTGAACACTGAAGACAAATACTATTGTAGTGCCTGCTAGCAATATATATTATTTTAGATAGCATTAAACAAAGAATACTGACAGTTGCATAATCTGAGATTTGGAAACATGGCTACATGTGTCTCAAATGAAAAGACTTGTACCCTGACTGCGTGGCACCGGCAGGATTAGATCCAAACCTGTGTGTCTGAACAACATTCTTTCACGGTTTGAAAACCAAGATGGGCCCTACAGTTCTCTGTATGATCCCTAGATTCAAATTTGCCCCGAAGGGAAGGCGAGCTCCATTTTTGTCAAATTGCAGAGGTTCGAAATTTCTTCCATTGCCGCTTCAGGAGACTTCTTCCATTACGTTATTCAAGAAACAACATATAAAACTGTGCTCTACGGTTGTGATTTGTGGGTTGGCAACAGTGCTCAAATTACTGGAAAGTTTGGAGTAGGCTATATCACCCTGTAATTCATTCCATAAAATTGCGTACTGTTAACGGACATTTAAATAGCCCATGTCACCCATGTGAATGTTTTCGCAGCACTCCTTTGTCCAGTAATTTATAAGCCAGAGCTACATCCCTTGTCCAAGGTTCCAAGGGGAGATCCAACATGTGTGTATGAATGCTGCACCTAGGCATACTTTTATCTAGAAGAGGGGAGGAAGATAGAACACCTTCCTATTTACGATAAGTACATACCACACAGATGCATGTCTCATTGTGCACTCAATATTAGGTTTCACATTACGCAGCACGTGCTTAGTAGGGTTAGGCTGGTCATTGGTTTGAGAACTATTTTGTTGTCCTAATATGTATTAGTGGGCAGTTTCTGTGAAGATTGCCAGTTCCTTAGTGCTATGGATCTTCATCAATTTTAAAGTGGGTATATGTCAGATGTCGACCTGCTGTGCTGGGTGAGAAATCTGTAAATTCCTACATAGCTTCTGGCTCCCCATTGTACAGACGTTTTGAGCCTGAGAGGATATTACACTGTTAGGTGTCAATGGGTTCTGCTGGCTCTGTAGGAGCTACAAAAGCATTAAAGGACAGAATGAACTCTAGGCCTTTAAACTCTCTCTTTGATCTTACTCCAACCGAACGTCTGGATAATGGAAATGAATATCAAATTACTTTTTGCATTCTTTGGCAGTTCCTGAAGCGTCATCAAAAGGCGGCATCATCTTAATGTAAAAGTGATTCTCAAGGACCATTTTCAGCAACGTTGAGTCTAAATATCAGTATCTGAAGTATCCCTAATTGCAAAGTCATTTTAAGGCGTGGGTAAAATGGGCCCCCACCATACAAGTACACTTTCTCTTTCTCTCTCTTCTATTTCTCCAGCTCAGCTTTCAAGCTGGAGGTAGCAGAACATGGACAATAAAATATAAAGTTGTTCTGCACAGGGCTCCCTGAAGTGTGTTGTGCCCAAAGAACCTAAGATCCTTAAGATTGCATTGCATAAATAAGACAAGAGACACTCACTCTCTTACATATTATTCTTTTGTTTACATCCAACCTTGACATTTGGAGCCCTAACTTTGTGTACCTTTAATGACAAAACTGACACTTTCACATATACAGTCCCTCATTTAGACTTTGTCACAGAATGAACTCCGCTACAAATTAATGGAATTCTCATCCTGTCAGACTTGTGGGTACCTCACCTCATTTTCGACAAACTGGCGCATCGATCAGGATGAGCCAGTTTGCTTGCGCCACCCTGCGCCCCCCTAACGACACCATGGTAGCGCTGTATTTACAATACAGAGCACCATGGTGCTCCTTATCACAGCTGCGTCAGACCCATTGAAAACAGCAGTGTCACTTTATGACACTAGAATAACGCAGTGAAATCTTGTATATTTCACTGTGATGTTCCTGCCGGTCTCCTAGCGGGGAATGTGGCACAATGGTCCCATTGCGTCAGTTTGGAAATATGGCACGGGGTGGAGGACTGTTCTGCACCACCATAGCGTACAACAAAAAATTAAACTACAGTGGTGCAAGGGGCTTGTAAATGAGCCCCTTAGAGTCAAGGGAACTAGTTGGTTTATGATGGTGAAACCTCAGCAGGCGTTGGCACCAAAAACCTTTACCTGGCAATGAGTTTGCCAGATAGGTGTCTGGTCAAGGAGGCGATCGCCCTTATAATTTTGTTCCAGAAGAACAAAAGGGAATGTTCAACATGGCCAAGGAAACATGGCATTTGTGCAGTTTCATCGAAGGCATAAAGATCCAGGCAAAGCAGACAGGGATCTCTAGAGATTACAGGTAGTCCTCTACTAGTGTAGCATAGACCTGAAGCCAGAGCCTTCACCAACACTCATTTTTTTTTTATTTATACATCAGCTTCAAATTATAACCTGCAATCATCTAGGTGTCTTGCTATGCAGAGATTCCAGTTGGTCTGTGGAAATGTTCTGTCATGGGGCAGATTATGACTTTCAAATCCACTCTCTATCATGAATGACGTGATTCACTCCTTTATTGCTTATTTTTCACTCGACATCTGAGGTTCGAAACCTGGTCTCAGGAAGCCAATAACGAAGAAAAAAATGGGTCTTTATTTATTACCACAGGAGGGTATTCAGGCGAAACTAGAAAATGTCAGCCTTCGTGAAGTCAGGCAAAGTTTTCTAATTTTACCCAATTGTGAGAGCTCTGGTAAAACAATGCTGCTCTGCCTCCCTAAGACAATGTCTTGTTCCAGAATGGTCCTAGGAAGGGCATACTCGTGGAGGAAGTCATAGATCAACAGGCTGCACCCTCCCGCAAGCACTGGTTTAAGGTGCTGGACTGGGGGGGGCAGCAGGGGGGCATGTGGTGGTGATATGCAGGGCGGGAGCAGGAGTGTGCAGTTGGACCGAGCAGCTAGATTTCTATAGCAATGGGACTGACTGGAAAACATTTCTCAGTCCTATACCTTTAAGGCTCTAAATAGTGATTGCCTTTAGTCTCAAGTCATTACATCTAAGTCCTGATTATCAAGAACAATTTGCATATTGCGTCAATTTAAGTTTATGCTTTTTAAGTCGCCTGTAAACAGGAATGTATAAAAAAACATGCATAACCTATAGCACTTCTATGGATTTGCATACCAATATCTTTATGCATGAACCGTGGACATGCACATTTTTCCAACACCAAATTGAGGGGCATCTTTACAATCTTTTGTGCAAGGCAGCGCCACAACCCTTGCTGCACGACCCTGTGTCAAAAGACAAGGTAGATACGGTACATTCCTGTTCTTTTCCCCTGTGCTGGTGCATAATGGACTGCCATGCGCCACCGCAGGCACCCTTGCACCATTGCGGGGATGATTTTTTTTGTGCAGGAAGGGACACATTCTGGCACAAAAATGATAATGAGAGGCATTTTCCTTTTTATATGTGTGCTGCAATCTTCAGCACACATAGAAAAAGGAAATAACAAGGAGTAATAAAGGTATTTCTCCTTGTTGCGCCTCCCTTATGCCTCCCCTGGGGAGGCGTAGGCCTTTGCCGCATTCCCAGGTTTACAAATCCTTCTAAAACTGTGAATGCGTTAAAATCCATGAGTGTTGTATGGGTACACATACTGGAATGCCTCTGTGACGCAGAGTAAGGCAACACAGCAACTTGCACTGCATTGCCTTTCTCCATATATACAAGGCCATGTAAAGGTGTGCAAAGGGACTTTGAGTGGCATTGTAGATATGGGCTTGCAGCCTGCACCGTCAGTGCGCAGAAAAAGGGATGCACTGGCGGCACAAGCAGCTTTCTAAATATGTCCCTTACTGTCTCCTAGGCCCTTGTTATTAAGGGTTTCCCTCTAGAGCAAAGCATAGATTTTTCAGCACTGAGCTCTCTGTAACTATTGGTGCAAAATACATTAAAAAAATATATTTTATTATTGATTTCAAAGTCTCAAAACACAGCTTGCAAAACAGCAAAATAACAGTGCTACAATCTCTTCCCACTGCCCAGTAAGGACAATCCAGTACATTGCACAGGACAAAACATGACCAAAAGTAAAACCAAAAAGAGGACGAGGGCAAGATCATGAGAATCTGGCCCAAAGTTGCAAGCCTTAGGGGGACAGATTTATGAAGGGGTTTGCACTGTGCTTACATTTTGCAACATGGTGCATGCATGGCACTAACCACTGAGTCATATCTGTGAAGCCATGCAAAGCCACTTTGTGTGGCTTTGAATGCCTTCAAAAATATGAAGGCAGGCAAAGCAGCCCGAATTGCTGCGTTGCCTTACTCTGAGCTAGGGAGGCATTCCAAGTTGTCTTTTCCTGCACCAAAACAGACCTGCATGCAAAACAGGCACAATTGTGCCTTGGGGCAAGTGTGCCTGCATTGGTGCTAGGCAGCCGGAGTGCCAGCACAGGGGGAAAGGACAGGAATGCACCGTATTAGATAAATTCAGCACATTCCTGACCTTTCCTTGTAATGCAGGGCACCTTGCTGCGTTGCCCTGTGGCACAAAGCCCGTAAATATGGGCCTACGCCTTTCCAACTTCAGAGTACCAGTGACTCAGCTACCCTCTTCATATTTTATCATATTTAGTGGTACACTTTAATATAAGTCATACATTTACATTCAGAAAACTATGGGCCTAATTTAGAATTACTCCATTACAACTTGGGGGATTTAATTTCCATTCTATTGCAAGTGCACTGTATCCTATGACACTTGTAATGTTTAAGGCAGAGCTATAGTAATATGTAAAAATGCATAATGGGTGACTTCTACATCCTAGGAATTCTGCATCTGGCCTGAAAGTCGACACAATTCTGTACAAAGTGCAACTGACAACAATCAGAAACCTCTTCTTTGCATTTTACTTTTAATACTTGTATAGATGAGCTATATTTCAAAATCTTCAAACGGAAGACAAATTTCACAGATGAGGAGAACGACATCATGGTTTCTCCACTGTTTAGACATATACAGTGCATTTAGGTAATTCAGAGCAGCATGTGTGCGGTGTGAAGTGCAAGAACTTGCTGACATTTTTTATCACTCAAATCAAGTCCTGGATTTCCATCTCTCGATTGCGGGTACTTTCTCCTTGGAGACAAGTATGCATGTATGTTTTGGAACATATATAGTACAAACCTAGCTGTAGACAAGTAGAGGACTGGACAGAGGCAGGAGCCCAGAGTTCCAACTGGGATTTACTGTTGGAGTGTGAGTTTTAAAATCAATATTAACATGAAAAGCTTGCTATATAATGTGTAGTGAAACGGCATAGAAATGTGTTAAAGTAGAAATATTGTACGCGTTTGAAATGTGCCCACAGGGAGTGGCCACCAATGTATACGATGATTAATGAAACTGACTAATAATGAATTAACAATGTACTAATGTATGGTTTTGTATTAGCATTAAGAGTTATATATTAGGGCTTTGCTAAGTTAATCACTAGGCCTTAGTTAGCAAGGGTCTGGGCCTAGCTGCCTGGTCTCATATTAATTGTGTTTTCCTAACGTACAATGTGCTACTTTCCTGAAGGACATGAAGCTGTACTTTTCCAGAAGCTAGAGAGATGTGTGTAGCTGTAGTAAATTCTTTCTCATGGGACCCGACTTGCTCAAGGAGACATTCTTGCCAAATGCAACAGTGTAATTCGCAACAGGTGCAATGTCGCCTGGACTAGGAGAAGACAATGGAACTACTGACTAGAGCGACAAGTGCAACTTTTCTTACCTGACATTCCACCCGATGAAGCCAACTGCATGAGAACTTTACTAGGTGAAAATTCTAGTAAGATGTGCAACGGATTATTGGACAGAGATAACGATGCACCAAATATTGCCCATTGGGAAATTAGGGACTTGTTTGACAGTTTTGATATAACGGCGTGACCCGAGAAGAAATCAGCCATTCCCCGACATTCTTCCTCACCAAACCTTGCCATTACCATTCTGAGAGACTTTGGTGGTCATTACAACCCTGGCGGATGGTGTTAAAGCGGCGGTAAGACTGCCAACAGGCCGGCGGCAAACATTTGCTATTACGACCGTGTCGGAAACCGCCAACAAAGACAGCCACTTCAACACTCCGACCGCCACGGCGGTACAAACAAACAGCCCGGCAGTCACCGCCAACAAACGGGCGGAGGACAATGTACCACCCCCAGTATCACACATGCCAATCCGCCACCTTTTCCGGGGCGGATTCACCGCGGAAAAACACAGCGGAAACAGGAATACCGAAGGAAAAACGCTCACCTCTACACACCCCACGAGGAATGAGGACGCCATGGTTCTGGAACTCCAAATTCTACCTGCAATAATCTTCCTGCTCCTCTACCAGGAGCACGAACGCCGGCGGTGAAGACCACGGTGAGTACTGCACCTACGACACATGGAAGTGGGAGGGAAAAAACAGGGACACGCACACACAACACCCCCATCCTCACCCACTACAACACACACACTAATGTATATCAATACATCACAGATACACCCCCCAAACCCCCTGGAAGAATGCAAAGACAATAGAAAATGAGTGTAACCATTGTAATATATTAAAAGCAAGTAGGCAGAAATATATATATACACCATGTACAAAATATATACCAAGCATAGTAGTCTAGGTAGTGCTCTAATAAACTCTGTGGAACACTGGGACCACACGGTATGGGCGAGGCCCACACAAGATCCTCGACCATGATGGAGAGCACACTGCAAGGGCATCAGACAGCAACTAAACAGGCACCCCAGGGGGAGGGAAAGGGGGGGCACCTCAGCCGCTTGAGTGCACGATGCTAAATCCACGAGGGGGCCCCATGCCCACTGTTCAATGCTGGGGAGTGCAAAGCCACAGTCTCTCAAGTCTCTACAGTGGGTGGTTTGCCCCCTGTTCAATCCTGGGGAGTGCAAAGCCACAGTCTCTCAAGTCTCTACAGTGGGTGGGTTGCCCACTGTTCAATCCTGGGGAGTGCAAAGCCACAGTCTCTCAAGTCTCTACAGTGGGTGGGTTGCCCACTGTTCAATCATGGGGAGTGCAAAGCCACAGTCTCTCAAGTCTCTACAGTGGATGGGTTGCCCACTGTTCAATCCTGGGGAGTGAAAAGCCACAGTCTCACAAGTCTCTACAGTGGGTGGGTTGCCCCCTGTTCAATCCTGGGGAGTGCAAAGCCACAGTCTCTCAAGTCTCTACAGTGGGTGGGTTGCCCACTGTTCAATCCTGGGGAGTGCAAAGCCGCAGTCTTTCAAGTCTCTACAGTGGGTGGTTTGCCCACTGTTCAATCCTGGGGAGTGCAAAGCCACAGTCTCTCAAGTGGATGACAGTCTCCACTGGTTCTGGAGGGGGCATGGTGCCCAGAGTGCTTCATCCTGCTAAGGACAGAGGTAATGGATGGCAATATCCACTGGTTGTGGAGGGGGCTTTGTGCCCAGAGTGCTTCATCCTGCTAAGGACAGAGGTAGTGGATGCCTTTGTCCACTGGTTCTGGAGGGGGCTTTGTGCCCAGAGTGCTTCATTCTGCTAAGGACAGAGGTAGTGGATGCCTTTGTCCACTGGTTCTGGAGGGGGCTTTGTGCCCAGAGTGCTACATCCTGCTAAGGACAGAGGTAGTGGTCTTTCTCCACTGGTTCTGGAGGGGGCTTTGTGCCCAGAGTGCTTCATCCTGCCAAGGACAGAGGTAGTGGATGCCTTTCTCCACTGGTTCTGGAGAGGGCTTTGTGCCCAGAGTGCTTCATCCTGCTAAGGACAGAGGTAGGGGATGCCTTTCTCCACTGGTTCTGGAGGGGGCATGGTGCCCAGAGTGCTTCATCCTGCTAAGGACAGAGGTAGTGGATGCCTTTCTCTTCTGGTTCTGGAGGGGGCTTTGTGCCCAGAGTGCATCATTCACCCTGTGACGCACTCAGTTGCGTCAGTGCCCTTGCCGCTCATGGGCCAGATGTGCTTGAGACAGCGGTGCCCTGTTCAGTGGTGCTTGAGACGGCGGTGCCCTGTTCAGCGGTGCTTGAGGCGGCGGTGCCCTGTTCAGCGGTGCTTGAGATGGCGGTGCCCTGTGTAGCGGTGCTTGAGACGGCAGTGCCCTGTTCGGCGGTGCCCTGTTCAGCGGTGCTTGAGACGGCGGTGCCCTGTTCAGCGGTGCTTGAGACAGCGGTGCCCTGTGCAGCGGTGCTTGAGGCGGCGGTCTCCATTGCAGGGACTTAGCTACTGGCGGTCCTTCATGGCCCAGCGGGGCTTTGCTGGTGGTCCTTCATGGTCCAGCGGAGCTTGTGCTGGCGGAGGCCTCCTGGGCAGCTGGGCCTGTGCTGGCTGTGGCCTCCTGGGCAGCTGGGCCTGTGCTGGCGGTGGCCTCCTGGGCAGGTGGGCTTGTGCTGGCGGTGGCCTCCTGGGCAGCTGGGCTGGTGCTGGCGGGCATGTCCTGGGCAGCTGGGCTGGTGCTGGCGGTCCTGTCCAGGACAGGTGGACTGGTGCTGGCGGTCCTGTCCTGGGCAGGTGGGCTGGTGCTGGCGGTCCTGTCCTGGGCAGATGGGCTGGTGCTGGCTGTCCTGTCCTGGACAGGTGGGCTGGTGCTGGCGGTCCTGTCCTGGGCATGAGGGCTGGTGCTGGCAGTCCTGTCCTGGGCAGGTGGGCTTGTGCTGGCGGTGGCCTCCTGGGCAGGTGGGCTGGTGCTGGTGGTCCTGTCCTGGGCAGGTGGGCTGGTGCTGGTGGGCCTGTCCTGAGCAGGTTGGCTTATGCTGGCAGTGGCCTCCTGGGCAGCTGGGCTTGTGCTGGCGGTCCTGTCCTGAGCAGGTGGGCTGGTGCTGGCGGTCCTGTCCTGGGCAGCTGGGCTTGTGCTGGCGGTCCTGTCCTGGGCAGCTGGGCTGGTGCTGGAGGTGGCCTCCTGGGCAGCGGGGATGATGGCGGTCTTCTCCGCGTGCTGCTCTTCCCAGACATGCCGGGTTTCTTGTGGCCCTTCCCCACCTTGGAAGGTGTCACAGCTGACTCCACACTTCCACCGGGACCCCTGGGAGCGGCTTTGGTGGCTGGAGTCTTCCCCCTCTCCCGCCGGGCACTGGCAAACTTCTGATGCTTCACAGGTGGGGGACTGTCTGTGCTGTGGCTCCGTGCCACACTGGCTGCCCTGGTGGCCGGTGCACTCCAGATTCCGGTGACTACAGGCACCACTGGTCCCAGAGATGTTGTGGCTGAGGTGCTAGTTCGGAACCTATGAGACGGACGGGGTGTGGGAGGTGTGGGAAAGAGGTCAAGGTTGGACAGGAAAAGTTTTTTTGACGCACTGGGACGGGTAGCTGGAGGGGGTTTGGGAGTGGAGGAAGAGGAGGTGGTTGTAGGAGGTGTTCGTTTGCTGACTTTGGGTGAAGGTGCATGCGCTGGAGGCTGTCATGAGGTGGATGGTTGTTGGGTGGGTGTGTGCCTGCGTTTGTGTATCTTGGGAGGTGGAGTCACAGACACACTGGGAGAGGACCCAGGGGACGTGTGAATGGTAGTGGGGGTGGTGACCCCAGCGAGGAATCCCAGGGCAAGGACAGAGGAACGCTATAATGAGGCACATGGGCGAACTAGGAGGGTGATCGAGCGGACCTTCGGCCTCCTGAAGGCCAGGTTCCGGAGCCTCCATATGACAGGTGGATCCCTATTCTACTCACCAAAGAGGTGTGCCAGATCTTCGTGGCCTGTTGTATGCTTCAGAACTTGGCTTTGCGATGACAGGTGCCTTTTCTGCAGGAGGATGGTCCAGATGGCGGTGTTGTGGCAGCTGTGGAGCCTGTGGACAGTGAAGACGAGGAAGCAGAAGAAGAAGACATGAACAACAGGGACTCCGTGATCCAGCAATATTTCCAGTGAGACACAGGTAAGAGTACAGACCTGCCCACTACATGTACTTATACACTACTGCCTCTCTACTGTCTGTCGTTTTCACCCAGTGTATGGTCACTGAGTTGTCACTTTCCCTTACGATTTCACAGATGTGGGTCCCACTGTGTGACATCTGCTTAGATTCCTCATAGACTAGAGCTGTGTGACATAGGTATGTTGACATTACAATTGAAAGAGCATTTTGACACTTTATTTGCTAATACACTATTTCGAAATCAAAGACAGACTCCAGATTGTTTTGTGCTTTAAGTGTGTTTATTTAAGTGCTCAATATTGGAGGGGGTAGTAAAATGGTGAGGGGTGATGGCGGAGGAATGTCCATGGCAGAGTCCAGTCCATTATTCTCACAGGTGCATTGCCCATATGGGCATAGGAAGTGGAGCTGGGGCAGTTTAAGTATGGACAGGGTGACAAAGTGGGACAGTAGGATGACAATCAGGGTGGTCTCATTTCTTGACGGGGGTCTTGGCATCATGCTCTGTCTTTGTCCTGGATCTCAGGGACCGTTTGTGGGGTGGTTCTCCCTTTGCAGGGGGTGGGGTGCTGGTGTGGTGGTCCTGTGGCGGGGTGTCCTGTCCACTAGCGCCGGCGGAGGTGGTGGGCAGTTCATTGTCCATGCTAGTGTCAGGGGCCCCTTGTAGTGCCACAGTGTCCCTCCTGGTGTTGAGTACTTCCTTCTGCACCCCTACGATTTTGCACAGGGTGGAGCTGATGGTTCTGAGTTCCTCCCTGAAGCCCATATACTGTTCCTCCTGCAGGCGCTGGGTCTCCTGAAACTTGGCCAGTACCATTGCCATCGTCTCCTGGGAGTGGTGGTAGGCTCCCATGATGGAGGAGAGGGCCTAGTGGAGAGTGGGTTCCCTTGGCCTGTCCGTCCCCTGTTGCACAGCAGCCCTCCCAGTTCCCCTGTGTTCCTGGGCCTCCGTCCCCTGGACCGTGTGCCCACTGCCACTGCCCCCAGGTCCCTGTTGTTGTTGGGGTGGTGGGTTAGCCTGGGTTCCCTGTAGTGGTGGACACACGGCTGATTGACGTGTCCTGGGGACAGAGGTATGGGCCCACGGGGTGGGTGCTGTGCTGGTGTTTCCAGAGGGGGGAAGCTCTGTAGTGGCCTGTGACTGTATGATGGGAACCGACTGTCCCGAGGTCCCCGATGGGCCGAGCTGGTCATCTAGATCCAGTTGGACAGAGCTGCTGTCATCACTGTGGGCCTCTTCTGTTGGTGGTGTGGACATGTGTGAACCCTCCTGTCCGGTGACGTTGGATAGGGCTCCTGCAGGGGTATAAAAGGATGTTTATTACATCTGTGTGTGGCATGGTGTGCAATGGGTGGGTGACCGTGTACCCCAGTGCTTGCATTCCTGTGTGGGACCTTGTGTGATGATGGTTTAGGGGGGTGTATGGGTATGTGCAGTGGTCATGCTTTAGTGATGGGTGTCCATGCTTTGTTGTTGCATGCAGGGCTTGGTGTTGGGATGGGTGGTTTGTGATGTTGGGACATATGTGAGGAGTTGGAGTGCTGGGGGTGAGGGTGAGGGTGGGGGTATGTGCTGGCATGCAGGTAGGGTGGAGGATGTAATAGTTAAGATTTGTCTTACCAGAGTCTATTCCTCCACATACTCCTGTAAGGACCTCAGCATGCAGAATTGCCAAGACCTGCTCCTCCCATGTTGTTAGTTGGGGGGGAGGAGGTTGGGGTCCGCCGCCAGTCCACTGAACCGCCAGGTGGTGTCTGGAGACCACGGAACACACTTTCCCCCGTAGGTCGTTCCACCTCTTCCTGATATCATCCCGATTTCTTGGGTGCTGTCCCACTGCGTTGACCCTGTCCACTATTCTTCACTATAGCTCCATCTTCCTTGCAATTGAGGTGTGCTGCACCTGTGATCCGAATAGCTGTGGCTCTACCAGGACGATTTCCTCCACCAGGACCCTGAGCTCCTCTTCCGAGAACCTGGGGTGTCGTTGCCGTGCCATGGTGTGGTGTAGGTAATGTGTGGGGTGGAGTGTGGGTGTGATAAGTGTGCTGATATGTAGTGAGGTGTTGTGTGAGCTGCGTGGAAGTTCTGTGGGTGATGGTGTTGTGTGCCTGTGGATGTTGTTGTTCTTGCTGGTGCTGTCTCTCTCTGGCTTTCGTTCGTGATTTGTTGTTGTAGGGGTTTGTGGGTAATGTCGGTGTATGTTTTATATTGTATTTTGTGTGTGGGAGTGGTGTGTGTATGTATATTAGGTGTGTGTATGTATATTAGGTGTGTGTATTTCGAATTGTCCATTTTGGCTGTGTTTTGGAGATGTGTGTGTATTTTGAGCGCAGCGGTATGTACCGCCAATGGAATACCGCGGTTGAAAGACCGCCACGTGGATTCGTGTGTCGTGATAGTGTGGACGTATTTCTGTTGGCGTGACGGTGGAGGGTTTGTTTTCGCCAGTTTATCACTGACCTTTGGTGTGGCGGACTTGTGTGGGTGTCTAGATTTTGGCGGATTCAAAACTGTGGGTCATAATTGCTGCGGCAGAATTCCACGGCTGCGGCGGTGTGTTGGCCTTCTTCTGCACGGCGGTATGCGGCTTTTACCGCCATTGTTGTAATGAGGGCCTTTGTCTTTAGCTGTCTTATATTTTAAATCATCCTCACCTTATTCCTTGTCTGTTATGCACTTCTCCTCCTTATGAGGAAAGAGGTTCTTCTTACTATGCCCTGCTGAGACTTGCTGTTCTATCCTGGCTGATGGTGAATCGACTGATGTCCTGAGGATGAAGACTGAAGCTGTTTGCTGACTCATTCGGATAGGTAACTATCTGATGAAATTGTATTTGTCTGTATGCCTTTCCTTTCTAGGTACCAACTGCTCTTTTGATAGAGGCATAGTTAGACGTTTTCTAAATTTGTGTTTGCTAAATTGTTTTGCGTGAAGCCCAACATGCTGATGCTAATTTGCGGTTAGTTAAGGAGTTCACCAATACTGAATGCGAATAGACAAATGACTGAGTTCTTGCTTTGTTGAATAATGTATTAATGATAATCTGCTAAAGTTGATTGATGTTAACGTCGTGCTTTGTTCTAATGTTCATGATCTATGCTCTGATAAGGTTTTACTCGAGTTGCCAGATTATAGTGGTATTGATGTTGAGACTAATAAATATGATATTAGCTTGTAACTAATAGGGAATATATATCTTAACTCTCACTGGATTTGTGTGGTTATTCATGGCCGCAAGGTCAAGGTGTGTTTGATTCTTATTACATGTTATTGATTAACTAGATTGATTAGCCATTGTGAATAGTGATGAGGCTATTGTCTTACTGAGTGAAATGCTAAACGAATATCTCGTTCTAGGAAGTCCCCAAACATGGTCAAAAGGTTCATTGGCCTAAAATGTGTCTCCTTGTAAGTTTAATTATCAAGGTTCAGATGTGTTATCAGTTCTGGTACCAGAGGACGGTTTCGGCCCTTTTGGCCCTAGGACGAGGGACCACTGTTTGAAAATTGTTTTTGAAATGATGCAAATTGGAGAGATGAAGTGCCCCTAAGTCCCTAATTACTTTCCCGGAATCTCGGAGCTTGCTGAAGTGAGTTGGGTATGTTCTCGGTGTTCTACTGATAGTGTGAGTGACGTAGGGTCTACGCTTGCACTGCTTATGCATACCTCAGGTGAATTGGGAGGTTTGTGAGAATTTAAGGCCAGGTAATGTTTTAGATGGAGTGGGCGTACTCCGCAGTATGAGAGTAGGGAAGTCAGCGTACTTCGTGTGTGGCGCTTTGTGCTAAAAAATTGTCCACGTGGTTGTTGGTGATGTACGGACCCTGCGTGGTCTAAGACTCCTGAGTATACTGATTTATGTTGTCATTTGCGCGGTTTAATAGGTCAATTGGGCGTGGATGACGAGTCGAGTTTGAGACAATGTGAGTGAATGAAAACTTCGATGGAGATTTGGCAAGTCCTAAAGTGCACTAGGACAACCCATTGACAAGTCGAGAGTAGAATTTGCGGGTCAAATTTTGCTTGCGAGTGCGGGATCTGAGAAGGAGAGAGTAGCGGCCGAGGCTAAGCAAAATCTCTGTAAAGCTCTGAAGCAACTGTGTTACCCTTCCCTGTAGTAAACCGGGAAATTTGAGTTTCGTTAGTGCTCGCAATATATTGCATTAGTTTTGTGTGAATTGAGAGTGAAGGAGACAAGCCGCAAGACTTTGTCAGTCGCAGTGTGAGTGAGTGTGACGTCATTGGAGCCACGCTGGTATAGGTCAGTTAGTGTGAAGGGTCACGCACGGATTGGCAGCCGTCCGTGAGAGGCAATTGGTTGAGAAGGTGGGCGAAGAGAGTTCTGGGAATTAAAGTAACTTCCTGATTCGATTGTTAGAGAAATAAAAGATGTAAAAATTACGTTTTTCAAGGCTTTAAAGAGTGCTTGGAGGGGAGATGTGTAAATTACCACGAGTGTAGGGGAGCCTACACCACCAGAGGATACACCGGCTTATGCCGTAATGAAGGAGAGGGGAGTCACGCCATGTCTTTCGCTAAAGCAATGGTGCAAAATGACAGAGAAAGAAGGGTGTTTGGCGTTTCCAGAGCACGGAACGTTCAATATGAGGATTTTGGAAAATTTGCGGAGGGTGTTAAATGAGCAAAAGCCACCTCTGAGGCCAGCACAGTTTGAGGCGTTAGCGATTTGGGAACTGATGGCAATACGACAACAGCAACAAAAGTTTGAGAGGAGAATGAGGAAAGCAGAAAACACACTAGCAGAATCTAGGTGGGATACCACACAGAGGTTTTGGAGAAGAGAAATAGTAGAGGGAGTTAGGATGTTTTCAGTCATAACTCAAGAAGGCGGAACCCAAGGAGGGAAAGCCACTTGTAAGACGGATAAGGGTTCTATCAAAGAAAAGGAGACTAAGAAGTCCTGGGCAGAGGCAGATGACTCAGATGACGATGAGTTCTTTAATCAGTTGCTACATGACCGACCAACGCCATACACCCTAGATGACAATAGACCTAGTACTAGTGCAGGTTCTATAAATTTAACGCAGAACCAAAGGACAACAAACACGGTACAGGTTAATACTGTTGCAACACCAGTTCCGATACAGAATAGTGTCAGTGTATCTACTGCTCCAGAGATACAGACACAGCTGCAGCCACCACAGGTTCAGAGGCTCCACCCTAGTGTCCCAGTACTAGAGACTACTACGAACTTGATGGTGCCGTCAGATCCAGCATATAAGAGACGAAAGTTGGTACAGACTGAGCCAACTCCAGGCACAGCAACAGATGGTTCCAAATTGCACTTTGGTCACAGGACCGCAGTCAGCCACAGCACCGATAATGAATCAGAACATGGGAGCTAATGCTCCACAGGTTTTGGGGAGCAGACAGCCACTTGCCGCCATATCCTTGCCCATTACAGTTGGTCCACCAGTACCTTTGTATGCGCAGGCCAAGACTAGTGAATGCGATCAGGGAATAATGACCCAAGAAATGACAAGAGGAGGGTTCGTAGGGAGCTCTCAAGGGATGACTCCAGTGGAACAGACAATAGAGAGATCTAGGTCCCTGTTAGACTTCAGTCCGCTTGGGGTTCCTCCAGAGGCCATGAGACAATCAGGTTTGGGACTGCTGACTCCGCAGATCTCGAGTACGAATGTACAGCAAACACCAATAATGCAGGCTGGAAATATCTCTTTGCAGAGTTTGACTGCACAACAAATGAATGAATGGTTAGACAAGTTAAATTCACCACAGACTACCCCTGCAACAGAAGAGTGGTCAGAGAGAGAAGAGTACCTGAATTTTGTGAGGTTAGGCATGGAGGCAAATGAACTAGTTGAAGGGAGCATGGGAGTGAACAGGCTAGAATCATTTACTGAAGCAGAATTGAGGTATCTGTGCCTGAAAATAACTAAAGAAGTGAGCAAGGTGCACCAGAAATTGGCAAAACTGGCAGATAAATACGACACAGACAGACTATACTAAACATCTGAAGAGGAGTTACAGGTTAGATTTTGAGCCTAAGGATTTTGAACACATGAGGTCTACTGGGATGAAGGCACACCTTAAATAAATACTGCAGAGTGTACAAGTTTGGGGAGCATTAGAAAAGTGGGAAGGCATATGGGCAAAGAAAAGAGATAAAAGGAAAAGTGACTGCCCGGAGCAGCAGCAGGCGAAGCCAGTGCCCGATACCTGTACAATAAAGATGTTACCAATGAGAGAGACGGCAGGAGAGTTTCTTGTCCATGTACCATGGTCTAGAGGCGACATTCTGTCATTCACAAATGATTTCCCCAGACTGAGGGAGAAGCCAATAGAGTGGTACCAGCAGACAGATAGGTTTGTGAACTTGTGAAGTGTCTTTGGGAAGACCTGAATACTCTTTTTGAGATTATAGTTCCAGCTGACTTGTGGCTCGAGTGCAAGAGAAGGTTGGATTGGCCAACCGCGGAACCAGCGAGAGATAGAGTCACAGGAGCACCGTCTCCTGAGGTGATGAGGTACTACTATAAGGTGATTGAGTTCTTGAAACAGAAGGTGTCGCCGCAAAATATTGATTGGCAAAAGATTGATCGAACGGCGCAGGAGGCCAAAGAGTCGATACATGCCTACTATGAGAGGTTGTTGAAAGCGTTCAAGCACTACAGTGGTACATAGGTTATAGATGCGAAGGACATGAATCACCTTGTGTTCAGATTTGTTGAGGGATTGAGACCTGAGATTAGTCAGATGATTAAGAATCATTTGATCTGTTGGCAAGCGAAGCCAATTGAGGTATTGCAGTATGCAAAATACTGTAGTGACGAAATTGAGTTGAAGCAGAAAAAGTTAAAGGAGAAAGTGATGGTAATGCAAATTAAGGCAGCACAAGCAGGGATGCAGGGAAATGGTTTACAGCAGATGGTGCAACAGCCGCAAGGAAACGGGATGTTTCAGGCGCAGGTGAGAGGCAGAGGTCGAGGAGGTTTTGTGAACCGTGGTCCAGATCTGAATGCTGTAGTGGTCCAAAATGATGTGCAGGGGATGAAGAAGGTGTTACCTTGTCATGCTTGCGGGGGCGTCGGACATTGGAAGCGGGAGTGCCCGATGATGGTGCAGGAAGGTGTTGTTCAACAAAGCAATGATGTCAATGCATTCCAAAATGTTAAAGGACCGAGAATGAGAGGTCCTAATCCGAATTTTCAGAATAGCTTGGTTCAGATGCAGGGTCTTCAACCCATGCAACAAGTGCAGGTGGCACATGTACAACTGATGCAGATACAGCAAATGCAACAGCAGGTTCCTTTGGTACCCTAGACAGCAAATGCAGTTGCCCTTAGCACCAATGGGACAGCAACAGGTGATGCTTCCTCAACAGGTCACAAGTCAAGGAATGAGTCACAATAATGCAGTACAACAGTTCCAATTGCGTGGTGAGAATGGAATAAATGATGAATGGTTGGATGAAAGCTCAGATAGTGAGGAGTGCAGGCTTGCAGCGTCCTTAGAGATAGATCAGATCAGAGGGGACCTTACGTGCAGAGGAAATTGATGGGTCACAAAGTTTCATTTTTGGTTGACACAGGAGCTACACGCTCTACAGTCAGAAGTGCAGAGGTTCCGAACCTGCCTCTTTTGGGACGTACAGTCAAGGTAGTAGGAGTGGCGAATCAGCTCTTGACTAACCCGATCACAGATCCGGTTCAGGTTGAGCTTGGCACTTTTCAGGGATTGCACAGGTTTGCAGTCTGCAATTCAAGTCCCGTATCCCTACTGGGAAGAGACTTACTGTGCAAGACAGGATGTTCCATCACCTGCTCCAATGAAGGGATTGAGGTGCAGACAACAGTGACGATGAAGGGGATGACGGACAGATTTTGGAGCCTGAAACAGAGACAACAGACGAGGAGTATCCTCTAATAAGCTTCTTCCCAATGTTCACAGTGACTGATCTGCCAGCAGATTTGCAGGGAACAGTCAGAGAGAAAGTGTGGGACTTGACAGGAAAGGAAGTGGGACTGATAAAAGGAGCAGAACCAGTTAAAGTCAGTGTACAGCCGAATGCTGTGTTCCCCCAGGTACCGCAGTACCACATGGCGCTAGATGTCCTTATACAGGTAGCGCAGATAATTGCAGACTTTGTGAAGCAAGGAGTTTTGAATGAAGTGATGAGCAGTCCATGTAATTCACCAATAATGGGACTGAGAAAGCCTTGTGGGAAAGTCCGAATTGTCCAAGACTTGAGAACAATTAACAACATAGTAGTGAAATGTTGCCCAGTGGTGCCAAATCCAGCTGTGATCATGTTCCAGGTTCCATTCGATGCAGAGTGGTTCACAGTAGTAGATTTGTCCCAAGCGTTCTTTTCTGTGCCTCTTCATGAGGACAGCCAATTTCTTTTTAGTTTCAAATTCTTGGACAAGGTCTGCAGTTGGTGTCGAATTCCTCAAGGGTTTTCGGAATCACCTTCCATCTTCAATCAGATATTGAAGAAAGATTTGGAGTCATTGGAATTGCCTTTTCAATCGACTCTAGTGCAGTACATTGATGATTTGTTAATTGTATCCAAAACGAGAGATGACTGCAAGTACGATTCGATTGCCTTGCTGAACCACTTGGGAAAGAATGGACATAAAGGGGGTCATTACAACATTGGCGGTAAAAGACGCTTACCGCCGTGCAGAAGACCGCCAATACACAGCCGCGGAATACCGCAACAGTTATTTTGACCCACATCTCGGAATCCGCCGAAATTCAGACACCCACACAAGTCCGCCACACCAAAGGTCAGTGATAAACTGGCGAAAACAAATCCTCCACCGTCACGCCAACAGAAACACGCCCATGCTATTACGACCCACGAATCCACGCAGCGGTCTTTCAACCGCGGTATTCCATTGGCGGTACACACCGCCGCGCTCAAAATATACACACATCTCCAAAACACCGCCACATTGGACAATTCAAAATACGCACACCTGATACACATACAAACAACACTCCCACACACCCAACAGAATATAAAACACCCACAAACCCCTATAACCAAAAATCAGAGGCGAAGGCGACAGAGAGAGAGCACAGCAATAGAGAACCCCACCACACAGAGGCATAAAACACCATCACCCACACAACATCCGTGCACAAAATTCCACACACCACTACACATCACCACACACATCACCACATACACCACCCCACACATCACCTACACCACCCCATGGCACGCCAAAGACACCCCAGGTTTTCCGAGGAGGAGCTCTGGGTCATGGTGGAGAAAATCGTATGGGTAGAGCCACAGCTATTTGAATCACAGGTGCAGCACACCTCTATAGCCAGGAAGATGGAGCTATGGCGAAGAATCATCAACAGGGTAAACGCAGTGGGACAGCACCCAAGAAATCAGGAGGACATCAGGAAGAGGTGGAACGACCTACGGGGGAAGGTGCGTTCAGTAGTCTCCAGGCACAACATCGCGATTCAGCGGACTAGCGGCGGACCCCCACCTCCTCCCCCACAACTAACAACATGGGAGGAGAAGGTCTTGACCATTATGCATCCAGAGGGCCTCGGAGGAGTCGGTGGAGGAATGGACACTGGTAAGTCAAATCTTAACTATCATATCCCCCACCCTACCTGCATGCTATCACACACCCCCACCCTCACCCCCTCCCCTATCACTCCAACTCCTCACTAATGTACTTATAACACAAACCACCCATCCCAACACCCAGCCCTGCATGACACAACTAAGCATGGACACCCATCACTAAAGCATGCCCACTGCACATACCCATAACACCCCCGAACCATCATCACACAAGCCCCCACACAGGAATGCTTGCACTGGGGTACACGCACACCCACCCATTGCACACCATGACACACACACATGCAATAATCATGCTTTTATACCCCTGCAGGACCACTACGTAACGCCACCAGACGGGAGGGTCCAGACATGTCCACTCCACCCCCAGAAGAGGCCAACAGTGAAGACAGCAGCTCTGGCCAACTGGATCCAGATGACCAGCCCGGACCATCGTGGGCCTCAGGACAGTCAGTTCCCCTCGCACAGGCACAGCCCACCACTGACCTTCCACCCTCTGGTAACACCAGCACAGCACCCACCCAGCGGGCCCATACCTCCGTACCCAGGACACGTCAGTCAGCTGTGTGTCCACCACTACAGGGAACCCTGGATAACCCACCACCTCAACAACAACAGGGACCTGGGGGCAGTGGTAGTGGGCACACGGTCCAGGGGACAGAGGCACAGGAACACAGGGGAACTGGGAGGGCTGCTGTGCGACAGGGGGCAGACAGGCCAAGGGAACCCACTCTCCACGAGGCCCTCTCCTCCATCATGGGAGCATACCACCACTCCCAGGAGACGATGGCAACGGTCCTGGCCAAGTTTCAGGAGACCCAGCGCATGCAGGACGAACAGTATTTGGGGTTCAGGGAGGAGCTCAGAACCATCAGCTCCGCCCTGGGCACCATCGTAGGGGTGCTGAAGGACATACAAAAGACCATGAGGGACACCGTGGCACTCCAAGGGGCCCCTGACACTAGCATGGATGATGAACTGCCCACCACCTCCGCCCTGGGCACCATCGTAGGGGTGCTGAAGGACATACAAAAGACCATGAGGGACACCGTGGCACTCCAAGGGGCCCCTGACACTAGCATGGATGATGAACTGCCCACCACCTCCGCCGGCGCTAGTGGACATGACACCCTGCCACCCCCTGCAGACGGAGAACCACCCCGCAAGTGGTCCCTGAGATCCAGGAACAGGACAGAGCAAGATGGCACGACCCCCGCCAGGAAATGAGACCACCCTGATTGTCCTCCCACTGTCCCACTTTGTTACCCTGTCCAGATTGGAACTGCCCCAGCTCCACTTCCTATGCCCATATGGGCAATGCACCTGTGAGACTAATAGACTGGACTCTGCCATGGACATTCCTCCACCATCACCCCTCACCATTTTGCCACCCCCTCCAATAATTAGCACTTCAATAAACACCCTTGAACCACAAAACAATCTGGAGTCAGTCTATGATTTTGAAAATGTGTATTAGCTATGACAGTGACAAAATCCGTTCTCAATAGTAATGTCAACATACCTATGTCACACATCACAAGTCCATGAAGGAAGCAAGCAGATGACACACGTTGGTAACCACACCTGTGAAACCATAATGGACATGTATCACTCACTTAGCAGATACTACTTCAACTTGACAGACAGGCTAGAGGTAAAAGTGTGAAAGTGAATGTAATAGTTAAAAAATTGTTCTCACCTGTGTGTCACTGGAAATATTGCTGTATGACAGAGTCCCTGTTATCAACGTCTTCTTCCTCTGCTTCCTCCTCATCACTGTCCACAGGCTCCACAGTTGCCACAACACCTTGATCTGGACCATCCTCCTGCAGAAAAGGCACCTGGCGTCGCAAAGCAAGATTGTGAAGCATCGAGCAGGCGATGATGATCTGGCACACCTTCCTTGGTGAGTAGAATAGGGAACCACCTGTCATATGGAGGCACCTGAACCTGGCCTTCAGGAGGCCGAAGGTGTGTTCGATCACCCTCCTAGTCCGCCCATGGGCCTCATTGTAGCGTTCCTCTGCCCTGGTCCTGGGATTCCTCACTGGGGTCAATAGCCATGACAAGTTGGGGTAAACAGAGTCCCCTAATAGCCACATGCGGTGCCTCTGGGGTGGACCCATCACGTACGGGATGCTGCTATTCCGCAGGATGTAGGCGTCATGCACTGAGCCAGGAAACATAGCATTTACCTGCGAGATGTACTGGTCTGCCAAACATACCATCTGTACATTCATGGAATGATAACTCTTCCGGTTCCTGTACACCTGTTCACTCCTGTGGGGGGGGGACCAAAGCCACATGAGTCCCATCAATGACACCTATGATGTTAGGGATATGTCCCAGGGCCTAGAAGTCACTTTTAACTGTAGCCAAACCCTCCACCTGAGGGAAAACGATGTAGCTCCTCACGTGTTTCAGCAGGGCAGACAACACTCTGGACAACACGTTGGAAAACATAGGCTGGGACATCCCTGATGCCATGGCCACTGTTGTCTGAAATGACCCACTTGCTAGGAAATGGAGCACTGATAGCACCTGCACTTGAGGGGGGATTCCTGTGGGATGGCGGATTGGTGACATCAGGTCTGGCTCCAACTGGGTACACAGTTCCTGGATTGTGGCATGGTCAAACCTGTAGGTGATGATTAAATGTCGCTCCTCCATTGTTAACAGGTCCACCAGCGGTCGGTACACCGTAGGATTCCGCCATCTCCTCACATGTCCCAGCTGACGGTGCCTAGGAAGGACAACAGCGACCACAGAGTCAACAAATTCTGAGGTATGTACCCACAGCTACACAGAACACGACAGAAAATACAAAAATCTTCCTGTATGTGTGTTGAGTCCAGGCCTAGGTATGTGTGACGCAGTTGAAAATGAAGCCACGTGGGCCCCTGAAATGGCGGCTGCCTGACCTCAAAAGTGGGACAATGGGATGTGAGGTAACTGCACTGGCATTGTACACCGTCGCGGTAGGTGGGCAAAGACCGCAGCGCAATGCCTCATTGGTTAACATTGGACCCTATGGGTCCCAGGACCCAATGACGAAGTGCGCCGTCAATGATGATAAGCACCGCCGCGGACGTCACCGCTGCGGACGTCACCGCCATTTTCTATCTGTTCAATCACTCGATACCTGATCTTCGACAGGAGAGGACCTACACTGCAAGTGCTGGTGTGACCTCGGTCTGGAAGAGACAATGGCTGGTGCGTCTGGGGAAAGGGCCCCTGCCTTCACTGCACAGGAGTTGGAGAAGCTCGTGGACGGGTTCCTCCCCCAGTACACGCTACTCTACGGTCCTTCAGACCAACAGGTAAGTACACAGGGAGCACGTTGTATGGGCTATGCCTGGGTGGAGAGGGCTGGATGTCAGAAGGAAGGGGGCAGAGTCCTGCAAGCATGTAGAAGTGTGATTGCATGTGCCACATGGCAAGGGCAGGGATGTGGGCCACTCACTTCGATGGTGCTGTTGTTAATGACTTCTCTTCTTCCTCTGTACATGTCATGTAGGTCAGCGCCCACCAGAAGAAGGATATTTGGCGTGCCATCACCAAGGACGTCCGGACCCTGGGGGTCCACCAGAGACGGAGCACCCACTGCCGTAAAAGATGGGAGGACATTCGCCGCTGGAGCAAGAAGACGGCGGAGGCTCAGCTGGGGATGGCCTCCTAACGTGGGAGGGTTGCCCGTCGAACCATGACCCCTCTGATGTTCCGGATCCTGGCGGTGGCCTACCCTGAGTTGAATGGGCGCATGAGGGCATCACAGCAGACACAAGGGGGTGAGTACACTCACATTCTCATGACTTTGCGCGCAGTGGAGGGGTCTGGGTGGGGGAGGAGGGCTGTGGGTTTCCCTAGGCCAGGGCGAGTTCCGTAGGCTAGGCCCCTCCAGAATCCAGGTCATGTGCCACTCCACCCCACCTCTGTAGAGTGCCAAGTACAGGTATACATGCCCCTGTGTCATCTATGTGGGTAGATGACACTCATAGCCATGTAGGCCATATCCCAGGAATTGCATCTGTAGAGGCCAAGAGCACAGCGTAGTGTAGTGGGCTGCTGTGTCTGCATTGTCCGCCAACGGTAGCGGTAAGCCATGCACTAAACCTGTGTTTCTTCTGTTTCCCCACCCCTTTTTGTGCTCTCCCTGTTCTTTTGTGCATCAGCATCATCAGGTGGAGGTACAGTGGCACCGGAGCATGAAGGGGACTGCATCCCACATGGCCATGGAGGGCCACACCACGGACACAGAATACACCAGTGGGACGGAGGGCGAGGGGAGCTTCACGTCGGTCACCGGATCAGCAAACAGCGACACGGACTCGTCCTCCGATCGGAGCTCCCTTGTGGTGGCGGCACCATCTGTGCCCCCCACTTCTACAGGTACAGCCGCCACCCCCCCTACCAGCAACGCCCTCCCAGCAGCCCCTCAGCCTTCGCTCCGTGCCCGCTCATCCAGGAGGGTGGGCATCACCTTCGCCCCAGGCACCTCAGCCCCTGCCCCTGTCACCCCTGCTGCCCACAGTGAGGAGGCCATTGACCTCCTAAGGTCACTCACTGTTGGGCAGTCTACCATTGTGAATGCCATCCAGGGTGTAGAAAGGGAGTTGCAACACACTAATGCATTCCTGGAGGGCATTCATTCTGGTCAGGCTGCCCATCATCGAACCCTGCAATCTCTGGCCTCAGCACTGATGGCAGCCATTGTCCCTGTGTCTAGCCTCCCCCTTCCAACTTCCTCCACCCAGACCCAATCCCCTGTACCTCAGCCTTTCCCAAGCACACCATCAGACCAGCCTGCACACACCTCAACACACAAGGGCAGCTCAGGCAAACATAGGCACCACACATCCCACAGGCACTCACACAAGCATCACACACATACACACACACCAACATCCACTGCCTCCACTGTGTCCCCCTCCTCCTCGTCTCCCTCCTCCCTCCCAGTGTCGTCTACACTCTCACCTGCATGCACTACCACAACAGCCACTAGGACTCGCACCAGAACACCCAGCACCACACCCCGCTCACCTGCACTCACCACCTCCACTACCATTTACACGTCCCCTGTGTCCTCTCCCAGTGTGTCTGTGACGCCCCCTCCCAAAGTACACAAACGCAGACACCCACACACCCAACATCCATCCACCTCACGACAGCCTCCAGAACCTGCACCTGCACCCAAATCATCTAAAGTTACACCTCCTTCAACCACCTCCTCTTCCTCCACCCCCAGACCACCTCCAGCTTCCCGTCCCAGTGTTCGTCAGAAACTTTTCCTAAGCAACCTTGGCCTCTGTCCCACCACCCCCTCCCCTCCAATTTATAGGTCCCGTACTAGCACCTCAGCCAAAAAAAGTCTGGTACCAGTGGTGCGTGTTAGAGGTATGTGGAGTGCACCGGCCACCAGGGCAGCCAGTGTGACACGGAGACAAAGCACTGCCAGTCCACCCCCTGTAAAGCACCAGAAGTTGGACAGTGCCCGACGGGAGAGGGTGAGAACTCCTGCCGGCAAGCCGCCCACAAGGATCCCGGTGGGAGTGTCGATTCAGCTGTGACCCCTCCCAAGGTGGTGAAGGGGCAGAAGAAGTCTCCAAAGTCTGGTAAGAGCAGCACGGCGGAGAAGGCCGCCATCCTCCCCGCTGGCCAGGACGCCACCGCCAGCCCCATCGTCACTGGTCCGGAGACCACCGCCAGAGTCAGTGCCCTGGAGGGCAGCACTATCATCACTGGTCCGGAGACCACTGCCAGAGTCAGTGCCCTGGAGGGCAGCACTATTGTCACTGGTCTGGAGACCACCGCCCGAGTCAGTGCCCTGGAGGGCAGCACTATCGTCACTGGTCCGGAGACCACCGCCAGCGTCAGTGCCCTGGAGGACCCCGGCACCCACAGCCCCGCTGGGCACTGAGGGACCGTCATGCCACACACGGCTGCACAGGTCACAGACAGCAAAGTCAAGCTCCGCTGAACATGGCAAGCACCACTGAACAGGGCAAAGACCACCATGGCAAGCACCGCTGAACAGGGCAAGCACCGCTGAACAGGTCAGAAACTGCAAAGTCAAGCACCGCTGAACAGGGCAAAGACCGCCATGGCAAGCACCGCTGAACAGGGCAAGCACCGCTGAACAGGTCAGAAACTGCAAAGTCAAGCACTGCTGAACAGGGCAAAGACCGCCATGGCAAGCACCGCTGAACAGGGCAAGCACCACCAACTCAAGCATCGTTAGCCCATGTGCGGCTGGGACAGTGACGGAACTGGGACCGTCACGAGGAGGGTGATGCACTCTGGGCACCAGTCCCCCTCCAGAACCAGTGGAGAACTGCATCCACTACCTCTGTCCTTCACTGGATGAAGCACTCTGGGCACCAGTCCCACTCCAGAACCATTGGAGAACAGCATCCACTAACTCTGTCCTTCACAGGATGAAGCACTCTGGGCACCAGTCCCCCTCCAGAACCAGTGGCGACTGTTATCCGGTGGGAGACTGTGGCTTTGCACTCCCCAGAATTGATCAGTGGGTAACCCACCCACTGTATAGACTTGAGAGACTGTGGCTTTGCACTCCCCAGAATTGATCAGTGGGTAACCCACCCACTGTATAGACTTGAGAGACTGTGGCTTTGCACTCCCCAGGATTGATCAGTGGGCAAACCACCCACTGTAGAGACTTGAGAGACTGTGGCTTTGCACTCCACAGGGTGGTACAGTGGTCAAACCACCCACTGTAGAGACTTGAGAGACTGTGGCTTTGCACTCCCCAGGATGGTACAGTGGGCAAACCACCCACTGTAGAGACTTGAGAGACTGTGGCTTTGCACTCCCCAGGATTGATCAGTGGGCAAACCACCCACTGTAGAGACTTGAGAGACTGTGGCTTTGCACTACCCAGGATGGTACAGTGGGCAAACCACCCACTGTAGAGACTTGAAAGACTGTGGCTTTGCACTCCCCAGGATACATCAATGGGCATGGAGCCCCGTCGTGGATCTGGCTTTGCACTCATCCGGCTGAGGTGCCCCCCCTTCCCCCTGAGGTGCCTGTTGTATTACTATCTGATGCCCCTGCAGTGTTCTCTCCGTTTCTGGACAGGTATCTAGTGTGGGCCTCGCCCATGCATTTTGGGCCCAGTGGTCCACGGTCATTGAATTGTGCATACCTGCACTACTAATCGTGATGTATATATTTGGAATGTGTATATATTGCTGTATATATGAGCTTACTGTATTTTTATTGATTACAATAGTTATACTGATTCCCTTTTGTCTTTACATTCTTCCGGGGGGTTGTGGGTTGTTACTGTGATGTTTGGATATGCATTGGTGTGTGTGTTGTAGTGTGCGAGGTTCGGGGTGGGGATGGGGGTGTTGCGTGTGTGTGTCTGTGACTTTTGCCTCCCCCCTGCCCTATGTCGTAGGTGCAGTACTCACCGTTGTCTTCGGCGCTGCTGTTGCTGATGTTCATAGAGGAGCAGGAAGACAAGCGCAGGGAGTATTTGGAGTTCGGGCTCCATGGTGCCCTCCTTCCTCGTGGAGTGTGTAGAGGTGAGCGTTTTCCCATTGCAAAAGCTGTTTCCGCCGTGTTTTTATCCACAGTGAATCCGCCCCGGAAAAGGTAGCGGATTGGCCTGTTGTAATACTGTGGGCGGTACTTTGTCTTCCGCCTGTCTGTTGGCGGTGACCGCCGCGCTGCTTGTCTGTACCGCCGTGGTTTCCGCCACGGTCATAATTCCCTTTTTTTCTCCGCCGGCCTGTTTGCGGTATTACCGCAGCTTTAACACCGTCCGCCAGGGTTGTAATGACCACCAAGGTGTCCCCAAGGAAGTTGCAGTATTGTCAGAAAGAGGTGAAATACTTAGGTCATCTAATTGAGAAAGGGTTGAGGAAAATATCCAGGGAAAGAATGACCGCCTTATTGCAGATTAATCCCCCAACTACAAGGAGAGTCGTTAGGATGTTCCTGGGAATGGTGGGCTACTGTCGCCAGCGGATCCCGAATTTCCCAGTCATCTCCAAGCCATTGGTGAGACTGACGGCTAAGGAGGGGCCAGATGTCCTAACACTGACAGAGAAAGAAATGAAGGCGTTTACCGAGCTCAGAGTGTATGTGTAGGGCTCCAGCATTAGGTATGCCTGATTACACGAAGCCTTTTGTTCTGTTCTGTCATAAACGTGATGCATGTTCTTTGTCTGTCCTGACACAGGTCCATGGCGGTGTAAACCGACCAGTAGCATATTTTTCAACTACTTTGGACCCAGTTGCAGCAGCCTTACCAGGTTCTTTGCGTGCAGTAGCAGCAGTTGGTCAAAGCCTCGCACAATGTGAAGGCATAGTGATGGGACACCCTTTAACAGTTATGGTCCCACACTCAGTCGTGATCTTGTTTACCCGTATCAAAATGCAGCACATGACAAATGCGAGATTGACGAGATATGAAATGATCATATTGGGGTAACCAAATGTAACGTTGAAAAGATGTACAGTGCTGAACCCGGCAACTTTGCTTCCAAATGAAAACACGGAAATCGAGGATGCTCATGATGTAGAACATGATTGTCTTGAGGTAACAGAAATGTGCACCAAACCAATACCTGATATTAAAGATACCCAATTGGAAGAAAATGACAAAATTATCTTTTTTGATGGCTCATGTTTGAGAGACTCAGTAGGAGTGGTGAGAGCCGGATACGCTGTGTGTACGATCACTGATATCCTGGAAGCGTCTTGGCTTGAGAGAGTGTATTCTGCTCAAGTGGCAGAATTGGTAGCTCTTACTAGAGCTTGCCACGCTGCTGCCCAATTAAGAGTAACTATCTATACTGATAGCAGATACGGATTTGGAATTGTTCATGATTTTGGCCAACTATGGTCACAGAGGGGTTTCCTGACCTCTTCTGGTTCTCCAGTGAAAAATGGTGAAAGAATTAAGGAGTTGTTGCACGAGCTTCAGTTACCTCATGAAATTGCTGTGGTGAAATGCAGTGCTCACTTGAAATCACAAGACTTTGTTTCAATGGGAAATGGATATGAGGATCAAGTCGCAAGGTTTTGCACATTGAACTGTATATCGTTCAAAGATCAGTTGGAATTGTTACCTGAAACAGAAACTGAGACATGTACAGATTACGCTTTAAGGGTGGTTGACACTTTAGAAGAATTAAAATTGTTGCAAGGGCGTGCCAGCAAAGATGAGAAACCTTCTTGGGTTAGGATGCAATGTGTACAAAGACCAGATGACCTGTGGGTTTCAGACAAAGGGAAAATGGTTTTGCCGAACAGTCTTCTGTCACAGTTTGCAAGGTTTTACCATGGGCAAGCACATATTGGGAGAGATGCCATGATCAGGTTGTTCAAAATTGACTGGTTTAACCCAAAATTCAGACAAGCCGCAGAAGTGATCTGCCACAGGTGCATCATCTGTCAACAGATGAATGCGGGGAAAGGGACAGTGGTGAATTTGAGCCACATTGGGAGAGCAGGAGGTCCATTTAGCAGACTGCAATTGGATTTTATCGAGATGCCTGTGTGTGGAGGTCTGAGATACGTCTTAGTGATTGTGTGTATCTTTAGTCACTGGATTGAAGCTTACCCCACACGCAGAAATGACAGTCTCACAGTAGCGAAGCTGCTGTTTAGAGAATTGATACCACGTTTCGGGTTTCCGATCTCTTTAGAATCAGATAGGGGAAGTCACTTCAACAACGAGGTGGTTAAGCTATTGTGTGCAGCATTTAACATCTAGCAGAAGTTGCATTTTAGTTACTGCCCTGAAGCATCAGGATTAGTGGAGCAGATGAACAGTACCCTGAAGTCGAGAATGGCACAAATGTGTGCAGCTACAAATTTGAAATGGCCTGATGCATTGCCTTAGGTGCTAATTTCAATGAGACACACGCCTGACAAGAAAAAAGGACTGTCTCCTCATGAAATTCTCATGGGCCGAGCTATGAGACTGCCCGCAGTGCCTGCAAATGCTCTTGTGAATATCACGGATGATATGGTGTTGGACTACTGCAAGGGTCTGGCTGACATGGTCCGCTCTTTCTCTCACCAGGTGGAAGCCACCAAACTACCACCGATAAATGATCCAGGTCACAACCTGAAAGCTTGTGACAGGGTTGTCATCAAGAAACATGTGAGGAAGTCATGTTTGGAGCCACGTTGGAAGGGGCCATATCAAGTAATACTAATGACTACTACTGCTGTGAAGTGTGCAGGAATTCCGAACTGGATCCATGCCAGTCACACGAAAAGGTGATGTGTCCAACTGATGAGGAAATTGAATTGTCGAAAATAACAACAACAGAAAAGGAAGTCTCAGGGCCGGAGAGTAATCAAAGGCGAACTGAGACAGAAGGATAGCCCATTGAGGATGGCTTAGTCACTCTAATAAGAGAAGAAGGAGAGGAGACCCAGAGGGGGGACGGTGAGCCTATCTCAACTGAGGCACCAGGAGGACCGAGTCAGAAGGAGGTTCTTCCAGAAGCAGACAGATATGGACAAGAATTTGAGCCCCTGACAGACCCAGAAGGCGAAGGAGTTGAGGCAGAGGAGAGTCAGAGTGTCCAGACTCCTCCTGAGCAAATTGCAGGTTCATCAAGAGAAAAAACCATAGAGTCAGAAGAGGGCGACGACCTGCACAAGGAAGATCAAAGACCAGAGAGACACTGAAAGGAGATAAGTGGCCAGAATTGCAAGTGACAAAGGGAAAAGTGGTTGTCGAGGATGCAATAGAAGAAGAGGTAGATACAACGAGGAGAGAAGATCTGAGGGAAGGAGAGTTGCAAGGTGATCGCAAGTTGAAAAGAAAGAGAGTAGCAAACAGAAGGTACGCAGGTCCTGAATGGGCATATGCAACGTCAGCTGAGTGGAAACAAGAGTTCTTGGTATTTTGCTTTGATCGAGAAGTCCCAGGTCAGTACTTTGGTACCTGAGTCTGGCCAGAGAAAGAGACTGTGTTGATGTGAAAATCGAGTCAAAGAAAACTGAGAAAAGAGACTGATAAATTACCGGATGTGACCTGAATTGACTTTTGAGAACTGGTTTTGACAAGCTGCTAACCTGAATTGACAAGGATCCTGGGAGTGAATGTGAAAGCTGTAAATAATTACTGAAGAAAGACTTTGCTTGCTTTAACTTGCTGAGGAAAAAAAAAGAGTTTTAACCATCCTCTGTTGGTTGTTGTTTGAACTAATAATACTTCACTTTCTGATTCTTTACAGATCATGGCTAACGTTAGAGATGATAATAGCGGAAGTAGGCATTGTAAATGTTTGGGTGTTGATTTGGGTGTTGCATGTGTGATATTCATCATAGTTCTGGTTGTGGGAATGCCATTGGTGGATAAGAGTGAGACTAACAATGCTACAATTCCTGAGACCGCTGCTATCCTAACAGCTTGGGAGAGGTTCGAGCAGGGCACAAGATATTTGCATGAGGGGACTAACGTAAAAGGGGAACTATCAACTAATGTTTTCTATCACTTGCTGAGTGAATATGTTGACACGATGGATGTGAAAGATTGTTATGTGTGTACACAGATTCCTGTTTCAGTGCAAGAGGGAGTTACCTATCATAGTTTGCCTCTAACATATGGGATAAGTTGTAGTTTGTTACTAACACGATTTTATAACCAGGAGGAGATCCAATACTTTTATTCTAATCACGATCTTGTGTTTTCTTATATGCCTATCATAGTGGATTTAAATAACGTAGCTAAATACTATGGCATAAAATTAGTTAAGGGGTTCTTTGAAGCAACATTAACACTTAGTACATCTTATGCACACCGCAATAACCTGACATGTTTGCTTACATCTGTAGAGAAAAGCTTTCTAGATCATACGGAAGATAGAAAGAGGGCATTGAAGGGGAAGTTAAAAAAGGCTTGCCGCAGTGAGCTTTTGTAAATAGTAAAAGTTACAGTGCAGTTAGGGAACAAGGGGAATTAGCTTTAGATGCACTACACGTAGGTAAACTTTGCATTAAAACCAAAGTCATATTATGACAATGTGTTTGTGGGAACGAGTGAATGTAAGCATGTGTTTTTGTTTCAGAGTAAGTGGACGTTCATGTTAAATGGACAGGATCCAACGATCCCTGGGATCTATTATAGTTGTGGACTTAATGCTTATTACCGTCTTCCAAAGGGATGGTATGGGACAAGTTATTTGGGGATAGTTTTCCCAAAGATATATCAATTAGAGGACTTGAAAAAGTTTCTGAAATTGTCTGAATTACATCATACTAGACAAAAGAGAGAGACTGCTGCTGGTGTAGTAGGAGACAAATTTGGGGCAATAATTCCTTCAGTGTGAGTTATTTTGAATTCAATAAAGGTTTGAAAGTTGTCTACTACTGTGGATAACATACTGACAAATTTTACAGGAGCTATACTCCTGATGGATACTGAACTTGCTGCGGAGAGGGCTATGACTCTTCAAACAGGCTTGCTTTAGATATTCTTTTAGCGAAAAATGGCGGAGTTTGTAAGATGCTTAATGAGCGTCATTGTTGTGCTTACATACCTGATAATAGTAACAAAATTAGAAGTATGCTTACTAACCTAACAAGAGATAGTACAGATTTGAAGGAACTGAATGAACCTGGAGTTTGGGAAAAGGTTGGAAAGGGACTTGCTAAAGTGGGAAGTTGGTTTCGTAATATTTGGCATGGGATATTGGCAACAATAAAACAGGGAATATTGATTGTTATAGCTTGCTTATTTGGATTATGGCTGTCATGCAAAATTAGTAAAAGAATTACATTGAAAATGGTGAAAAATAATAAGAGGAGGGAAGAAAAGAAAAGGGAAAAAATGCTCAGAGCAAAATTAGAAGTGGCACGGTTGAAGGAAGAAATTGAAATGAGGGAATTTTAGGATGCAAATGGAAAGGGATAGGTTTGTGTGATGACAAGAGTCATCAGAGGAGGGATTCTTGGATTGTGACTTTTAAAATCAATATTAACATGAAAATCTTGCAATATAATGTGTAGTGAAACGGCATAGAAATGTGTTAAAGTAGAAATATTGTACACGTTTGAAATGTGCCCACGGGGAGTGGCCATCAATGTATACGATGATTAATGAAATTGACTAATAGTGAATTAACAATGTACTAATGTATGGTTTTGTATTAGCATTAAGAGTTATGTATTAGGGCTTTGCTAAGTTAATCACTAGGCCTTAGTTAGCAAGGGTCTGGGCCTAGCTACCTGGTCTCATATTAATTGTGTTTTCCTAACGTGCAATGTGCTGCTTTCCTGAAGGACACAAAGCTGTACTTTTCCCAAAGCTAGAGAGATGTGTGTAGCTGTAGTAAATTCTTTCTCATGGGACCCGACTTGCTCAAGGAGACATTCTTGCTGAATGCAACAGTGTATTTCGCAACAGGTGCAAGGTCGCCTGGACTAGGAGAAGACAATGGAACTACTGACTGGAGTGACAAGTGCAACTTTTCTTACCTGACATTCTACTCGATGAAGACGTCAATCACAGGAGCTGATCAACTGCATGAGAACTGTACTAGGTGAAAATTCTAGTAAGGTGTGTGGCGGGTTATTGGACAGAGATAACAATGCACCAAATATTGCCCAATGGGAAATTAGAGAGTTGTTCGACAGTTTTGATATAACGGCGTGACCCAAGAAGAAATCAGCCATTCCTCGACATTCTTCCTCAGCACACCTTGCCATTACCATTTTGAGAGACTTTGGCCCTCATTATCACATTGGCGGTAAAAGCCGCTTACCGCAGTGCAGAAGACCGCCACCACACTGCCGCGGAATTCCGCCACAGCTATTATGACCCACAGTTGGGAATCTGCCAAAATTCAGACACCCACACAAGTCTGCCACACCTAAGGTCAGTGATAAACTGCCAAAAACAAAACCTCCACCGTCACGCCAACAGAAATACGCCCACACTATCACGACACACGAATCCACGCATCGGTCTTTCAACCGCGGTATTCCATTGGCGGTACACACCGCTGCGCTCAAAATACACACACTCTTACAAAACACAGCCACATTGGACAATTCCAAATACACACACCTGATACACATACACACACCACTCCCACACACTCAATACACTATAAAACACACACCCACATCACCCACAAACCCTTACGACAACAAATCACGAACGAAAGCCAGAGAGAGACACCACCATCAACAACACTAGCATCCGCAGGCACACAACACCATCACCCACATAACTTCCACGCACCTTACACAACACCCCACTACATATTAGCACACTTATCACCCCACACACCACCCCACACATCACCTAAACCCCCCCATGGCACGGCAAAGATACCCCAGGTTCTCGGAGGAGGAGCTCAGGGTCATGGTGGAGGAAATCATCCGGGTAGAGCCACAGCTATTCAGATCACAGGTGCAGCACACCTCCATAGCTAGGAAGATGGAGCTATGGCGAAGAATAGTGGACAGGGTCAACACAGTGGGACAACACCCAAGACATCGGGAGGACATCAGGAAGAGGTGGAATGACCTACGGGGGATGGTGCGTTCCGTGGTCTCCAGACACCACCTGGCGGTTCAGCAGACTGGCGGCGGACCCCCACCTCCTCCCCCACAACTAACAACATGGGAGGAGCAGGTCTTGGCGATCCTGCATCCTGAGGGCCTCGCAGGAGTAGGTGGAGGAATGGACTCTGGTAAGTCAAACCTTTAACTACATCTCCCACCCACCTGCATGCTATCACCTACCCCCACCCTCGCCCTCACCCCCATCACTCCTACTATCACAAACCACACATCCCAACACCAGGCCCTGCATGCAACACCAAAGCATGGACACCCATCACTAAAGCATGCCCACTGCAAATACCCATACACCCACCTAAACCACCATCACACAAGGTCCCACACCGGAATGCTAGTACTGGGGTACACGGTCACCCACCCATTGCACACCCTGACACATACAGATGCAATAATCATACCTTTATACCCCTGCAGGACCCCTACCCAACGTCACCGGACAGGAGGGTCCACACCACCAACAGAAGAGGCCCACAGTGATGACAGCACTTCTGTCCAACTGGATGTAGATGACCAGCCCAGCCCATCGGGGACCTCGGGACAGTTGGTTCCCATCACACAGTCACAGGCCACTACAGAGCTTCCCACCTCTGGAAACACCAGCACAGCACCCACCCAGCGGGCCCATACCTCCGTCCCTAGGACACGTCAATCAGCAGTGTGTCTAGCACCAGATAGAACCCAGGCTAACCCACCACCCCAACAACAACAGGGACCTGGGGGCAGTGGTAGTGGGCACACGGTCCAGGGGAAGGATGCCCAGGAACACAGGGGAACTGGGAGGGCCGCTGTGCGACAGGGGGTGGACACGCCCAGGGAACCCACTATCCACGAGGCCCTCTCCTCCATCATGGGAGCATACCACCACTCCCAAGAGACGATGGCAATGGTACTGGCCAAGTTTCAGGAGACCCAGCACCTGCAGGAGCAATAGTATATGGGCTTCAGGGAGGAACTCAGAACCATCAATTCCACCCTGGGCACCATGGTAGGGGTGCTGAAGGAAGTACTCAACACCAGGAGGGACACTGTGGCACTACCAGGGGCCCCTGACACTAGCCTGGACGATGAAATGCCCACCACCTCCTCCGGCGCTAGTGGACAGGAGGTACCGCCACTGGACCACCACACCAGCACCCCACCCCCTGCAGAGGGAGAACCACCTTGCAAACGGTCCCTGAGATCCAGGAACAAGAGAGAGAACGATGCCAAGACCCCCGCCAAGAAATGAGAACACCCTGATTGTCATCCTACTGTCCCACTTTGTCACCCTGTCCATCCTTAAACTGCCACAGCTCCACTTCCTATGCCCATTTGGGCAATGCACCTGTGAGACTAATAGACTGGACTCTGCCATGGACATTCCTCCGCCATCACCCCTCACCATTTTGCCCCCCCTCCAGTTTTGAGCACTAAAATAAACACCCTTAAAGCACAAAACAATCTTGAGTCTGCCTGTGATTTCGGAATACTGTATTAGCAATAACTGTGGCAAAAAGCTCTTTCATATGTAATGTCAACATACCTATGTGTAGGAGGCTGGACTGGCTTGTAGTGAGTACCAAGGGGTACTTGCACCTTGCACCAGGCCCAGTTATCCCTTATTAGTGTATAGGTGGTCTAGCAGCTTAGGCTGATAGATAATGGTAGCTTAGCAGAGCAGCTTAGGCTGAACTAGGAGACGTGTGAAGCTACTACAGTACCACTTAGTGTCATATGCACAATATCATAAGAAAACACAATACACAGTTATACTAAAAATAAAGGTACTTTATTTTTATGACAATATGCCAAAGTATCTTAGAGTGTACCCTCAGTGAGAGGATAGGAAATATACACAAGATATATATACACAATAGCAAAAATATGCAGTATAGTCTTAGAAAACAGTGCAAACAATGTATAGTTACAATAGGATGCAATGGGGAAACATAGGGTTAGGGGCAACACAAACCATATACTCCAAAAGTGGAATGCGAACCACGAATGGACCCGAAACCTATGTGACCTTGTAGAGGGTCGCTGGGACTATTAGAAAATAGTGAGAGTTAGAAAAATAACCCTCCCCAAGACCCTGAAAAGTGAGTGCAAAGTGCACCAAAGTTCCCCTAAGGACAAAATAGTTGTGTTAGAGGGAAAATGCAAGGAAAACACAAATCAGCAATGCAACAACGATGGATTCCTGACTGAGGGTACCTGTGGAACAAGGGGACCAAGTCCAAAAGTCACAAGCAACTCGGAGATGGGCAGATGCCCAAGAAATGCCAGCGGTTGGTGCAAAGAAGCTCTTACTAGGCTGAAGAACTGTGAATACTGCAGGAACGACAAGGGCTAGAGACTTCCCCTTTGGAGGATGGATCCCCCACGCCTTGGAGAGTCGTGCAGAAGTGTTTTCCCGCCGGATGGACGCCAACAAACCTTGCTACATGCAAATCGTGCGTTTGGCGTTTTTGGACACTGCTGGGGCCCAGGAGGGACCAGGAGGTCGCAAATTGGACCTGCAGAGAGAGGGGACGTCGAGCAAGACAAAGAGCCCTCACTGAAGCAGGTAGCACCTGGAGAAGTGCCAGAAACAGGCACTACGAGGATGCGTGAAACGGTGCTCGCCGAAGTTGCACAAAGGAGTCCCACGTCGCCGGAGACCAACTTAGAAAGTCGTGCAATGTAGGTTAGAGTGCTGTGGACCCAGGCTTGGCTGTGCACGAAGGATTTCTGCCGGAAGTGCACAGGGGCCGGAGTAGCTTGCAAAGTCGCGGTTCCCAGCAATGCAGCCCAGCGAGGTGAGGCAAGGACTTACCTCCACCAAACTTGGGCTGAAGAGTCACTGGACTGTGGGGGTCACTTGGACGGTGTCGCTGGATTCGAGGGACCTCGCTCGTCGTGCTGAGAGGAGACCCAAGGGACCGGTAATGCAGCTTTTTGGTGCCTGCGGTTGCAGGGGGAAGATTCCGTCGACCCACGGGAGATTTCTTCGGAGCTTCTGGTGCAGAGAGGAGGCAGGCTACCCCCACAGCATGCACAAGCAGGAAAACAGTCGAGAAGGCGGGAGGATCAGCGTTACAGAGTTGCAGTAGTCGTCTTTGCTACTATGTTGCAGGTTTGCAGGCTTCCAGCGCGGTCAGCGGTCGATTCCTTATCAGAAGGTGAAGAGGGAGATGCAGAGGAACTCGGCTGAGCTCATGCATTCGTTATCTGAAGTTTCCCCAGAGACAGAGACCCTAAATAGCCAGAAAAGAGGGTTTGGCTACCTAGGAGAGAGGAAAGGCTACTAACACCTGAAGGAGCCTATCAGCAGGAGTCTCTGACGTCACCTGGTGGCACTGGCCACTCAGAGCAGTCCAGTGTGCCAGCAGCACCTCTGTTTCCAAGATGGCAGAGGTCTGGAGCACACTGGAGGAGCTCTGGACACCTCCTAGGGGAGGTGCAGGTCAGGGGAGTGGTCACTCCCCTTTCCTTTGTCCAGTTTCGCGCCAGAGCAGGGGCTAAGGGGTCCCTGAACCGGTGTAGACTGGCTTATGCAGAATTGGGCACATCTGTGCCCAACAAAGCATTTCCAGAGGCTGGGGGAGGCTACTCCTCCCCTGCCTTCACACCATTTTCCAAAGGGAGAGGGTGTCACACCCTCTCTCAGAGGAAGTTCTTTGTTCTGCCATCCTGGTCCAGGCCTGGCTGGACCCCAGGAGGGCAGCTGCCTGTCTGAGGGGTTGGCAGCAGCAGCAGCTGCAGAGAAACCCCAGGAAGGGCAGTCTGGCAGTACCAGGGTCTGTGCTACAGACCACTGGGATCATGGAATTGTACCAACAATGCCAGGATGGCATAGAGGGGGCAATTCCATGATCATAGACATGTTACATGGCCATATTCGGAGTTACCATGGTGAAGCTACATATAGGTAGTGACCTATATGTAGTGCACGCGTGTAATGGTGTCCCCGCACTCACAAAGTTCAGTGAATTGGCTCTGAACCATGTGGGGGCACCTTGGCTAGTGCCAGGGTGCCCTCACACTAAGTAACTTTGCACCTAACCCTTACCAGGTAAAGGTTAGACATATAGGTGACTTATAAGTTACTAAAGTGCAGTGTAAAATGGCTGTGAAATAACGTGGACGTTATTCCACTCAGGCTGCAGTGGCAGGCCTGTGTAAGAATTGTCAGAGCTCCCTATGGGTGGCAAAAGAAATGCTGCAGCCCATAGGGATCTCCTGGAACCCCAATACCCTGGGTACCTCAGTACCATATACTAGGGAATTATAAGGGTGTTCCAGTAAGCCAATGTAAATTGGTAAAAATGGTCACTAGCCTGTTAGTGACAATTTGGAAGTAATGAGAGAGCATAACCACTGAGGTTCTGGTTAGCAGAGCCTCAGTGAGACAGTTAGGCACCACACAGGGAACATATACATGCACACCTATGAGCACTGGGGCCCTGTGTGACAGGGTCCCAGTGACACATACATATAGGCTACAAACCTATGAGCACTGGGGTCCTGACCAGCAGGATCCCAGTGACACATAACAACCATACTGAAACATAGTGTTTTCACTATGAGCACTGGGGCCTGGCTATCAGGATCCCAGTGAGACAGTGAAAACAGTGACAAACACCCTGACATACACTCACAAACAGGCCAAAAGTGGGGGTAACAAGGCTAGAAAGAGGCTACTTTCTCACACTATGTCACACAGCTCTAGTCCATGAGGAATCAAAGCAGATGTCACACTGTGGGACCCAGATCTGTGAAATCGTAAGGGAAAGTGACAACTCAGTGACCATACACTGGGTGAAAAAGACAGACAGTAGAGAGGTTGTACTGTATAAGTACATGTAGTAGGCAGGTTTGTATTTTTACCTGTGTCTCACTGGAAATATTGCTGGATCACTGAGTCCCTGATGTCCATGTCTAATTCCTCTGCTTCCTCGTCTTCACTGTCCACAGGCTCCACAGCTGCAACAACACCGCCATCTGGACCATCCTCCTGCAGAAAGGGCACTTGTCGTCGCAAAGCCAATTTGTGAAGCATACAGCAGGCCACGATGATCTGGCACACCTTCTTTGGTGAGTAGAACAGGGATCCACCTGTCATATGGAGGCACCTGAACCTCGCCTTCAGGAGGCCGAAGGTGGGTTCGATCACCCTCCTAGTTCGCCCATGTGCCTCATTGTAGCGTTCCTCTGCCCTTGTCCTGGGATTACTCACTGGGGTCAGTAGCCATGACAGGTTGGGGTAACCAGAGTCACCTGCAAATGACGAGGGACAACTGTTAGACACACAATAACCTGGAGGGATATCCACAGACCCAGACAACCATTCCCACTGACTAGCTTCCAGGTGCTCACCTAATAGCCACCCATGGTGCCTTGGAGTTGACCCATCACATAAGGGATGCTGCTATTCCACAGGATGTATGCATCATGCACTGAGCCAGGGAACATGGCATTCACATGGGAGATGTACTCAGGGGTCTGGGTGGGGGAGGTGGGCTGTGGGTTTCCCTAGGCCAGGGCGAGTTTCGTAGGCAAGGTCCCTCCATAAGGCAGGCCATGTGGCACCCCAGCCCACCTCTGTAGAGTGCCAAGTACACCTAGTTATGCCCCTGTGTCATCTATGTGTGCAGATGTTGTCCATAGCCTTGTAGGCCATTTCCCTGGAATTGAACAGTGGAGCCCAAGAGCGCGGCGTAGTGCAGGGGGCTTCTCTGTCTGTTGTGTCCGCCAACAGTAGCGGTAATGCATGCACTCAACATGTCTTTCTTCTTTCGTCCCCCCCTTTTTGTGGTCTCCCTTTTCTTGTGTGCATTAGCATCACCAGGGGAGGAGCAGTGGCACTGGAGCACGAGGGAGCTGCATCCCACATGGCCATGGAGGGCCACACTAAGAACTCGGAGTTCACCAGTGGGAGGGATGGTGAGGGGAGCTCCACGGCGGGGACAGGAGCTGAGACCAGTGACACGGACTTGTCCTCTGATGGGAGCTCCATTGTGGTGGCGGCAACATCTGTGCCCCCCCATCTACAAGTACAGCCGGCAGCCCCCCTTCCAGCACCGCCCGTGCCCGCTCACCCGGAAGGGTGGGCATGACCTTCGCCCCAGGCGCCTCAGGTCCTGCCCCAGTCAGCCCTGCTGCCCTCAGTGAGGAGGCCATTGACCTCCTCAGGTCCCTCACTGTTGGGCAGTCTACCATTTTGAATGCTATCCAGGGTGTAGAAAGGCAGTTGCAACAAACAAATGCATTCATGGAGGGCATTCATTCTGGTCAGGCAGCACTTCAGCAAGCTTTTCAGACTCTATCCTCAGCACTGATGGCAGCCATTGTCAATCAATCAATCAATCATTAGATTTATAAAGCGCGCTATGTACCTGTTAGGGTTTTGAGGCGCTAGGGGGAGAGGGGGTAGCTGCTATCGTTCGAAGAGCCATGTCTTGAGGAGTCTCCTGAAGGTGAGGAGGTCCTGGGTCTGGCGTAGTGAGGTCGGGAGTGAGTTCCAGGTCTTGGCGGCGAGGTAGGAGAAGGATCTGCCGCCAGAGGTCTTGCGCTGGATTCGGGGGACGATGGCGAGGGCAAGGTTGGCAGAGCGTAGTTGTTGTGAGGGAACGTAGAAGTTGAGTCTGGTGTTCAGGTAGGTGGGTCCGGTGTCGTGTAGTGCCTTGTGTGCGTGGGTGAGGAGTTTAAAGGTGATCCTCTTGTCCACGGGGAGCCAGTGGAGGTCCTTCAGGTGGTGGGAGATGTGACATCGGAGGGGTATGTCGAGGATCAGGCGGGCGGATGCGTTCTGGATGCGTTGGAGTAGTTGGATGTCTTTAGTTGGGATGCCTGTGTAGAGTGCGTTGCCGTAGTCGAGTCTGCTACTGACGAGGGCTTGGGTCACCGTCTTTCTGGTTCCTGTTGGAATCCACTTGAAGATTCTGCGGAGCATGCAGAGGGTGTTGAAACAGGAGGAGGAGACTGCGTTGACCTGTTTGGACATGGTGAGAGCGGAGTCGAGGATGAAGCCGAGGTTTCGTGCGTGGCTGGCTGGGGTGGGTGGGGGGACCAGGGCGGTGGGCCACCAAGAGTCGTTCCAGGCTGAGGGGGAGCGACCGAGGACGAGGACTTCCGTCTTGTCGGAGTTTAGTTTCAGGCGGCTGTTGCTCATCCACTCGGCGATGGATTTCAGTCCCTCGTGGAGGTTGGCTTTGGCGGTGTGAGGATCTTTGGTCAGGGAGAGGACGAGCTGGGTGTCGTCGGCGTAGGAGAGGATGCTGAGGTTGTGCTGACGGGCCAGTTGTGCGAGGGGGGCCATGTAGACGTTGAACAGCGTTGGGCTTAGCGAGGAGCCTTGGGGGATGCCGCAGATGAGGTTGGTGGCTTCGGAGCGGAAGGGTGAGAGTCGGACTCTCTGGGTTCTGCCGAAGAGAAAAGAGGAGATCCAGTTGAGGGCTTTGTCTTGGATACCGGCTTCGTGGAGGCGATTTAGTAGGGTGCGGTGGCAGACCGTGTCGAAGGCAGCGGAGAGGTCTAGGAGGATGAGGGCTGAAGTTTCGCCGTTGTCTATTTGTTGTCTGATATCATCTGTGGCGGCGAGGAGTGCAGTCTCTGTGCTGTGGTTGCGTCTGAAACCGGATTGAGAGGGGTCTAGGATGGAGTTGTCTTCGAGGTAGTGGGAGAGCTGTGCGTTGACGATCTTCTCGATGACTTTCGCTGGGAAAGGGAGGAGGGAGATCGGTCGGAAGTTTTTGAGATCGTTGAGGTCAGCCTTAGGTTTCTTGAGGAGGGGTTGGATTTCTGCGTGCTTCCAGTTGTCCGGGAAGGTAGCGGTGTTGAAGGAAAGGTTGATGATCTTGTGGAGTTGGGGGGCGATGGTGACGTCGGCTTTGTTGAAGACGTGATGTGGGCAGGGGTCAGAGGGAGATCCTGAGTGGATGGAGTTCATGGTCTTTAGGGTTTCGGCGTCATCTACGTGGGTCCAGGTGGTGAGGCAGTCGGCGTGGGAGGAGTTGTTGGGGGTGGGGTCAGGCGGAGGTGAGGTGTTGAAGCTGTCGTGGATGGCTGCGATTTTCTGGTAGAAGAAGATGGAAAGATCGTCGCAGAGTTTCTGGGATGGTGGGACGTCGTTGACGTTGGCGTTGGAGAGCTCCTTCACGATGCAGAAGAGTTCCTTGCAGTTGTGTGCGTTGCTGTTAAGGCGTTGTGTGAAGTGGGAGCGTTTGGCGAGTCGGATCAGTTGGTGGTGTTCGCGGTTGGCTTCCTTGAGGGTAGCAAGGTTGTCAGGTGTGCGCTCGAGGATCAATTTTTTCTTGAGTTTCTGGCAGGTGCGTTGGAGGTGATCAGTTCGTCTGTGAACCAGGCTGTTTTTTTATTTTCTTGGTTGACGGTGGGTCTCTTGAGTGGTGCTAGGATGTTGGCGCAGTTGAGGATCCATTGTTGGAGGTTGATGGCGGCGGAGTCCGGGTCGGTGGGTCGGGTGGTGGGTTTTTGGCGAGGGTGCTGGCTAGTTGGTCTTCGGTGACTTTTCCCCAGCGGCGGTGAGGCGTTAGTGGGGTGCGGTGGTGTTCGGTGTTTTTCTTGAAGGTGAAATGGACGCAGTGGTGGTCGGTCCAGTGGAGTTCGGAGGTGTGGCTGAATGAGATGTGGTTGCTTGCAGTGAAGAGTGGGTCAAGGGTGTGGCCGGCGATGTGGGTGGGTGTGTTGACCAGTTGACGGAGTCCGAGGTTGGAGAGGTTGGTGGTCAGTGATGCGGTGTTGGTGTCATTGATGTTCTCCAGGTGGAAGTTGAGGTCTCCCAGGAGGATGTAGTCTGAAGAGGCGAGGGCGTGGGTGCTTGCGAGGTCGGAGATGGTGTCGCTGAAGGGGCTCTTGGTCCTGGAGGACGGTATATGAGGGTTCCTCTGAGGGTAGGGTTGGGGTCCGTTTGGATCTGGAAGTGGAGGTGTTCGGCTGTCTTGAGGGTGTCGTCCGTGTGGGTGTGGATCTTGAGGGTGGATTTGTGGGCGATGGCTATTCCTCTGGCGATTCCATTGGTGCGATCTCTTCTGGTGATCTTGTAGCCGTCAGGGATGGCGATGGCGATGTCTGGGGCCGAGGAGTCGTTCCACCAGGTTTCGGTTTGGAAGGCTACATCTGGGGCGGTGGTGTCGAGCAGGTCCCAGAGCTCGATGGCGTGCTTTCGTGCGGAGCGTGTGTTGAGGAGGATGCAGTGCAGGTGGTTTCTGTTGGTTGTTGCAGGCTTCGTTGTTCTGTTGCAGGTGAAGTTGCAGGTGCGGCAGGAAAAAGGTCCTTTGGTGTGCTTCGGGGTGGCCAGGAAGCATTCTGTGGAGGGGCCAAGGTTGAGGGCGAAGAGTTCGCTGGCCGAGTAGCGAAGGCTGGGGATGCGGGGGGCGTGAGGACCAGGGGGGGTGGCGCTGGGCGCGGTCCAGGCGCGGACGGGCTCAGACGGGCTTGCCTCTGGCGCGCCTCTGGCACGCCAGCGGCGCGGACGTGCAGCACCAGCCATTAAGAAGGGAGGGGGGAGGGGGGAGGGAGAAGCAGCTGGGAGGCGGGAGGGAGCGGCGAATGGGGGCGCAAGGGGGGCGGGGCCGCTGGGAGGCAGCGGCAGTGAGAGAAGGCAAGGGGGGAGCGCACAAGGGGCAAAATACCAGGAAACAAGGCACAATAAAGAATACGGCACAGTTTACAACAGTTACAAAACTACGCAAAAATGGCACAAATACAATTGGAATACAGCCATCAGAGGGGCACAAATGGGGGCTAGAGCACCAGGAGGCAGGTCCCCCACCTGTGAAGCATCAGAAGTTGGCCAGTGCCCGGTGGGAGAGGGGGAAGACTCCAGCCACCAAAGCCGCTCCCAGGGGTCCCGGTGGAAGTGTGGAGTCAGCTGTGACACCTTCCAAGGTGGGGAAGGGCCACAAGAAACCCGGCAAGTCTGGGAAGAGCAGCACGGTAGAGAAGACCACCATCATCCCCGCTGCCCAGGAGGCCACCACCATCATCCCCACTGCCCAGGAGGCCACCGGCAGCACCAGCTCAGCTGCCCAGGAGGCCACCGCCAGCACAAGCCCAGCTGCTCAGGAGGCCACCGGCAGCACCAGCTGCCCAGCTGCCCAGGAGGCAACCGCCAGCACCAGCCCAGCTGCCCAGGAGGCCAATGCCAGCACAAGCCCAGCTGCCCAGGAGGCAACCGCCAGCGCCAGCCCAGCTGCCCAGGAGGCCACTGCCAGCACAAGCCCAGCTGCCCAGGCGGCCACCGCCAGCACCAGCCAGCTGCCCTTGAGGCCACCGCCAGCAGTGGAGACCGCCGTCTCAAGCACAGCTGAACAGGGCACCGCCGCCTCAAGCACCACTGAACAGGGCACCGCCGTCTCAAGCACAGCTGAACAGGGCACCGCCGCCTCAATCACCGCTGGCCCATGAGCGCCAAGGGCACTGACACTACTGAGTCCGTCACGGGCAGAATGAAGCACTCTGGGCACAAGGCCCCCTCCAGAACCAGTGGAGAGATACATCCACTACCTCTGTCCTTAGCAGGATGAAGCATTCTGGGGACAAGGCCCACTCCAGAACCAGTGGAGAGATACATCCACTACCTCTGTCCTTAGCAGGCAGGATGAAGCACTCTGGGCACAAGGCCCCATCCAGAACCAGTGGAGAGATACATCCAATACCTCTGTCCTTAGCAGGATGAAGCACTCTGGGCACAAGGCTCCCTCCAGAACCAGAGGAGACTGTTATCCACTTGAGAGACTGTGGCTTTAAACTCCCCAGGATGGAACAGGGCAAGCCACCCACTGTAGAGACTTGAGAGACTGTGGCTTTGCACTCCCCAGGATTGAACAGTGGGCAACCCACCCACTGTAGAGACTTGAGAGACTGTGGCTTTGCATTCCCCAGGATTGAACAGTGGGCAGACCACCAACTGTAGAGACTTGAGAGACTGTGGCTTTGCACTCCCCAGGATTGAACAGTGGGCAACCCACCCACTGTAGAGACTTGAGAGACTGTGGCTTTGCACTCCCCAGGATGTAACAGTGGGCAAGCCACCCACTGTAGAGACTTGAGAGACTGTGGCTTTGCACTCCCCAGGATTAAACCGTGGGCAACCCACCCACTGTACAGACTTGAGAGACTGTGGCTTTGCCCTCCCCAGCATTGAACAGTGGGCATGTGGCCCCCTCATGGATTTGGCGTTGTGCACTCAAGCGGCTGAGGTGCCCCCCCCTTTCCCTCCCCCTGAAGTGCCTGTTTAGTTGCTGTCTGATGCCCCTGCAGTGTTCTCTCCATCATGGTTGGGGATCTTGTGTGGGCCTCGCCCATACCGTGTGGGCCCAGTGTTCCATGGACTTAATTGGAGCACTACCTGGACTACTATGCTTGGTACATATTTTGTAAATGGTGTATATATATATTTTTGCCAACTTGATTTTAATATAATGTAATGGTTACACTCATTTTCTAGTGTCTTTACATTCTTCCGGGGGGGTTGTTGGGTGTAACTGTGATGTATTAATATGCATTAGTGTGTGTGTTGTAGTGGGTGAGGGTGGGGGTGTTGCGTGTGTATGTCCCTGTTTTTTCCCTCCCCTGTGTCGTAGGTGCAGTACTCACGTGGTCTTTGCCACTGGCGTTCGTGCTTCTGGTAGAGGAGCAGGAAGACTATCGCAGGTCAAATTTGGAGTTCCGGGTCCATGGTGTCCTCATTCCTCGTGGGGTGTAGAGGTGAGCGTTTTCCCTTCGAAATTCCTGTGTCCGCTGATTTTTTATCCCCGGTGAATCCACCCCGGAAAAGGTGGCGGATTGGCCTGTCATAATAGTGTGGGCGGTACATTGTCCTCTGCCTGTCTGATGGCGGTGACCGCTGCGCTGTTTGTTTGTACCGCCGTGGCGGTCGGAGTGTTAAAGTGGCTGTCTTTGTTGGCGGTTTCCGTCACGGTCGTAATTGCTACATTTTTACCGCCGGCCTGTTGGCGGTCTTACCGCCGCTTTAACACCGTCCGCCAGGGTTGTAATGACCACCTTTGTCTTTAGCTGTCTTATATCTTAAACCATCCTCACCTTATTCCTTGTCTGTTATGCACTTCTTCTCCTTGTGAGGGAAGAGCTTCTTCTTACTATGCCCTGCTGAGACTTGCTGTTCTATCCTGGCTGATGGCGAATCGACTGATGTCCTGAGGACGAAGACTGACGCTGTTTGCTGACTTATTCAGATGGGTAACTATCTGATGAAATTGTAATTGTCTGTATGCCTTTCCTTTCTAGGTACCAACTGCTCTTTTGATAGAGGCCATAGTTAGATGTTTTCTAAATTTGTGTTTGCTAAATTGTTTTGCATGAAGCCCAACATGCTGATGCTAATTTGAGGTTAGCTAGGGAGTTCACCAATACTGAATGCGAATAGACAAATGTCTGAGTTCTTGCTTTGTTGAATAATGTATTAATGATAATCTGCTAAAGTTGATTGATGTTCACCTCGTGCTTTGTTCTAATGTTCATGATCTATGCTCTGATAAAGTTTCACTCGAGTTGCCAGATTATAGCGGTTTTGATGTGCTTATTGATGTTGAGACTAATAAATATGATATTAGCTTGTAACTAATAGGGAATAAATATCTCAACTCTTACTGGATTTGTGTCGTTATTCATGGCCACAAGGTCAAAGGTGCGTTGATTCTTATTACATGTTATTTATTAACTAGATTGATTAGCCATTGTGAATAGTGATGAGGCTATTGTCTTTCTGAGTGAAATACTAAACGGATATCTCGTTCTAGGAAGTCCCCAAATGTTGTCAAAAGGTTCATTGGCCTAAAACATGTCTCCTTGTAAGCTTAATTATCAAGGTTCTGACGCGTTATCAGTTCTCACATGAGACAGAGCGTTACTGGGTTCTGAAGTTTGTCATTTTGAATCCTGGTTTTCACTCATTTATCAATACCCTTAGTACTCCTATACATAAGATATGGCATGACCTTCGACTACTGGAAATGCAATATCCCTGTTAACAAATACATTTGCCCCACCAAAATATACACAGTAGTTAACACATCTCTTCCTTCACTGGAATCAATGCTTGACTAGGTTAGTGAATCTTTGAACCCAGCATAAGGGTGTAGAGAACAAAACATAGGATTGCAATACATGCCAATCAGATACACAAGAAGACCCATGTGGCCACACAAGCAAAACTCCAATCAGGAATAAAGGCAAGGGGTTTTATTACAAATTCAAGCTCAAAGTCATGTAGACAATTCTCAAAACGAAGCTTTAATGGTAAGGAATCACCAAGGGTTTACCAAGGTGACGAAACAGATTTAGGAACACTAACAATAGGAGAATTAGGCACTCTACAAATACCATACAAAACACCAAACAAAACCACTTGGTGGACAGAAAACAAGCACTTGTCAGTTCTAATAAGCATTAAGGCAATTTACATCATCTGAATACAGATATTTTGGGCATGGAAAAAACCTACTAATCAATCAATCAGGGACTGATGTGCTGGGCAGAACACATGCAGAGGAAAGACTAAAAGCTCAAAAAGGGGAAAAGTATTTGGAAAACTGGAATCTTCTGCAACAGATCTCTAACTAAAATGGACAAAAATAAGTATGAAGGGAAGGCGTCAGTATTTCAGAAGCTAAGTCAAGAATCTTGTTCTTGGGAGCAAGGGAAAAATCTCTAAGTCTCAGCAAAGAATTTCAAAAGGACAAGGGAAGAAAGGTCAAAATCTCTAAGAGTCCAAGGAGTTCAGCATGCATCAAAGAATGGCAGGAAAGGTTGTGCAGGGGGAAGTGCAAGTTCAGCATTTGAGATAGACGAAAGGAATCTGCTGCTAATCCATCCAGGGGATGGTAAATTAAAGTTCATAGGGCAAAATGATTCATCAGTTCACCAGTCCACCTGACATTGTAGGGATAACTCCCAAAATTAATTGATCATGTGACTACAACTTGAAACGTGCCATAATTCTCAGTGTTCCATGAGAACGGAATCCATCTGTGACTCTTCTAAGCAAGATTGAAACTTTTGAATAATTTTACAATCCACAGTCCTAAATAGTCCTTACTCAAAGACGAACTCAAGAACTCTCTATGTGTAGAACAATGGACATCTATTACCAAGCTAGCATTCTCATGAGAGCAAAGTCTGAAAGAAAAGTTCACAATAGCAAGATGACTTGACATTTTCTGCACAGTCACGAATACAAGGCATAAATGCCTCACTTAGGCTAATGCAAATGAATTAGTTATGCAAAAAACTTTTAGCACTCAGGTTATAATATCAGCATTAATAAACTTCTATTAACATTCATGGGACAGTAACTTTAAATGAAAAATAATTCTGGTAATACATTTCTACGAGTATAATAGAGAACTACATCTCTCAATTTTTGCATGCAAATTTAAAACACCTAACATCAAATATCGAATATAATTTCAATATAGGCTATTAATTTACACTCCAAATTATGATATGATCACAGAATTAACTCGCCAAACATGAAAGTTAATCTCTATACTACAGGGGCATGGCCATTGAACCCAGTGCCAAATAGGGGAGCCATTTCAGGGCCCTCAATAGCACTTAATAAAAAGAAATACTTACCTATACTTACCTGGGATGGGGTCCCCCAAACCTCCGCTGTCCCTCTGGTGTGGTTGTCCCTGGGGCCTCTTTGCATCATTTTTTTACTCCTCCCCCCCGTTCGTGATTTTTGCACAGGAGGATAAATATGGTGCTAGGGCCCTAAAGTCATTTTTTGCATGGGACGCCTACTTTGCATCTCATTGACGCAAAGTAGGTTTCCACGTCCAAAAAATGACTTTAATCCCATAAATGTGGCAAATAGACTAGTCTACGGCCAAAGTGTAAATGTGGAGTTAGTTTTGCACTGAATGTGCGTTAAAAAATGACGCAAATTTGGCGCAATACAAGTATAAATATGCCCCCTAGTATGGTAGGGTCTTGTCCATTTATCATAAAAGACCAAACACTTTTAAACAAAAACGCATGTCTAAATTCACTAGTCCCTACAAAATGTGTGTCAGTCTTTGATCTGAGCCTATCTACATATAATTTCTCTACATGTTGCCAACCTAAAGCAAGGGATCCTTAACTTACAGGTAATGAATGTGTCTCACCTGTTTCCCATTTTTGCAGAACTATCCCCTTGCTTTTTTAGCCTTCATAGCTCTTCTCCTTTCTTCAACTTGTTTAATTAACTCTTTTTCCACTGGGGTAAGAATACAGGCCAGATTATTCCTATGAGCATAAACTGTACCAAATGTCAATGTAGATTCAAAGAACCCTCCCACTATATCTATGTTTTTCACCTTTACAATGTTGCTCAAATGTTTCATGATTTGGACAATTGAAAACGCAAGGCCATAATTGAGTAATAATACTGATAATACTCTTGCTGATGAAGAAGTGTTGAATATCAGGCTACTAGAAATTGCATAGGTTAAGGGAAGACCATGATAGGTGATTCCTTAACTCACTGATGAAGGCAGCTGTCGCATACATAACAATTTCTAGCTTTCATGCTATCTACATACTCATATAACAACTTGTAATAAACATTTGCGTATAAATCTCCTCTAGAACCATCAGTGTGAAATATTTCTCATTAATATATAAGGGATCTTGATATGCACTGGAATTTGCTAAGCTCGGGACACTTCTTGATTCGACTTTCTATGAGTCATCTGTTGCGGATATGCTCAGTCCGATGAGCAATAATATGATCATGACAACTATCACAACTACTAAACCTACACATTTGTATTTAAGCTTTCTATCGCTTCTTCTTTTCGATTCCATGTATTCTTTAATTTCAGACAAAAATTCTAATTCAAAAATCAAAAATGCAAAGTGACTTCAATATATCAGTTTCTCTTTTCAGTCCTTTTTTATTTGTGAGCAAAGCAAAATATCTTTCAGAAATTCAAATAATTCACAAAAAGCTCCTTGCACTTCTTGAAAGTGTTTATCTATTTGCAAATGTTCAAAGCTTCTCATCAAAATTCAATTGTCTCTAATAAAAGCACAGCTCGTAATCACTTATAATAACCTCCAAAATGTGATGTCTTTGCGCGTCAAACAGCAAAGAGATTTCAACGAGGTTCCACTGCAATCTGAGATTCAAGAATATTTAACTGAATTCAAATTGTGAATGCAAAGGTTGCAAAAGCCTTCTCCGTGTCATTGCCAATAAAATATGTCCAATATGTACAATCAGGTGCTGAGTATATTCAGCTTGGTACTCTCTTTCTCTTTGATCTTCTATTTACTCGACCCTCAGCATCACTGTCACTGTGGCTTGAGTCCTCAGTTTCTTCAGCAATTGTTTGAGGTATTTGTACTGTTGGCACTGTTTGTTCACTTGGCCAATTCTCTCGTGGTACAGCTCTTTTATCTACAGCAACTGATCCTTTGTCAGCATCCGAGCTCGCATGACTCAACTGATTCTGCCTCGCCCCTTCTATTCTAACCACTAAAGTTGACTCACTCAGACCCCCTTCAGACCATACTTGTGTTGTAGCAGCCACTTGTCCCGCCCCAACAGCTTGACTAACCTGATCCCTCTCACTCACTGTAACCAACACTTCAGAGGCAGGTGCTGTATCATCTAGGCGATCTGGAACTTTGCAAGTACGGCTTGCATGTACCCACTTAGGGAGACCAGCGCACTTCGCAGCTGTTGTAGTGCCAAGCACTACCTGGTATGGGCCCCTCCAATGCGACTCCAAACAGGATTTCCTTTCATATTTCTTCACCATGAACCAATCGCCTGCATTTAGGTCATGGCAGAGCTCCTGCTGCAGCTGTACAATAGCTTCTTCAACCTAATGGGACACAAAACAAACTATTTCAGCCAGTCCTTTGCAATAATCCAGTACCAAGTCATCAGTAATGTTCACAAGTGCATTTGCAGGCAGAGCTGGCACTTTCATGACTCTCCCCATGAAAAACTGAAGCGGGGACAAGCCGTTTTTTCTGTCTGGTATACTGTGCATACTCATCAAGACAAAAGATAATGCATCTGGCCATTTCACAGTGGTGGAGGCACATACTTTCAGCAGTCTAGACTTCAGAGTACCATTGACTTGCTCTACCAATGCAGGAGCCTCAGGTCGGTAACTGCAATGTAGTTTGGCTCAACTTGCAAAGCTGCACATAATAATTTCAGGACCTCACTATTGAAGTGTATCCCTTGGTCTGACTATAGACAAGTCTGGAATCCAAACCTAGGAATCAAATCCCTAGGTATCAGCTGCAATATTGTGAGACTTTCATTTGTCTTGGTTGGGTAATCTACCACCCAACGAGAGAAAATACACACAATGACTAAAACATATCTCAGTCCATTGCATGCAGGTAGCTCTATAAGGTTCAACTGCATCCTCTTGAACTGTTCCCCTGATCTGCCTATGTGACTCAGTATAACTACAATGCGTTTTCCTAAATTAATCTGCTGGCAGGTGATGCACCTGTGACACACAGCTTCTGCTATCACTTCGAATCAGGGGTTAAACCACATCTGTCTGAACATTCTAATCATTGCATCTTTGCCTGTGTTTACTTGTCCATGACAATGTCTAGCCATGGGTGTAGGAAAGTACCATCTTGACTGCAATGTTACCCCCATTTTTACATGTATGTAAGTTTGTTTTTGCCTGTCTCACTGGGATCCTGCTAGCCAGGACCCCAGTGCTCATAGTTTGTTTCCTAAATGTGTGTACCTGTGTAGTGACTAACTGTCTCACTGAGGCTCTGCTAACCAGAACCTCAGTGCTTTTGCTCTCTCTGCCTTTAAAACTGTCACTATAGGTTAGTGACCATTTTCACCAATTCTAATTGGCACACTGGAACACCCTTATAATTCCCTAGTATATGGTACCTAGGTACCCAGGGTATTGGGGTCGCAGGAGATCCCTATGGACTGCAGCATTTCTTTTGCCACCCATAGGGAGCTCAGACAAATCTTACACAGGAGTGCCACTGCAGCCTTAGTGAAATAACATCCACGTTATTTCACAGCCATTTTACACTGCACTTAAGTAACTTATAAGTCACCTATATGCCTAACCTTCACTTAGTGAAGGTTGGGTACAAAGTTACTAAGTGTGAGGGCACCCTGGCACTAGCCAAGGTGCCCACATAGTTCAGGGCAATTTCCGCAGACTTTGTGAGTGCGGGGACACCATTACAAGTGTGCACTACATATAGGTCAAAACCTATATGTGGCTTCACAATGGTAACTTCAAATATGGCCAAACAAGCACTCTGGGGTTTTCTCTGCAGCTACCGCTGCTGCCACCCCACAGAGAGAAATCTGCCCTCCTGGGGTCTGGGCAGCCCAGTCCCAGGAAGGCAGAACAAAGGATTTCCTCTGAGAGAGGGTGTTACACCATCTCCCTTTGGAAATAGGTGTTACGGACTGGGGAGGAGTAGCCTCTCCCAGCCTCTGGTAATGCTTTGAAGGGCACAGATGGTGCCCTCCTTGCATAAGCCAGTCTACACTGGTTCAGGGAACCCCCAGTCCCTGATCTGGCACAGAACTGGACAAAGGAAAGGGGAGTGACCACTCCCCTGTCCATCACCACCCCAGGGGTGGTGCCCAGAGCTCATCCAGTGTGTCCCAGACATCTGCCATCTTGAATCCAGAGGTGTGAAGGCACAATGGAGACCTCTGAGTGGCCAGTGCCAGCAGGTGATGTCAGAGACCCCTCCTGATAGGTGCTTACCTCACTAGGTGGCCTATCCTCCTCTGAGGGCTATTTAGGGTCTCTCCTGTGGGCTTTTCCTCAGATAACAACTTGCAAGAATTCACCAGAGTTCCTCTACACCTCTCTCTTTGACTTCTGCCAAGGATCAACCGCTGACTGCTCCAGGACGCCTGCAAAACTGAAACAAAGTAGCAAGAGGACTACCAGCGACATTGTAGCGCTTAATCCTGCTGGCTTTCTCGACTGTTTCCTGGTGATGAATGCTCTGAGGGCTATCTGCATTCACCCTGCACTGGAAGCCACCAAGAAATCTCCTGTGGGTTGACGGAATCTTCCCCCTGCTTCACCAGGCACTAAACTTCAGCGTCACCGGTACTCTGGGACCCCTCTCATCCTGACCCAAGTGACCCAGACTTTCCAGTGGTCCAACTGTTCAAATTTGAAGGATGTAAGACCTTGCCTCCCCTCTTCATACAGTAATCCTGTGCACTGCGTGAACTGCAGCTGCTTGGGCTTCGGTGCACTTTTGCAAGGAATTCTCCGTGCACAGCCTAGCCCAGGTCCCCAGCACTCCGTCCTGCATTGCTCTGACTTCGTGGGACCCTCTTTTGTAGTGTTGAGATGACCGCCGTGCTCAGTTTTCTTGAACCCATGTTCAAGTACTTCTGTGGGTGCTGCCTTCTTGTGTGTGGGCTCTCTGTGTTGCTGAGGGCCCCCTCTGCCTCCACTCCCAAGTGGTGACATCCTGATCCTTCCAGGGCCCAGACTGCACCCTTTTTCTTCAAATGCGACATTTGCAGCTAGCATGGCTTGTTTGCAGTCTGTCTCCAAGGAAACAATGCTGCATCATACAGCACTCTATGGGACATGTTCTGCACAAAGGAAAAGTTCCTAGCACCTTTCGTTTTTGCAGAATCTTCAGCTTCTTACATCTCAAGGCAGCCATTTTGCACCTTTCTGTGCTTTACAGTCTGTTGTGGTCTTTGCAGAATCCTCTATCACAAGTTTAGTGTGTTTCTGGGGAAGTAGTATCACTTTACTCCTACTTTTCAGGGTCTTGGGGTGTAGTATCTTGGACACCCTTAGTGTTTGCTTACACTCCCAGTGACCCTCTACACACTACACTAGCCTAGGGGTCCCTAAGTGGTTCACATTCCACTTTCAGAGTATATGGTTTGTATTGCCTCTAGGCCTATTGCATCCTATTGTATTCTACAGTGTTTGCAATACTTTTCTAACTGTTTACTTACCTGTTTTTGGGTTGTGTGTATATTTTGTGTATTTTACTTACCTCCTAAGGGAATACATCCTCTGAGATATTTTGGGCTTATTGTCACTAAAATAAAGTACCTTTATTTTTGGTAACATTGAGTATTATGTTTCTTATGATATAGTACCTATATTATATAAGTGGTATAGTAGGAGCTTTGCATGTCACCTTGTTCAGCCTAAGCTGCTCTGCTATAGCTACCTCTATCAGCCTAAGTTGCTAGAACACTACTAATTTACTAATAAGGGATAACTGGACCTCGTAAAATGTGTAAGTACCATCAGGTACCCACTATAAGCCAGGCCAGCCTCCTACAATGGGTGACAACAAACTATTTGTTAACACTGTTCTTCCATCACCTGAAACCCACACATTATCATTGTCTCTCTTAACGCATCTTGCTCTAACACAACTCTCCTGTTCCTCTTCTGTCACTCCTTCCTGCAATCTTTTAACTTCTCCCAGGTCTCAACAGCAGCTAAAAGGACATTTTGGGGGTCATTCTGACCCTGGCGGTAATTACCGCAATGGCGGAGGTCGGCGGTAGCACCGCCAACAGGCTGGCGGTGCACCGCTGGGCATTCTGACCGCGGCGGTTCAGCCGCGGCCAGAAACGGAAAGTCGGCGGTGTCCCGCCGACTTTCCGCTGCCCTTGAGAATCCTCCATGGCGGCGGAGCGCGCTCCGCCGCCATGGGGATTCTGACACCCCCTACCGCCATCCAGTTCCTGGCGGTTCTCCCGCCGGGAACGGGATGGCGGTAGGGGGTGCCGCGGGGCCCCTGGGGGCCCCTGCAGTGCCCATGCCAATGGCATGGGCACTGCAGGGGCCCCCGTAAGAGGGCCCCAAAAAGAATTTCAGTGTCTGCCTAGCAGACACTGAAATTCGCGACGGGTGCAACTGCACCCGTCGCACCTTCCCACACCGCCGGCTCAATTCTGAGCCGGCGTCCTCGTGGGAAGGGTGTTTCCCGCTGGGCTGGCGGGCGGACTTTCGGCGGTCGCCCGCCAGCCCAGTGGGAAAGCCAGAATGACCGCCGCGGTCTTTTGACCGCGGAGCGGTCTTTCGGCGGGAACCGCGTGGCGGGCGGCGACCGCCGACCGCCGCGGTCAGAATGACCCCCTTTGACTTGTCTCGTCAGTCATATCAATGTTGCACTTTCCATTAAAGGAAGTGGAGCTTAGGGCGCAATTTCTTGCCACCTTCTGTGCATACGTGTTTCACAAAGGTACATAATCAATAGATATTTTATGAGCAGCACATTTGAAGACAGCAATTTTTGTAGGCAACTGTAATGCATTCAACAAATTATAAATCATATCTCTATTGTGGATTGGGGATCCAGAGGAGGTCATAAACCCTCTCTGGGACCACAACTTCCAAAATCATGAACAACCCCAAACTGTACTTGCTGTCAGTGAAGATTGTCAGTCTCAGCTGTTCAGAAACTCAGCATGCTTTAGTGAGAGCAACTAATTCAGCTTCTGAGGCAGAAAGGACTCCTTGAAGCCAGGAAGCTTCAATCACACCTGAGACTGTTCAACCCACATAACCAACTTTCAGTCTACCATGTTTTTCTCTTAATCAGGAACCCTAGAGACCACCATCCACCCATTCCAGGAGCACTGTTACACATTCTCAGACTACTTCCACAGCAAGATTGCAACCATCTATAACAACTTTGACCCCCAACCCACCACTCCCAGCCTTGACAACCTCCCTCAAACAGCAAACTCCTATCCACATGATAACCACCTGGTCTCCCATCACAACATGGACCACTGCAGCAATCATGTCGCCCACTTACTCAGGGGCACCCAGCAACCCCTGTCTCCACCGTCTGTTCAACCTCAGAACCAACACCATCTGTACGGAACTAACCAGAATCCTTAACACCGCCATCTCAACGGCTTCTTTCCTGGATGGATGGAAACATGCAGAGGTCAGACCCCACCTAAAGAAACCCTCTGCTGACCCCAGCAACCTAAAATTACAGATTGATCTCCCTGCTCGCCTTCCATGCCGAAGTACTTGGAAAAGTCATCAACCCACAGCTCACCGAATACCACAAACGAAACCTCCTTTTTGACACATCACAATCAGGATTTTGGGCCAACCACACAATGGAGCCTGCACTGATAGCAGCCACGTTCCACAAGGGGACCCTCCTGGACAGATGAGAAAGAGCAGCTCTAATCCTCCTAGCCCTCTCTGTGGCATTCAACACGGTTTCCCATCACACTCTCCTCAACAGACTCCACAACTGAGGTACTCAACAGAACACTCTCAAGTGGATCGACTCATTCCTCTTAAGCCGCGCTCAGAGCATCCACCTTCCTCTGTTCACCTCCGCACCCAAGACCATCACCTGCAGCATACCCCAAGGTTCCTCCCTCAGCTCAACCCTTGTCAACATCTACATGACCCCCCTCAGAGATATTGTCATTTCACAGGGACTCAAGATAGTTTCCTACGCCTATAACAACCAAATGATCCTCTCACTCACCAAGGACCCCCTCAATGGCAAAAAACACTTCTGCAACGCCATAACCAACATAGCAACATGGATGGACAGCTGCCTGAAATTAAACACCGACAAAACAGAAGTCCTGATCTTCAGGAGGGACATATCCAAATGAGACCACAGCTGATGGCCAGCAGAACTAGTTCCAACTATCAAACCATAAGACCATGCACAAAACCCCTGCATCATCCTTGACAGCCAACTTCCATGAGCAAACAAGTATTCTCAGCCACCTCCTCCTGCTTCTACATCCTCATAATGCTCTTCCGAATCTTCAAATGGATCCCCACTGATACCAGAAAAATTGCTATGCACGCACTGATCACCAGCTGCCTCAACTACACCAATGCTCTCTATGCCGGAATCTCTACCTAGATACTTAAAAGACTCACGACTCTACAGAGCACTGCATCCAGAATCATCCTGAACCTCCTCAAATGATCCAGCACCACCCCACACCTCAGAGACCTCCACTGGCTCCCGATCCAGAAGAGATGCCAGTTCATGATCCTCCCTTTAACGTACAAGGCACTGTACAACCAAGGGCCATCCTACGTCAACCACAGTCTCAGCTTCCACATCCCTGCAAGACAACTGCACTCCACTCTCAGCCTCACACACATTCCCTGCATCCACTGGACCCGCAGTGGGGGCTGCTGTTTCTCTTACATCACAGCTAAATCCTGGAACAACTGCCCCTTCACCTTTGGACAGTACCCTCCTTGGAGGATTTCAGGAGGAAATTCAAGATGGAGATACAGAACCCTCAGCGCCTGGATAATCTTAGGAGTGATAGTGCTGCAATATACAAATATTAAATTGATTGAGTGATTGATACATTTGCTTGCATTTTCAACAGTGGCAGGGAACAGAGTAGCTGGATTCAGAACTGTACATCTCTTAAGATTTATATTTGGTGCTGTGAGGATAAGCTACTCATAATCGGTCAAAAAAGTACTGGTGAGAAATTGGTTTGTATTAACAATGTTTCTATGGACTGTGGAACAAAAACATTCAGAGGGTGAACCATGACAATGCCTTTGTACTGTTCTTTGCTGACGCTCAGGGCTGCAACCACCTTCACACAACCAGGCAGCACATAAGCCACAGGATTCAGTGTGGCAGAAAAATAAGCCACAGACATATTTGCATTTCCATGCAACTGAGTCAAAACAGAGGAGCACATCCTTCCCTCTCACAACAAAATTAAGAAAAACATTTATTCTAGTCAGGCATTCCCAAAGCTGAGGCGCAACAAAGCTTTCTCTCAACGCTGTGAAGGCACGTATGCAACTGTCATCCAATGGTACCGGATCAGACAAATGTTTGTGTGTCAGCCTTTGTAAAGGCTTGGCAAAAAGAGAAAAGTTTGGAATCCACTGACAACAGTAGCCAACCATTCCCAGGAACATTCTGACTTCTTTCTGAGTAGCAGAGGGGTTCATTTTCAAAATTGCTGAGGTTCTTTCTTGCGAAACCTGCTGCATTTCTTTCTCAATGTGGTGACCTAGATACAGAACTTCGTTTTTGCAATACTTCAGTCTTGTTGAGGAAACTTTATGTCATTCTCTCCTAAATGATTCAAGAAAGTGATTGTGTCTCTCCTTCATGCTTCTTGAGTGTTTGATGCCACAAATAGGTCATCAATATACTGCACTAAGACTGAATGATGGGGCATTTTAAGAAGAAAAGACCAGATTATTTTTCAAGAGCTAATTTAAAATCGAAGGACTCTCGGTATACCCTTGTGGAACTCGGCACCATGCCAAAACATGACTGCCAAACTGAAACATAAAGAGAAACTGTCTCTCCTCATGCAACTGTATTGTGAATAGGGCTTGGCAAGGGTCAATCATGGTGAACCATTCTGCTTCACATGGAATTTGGAGAAAAAAACCACTGCAGTATTTGCTACCATTGAACAACATGGGCCAACTATTTCATTAACCTTTCTTAGGTCCTGGACTATGTAGTGATTTCCATTGGGCTTCAGCAGTTCTAGAATGGGAGAGTTACATGGGCTTCCTATTATCCCTTTCAAGATACCTTCTTCAACTAAACTGTTTATCAGGGGTGTTATTCCAGCAATTGTTCCAGGTGTCATATTATATGGAGGGATTTCGGGATACACTGCATTTGGTTTTATTGTTATTTTTACAGGCTCAACTCCAATGAGACCTACTTCTTTTCCTAAAAAGTCCCAAGCTTCAGGTGCCACTGTGTCCTTTAAATCTTTGGGCAAATTGCTACATGTCAGCATTGGGTACAATTTGACACTTGGGTACAGCTTCACAATTTTACAGGGAAGTTCTTCCTCATTGGTCTGGATCTTAATTCCTCTGGGTGTGCAACTAATGGAGAAATTTAGCTTGCACAATAGGTCACGTCCAAGCAAACACACAAGGCTTGAATTGTGCATCACAAATTGGTGCTCACCTTCAAATGAACCTGTTTTTACTAGGACAGATTCTGTCACAGGGTTGGTCAATTGTTCAACCTGGATTCTTCTACCTGAAAGGGGCAAGTTTGGTACTTCTGCTATTCTGATAGTAGAATGTGTAGGTCCAATGTTGACAAGGAATGACACATGGTGACCCACTACATCAGCATTTACATAGGTATCACATTGATCTACTTCTAAGGATGCACCTAACATGCAGTTCTCATCATCTGAACTGTCTTTGTTGAATTTCTGAAAATTCCTCATCACTCAAATCCATTGTATGGGGCTGGCCTGGTTTGTAGTGGGTACGTTGGGTACTTACACCTTATTCCAGGTCCAGTTTTTCCTTATTAGTGAAGTAGTAGTGTTCTAGTAGCTTAGGCTGATAAAGGTATCTATAGCAGAGCAGCTTAGGCTGAACTAGGAGACATGCAAAGCTCATGCAATACCACTATATTTACACAGTACTTACTGTATAGACAAGTAAAGACAATAGTCAGTGTTACCAAAAATAAAGGTATTTATTTGGGGTGACCCAGTACCAAATATTTCTTAGAGGCAATACTCCTTCTGGAGGTATACACAATATATACACTAGACACCAAAATTAGACAAGTAAATAGTCACAGAACAATGCAAATAGTAGGAAAACCTATACAATGCAAATGGAAGAAAATAGGTCTGGGGGTAACACAAACCATATACTAAATAAGTGGAATGTGAATCACAAATTCCACCCTAGACAAGTGTAGTGCGTGCAGATTCGCTGGGAGAGTAAGAATACAGTAAAGGTAAGTAAATTACCCCACCCCAGAGTCCAGAAAAGCCAGAGTAAAGTACTGCAAGTTTCCTTAGGACACACTACACATCATTTTGGGGATTTTCCAGCAGGCAACCAAGTCTGCAAAGAACAACTGCTGGATTATTGGACCTGAAGAATTGCAAAGGAAGGGGACCAAGTCCAGAAGTCTAAAGAAGTACCAGGAAGGACAGGAGCCCCTGCCAACCCAGAAGAGGGCACAAAAGAAGAGTCCCTGGTTAGTAAAACACTGCAGAAATGCACCCTAGAAAGATGCCAGCGGAATCCTGCATGATGCATAAGATTTCCCACGGCGTGAAGATTGTTGCAGATGAGATTTCGTGTTGGAAGACACCAACAAGCCTTGGCTATGACAAAAGTGTGTTTTGCGTCAAAATGGCGCTAGATGGACCCAGGAGGGACCTGGGGGCCTCAACTCCGTGTGAGGAGGAAGAGGGGGCTCTCAGCACTTTAGCGGGACCCAGGTTCAAAGGAAGTACAAAACATGGTTGATGCAGCACAACAAAAGAAGGTCCCACGCCACCGGAGAACAACTCAGCGAGTTGAGCATTGCAATAAGGAGTGCTGGGGACCTGGGCCAGGCTGTGCATGAAGGAATTTTGCAAAAAGTGCACAGAGGCCTCTGGAGGTGAAGAAGACGCAATACACAGGGGTACCATCGCTCTTGGGGAAGGCAAGGTCTTACCTCCTCCAAATTGCATCAGCAGGACCTCAGGACAGTCTATGTCAATGATGTCTACCCTCTGTGTCCTAAGGAGCACGCTCATTGCTGTGAGAGGAGTCCCAGGGTACTGGTCGTCGCCTTGGAAGGTGCCTGCTTGGAGCAGGGGAGTGACTCCGTCATTCCACAGGAGATTTCTTCAGTTCTTCTGGTGCAGGATGAAGACAGGGAGTCCCCAGAGCATGCACACCATGGAAACTGTTGCAGTTGCTGACTTGGAGCTGAGGTTGCTGAAGAAAAGTGTCTCTTGTAGACATTTTGTTGCAGTTACAGCGTTTCTTGGAGCAGGCTGCGGTTGATCCGAGGTCAGAAGAGTCTGAAATTGTTGCAGAGGATTCCTGAAGGAAACTTGCAAGCAGAATCTGAAGAGAACCCACAGGAGAGACCCTAAATAACCCTGAGAGGGGGATTGGCTACCTAATGAGGTATGGACCTATCAGGAGGGGTCTCTGACGTCACCTGCTGGCACTGGCCACTCAGAGCCCTCCAGAGTGCCCCCACACCTTGCAAAGCAAGATGGCTGAAGTCTGGGACACACTGGAGCAGCTCTGGGCACCACCCCTGGGGTGGTGATAGACATTGGAGTGGCCACTCCCCTTTCCTTTGCCCAGTTTCCCGCCAGAGCAGGGGAGAAGGGGTCCCTGAACCGGTGTAGACTGGTTGATGCAAGGAGGGCACCAATTGTGCTATTCAAAGCATTTCCAGAGGCGGGGGGAGGTTACCCCTCCCCAGTCTGTAACACCTATTTCCAAAGGGAGAGAGTGTAACACCCTGCTCTTAGAGGAAATGCTTTGTTCTGCCTTCCTGGGACTGGGCTGCTCAGACCCCAGGAGGGCAGAACCCTTTATGTGAGGTGGCAGCAGCTGTAGCTGCAGTGCAAGCTTCAGAGAGCTGGTTTGGCAGTACTGGGGGTCCATGGTGGAGCCCAAAGGATGCATGTAATTGGCTCCCCAATACCGCTTTTGGGATGGGGGACAATTCCATGATCTTAGACATGTTACATGGCCATATTCGGAGTTACCATTGTGAAGCTACATATAGGTATTGACCTATATGTAGTGCACACGTGTAATGACTCACGAAGTCCAGGGAAATGGGCCTGAACTATGTGGGGGCACCTTTGCTAGTGCAAGGGTGCCCTCACACTTAGTAACTTTGCACCTAACCTTCAGCAAGTGAAGGTTAGACATATAGGTGACATACTGTATAAGTTACTTAAGTGTAGTGAAAACGGCTGTGAAATAGTGTGTGCACTATTTCACGCAGGCTGCAATGGCAGTCCTGTGTAAGGGTTTGTCTGAGCTCCCTATGGGTGGAAAAAGAAATGCTGCAGCCCATATGGATCTCCTGGAACCTCAATGCCCTGGGTACCTAGGTACCATATACTAAGGACTTATAAGGGGGGGGGGGGGTCCAGTGTGCCAATTGAAATTGGTAAAAGAAGTCACTGGCCTACAGTGACAAATTTAAAAGCAGAGAGAGCATAAGCACTGAGGTTCTGGTTAGCAGAGCCTCAGTGACACAGTCAGGCACTACACAGGCGTAAACATTAGGCCTTACATTATGAGCACTGGGGTCCTGGCTAGCAGGATCCCAGTGAGACAGGCAAAACACACTGACATATAGGTTTTTATCTATGAGCACTGGGGTCCTGGCTAGCAGGATCCCAGTGACACAGTAAAAACACACTGACATACACTCACAAACAGGCCAAAAGTAGGGGTAACCATGCTAGAAAGAGGCTACTTTCTCATTACAGGTATCTGTAATGCTAGCTGATTCACATTTGCATTTTCAATCTGATTTAGATTCTGTTGGGGGACCAACCATCTCCTGTTGAGTAATCAGGGCTTGCAGTACCTGCATCTGCTGTCCTTGGGTGACATTTACATTTTGCATTTGTCTTTGAACCCTCTGTATTTAAAACTTGATTATTTCTTTGAACTTGAGCAACTCCATTATTTTGTACCTGTTTATTCACATTATTAAGGGGACACTCCCTTCACCAATCGCCCAAATTTTCACATGCATGACATAGATTACTTATTTTCAAATCCTGGACATCAACAGCACCACCAGTCTGATCTACTTGAAAACTACATCCTCTACCTGTTGGTTGGATAACATTAGCTCCCTGCTGTTGTACTGCTTGTATACCAACAGTGTTCACCATCATCTAAGTACACTAACAAGCTTTCTGTGCAGCTTTCAATTGTATGGCCTTGACTTTCTCTTTCAACTTTTTTCACTTCATTTCCAACTCATTACTGCAGTGCTTTGTGTATCACAGGATTCCATCAATCAGTTTGTTTTGACAACAAAATCAAAAGCTGCTGCATCATCTCACTTATGTCTGGTTTCAAACCTTGCACAAGACTGAACACAAAATTACCCATATCTTTGGCTTCTATTGTCTTTGTTCCACTGAAACGTTTAAAAGCCTGCAACAATCTTTCATAATAGACATGAATCAACTCTTTCGATTCCTGTGTCATCCTGTTGATCCTCTGCCAATCAATGTCTTTCAGAGACACCTTGTTTTTCAAAAACTCAATTACCTTATAATATCTTTTCATCATTTCCTCAAATGGTGCACCTGTTACTGGATCTCTTGGAGGTTCATCTCTCAGAGGTTCTCTGTCTGGCCAATCAACATTGACTTTGTTTTCAGTCCACAAATCACTTGGAACCACAAAGTCAAACAGCTTATTCAAATCTTCCCACTGGCATTTTCAATGTTTCACAACCCTTTCTGTATGCCTGTACCATTCCACTGGTTTCTCTTTCATTCTGGGTGTAATCATTTGAGAATGACAGAATATCACTCCTACTCCAAAGCACATAAACATTTTCTCCACCTGACATTACGCTCATAGTGAGCATTTTCACATTTGCCTCAATTTGATTTGCTCTTGGCAAAGGTACATATGCTTTTACCTTCTTCTGGTCTCTTTTCTTCACCCATCTAGCTTCCCACTTGACTATAGGTCCCCATTTCTGAATGTACGTGATTCATTTTTTAATGTGCAATTTATTCCCAGGAGATCTCATGTTAAGTATGTCTTTTGTGCTGAACTTAATTCTGTAACTCTTCTTTAAGGGCACTGATTTCTGCAAATCCACATCATATTTCTCAGCTACTTCAGCTACCCTTTCACGAGCCGGTCCTGCATGTTGAATAACATCTTTGCACATGAACCACAGTTCATCTTCAGTGTGAATCTCCAATTAGGATGTGTTTGACATTTCTAATATCATATGTCCAATTTTAGACTGAGCACATTTACTGACGTATCTCTCTCTGGGGTCTGTTCTGTTCTCTCATTGCAATTTGTCACACATGTTGCACCTTCACGACTCAAATTATTTAACCAATCATTGAAATGTTGTACATGAAACTTCTCAAACTCATAGGATTATTCTGCAACATTTCTGATCTTAAAGGACCTGCAACTGATTGATTTGGGGATTTAAAAATAGACATGTTCTCTGGCATGTTAAAGGGTACTCCTCCTTGTGGGGTACTGCAATTTACATTTAGGATCTGCCCTGGTCTGGGCATAAAATAAGGTGTGGCTCTCTTAGGAAACCTTGCATCTGGAGTAAATCCCATCTGACTTGTCACTGGAGTTGGATCTGCAATTCATGTAGGGGTTAAAGGTCTCACAAGAAAGCCTGTTCTCTCCATCTCTGAGTTATTAGATTATACTGATCCCTGTGACCATGTGGGGACATTTGATAAGATGTAACTGGTGTTTTCTAGGGACTTTCTGGATATTTAAGGAATGTGCATTACTCCCAGACATACCTGGAGCATAAAATAGAACAAGGGATCTATAGTCACTGGAACCATCAATGCATCTGGGCCACCATGAGTTGTCTGATTCTTAGTGTAGGAGGCTGGCCTGGTTTGTAGTAGATACCAAAGGTACTTACGCCTTATACCAGGTCCAGTTATCCCTTATCAGTGAAATGTAGTCAGTGGGGGGTAATTTTGACCCTGGCGGTACGGGACCGCCAGGGCTAAAACGACAGAAGCACCGCCAACAGCCTGGCGGTGCTTCCAGGCGTATTACGACCGCGGTGGAAGCGCCGCAGTCGCACCACCGGGGCCGGCGGTATTCCGCCACTTTTGCCCCAGCGGTGTTAACCCGCCTGGGCAGCGCTGCTTGCAGCGATGCCCAGGGGATTGCGAGTCCCCGACCCCCAGCCTTTTTCTGGCAGTTTGAACCGCCAGGAAAAGGCTGGCGGAACGGGGAGTCATGGGGCCCCCTGACAGGGCCCCATGCAGCTTTTCACTGTCTGCTATGCAGACAGTGAAAAGCACGACGGGTGCAACTGCACCCGTCGCACGGCCGCAACACCGCCGGTCCATTTGGAGCCAGCTCCTATGTTGCGGCCGTGATCCCCGCTGGGCCGGCGTGTGGAAACCAGGTTTCTGCACGCCGGCCCAGTGGGGATCTCCAAATGGCCGCGGCAGGGATGCGGCCGCATTGGCGGCCACATGGCGGTCAGATCTTGGCGGGTGGCTGATGCCGTCCACCCAGGTCATAACGACCCCCAGTGTCTAGAAGCCAGGATGTCTGGAGGTAGCTGTAGGCAGAGCAGCGAAGTCTGAACTAGGAGGCATGCAAAGCTCCTGCAATACCACTGTAGTCACACAGTATTTACACACAAGAAAGACAATACTCAGTGTTACCAAAAATAAAGGTACTTTTTTTGTGACATTGGGGGTTATTACAACTTTGGAGGAGGTGTTAATCCATCCCAAAAGTGACGGTAAAGTGACGGATATACCACCAGCCGTATTACGAGTCCATTATATCCTATGGAACTCGTAATACGGCTGGTGGTATATCCGTCACTTTACCGTCACTTTTGGGATGGATTAACACCTCCTCCAAAGTTGTAATAACCCCCAAAAATGCCAAACATATCTTAGAGGCTATACTCCCTTAGGAGGTAAGTATTATACACAAAATATACACTAGTAACCAAATCAGGTAAGTAAACAGTCATAAAATGGTGCAAATTTTAAAACTCACCATAGGTTACAATGGGTCTAGGGGGAACTCAAACCATATACTAAAATAGTGGAATGCGAATGTTGGTTTCCCACCTAGGCAAGAGTAGTGTATAGAGGGGGGCTGGGAGTGTAAGAAAACACCAAAGGTAAGTTAAGTACCCCACCCCAGATCCCAGGAAAACAGGAGTAAAGTACAGCAAGTTTCCACAGAACACACTAGAAGTCGTGATAAAGAATAATGCAAAAACCAAGCAACACTGCAAGACACCAACAATGGATTCCTGGACCTGAAGACCTTTGGAGAGAGGAGACCAAGTTAAGAACAGCGGAAGAGCGCAGGAAAAACAGGAGGCCATGCTAAGCCGGATGAAGGTGCAAAACTGAAACCTCTGGTTGGAAGAAAAAGTCAGAGATACACCAAAGAAGACAGCTGCGTATTCCTTCTTGGTGCAAGAGATGATACACGTTGATTAGTTAAATGCAGGCTGGTTTCATAATTGGATTCCACCAATAAGCCTTGGCTCACGCAAGAGACATGTTTGGCAGGAAAAGGCGCTTCCCGGGCTCAGGAGGGTCGTGGAGGTGTCAACTTGGACTGAGGAGACAGAGGGGGCTCTCAGCATTTCAGAGAGCCCTCAGAAGACCAGGCAGCACCCCACAGGAGTCCCAGGACATAGGGACAAAGGAGTTGCAAATCCCGGTCATTGCAGCAGTACACAAAGGGATCCCACGCCGCTGGAGAACAACTCAGGGAGCTGAGCGTCGCAGGATAGAGTGCGGAGGACCTAGGCTAGGCTGTGCATAAAGAATTCCTTGGAGAAGAGCACAGAAGCCCTAGGAGCTGCAACAAATGTGGTGCACAGAGATTCTGTCTGGCACATAGAGTCAAGCTCTTACCTCCACCAAATTTGGACAGCTGGACCTTTGTATAGTCTCTGTCGCTTCGCTCCTCGTCATGAGGAGAGAGGACCCAGATTACTGGTCGTCGCTGCAGAGAGGTGCCTGCTTAAACAGGGAAGTGACTACGTCACTCCACTGGAGATTCCTTCAGTTCTTCTGGTGCAGGATGAAGACCGGCAGTCCTCAGAGCATGCTCAACCTGGAAACTGTGGCAGTTGCTGGCAGGAGCTGGAGTTACAGAGTTGCAGTAGCCATCTTGGATACTTTGTTGCAAGTTGAGGAGTCCTGCTGGAGTCTTGCAATCCAACTCTGAGGAAACACCCACAGGAAAGACCCTAAAAAGCCCTCAGGGGGGGATTGGTCACCTAACCAGTTATGGACCTGTCACGTAGGCTCTCATTAATCTAATGAGACTACTGGATTTGAGCAGCAGAATCAACTGCGGTTTGGGGGGACTGAGTCTAACCCACTACAGGAGACACCTTTCGGCCTAATCCGGGGTTTGCTACGGCTAACTAGCAGTGCCTCATCTCCACCCAAGGGTAGGGATGATTGGGCAGCCGAGCGCATGACACAATTGACTCTGCAGGTAAATCGTGGTCACTCAGATCGCATCAGTTTCTCTCAGTTACATTAGTCTCACATATGCAAAGACAGTCAGAGGCAGTATATATTTCAATTAAGTTTTAATGAAGCAACTGCTTTTTGGATAATGAAGCATGTACTGCAATAACCAGGACGATAAAGCATGGATTAGAATTGTGACAAGGAGAGTGAAGCATAAAAATAACGCTACCATATTGTCACTAAGGGGGTCATTACGACCTTGGCGGTATAAGGCGCTTACCGCCGTGCAGAAGACCGCCAATACACCGCCGTGGCCGCGGTAGACCGCCACAGCTATTATGACACACATCTCGGAATCCGCCGAAATTCAGACACCCACACAACACCGCCACACCAAAGGTCAGCGATAAACTGGCGAAAACAAATCCTCCACCTCCACCCCAACAGAAACACGCCCATGCTATTACGACCCACGAATCCACGCGGCGGTCTTTCAACCGTGGTATTCCATTGGCGGTTCACACCGCTGCGCTCAAAATACACACACATCTCCAAAACACCGCCACCTTGGACATTTCGAAATACACACACCTGATACACATACACACACCACTCCCACACACCCAACACAATATAAAACACACACCCACATCACCCACAAACCCCTACGACCACAAATTAGAGACGAAGGCCAGAGAGAGACAGCACAGAATAGATAACACCATCACACAGAGGCACACTACACCATCACCCACACAACATCCACGCACAAAACACCACATACCACTACACTCACCACACTCATCAACACATACACCACCCCACACATCACACACACCACAACATGTCACGCCAAAGACACCCCGCTTCTCCGAGGAGGAGCTCAGGGTCATGGTCGAGGAAATCATCAGGGTAGAGTCACTGCTATTTGGTACTCACAGGTACAGTACACATCCATGGCCAGGAAGATGGAGCTCTGGCAAAGAATAGTCGACAGGGTCAACGCTGTGGGACAGCACCCAAGAAATAGGGAGGACATCGGGAAGAGGTGGAACGACCTACGGGGGAAGGTGCGTTCCACGGTATCCAGGCACCACATCGCGGTACAGCGGACTGGCGGCGGACCCCCACCTCCTCCCCCACAACTAACAACATGGGAGGAGCAAGTCTTGTCCATCTTGCATCCTGAGGGCCTCGCAGGAGTCGTTGGAGGAACGGACACTGGTAAGTCAAATCTTCACTATCATATCCCCCACCCTACCTGCATGCTATCACACACCCCCACCTTCACACCCTCCCCTATCACCCTAACTCCTCACTAATCTACCCATAACACCAACCACCGATCCCAACCCCAAGACCTGCATGACACAACTAAGCATGGACACCCATCACTAAAGCATGCCCACTGCACAGACCCACAACACCCCCCAAACATCACCACACAAGCCCCCACACAGGAATGTCTGCACTGGGGTTCACGCACACCCAACCATTGCACACCATGAAACACACACATGCAATAATCATGTACTTATACCCCCACAGGAACCGAAGGAACGTCACCACACCAGAGGGTCCAGACAACACCACTCCACCCCCAGAAGAGGCCCACAGTGACAACAGCAGCTCTGCCCTACTGGATCTTGATGACCAGCCCGGACCATCGTGGGCCTCAGGACAGTCGGTTCCCCTTGCCCAGCCACAGCCCAACACTGAGCTTACACCCTCTGGTAACCCCAGCACAGCACCCACCCAGCGGGCCCATACCTCCCTACCCAGGACAGGTCAATTAGCGGTGTGTCCACCACTACAGGGCACCCAGGGTAACCCACCACCCCAACAACAACAGGGACCTGGGGGCAGTGGTAGTGGGCACACGGTCCAGGGGACGGAGGCACAGGAACACCGGGGAACTGGGGGGGCTGCTGTGCGACAGAGGGAGGACAGGCCAACGGAACCTACTCTCAACGAGGCCCTCTCCTCCATCATGGGAGCATACCACCACTCCCAGGAGACGATGGCAACGGTCCTGGACAAGTTGCAGGAGACCCTGCGTCTGCAGGAGGAGCAGTATTTGGGGTTCAGGGAGGAGCTCAGGACCATCACCTCCGCCCTGGGCACCATTGTAGGGGTGCTGACGGACATTCAAAAGACTTTGAAGGACACTGTGGCACTCCAAGGGGCCCCTGACACTAGCCAGGACGATGAAATGCCCACCACCTCCGCCGGCGCTAGTGGACAGGACGCCCCGCCACAGGACCAACACACCAGCACCCCACCCCCTGCAGACGGACAACCACCACGAAAGCGGGCCCTGAGATCCAGGAACAGGACAGAGCAAGATGGCAAGACCCCGCCAGGAAATAAGACCACCCTGATTGTCTCCCCACTGTCCCACTTTGTTACCCTGTCCAGCTTGGAACTGCCCCAGCTCCACTTCCAATGGCCAGATGTGCAATGTACCTGTGAGACTAATAGACTGGACTCTGCCATGGACATTCTTCCACCATGACCTCTCCCCATTTCACAACCCCCCTACATTTTTATGCACTTCAATAAACACCCTTGAAACCTCAATAATATTGGAGTCAGTCAATGATTGTGAACTTTGTATTGTCAATTACAGTGTTAAAAAAGGTTACCCATTGGAAGGTTAACATACCAATGTCACACATCACAAGCCTTTCAAGGGTGCAAGCTGTTGACACGTAGGTTATCACATTACTGAAACTGAAATGGAAGGGGTCAACTCAGTTACCAAATAGGGAGTGAAATGTAGGTACAGGATAGAGGTAGACGTGTGAAATGTAATATAATGTGAAACATGAAATTGTACTCACCTGTGTCTCATTGTAAATATTGCTGTATGACTGACTCCCTGTTGTTGTTTTCATCTTCATCAGCTTCATCCTCATCACTGTCCACAGGCTCCACAGGCTCAACCGCTGCAACAACACCGTCATCTGGATCATCCTCCTGCAGAAAAGGCACCTGGCGTCGCAATGCCAAGTTATGGAGCATGGAGCAGGCGATGATGATGTCGCACACCTTCTTCGGTGAGTAGAATAGGGACCCACCTGTCATATGGAGGCACCTGAACCTGGCCTTCAGGAGGCCGAAGGTCCGTTCGATCACCCTCCTAGTCCGCCCATGGGCCTCATTGTACCATTCCTCTGCCCTGGTCCTGGGATTCCTCACTGGGGTCAGTAGCCAGGACAGGTTGGGGTAAGCAGAGTCCCCCAATAGCCATACACCGTGCCTCTGGAGTTCACCCATCATATCAGGGATGCTGCTATTCCGCAGGATGTAGGCATCATGCACTGAGCCAGGGAACATTGCATTTACCTGCGAGATGTACTGGTCTGCCAAACAGACCATCTGGACATTCATGGAATGATAACTCTTCCAGTTCCTGTACACCTGTTCATTCCTGCGGGGGGACCAGAGCTACATGGGTCCCATCAATGACACCTATGACGTTGGGGATATGTCCAAGGGCATAGAAGTCACCTTTCACTGTAGGCAAATCCGCCACCTCAGGGAAAATGATGTATCTCCTTACGTGTTTCAGCAGGGCAGACAACACTCTGGACAACACGTTGGAAAACATAGGCTGGGACATCCCTGATGCCATGGCCACTGTTGTCTGAAAAGACCCACTTGCAAGGAAATGGAGCACTGACAGCACCTGCACGTCAGGGGGGATTCCAGTCGGATGGCGGATTGGTGACATCAGGTCTGGCTCCAACTGGGTACATAGTTCCTGGATTGTGGCACGGTCAAACCGGTAGGTCATGATGACATGTCGCTCTTCCATTGTCAACATGTCCACCAGCGGTCGGTACACCGGCGGATTCCGCCATCTTCCAATATGTCCCAACTGACGGTGCCTAAGAAGGACAACAGCGAAGAAACTGTCAGCATTCCTCCAGATATGTACCCACAGTCACACACAAGACTACACCAGACAATTAACCCATCCGGGAAAGGTTTTGAGTGTAGGCCTCGGTATGTGTGACGCAGTAGTAATTGAAGCCATGTGGGCCCCTGAAATGGCGGCTGCCTGACCTCTAAACTGGGACATTGGAATTGTGGGGTAACTGCGCTGGTGTAGGACACCGTCGCGGTAGGCGGTCGTAGAGCGCGGCGCAATGCTGCATTGGTTAACATTGGACCCTATGGGTCCCAGGAGCCAATGAACAGGTGCGCTGGCGGTGATGATTCGCCGTGGACGTCACCACCATTTTCTATCTGTTCAATCACTAGATACCTGACCTTCGACAGGAGAGGACCTACACTGCTAGTGCTGCTGTGACCTCGGTCTGGAAGCGACAATGGCTGCTGCGTCTGGGGAAAGGGCCCCTGCCTTCACTGCACAGGAGTTGGAGAAACTGGTAGACGGGGTCCTCCCCCAGTATACGCTACTCTACGGTCCTTCAGACCAACAGGTTAGTACACAGGGAGCACTTTGTATGGGCTAGGCCTGGGTAGAGAGGGCTGGGTGGATGAGGGAAGGGGGCAGAGTACATAGAACAGTCATGCATGGGGATGAATGGGCCACAGGGATAGAGTTGGGACGGGGCCAATTACAACAATGGTGCTGTAGGTAATGACTGTTCCTCTTTCCTTGTGCATGTCATGTAGGTCAGCGCCCACCAGAAGAGGGACATTTGGCGTGCCATTGCCAAGGAAGACCGGACCCTGGGGGCCCACCAGAGACGGGGCACCCACTGCCGGAAGAGATGGGAGGACATTCGCCGCTGCAGCTAGAAGACGGCGGAGGCTCAGCTGGGGATGGCTTCCCAAAGTGGGAGGGGTGCCCGTCGCACCATGACCCCCCTGATGTTCCGGATCCTGTCGGTGGCCTACCCGGAGTTGGATGGGCGCTTAAGGACATCACAGCAGACACAAGGGGGTGAGTACAACCTCATCCTATGGACTTTGCGTGCAGTGGAGCTGTCTGGGTGGGGGTGGTGGGCTGTGGGTGTCCCTAGGCCAGGGCGAGTTAGGTAGGCAAGGCCCCTCCGTTATGTAGGCCATGTGGCACTCTACCCCAGCTCAAAAAAATGGCAAATTGATGTATAGTTGCCCCTTTGCCATCCATGTGGGCAGATTTCTACCATTGCCATGTAGGCCATATCCCAGAAATTGCATGTGCAGAGGGCAGCAGCACGGCGTAATGCAGGGGGCTGCTGCGTTTGTCTTGTCCGCCAACGGTAGCGGTATGCCATGCACTAAAACTCTCTTTCTTCTGTCTCCACCATTTTTCTGCTCTCCCTTTCCTTCTGTACATCAGCATCAACAGGCGGAGGTACAGTGGCACCGGAGCACGAGGGAGCTGCATCCCACATGGCCATGGAGGGCCACACCACAGACTCTGAATTCACCAGTGGGACGGAGGGCGAGGGGAGCTTCACGTCGGCCACAGGATCACCAAACAGCGACACGGACAAGTCCGCCGATGGGAGCTCCCCTACCAGCTCCGCCCTCCCAGCAGCCCCTCAGCGTTCGCCCCGTGCCCGCTCACCCAGGAGGGTGGGCATCACCTTCGCCCCAGGCACCTCAGGCCCTGCCCCAGTCACCCCAGCTGCCCTCAGTGAGGAGGCCATTGACCTCCTCAGGTCACTCACTGTTGGGCAGTCTACCATTGTGAATGCCATCCAGGGTGTAGAACGAGAGTTGAAACACGGTAATGCATTCCTGGAAGGCATTCATTCTGGTCAGGCTGTCCTTCAGCTAACCCTGCAATCTCTGCCCTCAGCACTGATGGCAGCCATTGTCCCTGTGTCCAGCCTCCCCCCTCCAACTTCCTCCACCCAGACCCAATCCCCTGTACCCCAGCCCATCCCAAGCACACCTACAGACCAGCATGCACACAAGTCAACACACACAAGTAGCTCAAGCAAACATAGGCACCACACACACCACAGGCACTCACACAAGCATCAGACCCATACAGACACAGCAACATCCACTGTCTCCACTGTGTCCCCCTCCTCCTCTTCTCCCTCCTCCCTCCCAGTCTCGTCTACACACACACCTGCATGCACCACAGGCACAGGGACTCGCACCAGGACACCCAGCACCACAAGCCGCTCACCTGCACTCACCACCTCCACTCCCATTTACACGTCCCCTGTGTCCTCTCCCAGTGTGTCTGTGACGCCCCCTCCCAAAGTACACAAACGCCGGCAATCACTCACCCAACATCCATCCACCTCACAACAGCCTCCAGTACCTGCACCTGCACCCAAAACAGCTAAAGTGACACCTCCTACAACCACCTCCTTTTCCTCCACTCCCAGAGCCCCTCCAGCTACCCATCCCAGGGTACGTCAGAAACTGTCCCTATGTCAAATTGACCTTTTTGCCCCCCCTCCAATTCATCAGTCCCGTTGTAGCGCCTCAGCCAAAAAGCCTCCAGTACCAGTGGTGCGTGTACTAGGTTTTTGGAGTGCCCCGTCCACCAGGGCAGGCAGTAGGACCCGGAGCCAAGGCACTGTCAGCCCACCCCCTGTAAAGGCTCCGAAATTGGAGAGTGGACGACGGGACCGTGTCAAGACTCCTGGTGGGACAAACAGTGAAATGGGATCCAAGGCGATTGGTGAGTCATCTGTAACTCGAAAGAAGGTGGGGAAGGTCCTGAGGAAGTCTCCCCAACCTGTTGTGAGTGTCACGGCGGAGAAGTGCGCCATCATTTCCGGCGGTCCAGACACAACCGCCAGCACCGTCGTTACTGGTCAGGAGACCACCCCCCGAGTCATAGCCCAGGAGGGCTCAAGTATCGTCACTGGTCCAGAGACCACCGCCAGAGTCATAGCCCAGGAGGGCCCAAGTATCGTTACTGGTCCAGACACCACCGCCAGAGTCATAGCCCAGGAGGGCTCAAGTATTGTTACTGGTCCAGAGACCACCGCCAGAGTCATAGCCCAGGAGAGCTCAAGTATCGTCAGTGGTCCAGAGACCACCGCCAGAGTCATAGCCCAGGAGGGCTCAAGTATCTTTACTGGTCCAGAGACCACCACCAGAGTCATAGCCCAGGAGGGCCCAAGTATCGTTACTGGTCAGGAGACCACCGCCACCGCCGGAGTCACAGCCCATGAGGGTCCAGAATCCCACAGCCCCGCTGGGCAATGATAGAACGTCAAGCCACACACCAACGTCCAGTGTGCAGTTCGTCATGCCACACACCAATGTCCAGTGTGGAGATCGTCATGCCACACACCAATGTCCAGTGTGGAGTTCGTCATGCTACACACCAATGTCCAGTGTGGAGTTCGTCATGCCACACACCAACGTCCAGTGTGGAGTTCGTCATGCCACACACCAACGTCCAGTGTGGAGTTCGTCAAGTGGGTCATTTCAGACCACAGTGGCCATATCATCAGGGATGTCCCAGCCTATGTTTTCCAAGGTGTTGTCCAAAGTGTTGTCTGCCCTGCTGAAACACATGCAGAGCTACATCGTTTTCCCAGAGCTGGGGGATTTGCCTACAGTGAAGGCTGATTTCTATGCCCTTGGACATATCCCCAACATCACAGGTGCCATTGATGGGACCCATGTGGCTTTGGTCCCCCCCCACAGGAGTAAACAAGTGTACAGAAACAGGAAGGGTTATCATTCCATGAATGTGCAGATGGTGTGTTTGGCAGACCAGTACATCTCCCATGTTAATGCCAAGTTCCCTGGCTCAGTGCATGACACGTACATCATGCGGAATAGCAGCATCCCTTACGTGATGGGTCAACTCCAGAAGCACCGTGTGTGGCTAATTGGTGACTCTGGTTACCCCAACCTGTCATGGCTACTGACCCCAGTGAGGAATCCCAGGACAAGGGCAGAGGAACGCTACAATGAGGCCCATGGGCGAACTAGGAGGGTGATCGAGCGGACCTTTGGCCTCCTGAAGGCCAGGTTCCGCTGCCTCCATATGACAGGTGGATCCCTATTCTACTCACCAAAGAAGGTGTGCCAGATCATCGTGGCCTGCTGTATGCTTCACAACCTGGCTTTGCGACGACAGGTGCCTTTTCTGCAGGAGGATGGGCCAGATGGTGGTGTTGTAGCAGCTGTGGAGCCTGTGGAGAGTGAAGACGAGGAAGGCGAAGAAGACGACATAGACAACAGGAACACAGTAATACAGCAATATTTCCAATGACACACAGGTAAGATTACACACCGGCATACTACATGTACTTTAACACTACTACCTCTCTACTGTATGTCCTTTTCACCCAATGTATGGTAACTGAGTTGTGACTTTCCCTTCCGATTTCAGAGATGTGGGACCCACTGTGTGACATCTGCTTTGTTTCCCCATGGACTACAGCTGTGTGACATTGGTATGTTGGCATCACAATGTAAATAAGCATTTTGGCACGGTAATGTCTAATACATATGTTCAATATCACAGCCAGACTGAACCCCAAATACTGGTCCTCCTGCAGGCGCTGGGTCTCCTGAAACCTGGCCAGTACCGTCGCCATCGTCTCCTGGGAATGATGGTACGCTCCCATGATGGAGGTGAGGGCCTCGTGGAGAGTGGGTTCCCTGGGCCTGTGCCCCCCCTGTCGCACAGCAGCCCTCCCAGTTCCCCTGTTTCCCTGGGCCTCTGTCCCCTGGACCGTGTGCCCACTACCACTGCCCCCAGGTCCCTGTTGTTGTTGGGGTGGTGGGTTAACCTGGGTGCCCTGTAGTGGTGGACACACCGCTGCTTGACGTGTCCTGGGGACAGAGGTATGGGCCCGCTGGGTGGGTGCTGCGCTGGTGTTCACAGAGGGGGGAAGGTCTGCTGTGGCCTGTGGCTGTCTGAGGGGAACCGACTGTCCCGAGGTCCCCGATGGGCCGGGCTGGTCATCTAGATACAGGTCGACAGAGCTGCTGTCATCACTGTGGGCCTTTTCTGGGCGTGGAGTGGACGTTTGTGGACCCTCCTGCGCGGTGACGTGGCGTTCGGGTCCGGGTTCGGGTCCTGCAGGGGTAAAAAAACCATGATTATTGCATCTGTGTGTGCCATGGTGTGCAATGGGTGGGTGCCCGTGTACCCCTTGTGCTTGCATTCCTGTGTGGGGGCTTTTGTGACAGTGGTTTGGGGGGGGATGGTTATGTGTAGTGGGCATGGTTTGGTGATGGGTGTCCATGCTTTGTGGTCACATGCAGGGCTTGGTGTTGGGATGGGTGAGTTGTGATGGTGAGACATTTGCAAGGAGTAGGAGTGATGGGGGTGAGGGTGAGGGTGGAGGTATGATTTGGCATGCTGGTGGGGTGGGGGGGATGAAGTAGTGAAGATGAGACTTACCAGAGTCCATTCCTCCAGATACTCCTGCGAGGCCCTCAGGATGCAGGATCGCCAAGACCTGCTCCTCCCATTTTGTAAATTCTGGGGGAGGAGGTGGGGGCCCGCCGCCAGTCCGCTGAACCGCGATGTTGTGCCTGGATACCATTGAACGCACCTTCCCCCGTAGGTCGTTCCACCGCTTCCTGATGTCATCTCTTTTTCTTGGGTGCTGTCCCACAGCGTTGACCCTGCCGACTATTCTGCTCCATAGCTCCATCTTCCTGGCAATGGACGTCTGCTGCACCTGTGTTCCGAAGAGCTGTGGCTCTACCCCTACAATTTCCTCCACCATGACCCTGAGTTCATCCTCAGAAAACCTGGGGTGTCTTTGCGGTGCCATGGGGTGGTGTGGGTGATGTGTGGGGTGGATTGTGTGGTGCTAAGTGTGGTGATGTGTATTGGTGTGTTGTGTGAAGTGCATGGTAATATTGCTGGGTGATGGTAATATGCACGTCTGGGTGCTCGGCTCTCTATTTCTCTGTGCGTGGTCCCGATTCTCTAGGAGTGGCGGTTTGTGGGTGATGTGGGTGTGTGTTTTATAATGTATTGGGTGTGTAGGAGTGGTGTTTGTATGTGTATCAGGTGTGTGTATTTTGAATTGTCCAATGTGGCTGTGTTTTGTAAGTGTGTGTGTATTTTGAGCGCGGCGGTGTGTACCGCCAATGGAATACCGCGGTTGAAAGACCGCCGCGTGGATTCGTGTGTCGTGATAGTGTGGGCGTATTTCTGTTGGCGTGACAGTGTCGGTTTGGTTATCGCCAGTTTCTCGCTGGCCTTTGGTGTGGCGGACTTTTGTGGGTGTCTGTATTTTGGCGGTTTGCGTGTTGTGGGTCAGAATGACCGTGGCGGTTTACCGCGGCCGCAGCGGTATGTTGGCGGTCTTCTGACAGCGGTATGCGCCTTTTACCGCCAAGGTTGGAATGACCCCCATAGTATCCCCACCCATGTGCAGGTATTATGCTCCCTAAAACTACTCGCCTCAGGGAGCTATCAAGGGGTCATAGCAGCGGCTGGGGGGGTGTCACAGAGCACCCTCTCCAGAGTTTTCAATGCATTTGTCAACGCCATGCTAAGCAAACTCCAACAGTACATCCGATTCCCCCACACCCCACAGGAAATACAGCAGACAAAAATAGAGTTTTTTCAGATAGCACAGTTCCCCCACGTCCTAGGTGCCATAGATGGCACACATGTGGCAATATGTCCACCATCTGTCACAGAGTATGTGTACCGCAACCGTAAACACCAACATTCCATGAATATACAGGTGATATGCAATGCCTCCTATATCATAACTGATCTCGTGGCCAGGTACCCAGGGAGCACACATGATTCATACATCTTTCGTCACAGCGGGATTCACACAAGACTGCTAGCTGGGGTGTTTGGTGAAGGATATCTACTAGGTAATGTCAATCTTTACACTGGCGCATAGATAACAAACCCATGTCAGATGGCTGAGGTACTCATCACACCTTCTGTCCCTTCCAGGAGACAGTGCCTATGCAGCGCGCACCTACATGATGACGCCCTACCTCAATCCCACAACACCAGCAGAACGGAGATACAGTGCAGCACACAGGGCAACCCGCAACGTGGTGGAGCGCACATTTGGCCTCCTGAAGAGTCGCTTCCGTTGCCTCCAAAAGAGTGGAGGGGCACTACAGTACAGTCCAGAAACCACATGGTAAATAGTGGCTACTTGTGCAATCTTACACAATATAGCTACAACCAGGGGCATACCTATAGAAATCAGTGACACTGAATCAGATGAGGATGACGATCCCATACCACCTCTACAGCCAGCAGACAGGACCAGTGCAGCAGAGGGAAGGCAAAGGCGTGCTGACATCACACACAACCATTTCAGACGTGAGTATGAATGACAAAACTCCACTGACAACTGTACCTGTAGTGATAGAAATTTATTACCTTACGTCAGGTAATGAATGGTGAAAATTAAAGTAAATAGATGAATTCAAATACTACCAATAACAAAAGAACTGAGTTCCACACTATTACATCATAGTGGGAACACCAGTGTCACTGCGGCAAGAGTCACTTCATCCTCCCACGCACACCACTGGGGTGCCCAGTTGACTCACTGGCACCCTGAATGTCACCCTCAGTGGCAGTGCTACGCCTGGCACTGCGCCTTCTGGTGTCTGATGCAGGTACTGCCACACTACTAAGGTTCGAACTGTCCTCAGTGTCCCCCAAGGCTACCTCACTGGGAGTGGCAGATCTCTGTCCCATGACTAGTTCAATCACATTAGTGATTTGTACAAGGCCCTGGACCACATCCCTGCTGGTGTGTGCAGCCTCCACTTGGGCCGCCACAGCGCGACGGGCGATGAGTGCTGTGGAGTTTGCCATCCTGTTTGAGGACCTGCAGTCGTTTGCAAACATTGGCCTGAAGCGGTGCTCATGTCTGCGTCGGCTCACCCTTTCGTGCCGCAGCTCCTCACATAGGTCACGCACTGCACTGGTAAGCTCCCTAGTGTCCTGAGAGGCCTGCACCTGTCCCTCACGCAGCTGGGTGATGCTGCTGTTCAGGGTGTCAAGTCGCCGATGCAGGCCCATCATATGTCTATTGTGGACTCTCAGGTTCCGGTCCAAACTCAATATTCTCCTGTTTTGCAGGTGCTGTTGCTGCAACATAGCAGCCTCAAGTCCCCCGAACAAGGATGGACCCTCACCTGCCTCATGCGTTGCTGCTGGGACACTGTGGCACTTCTGCATTGTGCTGCATGACCCCTGTCCTCCGGTATCTGGCTGCGCCTATCTGGTGCAGATGGTGTGCTTGGCCCATCCTGCTGCACATCCAAGTCGCCACTGAGGTCTGGCAGTGGCAGTGGCCTGGGCCTGCGGCGCACAGTGGAGATGTTGAGGGACCCACTGGTGTTGGTGTCAGAGGGCTGCTGGGTGTCCGTCTCCCCTACACAAGGTATTTGAGTGGCTGCTGGACCAGGCCCACCTGCAACAACAATATGCAGCATGTCAGTTCTGTATGTTACATTCTCTGTCCAAAAATGGCAATAAAGGTACAGGTACTGCTCTACATGGTGTAGTGTGTGTTGTGTTACCTTGGGCGTCACTATGCTTCCTTACATTGTCATGCTACTGTCTGTACTAGTTTGTGGACTGCAACTCCCATAATGCATTGTTGTGCTGCTTCTAAGATGTGGAATGGACTACTTCACACACTACTTCACATTACATGCTAAATCCTAAGGGGCTTTTATGCATGCACATATTGGGTTCACACAACAACATTGCACTTACCTTGGCTGGTGCTCGGTTCAGCGGAGGTGTCGATATCTGTCACCCCTGTCACTGCTTCCGGGAGGAGTGTCAATTCCACCAGGTCCTCCAGTGGTGTGGCAGGTGGTTCAGTTGGTGGTCCGCCACCTGTGCCCCTGGCCTCTGCAAGTCTCCTTGCCACCCTCTCCTTTGCCCGGGACCGCAGGTCGTACCACCGTTTCCTAATCTCCTCAATGGAGCGCTGTGCCACTCCAATGGCGCAGATTTTACCCTGGATCTCAAGCCATAGCCTTCTTTTCTCGCTCTCAGGGACCTGGAGTGATGATTTACCAAACAGGCGGTCATGGCTCCTCACAACCTCTTCTGTCAGTACCTCCAGCTCCTGTTCACTGAACTTGAGTTTGCGCTTCCTCTCCTGCTTCTCCTGTGATCTACCTTGGGGCTCCATTCTGGCTCAGGTGATGCTGCTCCTTCACAGTGCTGCTCTATGTGGCTGGGCTGCTCTCACTCAGGATGCTGGTTTGGGTGTGGCACCTGAAACAGCCTGGGATGACTAATTTCCTGCTGGTGAGTCATCAGGCTCCTCCAGGTGTGCATTCTCGAACTTTCTCGCATTTTGCGATTTTTTACCGAATCGCAAAAAAATCGCAAATTGCGAGAATGCAAATTGCAATTCGGTATGTGGGCCTCACAAAGCACAAATAGCGATTTTTAAGAAATCGCTAATTCGGAATCGCAATTTTGTTACATGGCCAATTGCGACTCGGAAATAGCGATTTCTTAATAATCGCATTTTGCGATTCGCAGACCCCAGTTTTCATACTATGTTGTTCATGAGTGCTGTGCTATGTATAGCTTATGTGTGTATGACTGTTTAAGTGTCTGTAGTCTAAGATTATTCTGTATGAATGGTCCGGTTTAGCTACTGGGAATAAAGGATTATTCACTGGTGAGACACAGGGTTCGATTATGCTCTGGTACTCTAGTTGTCTGAGGATTTCCGTGCGATGAGCTGCCGCAGACTGGAACTGGAGAAAAGAGACCTTGAACTGTACACAGTTCACCATGAAACACTGCTAGAAAAATCTGCAAACTCACCAGCGGACAGGAGACAATCAGAACAAATTGATACAAGTATGTGTAGAGTAGGCTAAATATACTTTCCCAGGACTCGAACAATAGAGCTACAGACTAAGAGTTGGGGGAAACAATTTTGTTACCCAAAGAACCGGATGATGTACTGATCGACAAGATGACCAATTATGTTAATGGAAATTGACTCTCAAAATAACATAGACAAGTGGTAAACAAAAATTATAGGTTATAGTCATAACCCCTGATAAGGTTGACCAATGGGCAAATTGTGGGACAGACTGACAGACCCTAATAAAAAGTCATGACATGAGTGGAAAAATCAGAACGGAGAGGCGGAAGTTGATGACGTCAGGAGACGCTGTCCGAAGTGATGAAACTTGGGCTTGCTTCCTGTGAGCCCAAGTCTTATTGATGACTGATGACCTGGAGAAGAAGTCTGACTTGTTGCTGATCTCTCTTGGATAGGTAGTTATAACCTGACTGACTAATGAATGCTTTTTCTTTCTAGGTACCAACTAGGCTGTTTTAAAATGTTTTTCTCCTCTAGATAGATTTTTCCAAATTAATGATTTTGACTAAATTGTTTTAGCTTGAAGACCCACATGCTGATGCTAATTTGGAGATAGGTAGGCTGAGAAGGGTGACTTAGGGTGACTTAGACTGACTGACTTATATTGCTGAATTATTCGATTGCTCATGAATTGCTGTGCTTCGTTTAATGTTGGGTGCATTTTAATAAAGTGAAGAGAATTAATTGCTTATGTTGCTAATAAAGTTTAGAAATCACGATATTGTTGAATAAAGGTTTATGATTAGAATTGTAACTAATAGGGAATAAAACGAACTAACTTTCATACGATTGATGGTGGTTTTCTGATTAGACTAGTTCATGGTAAATTAAGTTGATTGTATTGATATTTTGAAGTTTTCTTTTACTCGCTATGCTTGACTAGGATACCCTATGCGATCCAAAAGATTCATTGACCTATACGCGTCCCCTTGTAAGTTTACCTACTAAGGACAAGGCGAGCTATCAATTACATCTTCCTCACATGGGCAGGTACGGACAAATTCAGGTGGCCAATCCCTTTCAGCCAGTAGAATATCGTATATGTTTACGACACAGTCCTAAAAGATTGTGTCAATTTTGCGCTCAATGTCTCCTTCTAACTGTAATGTTACTTTGTACACCCTATCAGGCGTGGAGACACGCACGTCCGCAGTTTCAACTTGCATGAAGTCATCAGTTGCTTTCACCTCCAGATGCCCTAGAAGATTCCAGCGAACTATTGTGACTTCTGCCGCGCTGTCTAATAGCGCTAATGCCCACTTCTTGTTCTTCAATAGAGCCCTCTTCTTGAGTAGCATGTCTGACTGCAATTGCTGCCACCTTTTTCTTTTTGAATTGGGGTTTTTGTTGGGGAAGTTTCTCTTTTTTTTCAACAGAAACTTTTGTTGAGCATTGTGATTCCTGACTCGGTTTCACATACTCAGTTCTTCACTCTGACCGCCCACCTCTCTCACTGCGTTTTTCCGGTGAGTCCTGAAAGGAATGAGATTGGCGTGTATCAGTATATTGATATCTGTCAGGCGTTTATTTATATTATCTCGATTTCTGAGATTATATTTATTCTGTGGGGTCTCCGTATGCGGAGCTTCTCCCCTTTCTTTCTTAGGTGTTTGTTGTTTTTTATCCCAGCGTTTCTTAGTACCCTCAGGAGCTTGCTTGGTATAATATTTATTAGACTTACCCTGTAGTTGTGGTTTTGTGGGTCTGGCTCCCAGACTATCTTGACCAATGCTAGATTAGGTCTCTGCGATAATCTTTGGTAGCTCACGTTCTTGATCCGGTGGATGAGCGTCCTGGATCCGCATGCGCGCCTACAGTGCGACTGCTTCCCCTTTAAGGTTACTTAATATAATTGAGGATACTGTGGCAAAATTGCCCATTATTTGTATCCCCAAGAACAGGGCTGGGGGAGCCCCGTATTTATCTTGAATTTGTTTCAACACACTTCTGGTAAATTGGCAAGTGTCGGTGTACCATGTGTGGTAGGATAGAGTGTGCCTGAAGTATTACAGTTATCTATAGTGGGAACCATCCCAAATGGCAAGCACATAGTTAATATTCTATGCTTATCCTGAGGTCCTGTATGGGGAAAATACTGCTTCCAGTGCGTTTATTTTTTGAGCTAACCAAAACAGAATTTATTCTCTTTTGGCGGGTACTTTACCCATTTTCGAATGTACAGTTACAGGATTAATGCCTGGTGTTACTGCATGTGGTTGCGCCGGAGCAGCACATGCTAGGTTTGTATCTATAGATTTCCGTCAGCTCAGCGTGTAAGCGGCAGTCTTCAGCTGCCGCTAAGGTTGCTGCATCAGGGTGAGATGTATAAGTGGCCAATAAAGGCCAGGTAGGACCATCATTACTTAGAGGTCCTAACCTAACATGTAAAATTGTGTGGGGTAGGGCGCCATCAAGTCAGTTGTTATGTTCTTGATAAGATAGAGGTATTCCTAGATATGCATTTGCTCTGTATTGTGCAGGTATATTTGCAGGTGTATAGTGAAGAAATGTATTTGTGTTCCCATCAGCTGCTGGAAATGTGACCCAAGAATAAAAAATGTCTGTTCTATAGGTTGGATGAGCCTCAACATCAAATGTGACTGGACTCCCCTGGGCCGTTAGGCCATGTGCCAGTAAATGTGCAGTAAGGGATGGTCTCATATTGACTGCAATTCCTACCTGTTCCGGGTTCGCCATAATGAATGGTCAATTTTGTTCAGAGATAAGCATGTCAAATGGGGATTATCCTTTTAATGGTTCAAGCTTGAACAACCTACAGTATTAGTTAGGTACTCCCTACTTAGCTGAGGAGGAAAATGCTCAATACCACGGACGTCTCTGTATATATTACTGAGGGGTCCTTGTATGTAGTGAGATGGAGATACTCAGGAGGACCCGAAAATTAGAGCCCGGCCAAACGTTGGCGGTGCCATGTCGTGTGGGCTCTCATTATTCTAATGAGACTACTAGATTTGAGCGGCAGAATCATCTGCGGTGTGGGGGATTGAGTCTAACCCACTACAGGAGACACCTTTCGGCCTAATCCGAGGTTTGCTCAAGCTAACTCGCAGTGCCTCATCTCCACCTAAGGGTAGGGATGATTGGGCAGTCGAGCGCATGACACAATTGACTCCTCAGGGAAATTGTGGTCACTCAGATCGCATCCGTATTTTTTATCAGTTACATTAGTCTCACATATGCAAGGACAGTCAGAGGCAATATATGTTTCAATTAGGTTTTAATGAAGCAACTGCATCTTAGATAATAAAGCACGTACTGCAATAACCAGGACGATAAAGCATGAAAGATTAGAATTATGACAAGGAGAGTGAAGCATAAAAATAACGCTACCATATTGTCACTAAGTCATTAATTTGATTCCTACCTAGGCTATATTAGAGCACAGCATGTTAAGCTCTAGTTCTGCCCTTCAGGTTCCCCTGGGAAGACATCATCCCTCATACCTGAGCAAGAGGCCTGGAGTCTGAATAAGCAGCTGTAGCAAAGCGTTCAACAATCAGCATACAGTTGTGGTCATCTGGCTGGAATCTCCCTCTAAAGTGTGTGGGACAGAGAAGTGTTTTTATAATAAAACAGCTGATGTTCTGAGAAAATGTCCCTACATAAGAATGTGTATGTTTCTATGAATACCAGAGACAAAGCGTTACCACGTTTACCGGCAACCTATCTTACTGCAGCCTTTAGAAAGCACATAGTGAATGAAATTTCTTGTTTAAGAATGCAGAGTTGGCCTCGGCAAAGAGCAGGTAGATAGAGAGAAGCAAAACAAGACCGCAAATGTGGCTATTGTTAAAATAATAAACAAAGCTGAATAAAATATATCTAGGTTAAAGTGCACAGCTGCAGGCCTAGTTTGCTAAAATAATGTGTATGGAGCAATAACTAAAACGGTTGCACAACAAACCTATCAGGAGGGGTCTCTGACGTCACGTGCTGGGAATGGCCACTAAGATGCTCCCAGAGTGCCCCACCACCTTGGAATCCAAGGTGGCAAAACCCAGGGAGACCCTGGAGGAGCTCTGGGAACCACCCCTGGGGAGGTGATAGACAGGGGAGTGGTCACTCCCCTTTCCTTTGTCCTGTTTTGCGACAGAGCAGGGACAGGGGTCCCTGACCCAGTGTAGACTGGATTTTGCAAGGAGGGTACCATCTGTGCCCTTCAAAGCATTTCCAGAGGCTCTGGGGGGATACCCTTCCCATGCCTGTAATACCTATTTCCAAAGGGAGAGAGTGTAACACCCTCTCCAAAAGAAAATGCATCGTTCTGCCTTCCTGGGACTGAGCTGCTCAAGCCCCAGGAGGGCAGAAGCCTGTCTGTGAGGTGGCAGAAGCTGGGGCTTAGTGAAAACCTCAGAAGGCCGGTATGGCAGTACTGGGGGTCCATAGTGGAGACCCCAGGGTACATGAATTGCCCCCCAGTACTAGAATCAGCATGGGGGTACAATTCCCAGTTATTAGACATCTTACATGGCCATATTCTGGGTTACCATTGTGAAGCTACATATATGTATTGACCTATATTTAGTGTACACTTATAATGGCGTCCCTGCACTCACAAAGTCTGGGAACATGGGTCTGGATGATGTGGGGCACCTCTGCTAGTGCAGGGGTGCACTCACACACTAGTACTATGCACCTAGCCTTCAGGGTCTAAAGGTTAGACATATAGGTGACTTATAAGTGACCTGGTGCAGTGAAATGGCTGTGAAATGGCAGACAGGCGGAAGTGTTTGTTTGAGCTCCTTATTCCTGGCAAAAGAAATGCTGCAGCCCACAAGGATCTCCTGGAACCCCAATGCCCTGGGTACGTAGGTACCATATACTAGGGACTTATAAGGGGGTCCTGTATGCTATTTTGGAGTGGATTACTGGGTTACCAGTATGTAAGTACAAATTTGGAACCAGAGAGAGCATAAGCACTGGAGTTCTGATTAGCAGAACTCCAGTGACACAGTCAAGCATACTGACAAAACAGTGAAACATACTAAAATGTAGGCCACAAACTATGAGCACTGGGGTCCTGACTAGCAGGATCCTAGTGATACAGTAAAGACACCCTGACAAACGCTGACCACAAGGCCAAAAATGGGGGTAACCATGCTAGAAAGAGGCTACTTTCTCACATAATCCCCCCCCCCAAATGAAGGACAATAAGGCTAACTTTGGCCAGTTGAGACTTTTTGTCTAAGTGGTGATAAGTGGAGAGTAGATCTTCAATAGAATGGTTACTCCCTTTATCATCCACTGTATGGTTACTTCCCTGTGGGAATGTAAACCACCCTGTTTGGAGATTTGTACATAGAAAACAGTGCAAGTGCATATTCTCAGATTCTCTATTTGTAAAGTTTAAAGAGCGGCAGTGTGACTGTTCCACTTATCCTATGTTAAGACAGGGCTGTTGTCCTAAGGATGGGAATGCTAGACAGGGATGTCTCAACAAGGCCATAGCTGGGCAAAAGGTTTGTCCATATGGCTGAAACAGAGAACAGGGTTGCTGTTTCTCTTGGATTGGAGCAAGACAGGGCTGCTGTCCTATAGGCTCCCCACAAGGACAGGGCTGCTGTCCTATGTGTTTAGAGGTGGTGCAGGGCTGCTGCACTGATGTTTCTCTGAGAGGGCTGGGTGGGTGATCCAGATATACTAAAACAGTGCAGTTTTGCTTATCTGTTTTAGTGGTTCCACAGAGAGGGACTTTTACCTCTGGGAGTCCAGCTATGACAGCTGTGGGCTCCCTTGGAAAAGGTTCCACACCAGGGGAGGTTTCTCCCACCACATGAATGGTATCCTTACTGGTAGGATGGGGAAGGGATACATTGATACCCTTTTTACCTGTGGGGTGAGGAGGATCCTGAGGCTTAAGGGCTCCTTCTCTTCTTTGCTTTTTCATTTCACTTGAAATGAGAGGCAGCAATTCCTCAGGGATACCTAGCATGGATGCATGGGTCCTAAACTCTACCTCAGCCCAACCTGAGGGATCTAGGTCATTCCCTAAGAGACAATCTACAGGTAAGCTAGGTGATACCACCACATGCTTTGGGCTAGTAACTCCACCCCAACTAAGTTGCACTACAGATATGGGGAGAGATTGAGTGGAGTTACTGACATCAGTAACCTGGTACATCTGTCCAAGGAGGTGTTGTGCAGGTGACACCAGGTTTTCAGTCACCAAAGTGATACTGGCACCTGTGCCCCTGTAGTTCTGGGCCTCAACACCATTTATTACAACGGACTGCTTGTACTTGTCCATGTTAAGGGGACAAGCAGCCAAGGTCGCAAGGCCAATGCCACCAGGTGTGACAGAAACCGTCTTGGGGGTTTCTACACCTACCCCAGTTTCTGTAATGGACCCAAATGTGAACCCACCTACACCTGACTATTGCCAGTAGTCCCACCACTGTTACTACTACTGCTAGGGGCACTAGAGTTTGAAGTGGATGTATTAGTAGTGGTAGGCTCAGGGGCTTTACCTGGGCAGGACTTATCCCCTGGTGTATGGCCTTTACCTCCGCACACATAGCACCAGGCCTTCTTTATTGTAGGTAGAGTGTGAAGAAGAGGAAGATGATGCATCCCAACCTCCAGAGGAGTGTTGTGGGCCTAAAGAAAGATCTTTCTGTGTATGTTTGTCCCCATGCTTGTCCTGAGATTTTTCACCATCTTTCTTCTTTTCTTTGACATCCCATGTATGAGCTTTTCTGCTTACCCTTGTTCTGACCCATTTGTCTGCCTTCTTACCCAGTTCTTGGGTAGAGGTCAGATCTGAGTCCACTCGGTACTAGTGTAACAAATCAGGCACACAACTATTCAGTATATGCTCTCTCAAAATCAGATTATACAGACCCCTGGTAATCAGACACTTTACTGCCATGTAACCAACCTTCTAAAGCCTTGACAGAACAGTCCACCAAGTCAACACCCTCTTGTGAAGATAATAAATTGGTTTCCCTGAAGTTAATTCTGTATTGCTCTGTGGTGAACCCAAAACCATAAATGAGTGCATTTTTGAGAATATTGTAATTGACTGAGTCATCCTCCCTAACAGTGAGGAGTCTGTCCCTCCCTTTGTCAGAGAAGGACAACCAAAGTATAGCAGCCCACTGCTTTTGAGGGACCCTTTGAACCTTACAGGCCCTCTCCAGTGCAGTAAACCACTTTTGGATATCATCCCCCACGTTGTATAGGGGAACAATCTTATGTACGTTTGTGGAGTTAATGTTGTCCTCCCTGACCTCATAATTTCTGAAACTTTCAGTGCTGCTGCCACCATGGGAAACTAACTCAAACCCCTGTCTTTCCCTTTCTACAGCTAAGGCTTCCCTATCTAGAGTCAGCTGTTGCTGTTTCAGCCTCAGTCTAGCCTCCTCCAACCTCAGATTTCTGAGTTCTTTATCTAGGGGGTTGTCCTCGACGTTGGATGTGTTTGACACTTCTGAGACTGAAGTCTGGGTGTGCGCAGAGGTAGATCTTTCCTTAACTTGTGTAACCCTAGCTACCTGGCCTCTAGGTGTGAAGGGAGCCCTACCTGAGTGTGACTCCTTCCCACTACCAACTACACTAGGAGGTTTGTTAGTGGAAAGATCAGTGGAAGGACTCTCCCCTGCATCTTCAGGGCCCTCTCCTGAATCTACCTGGTTAGAATCTCTCTCCACCTCCTCTCATCCCTGGTGACCATACTGTTCTTGGTCATCCCAGAGAAGGAGGTTCAAAAGGAAATCTTTGTTTGGGTTCTTCCCAATCCCTAGGCTTCTCTCCAAGCAAAGCCCCCTCAAGTTTAGGTTCTCAGAGGTAGTTTTGATAACCCTAGGGGTGGTCTCAGAGTAAGACATAGTGATAGAAAAGTTAGATTAAAGTTGGGAGACGAAAAATACCGACTTTGTCTAACTTTTAGAAGTTTTAGAATTTTTAGAATGCAAGTGAGACTGCTAGGTATACTTATGTATAGTTCCAAGTACAGAGTACACTTTCCTGTGGAAAGCACCTGTGACAGAGTGATAAGGCAATTCCAAGAAGGCAGACAGCCCCCAGAGCATGTACCACCAAGAAACAGTTGAGAAAGCCGGCAGGATTAGGAGCTACAATGTTGCTGGTAGTCTTCTTGCTACTTTGTTGCAGTTTTGCAGGCATTCTGGAGCAGTCAGCGGTCAATCCTTGGCAGAAGTGGAAGAGGGATATGTAGAGGTACTCTGGTGAATTCTTGCAAATCGTTATCTGAGGAAAAGCCCACAGGAGAGACCCTAAATAGCCCTCAGAGGAGGATTGGCCACCTAGTCAGGTAAGCACCTATCATGAGGGGTCTCTGACGTTACCTGCTGGCACTGGCCTCTCAGAGGCCTCCATTGTGCCCTCATACCTCTGGATTCAAGATGGCAGAGGTCGGGGACACACTGGAGGAGCTCTGGGCACCACCCCTGGGGTGGTGATGGACAGGGGAGTGGTCACTCCCCTTTCCTTTGTCCAGTTTCACACGAGAGCAGGGGCTGAAGGTTCCCTGAACCGGTGTAGACTGGTTTATGCAAGGAGGGCACCATCTGTGCCCTTCAAAGCATTTCCAGAGGCTCTGGGTGGATACCCCTCCCATGCTTGTAACACCTATTTCCAAAAGGGGAGGGTGTAACACCCCTCTCCTAATGGAAATGTTTTATTCTGCCTTCCAGGGATTGAGTTGCTCAAGTCCCAGGAGGGCAGAAGGCTGTCTGTGAGGTGGCAGCAGCTGGGGATGCCTGGCAAACCTCAGAAGGCTGGTATGGCAGTAGTGGGGGTCCACTGTGTAACCCCCAGAGTTCATGGGATTGTGCAACCACTACTGGAATCAGTATTGGGGTACAATTCCCAGTTGTTAGACACCTTACATGGCCATATTCGGAGTTACCATTGTGAAGCTGGACATAGGTATTTACCTATGTCCGGTGCACACTTAAAAAGGCGTCCAAACACTCACGAAGTCCGGGAAAATGGGCCTGTATGATGTGGGGGCACCTCTGCTAATGCAGGGGTGCCCTCACACACATGTACTTTGCACCCAGCCTTCAGGGTCTGAAGGCCTGATATATAGGTGACTTATATATGACCTGGTGCAGTGAAAAAGGCTGTGAAATAGTGCATACACTATTTCACACAGGCTGCAATGGCTGTCCTACAGAAGCCTTTGCATGGGCTCCCTATCGGTGGCAAAAGAAATGCTGCAGCCCATAGGGATTCCCTGGAACCCCAACGCCCTGGGTGCCTAGGTTCCATATACTAGGGACTTATAAGGGGTGTCCAGTATACCAATTTGGAGTGAAATACTAGGTTACCAGTATGTGAGAACAAATGTGGAACCAAAGAGAGCATGAGCACTGGGGTCCTGGTCAGCAATACTCCAGTGACACAGTCAAGCATACTGACAAAAACTGTGAAACATACTGACAAGTATGCCACAAACCATAAGCACTGCAGTCCTGACCAGCAGGATCCCAGTGACACAGTCAAAACACATTGACAAACAGGCCACAAAACCATGCTAGAAAGAGGCTACTTTCTCAGACCAGTGATATTCCACTAAAAAGAAAAAACAAAAGCAAATGAAACATAAGACAACACAACTGTCATTGTGCAAAAATCTAAGGACAATTTCACACACAATCCTGCATTTAATACACCACCTACAAATATGTCATTCATGCATGGCAACAATACTCTTTTAGAGTAAATTATTTTAACTTACCTAAAACATTCAACTACACAAACTGCAGGTCAACCACTGCCAAAACGACAAGGAGCCACAGCAAAGGAAGCAAAAGCGTTGAACTAGAACAAAAAAGAGAAATAAACAGTTATAATCATAAATGCAAATACTTTGCCATTAGACAAACACCCTGCCACCAAGAATTTAGCAATTTTCCATGGTGCCAAAGTGTATTCTGGCCCCCTTGGGGGGCAGAAATGGCCAACAGTTGTATGCCCCCAGGGGGGGGGGTGACCCTTACCCAAGGGGCCGCCCCCACAACCTTGGGGATAGCTGGACCTAAAAAATTAGTCAGAATCCCATCAGTAATGTGCCCCCTTTGGGGAGTGACCCTTGCCAAGGGGGCCGCCCCCCAAAAAAAAACACACATACACACACACACAAGATCCCCTGTGCCTAAGTGGATTCTGCACCCCTTGGAGGCAGATGGGCCTAAAGAAATAGGCCGATCTTCCACCAAGGGGGGCAGAAATGGACAACAGTCCTGTTCCCACTTTGGAGGGGCATCCTTTGACAAAGGGGGAACCCCCAACACAAAACAAGAAAAAAGAAAAAGAAAAAAATTCCCTGGCGTCTTGGTGGCTTCTGCCACCCTTTGGGGCAGATGGGCATAAAATAAATAGGCCGATGTGTCTGCAAGGGTTGCAGGAATGATCAACACTAATGTGCCCCTTTTGGGGGTGCAACCCTTGCCAAAGGGGGTGCCCCCAAGACACAAAAAACACACAAACACACACACACAATACAGTCACTGGGGCCTAGTGGGTTTCGCCCCCCCGCGGGTGAGATCGGCCAAAAAGATGGCCGATCAAGACCCGGGGGGGCAAAACATACAAAAAATTATTTCCTGCAGGGCAGCGACCCTTGCCCAAGGGTCACTGTCCTAAAACATCATTATAAATGTAATCCCTGGTTCCTTGTGGGTTTCGATCCCGGGGGGCAGATCGGCCTAAAAAACGACCAAGCTAGCCCCCGGAGGGGCCGTAACATGGATCTAACATTGCCCCCAGGGGAGCGACCCTTGCCTAAGGGGTCACTCCCCAAAATAAACAAAAACCATCCCTGGTGCCTAGTGGTGGCCTCGCCTGCGATCGTGGTGCAGGAATTTGTTAAAAACAGGCAACAGGGAAAGGATAAAATCTTTTCTTTCCACCTGTTTCTATTTCCCCCCTCCAACCTCCCCCTTTACCCCCCAAGGATGAGGACTCACCTCGAAGAAGACCTCTCTCCTAACGCACTGGAAGCAAATAGCTTCCAGGGAATTCCAAACAGCATTTGATGATGTCGGCGTGCTGTGAGCGCGCTGACATCATCAGTTTTCCCGGGGGGTCGGGGTACCCTGGGTACCTAGGTACCATATACTAGTGACTTATAAGGGGTGTCCAGTATACCAATTTGAAGTGAAATACTGGGTTACCAGTATGAGAGAACAAATGTGGAACCAAAGAGAGCATGAGCACTGGGGTCCTGGTCAGCAAGACTCCAGTGACACAGTCAAGCATACTGACAAAAACAGTGAAACATACTGACAAGTATGCCACAAACCATAAGCACTGCAGTCCTGACCAGCAGGTTCCCAGTGACACAGTCAAAACACACTGACAAACAGGCCACAAAACCATGCTAGAAAGAGGCTACTTTCTCAGACCAAAGATATTCCACTAAAAAGAAAAAAAGAAAAGCAAATGAAACATAAGACAACACAAATGTCATAGTGCAAAAATCTAAGGACAATTTCACACACAATCCTGCATTTAGTACACCACCTACAAACATATCATTCATGCATGGCAACAATACTCTCTTTGGAGTAAATTGTTTTAACTAACCTAAAACATTCAACTACACAAACTGCAGGTCAACCACTGCCAAAATGGCAAGGAGCCACAGCAAGGAAGCAAAAGCGTTGAACTAGAACAAAAAAGAGAAGTAAACAGTTATAATCATAAATGCAAATACTTTGCCATTAGACAAACACCCCACCACCAAGCATTTAGCAATTTTCAATGGAGCCTAAGTGTATTCTGCCCCCCTTGGGGGGCAGAAATGGCCAACAGTTGTATGCCCCTCAGGGGGTGACCCTTGCCCAAGGGGCCGCCCCCCCCCAACCTTGGGGACAGCTGGACCTAAAAAAATTGTCAGAATCCCATCAGTAATGTGCCCCCTTTGGGGAGTGACCCTTGCCAAAGGGGCCGCCCCCCCCACAAAACACACATACACGCACACACACAAGATCCCCTGTGCCTAAGTGGATTCTGCACCCCTTGGAGGCAGATGGGCCTAAAGAAATAGGCCGATCTGCCACCAAGGGGGGCAGAAATGGACAACAGTCCTGTGTCCCCTTTGGAGGGGCAACTCTTGTTAAAGGGGGAACCCCCACCACAAAAAAAAAAAAAAAAAAAAAAAATCCCTGGCGTCTTGGTGGCTTCTGCCACCCTTTGGGGCAGATGGGCCTAAAATAAATAGGCCGATGTGTCCGCAAGGGTTGCAGGAATGATCATCACTAATGTGCCCCTTTTGGGGGGGGGCAACCCTTGCCAAGGGGGGTGCGCCCAAGACACAAAAAAACACCCTTAACACACACACACACAACACAATCCCTGGGGCCTAGTAGGTTTGGCCGATCAAGACCGGGGGGGGGGGCGAAAGCGAAATTATTTCCCCCAGGGCAGCGACCCTTGCCCAAGGGTCGCTGTCCTAAAACATCATAATAAATGTAATCCCTGGTTCCTTGTGGGTTTCGACTCCCCGAGGGCATATCGGCCTAAAAACGACCAAGCTAGCCCCCGGGGGGGCCGTAACACGGATCTAACATTGCCCCCAGGGGAGCGACCCTTGCCTAAGGACGAGACCAGCTCACGCCAGGCACCTTAGGGGTTAAATCCCATGACAATGCGCATAAATATATGGGTGTGTACAGTGTAGTTTGATTTAAGGTGTGATGAGTGTATTTATTGAACTCCAAATAGTAACACAGTTTGAAAGTTACAATAGGATTTTTTTCAAAAGTAACATGCACCTTGCGTGTTTATTTATACGTCGTTCACACCTGAAGCGTTGACAAAGTCTTGTAGACGAAACACGTGTTGGCTGTTTTGCTGTATGGACTTATTGTTACTTTTGAATATCCTATTGCAACTTTGATCATTGAATACCATCTGACTGCTGCGGACATATGATCATTTTGTACAACGCAGTCTTTGTGATTGATACTTATCACTTCTTACCTGCATCTATAATAAATTCCTACACATCATCTTCCAAGAATGGAATTCCAATGAACTCTTGAACATTTTCAGGATCCATGATACGCTTGCGCAAGCGCATGCGACGCATGCTCGGCCCTAAAAAACAGGTTTTTGTTTCCTTGTGGATTTGTTGTGGTAAGTATGTTAAGTAAGTGCTCATTGAGATCTCGTGCAGTTGCTGTTTATGTTTTTTAAAAGATATCAGTTGTTGCTGGAAGTGGTGGACGTGTGTGCCTGTTACTTAGATGAATTGGATAACGGAGGGAAGAGTTTGGAAAGGGTGTTCTGGGACTCCAAAGTAGTCTAACAGGTTTGGGATGAGTCAGAGAGTGGAGGTATGGGCAGCAGTTGAAAGGGAGCATTGCCGCCCATTCCTTCACCCCAGTAAGTAAGAATGAATATAAATGTAAAGAGACATACCCACACATCTAAATATACTGATATGTATGCATACATACGAACATAAGCACATTATTCTTATGCATGTAAGAGTCATTGAACGGCTTGCCATAAGGAATGGATCCATTGGACAGCCAGCACCCAGGCACCAGCTTTCCTAAAGCCCGGAAGCATGGCAGGCCTTATAACCTTCTGAATGCTGCACAATCTTCCTAAACAAATGAAACAGGGTGCACCACATCTTTCCCTATTGTATTGGGTATATGCATAACTGTTTACTTAGTTTCTCAATGGCAGAACTAAACCCAATTGTGGTGAATGCACACATTTTCCTTCATTTGGGACTCTTAATGTGAATTGCTCGCTTTCTAAACTCATGGGCATTCAACAGAGGATAAATAAAGCGCTAGGGCCTTAGAGTCATTTTTTTGCCCAGGCACGCCTACTTTGCATCTCATTGATGTTAGGTATTTTCCCACAGGCAAAAAATTACTTTAAGGCCAAAGCTAGACGGGTGCTAGACGGGTCTAGTGCCAAAATATAAATTTGGGATTAGGTTTGCGCCAAATGTACATAAAAAAATGATGCAAATTCGGCGCAAATGGGATATAAATATGCCCCTTTGTCTACCTCTATAGAGCTCACTGCACCCTAGGATAGCTCTCTGGGGTCTTCTAGTCCTACCAGGCGCTTTGAAAACTGGGAACAGGCACACAGATGTAATGTGTCATCAACTGAACAGGATTGAAAAGAGTGGGGCGCAGATCCCTTTGGTTCAGAGATTATCACTATGGAACACCCCCCCCCCAATACCTATGACGAGCAGGACAATAATTAGAGACTTGCAGAGTGATAGTTCCCTTCCAGCTGCCCTTTACTTGGGGAGGCAGTATTCAGCCTGATGCCTCCAAGAAGTACCGTCCACACACAGCGGTCTGTTGGCTGGTGCACAACACTCTGTGCATCTCTTCTCACTGTGGCCTGTGGCGTTTACGCAGCCATTTCCAGTGTAAGTGATCTCCTTGCAAGGTCCTCTGAGGTGGCTCTCAGATCCGGGAGTGCTTAAAAAACAAAAAATACAAAAATGAATACGTTCTCTAGATGATTATCGACGTTTTTGGTCAGGCAATACCTTCATTCAAGAAGTTGTTAGGGCAGTACAGAATGCACATCAATCCCTCTATTTCAGCATAATAAACAATATCAATTTTTGTGGCACATTTTCCATTAGAGAGCTTGAACTCAGGGGTAAAAAAGAACGATTGATTTTTGTTTTAATTAATTGAAGGTTGTAGCTATTGTAAGCAGTGATATATACTTTGTATTGGCTTTCAGTTGTAAGCTATAAGAATTTTTACCATCCTGATTTCATTTGTATTTTAAAAGTATGGGGCTTGCAAGTCTAAGCCAGTGGGCCAATCCTGGGGACTGTAGTATGCCTACGGGTAGATCCTTCTGAGTAACTTGGTGTCTCTGCATTTTCCCAGATCCGCCCCCTCCCCCCAGGTGTTGGCACTAAAGGCAATTATGTGAATTCATATTCATGGTTTGTCACCAACAATTGGCATTCCACCAAGGTTTGTTAACATAAGGTTGGTTGAAGTTAAAAGCACACTAGCTGGGCCAGCAGCCTGCTTCTTTGGTGTCTGTAAGTTCCTGTTGGTGAATTATTTTCTGTTGTAAGTATGTGGATTTGGGTATGGCCTCGTGGTGCCCCGGGCATTCTGGGAGTGCCTTTCGGAACGGTCCCGGGCTTTTCACACTGCCACATTTTATTTCTACAGGTGTCTTTGTGCCTGGTCTGTGAGCAATACTGTGTGCGATTCTTTGTTCTTGGAGGAGGCTTCTGTTAGTTTAGTGTAGGGTCCTATTGAGGGTAATAGTGAGCCAGCCACAGGTCTATGTCGTTTTATTGACATGCATTTGTATGATGGCAGAGCTCTCATGTTTCCCTGACGTCATGTTTGCGTAGCTCATGCAAGCCGAATATTTGCCTTGCATTCTGGGACTTTGTGGTCGGGTTTTATCATACTAACACATCCATGTACGCAATGTAAAGAAAAACAACCTGGCTTGGTTGAGCTATGCTCACAGGGTCCTGTGAAAATTGAGAACTCTGAGGGTGTTAAAGGCATAAAGCCCAGCGGGTACCAGACTCTTCTCTGCCCCAATCCTAGCAAAATGCGAAGATTAAAGGGCGCCGCACTCCCCTTAAGAGTTCTTAAGGAATGTTCAAACAAGCCGTTTTGAGAAGAGACGGTTCCTTTAAAAAAGGTTTGTTTTTTCCTCGACTAGCAGAACTTTGCGCTTTCCAGGGTTACCTGGGGCCCCGGTTTGCCATGCCGCTGCAGGTTGGGTGAGCCCTCCCCCCACCTCCAGTGCATATTTCCGCGGACATTCCTTTTCTGAATCCTGGCGGAGTGCTGCTTCGTCGATCCGATGATGCATGCTTAATACTATGGTCTCGAATTTGTCCGAGTTACAGCTATTACAAGTTGTAAACTCCCAAACGGATTTTTCTTGCGACATTAAAAGAAAAAAAACAGCGCGATCGTGCTGCTACAGTTCACGCGTAATGAAACCTATCGGCAAAAGTGCACGTAACCAGCAAAAGTGCAATTAACTGTGGAACAGGGTCGATATTATGCAAAGAGCTGGACTTCTGCCAAGCAAGATCGCGCTGCGAAAATAGAGGAAAAGTAGTCCACAAACCTGACGGGAAACAGCAAGCCTTGCATGTTTTCTGTACTTGGTTGTTGCGCTCGAGGAGGGCAAACCACCAGAAAAGGCATGACATATGCGTGCCTTCCACTAATGCAAGCAAACAGATTCTAACAGGCAAGCCCACGAACCAATGAAAGACACTGACATGACGTGGACGGGGATCCGAGTCCTTTTCTAATTCCTAAAGCGTCTCGCTAGCGATACGCATGCGAAAGCGCATGCGACGCAGGCTCGACCCTAAAAATCAAAGAATTAAGAGAAATAAAGGTATGTCTCCTTGTTGCGCCACGTTTACACCACCGCTGAGGCAGCGTATGAATCCGACGCAGTCCCAGGTTTACAAAACCTTGGGTGTTGCGTGGGAACACTCACAGCAACACCCATGGAACACCCCTTTAACACAGAGTTTTGAGTGAAAAGGGGCTAGAAATACAAGGCCATGAAAAGCCACGCAAGGTGGCTTTACGTGGCCTTGTAAATATGTGCGGGCACAGTGTGTCCCACTGGAGCGTCAGAAGTGATGCCCCAGTGGTGTTATTGTGCCATAGAAGCACTGTAAATATGCCCCTTACTGTCTTCTTTGCCCTTGTTATCAATGATTAGCCCTAAAGCAGGCACTGACATGAGCATCTGGTCCAATGTTGCAAGACTAGGTGGCAGAGTTACTAAATTCTCATGCAATGCAGCAGCTAAAAATGTTGTGCTGCATTGTGGGAGAAGGAGAGATCAGGAAAGCGCCATATCTACAGAGATATGGCTTTCTGCTCCCCTCTCCCTTGCGCTGGTGCAGAATTTTGCTGCTGATTGCCACACACACATACCTTTGTGCCATAGTACAAGGGTGTCTGCATGAGTCAAGCATAGGTTTTATGCTGGAAGTGTTCCCTTCCAGTACAAAATACTGCTCCTAGTCAACTTTTAAAACTTTTCCTATTTTATATTTGTGCTGTACAGTGCAGCATACAGTGGAAAAGAAAAGAGAAATTAAAACATTTCACCTTTTAACTTAACCCTGCTTTCAAGTGGCAGTCATATTTTATGCAAAACCGTGAGTCCTATGTTTGGTACATAGGGTTGTTTCAAAAAGCTTGGGTGGTTGCATGGATACGCCCATGTATCGCCCACATAACTCTCCCTTGGTTGCACCAAGCAATGCTTTGCACTGCTTTGGTTTACTTTAGGCAAATAGCAAACAACAATTTGTGCAGGTTTGCGTCACTTTTGTGAGGCTAACAGAGCGCAGAGTATGTGTAAATTCTGTCTCTAAGCCTTCACCCTCGTAGTGCAGTTGACACAGCCACTGTCCTCATAGTTTATTATGTATATTTGGACAACCCCTGCCCTTAATACACGTCTCTTCCGCCACTGCCCATAAACCCATGCTTCTACACCATTCCGCAATAGGTAGGAGGGTGGAAAAGCTCCAATATTTCGCTATGTCTTTCCTAGCGAGTATTAGACTGTAAATACAAATCGTCTTCTAGTTCAATATCTTAAAAAAAAAATACTTGGTCAGTGTGTAGTTTCTCTGCTCCGTTGCCTAGCAGCTACGAGTGTTACACAAGTGCCTGTGTTTTATTCAGTAAATCTGGGCATAAGTGACTTTTTTACAATAAATCTTACTTTTAATGTTCAGTGCTCTAATGCTAGTGGTTAGACAGTACCTATTGCAATAATTACAAAAATGAACCCAAAACAGCCTTAAACTTACTAGTGTTCAACCTTTCCATCACTACACTGAATTCAATCATTGTACACGTCACATAGGCAGAAAGGTGCGGTGTAGAAATACTTTCAATTGTTGCCTTTAAGTCTGAAGTTATGAAGTGAAAGGCAGAGATCCTGGTTCGTGATGTTTGTCTTTCTAACTTGGACTGCAATTTGGTTCCTGCATGACGGACTAACCCGGATGTGGTTGCGATAACTTTATCTCAGTGTTTATTTAAGCATAATGCAAAATAAAAGCTGTGATAGGAACTTTGAAAATATGACTTTACCTTGACTGATAACGTCTGCCTTCAAAGCACTGTACTAATCTAAAACGACACTTTTATAGTTATTGACCACTTTGTAAGCAAATGGCAAAAATGAATGTAAGCTGCTTTTCGTGTTTGTTTCTTTTTTAATCATGCTCATGATTTTGTTCTAGCCAGTGTTCATTGTCTTTTCTTTTCTTTTGTTTTCTTTTCTATTCCTGTTTCGTCTTCTATTACTTGTCTTTGTTTGCCCTTTAATATTACTCTTTTGCCACAGCGAATGTGTGCCCAGATTTAGTAGTTCTAAAATCTCTGCGTTGTGTTATGTTGCCCTGGGCCGACATTTCATGGATGTTGCATGGGTGCCCTAATGCAACTCCCATGGAGTTTGACGCATTCCCATATTTACCAGAAGTGGTAGAGCTGGGAATGCGCCAAAATGCTATGCCTTCCGAGGTAGGCGAAACAAGGAGAACACATAGATAGAGGAATATGCCTCAGGGGATTGTTTTGGGCAGGAAGTTGCCTCTTCCTGCACAAAACAATCCTGCATGCAATAGAGGCATCTTTGCAACATGGTGCAATTGTGCCTGCATTGGCGCTATGCAGCCCGTTTTTGCGCCAATGCTAGGGAAAGAACAGGAATGCACCATATTGGGATAAATATGGCGTACTTGTGTCTTTTCCTTTGGCGCAGTGCAGTGCAGCAAGGAGGCTTGCTGCGCCACACATTCATGAATCTTTCTCAAATAGGTAACCATTGATGCAGAAAACACTGATGTCATCAGACACATAGACAATTGGATTTGAAAAATAACAGACTAGGAGATAGATCCAGCATTGCATCAGGGAATCCATTGACTTGTGCAATTTTATTTTGAAAGTTTGCGCCACTTTTGCGTCAAAAAATGCCGGTAATGCAGCGCAAAAAAAGTATAAATCAGGGCCTAAATATCTCTAGCCTTCCAGGCTTCTCCCTGGTCCTGGGTGAGTGTCCCCCACACACTCGGACAGCATACAGCAAATGCTTAGGGGCTGATTTAAGAGCCCCTAGTGCATTCTTGCACCACATTAGCATAATTTTTTTAATGCTAATGTGGCCCAGCAAGGCCAAAATTGCCGCTCCAAATTTACAAAGTTGTGCAATGCACGCATTGCACCACTTTGTTACCCTTTGTGCTACATTATGCCTGTACCTAGCATTATGTATGCAAAGGGGCGTTACCTGGTTAGGGGGACGCAAAAATGACGCAAAGAAGTTTAAGATTTCTTTGCGTCATTTATTACAGTACTTTTAATGCCTGCTCAGAGCAGGCATTAAAAGGAGGCATGCCATTGCCTTCAATGGGCCTCAATGGGCTTTGCAGGATTAGCGTAGAAATCTCTGACGCTAATCCTGCAAAGCTCCGAACTAAGGTAAGTTCCCCTAACTACCCCCATGGTGCGCTGTGTCTTCGATACAGTGCACACATGGTAGCGTTAGGGGGGCACTAAGGGCACAAGAAAAGTCACGCTGCACTGGGTGCAGCGCCACTTTTCTTAAATCAGGGACTTAGGTACTCATTATGAACATGGCGGCAATCACTGCCGACCGCCGTGGCGACGGTGAACAGAAGTCCGCTAGTGGCGGAAGACAAGACACCGCTGAATTATGATGCAAAAAAGACAAACATTCAAAAATCCTGCAACCTCCACCCACCGCCAGGGCCTACGATGGCGGAAAGGCAGTTCAACCCAACCCGCCACCATCAAGCAGACAAATCCTCCACCCACCATATAATGATGCACAGATCAGTGGATCCCAAACGACCATTGGCGGTACAGACCGCCACGACCAGCAATGGGACCCACCAACAACAAATGCACACATTGGCAACTTTAAAACCCACACATGAGACACACATCCACAACACTATAAAACATACACACCCCACAATCCTTTGCATCGCCAATAGCACAACTCAGACTGACAACACAACACGCATATATTGAACACAACATAACAAAAGTCACACGCACAAATACACCACCAAAACACATACAAACCTCAAACACCCTCATAAGCCACACACATAATCACACAACAGCACCCTCGCCGATACACCCACAACACACCACCCACAACACACACCCTGGCACCCCCTAAGGACCCCTGCTTCATGGATAGGGAGCTAAGGACCACGGTGGACGAAATACTCAGGGTTGAGCCTGTAGGAGGCTGGCCTGGCTTGTAGTGGGTACCAAGGGGTACTTACACTCTGTACCAGGTCCAGTTATCCATTATTAGTGTAGAAGAGGTGTTTCTAGCAGCTTAGGGTGATAGAAGGTAGCTATAGCAGAGCAGCTTAGGCTGAACTAGGAGACATGCAAAGCTCCTACTATACCACTGGTGTCATATGCACAATATCATAAGAAAACACAATACACAGATATACTAAAAATAAAGGTACTTTATTTTTATGACAATATGCCAAAAGTATCTCAGTGAGTACCCTCAGTATGAGGATGCCAAATATACACAAGATATATGTACACAATACCAAAAATATGCAGTAATAGCAAAAGGAAGTAATGCAAGCAGTGTAAAGTTACAGTAGATTGCATTAGGAGCACATAGGCATAGGGGCAACAAAAACCATATACTCCAAAAGTGGAATGCGGACCACGAATGGACCCCAAACCTAGGTGAGCTTGTAGAGGGTCGCTGGGACTGTAAGAAAACAGTGAGGATTAGAAAAATAGACCACCCCAAGACCCTGAAAAGTAGGTGTAAAGTGCACCTATAACCCCCAGAGAGCACAGAAGTCGTGATAGGGGGTTTCTGCAAGGAAGACCAACACCAGCAAAGCAACAACAGTGGATTTCCGGACCTGAGTACCTGAGAAACAAGAGGACCAAGTCCAAGAGTCGCGACAATGTCGAGAGTGGGCAGATGCCCAGGAAATGCCAGCTGAGGGTGCAAAGAAGCTGCCACCGGATGGAAGAAGCTTTGGTTTCTGCAAGAACAAAGAGGACTAGGAACTTCCCCTTTGGAGGATGGATGTCCCACGTCGTGACGAAGCTTGCAGAGGTGTTCCCACGCAGAAAGACCGCAAATAAGCCTTGCTAGCTGCAAGGGTCGCGGTTAGGGTTTTTGGATGCTGCTGTGTCCCAGGAGGGACCAGGATGTCGCCACTTGGATGAGGAGGTGCCCAGCAAGTCAGGGAGCCCTCACAGAAGCAGGCAGCACCCGCAGAAGTACCGGAACAGGCACTTGGAAGAGGAGTGAACCAGAGTCCACCCGAAGTCAGAAAAGGGAGTCCCACGACACCGGAGGACAACTCAGAAGGTTGTGCACTGCAGGTTTGGGTGTCGGGGACCCAGGCTTGGCTGTGCATGAAGGAAATCCTGGAAGAGTGCACAGGAGCCGGAGCAGCTGCAAATCACGCAGTACCCAGCAATACAGTCTAGTGTGGGGAGGCAAGGACTTACCTCCACCAAACTTGGACTGAAGAGTCACTGAACTGTGGGAGTCACTTGGACAGAGTTGCTGAGTTCCAGAGACCACGCTCGTCGTGCTGAGAGGGGACACAGAGGACCGGTGATGCAGTCTTTTGTTGCCTGCGGTTGCAGGGGAAGGTTCCGTCGACCTACTGGAGATTTCTTCAGAGCTCCTGGTGCAAGAAGGAGGCAGGCTACCCCCAGAGCATGCACCACCAGGAAAAAGGCGAGAAAGCCAGCAGGATGAAGCGATACAAGGTTGCAGTAGTCGTCTTTGCTACTTTGTTGATGTTTTGCAGGCGTCCTGAGCAGTCAGCGGTCAATACTTTGGTAGAAGGTGAAGGGAGAGATGCAGAGGAACTCTGGTGAGCTCTTGCATTCGGTATCTGAAGAATTCCCCAAAGCAGAGACTCTAAATAGCCAGAAAAGGAGGTTTGGCTACCTAGGAAGGAGGATAGGCTAGTAACACAGGTGAGAGCCTATCAGAAGGAGTCTCTGACGTCACCTGCTGGCCCTGGCCACTCAGAGCAGTCCAGTGTGCCAGCACACCTCTGAATCCAAGATGGCAGAGGTCTGGGGCACGCTGGAGGGGCTCTGGGCACCTCCCCTGGGAGGTGCAGGTCAGGGGAGTGGTCACTCCCCTTTGCTTTGTCCAGTTTCACGCCAGAGCAGGGCTGGGGGATCCCTGAACTGGTGTAGACTGGCTTATGCAGAGATGGGCACCATCTGTGCCCATCAAAGCATTTCCAGAGGCTGGTGGGGGCTACTTCTCCCCAGCCCTGACACCTTTTTCCAAAGGGAGAGGGTGTAACACCCTCTCTCTGAGGAAGTCTTTTGTTCTGCCTTCCTGGGCCAGGCCTGGCTGGACCCCAGGAGGCCAGAAACCTGTCTAAGGGGTCGGCAGCAGAAGCAGCTGCAGTGAAACTCCGGGAAGGGCAGTTTGGCAGTACCCGGGTCTGTGCTAGACTCGGGGGATCATGGAATTGTCTCCCCAATGCCAGAATGGCATTGGGGTGACAATTCCATGATCTTAGACATGTTACATGGCCATGTTCGGAGTTACCATTGTGACGCTATACATAGGTAGTGTCCTATGTATAGTGCACACGTGAAATGGTGTCCCTGCACTCACAAAGTCCGGGGAATTTGCCCTGAACGATGTGGGGGCACCTTGGCTAGTGCCAGGGTGACCACACACTAAGTAACTTTGCACCCAACCTTCACCAGTTGAAGGTTAGACATATAGGTGACTTATAAGTTACTTAAGTGCAGGGGTAAATGGCTGTGAAATAACGTGGACGTTATTTCACTCAGGCTGCAGTGGCAGGCCTGTGTAAGAATTGTCAGAGCTCCCTATGGGTGGCAAAAGAAATGCTGCAGCCCATAGGGATCTCCTGGAACCCCAATACCCTGGGTACCTTAGTACCATATACTAGGGAATTATAAGGGTGTTCCAGTATGCCAATGTGAATTGGTGAAATTGGTCACTAGCCTGTTAGTGACAATTTAGAAAGCAGAGAGAGCATAACCACTGAGGTTCTGATTAGCAGAGCCTCAGTGAGACAGTTAGTCATCACACAGGGAACACATACAGGGCACACTTATGAGCACTGGGGCCCTGGCTGGCAGGGTCCCAGTGACACATACACTAAAACAACATATATACAGTGAAATATGGGGTTAACATGCCAGGCAAGATGGTACTTTCCTACAGAGCCACAACTATTCAAGGCAGAGGTGCAGTAGACACCCATGGCCAGGAAGAATTTTTTTATTTTTTATTTAATGCGTTTTTATATAGCGCGGACTTTACCCGAAGGTGTCAGAGTGCTTCACAATAGGCAAAGTAAAGATACAAGAGGAGAGGAATTACAAGTGAGCCTGTTATAAACGCAAACGTTACATTACATGAGGCAATACGAAAGGAAAAAGTGACGTGTGCAGGTTACAAGAGCAAATAAAATACGAGTAGAGGAAAAAAAAAAAATAGCAATAAATGGTAGACACTCAAAACACTAAAACAATAGTTACGTTACATGAGGCAGTGGTGGCCGTTGTGCATGTATCAAAAGCAAACAAGATATAAGAGGTAGCAAATGATACGTTGTAAAAGGAAAAGTGCAGTGTGCATGATACAAAAGAGTACAAAATACAGGTAGAGGTATAAAACTGCACTAAATGGCAGACACTCAAAACACAAAAACACCCTGGGAAGGCACTTCTATAGGCATGGAGAACAGAATTTCCTATAATGGAAGGACTTCCTTCAGAAAATAGAGGGCTTGAATTAAATTTGGAAGTGTCTTTGATGAAGATGAAGCTATGGCAGACAATTGTCAACGAGGTCAATGCAGTGGGAAACCACCCACACACCATTGAGGACATCCGGAAGAGATGGAACGACCTGCGTAGGAAGGTGAGGTCTATGGCATCCAGGCACAACATCGGCGTGCAAAAGACTGGTGGAGGTCCCCCACCTACACCCCCCAACTACACCGACTTGGAGGAGAAGGTACTGGCTTTCCTGCACCCAAAGGGCCTCACTGGACTCACTGGAGGACTGGACTCGGGGAAGTCAACTACAATATTTTAACAGTCACCACACATATTGTAGGAAAGTACCATCTTTCTTGGCATGTTATCCCGAATTATACATGTATGTCATTATGTTTTTGCCTGTCTCACTGGGATCCTGCTAGCCAGGACCCCAGTGCTCATAGTTTGTGGCCTAAATGTGTATGCCTGTGTAGTGCCTAACTGTGTCACTAAGGGTCTGCTAATCAGAACCTCAGTGCTCATGCTCTCGCTGCCTTTAAATTTATCACTATAGGCTAGTGACTACAGTTACCAATTCTAATTGGCATACTGGACCCCCCTTATAAGTCGCTAGTATATGGTACCTAGGTACCCAGGGCATTGGGGTTCCAGGAGATCCATTTGGGCTGTAACATTTCTTTTGCCACCCGTAGGGAGCTCAGACAAACCCTTCACAGGACTGCCATTGCAGGCTGGGTGAAATAGTACACACACTATTTCACAGCCATTTTCACTGCACTTAAGTAACTTAAAAGTCACCTATATGTCTAACCTTCACTTGCTGAAGGTTAAGTGCAAAGTTACTAAGTGAGAGGGCACCCTTGCACTAGCATTTCCCCGAACTTTATGAGTGCAGGGACGCCATTACACGCATGCACTACATATAGGCCAATACCTATATGTAGCTTCACAATGGTAGCTCTGAATATGGCCATGTAACATGTTTAAGATCATGGAATTGTCCCCCCATTCCAAATCTGGTATTGGGGAGCCAATTCCATGCACCCTGGGGGCTCCACTATGGACCCCAAGTACTGCCAAACCAGCTCTTTGGGGTTTTCTCTGCAGCTACAGTTGCTGCCAGCCCACAGACAGGATTCTGCCCTCCTGGAGTCTGAGCATCTCAGTCCCAGGAAAGCAGAACAATGTATTTCCTTTGGGAGGAGGGTGTTACATCCTCTCTCTTTGGAAATAGGTGTTATAGGCTTGGGAGGGGTAGCCTCCCAGAGCCTCTGGAAATACTTTGAAGGGCACAGATGGTGCCCTCCTTGCATAAGCCAGTCTACACCAGTTTAGGGAACCCTAGTCCCTGCTCTGGCGCAAAACTGGACAAAGGAAAGGGGAGTGACCACTCCCCTGCCCATCACCACCACAGGGGTGGTGCCCAGAGCTCCTCCAGTGTGTCCCAGACCTCTGACATCTTTTTTTCAGAGGTGTGGGGGCACTCTGGAGGCCTCTGAGTGCCAGTGCCAGCAGGTGACATCAGCAACCCCTCCTGATAGGTGCATACCTGGGTAGGTAGCCAATCCTCCTCTCAGGGCTATTTAGGGTCTTTCCTGTTGGCTTCTCTTCAGATTTTGATTTGCAAGAACCCACAGGGCTCCTCTGCACCTCTCTCTTCCACTTCTGCCAAGGATCGACCGCTGACTGCTCCAGGACACCTGCAAGACTGCAACAAAGTAGCCAAAAGACTACCAGTGTCATTGTAGCGCCTAATCCTGCCAGCTTTCTCAACTGTTTCCTGGTGGTGCATGCTCTGAGGGCTGTCTGCCTACACCCCGCACTGGAAGCCACAAAGAACTCTCCCATGGGTTGACAGAGTCTTCCTCCTGCTCCAGCAGGCACCAAAGTACAGCCTCACCGGCACTCTGGGACCCCTCTCATCCTGATGAGCGTGGTCCTTGGAACACAGGTGGTGGACCCAAGTGACCCTGACTGTCCAGAGGTCCAACTGTCCGAATTTGGAGGAGGTAAGTCCTTGCCCCCCCCCCAGACAGTATCACCTTGTACTGTGTGGTCTGTAGCTACCAGGGCTTCTGTGCACATTTCCAAGAAATCCTGCATGCACAGCTGAGCCTACGTCCCCAGCACTCCGTCCTGGGATGCTCAGCTCCCAGAGTTGACCTCTGGCTACGTGGGACCTCTTTGTTCAGTGTTGAGACGACCGCCATGTTCAGTCTTCTTGAACCTATGTTCAAGGACTCCTGCAGGTGCTTCCCTCCTTCAAGTGGGCTCTCTATGTTGCTGAGGGCCCCCTCTGCCTCCCCTCCTGAGTGTCGACATCCTGGTCCTTCCTGGGCCCGGGCAGCATCCTTTTTCCTCAAACATGACTCTTGCTGGTACCAAGGCTTGTTTGTGGTATTTTGCCAAGGAAATCACCCTGCATCTACCAGCACGTTGTGGGACATCTTCTGCACAAAGCAGAACCTCCTACCTCACTCCGTTGGTGCAGAACCAGCAATTTCTTCCAACTGGAGGCAGCCATTTTGCACCTTCATCTGGGGTTTAGTGGGCTTCGGCCCCCCTGGACACTTTAGCGACTCTTGGATGTGGTCCCCTTCCTTTACAGGTCTTCAGGTCCAGGAATCCATCTTCAGTGCTTGGCAGTCTTGTGTGGTCTTTGCAAAATCCTTTATCACGACTTTAGTGTGTTTTGTGGGAAATAGTAGTACTTTACTCCTGCTTTCCTGGGTCCTGGGGTGGGGTCTCCTGTATACCTTTGGTGTTTTCTTACACCCTCAGCGACCCTCTACCCACTACACTTGCCTAGGGGTGTATTCGTGGTTCGCATTCCACTTACTTAGTATATGGTTTGTGTTGCCCCTAGGCCTATTGCATTCTATTGTGTTCTACATTGTTTGCACTACTTTCTGACTTTTTTACTTACCTGATTTGGTTATTTATGTATATTTTGTTTATGTTACTCACCTCCCAAGGGAGTATATCTACTAAGATATTTTTGGCACATTGTCACTAAAATAAAGGGGCATATTTATACTCCGTTTGCTCCGGAATTGCGTCGTTTTTTTTGGCGCAATTTCGACGCAAAACTAACTCCATATTTATACTTTGGCGTTAGACGCGTCTAGCGCCAAAGTCCATGGAGTTAGCGTCATTTTTTAGCGTGGACACCTACTTTGCGTTAATGAGATGCAAGGTAGGCGTTCCCGTCTAAAAAATCGACTCCGAGGCATGTGCGTCGGATTTATACTCCCGGGCAAAAATCACGCCCGGGAGTGGGCGGGTCAAAAAAAATGACGTACGGCCGCTTTTGCGCCATTTTTTAGCGCCTGCAAAAGGCAGGCGTTAAGGGACCTGTGGGCTCTGAAGGAGCCCAGAGGTGCCCTCCCATGCCCCCAGGGACCCCCCCTGTCACCCTTGCCCACCCCAGGAGGACACCCAAGGCTGGAGGGACCCATCCCAGGGACATTAAGGTAAGTTCAGGTAAGTATTTTTTTTAATTTTTTTTTGTGGCATAGGGGGGCCTGATTTGTGCCCCCCTACATGCCACTATGCCCAATGACCATGCCCAGGGGACAGAAGTCCCCGGGGCATGGCCATTGGGCAAGGGGGCATGACTCCTGTCTTTGCTAAGACAGGAGTCATTTCTATGGGGGTTGGGAGTGAAAAAAAATTGCGCAAATCGGGTTGAGGCGCAAAAATTGCCTCAACCTGACTTGCCCCATTTCTTGACGCCCAAGCTCCATTTTCCCCTACGCCGGCGCTGCCTGGTGTACGTCGTTTTTTTTAACGCACACCAGACGGCATCGGCGGCTAACGCCGGCTAACGTCATTCAATAAATACGGCGCCCGCATGGCGCTTCAGAATGGCGTTAGCCGGCGCTAATTTTTTTGACGCAAAACTGCGTTAGCGCAGTTTTGCGTCAAAAAGTATAAATATGGGCCAAAGTACCTTTATTTTGAGTAACTCTGAGTATTGTGTTTCTTATGATATTGTGCCTATTTGATGTAGTACTATTGCAGGAGCTTTGCATATCTCCTAGTTCAGCCTTGGCTGCTCTGCTATAGCTACCTCTATCAGCCTAAGCTGCTAGAACACTTCTACACTCTACTAATGAGGGGTAGCTGGACCTGGTATAACGTGTAAGTACCATTGGTGCCCACTACAAACCAGGACAACCTCCTACACCTATAATGCATGCAACGCCCCACCCATCTCACTACCACCTGGTCCCCAACCCCACCCATTCCACAACACCCACATCCAATTACCCCGCATGCCCACAATCCGGCCCCCATCCTGTCCCCTGTGCACAGTCACCTACCCCTTCATGGATTCACAGTGGCACTACAGCACCCACAATGCACCTTCACCCCCCATATAAAATGCAAAGATATGTACATGAAGGGACCTTGCATGTCACGACTGGGGAATCCATGCACAAAATAGGGCAAAGCTGTGCACCAATTTCCCAAAAAGTACATGGCACACACATGTCAGTTCCCCCCCACAGGCACCACCACCCATGCCACCTGGACGGAAAGGCCAAGGAGTGCCAGCGCCCCACACGGAGACAGAGGCCCCACTCAGGAGACTGGAGAGGGATGTATGGAAAGTGAGGAATACCCTGGCCCGTCACACAGTCCTGGACTGTCACCTTCCAGCAGCCCTACCCAGGATACCACTGACAGCCCTACCACCCAGCCACCAACATCAGCTCTGGACAAACTATCCCACAACCAGTGTCTCCCGGCCACAGGCTGGCGGGCCACATTCACAGAGGCCACAATCTCCACCCACCAACAGGCAGGATGATGAAGGACCCAGTGCAAGTGGGACTGCCAGACATATGCAGGGTGCACACATCAGGGTCGTTCTTGGTGTGGGGTACTAAGTCTAACCCACGGAGAAGGATCCCTGTCACCCTCAATCCGGTTTTGCTCCGGCTAACTAGCAGTGCCTCATCTCTCCCAAGGGGAAGGGATGATTGGGCAGCCGAGTGCATGAGATCATAGAGCTTCTCAGGAAAGTCGTGGTCACTGAGATCCCAACCAGCTCTCTCATGCACAGTGTGGTCTCATATACAAATGACAAAGGCAGTTTAAGTTTTATAGAGTGATTTAATAAAACGACTGCATTTTAGATAATAAGGCATGAGCTGCCATAACCAGAACCATACAAAACAGTAGGATTGAAATAGTAACGAGAAGAGTGAAACATAAGAATAACGCTATCATAGTGTTAACAGATTACGTTCTCTCTTACTAAGTTATATTTTGAGCACAGCATGTTAAGCTCTAAGCTTCCCTGTCAGATTCCCCGGGAGGACATCAACCCTCATACCTGAGCAAAATCCTGTGATCTGGAGAAGCATCTGCAACAGGGCAGTCAGCGTCTAGTTGTGGTTCCCTGGTCGGAATCTCCCTCTTACTTGTATTAGGACTAGGAAGTGTTTTTATAACTAAAATGTCGATGTGCTAACAAACGTCCCTACATAAGAATGTGTATCGTCTACAAACTCAAAAGACTAAACTCCTACCACATCTATCGGCAATGTACCAGACTGTATCCTTGATTGAAGCACAGAGTGAGCAAGAATGTATTATTTGAGAACTCCGGTGCTGAAGTAGGCTAAACAGTGTGATATAAGCAAATAAAACAAGACCGTGAAACTGGCTATTGAAAAATAACAGTACGAAGCTGAATAAAACGCATCTAGAGCAAAGTTCACAGAGGCCCAATGCTTTAAGCAAACGAATAAAATGCATCTAGGACAAAGTGCACAAAGGCCTAATGCGTTAAGGCTACATAAAAATGGTTACACTACAGGGGTTGAGGTCCAGTGGGAGGGCATCAGTGGTCCAGGGGGGTAGCCAAAGGATGGATGCTGCAGCCCAGTAGATGATTTCTGAGGTCCTGGGAGCATATCACCATAACCAGGACAGAATGGGCCAGATCCTGGCCACCTTGGAGCACAATCAGAGGCTGCAAATAGCACACCACCAAGATGTCATGGAGCAATGGAAACAGCTCAATGCCACCATGGTCATCACTGCAGGGGAGCTGCAGCACCAGTACCATAGCCAGCCTGAGACCTCCACCCACCTGCAAGCCCCTACTACTAGCCAGGATACTGCCTTGCCATCTACATCTGCAGCAGCTAGTGGACCTGTGGCACTGCCAGAGGACATACAGGAAACCAGCACCCCTAGCCCTGCAGCCCAGCTCCAGACACTCAAACTTGCCCTCAGGCCCAGACATGCCACTGGAACACCAGCTAGGAGGTGAAGACCAAGGCCACCGCTAGGAGGTGACTCTGCCCTGAAGTGTCTCCCATGTCTGCCACAGTGCTCCCTTGTTGACTTGCCACTACCATCACACCATCTACCAATAGACACTGTAGGAGGCTGGCCTGGCTTAAAGTGGGTACCTGATGGTACTTACACCTTGTGCCAGGTCCAGTTGTCCCTTATTAGTAGATTAGTAGTGTTCTAGCAGCTTAGGCTGATAGAGGTAGCTATAGCAGAGCAGCTTAGACTGAACTAGGAGACATACAAAGCTTCTACTATACCACTTATATCATATAGCACTACATCACAAAAATCACAATACTCAGAGTTACTAAAAATAAAGGTACTTTATTTTAGTGACAATGGGCCTGATTACAACTTTGGAGGAGGTGTTAATCCGTCCCAAATGTGACGGATATACCACCAGCCGTATTACGAGTTCCATAGGATATAATGGACTTGTAATACGGCTGGTGGTATATCCGTCACTTTACCGTCACTTTTGGGACGGATTAACACCTCCTCCAAAGTTGTAATCAGGCCCAATGTGCCAAAATATATCAGAGGATATACTCATTTGGGAGGTAAGTAAAATACACAAAATATACACACAAACCAAAATCAGATAAGTAAACAGTTGAAAAAGTAGTGCAAACACTGTAGAATTCAATAGGATGCAATTGGCCTAGGAGCAACACAAAACATATACTAAGCAAGGGGATTGTGAACCACTTAGGGACCCCAGGCCTAGTGTAGTGTGTAGAGGGTCGCTGGGAGTGTAAGAAAATACAAAGGGTGTCCAAGATACTCCACCCCAAGACCCTGAAAAGTAGGAGTAAAGTTACCCTACTTCCCCAGAAACACACTAAAGTTGTGATAGGAGATTCTGCAAAGACAGCAACTGACTGCAAAGCACTGAAGATGGATTCCTGGACCGGAGGACCTGTAAAGGAAGGGGACCAAGTCCAAGAGTCACGAAAGTGTCCAGGTTGGGCAGGAGACCACTAAACCCTGGATGAAAGTGCAAAATGGCTGCCTCGGGGTGGAAGAAGCTGAAGATTCTGCAACAACGGAAGATGCCAGGAACTTCTCCTTTGCACAGAGGATGTCCCACGGTGTGCTGGAGGATGCAGAGTTGTTTCCACGCAGAAAGACCGCAACAAGACTTGCTAGTTGCAAAGGTCCCGGTTGAAGAAAATGGGTGCGGCCTGGGCATAGGAAGGACCTGGAGGTCGCCCCTTGGAGGAGGAGACAGAGGGGGCACTCAGCAGCACAAAGAGCCCATGCACAAGCAAGCAACACCTACAGAAGCACTTGAACAGGGGTTGAAGAATTCTGAGCATGGGGGTCATCTCAACACTACAAAGGAGGGTCCCACGAAGCTGGTGGTCAACTCAGCGAGTTGAGCAATGCAGGACGGAGTGCTGGAAACCTGGGCTATGCTGTGCATGAAGGATTCCTTGCAAAAAGTGCACAGAAGCCCTAGCAGCTGCAGTTTACAGGAGTACACAGGATTACTGTTTTGCACGGTGAGGCAAGGACTTACCTCCACCAAATTTGGACAGACGGACCTCTGGACTGTCGAGGTCACTTGGATCCAGCTCCTGTGTTCCAGGGACCATGCTCGTCAAGATGAGAGGGGACCCAGAGGACCGGTGGAGCAGAAGTTTGGTGCCTGCGTTACCAGGGGGAAGATTCCATCGACCCACGGGAGATTTCTCCTTGGCTTCCAGTGCAAGGTGAAGGTAGACAGCCCTCAGAGCATGCACCACCAGGAAACAGTCGAGAAAGCCAGCAGGATTAGGCGCTACAATGTTGCTGGTAGTCGTCTTGCTACTTTGTTGCGGTTTGGCGTCCTGGAGCATTCAGCGGTCGATCCTTGGCAGAAGTCGAAGAGGGAAGTGCAGAGGAACTCTGGTGAGCTCTTGCATTCGTTTTCTGAAGAGAAACCCACAGGAGAGACCCTAAATAGCCCTCAGAGAAGGATTGGCTACATAGATGTCCATTGTGCCCTCACACCTCTGCATCCAAGATGGCAGAGGTCTGGGACACACTGGAGGAGCTCTGGGCACCTCCCCTTGGGAGGTGCTGGTCAGGGGAGTGGTCACTCCCCTTTCCTTTGTCCAGTTTTGCACCAGGGCAGGGCTGGGGGGTTCCCTGAACCGGTGTAGACTGGCTTATGCAGGAGGGCACCATCTGTGCCCTTCAAAGCATTTCCAGAGGCCAGGAGAGGCTACTCCTCTCAGGCCCTTAACACCTATTTCCAAAGGGAGAGGGTGTAACACCCTCTCTGAGAGGAAATCCTTTGTTCTGCCTTCCTGGGACTGGGCTGCCCAGGCCCCACGGGGCAGAAACCCGTCTGAGGGTTGGCAGCAGCGGTAGCTGCAGAGAAAACCCCAGAGAGTTAGTTTGGCAGTACCCGGGCTCTATGCTGGAGCCCAGGGGATTCATGGAATTGTCGCCCCAATACCAGAAAGGTATTGGGGGGACAATTCCATGATCTCAGACATGTTACATGGCCATGTTCCGAGTTACCATTTTGAAGCTACACATAGGTATTGACCTATATGTAGTTCACACGTGTAATGGTGTCCCCGCACTCACAAAGTCTGGGGAAATTGCCCTGAAAAATGTGTTGGGGCACCTTGGCTAGTGCCAGGGTGCCCTCACACTTAGTAACTTTGCACCTAACCTTCACTAAGTGAGAGTTAGACATATAGGTGACTTATAAGTTACTTAAGTGCATTGTAAAATGGCTGTGAAATAATGTGGATGTTATTTCACTCAGGCTGCAGTGGCAAGTCCTGAGTAAGAATTGTCTGAGCTCCCTGTGGGTGGCAAAAGAAATGCTGCAGCCCATAGGGATTTCCTGGAACCCCAATACCCTGGGTAGCTAGGTACCATATACTAGGGGATTATAAGGGTGTTCCGGTGTGCCAATCAGAATTGGTAAATTTAGTTACTAGCCTGCAGTGACAATTTTAAAATCAGAGAGAGCATAAACACTGAGGTTCTGGTTAGTAGAGTCTCAGTGATACAGTTAGGCACCACACGGGGAACACATACAGGGCACACCTTATGAGCACTGGGGACCTGGCTAGCCGGATCCCAGTGACACTGGCAAAAACAAACATACATATAAGTAAAAAATGGGGGTAACATGCCAGGCAAGATGGTACTTTCCTACACAACCCCCCCCCCAAACGAGGGACAATAAGGCTAACCTTGCCCAGATGAGTCTTCATTGTCTAAGTGGAAATATCTGGAGAGTCCATCTGTATTGGAGTGGGTACTCCCAGGTCTATGTTCCACTGTATAGTCCATTCCCTGTAGGGATATGGATCACCTCAACAATTAAGGGTTTTCACCTTTCATTTGTTTTAGCCACAGTAGAGGTTTGTGGTCTGTCTGAACAATAAAGTGAGTACCAAACTGGTATGGTCTCAACTTTTTCAGTGCCCAGACCACAGCAAGGGCCTCCCTCTCTATGGCAGACCAACGCTTTTCTCTAGGGGTCAACCTCCTGCTGATAAAAGGAACAGGTTGATCCTGGCCCTCAGTATTAAGCTGTGATAGCACTGCCCCAACCCCCAATTCAGAAGCATCAGTCTGGACTATGAGCTTTTTGGAGTGGCTCTACACAACACCGGACCTACCTACCTCAACTCCAGACTCAACTTTTACGCCCCCACTCGTCAACTCCGCTCTGCCAAGCTCGCACTCGCCATCGTCCCAAGGATCCAGCGCAAGACCTCCGGCGGCAGATCCTTCTCCTTCCTCGCCGCCAAGACCTGGAACTCTCTCCCCACCTCACTACGCCAGACCCAGGACCTCCTCACCTTCAGGAGACTCCTCAAGACCTGGCTTTTCGACCGCTAACAGCTCACCCCCCCCAACCCCCCCAGCGCCTCGAAACCCTGACGGGTACATAGTGCGCTTTATAAATGTAATGATTGATTGATTGATTGATTGGTGTAGGAAAGTACCATCTTGCCTGGCATGTTACCCCCATATTTCACTGTATATATATTGTTTTAGTCTATGTGCCACTGGGACCCTGCCAGGCAGGGCCCCAGTTCTCATAAGTATGTGCCCTGTGTGATGCCTAACTGTCTCACTGAGGCTCAGCTAACCAAAACCTCAGTGGTTATGCTCTCTCTGCTTTCCAAATTTGTCACTAACAGGCTAGTGACTAAATTTACCAAATCACCTTGGCATACTGGTACACCCATATAATTCCCAAGTATATGGTACTGAGGTACCCAGGGTATTGGGGTTCCAGGAGATCCCTATGGGCTGCAGCATTTCTTTTGCCACCCATAGGGCGCTCTGACAATTCTTACACAGGCCTGACAGTGCAGCCTGAGTGAAATAACGTCCACGTTATTTCACAGCCATTTACCACTGCACTTAAGTAACTTATAAGTCACCTATATGTCTAACCTTCACCTGGTGAAGGTTGGGTGCAAAGTTACTTAGTGTGTGGGCACCCTGGCACTAGCCAAGGTGCCCCCACATCATTCAGGGCAAATTCCCCGGACTTTGTGAGTGTGGGGACACCATTACATGCGTGCACTGTACATAGGTCACTACCTATGTATAGCGTCACAATGGTAACTCCGAACATGGCCATGTAACATGTCTAAGATCATGGAATTGTCGCCCCAATGCCATTCTGGTATTGGATGGACAATTCCATGATCCCCCGGGTCTCAAGCACAGAACCCTGGTACTGCCAAACTGCCTTTCCGGGGTCTCCACTGCAGCTGCTGCTGCTGCCAACCCCTCAGACAGGTTTCTGCCCTCCTGGGGTCCAGGCAGCCCTGGCCCAGGAAGGCAGAACAAGGGATTTCCCCTGAGAGAGGGTGTAACACCCTCTCCCTTTGGAAATAGGTGTGAGAGCTGGGGAGGAGTAGCCTCCCCCAGCCTCTGGAAATGCTTTGATGGGCACAAATGGTGCCCATCTCTGCATAAGCCAGTCTACACCGGTTTAGGGATCCCCCAGCTCTGCTCTGGTGCGAAACTGGACAAAGGAAAGGGGAGTGACCACTCCCCTGACCTGCACCTCCCAGGGGAGGTGCCCAGAGCTCCTCCAGTGTGTCCCAGACCTCTGCCATCTTGGAAACAGAGGTGTCTGTGGCACACTGGACTGCTCTGAGTGGCCAGTGCCAGCAGGTGACGTCATAGGCTCCTTCTGATAGGCTCTTACCTCTATTGGTAGCCAATCCTCCTTCCTAGGTAGCCAAACCTCCTTTTCTGGCTATTTAGGGTCTCTGCTTTGGGGATCTCACCAGATAACGAATGCAAGAGCTCACCAGAGTTCCTCTGCATCTCCCTCTTCACCTTCTGCCAAAGGATCGACCGCTGACTGCTCAGGATGCCTGCAAAGCTGCAACAAAGTAGCAAGACGACTACTAGCAACCTTGTATCGCTTCATCCTGCAGGCTTTCTCGACTGTTTCCAGGTGGTGCATGCTCTGGGGGTAGCCTGCCTCCTCTCTGCACCAGGAGCTCTGAATAAATTTCCCGTGGGTTGATGGAATCTTCCCCCTGCAACCTCAGGCAACAAAAGACTGCATCACCGGTCCTCTGGGTCCCCTCTTAGCACAACAAGCGTGGTCCCTGGAACTCAGCAACTCTGTCCAAGTAACTCCCACAGTCCAGTGACTCTTCAGTCCAAGTTTGGTGGAGGTAAGTTCTTGCCTCCGCACGCTAGACAGCATTGCTGGGTACCGCGTGATTTGCAGCTGCTCCGGCTCTTGTGCACTCTTCTAGGATTTCCTTTGTGCACAGCCAAGCCTGGATCCCCGACACTCTAACCTGCAGTGCTCAACCTTCTGAGATTTCCTCTGGCGTCGTGGGACTCCCTTTTGTGACTTCGGGTGGACTCCAGTTCACTTTTCTTCTAAGTCCCTGTTCAGGTACTTCTGTGGATGCTGCCTGCTTCTGTGAGGGCTTCCCGACTCGCTGGGTGCCCCCTCTGTCTCCTCATCCAAGTGGCAACATCCTGGTCCCTCCTGGGCCACAGCAGCACCCAAAAATCCTAACCTCAACCCTTGCAACTAGAAAGGCTTGTTTGTGATCTTTTTGCGTGGGAACACCTCTGTAAGCTTCAGTGCGACGTGTGACATCCATCCTCCAAAGGGGAAGTTCCTAGTCCTCTTCTTTCTTGCAGAACTCCAAGCTTCTTCCAACAGGTGGCAGCTTCCTTGCACCCTCAGCTGGCATTTCCTGGGCTTCTGCCCACTCTCAACACTGTCGCGACTATTGGACTTGGTCCCCTTGTCTTACAGGCACTCAGGTCTGGAAATCTACTGTTGTTGCATTGCTGGTGTTCGTTCTTCCTGCAGAATCCCCCTATCACGACTTCTGTGCTTTGTGGGGGTAGTAGGTGCAATTTACACCTACCGTTCAGGGCCTTGGGGTGGGCTATTTTTCTAACCCTCACTGTTTTCTTACAGTCCCAGCGACCCTCTTCAAGCTCACATAGGTTTGGGGTCCATTCGTGGTTCGCATTCCACTTTTGGAGTATATGGTTTGTGTTGCCCCTATACTATGTACTCCTATTGCAATCTACTGTAATTTTACATTGCTTGCATTACTTCCTTTTGCTATTATCTGCATAATTTTGGTTTGTGTACATATATCTTGTGTATATTACTTATCCTCATACTGAGGGTACACACTGAGATACTTTTGGGACATTGTCATAAAAATAAAGTACCTTTAATTTTAGTACTTCTGTGTATTGTGTTTTCTTATGATATTGTGCATATGACACCAGTGGTATGGTAGGAGCTTTGCATGTCTCCTAGTTCAGTCTAAGCTGCTTTGCCATAGCTACCTTCTATCAGTCTAAGCTGCTAGAAACACCTCTTCTACACTAATAAGGGGTAACTGGACCTGGCACAAGGTGTAAGTACATCTGGTACCCACTACAAGCTAGGCCAGCCTCCTACATTGGTTGTGCAGCGGTGGGATAAGTACTTGTAACTACTTACCACTTTGTCATTGTGTACTTTTCATAAGAGAATAATATACAAAACAAGTTCAGTGTATGTACGCCTAACCAAAAAGTTTTGCTTTTCTCCTCTTACACTTTCTACTAAGTGCTGAAAAGTACTCTAAAACTTCTAAAAGTTTCCAAAAAGTTAGATTTTTTTTTTCTCTGTTCTTTAAAAAGTTCTGAAACTTTTTCTTTCTTCTCACTGTCTCTAAACCTTCTTCTATCATGTCTGATGTAGAGTCTGCTCTTAAAATGGTCAATACTACCTATGACAATTTAAATTACAAGAGCCTAAGGAGCCTCTGCTTAGATAGAGGTTTAGTGATAGGAAAGAACCCTACAAAAGAGTTTCTATATAACATGCTTATTGTGAATGATGAGTCCCAAGCAGGCACTTCAAATGAGAAGTTAATAGATGGCTCCCATTCTGACTCAGGGGATCTCCTTGAGGGAGGTGGGGAGGGTTCTGTTCCAAATCTGCCCCCCAGCAGACCACCTAGTAATGCTGGTAGTAATAGAAGCTCCCATCATAGTAGGGGTGTTTTTATTCCTGGAGGCCAGGTTGTTAGAGTCCAGTCAGTTAGGGACAGATCTCCCTTTGTTGTTTCCAATTTATCTTCTGTGTCCAAGCATTCCCAACCCACCCAACCTGAAGACAACATATTAGAAAGGGAACTCACAAAGTTGACAGTGGAAGAGACCAGACTGAAGCTTAAACAGCAACAGCTGGCTCTAGATAGGGAATCCTTAGACCTGGAGAAGGAGAGACAGAGATTGGGGTTAGGACCCCATGGTGGCAGCAATAGCAGTATTCCTGATAGTAATCCTGTTAGAGAGCATGGTTCCAGGAATCTGCACAAGATAGTCCCCCCTTACAAGGAGTGGGATGACATCAACAAGTGGTTTGCTGCACTGTATGGTACAGGGGGTCCTTCAAAGGCAGTGGGCTGCTATATTGTGGCTATCTTTCAATGGAAAGGGTAGGGATAGGCTCCTTACTGTTAGAGAAAGTGATGCTAACAATTTCGTAGTTTTGAAGGATGCACTCTTGGATGGATTTGGCTTAACCACTGAACAATACAGGATTAAGTTCAGAGACACCAGAAAAGAGTCCTCACAAGACTGGATAAACTTTGTTGACTGTTCAGTGAAGGCCTTGGAGGGGTCGTTACATGGCAGTAACGTTTCTGACTATGAAAGCCTGTATAATCGTATTCTGAGAGAGCATATTCTGAATAACTGTGTGTCTCACTTGTTACACCAATATCTAGTGGACTCAGATCTGACCTCTCCCCAAAAATTGGGAAAGAAGGCAGACAAATGGGTCAGAACAAGAGTGAACAGAAAAGTTCATACAGGGGGTGACAAGGATGGCAAGAAGAAGGATGGTAAGTCTTCCTCCTTCTGACAATGGTGGGGACAAAAGTAAAACTAAGGCGGTCATTCTGACCGCCATGCGGTCACCGCCATTTGGCCGCTCCGCGGTCAAAAGACCGCGGAGGCCATTCTGGCTTTCCTGCTGGGCCGGTGGGCGCCCGCCAAAGGAGCGAATAATGGAGCCGGCGGTGTTGCAGGGGTGCGACGGGTGCAGTTGCACCTGTCGCGATTTTCACTGTCTGCTAAGCAGACAGTGAAAATCATGCTGGGCCCTGTTAGGGGGCCCCTGCACTGCCCATGCCAGTGGCATGGGCAGTGCAGGGGCCCCCAGGGGCCCCACGACACCCGTTCCCGCCATCCTGTTCCTGGCGGTAAAAACCACCAGAAACAGGATGGCGGGAAGGGGGTCAGAATCTTCAGCCCAGCCAGGGGTAATCTGGCGGGAAACCGCCTGATCCCCTTTTCTGACCGCGGCTTTACCGCCACGGTCAGAATGGGCACTGAAGCACAGCCAGCCTGTTGGCGGTGCTTCCGTGTCCATCCACCCTGGCGGTCCATGACTGCCAGGGTTGGAATGAGGGCCTAAGTCTTCATCAGGCCCACAAAAATCCCCTGGTGGGGTGGTGGGTCCAAATCCTCTTCAAATCAAGTTAAAAAGCCTTGGTGTTATTTGAGTAAAGTCAAAGGCCATTGGACAACTGATGCCAGTTGTCCAAAGAAAAACACCAAACCTCCCACTACCACAACCCCTGCTGCAAATACTAGTGCCCCTAGTAATAGCAGTGGTGGTGGGAGTAAACCTACTAATAGCCAATCCAAGGGAGTAGCTGGGATCACTTTTGGAAATTTAGTTGGGGTTGGTCTTTTTAGGGAGACCACAGAGGCTGTGTTAGTCTCTGACGGTGCCATTTATTTGGCGACCTTGGTTGCTTGTCCCCTTAATATGGATAAGTACAAGCAACTTCCCCTAATAAATGGTGTTGAGGTTCAGACCTACAGGGGCACAGGTGCCAGTGCTACCATGGTGATAGAGAAACTGGTACACCCTGAACAACACCTACTTGGTCATCAGTACCAAGTGACAGACGCTCATAACAACACTCTTAGCCACCCCATGGCTGTTGTGAATCTCAACTGGGGGGGGGTTATTGGTCCAAAGAAAGTTGTGGAGGCCTCAGATTTACCTGTAGACTGTCTACTAGGGAACGATTTAGAGACATCAGCTTGGGCAGAAGTAGAGTTGGAGGCTCATGCAGCAATGCTGGGCATTCCTGGGCATATTTTTGCTTTGACAAAGGCTCAGGCCAAAAAGCAAAAAGGACAGGGTAACTTGGATCCTGGAACAATGGACCAAGTGCTCCCTAAAGCTAGGGGTAGCAAGGGTAAATCCCTACCCACTATCCCTCACTCGACAGATGATTCTCCTTCTGAGGAAGAAGAATTTCCTCCCTGTGCAGAACCTTCACCAGAGGAGATGGCAGCAGACACTGCTGAGCTTTTGGGAGGAGGGGGGCCTGCCAGGGAAGAGCTGAGTGTGGCACAGCAATCCTGACCCACATTAGAGGGTCTCAGACAGCAAGCTGTCAAGCAGCAAAATGGGGATTTCAGTGACTCACATAGAGTTTACTGGGAGGACAACCTCGTGTACACAGAGGCAAGGGACCCAAAACCTGGAGCAACCAGGAGATTGGTTATTCCCCTGCAGTACAGAGAGTTCCTCCTAACTCTGGCACATTACATTCCTTTGGCTGGGCATTTGTGCCAGATCAAAACATGGGAAAGGCTTGTCCCCCTGTTTCACTGGCCTAGGATGTCAGAGGACACAAAAGATTTTTGTAAGTCTTGTGTGACCTGCCAAGTCAGTGGCAAGACTGGTGGCACACCATAGGCTCCCCTTAATCCACTACCTGTGGTTGGGGGCCCCTTTGAAAGGGTAGGGGTTGACATAGTTGGCCCCCTTGACCCTCCTACTGCTTCAGGCAATAGGTTTATCTTGGTGGTTGTGGACTATGCCACAAGATATCCTGAAGCAATTCCTATAAGGACCAATACAGCACCTGCAGTGGCAAAACCCTCCTGGGAATCTTTTCCAGGGTGGGTTTCCCAAAAGAGGTTGTATCAGACAGGGGTAGCAACTTTATGTCTGCCTACTTAAAGGCTATGTGGAAGGAATGTGGTGTAACCTACAAATTCACCACATCTTATCATCCACAGACTAATGGACTGGTAGAGAGGTTTAATAAAACTCTCAAAGGAATGATAATGGGACTCCCTGAAAAACTCAGGAGGAGATGGGATGTCCTGTTACCTTGCCTCCTTTTTGCTTACAGGGAGGTACCCCAGAAAGGAGTGGGCTTCAGCCCCTTTGAACTCCTATTTGGGCACCCTGTAAGAGATCCACTAACACTTGTGAAGGAGGGTTGGGAACAACCTTTAAAATCTCCCAAACAAAACATAGTGGACTATGTACCTAGCCTAAGATCCAGAATGGCTGAGTACATGAAAAAAGGCCAGTAAAGACCTTCAGGCCAGCCAAGAGCTCCAAAAGCAATGGCATGACCAGAAGGCTGTTCTGATTCAGTACCAACCAGGACAGAAGGTTTGGGTATTGGATCCTGTGGCACCAAGAGCACTCCAGGACAAATGGAGTGGACACCATCTAATTGTTGAAAAAAAGGGCGGGTCACCTACTTGGTTGACCTGGGCACTGCCAGGAGTCCCCTTAGGGTGATTCATGTCAACTGCCTAAAACCCTACTATGACAGGGCTGATCTCACCCTGCTCATGGCTACAGATGAAGGACAGGAAGAAGAGAGTGACCCTCTCCATGATCTCTTCTCCTGCACTGAAGAGGATGCTCTAGTGGAGGGAGTAGTTTTAGCAGACTGTCTAACTGCAGAACAGAAAGACAACTGCATAAATCTCCTTGGACAGTTTTCTGAACTCTTTGCAACTGTGCCTGGCACCACATCTTGATGTGAACACACAATTGATACGGGAGACAGCTTGCCTGTCAAAAGAAAAATCTATAGGCAGCCTGACCATGTCAGGGACTGCATAAAACAAGAGGTTCAGAAAATGCTTGATCTAGGAGTGGTTGAACCTTCTGAAAGCCCATGGGTGATTCCTGTGGTGCTTGTACGAAAGCCTCACTCAAAAGATGGAAAAAGGGAGATGAGGTTTTGTATAGACTACAGAGGTCTCAACCAGGTAACAAAAACTGATGCTCACTCTATACCCAGGACAGATGAGCTCATTGATACACTGGCATCTGCCAAGTATCTAAGCAGCTTTGATTTGACTGCAGGGTATTGGCAGATCAAATTGGCTGAGGATGCTAAACCTAAAACTGCATTTTCAACTATAGGAGGGCACTACCAATTTACAGTGATGCCCTTTGGTTTGAAAAAAGCACCTGCCACTTTTCAGAGGTTGGTGAACACAGTCCTGCAAGAGTTGGATGCTTTTAGTGCAGCATTTCTTGATGATATAGCTGTCTTTAGCTCCACCTGGGATGAGCACCTGGTCCACCTTTGGAACGTTTTGGTGGCCCTGCAAAAGGCAGGCCTCACTATCAAGGACTCAAAGTGCCAGATAGGGCAGGGAAAGGTGGTTTATCTGGGACACCTGGTAGGTGGAGAACAGATTGCACCACTTCAAGGGAAAATACAGACAATCATGGATTGGGTTCCCCCTACAACACAGACCCAGGTGAGAGCCTTCCTTGGCCTCACTGGGTATTACAGGAGATTCATTAAAAACTATGGCTCCATTACAGCCCCACTTAATGATCTCACCAGTAAAAAGATGCCTAAAAAGGTATTGTGAACAGCTAGCTGTCAGAAAGCGTTTGAGGAGCTCAAACAGGCCATGTGCACTGCACCTGTCCTAAAAAGCCCATGTTACTCCAAGAAATTCATTGTTCAAACTGATGCATCTGAATTAGGGGTAGGGACAGTCTTATCACAACTGAATTCTGAGGGCCAGGATCAACCAGTTGCTTTTATCAGCAGAAGGTTGACCCCTAGAGAAAAGTGTTGGTCTGCCATAGAGAGGGAGGCCTTTGCTGTGGTCTGGGCACTGAAGAAGTTAAGGCCATACCTGTTTGCCACTCACTTCATTGTTCAGACAGACCACAAACCTCTACTTTGGCTAAAACAAATGAAAGGTGAAAATCCTAAATTGTTGAGGTGGTCCATATCCCTACAGGGAATGGACTATACAGTGGAACATAGACCTGGGAGTGCCCACTCCAATGCAGATGGACTCTCCAGATATTTCCACTTAGACAATGAAGACTCATCAGGTCATGGCTAGTCTTATTGTCCTTCGTTTGGGGGGGTTGTGTAGGAAAGTACCATCTTGCCTGGCATGTTACCCCCATATTTCACTGTATATATGTTGTTTTAATCTATGTGTCACTGGGACCCTGCCAGGCAGGGCCCCAGTGCTCATAAGTATGTGCCCTTTATGTGTTCCCTGTGTGATGCCTAACCGTCACACTGAGGCTCTGCTAACCAAAACCTCAGTGGTTATGCTCTCTCTGCTTTCCAAATTTGTCACTAACAGGCTAGTGACTAAATTTACCAATTCACATTGGCATACTGGTACACCCATATAATTCCCTAGTATATGGTACTGAGGTACCCAGGGTATTGGGGTTCCAGGAGATCCCTATGGGCTGCAGCATTTCTTTTGCCACCCATTGGGAGCTCTTACAATTCTTACACAGGCCTGCCAGTGCAGCCTGAGTGAAATACCGTCCACGTTATTACACAGCCATTTACCACATCACTTAAGTAACTTATAAGTCACCTATATGTCTAACCTTCACCTGGGGTGCAAAGTTACTTAGTGTGTGGGCACCCTGGCACTAGCCAAGGTGCCCCCACATTGTTCAGGGCAAATTCCCCAGACTTTGTGAGTGCGGGGACACCATTACACGCGTGCACTGTACAAAGGTCGCTACCTATGTACAGCATAACAATGGTAACTCCGAACATGGCCATGTAACATGTCTAAGATCATGGAATTGTCACCCCAATGCCATTCTGGCATTGGGGGGACAATTTCATGACCCCCCGGGTCTCTAGCACAGAACCCGGGTACTTCCAAACTGCCTTTCCGGGGCCTCCACTGCAGCTGCTGCTGCTACCAACCCCGCAGACAGGTTTCTGCCCTCCTGGGGTCCAGGCAGCCCTGGCCCAGGAAGGCAGAACATAGCATTTCCTCTGAGAGAGGGTGTAAGACCCTCTCCCTTTGGAAATAGGTGTGAGGGCTGGGGAGGAGTAGCCTCCTCCAGCCTCTGGAAATGCTTTGATGGGCACAGATGGTCCCATCTCTGCGTAAGCCAGTCTACACCATTGTAGTGATCCCCAGCTCTGCTCTGGTGCGAAACTAGACAAAGGAAAGGGAATTGACCACTCCCCTGACCTGCACTTCCCAGGGGAGGTGCCCAGAGCTCCTCCAGTGTGTCCCAGACCTCTGCCATCTTGGAAACAGAGGTGTCTGTGGCACACTGGACTGCTCTGAGTGGCCAGTGCCAGCAGGTGACGGCAGAGGCTCCTTCTGATAGGCTCTTACCTCTCTTGGTAGCCAATCCTCCTTCCTAGGTAGCCAAACCTCCTTTTGTGGCTATTTAGGATCTCTGCTTCAGGGAATTCTTCAGATACCGAATGCAAGAGCTCACCAGAGTTCCTCTGCATCTCACTCTTCACCTTCTGCCAAAGGATCGACAGCTGACTTCTCAAGACGCCTGCAAAACCGCAACAAAGTAGCAAGACGACTACTTGCAACATTGTATCGCTTCATCCTGCCGGCTTTCTCAACTGTTTCCAGGTGGTGCATGCTCTGTGGGTAGCCTGCCTCCTCTCTGCACCAGGAACTCTGAAGAAATCTCCTGTGGGTCAACGGAATCTTCCCCCTGCAACCGCAGGCACCAAAAGACTGCATCACTGGTCTTCTGGGTCCCCTCTCAGCATGACGAGCGTGGTCCCTGGAACTCAGCAACTCTGTTCAAGTGACTCCCACAGTCCAGTGACTCTTCAGTCCAAGTTTGGTGGAGGTAAGTCCTTGCCTCCCCAAGCTAGACTGCATTCCTGGGTACCGCGTGATCTGCAGCTGCTCCGGCTCCTGTGCACTCTTCCAGGATTTCCTTGGTGCACAGCCAAGCCTCGGTCCCCGACACTCTAACCTGCAGTACACAACCTTCTGAGTTGGCCTCCAGCATTGTGGGACTCCCTTTTGTGACTTCGCGTGGACTCCGGTTCACTCCTCTTCTAAGTGCCTGTTCTGGTACTTCTGCGGGTGCTGCCTGCTTCTGTGAGGGCTCCCTGACTTGCTGGGCACCCCTCTGTCTCCTCATCCAAGTGGCGACATCCTGGTCCCTCCTGGGCCATAGCAGCATCCAAAAACCCTAACTGCAACCCTTGCTGCTAGCAAGGCTTGTTTGCAGTCTTTCTGCGTGGGAACACCTCTGCAAGCTTCTTCACGATGTGGGACATCCATCCTCCAAAGGGGAAGTTCCTAGTCCTCTTTGTTCTTGCAAAACACCAAGCTTCGTTAATCCGGTGGCAGCTTCCTTGCACCCTCAGCTGGCATTTCCTGGGCTCCTGCCCACTCTCGACACTGTCGCAACTCTTGGACTTGGTCCCCTTGTCTTACAGGTACTCAGGTCCGGAAATCCACTGTTGTTGCATTGCTGGTGTTGGTTTTCCTTGCAGAATCCCCCTATCACGACTTCTGTGCTCTCTGGGGGTTGTAGGTGCACTTTACACCTACCTTACAGGGTCTTGGGGTGGGCTATTTTTCTAACCCTCACTGTTTTCTTACAGTCCCAGCGACCCTCTACAAGCTCACATAGGTTTGGGGTCCATTCGTGGTTCGCATTCCACTTTTGAAGTATATGGTTTGTGTTGCCCCTATACCTATGTGCTCCTATTGCAATCTGCTGTAACTTTACATTGCTTACATTACTTCCTTTTGCTATTACTTGCATAATTTTGGTTTGTGTACATATATCTTGTGTATATTTCTCATCCTCTTACTGAGGGTACTCACTGAGATACTTTTGGCATATTGTCATAAAAATAAAGTACCTTTATTTTTAGTATATCTGTGTATTGTGTTTTCTTATGATATTGTGCATATGACACCAGTGGTATAGTAGGAGCTTTACATGTCTCCTAGTGCAGCCTAAGCTGCTTTGCCATAGCTACCTTCTATCAGCCTTAGCTGCTAGAAACACCTCTTCTACACTAATAAGGGATAACTGGACCTGGCACAAGGTGTAAGTACCTCTGGTACCCGCTACAAGCCAGGCCAGCCTCCTACAGTATGTAACCTCACTCTTTTTTCTCAACAATTAGATGGGGTCCACTCCATTTGTCGTGGAGTGCTCTTGGGGCCACAGGCTCCAATACGCACACCTTCTGTCCTCGGTGGTACTGGGTCAGGACAGCCTTCTGGTCATGCCACTGCTTTTGCCGCTTCTGGCTGGCCTAAAGGTTTTTGCTGGCCTTTTTCATGTACTCAGCCATTCTTGACCTTAGGCAAAGTACATAATCCACAATGTCCTGTTTAGGAGCTTTTAAAGGTTGTTCACAACTCTCTTTAACAAGTGCAAGGGGACCTCTCACAGGGTGCCCAAAGAGGAGTTCAAAGGCGCTAAAGCCCACTCCTTTTTGGGGTACCTCCCTGTAAGCAAAAAGGAGGCAAGGTAACAGGACATCCCATCTCCTTCTGAATTTTTCAGGGAGTCCCATTATCATACCTTTGAGAGTTTTATTAAACCTCTCAACCAGACCATTTGTTTGTGGATGATAGGGAGTAGTGAACTTGTATGTTACACCACACTCCTTCCACATTGCTTTGAGGTATGCAGAAATAACGTTACTATCTCTGTCTGACACCACTTACTTAGGGAAGCCCACCCTGGAAAACATTCCCAGGAGGGCCTTTGCCACTGCAGGAGCTGTAGTGGTCCTTAACGGGATAGCTTCAGGATACCTAGTTGCATGGTCCTCTACCACAAGGTAAACCTATTGCCTGAAGCTATTGGAGGGCCAAGGGGGCCAACTATGTCAACCCCTACCCTTTCAAAGGGCACCCCAACCACTGGAATTGGAATTAAGGGGGCCTTTGGAGTGCCACCAGTCTTGCCACTGACTTGGCAGGTTACACAAAAGCGACACAACTCTTTGGTGTCCTCTGACATATGAGGCCAGTGAAACAGGGAAACAAGTCTGTCCCAAGTTTCACTTTGGCCCAAATGCCCAGCCAAAGGAATGTCATGTGCCAAGGTAAGAAGCAACTCCCTGTACTGCAAAGGGATGACCAATCTCCTGGCAGCTCCAGGTTTAGGGTCCCTTGATTCAGTATACAGGAGGTTGTTTTCCAAATAAACCTTATGGTGATCACTGACATCCCCATTCTGCTATTTGTCAGCTTGCTGTCTCAAACCCTCTAGTGTGGGATAGGTCTGCTGTGCCACACTCAGCTCTTCCCTAGCAGGGCCACCTGCACCCAAAAGCTTAGCAGTGTCTGTTGCCAGCTCATCTGGTGTAGGTCTGCACAGGGAGAGGATTCCTCTTCCTCAACAGGGGAATCTTCTGGTGAGAGAGGGATAGTGGGCAAGGATTTACCCTTACTACCCCTAGCTTTTGGGAGCACTTGGTCCATTGTTCCAGGATCTAAGTTTCCCTGTCATTTTTGCTTTTTGGCACGAGCCCTTGTTAAAGCAAAAATATGCCCAGGAATGCCCAGCATTGTTGCATGAGCCTCCAACTCCACTTCAGCCCAAGCTGATGTTTCCAAATCATTGCCTAGTAAACACTCTACAGGTAATTCAGTGGCCACCACAACTTTCTTTGGACCAGTAACCCCCCCCCCAGTTGAGATTCACAACAGCCATGAGGTGGCTACGTGCGTTATTGTGAGCATCAGTCACTTGGTACTGCTGACCAAGTAGGTGTTGATCAGGGTGAACCAGTTTCTCTATAACCATAGATACACTGGCTCCTGTGTCCCAGTAGGCCTCAACCTCAACACCATTAATTAGGGGTAGTTGCTTGTACTTACCCATATTAAGGGGACAAGCAACCAAGGTGGCAAAGTAAATGCCACCATCAGAGACTAAAACAGCCTCTGTGGTCTCCCTAACAAGACCAACCCCAACTACACTGCCAATAATGAGCCCAGCTACACCCTTGGATTGGCCATTTGTAGTTGACTTCCCACCAACACTGCTATTACTAGGGGCACTAGAGGTTGCAGTTAGGGTTGTGTTAGTGGGAGCCTTGGTGTTTTTCTTCGGACAAGTGGCATCACTTGCCCAATGGCCTTTTACTTTACATAAATAACACCATAGCTTTTTCTGATTGTGAGAAGAGGATTTGGACCCACCACCCCCACAGGATTTTTGTGGGCCTGATGAAGACTCAGATTGTTTGTCCCCACCCTTGTCAGAAGACTTACCATCCTTCTTCTTGCCATCCTTGTCACCACCTGTATGAACTTTTCTGTTCACTCTTGTTCTGACCCATTTGTCTGCCTTCTTTCCCAATTCTTGGGGAGAGGTCAGATCTGAGTCTACCAAGTACTGGTGCAACAAATCAGACACACAATTGTTCAAAATATGCTCTCTCAGAATTAGATTATACAGGCTTTCATAGTCAGTCACCTTACTGCCATGTAACCAACCCTCCAAAGCCTTCACAGAACAGTCTACAAAGTCTGTCCAGTCTTGAGAGGACTCTTTTCTGGTGTCTCTGAACTTAAACCTGTATTGTTCAGTGGTTAAGCCAAATCCATCCAAGAGTGCATCCTTCAAAACTTTGTAGTTATTAGCATCACTTTCTCTGACAGTAAAGAGCCTACCCCTAACCTTAACAGTGAAAGATAGCCGCAAGATAGCAGCCCACTGCCTTTGTGGGACTAACTGTACCATACAGGCCCTCTCAAGTGCAGCAAACCACTTGTTAATGTCATCCCCCTACTTGTAAGGGGGGACTATCTTATGCAGGTTTCTGGAATCTTGTTCTCTAACAGGATTATTATCAAAAACACTCCTGCTGCCACCATGGGGAACTAACCCCAACCTGTGCCTTTCCCTTTCCACATCCAGAGATTCCCTGTCTAAGGCCAGCTGCTGCTGTTTAAGCTTCAGCCTGGCCTCTTCCTACCTCAGCTTTCTGAGTTCTCTTTCCATTAAGTTATCCTCAGGGTGGGAGGCTTGGGAACTGTGAGACACAGAAGAAATGTGGGAATTGGCAGAGAGAGACCTGTCCCTAACTGGCTGGACTCTAGTAACCTGGCCTTTAGGAGTGAAAGGTGCCCTACTAGTGTGTGACCCCCTCCCACTACCAGTGTCACTCGATGGCCTCTTAGCTGACAGGTCCTTGGAAGAACCCTCCCACGCATCCTCAGGGGACTCCTCTGAGTCTTGCTGGGTAGCCTCCTTCTCTACCTCCTGATCCTGGGATGGGCCAGACTGGTTCTGGTCACTTTCTAGGAGAAGGCTAAGGAGAAGATCTTTGGTAGGATTCTTGCCAATTGCTAAACCTCTTTCAATGCAGAGACCCCTCAAACTTTTAACGTTTAGATTCCCATATGTTGCCTGGACAACTGTGGGAGTAAGCTCTACTGCGGGCATGATAGAAAAGGATTAGGACAGAGAGAGAAAAACGTTTTTGGAACCTTTAAAAGAACAGAGAAAAACTTTTGAAAACTTTTGAAAGTTTTCAGAAACTTTTCGGAAACTTTTTAGAAAGTTTTAGAGAAGGAAAGTTAAACTGTTTAGGTTACTGTGTATATTCTGAAGTATTTGGTATATGTTTTTCTTATGAAAAGCACCAATGACAAAGTGGTAAAGCAGTTACAAGTACTTATCCCACCACTGCACCACCAATGTAGGAGGCTGACCTGGCTTATAGTGGGTACCTTGTGGTACTTACACCTTGTGCCAGGTCCAGTTATCCCTTATTAGTAGATTAGTGGTGTTCTCGCAGCTTAGGCTGATAGAGGTAGCTATAGCAGAGCAGCTTAGACTGAACTAGGAGACATGCAAAGCTCCTACTATACCACTTATATCATATAGCACAATACTCAGAGTTACTAAAATTAAATGTACTTTATTTTAGTGACAATATGCCAAAAGTATCTCAGAGGATATACTCCCTTAGGAGGTAAGTAAAACACACAAAATATACAGAAAACCAAAATCAGGTGAGTAAAACACTTAGGCCCTCATTATGACCTTGGCGGGCGGCGGAAGATATGACACTGGGAGGCCGCCAATGCGGCCGCACTCCCGTCGCGGTCATGATGAGATCCCCGCTTGGGCCGGTGGGCAGAAACCTGGTTTCCACCCGCCGGCCCAGCGGGGATCTCGGACGCAACACAGGAGCCGGCTCCAAATGTAGCCGGCGGTGTTGCGGCCGTGCGGCGGGTGCAGTTGCACCCATCGCGCTTTTTACTGTCTGCTATGCAGACAGTGAAAAGCTGCATGGGACCCTGTCAGGGGGCCCCTGCACTGCCCATGCCAGTGGCATGGGCAGTGCAGGGGCCCCCAGGGGACCCGCGACTCCCTGTACCACCAGCCTTTTCCTGGCGGTTCAAACCGCCAGGAATAGGCTGGCGGTCAGGAACTCGTAATCCCTATCACCGCCGGGGCAAATGTGGCGGGAAACCGCCAGCCCCGGCGGTGCGACCGCGGCGCTACCGCGGTCATAATTCCCAGGATTGCACCACCAGCCTGTTGGCGGTGCAATCGCCACAACAGCCCTGGTGGTCTTTGACCGCCAGGGTTGTAATGACCCCCTTAGAAAAGTAGTGCAAACACTGTAGAACACAATAGAATGCAATAGGAGACAATAGGCCTAGGGGCAACACAAACCATATACTCCAAAAGTAGAATGCGAACCACGAATGGACCCCAGGCCTAGTGTGGTGTGTAGAGGGTCGCTGGGAGTGTAACAAACACTAAAGGTGTCCAAGATACCCCACCCCAAGACCCTGAAAAGTAGGAGTAAAGTTACCCTACTACCCCAGAAAGACAGTAAAGTCGAGATAGGGGATTCTGCAAAGACATCAACTGACTGTGAAGCACTGAAGATGGATTCCTGTACCTGAGGACCTGCAAAGGAAGGGGACCAAGCCCAAGAGTCACGCAAGTGTCTGGGGGGGGGGGCAGGAGCCCACTAAACCCCAGATGAAGGTGCAAAAGGGCTGCCTCTGGGTGGAAGAAGCCAAAGATTCTGCAACAGCGGAAGGTGCCAGGAATGTCTCCTTTGGTCAGAAGATGTCCCACGGTATGCTGGAGGATGCAGAGTTGTTTCCACGCAGAAAGATCACAAACGAGCCTTGCTAGCTGCAAGAGTCACAGTTAAAGGTTTTGGGTGCTGCCAGAGCCCAGGAAGGACCAGGAGGTTGTCCCTTGGAGGAGGAGACAGAAGGGGTGCTCAGCAATACAGAGAGCCCACACAGAAGCAGGCAGCAACTACAGAAGCACCTGAACAGGTGTTCAGGAAATGTGAGCATGGCAGTTGTCTCAGCACAACAAAAGAGGGTCCCACAAAGTCGGAGGTCAACTCAGTGAGCTGGGTAATGCAGGACTGAGTGCTGGGGACCTGGGCTGTGATGTGCATGAAGGAGGTCTTGCAAAAGTGCACAGAACCCCTAGCAGCTGCAGATCATGCAAAACACATGATTACTGTCTAGCGTGGGGAGGCAAGGACTTACCTCCACAAAATTTGGACAGAAGGAACACTGGACTGTCAAAGTCACTTGGATCCAGCTCCTGTGTTCCAGGGACAATGCTTGTGAAGATGAGAGGGGACCCAGAGGACCGGTGATACAGAAGTTTGGTGCCTGCTTTAGCAGGGGGAAGATTCCGTCGACCCACAGATTTCTTCTTGGCTTCCAGTGCAGGGTGAAGGCAGACACCCCTCAGAGCATACACCACCAGGAAACAGTTGAGAAAGCCGGCAGGATTAAGCACTACAATGTTGCTGGTAGTCTTCTTGCTACTTTGTTGCGGTTTTGCAGGCGTCCTAGAGCAGTCAGCGGTCGATCCTTGGCAGTCGAAGAGAGAAGTGCAGAGGAACTCTGGTGAGCTCTTGAATTTGTTATCTGACGAGAAACCCACAGGAGAGACCCTAAGTAGCCCTCCGAGGAGGATTGGCTACCTAACCAGGTAAGAGCCTATCAGGAGGGGTCTCTGATGTCACCTGCTAGCACTGGCCACTCAGAGGTCTCTATTGTGCCCTCACACCTCTGCATTCAAGATGGCAGATGTCTGGGACACACTGGAGGAGCTCTGGGCACCACCCCGGGGGTGGTGATGGACAGGGGAGTGGTCACTCCCCTTTCCTGTGTCCAGTTTCGCGCCAGAGCAGGGCCTGGGGGATCCCTGAACTGGTGCAGAGTGGTTTATGCAAGGAGGGCACCATCTGTGCCCTTCAAAGCATTTCCAAAGGACAGGAGAGGCTACTCCTCTCAGGCCCTTAACACCTATTTCCAAAGGGAGAAGGTGTAACATCCTCTTGCAGAGGAAATCCTCTGCCTTCCTGGGACTGGGCTGCCCAGGCCCCAGGGGGTCAGAAACCTGTCTGAGGGTTGGCAGCAGCGGTAGCTGCAGAGAAAACCCCAGAGAGCTAGTTTGGCAGTACCCGGGGTCCATGCTGGAGCCACAGGATGCATGGGATTGTCACCCCAATATCAGAATGCGTTAGTGCAGGTTTGCGTAAAAAAGTATAGCGCCGGCTAGCGCCAATCCAGAATGCAATATTTAAGGAATGGCGTGAGCCGGCGCTAAGGCCCGGTTAGCATCAAAATACATGACGCTAACCGGGTACTGGAGGCGTAGGGAAGACTGAAGGTTGTGATGGAAAGAATGGCGCTAGTCAGGTTATAGTAAAAAAATGACTCTAAAATGACTAGCGTCATTTTTGTGACGCACAACCCCCATGAACATGACTCCTGTCTTAGTAAAGACAGGAGTCATGCCCCCCAGCCCAATGGTTTTGCCCAGTGGACTTAAGTCCCCTGGGCATGGCCATTGGGCACAGTGCCATGTAGGGGGCCCAAGTTAGGCCCCCCCAATGGCACTCTGAAAAAAATTTTTACTTACCTGGACTTACCTGTGATGGGTCCCCCCATACTTAGGTGGCCTCCAGGTGTGGGTGCGGGTGGGTAGGGGTGTCCCTGGGGGCAGGGAAGGGCACCTGTGGGCTGTTTCCATGGTATCTGGCCATGGAAAAAGACCCACAGGTCACCTAGCACCTGCCCTGACCCAGGCATTAAATAATGGTGCTAAGGAGGCTTGGCCACTATAATAAGGCCCTCCTCCTCCCGTGCGTGATTTTTGCACGGAAGGATAAATAAGGCGCTAGGGCCTTTGTGTCTGTTTTTGACCGGGAATGCATACCTTGCATCTCATTGATGCAAGGTAGTTTTCCGCAGGCAAAAAATTACTTTAACTCCAATATTTTGGCGCTAGACATGTCTAGCGCCAAAATATAAATATGGAGTTAAGTTTGCGCCGGATTTGTGTAAAACAAAAAAAGTTACACAAATCCGGCACAAAAAGAGTAGAAATATGCCCCCTAGTGAGATCTCCAACAGAGTAAAGGTGGCTCGAGTCGAGAACACAACTTATCCAAAAGGATAAGATTTAAGGAAACACTAAATGGACTTCCAACCTCAAACACCATGTTGCATCATTGCACATTACAGATATATTAAAGGTTCAAGTGTAGATGACATCAGCAATTGAGCATTTAGATCCTGCTATTGCCTCCTAGAGGACAGAGCTGATATAGAGTAAGATGGCTTCTAACCAAAACAGTGTCTGTGACTTAAGAGCAGAATCCAAGCTTCAATGGCTATGCATCTACCTCTGGAATGGGAAATAAGATATTTGGTCAAAAGTTGTTGAGTTCCCCATAAGTGCCTATACCTTTGTACTTACGGGCATATTTATACTCTGTTTGCACCGAATGTGCATCAACAGTTTTTACACACATTCCGCGCAAACCTTGCACCATATTTATACTATGATGCCCGACCCCGCAAACGTCAAAATTCCTCTGTGTGCGTCATTTTCTGGATGCGGGAAACCGCCTTGCGTTAATGACATGCAAGGTAGGCGTTCCCACCCAAAAAATGACTTTAAGGCCTGTGCACCTTATTTATACTTCACGTCATTTTGACACACAGGAGGGGGCGGGCCTTAAAAATGTTGCCCAGCCTGATGTGCGCTGTTTTTTAATGCCTGGATGAGGGCAGGCGTTAAAGGACCTGTGGGCTCATTTCCATGGTCTCTGACCATGGAAGCAGTCCACAGGTTCCCTTCCCTGCCTCCAGGAACACCCCCTGCCACCCCCACCCACCCCTGGAGGACACCCATGGATGGAGGGGACCCATCCCAGGTAAGTACAGGTAAGTTGAGGTAAGTATTTTTTTAAGTGGCATAGGGGAGCCTAACTTGGGCCCCCCTACATGCTACTGTGCCCAATGGCCAAGCCTAGGGGACAGAAGTCCCCTAGGAATAGCCATTGGGCAGGGGGGCATGACTCCTGTCTTTGCTGAGACAGGAGTCATTTCCATTGGGGTTGTGCGTCAAAAAATGGCGCAAGTCCGGTTAGAGCCATGATTTTTTTACTCTAACCTGACTTGCACCATTTTTTGACGCACAACCTCCATTTTCCCCTACGCCGGCGCCGCCTGGTTAGAGACATTTTTTTTACTCTGGCCAGCCCGCAGCGCCGGCTAACGTCAATCCATAAATAAGGCGCCCGCTTGGCGCATTGGAATGGCGTTAGCCGGTGGTAAATTTTTTGACGCAAACAAGCGCCAGCGCTGGTTTGCGTCATAAAGTATAAATATGGGACTTAGTATTTTAACTTTTTTGACATCTATATTTCTATAAGAACATGTATTTTTCTGCTTCATCATTATGTACTTGTACACGCCATAGTCATTAGCTTTTGATGTTCTGTGACCTCTTCCCTCTGAAGCAGTTACTCCATCCTGTCTCTGCTTTATTTATCCATGGGCACCAATTAGAGATTTCAAAGGTATGCTAACCTACAAACCTTGGGCCCGATTTAGATGTTGGCAGTAACGGTCCTACCATTGACTTTTCTACTGGAAACCCGACCGTCGCCGTAATGGTCTGCTGTAGGAGGTTGGCCTGGCTTGTAGTGGGTACCCGAGGTACTTACACCTTGTGCCAGGTCCAGTTATCCCTTAGTAGTGTAGAAGAGGTGTTTCTAGCTGCTTAGACTGATAAAAGGTAGCTATGGCAAAGCAGCTTAGGCAGAACTAGGAGACATGTAAACCTCCTACTATACCACTGGTGTGATATGCACAATATCATAGGAAAACACAATACACAGAAGTACTAAAAATAAAGGTACTTTATTTTTATGACAATATGCCAAAAGTATCTCAGTGAGTACCCTCAGTATGAGGATAAGTTATATACACAAGATATATGTACACAAACCAAAATTATGCAGGTAATAGCAAGAAAAGTAATGCAAGCAGTGTAAAATTACAGTAGATTGCAATAGGAGCACATAGGTATAGGGGCAACACAAACAATATACTCCAAAAGTGGAATGCGAACCACGAATGGACCCCAAATCTATGAGAGTTTGTAGAGGGTCGCTGGGACTGTAAGAAAACAGTGAGGGTTAGAAAAATAGCCGACCCCAAGACCCTGAAAGGTAGGTGTAAAGTGCACCTACTACCCCCAGAGAGCACATAAGTCATGATAGGGGGATTCTGCAGGAAGAACACACACCAGCAATGCGACAACAGTGGATTTCCGGACCTGAGTACCTGTAAGACAAGGGGATTAAGTCCAATAGTCGCGACAGTGTCGAGAGTGGACAGAAGCCCAGGAAATGCCAGCTGAGGGTGCAAGGAAGCTGCCACCTGTTGGAAGAAGCTTGGAGTTCTGCAAGAAAGAAGAGGACTGGGAACTTCTCCTTTGTAGGATGGATGTCCCACGCAGAAAGACCGCAAACAAGCCTTGCTAGCTGCAAGGGTTGCGGTAGAGGTTTTTGGGTGCTGCTGTGGCCCAGCAGGGACCAGGATGTCGCCACTTGGAGGAGGAGACAGAGGGGGCGCCCAGCAACTCAGGTAGCCCTCACAGAAGCAGTCAGTACACGCAAAAGTACCTGAACAGGCACTTGGAAGGAAAGTGCACCGAAGTCCACAAAAGGGAGTCCCACGATGCCGGAGGTCAACTCAGAAGGTTGTACATTGCAGGATATAGTGTCGGGGCCCAAGCTTGGCTGTCCACGAAGGAAATCCTGGAAGCTGCAAATCACGCGGTACCCAGCAATGCAGTCTAGCGTGGGGAGGCAAGGACTTACCTCCACCAAACTTGGACTGAAGAGTCACTGGACTGTGGGAGTCAGTTGGACAGAGTTGCTGAGTTCCAGGGACCACGCTCGTCGGGCTGAGAGGGTTCCCAGAGGACCAGTGATGCAGTCTTTTGGTGCCTGCCGTTGCAGGGGGAAGATTCCGTCTACCCACGGGAGATTTCTTCAGAGCTCCTGGTGTAGGGAGGAGGCAGGCTACCCCCAGAGCATGCACCACCTGGAAACAGTCAAGAAAGCCGGCAGGATGAAGCGATACAAGGTTGCTAGTAGTCGTCTTGCTACTTTGTTGCGGTTTTGCAGGCGTCCTGAGCAGTCAGCGGTCGATCCTTTGGTAGAAGGTGAAGAGGGAGATGCAGAGGAACTCTGATGAGCTCTGGCATTCGTTATCTGGTGAGATCTCCAAAGCAGAGACCCTAAATAGCCAGAAAAGGAGGTTTGGCTACCTAGGAAGGAGGATAGGCTAGCAACACAGGTAAGAGCCTATCAGAAGGGGTCTCTGATGTCACCTGCTGGCACTGGCCACTCAGAGCAGTCCAGTGTGCCACAAACACCTCTGTTTCCAAGATGGCAGAGGTCTGGGACACACTGGAGGAGCTCTGGGCACCTCCCCTGGGAGGTGTAGGGGAGTGGTCACTCCCCTTTCCTTTGTCCAGTTTCGCGCCAGGGCAGGGCTGGGGGATTCCTGAACTGGTGTAGACTGGCTTATGCAGAGATGGGCACCATCTGTGCCCATCAAAGCATTTCCAGAGGCTGGGGGAAGGCTACCCCCCCAGCCCTCACACCTATTCCCAAAGGGAGAGGGTGTTACACCCTATCTCAGAGGAAGTCCTTTGTTCTGCCTTCCTGGGCCAGGGCTGCCTGGATCCCAGGAGGGCAGAAACCTGTCTGAGGGGTTGGCAGCAGCTGCAGTGGAGACCCCGGAAAGGCAGTTTGGCAGTACCCGGGTACTATGCTGGAGACCCGGGGGATTATGGAATTGACAATTCCATGATCTTAGACATGTTACATGGCCATGTTCGGAGTTACCATTGTGAAGCTGTACATAGGTAGTGACCTATTTACAGTGCACATGTGTAATGGTGTCCCTACACTCACAAAGTCCGTGGAATTTGCCCTGAACGATGTGGGGGCACCTTGGCTAATTCCAGGGTGCCCGCACACTAAGTAACTTTTTACCCAACCTTCACCAGGTGAAGGTTAGACATATAGGTGACTTATAAGTTACTTAAGTGCAGTGGTAAATGGCTGTGAAATAATGTGGACGTTATTGCACGCAGGCTGCAGTGGCAGGCCTATGTAAGAATTGTCAGAGCTCCCTATGGGTCGCAAAAGAAATGCTGCAGCCCATAGGGATCTCCTGGACCCCCAATACCCTGGGTACCTCAGTACCATATACTAGAGAATTATATGGGTGTACCAGTATGCCAATGTGAATTGGTACATTTAGTCACTAGCCTGTTAGTGACAAATTTGGAAAGCAGAGAGAGCATAAACACTGAGGTTCTGGTTAGCAGAGCCTCAGTGAGACAGTTAGGCATCACACAGGGAACACATACAGGTCACATACTTATGAGCACTGGGGCCCTGCCTGGCAGGGTCCCAGTTACACCTAGATTAAAACAACATATATACAGTGAAATATGGGTGTAACATGCCAGGCAAGATGGTACTTTCCTACACATGGTCAATACTTTGGGCCTGATTTGGAACATAGAGGAAGGGTTACTACGTCACAACAAAGAAAGATGTCCTGTGTGCCGAAATCTAAATCCCATTGTAACGGATGTCCTGTCCACCGAAATCGAAATCCCATTAGATATAATAGGATTTAGATTTCGGGGGACAGGACATCCGTCACCTTTGTGACAGAGTAACCCGTCCCCCAAACTCAGGCCCTTTATGCAAATTGTGAGTAATCCTTTGGCCTCTACTGGTCCACCTACATTTATAATCTCCTAACTATAGTGTTTCCCTTTTCATCATGCCCAAATGCAGTTATTAGAGTAAGAGCATCATTTGAATTTATGGAGGCACTCTGAAAATATATTCAATGTAAAATGTTCAGGTGACAAGGGAGTCTTTAAATAAACCTTTATTCTTTTTAAATACACCAAAACAAATACACACTCCTCTTGTAGAGATGTATGATTTGTTGATAACAGCAGTTAGCTCTGCTTTTGTGCTTTGTACAAGGAAGGCTTTCAGATGTTAAACATGATGACACTTTACCCTTGAAAACTAACCCTTAATACATACAAGTGAATTTGACACTGGCAAATTCACTGTTTAAAAACAATGGCAAATCAATTTAAAAAAAAACACAAAAATGACCGATGTAAGACCTCACTTCTCATATTTGTTATCAGGAGTTAGAATCTCTACAATCACATGACAGCCAATTAGCGTTCTGATGTTGCTAATGGGAGGTGGGTACTGTAACAAACATTAACTATATTTTCGTCACGGCATATACATCCCATGGGATTTTTGAGTCACCCTGATATGTGCCATTTGCTAAGTGGCTCGATGTAAGTGAAAGGGTGATGCTTGATGTATTGGAGCAGACTCAGTGCGAAATAGCAGTCTTCATAATTTACACACAAGCTTTATTCGGCCAGCAGACCATCAAAGCAATACAATACAAATAAAAAGCATCCTAAATAAGCAATGCAAGTGAACCATATACCGAGTTTACAAAAAGATTAAAATCCATTCTGTCCAAGCTAAAATCAGTTAAAATCATTATAAATAAAAAATTACGTATACGCCATGCCTCCACTAAAAACGTACTTACAGCATAAATTGACACACTTGAATTTTGGCTTTTTAAAATTCTCAAAGCTAAAGCACATTTTCTTAACTTCAATTCACGACAAATGCCACAAATCCATTTAGACCTAGGGGTAAAGTAAGCAGGACAGAAAAACATAAAGTGCTCTACTGTTTCCGGGGAATTACCACACACAGGACATATATCAGACGTTAAATTGGATCCCCATCTGCTCGTCAGGGCCACTAATGGTAATGTTCCGAAACGGAGTCTGGCATACAGTCCTTTGCCTAATAGGTCAGGTATTATATCTAGATATTGTTCGAATTCCGGGTACCATTTGAAGTCAATAAAAAGGTTAGTTAGGCGACCACTAGATTTGGAAACAATATAATTGTTCCGTACATAGGACCAGTAGGCTTCCTTCAATACTATGACGTGGGATTTCTCAAGTTGATAAGGGTTCTCCCATAAATCTCTCAATCCCAATAAACAGAGCCAGCTCGATACATGTTTTATCCATGGGAAAGAGGTAGAATTAGTACATTTTAGCAATTCTAAAAGTGAGGACTTATATACGACCAATTCGGGGACTATCCATAGCCTCACCCAATACAGCAAAGGTCGTAAAATAATTAAATCAGCCATTTGTTTTAACCCTAAGTCTAAAAATAAAGGAATTAATGGGGTGCTAGTGGGACATGCACATAGAGCCCGAGCAAAGTTATTCTCAATTTTAGTCAATCTGCTACTGTCTGACATACCCCAAATCTCTGCTTCATAGACAGCAGCACCCTGCGCCTTAGCCACGTAAATCTTTAATGCTGGGGATACAGCTTTGGCAATAGTGCTCCTATAAAGGCGCAATATGGATGCTGCCCGATGTTGCAAGAGCCCGGCACTCTTGCTAATCTGTTCCTCCCAATGAAGTGAATCTGTGAGCCTCACACCCAGGTAATCGATGGAACTAACCTGGTCTTAGATAACACCATTTAGCCTTATGGTGCATTTCTTCTGAGGTCCAGAACGAAGGACCATCAATTTAGTTTTCTTTAGGTTCAGTTCAAGGCCAGAATTCCGACAGAATGAATTAAATTTGTCCACAAGGATTTGTAAAGAGAAAGAGACCCAGCCGGGGGCCGCGGGAGGAGCCAGCAGTCACTTTCAGGGCAGGAGCCCTTTAAATTTCGGCCCGCACTCCCGCTCGCACGAAGAGAAAGAGACCCAGCCAGGGGCCGCGGGAGGAGCCAGCAGTCACTTTCAGGGCAGGAGCGCTTTAAATTTCGGCCCGCACTCCCGCTCGCGGGAAGAGAAAGAGACCCAGCCGGGGGCCGCGGGAGGAGCCAGCAGTCACTTTCAGGGCAGGATCCCTTTAAATTTCGGCCCGCTCTCCCACTCGAGGGACGCGCGCGGGTGGCGCCTGGGCAAAGCCCGGGCCAAGGGCGGGCCCGTCTTGCACCCGTCCGGAGGAGACTGGGCTGGGCCCCCCCTCTTTCATCTGCGGAACCAGTTTAGATGCCTTATTAAGGTATTTGCCCAGTGCACTGAGCGGCTCTGCTTACAGAAAACGGACCAGCCCTTGTCCAACCTACCCTGATTAAGACTGGGACAGGCTTGACTTCTCAACGGGGGGACTCAAGTAAGACTATTATTTTCTTTGGCTTTTGGTAGTTTTAACTATGGGGAAAAGGAAAGCTGTTGACCCGCCAGCATTACTGGATGGTAAAAAAAAACTGAAAAAAAAGCGTCCTACGAAATTAACCGACAAGGTCGCACATGGGGGCCCGAAATCATTGGATGAGATTGATTTATTATTTGAGGAGGTGGAGGCCATACTTAATAGTGAATTAGGTACCTGCGCAACTTTGCCTCAGAGCAAGTCACCACTTAATTCTAAAAAGATCTAGTAATTCTTCAAGAAAAAGAAGAAGAGCCAAATAGTTATCTCTGGGGCATCAAATGATGGCGCAGGGGAAATGCCCATTGTTAACGCCACTATTCCTTCTATACAGCAGGGTATGGCGGCTTACAGTAGTAACTCCAATTCCTCATGCACTCAGGGGGCTTCCCTAGCAGAAGGAATTGAACGTATTCCCCACCTTTGAGTCCTGAGATAAGGATTGTCCCTAATGTGCCATGCAGAAATCGCTTTGAGTTCCTGACCGAGGAGGGCGACTTGACTGAGAGCCATGACCTCCCTTCGACCAAGATAGATATCGAGGCTGCTATCTCCCCTCCTAGTACTGCTATGTGCTCTGAACCATCTTCTAGTAAAGTTAACTTGCCTCTAATTCTTCATGGAGTAGAAGAAGTTAGGAATCTAGTACTGCAGTTAACCAAACCTACAGGGGAAACTGGTCCAGCAACCGAGATGTAAGTGCCTAAAGCTAGAGATAGTTGAGGAAGGTTGAACTGTGGCGCCCAAACTAGTTTCATCTGATATTATTGCGAACAAGGGGCCTGCTGACCATTCCCAAAGCTCTGGGTCCTATCTGGGTCCCACAGGGGCTAATTTGAATCCCTATATAGCCAATCCCAAAAGCAAATTTATAGGGTGTAATAGTTTCATTCCTGGTGGAACTTTGGCGGTGAGTGATGTTGACCCCGTCGGTAGCTGCTTCGCCCCACCGAACCGTCATTTCTCTATGAGACATAATACCACTACTAGTATTTTAAAGTCTATGGATGGCCCTTTTCCTATTATTGATAGACATCCTACCAATACTCTGATTAAGAGCTCAACAGGCATTACTCACTCCCAAAGAGCTCATAATGCCCCTGATATGCATTTATCAAGCATAGTCTCTAGGTATGGAGGCAGTACTCTCTTTCTAACTAATGTTCCAAAGCTGCCACCTAGGTCTGTGGAGGACCAAGAGTCTAGGCTTAATAAGGTGATTCATTGGTTGCGTCATCGTTAGGGATGCCTTTCAGTCATACGCTCGGACATACTAAAAATTGAAAGATGGAGCCCTTTTGGGTCAAACTTCGATGTAATTGTATTTTGGGACAAAATTATAGCAGACCAACTTATCGACTTTGTTGCACGTATTTGCCAGCTCAAGGGGTTAAAAGGAGAAGGCATTATGTTAGTTCCCAAATTGGTGGATTTAAAACAGGCACTTGCGACTGGTCATAATACCTATACTAACAGGAGAGCCTCCCGGGAGGAAGGTGAACTTTTGCTTTATGGCTCTGTATGACTGTCTTCTGCCCAGGAAGCCATAAATAGGGACACTTCAGAGGAACTACAAACAATTAGATTGGATAAGACCATTGAAGAATTGAACCACAAGGATGTTTTTCCTACAATCGTCGACACTAAAATAGACACTACTGGTTTATCCATAATGACTTGGAATCTTGCTGGCCTTCCCAGGAAACTGGATGATATCAATTGGGTTACTTATATAAAGTCCCAAGATGTGTGTCTTTTTCAAGAAACATGGGTGGGGATCGAACTAGTATAGATGGGTTTCTTTCTTTTAATGTCCCTGCACAATCATCAGAGACAGCAAAAGGTCGAGCAAAAGGGGGACTTTTAATTCTTTTAAATTTAAAATTGCAATGTGTTTATAAGGTTTCAAAATTTGATTGTCCTGATCTGATGGGCTTACAAATTTCTTTCCAGCAAAATTTTAATATAATTCTTATTAATGTATGTGCACGATCAGTCTCACGCGGATCAGAATCACATATTTTAACTCTACTTGCAGATTTTTTAGACACTATACAAACTATTTCTTATAATTATTGCTGGGGATGTAAATTGAACCTTCGAACCCTCTGAGGTTTTTAGTGATGTAACCATGGAGGAGGATGAATTATGGGGAATTGCACAATTGAATGTAGATAGCTCTTGCCCACGTTCTCGTGTTGCAACTCAGCTAGCCTCTCTATGTTTAAAATTTGGCCTTAGGGCTTGTAATGGGCGTACTCCTTCGGATTTAAACCTTGCTCCTACATTCCAACGAGGGTCTTCGACCAGCGTTATCGATTATTTTCTAGTGGATGTGCGACTCTGGCCGCTATTGCGGGACATGAAGGTGGATTCCAGGTGTGAGAGTGATCATAACCCAAGATAACAACGGTAAGCAGGTATGTGAGCAACAGTGACCATGCTTAGCACTTTCTCACCTAGTAGGAAATGTTAGCACACCCCTTTTCCTATTTATCATCCTATAGTATTGCAAATTCAGAGCATTTTGGAAGTATCACAAAACGTAGAAAAAGAGAAAAATAACTACTGTGAAAAACTGTGAACTGTGTTTTGTTTCGGAGAATCCGTTTACGCGAAAAAAAACACACTCTTACAGATTTATGAATCACATGTATAATTTAAACCCAGTTGTAAAAAAATCTCACATTTCTTCTCCAAATTAAATGTAGATATACTGAAGTCTACAAATTTGCACCGACCTATCTCAGGTGTGTCATCAATTGATGCTTGTTTAATGTATGGAGTCTTCTTCATGCTGCAAACACGTAATAGGTAAATTAATGACTAAATAAAATCTAAGCAGGACTGAATATGAAATGATTTACACTCTTTAACTTAAACTAAATAGATCATGTTTCCTGATACAAAAAAAAATATTCTTCCACTTTCAAAACAGTCAAATGATAAACCAAGAATATTTCAGATCTGATAAACCACGGACCACCCATTCATCACTAATGATTAACTGTATTGCATTTGAGAAGAATATATAAAAATATATATTTGGACGGGAAGCAGGACGATAATGAAAACCCTTGTGGCATCTGCCCATAATTTCACACATGAAAGCAAGTAAGCCTTCATTATAAACCTTTTTCATTGCTTACATTACACCTGATCTTGTTTTAATACACTAATACACGAATACAGAGTTATGACCAAATACTCACATGTATATGAACGTTTTTCGACTGCATTAACACAATAGACTCCGACCAATTGGCTTTACCAATGCTTGCTGCATTTCTGCCGCCATTGTGATATTTTAGCAAAGGAATGACTAAAGCCACCTATGACTGAGTATGGCATCTGAAAAAGAGGGCCATCATTTACCTTTTACAAGATCACAAAAAGTTTGAAAAAAACAGTAATGTGTTGCAAATTACATTTATATTGTCTGGCAGCTAATAAGCTTGCTCTAGAACGTTATCCTTTCATTCAAATGAATACAACTGAATATGATAATATGTGTAGCACTTAGCACTTTAGTATAAAGTTAAGGAATACACAAGTTGGAGAAGCAGTGGTATTTTAATATTAGGGCTAATGAAAAGTATACTTTTTACTGTGTTTTATGTGTTCCATAAAATGGCAATGCATTGCTACATATCTATTTATTTTGTTTAATTCTGCATATAAATGTATATACATTTATGGAATAAAAATTAAATTACATGATAATGTTTTTCACATGAATATCCACACACTGACCCAAGGGTAGGTCGCTCCCCCTGCCGCTGCAGCTCCTCCAAGTTCCCGAGTTCCTGTGTTCCTGAGACCCACCTAACTGTAAGTACCCCCCTCCTGCCAGCCCCTCGCCCTGCCCCGCGCCACTCACCTTCTCTCCTGCTCCTGCTTCTTTTCCTCCTCTCTGTCTCTTCCTCCTCGCTCCCCCTCTGCAATCTTCTTCTGTGTTCTTCTGTTCTTCTGTTCTTCCCTTCTGTTCTTCTGTGTTCTTCCGGTCTTCTGTGTTCTTCTTCTCTGTTCTTCTCGGTGCTTCTGTGTTCTTCTTCTCGGTTCTTCTGTGTTCTTCTCTGTTCTTCTCTGTTCTTCTCTGTTCTTCTGCTCTTCCGATCTTCTGTTCTTCTGTTCATCTGTCTTCTGTTCTTCTGTTCTTCTGTTCTTCTGTCTTCTGCTCTTCCGGTCTTCTGTTCTTCTGTCTTCTGTTCTTCTGTCTTCTGTTCTCCTGTCTTCGGCTCTTCTACCTCCTCCGTCTTCTTCCCCCGAGCCTGCCCTCCTGCTCCTTCCTCATCCCCCTCCCTCACTCGCCTCCCCCTCTCTCACCCCTAGCTAACCCGTTCGCTATCTACCTCCCTCACTCCTCCTATCTTCCTATCTCTCTAGCTCCCTATCTCACTATCTAACTCCCCCACACTCCACCTCCTCCTACCTACCTATCTGTCTATCTATCTATTTCCCTATCTATCGACTTCTCTATCTATTTTCTCTATCTATTTCTCTATCTCTCCCCCCCTCCCGCCACCCCCTCTACTACCTATCTCCCTATCCTCTCACTCTACCTCTCTCCCTCACCCACCTCTACAACCCCCCCTCCCCTATCTTCACAACCCTACTCCTATCTCTCTCCCTAATCTCCAAACCTCCTAACACTCACCCTCCTCCACCCTAAACCCCCTCCCCCAGCTCCTCTCACTCTACCTGTCCCCCCCCTCCCTCGCGCTTTCCCGCCGCGACCTCCTGCACGCCCCCGCCCCCCAGCTCCCATTCGCCCCCAGCTGACCCCTCCCCCCCCTCCTACCTCTTATGGCGGCCGCTGCGCGACAGTGGTAGCGACCCTTGACCCAAGGGTAGGTCGCTCCCCCTGCCGCTGCAGCTCCTCCAAGTTCCCGAGTTCCTGTGTTCCTGAGACCCACCTAACTGTAAGTACCCCCCTCCTCCCAGCCCCTCGCCCTGCCCCGCGCCACTCACCTTCTCTCCTGCTCCTGCTTCTTTTCCTCCTCTCTGTCTCTTCCTCCTCGCTCCCCCTCTGCAATCTTCTTCTGTGTTCTTCTGTTCTTCTGTTCTTCCCTTCTGTTCTTCTGTGTTCTTCCGGTCTTCTGTGTTCTTCTTCTCTGTTCTTCTCGGTGCTTCTGTGTTCTTCTTCTCGGTTCTTCTGTGTTCTTCTGTGTTCTTCTCTGTTCTTCTCTGTTCTTCTGCTCTTCCGATCTTCTGTTCTTCTGTTCTTCTGTCTTCTGTTCTTCTGTTCTTCTGTCTTCTGCTCTTCCGGTCTTCTGTTCTTCTGTCTTCTGTTCTTCTGTCTTCTGTTCTCCTGTCTTCGGCTCTTCTACCTCCTCCGTCTTCTTCCCCCGAGCCTGCCCTCCTGCTCCTTCCTCATCCCCCTCCCTCACTCGCCTCCCCCTCTCTCACCCCTAGCTAACCCGTTCGCTATCTACCTCCCTCACTCCTCCTATCTTCCTATCTCTCTAGCTCCCTATCTCACTATCTAACTCCCCCACTCTCCACCTCCTCCTACCTACCTATCTGTCTATCTATCTATTTCCCTATCTATCGACTTCTCTATCTATTTTCTCTATCTATTTCTCTATCTCTCCCCCCCTCCCGCCACCCCCTCTACTACCTATCTCCCTATCCTCTCACTCTACCTCTCTCCCTCACCCACCTCTACAACCCCCCCTCCCCTATCTTCACAACCCTACTCCTATCTCTCTCCCTAATCTCCAAACCTCCTAACACTCACCCTCCTCCACCCTAAACCCCCTCCCCCAGCTCCTCTCACTCTACCTGTCCCCCCCCCTCCCTCGCGCTTTCCCGCCGCGACCTCCTGCACGCCCCCGCCCCCCAGCTCCCATTCGCCCCCAGCTGACCCCTCCCCCCCTCCTACCTCTTATGGCGGCCGCTGCGCGACAGTGGTAGCGACCCTTGACCCAAGGGTAGGTCGCTCCCCCTGCCGCTGCAGCTCCTCCAAGTTCCCGAGTTCCTGTGTTCCTGAGACCCACCTAACTGTAAGTACCCCCCTCCTCCCAGCCCCTCGCCCTGCCCCGCGCCACTCACCTTCTCTCTTGCTCCTGCTTCTTTTCCTCCTCTCTGTCTCTTCCTCCTCGCTCCCCCTCTGCAATCTTCTTCTGTGTTCTTCTGTTCTTCTGTTCTTCCCTTCTGTTCTTCTGTGTTCTTCCGGTCTTCTGTGTTCTTCTTCTCTGTTCTTCTCGGTGCTTCTGTGTTCTTCTTCTCGGTTCTTCTGTGTTCTTCTCTGTTCTTCTCTGTTCTTCTGCTCTTCCGATCTTCTGTTCTTCTGTTTTCTGTTCTTCTGTTCTTCTGTCTTCTGCTCTTCCGGTCTTCTGTTCTTCTGTCTTCTGTTCTTCTGTCTTCTGTTCTCCTGTCTTCGGCTCTTCTACCTCCTCCGTCTTCTTCCCCCGAGCCTGCCCTCCTGCTCCTTCCTCATCCCCCTCCCTCACTCGCCTCCCCCTCTCTCACCCCTAGCTAACCCGTTCGCTATCTACCTCCCTCACTCCTCCTATCTTCCTATCTCTCTAGCTCCCTATCTCACTATCTAACTCCCCCACTCTCCACCTCCTCCTACCTACCTATCTGTCTATCTATCTATTTCCTTATCTATCGACTTCTCTATCTATTTTCTCTATCTATTTCTCTATCTCTCCCCCCCTCCCGCCACCCCCTCTACTACCTATCTCCCTATCCTCTCACTCTACCTCTCTCCCTCACCCACCTCTATAACCCCCCCTCCCCTATCTTCACAACCCTACTCCTATCTCTCTCCCTAATCTCCAAACCTCCTAACACTCACCCTCCTCCACCCTAAACCCCCTCCCCCAGCTCCTCTCACTCTACCTGTCCCCCCCCTCCCTCGCGCTTTCCCGCCGCGACCTCCTGCACGCCCCCGCCCCCCAGCTCCCATTCGCCCCCAGCTGACCCCTCCCCCCCCTCCTACCTCTTATGGCGGCCGCAGCTCGACTGCGCAGTGGGCGCACGCAGCGGGCACGCCGCTGGCGCGCCGGAGGCGCGCCAGAGGCAAGCCCGTCTGCGCCCGTCCGCGCCTGGCACGCGCCCAGCGCCACGACCCCTGGTCCCCAGCTCCCCCAAGCCCAGCTGATCCGCTACGACCCCACCACCCTCCACGCCCTCAACCCAGGGCGCTCCAAAACCTGCTTCCTAGCTCACCCCAAACGCACCCAGGGACCCTTCGCCTGCAACTCCTGCAAACGCATCTTCCACCACGCAACTACCACGACCACAAGCCCACGCGCCATCAACCACCTCAAGTGCATCCTGATCAACGCTCGTTCCGTCCACAAGCACGCCGTTGAACTTTGGGACCTCCTGGACTCCACAGCCCCGGACGTCGCCTTCATCACGGAGACATGGATGAACGCCTCCTCTGCTCCAGACATCGCTACCGCCATCCCCGAAGGCTACAAGATCTCCAGAAAAGACCGCACCAACCAAGTAGGAGGAGGTGTCGCCATCATCTTCAAAGACTCCATCAGCGTCACCACCTCCACCGAAGACCCCCCCCTCGCCGCTGAACACCTGCATTTTCAGATTCGCACCGACCCAAGGACCACCCTCAGAGGATCCCTCGTCTACCGTCCTCCCGGACCTCGCGCCTCTTTCAGCGACGCCATCGCCGACTTCATCTCCCCGCACGCCCTCGCCTCACCGGACTACATCCTCCTAGGCGACCTCAACTTCCATCTGGAACAAAACAACGACCCCAACACCACCACCCTGCTCGACAACCTCGCCAACCTCGGCCTCAAACAACTGGTGAACACCGCCACCCACATCGCCGGACACACGCTCGACCCTATCTTCTCCGCCAGCAAACACGTCTTCTTCAGCCACACCTCTGCCCTACACTGGACCGACCACAGCTGCGTCCACTTCACATTCCGACGCGAGACCTCCCACCTCCGCACTCAACCCATCCCTCATCGACAGTGGAACAAGATCCCTGAAGAGCAACTCTTCTCCGCTCTCGCCGCCAACCAACCCACCCTCACCACCGACCCCAACGACGCAGCTCTCAACCTCACAAACTGGATCTCCAACTGCGCTGACAACCTTGCTCCCCTCAAACGCACGCATCGACAGACCAACACCAAAAAACCTCTCTGGTTCTCTGACACCCTCAAAGAATCAAAGAAAACTTGTCGTGCCCTTGAGAAGGCCTGGCGCAAGGACCACACCGCTGACAACATGACCGCCCTCACGAACGCTACACGCGAACACCACCACCTGATCCGCACTGCCAAAAGGAACTTTTTCACCGACAGACTAGACAAAAACAGCCACAACAGCAGAGAACTCTTCAGCATCGTCAAAGAGTTCTCCAACCCCAGCGCCAGCGCCAACGCCGTCACGCCCTCACAGGATTTGTGCGAATCCCTCGCCACTTTCTTCCATCGCAAGATCAGCGACCTCCACGACAGCTTCGGACACCAGACCCAACCATACGCCACTGAACCCGCTTCCCCGGACATCACCCTCAACAACTGGACCCACATCAACACGGAAGAAACCAAATCCATCATGAACTCTATCCACTCCGGCGCCCCTTCGGACCCCTGCCCACACTTCATCTTTAACAAAGCCGACGACATCATCGCCCCGCACCTCCAGACCGTCATCAACTCTTCTTTTTCTTCTGCTACCTTCCCCGAATGCTGGAAGCACGCTGAAGTCAACGCCCTACTAAAGAAACCTACGGCTGACCCAAGCGACCTGAAAAACTTCCGCCCCATCTCTCTTCTACCTTTCCCAGCCAAGGTAATAGAAAAGACCGTCAACAAACAGCTGACCACCTTCCTGGAAGACAACAACCTGCTCGACCCTTCACAAACCGGATTCCGAACCAACCACAGCACGGAAACCGCCCTCATCTCAGTCACAGACGACATCAGAACCCTGATGGACAACGGTGAAACAGTCGCCCTCATTCTCCTCGACCTCTCGGCTGCCTTTGACACCGTCTGTCACCGCACCCTAATCACCCGCCTACGCTCCACCGGGATCCAAGGCCAGGCCCTGGACTGGATCGCCTCCTTCCTCGCTAACCGCTCCAAAGAGTTTACCTCCCTCCGTTTCGCTCAGAACCCACCAAGATCATCTGCGGCGTACCTCAAGGCTCATCGCTCAGCCCGACACTCTTCAATGTCTACATGAGCCCCCTCGCCGACATCGTACGCAAGCACGACATCATCATCACCTCCTACGCCGACGACACCCAACTTGTACTCTCCCTCACCAAGGACCCCGCCAGCGCCAAGACCAACCTACAAGAGGGTATGAAGGACGTCGCAGATTGGATGAGGCTCAGCCGCCTAAAGCTGAACTCTGAAAAAACGGAAGTCCTCATCCTCGGCAACACCCCGTCCGCCTGGGACGACTCCTGGTGGCCCACGGCCCTCGGCACCGCACCGACCCCCGCAGACCACGCCCGCAACCTCGGCTTCATCTTGGACCCTCTTCTCACCATGACCAAGCAAGTCAACGCCGTGTCCTCCGCCTGCTTCCTCACTCTCCGCATGCTCCGCAAGATCTTCCGCTGGATCCCCGCCGACACCAGAAAAACCGTGACCCACGCCCTTGTCACGAGTCGCCTGGACTACGGCAACACCCTCTACGCCGGGACCACCGCCAAACTCCAAAACCGCCTGCAACGCATCCAAAACGCCTCGGCCCGCCTCATCCTCGACGTACCCCGCAACAGCCACATCTCCGCACACCTGAGACACCTGCATTGGCTCCCAGTCAGCAAAAGGATCACATTCCGTCTTCTCACCCACGCACACAAAGCCCTCCACAACAAGGGACCGGAATACCTCAACAGACGCCTCAGCTTCTACGTCCCCACCCGCCCCCTCCGCTCCGCTGGCCTCGCACTTGCTGCCGTCCCTCGCACCCGCCGCTCCACGGCGGGTGGGAGATCTTTCTCCTTCCTGGCGGCCAAGACCTGGAACTCCCTCCCCACCAGCCTCAGGACCACCCAGGACCACTCCGCTTTCCGGAGACTCCTAAAGACTTGGCTGTTCGAGCAGCGATAACCCCCCCTTTCCCCCCTAGCGCCTTGAGACCCGCACGGGTGAGTAGCGCGCTTTATAAATGTTAATGATTTGATTTGATTTGACACTGCATATTTTTGGTCTGTGGAAGCATTTTGAATACATATTTCAAGAGAGATATAAAATTGGTTGTAATCAGCCTAGCCGCACTAACATGTGTGACTGAAACATTGCTGCATACTATGGTCAAAAGAATGGCACGGTTAGGAGCAAATTTACAAGCCCCTTGCACTCCTTAGCGCTGCTGTAGCATAATTTTTTGTTTACACCACAGCGGCGCTAAACAGGCCTTCACCCTGCGCTGTCTTTACAAAGTGGTACCATTGCGCCACTTTGTAAACCCTAGTTCCACATTATACCTGCGCCAGGTATAATGAATGCAAGAGCGTTGCCCCGCAGGGAGGCCCAAAAAAAGGGTGCAGTTAAATCGAAAAGATTTCACTGCACCATTCTAGCATCATTTTTTAACGCCTGCCCAGGGCAGGGGTTAAACTGACACTAGTGCTATATCCTATGGGCCTCTCTGAGCTTTGCTGAATGAGCAGCAACATTTTTCATGCTAGTTCAGCAAAGCGCCATAATAGCGTCAAACATTTTGATGCTATTGTGCTACATGCGCCATAATGCACTGTACTGTAAATACAGTGCTACCATGGTGTCATTATGGGACCCCAGGGCGACGCAAGGAAACTGGCGCATTGGAGCTGGTTTCTTCTAAATATGCCCCTTAGTTTTCTAACATGGCCTAAGAGACCTGTGAATAAATATTTGTTTACATTTTTTCTATGGGGGACTGACATCAGCCACATGGGCACGGCCCTGTGCTTCATTAGGTCCTGCTGCATCCCATTCCCCTGGGCCATATTTTTATTTAAAGAGGAAGGGGGCAGGGAGGCCTCCCTCTCTTAGCCTCATTAGCCCTTGGGGACCTCATCCCCAGTTATATATATATATATATATATATATAAATATATATATATATATCTCAGCTCCAACAGATTCAAAGAGGCGCGCTCTTCTCATATCGGTGCCCGCATGGAAAGGACCTATTCCCATCAATAATCTTCACACCAGTTTGACAATTAAGTAAAAAATGCGGCACTCACAGGATTACAGCAGATTGCTTTTATTACATAACAGGACCCCAAACAAACTAACACCAACGCGTTTCGACCTTCCCGGTCTTGGTCACGGTCCATGCATGCATGAAAGACGGTGGATGCATGTGCCACATGGCAAGGGTAGGGATGGGGGTCACTCACTTCGACGGTGAAGTTGATAATGACTTCTCTTCTTCCCCTGTACATGTCATGTAGGTCAATGCCCACCAGAAGAAGGACATTTGGCGTGCCATCGCCAAGGACGTCCGGACCCTGGGGGTCCACCAGAGACGGGGCACCCACTGCCGTAAAAGATGGGAGGACATTCGCTGCTGTAGCAAGAAGACGGCGGAGGCTGAGCTGGGGATGGCCTCCCAACGTGGGAGGGGTGCCCGTCGCACCATGACCCCCCTGATGTTCCGGATCATGGCGGTGGCCTACCCTGAGTTGGATGGGCGCTTGAGGGCATCACAGCAGACACAAGGGGGTGAGTACACTCTCATTCTGCGGACTTTGCGCGCAGTGGAGGGGTCTGGGTGGGGGAGGAGGGCTGTGGGTTTCCCTAGGCCAGGGCGAGTAATGTAGACTAGGCCCCTTCGTAAGGCATGGCCCTGTGGCCGCCCACCCCACCTCTGTAGAGTGCCAAGTACAGCTATTCATGCCCCTGTATCATCTATGTGGACAGATGACACTCATAGCCATGTAGGCCATATCCCAGGAATTGCATCTGTAGAGGCCAAGAGTACGGCGTAGTGCAGGGGACTGCTGTGTCTGTATTGTCCGCCAACTGTAGCGGTAAGCCATGCACTCAACCTGTCTTTCTTCTGTTTCCCCACCCCTTTTTGTGTTCTCCCTGTTCTTTTGTGCATCAGCATCATCAGGCGGAGGTACAGTGGCACCGGAGCACGAGGGAGCTGCATCCCACATGGCCATGGTGGGCCACACCACAGACTCCGAATACACCAGTGGGACGGAGGGTGAGGGGAGCTTCACGTCGGTCACCGGATCACCAAACAGCGACACGGACTCATCCGTCGATGGGAGCTCCCTTGTGGTGGTGGCACCATCTGTGCCCCCCACTTCTACAGGTACAGCCGCCACCCCCCCCTACCAGCACCGCCCTCCCAGCAGCCCCTCAGCCTTCGCTCCGTGCCCGCTCACCCAGGAGGGTGGGCATCACCTTCGCCCCAGGCACCTCAGCCCCTGCCCCTGTCACCCCTGCTGCCCTCAGTGAGGAGGCCATTGACCTCCTCAGGTCACTCACTGTTGGGCAGTCTACCATTGTGAATGCCCTCCAGGGTGTAGAAAGGGAGTTGCAACACACTAATGCATTCCTGGAGGGCATTCATTCTGGTCAGGCTGCCCATCATCGAACCCTGCAATCTCTGGCCTCAGCACTGATGGCAGCCATTGTCCCTGTGTCTAGCCTCCCCCCTCCAACTTCCTACACCCAGACCCAATCCCCTGTACCCCAGCCTATCCCAACCACACCATCAGACAAGCATGCAAGCACCTCAACACACAAAAGTAGCTCAGGCAAACATAGGCACCACACATCCCACAGGCACTCACACAAGCATCACCCACATACAGACACACCAACATCCACTGCCTCCACTGTGTCCCCCTCCTCGTCGTCTCCCTCCTCCCTCCCAGTGTCGTCTACACTCTCACCTGCATGCACTACATCTACAGGCACTAGGACTCGCACCAGAACACCCAGCACCACACCCCGCTCACCTGCACTCACCACCCCCACAACCATTTACACGTCCCCTGTGTCCACTCCCAGTGTGTCTGTGATGCCCCCTCCCAAAGTACACAAACGCGGGCACCCACACACCCAACATCCATCCACCTCATGACAGCCTCCAGTACCTGCACCTGCACCCAAATCCTCCAAAGTTACACCTCCTACAACCACCTCCTCTTCCTCCATTCCCAGACCCCCTCCAGCTACCCATCCCAGTATTCGCCAGAAACTCTTCCTCAGCAACGTTGATCTCTTTCCCACCACCCCCACCCCTCCAATTCATAGGTCCCGTAGTAGCATCTCAGCCAAAAAAAGTCTGGTACCAGTTGTGCGTGTTAAAGGTCTGTGGAATGCACCGGCCACCAGGGCAGCCAGTGTGACACGGAGCCAAAGCACTGCCAGTCCACCCCCTGTAAAGCACCTTAAGTTGGAAAGTGCCCGACGGGAGAGGGTGAAGACTCCTGCCGGCAAAACAGCTCACAAGGGTCCTGGGGGGAGTGCTGAGTCTGCTGTGACTCCTCCCAAGGTGGTGAAGGGGCAGAAGAAGTCTCCAAAGTCTGGTAAGAGCAGCACGGCGGAGAAGGCCGCCATCCTCCCGCCGGCCTGGACGCCACCACCAGCACTATCGTCACTGGTCCGGAGACCACCGCCAGAGTCAGTGCCCTGGAGGGCAGCAGTATCGTCACTGGTCCGGAGACCACCGCCAGAGTCAGTGCCCTGGAGGGCAGCAGTATCGTCACTGGTCCGGAGACCACCGCCAGCGTCAGTGCCCTGGAGGGCCCCGGCAGCCACAGCCCCGCTGGGCACTGAGGGACCGTCATGCCACACACCCCTGCACAGGTCAGAGACAGCAAAATCAAGGGCAAAGACCGGGATGGTGAAGACCGCTGAACAGGACAAAGCACCGCTGGACAGGGCAAAGCACCACTGAACAGGGCAAAGACCGCCATGGTGAAGACCGCTGAACAGGTCAGAGACAGCAAAGTCAAGCACCGCTGAACAGGGCAAAGCACTGCTGAACAGGGCAAAGCACCGCTGAACAGGGCAAAGACTGCCATGGTGAAGACCGTTGAACAGGTCAGAGACAGCAAAGGCAAGCACCACTGAACAGGGCAAAGACCGCCATGGTGAAGACCGCTGAACAGGGCAAAGACCGCCATGGCAAAGCACCGCTGAACAGGTCAGAGACAGCAAAGTCAAGCACCGATGAACAGGGCAAAGACCGCCATGGTGAAGACCGCTGAACAGGGCAAAGCACCGCTGAACAGGGCAAAGACCGCCATGGCAAAGCACCGCTGAACAGGTCAGAGACAGCAAAGTCAAGCACCGCTGAACAGGGTAAAGACCGCCATGGTGAAGACCGCTGAACAGGGCAAAGACCGCCAAATCAAACATCGTTAGCCCATGTGCAGCTGGGACAGTGACGGAACTGGGACCGTCACGGGGAGCATGATGCACTCTGGGCACCATTCCCCCGCCAGAACCAGTGGAGACTGTTATCCACTTGAGAGACTGTGGCTTTGACTCCCCAGGATAAAGCAGTGGGCAAACCCACCCACTGTAGAGACTTGAGAGACTGTGGCTTTGCACTCCCCAGGATTGATCAGTGGGCAAACCACCCACTGGAGAGACTTGAGAGACTGTGGCTTTGCACTCCCCAGGATAAAGCAGTGGGCAGACCACCCACTGGAGTGACTTGAGAGACTGTGGCTTTGCACTCCCCAGGATTGATCAGTGGGCACACCACCTGTTGGAAAGTGGGTTACTGGCAGTGGTAACTATGAACCTACCACTGGCACTAAGGCCACCAACCAAGTACAGGTTCAGTACAGGTCCCAGTAAATTAGCCCCTTGCTCAACCCGAGCAGGCAGGCCTAACTTAGGAGACAAGAGTGTAAAGCATTCAAAAACACCAATACAGTAAATAAGTGAGACACAACACATAATAAAAATCCCACACCAATTTATAAAAATATGTTATATTTTTATGAGTAAATAGACACCATAACAACAAAAATCCAATGTAGGGAACCAGAGATATGAATTTTAAAAGAATAAACACTTTCTAGCGCTTAGAAACACAAAGTGCCAACTTTACCAAAATTCTCCAAACTTCAGGAGGTGTTTCCTGAAGTCTTCCTTGCAGGTACAAAAGGTCCAAAACACAAACCCAAGAGTCTGGAATCTCCCGGTGGGTCCTTGGAACCAGTGATATGAATTTTTAAAAGAATAAACACTTCCTAGTGCTTAGAAACACAAAGCGCCAATTTTACTAAAATTCTCCAAACTTCTCTAATCTTCAGGAGGCATTTCCTGAAGTCCTCCTTGCAGGTACAGAGGGTCCAAAACACAAATCCAAGGGTCCGGAATCTCCTAGATGGTCCTTGGAAAGGTGGACCGCAATTCCCGCAATGCACCTGGCCAAATCCTTAAAAGTCCACTGGATGCACTCCAGGCTGGGGACTTTTGCTGGGGATGATGCAGGTGAAGCTCTGTTAACCTGTAGCTGCGGGGAGTCCACTCCTGAGTCCTTCTTGAAGCAAGGCACTGTCCCCAGGGCTGTAGTACCAGATTGTGCAGCAGGCGCAGTTCACTGCAGGCCAAGGGTGCAGATCCAGATTCCAGCAGGGCAGTCCTTCTTTCTCTTGTAGTTTTAGGCAGCAGATCTGAGAGGCTATGCACCTCTCACATATTTATTCCCAGCTCCTGGGCAGCAGGAAGGGGGGCGCCCAACCAATAGAATGCAGCCTGACGCCCAGATGCATGACCACTTGCTGCAAAGTGTGGCATATTCCTGCCCCAGAAAGCACCATTTTTCCAAAATCCATGATGTCTGAAACTAAGAGCTGACTAAACCATCCTCCAGTGTGGCTCATTTCCATAGCTCTCCTCCTTCTAACATCTGCAAATTCCTTCCTTAAGCCTAGTATCTGACTGAGGGGTCCAGAAGGTGGGGGTTAGGTGATCTGGCATTCTCTCCTGTCTTGCTCTCCTTTGAGTTTGTATGTTTTATTACCCCTCCCCCTGCTCATGCATTTCTGTGTAGCCCCTGAGCTGCCCTTCACCAGATATGCTCTCCCCTGGACAGCCACTTAGCACTTAATCAAGCAGCTCTGCTAATCCTGTTAGCACTGACCAATCAGAAGGGACAGTCAGAAGGCTGGATTTTGGCTTACAGAAAGAAAAGCCTTATAACTTATTTTCTGTACAAGTTGTGATAAATTTACCAATGTTCAATTGCTGGATTTATCAAAACAAATCTTTTAAGTCCTTGAACTACTTTTCTGCGCTTTTCCTTACTATTTTTACCATGAAAATACCATATACCAATGATAGCTTATGAAGGCAAGTATCTATAGTGGGGGAAAATGAAATGGTCAGTTTTCCCTTACCTGGGTTTATAAAACTTCTTTTATAAGACCCCTGCTTATGGTTACACGACCCCCACCCCTGGGATACGTAGGGGAGATCCTGGGGGTACCTAATATGTGAAAATAAGGTAGATCATCACATTTAAAGTGCCCAAAGCACCAAAGTCGAATTGGGACACCATTTCCATGTAAATGCAGTCTGCAGAGTCAGGCTTCATTTTAAAATGACAGAAAACCTTCAGCAGTGCCCACATGCAAAGGGCAGCAATTCTGCTGGGTCTCTACTTCCATGCCCTATTATATAGGGGCTTATAGGCAGTTTGTACACCCTTGCCCATTATATACTAGGGACTTACAGGGTCTGTCAGGACAAATGAAAGGGTACACTAATACCTAGTGTTCTCTACTACAAGTGTGTGTTTTAGCATAGCACTGGCCTGGGTCTGGCTAACAGAGTCCAGGGCACAGTCAGAGTCAGTTATCATCAGCACCAGTCAGCAACAAAACAAAATGGGGATGAAGAGCGCAAAAAGATGACTGTGCAACATGGTCCCCTCCCAAACGAAAGGTGATGGGTCACTAACCTGCACCCAGGTAGTCCTCATCAGCTAAGTGGAAAAATCTGGAAAGTCCATCTGCATTGGCATGTGCAACCCCAGGTCTGTGTTCCACTGTGAAGTCCATCCCCGTAGGGAAATGGACCATCTCAAAAGCTTGGGATTCTCCCCTCTCATCTGCATGAGCCACCTGAGAGGTCTGTGGTCAGTCTGAACACGAAAGTGAGTACCAAACAGAGATGGTCTCAGCTTTTTCAGGGACCAGACCACAGCAAATGCCTCCCTCTCAATGGCACTCCATTTTTGTTCTCTCGGGAGAAGTCGCCTGCTTATGAAGGCAATTGGCTGATCAAGGCCCTCATCATTTACCTGTGCCAACACTGCCCCAATTCCTCGCTCTGAAGCATCAGTCTGCACCACAAACTCCTTTGTGTAGTCAGGGGCCAGCAACATTGGCGCTGAACACATGGCAGCCTTCAGAGTGTCAAAAGTCTTCTGACAATCTGGAGTCCAAATCACTTTCTTTGGCCTCTTCTTAGAGGTAAGTTCAGTCAGAGGAGCCACAATGGTCCCATAGTTCTGAACAAATCTTCTATAGTACACAGTCAGACCAAGGAAGGCCCGGACCTGTGTCTGGGTTGTAGGAGCTGTCTAATCCAAAATGGTTTGGATCTTGGCCTGGAGAGGTTGTACATGGCCTCCACCTACAAGGTGACCCAGGTACACCACAGAACTCTGCCCTATCTGGCACTTGCTGGCCTTAATAGTCAGAGCTGCTTGCTGCATGGCCTGAAGCACTTCCCTCAAGTGGTTTAAGTGATCCTCCCAAGTGGAACTCTACACAGCTATATCATCCAGATATGCTGCACTGAACTGCTCCAACCCAGACAGAACCCTGTTCACCAACCTTTGGAAGGTGGCAGGGGCATTCTTTAAGCCAAAAGGCATTACTTTGAACTGGTAATGGCCCTCGGGTGTGGAGAATGCTAACCTCTCTTTTGCTCCTTCAGTGTGGGCAATCTGCCAGTCTCCTGAGGTCAAATCAAATGTACTCAGATACCTAGCAGCCCCTAACCTATCAATGAGCTCATCAGCTCTAGGTATAGGGTGAGCATCAGTCTTTGTGACTGCTTTCAGTCCTCTGTAGTCCACGCAGAACCTTAAATCCTTCTTTGCCCCCCGGGGATTAGGTTTGGGCACCAGCACCACTGGACTGTCCCATGGACTGTCAGAGGGCTCAATTACCCCCAAATCCAGCATCTTTGCTACCTCAGCCTTAATGCTGTCTCTGACATGGTCAGACAACCTGTACAGTTTATTTTTGACAGGTGGGCTGTCACCAGTGTCAATGTGATGCACACACCAATCAGTGACACCTGGTGTCAAAGAGAACAGACCAGCAAACTGCCTCAGCGCCTGCTTGCAGTCTCTGTGCTGTTGGCCTGTCAGTTTGGGAGAGAGTACCACTCCCTCCACTGACCCATCTTGCATAGCACTGGAGAGGAGGTCCGGCACTGGCTCAGTTTCCTCCTCTTCTCCCTCATCTGTGACCAATAACATGGTCATGTCTGCCCTGTCATGGTAGGGTTTCAATCTATTGACATGCAGGACCCTATGAGGGTTTCTGGGGGTGTTCAGGTCTACCAGATAGGTAACCTCACCCTTCTTTTCAATGATTGGATAGGGCCCAGTCCACTTGTCATGAAGGGACCTTGGAGCTACAGGCTTCAACACCCATACCAATTGTCCTTGAGTATACTCAGGCATTGCAGCCTTCTGATCATACCAGTGCTTCATGAGCTCCTGGCTAGCCTCCAGTTTCCTGCTTGCCTTATACATGTACTCTGCCATGCGTGAGCGCAGGCCTAGCACATAGTCAAGCACATTGTCCTTTGCTTCCTTGAGAGGCTTCTCCAAAGATTCTCTCAGCAGGCACAATGGCCCCCTCACAGGATGCCCAAATAACAACTCAAAGGGACTGAAACCAACCCCCTTTTGTGGGACCTCCCTGTAGGCAAACAGTAGGCATGGAAGGAGAACATCCCATCTCCTCCTGAGTTTGTGAGACAACCCATTGATCATGCCTTTCAGGGTCTTATTAAACCTCTCCACCAGACCATTGGTCTGGGGATGATATGGGGTGGTGAACTTGTAGGTAACACCACATTCATCCCACATCGCCTTCAGATAGCTGGACAGGAAGTTTGTGCCCCTATCTGAAACAACCTCTTTTGGGAAACCTACTCTGGTGAACACACCAAGCAGGGCCCTAGCCACCACAGGGGCAACTATTGTTCTGAGAGGTATCGCCTCAGGATATCTTGTAGCATGATCCACTACCACCAAGATATATTTATTCCCTGATGCAGTAGGTGGTTCTAGGGGACAAACAATGTCCACCCCCACCCTTTCAAACGGGGTCCCAACCACTGACAGTGGTATCAAGGGAGCCTTGGGCTTGCCCCTGTCTTGCCACTGGCCTGACAGGTGGCACAGGAGCTGCAAAACTCCTTTACCTTCTGAGACATATGAGGCCAATAGAAATGGTTCACCAACCGGTTCCAAGTCTTGCTCTGCCCCAAATGTCCTGCCAAGGGGATATCATGACTCAAAGTCAGGATGAACTCTCTGTATTTCTGAGGCACCACCAACCTCCTGGTGGCCCCCTCCCTGGGGTTTCTGGCCTCAGTATAGAGCAGACCATCTTCCCAATAGATCATGTGAAATCCACTGTCATCCCCTTTCTCTTGCTTTAAGGCAATCTGCCTCAAGCCCTCAAGGGTGGTACAGTCTCTCTCCCCTGGCAAAACTCCTCTCTGGAGGGTCCACCGGCTCCTGTCAGTTCTGCCAAGTCTGACAAATCTGGTAGGGATGGAGTCCTATCGTCAGAGGTTAGATCCTTCCCATCAGGGTCAGATTCCTCCTGTACTTCTGGAGTTCCCTGGGCTGACTCCTCAGACCCAGCACCCTTGCCCATGGAGGCTTGGCCCTTTGTTCCAGGGTCCAAGTGTCCAGCATTTTCCTTCTGAGCAGTCTGTGACCAGGTCACAGCACATATCCACTAAGGGAGCTCCAGTATTCTCATATGGAGCCCTCTCTCCACTTCTGACCACTCAGATGCTTCGAGATCATTTCCCAGTAAACACTGTACTGGCAGGACAGGTGACACAGCTACTTTCTTAGGGCCTGTCACACCTCCCCACTCTAAATCCACCTTAGCCATTGGATGGAGTTTGGTCCTGCTGTCTGCATAGGTCACCTGGTGAAACTCACCAGGTAGCATTTGCTCTGGAGACACCAGTGTATCTCTCACCATAGTCACACTGGCTCCTGTGTCTCTCAGAGCCTCAACCTTCGTCCCATTGATGTTAAGCCTCTGCCTGTACTTGTCCATGCTTGGAGGTAATGTGGCTAGGGTTGCAAGATCCACCCCACCAAAGGATACTAAAGTTGCTTCTGCCACTTCCCTACCCCTCTCTGGGGCACTCTCTACCCCCACACTTATACTAGCAATCCCTGGGGACTGCCCAACAGTGGAGGGCTTCTTTGTGCAGACAGCATCTCCTCTCTTGTGCCCTGGCTGACCACAGTCATAGCACTTTCCCACCTTTGAGGGATCAAAGAACCTACCCTTCTTTCCCTGATACCCCCTCCCCTTGAAGTTGGATTGGCTCGGGGTCCCCCCTCCTTTCTCAGGTTTTTGTGGGTCTGTGGAGGATTCATTCTGTTTTTGAGCTTCTTTCCCCTGGGCTTTCCCCTGGGAAGAGACCTGTCCTCCTTTCTTCTGGTCGCCCCCCTGGTGCTGATTGGAAACCCTGGTTCTGGCCCACTCATCAGCTGCCTTGACTAGTTCCCTAGGACTAGACAGCTTAGAGTCTACTAGGTACTGGCGTAACCTCTCCTGTACACAATGAGTCAAAATGTGTTCCTTCAAAAACAAACTATACAATCCGTCATATGTGCTCACTTGATTACCAACAATCCAGCCCTCTAGTGCCCTCTCTGAGGTGTCCAAAAAATCCACCCAAGACTGTGTACTCACTTTCTGGGTGTCTCTGAACTTCACCCTGTACTGTTCTGGGGTCAAACCAAATTTCTCAACTAAGCATCTCCTCATGTGGGTGTAGGATTTACCCTCCTCTCCCTGCAGGGTCAAGAGCCTATCCCTCCCAGCTACTGGAATCAATTCCCACAATAGTGATCCCCACTGCTTGGGGTGGGCCCCCCACATCTCAAGGGCCCTTTCAAATGCAGTTAGCCATTTGTCAATGTCGTCCCCCTCTATGTATCGGGGTACTATTCCCTTGGGAAGCTTGGAATCAAACCCCCCACCCCTGGGCACCTCAACATCTCCTTCATTGTCGCTGCCACCATTTCTCTTTGCTTTTTTCTCCTCCCACTGCTCCTTAGCTAACTCTAGTTTCTTCTGCTCCAAAGCTATTAAAGCTAATTGGGCCTCAAGCTGTCTCTCTGCAAGTGACAGAGGTGGTTCCTGAGTAGGGGCCCCTGCCCTCCTCCCACCATCTGAAGTGACAGACCTAGAATTGGAAGCAATGGAAGCTCTATCCTCCTCATACTCCTCTGTGATGCGGTTGAAGGGAGCCACCACCCCCACCCTTTCCCTCTCTGGGGCTGACCTGGCCCCGGCCTTCAGGGAACTAACCAATGCTGCCTTCCTAACCTTGGTAGTAGCAGGTAGCCCCCTCGCCTTACACAAAACCCTAAGCTCAGCCACATTGAGTTTAGTCAGTTTAGCCAGGTCCAGCTCCATGGTATCTCTAGTTTTGGGTCAAAACAACTATCAGTCAGACTTAGAACAAATTTAGAAAAATCAAAACAATGGATTAAAAATCAGCTTAGTCCAAATTTCAAAAATTCAAAAATCAAAAGTTTTGTTCTAAGGCAATTTAGCAGATTTTTACTGATCTCAACTTAAACACTGTATGGTGTAAATTGAACACAAGTCCTCATCCACACCGCTGAACACCAAAATGTTGAAAAGTGGGTTACTGGCAGTGGTAACTATGAACCTACCACTGGCACTAAGGCCACCAACCAAATACAGGTTCAGTACAGGTCCCAGCTCCTTGCTCAACCCTTGGTAGCTATAACCGAGCAGGCAGGCCTAACTTAGGAGACAAGAGTGTAAAGCATTCAAAAACACCAATACAGTAAATAAGTGAGACACAACACATAATAAAAATCCCACACCAATTTATAACAATAGGTTATATTTTTATGAGTAAATAGACACCAAAACGACAAAAATCCAATGTAGGGAACCAGAGATATGAATTTTAAAAGAATAAACACTTTCTAGCGCTTAGAAACACAAAGTGCCAACTTTACCAAAATTCTCCAAACTTCAGGAGGTGTTTCCTGAAGTCTTCCTTGCAGGTACAAAAGGTCCAAAACACAAACCCAAGAGTCTGGAATCTCCGGGTGGTTCCTTGGAACCAGTGATATGAATTTTTAAAAGAATAAACACTTCCTAGTGCTTAGGAACACAAAGTGGGGGTTAGGTGATCTGGCATTCTCTCCTGTCTTGCTCTCCTTTGAGTTTGTATGTTTTATTACCCCTCCCCCTGCTCATGCATTCCTGTGTAGCCCCTGAGCTGCCCTTCACCAGATATGCTCTCCCCTGGACAGCCACTTAGCACTTAATCAAGTAGCTCTGCTAATCTTGTTAGCACTGACCAATCAGAAGGGACAGTCAGAAGGCTGGATTTTGGCTTACAGAAAGAAAAGCCTTTTAACTTATTTTCTGAACAAGTTGTGATAAATTCACCAATGTCCAATTGCTGGATTTATCAAAACAAATCTTTTAAGTCCTTGAACTACTTTTCTGCGCTTTTCCTTACTATTTTTACCATGAAAATACCATATACCAATGATAGCTTATGAAGGCAAGTATCTATAGTGGGGGAAAATGAAATGGTCAGTTTTCCCTTACCTGGGTTTATAAAACTTCTTTTATAAGACCCCTGCTTATGGTTACACGACCCCCACCCCTGGGGTACCTAGGGGAGATCCTGGGGGTACCTAATATGTGAAAATAAGGTAGATCATCACATTTAAAGAACCCAAAGCACCAAAGTCGAATTGGGACACCATTTCCATGTAAATGCAGTCTGCAGAGTCAGGCTTCATTTTAAAATGACAGAAAACCTTCAGCAGTGCCCACATGCAAAGGGCAGCAATTCTGCTGGGTCTCTACTTCCATGCCCTATCATATAGGGGCTTATAGGCAGATTGTTCACCCTTGCCCCTTATATACTAGGGACTTACAGGGTCTGTCAGGACAAACGAAAGGGTACACTAATACCTAGTGTACTCTACAACAAGTGTGTGCTTTAGCATAGCACTGGCCTGGGCCTGGGTCCAGGGCACAGTCAGAGTCAGTTATCATCAGCACCAGTCAGCAACAAAAAAAATGGGGATGAACAGGGCAAAAAGATAACTTTGCAACACCACCCACTGGAGAGACTTGAGAGACTGTGGCTTTGCACTCCCCAGGATGCAGCAGTGGGCAAACCACCCACTGGAGAGACTTGAGAGACTGTGGCTTTGCACTCCCCAGGATGGTACAGTGGGCAAACCTCCCACTGGAGTGACTTGAGAGACTGTGGCTTTGCACTCCCCAGGATTGATCAGTGGGCAAACCACCCACTGTAGAGACTTGAGAGACTGTGGCTTTGCACTCCCCAGGATGGTACAGTGGGCAACCCACGCACTTGTGAGACTTGAGAGACTGTGGCTTTGCACTCCCCAGGATGCTACAGTGGGCAAACCACCCACTTGTGAGACTTGAGAGACTGTGGCTTTGCACTCCCCAGGATGGTACAGTGGGCAAACCACCCACTGTAGAGACTTGAGAGACTGTGGCTTTGCACTCCCCAGGATGGTACAGTGGGCAAACCACCCAGTTGGAGGGGGGAGGCTAGACACAGGGACAATGGCTGCCATCAGTGCTGAGGCCAGAGTTTGCAGGTTTCGATGAAGGGAAGCCTGACCAGAATGAGTGCCCTTCAGGAATGCATTTGTGTGTTGCAATTCCCTCTCTACACCCTGGATGGCATTCAAAATGGTAGACTGTCCAACAGGGAGGGACCTGAGGAGGTCAATGGCCTCCTCACTGAGGGCAGCAGAGGTGACAGGAGCAGGGGCGAGGTGCCTGGGGCGAAGGTGATGCCCACCCTCCTGGGTGAGCGGGCACAGGGCGAAGGCTGAGGGGCTGCTGGGAGGGCGGTGCTGGTAGGGGGGGTGGCGGCTGTACCTGTAGAAGTGGGGGGCACAGATTTTGCCGCCACCACAAGGGAGCTTCCATCGGAGGACGAGTCCGTGTCTCTGGTTGCAGATCCTGTGACCGCCGTGAAGCTCCCCTCGCCCTCCGTCCCACTGGTGTATTCCGAGTCCATGGTGTGGGCCCCCATGGCCATGTGGGATGCAGCTCCCTCGTGCTCCGGTGCCACTGTACCTCCGCATGATGATGCTGATGCACACAAGAACAGGGAGACCACAAAAAGGGGGGGGGACAGAAGAAAGACAGGTTGAGTGCATGGCTTACCGCTACCGTTGGCGGACAATACAGACACAGCAGCCCCCTGCACTACGCCGCGCTGTTGGGCTCTACAGGTGCAGTTCCTGGGATATGGCCTACATGGCTATGGTGGACATCAGCACACATAGATGACACAGGGGCATGTATACTTGTACTTGGCACTCTACAGAGGTGGGGTGGAGTGCCACATGGCCTGCATTACGGAGGGGCCTAGCCTACGGAACTCGCCCTGGCCTAGGGGAACCCACCCAGACACCTTCACTATGCGCAAAGTCCGCAGAATGATGTTGTACTCACCCCCTTGTGTCTGTCACCAAGCGCCCATCCAACTCAGGGTAGGCCACCGCCAGGATCCAGAACATCAGGGGAGTCATGGTGCGACGGGCACCCCTCCCACGTTGGGAGGCCATCCCCAGCTGAGCCTCCGCCGTCTTCTTGCTCCAGCGGCGAATGTCCTCCCATTTTTTCCGGCAGTGGGTGCTCCGTCTGTGGTGGACCCCCACGGCCCGGACTTTCTTGGCGATGGCACGCCAAATATCCTTCTTCTGGTGGGCCCTGACCTACATAACATGTACAGGGGAAGAAGAGAGGTCATTACCAACTGCACCGTCAAAGTGAGTGGCCCACATCCCTACCCTTGCCATGTGGCACATGTATTCACAGTCCTTCATGCACGCAGAACTGTGGCCACTTCCTTCTTACCACCAGCCCTCTCCACACAGGCATAGACCATACAACTTGCTACCTGTTTACTCACCTGTTGGTCTGGAGGACCGTAGAGTAGCGTGTACTGGGGGAGGACCCCGTCCAAGAGCTTCTCCAACTCCTGTGCAGTGAAGGCAGGGGCCCTTTCCCCAGACGCACAAGCCATTGTCTCTTCCAGACCGAGGTCACAGCAGCACTTGCAGTGTAGGTCCTCTCCTGTCGAAGATCAGGTATCGAGTGATTGAACAGATAGAAAATGGAGGTCACGTCCGCAGCAGTGCGTACCGTCACCGCTGGCGCACTTCGTCATTGGCTCCTGGGACCCATAGGGTCCAATGTTAACCAATGCAGCGTTGCGCCGCGGTCTTCGACCGCCTACCGCGACGGTGTACAACGCCAGCGCAGTTACCTCACATCCCAGTGTCCCAGTTTAGAGGTCAGGCAGCCGCCATTTCAGGGGCCCACATGGCTTAATTTTCAACTGCGTCACACATACCTAGGCCTAGACTCAACACACATACAGACAACTTTTTGGATTATGTTTCGTGTTCTGTGTAGAGTGTGGGTACATACCTGACAATTTGTTGACTCTGTGGTCGCTGCTGTCCTACCTAGGCAACGTCTGCTGGGACATGTGTGGAGATGGCGGAATCCTCCGGTGTACCGCCCGTTGGTGGACCTGTTGACAATGGAGGAGCGACATTTAATCATCACCTACAGGTTTGACCGTGCCACAATCCAGGAACTGTGTACCCAGTTGGAGCCAGACCTGATGTCAGTAATCCGCCATCCCACAGGGCTCCCCCCTCAACCACAGTGGCCATGGCATCAGGGATGTCCCAGCCTATGTTTTCCAACGTGTTGTCCAGAGTGTTGTCTGCCCTGTTGAAACACATGCAGAGCTACATTGTTTTCCCTCAGGTGGAGGATTTGGCTACTGTTAAAGGTGACCTCCATGCCCTTGGACATATCCCCAACATCATAGGTGCCATTGATGGGACCCATGTAGCTCTGGTCCCCCCCCCCCACAGGAGTGAACAGGTGTACAGGAACCAGAAGAGTTATCATTCCATGAATGTACAGATGGTAAGTTTGGCAGATCAGTACATCTCCCAGGTAAATGCTATGTTCCCTGGCTCATTGCATGACGCCTACATCCTGTGGAATAGCAGCATCCCTTATGTGATGGGTCAACTCCAGAGGCACCGGGTGTGGCTATTAGGGGACTCTGGTTACCCCAACCTGTCATGGCTACTGACCCAAGTGAGGAATCCCAGGGCAGAGGAACGCTACAATAAGGCCCATGGGCCGACTAGGAGGGTGATCGAATGCACCTTTGGCCTCCTGAAGGCCAGGTTCAGGTGCCTGCATATGACAGGTGGTTCCCTATTCTACTCACCAAGGAAGGTGTGCCAGATCATCATCGCCTGCTGTATGCTTCACAATCTGGCTTTGCAACACCAGGTGCCTTTTCTGCAGGAGGATGGTCCAGATGACGGTGTTGTGGCAGCTGTGGAGCCTGTGGACAGTGATGAGGAGGAAGCAGAGGAAGAAGACATTGACAACAGGGACTCAGTTATCAAGCAATAATTCCAGTGACACACAGGTGAGAACACATTCCTGCCTACTACTAGTACTTTCACAATTCTACCTCTATCCTGTCTGTCGATTTCAACCAGTATATGTTAACTGAGTTGTACATTTCCATTACAGTTTCACAGGTGTGGTTACCAACGTGTGTCATCTGCTTACATACCTCATGGACTTAAGATGTGTGACATAGGTATGTTGACATTACATTTGAGAACAGATTTTGTCACTGTCATTGCTAATACACATTTTCAAAATCACAGACTGACTCCAGATTGTTTTGTGGTTCAAGGGTGTTTATTGAAGTGCTAAATATTGGAGGGAGGTGGTAAAATGGTGAGGGGTGATGGTGGAGGAATGTCCATGGCAGAGTCCAGTCTATTAGTCTCACAGGTGCACTGCCCATATGGGCATAGGAAGTGGAGCTGGGGCAGTTCCAATATGGACAGGGTTACAGTGGGATGACAATCAGGGTGGTCTCATTTCTTGGCGGGGGTCTTGCCATCGTGCTCTGTCCTGTTCCTGGATCTCAGGGACCGCTTGTGGGGTGGTTCTCTGTCGGCAGGGGGTGGGGTGCTGGTGTGGTGGTCCTGTGGCGGTGCTCCTGTCCACTAGCGCCGGCGGAGGTGGTGGGCAGTTCATCGTCCATGCTAGTGTCAGGGGCCCCTTGGAGTGCCCCTCCTGGTGTCCAGTATCTCCTTCAGCACCCCTACAATGGTGCCCAGAGGGGTGCTGATGGTTCTGAGTTCCTCCCTGAAGCCCAAACACTGTTCCTCCTGCAGGCGCTGGGTCTCCTGAAACTTGGCCAGGACCGTTGCCATCGTCTCCTGGGAGTGGTGATGGAGGAGAGGGCCTCGTGGAGAGTGGGTTACCTAGGCCTGTCCGCCCCCTGTCGCACAGCAGCCCTCCCAGTTCCCCTGTGTTCCTGGGCCTCCGTCCCCTGGACCGTGTGCCCACTGCCACTGCCCCCAGGTCCCTGTTGCTGTTGGGGTGGTGGGTTATCCTGGGATCCCTGTAGTGGTGGACACACAGCTGATTGACGTGTCCTGGGTACAGAGGTATGGGCCCGCTGGGTGGGTGCTGTGCTGGTGTTACCAGAAGTTGAAGTTGAGGAAAAACCCACTGTAGAGACCCTAAATAGCCCTCAGAGGAGGATTGGCCACCTAGTGAGGTAAGCACCTATCAGGAGGGGTCTCTGACGTCACCTGCTGGCACTGGCCACTCAGAGGCCTCCAGAGTGCCCTCACACCTGTGGATCCAAGATGACAGAGGTCTGTGACACACTGAAGGAGCTCTGGGCACCACCCCTGGGGTGGTGATGGACAGGGGAGAGGTCACTCCACTTTCCTTTGTCCAGTTTCGCGCCAGAGCAAAGACTGGGGGTTCCCTAAACTGGTGTAGACTGACTTATGCAAGGAGGGCACCATCTGTGCCCTTCAAAAGCATTCCCAGAGGCTGGGAGAGGCTACCCCTCCCAAGCCTTTAACACCTATTTCAAAAGGAAGAGGGTGTAACACCCTCTCTCAGAGGAAATTCTTTGTTCTGGCTTTCTGGGACTGGGATTGGGCTGCCCAGACCCCAGGAGGGCAGAACCCTGTCTGTGGAGTGGCAGCAGCGGTAGCTGCAGAGAAAACCCCAGAGAGCTGGTTAGCAGTAACTGGAGTCCATAGTGGAGCCCGGGGGATGCATGGAATTGTGTCCTCAATACCAGATTTGGCATGGGGGGACAATTCCATGATCTTAGACATGTTACATGGCCATGTTCGGAGTTACCATTGTGAAGCTACATATAGGTATTGACCTATATGGAGTGCACGCGTGTAATGGTGTCCCCGCACTCACAAAGTCCGGGGAATTTGCCCTGAATGATGTGGGGGCAGCTTGGCTAGTGCCAGGGTGCCCACACACTAAGTAACTTAGCACCCAACCTTCACCAGCTGAAGGTTAGACATATAGGTGACTTATAAGTTACTTATGTGCAGTGGTAAATGGCTGTGAAATAACGTGGACGTTATTTCACTCAGGGTGCAGTGGCAGGCCTGTGTAAGAATTGTCTGAGCTCCCTATGCGTGGCAAAGGAAATGCTGCAGCCCATAGGGATCTCCTGGAACCCCAATACCCTGGGTACCTAGGTACCATATACTAGGGAATTATAAGGGTGTTCCAGTGTGCCAATTGAAATTGCTAAAAGTGGTCACTAGCCTGTAGTGACAACTTTAAGGCAGAGAGAGCATAAGTACTGTGCTTCTTGTTAGCAGAGCCTCAGTGACACAGTTAGTCACTACACAGGTATACACATTCAGGCCACAAACTATGAGCACTGGGGTCCTGGCTAGCCAGATCCCAGTGAGACAGGCAAAAACAAACTGAAATACAGGTAAATTTGGGGGTAAAATGCCAGGCAAGATGGTACTTTCCTACACAACCCCCCCCCCCCAGCAAATGTGGGACAATAAGGCTAATCTTGCCCGGATGAGTCTTCATTGTCTAAGTGGAAATATCTAGAGAGTCCACCTGCATTGGAGTGGGTACTTCCAGGTCTATGTTCCGGTGTATAGTCCATTCCCTGTATGGAGATGGACCACATCAACAATTTAGGGTTTTCACCTTTCATTTGTTTAAGCCATCATAGAGGTTTGTGGTCTGTCTGAACAATGAAGTGAGTACCAAAGAGGTATGGTCTCAACTTCTTTAAGGCCCAGACCACAGCAAAGGCCTTCCTCTCTATGGCAGACCAACACTTTTCTCTAGGGGTCAACCTCCTGCTGATTAAAGCAACAGGTTGATCCTGGTCCTCAGAGTTAAGATGTGATAGAGCTGCCCCTACCCCTAATTCAGAAGCATCAGTTTGAACTATGAATTTTTGGGAGTAGCAAGGGCTTTTTAGGACAGGTGCAGAGCACATGGCCTGTTTGAGCTGCTCAAAAGCCTTTTGACAGCTAGCTGTCCATAATACCTTTTTAGGCATCTTTTTGGATGTGAGGCCATTAAGAGGGGCAGCTATACTGCCATAATTCTTTATTAACCTCCTGTAGTACCCTGTAAGGCCTAGGACCTCATTTGGGTTTGAGTAGCAGGGGGAGCCCATTCCATAATGGTTTGGATCTTCCCCTGCAGTGGTGCAATCTGTTCCCCACCTACCAGGCGGCCCAGATAAACCACTTTCTCCTGCCATATCTGGCACATTTAAGCCTTGATAGTGAGGCCTGCCTTTTGCAGGGCCTACAAAACTTTCAACAGGTGGACCATGTGATCATCCCAGGTGGAGCTAAAGACATCGACATCATCTAGATATGCTGCACTAAAAGCTTCCAATCCTTGGAGGACTGTATTCACCAACCTCTGAAAAGTGGCAGGTGCATTTTTCAATTGAAAGGGGATAACAGTGAACTGATAGTGCCCTCCAATGGTTGAAAATGCTGTTTTAAGTTTAGCATCTTCTGACAACTTAATCTGCCAATACCCTGCAGTTAAGTCAAAAGTGCTTAGATAATTGGCAGAAGCATGTCAGGGAGACCAGATCCTCAGGGTCTGCGCACGTTCCCAAAATGTCCACCACAAGACATCTCCAAAAATCTGATTGAAATATCACAGAGCCTAAGAGAGTCCAAGTGGAGAAAAGGGGATTAGGTAGGGAATAGCTGGGAAGGCGACCTGTAGGAAGCAAAAGGTTAAACAACTCAATATCAGAATATAAACACATTGACTTTCATTAGACTATGGTTCTAAGCATTGTCTTACTGTAACCATGGCTTATCTACCAAGTGACTTTAACTAGATCCCAAGAGCTCTAGGTACCTGGAACAAATCAAGAATGAATAATGCAATGTTTTCATATTAGCTATTCATGAAATGTCACATAATGTCTAGAAATACAATAACTTTCTAGAGTACTGTTTTAGAACAAACACTGCTTTTTTAACATGAGGACAAAACAACCTGAAACATTCCCTGGAAAACAATTGGAATTGTACTAGGAACTTAATGAGCACAAAGACCGTCACATTCTGAATTTATCATATTCACAGGAAACCCATAGGCTCAGGATAAATGTGTGTGCTTCAACAAACATTACACATCAAAGTATTTACTTGTCATGAAATGATCGCGTACACTGTTGCCGATCTAAACACCAAGTTTTACATGCAGGAAATGAAACGCGTGCACTACCGATTCTAACAAGAACATGTAAATGCCATGAAATGATCATGCAAGCGTTTGCCGATCTGAACACCAAGTTTTACACGCAGGAAGTGAATCGCGCACACTGCCGATTCTAACAAGAATATGTTGATGCCATGAAATGATCGCCCAAGCCTTTGCCAATCTGAACACCAAGTTTTGCTTGCGGGAAATGAATCGCGCACACTGCCGATTCTATAAGAATATGTAAATGCCATGAAATGATCGCGCAAGCCTTTGCCGATCTGAACACCAAGTTTTACTTGCGGGAAATGAATCGCGCACACTGCCAATTCTAACAAGAATATGTAAATGCCATGAAATGATCGAGCAAGCCTGTGCCGATCTGAACACCAAGTTTTACTTGCGGGAAATGAATTGCGCTCACTGCCGATTCTAACAAGAATATGCAAATGCCAAGAAATGATCGCGCAAGCCTTTGCCGATCCGAACACTAAGATTTACATCAGAGCAATGATTTGCGTACTCTGAAAGTTTCACAAGTAGGCCCAAAAACTCAAGAGTCTTTTAGGAAGGGGTTGGGGGCCCAGCCCAACCTCCGTCTTACCACCCTGCTCAAGGATCACCAAGATGATGCAGGGCAGGCCTGGAACGTCAAGGTAGGCCTCCGGAACAGGAGCTCAGGAAATTGCTGCTGCTCCGCACCGGGACCTCTGAATAGTGAGCACGTGGAGCTGGGCTGGCTCCCTTACATAGAGTCTGGTCCAGCCAACAAACCACACCCAGTAATGCTGCGGAGAAAGCTTCTAGAAGGTCCTAGAAAGGGACCACACTCTAACACACTCAGTCAGTCTGCAGCAATACCTTACAAATGAACAGTTATTGCAAACACCATAAATAGTGTTTTTCAAGTTTAAGGTCTGCAATTCAAAAGGTTAGTAAACTGCATATAAACACAATGCATGAATTATGCTCTTGCATAAAGGCTAGGTTTTTGCATTTTTGTCGCCTATAGAGTGCGCACTGTCCTGATGTTGACAGTAGTCCCCTCTCCCAAACGCGCTCTAGGGCCTGGTTTGCCTGGGTTAAGACAATGAAAATGTCTCACTAATCGTGAAGCATGGACATCAGATGCGGGGACCCATGAGTTACTTTCAGGACCTTAACCTTTCCAAGAAAACAGATACCACAGGTTACGACCTCTAAGTTTGGAATCCAACACCTGTTTAACTTCGTATTCCACTTCCCCCTGTACTAGAACTGGAGCTGGTTGGGAGCGTACCTTCTGGACTGCTTTTTTCAGGAGGGAAGTATGGAACACTGGATGAATACGCAGGGACCGGGGCAACTGCAGTTTATAGGTCACTGGATTAATTTGCTGGAGGACAGTGTAAGGACCTACGAATTTGGGATTAAACATGTGCTTTTTCTTGAAGTCTATGCCGGTCATTACAACATTGGCGGTAAGTGCCGCTTACCGCCGTGCAGAAGACCGCCAACACACCGCCGCGGCCGCGGAAATCCGCCACAGCTATTCTAACCTACAGCTCGGAATCCGCCAAAATTCAGACACCCACACAAATCCGCCACACCAAAGGTCAGTGATAAACTGGCGAAAACAAAACCTCCACCGTCACGCCAACAGAAATACGCCCACGCTATCACAACAAACGAATCCATCTGGAGGTCTTTCATCCGCGGTATTCCATTGGCGGTACACACAGCTGCGCTCAAAATACACACACATTTACAAAACACAGCCACATTGGACAATTCAAAATACACACACCTGATACACATACACACACCTCTCCCACACACCCATTACAATATAAAACACACACCCACTTCACCCACAAACCCTACGACCACAATTACAGAGAGAAGGCCAGAGAGAGACACTACAAACAACTACCAAGCATCCACAGGCACACAATACCATCACCCACATAACTTCCACGCACCTAACACAACACACCACTAAATACCACCCCACTTATCACTACACACACCACCCTACACATCACGCACACCACCCCATGGCACGGCAAAGACACCCCAGGTTCTCTGAGGAGGAGCTCAGGGTCATGGTGGAGGAAATCGTCCGGGTAGAGCCACAGCTATTCGGATCACAGGTGCAGCACACCTCCATAGCTAGGAAGATGGAGCTATGGCGCTGAATAGTGGACAGGGTTAACGCAGTGGGACAGCACCCAAGAAATAGGGATGACATCAGGAAGAGGTGGAACGACCTACGGGGGAAGGTGCGTTCCGTGGTCTCAAGACACCACCTTGCGGTTCAGCGGACTGGCGGCGGACCCCCACCTCCTCCCCCACAATTAACAACATGGGAGAAGCAGGTCTTGGCGATTCTGCATCCTGAGGGCCTCGCAGGAGTAGATGGAGGAATGGGCTATGGTAAGTCAAATCTTAACTATTACGTCCCCACCCTACCTGCATGCATCACATACCCCACCCTCACCCCCATCACTCCATCTCCTCACAAATGTCCCAACATCACAAACCACACATTCTAACACCAAACCCTGCATGCAACAACAAAGCATGGCGACTAGAATGCAAAAACCCAGCACTGTCAAGATAATGTAATTTATGCATTGTGCTCATATGCTGCTGTTTAAACTTTTGCATTGCAGAGTTTAATCCTGAAAACGTACGTTCAAGGTGCTTATAAATACTGTTAATTTGCAATGTACTGCTGCAGGCTTTCAGAGTGTGTAAGGGTGTGGTCCCTTTCCAGGGACTTCTAGAAGCTTTCCCTGCAGCATGCCTGGGTTTGGGTTGTGGGCTGGGCCAAGACTCTATATAAGTGAGCCAGCCCAGCTCCACGTTCTCACTATTCAGAGGTCCCGGTGCAGAGCAGCAGCAACTTCCTGAGCTCCTGTTCCGGAGGCCTACATTGATCTTCCAGGCCTTGCTCTTTCACTTTGTCGGTGATTCTTGAACAGGGCGGTAAGACGGAGGTCGGGCTGGGCCCCCAATCACGTTCCCGAAGGCTTTTGAGTTCTTGGGCCTAATTTGCATGATAAAACAATTTGCTCTCATGCGTGTGAATGTGCGCTTGATGTTTTATGGCATTTACATGCTGACACTCGAATTGACAAGACGCGCGATTCCTTACTCCTGTACAAATCTTGATATTCATAGTGTGCTACCATTTTATGACATTTACAAGGTAGCATTCGAATCAGCAAGACGCACAATTCATTTCCTGTGCTTAATTCATTTTATTCATTGTACGCTACCATTTCTTGGCATTCATATGGTGGTATTCGAATCGGCAAGATGCACAATTCATTTCCTGTGCTTAATTCATGTTATTCATTGTACGCTACCATTTCTTGGCATTAATATGGTGGTATTCGAATCGGCAAGACGTGCGATTCGTTTCCTGTGCTTATTTCATGTTATTCATTGTATGCTACCATTTCTTGGCATTCATATGGTGGTATTCGAATCGACAAGACGCGTGATTAATTTCTTGTGCTTAATTCATGATATTCAGTGTACGCTACCATTTCTTGGCGTTCATATGGTTGCATTTGAATCGGCAAGACGCGCAATTCATTTCTTGTGCTTAATTCATGATATTCAGTGTGCGCTACCATTTCTTGGCATTCACATGGTTGCCTTCGATTCGGCAAGACGCACGATTCATTTCTTGTGATTAATTCATGTTATTTATTGTACACAATAATTTCATGGCTTTTACAAACCCTTTTGGAAATCTGCAATGTGCTCAATTCATGTTACTGCATTTTAAGAAAACTAAAGTGATAGAATTCCAGATGTTATACTGTATGTGCATAATAAGTCCCTCAAGTACAATTCATATGGTGTTATAGAAATCATTCAGATTATTTCCTGGTCCTCATGCAAAAGACTATGCTTGAATTTGAAAGCGAAATTCTAGAGGATTCTGATGTTTCTAATCCATGTGTCACATTTCATTGAGAGGTTCATTGGAAAGTTGTATTAATCTTTCTTGATTCCCTCAAAGGTATCCAGACATATTGAGGCCTAGTTATTTAAGTCCATGCTTACGTTATCCATGTTTCCAGTATGACAATGCTTAGAATCATAGTCTAGTAATGATTAATATGATATAATCTTGATATTGTGTGTTTTAACCTTTTTGCTTCCTACAGGTCTCCTTCCCAGCTGTTCCCTACCTAATCCCCTTTTCCCCACTTGGACTCTCTTAGACTCTGTGACATTCTAATCAGAGTATTGGAGCTGTCTTGTGGTGGACGTGTTGGGAACGTGCACAGACCCCGAGGATCTGGTGACTCTGACAAAACGGCTGTGAAATAACGTGGACGTTATTTCACTCAGGCTGCAGGGGCAGTCCTGTGTAAGAATTGTCTGAGCTCCCTATGGGTGGCAAAATAAATGGTGCTTTTGTGAAAGAGGGGTGGGAGCAACTGTTGAAGCCACCTAAGAAAGACATTGTGGACTATGTACTTGGCCTAAGATCAAGGATGGCTGAGTATATCAAAAAGGAACCTTCAGGCCAGCCAAGAGCTTCAACACAATGGCATGACCAAAAGGCTGTCCTGACTGAGTACCACCAAGGACAGAAGGTGTGGGTTTTGAAGTCTGTAAAACCAAGGGCACCCCAAGACAAATGTAGTAGACCACATCTTATTGTGGAGAAAAAGGGTGAGGTCACCTACTTGGTCGACCTTGGCACTGCCAGAAGTCCCCTTAGAGTACTTCATGTCAACCGCCTTAAACCCTACTATGATAGGGTAGATTTAACCCTACTCATGGCCACAGATGAGGGGCAGGAGGAAGAGAGTGACCCTCTCCCTGACCTCTTCTCCAACACTGAAGCTGATGGCTTAGTGGAAGGAGTTGTACTTGCAGACTGCCTCACTGCAGAGCAGATTGAGGAGTGTAAGAATTTACTAGGCCAATTGTCAAACCTCTTTTCACTCACAACTGGTACCACTACTTGGTGTGAACATACCAATGATATTGGAGACAGTTTGCCTGACAAAAGTAAGATTTATAGGCAGCCTGACCATGTCAGAGACTGTATTAAGTTTGAGGTTCAGGAAATGTTGGACCTATGTATTATTGAGCACTCAGATAGCCCTTGGGCCAGCCCAGTGGTGCTTGTCCCCAAACCTCATAGCAAAGAAGGAAAGAGAGAAGTGCGGTTTTGTGTGGACTATAGAGAGCTCAATACTGTAACTAAAACAGATGCTGACCCTATACCCAGTGCAGGTGAGCTCATAGATACACTGGTCACTGCCAAGTATCTAAACACCTTTGATTTGACTGCAGGGTATTGGCAGATCAAATTATCAGAGGATGCGAAGCCAAAGACTGCATTTTCAACCATTGTAGGGCATTATCAGTTTACAGTTATGCCCTTTGGTTTGTAAAATGCACCTGCCACTTTCCAGAGGCTGGTGAACACAGTCCTCCAAGGTCTGGACACTTTCAGTGCAGCATACTTAGATGATATTGCTGTATTTAGCTGCACCTCGGATGACCACCTGGTCCACCTGTGGAAAGTTTTGTATGCCCTGCAAAAGGCAGGCCTCACTATCAAGGTTCCAAAATGCCAGATAGGGAAGGGGAAAGTGGTTTAACTGGGCCACCTGCTAAGTGAAGAACAGATTGAACCACTAGAGGGGAAGATACAGACTATTTTAGACGGGGCTCCCCCTACTATTCAGACCCAGGTCAGAGCCTTTCTTGGTCTCACTGGGTATTACAGGAGGTTCATTAAGAACTATGGCTCCATTGCTGCCCCTCTTAATGACCTCAACTCTAAAACGATGTCTAAAAGGGTATTGTGGCAGCCAGTTGTCAAAGAGCTTTTGAGGAGCTTAAGCAGGCTATGTTTATTGCACTTGTCCTAAAAAGCCCAAATTACTCCAAAAAAACAATTGTTCAGACAGATGCATCTGAACTCGGGGTTGGGGCAGTGCTATCACAACTGAACTCAGTGGGCCAGGATCAACCTGTTGCTTTTATCAGTAGGAGGATGACCCCTAGAGAAAAGCGTTGGTCAGCCATAGAGAGGGAGGCCTTTGCTGTGGTCTGGGCCCTGAAGAAGTTGAGACCATACTTATTTGGGACTCACTTCATTGTTCAGACAGACCACAAACCTCTTTTATGGTTTAAACAGATGAAAGGAGAAAACCCTAAATTGTTGAGGTGGTCCATTTCTCTACAGGGGATGGACTTTACAGCGGAACATAGACCTGGGAATAACCACCCCTATGCAGATGGACTCTCCAGATATTTCCACTTAGACACTGAAGACTCATCTGGGCAAGGTTAGCCTTATTGTCTCTCGTTTGGAGGGGGTGTTGTGTAGGAAAGCACCATATTTCTTGGTAGGTTACCCCCAATTTTTCCCTGTTTGTCAGTGTGTTTTGCCTGTCTCACTGGGTTCCTGCTAGCCAGGACCCCAGTGCTCATAGTTTGTGGCCTGTGTGTGTTGTCAGTATGCTTAAGTGTGTCACTGAAGTTCTGCTAACCAGTACTCCAGTGCTTATGCTCTCTCTACTTGCCAAATTTGTCACTACAGTTTAGTGACTCCATATCCCAATTCTTACTGGCACACTGAAGCCTCCTTATAGGTCTCCAGTATATGGTACCTAGGTACCCAAGGCATTGGGGTTCCAGGAGACCTTATGGGCTGCAGCATTTCTTTTGCCACCCATAAGGAGCTCATACAAACCTTTCATTGGGACTGCCACTGCAGCCTGAGTGAAATAGTGCACACACTATTTCACAACCATTTTTCACTGCACAAAGTAACTTATAAGTCACCTATATGTCTAACCTTCATTTACTGAAGGATAGGTGCAAAGTTACTATGCGTGAGGGCACTTTTGCACTAGCAAACGTGCCCACACTTTGTCCAGGGCCAATTCCCCAGACTTCGTGAGTGCGGGGACACTATTATATGCGTCCACTACATATATGTCAATACATATATGTAGCTTCACATTGATAACTCTGAATATGGCCATGTAAGGTGTGTAAGGTCATGGAATTTTCCCGCCAATCCAAAGTTGGTATTGGGGGGCCAATCCCATGCACCCCGGGGGCTCTACTATGGACCCCCAGTACTGCCAAACCAGCTCTCTGAGGTTTCCACTGCAGTCCCATCTGCTACCACCTCACATACAGGTTTCTGCCCTCCTGGGGATTGAGCAGCTCAATCCCAGTAAGGCAGAACCATGCATTTCCTTTAGGAGAGGGGTGTTACACCCTCTCCCATCAGAAATAGGTGTTAAAGGCATGGGAAAGGTAGCCTCCAGAGCCTCTGGAAATGCTTTGAAGGGCACAAACAGTGCCCTCCGTGCATAATCCAGTCTACATCAGTTCAGGTTCCCTCAGTCCCTGCTCTGGCGTTAAACTGGACAAAGGAAAGGGGAGTGACCACTCTCCTGTCCATCACCACCCAAGGGGTGGTGCCCAGAGCTTCTCCAGAGTATACCTGGCATTAGCCATCTTAGATTCCAAGGTGTGGGGTCCCTCTGGAGACCTCTGAGTGGCCAGTGCCAGCAGGTGACATCAGAGACCCCTCCTGATAGGAGCATACCTGGGTAGGTAGCCAATCCCCCTCTCAGGGCTATTTAGGGTCTTTCCTCTGGGTGTTCCCTCCGATTTGGTTTGCAAGATTCCTCCAGGACTCCTCTGCATCCCGTGCTTCAGCTTCTGACCGTCGCAGTAACTGCAGACTGCTCCAGGAACTGCTGTAACTACAACAAAGTATCCAGGATGACTCCTGTGACCTGCAACTTCAGCTCCAGCCAGCATTTGCAACAGTTTCAAAGGTGTGCATGCTCTGAGTACTGCCTGTCTTCACCCTGCACCAGAAGCACCGAAGTAATCTCCCCTGGAGTGACGGAGTCACTTCCCTGCTTCAGCAGGCACCCTTCTGTGACAGCAACCGGTATTTTGGGACTCCTCTCCTGATGACGAGCATGCTCCCTGGAACACAGGTGGTGGACAAAAGTGACCCAGACTGTCGAAAGGTCCAGCTGTCCAAATTTGGTGGAGGTGAGAGCTTGCCTCCTCGTGCTGCGACAGTACCCCTGTACACTGCGTCTTCTCCAGCTCCTTGGGCTTCTGTGCACTTCTTCCAAAAGTTCTTCATGCACAGCATAGCCTAGGTCCTCAGCACTCCATCCTGTGACGCACAGCTCCCTGAGTTGTTCTCAGGCAGCGTGGGACCTTCCAGCGTAATGCTGCGACGACCGCACTTTGCATCCTTTTTGTCCCTGTGTTCTGGGACTCCCGTTGGTGCTGCCTGGTCTTCTGAGGGTTCTCTGAAGTGCTGAGAGCCCCCTCTGTCTCCTCATTCTGAGTTGAGACTCCCAGGTCCTTCCTGGGTCCAGGCAGCTCCTCCTTGACGCAAACCACGTACTTGCTTGAACCAAGGCTTGTTGGCGGAATCAAGTGACGCAAACAGCCTGCATCCAACAACTCGACGTGGGACATTTCCTGTACCATGCAGGAACCCGCAGCCATCTTCTTTGGTGCACTTCTGTACTTTTCTTCTGACCGGAGAATCCAGTTTTGCACCTTCTTCTAGGTTGGCAGGGGCTCCTGTCCTTCCTGGACTCTTCTTCGATTTCTGGACTTGGTCTCCTCTCTCCACAGGTCTTCAGGTCCAGAAATCCATGGTTTGTTGCTTGCAGTCTTGCTTGGTTCTGGCAAAATCCTTTATCACACCTTGTAGTGTGTCCTCAGGAAACTTTCTGGACATTACTCCTGCTTTCCTGGGCTCTTGGGTGGGGTATTGTAGGAGGCTGGCCAGGTTTGTAGTGGGTACCTTGGGTACTTACACCTTACACCAGGTCCAGTTATCCCTTATTAGTGAAATGAAGTAGTGTTCTAGAAGCTTTGGCTGATAGAGGTAGCTATAGCAGAGCAGCATAGGCTGAACTAGGAGACATGCAAAGGTCATGCAATGCCACTTATAGTTACACAGTACATATACACAAGTAAAGACAATACTCAGGGCCTAATTCTGAGTCTGACGGGCGGCGGAGGCCGCCCGCCAGACTTCCCCCCTCCGAAATACCGCTCCGCGGTCGAAAGACCGCGGAGGGCATTCCGAGTTTTCCCCTGGGCTGGCGGGCGGTCTTCGCAAGACCGCCCGCCAGCCCAGGGGAAAACTCCCTTCCCACGATGACGCCGGCTCGTAATAGAGCCGGCGGAGTGGGAAGGTGCGACGGGTGCAGTTGCACCCGTCGCGTATTTCAGTGTCTGCTTTGCAGACACTGAAATACTTTTAGGGGCCCTCTTACGGGGGCCCCTGCCGTGCCCATGCCATAGGCATGGGCACGGCAGGGGCCCCAGGGGCCCCGTGACTCCCCCTCCCGCCATCCGGTTCCCGGCGGGAGAACCGCCAGGAACTGGATGGCGGGAGGGGGAGTCGGAATCCTCCATGGCTGCGGAGCGCGCTCCGCAGCCATGGAGGATTCCTACGAGCGGCGGAAAGTCAGCGGGAGACCGCTGGCTTTCCGCGTCTGACCGCGGCTAAACCGCTGCGGTCAGAATGCTCGTAGGAGCACCGCCAGCCTGTTGGCGGTGCTCCCGTGGTCGGTGGCCCTGGCGGCCACCGACCGCCAGGGTCGGAATGACCCGCTCAGTGTTTACCAAAAATAAAGGTATTTTTTTGGGTGGCACAATACCCAAAATATCTTAGAGACAATACTCCTTCTGGAGGTAAGTATTATACACAATATATACACTAGACACCAAACGTAGACAAGTAAATAGTCATAGAACAATGTAAACAACAGGAAATGCTATAGAATGCAATGGGAGAAAATAGGTCTAGGGGCAACACAAACCATATACTAAGAAAGTGGAATGTGAATCACAAATTCCCCCCCAGATAAGTGTAGTGTGTGCAGAATCACTGGTAGAGTAAGAATGCAGTAAAGGTAAGTAAATTATCCCACCACATAGCCCAGAAAAGCAGGAGTAAAGTACTGCAAGTTTCCTTAGGAAACACTACACCTCGTGATTGGGATTTTGCAGCAGCAACCAAGTCTGCAAGAACAACCGCTGGATTCCTGGACATGAAGGCCTGCAAAGGAACTGGACCAACTCCAGAAGTCGAAAGAAGTTCCAAGAAGAACAGGAGCTCCTGCCAACCTAGAAGAGGGTGCAAAAGAAGAGTCCAGGTTAGTTGAAGACTGCAGGAATGCACCCTAGGAAGATGACAGCGGGTTCCTGCATGATGCAAAAGATGTCCCACGGCGTGAATATTGTTGCAGATGAGATTTTGTGTTGGAAGGTGCCAACAAGCCTTGGCTACGGCAAAAGTGTGTTTTTCATCAAAATGGCACTGGATGGACCCAGGAGGGACCTGGGGGCCTCAACTCTGTGTGAGGAGGAAGTGGGGGCTCTGAGCACTTTAGAAAGCCCTCAGGAGGCTAGCCAGCACCCTGAGGAGTCACAGGATCCCGGTTCAAAGGAGGTGCAAAATGCAGTTGATGCAGCACAACAAAAGCAGGTCCCACCTCACCGTAGAAAAACTCAGCGAGTTGAGCGTCGCATGATGGAGTGCTGGGGACCTGGGCCAGGCTGTGCATGAAGGAATTTTGCAAATAATGCACAGAAGCCTCAGGAGGTGAAGAAGACACAGTACACAGGGGTACCATCGCTCTCAGGGAAGGCAAGGTCTTACCTCCTCCAAATTGCGTCAGTAGGACCTCAGGACAGTCTATGTCAATGATGTCCACCCTCACGGCAACAGAAATACGCCCACACTATCACAACCCATGAATCCACGTGGCGGTCTTTCAACCGCGGTATTCCATTGGCGGTACACACCACCGCGCTCAAAATACACACACATCTCCAAAACACCACCACATTGGACAATTCGAAATACACACACCTGATACACATACACACACCACTCCCACACACTCAATACAATATAAAACACACACCCACATCACTCACAAACCCTTACGTCAACAATTGCGACAGAAGGCCAGAGAGACCCACCACCAGAAAGAACAATAGCATCCACAGGCACACAATACCATCACCCACATAACTTCCACGCACCTCACACAACACACCACTACATATCACCCCACTTATCACTACACACCCACCCCACCCCACCCATCACCAACACCACCCTATGGCACAGCAAAGACGCCCCAGGTTCTCTGAGGAGGAGCTCAGGGTCATGGTGGAAGAAATCGTCTGGGTAGAGCCACAGCTATTCGGATCACAGGTACAGCACACCTCCATAGCTAGGAAGATGGAGCTATGGCGCAGAATAGTGGACAGGGTTAACTCAGTGGGACAGCACCCAAGAAATCATGATGACATCAGGAAGAGGTGGAACGACCTACGGGGGAAGGTGTGTTCTGTGGTCTCAAGACACCACCTTGCGGTTCAGTGGACTGGCGGTGGACCCCTACCTCCTCCCCCACAACTAACAACATGGGAGGAGCAGGTCTTGGCGATTCTGCATCCTGAGGGCCTCGCAGGAGTAGATGGAGGAATGGACTCTGGATAGTCAAATCTTAACTATTACATCCCCCACCCTACCTGCATGCCATCACATAACCCCACCCTCACCCTCACCCCCATCACTCCAACTCCTCACAAATGTCCCAACATCACAAACCACACATCCTAACACCAACCCCTGAATGCAACAACAAAGCATGGCCACTGCACATACCCATACACCCCCCTAAACCACCATCACACAAGGTCCCACACAGGAATGCAAGCACTGGGGTACACGGTCACCCATCTATTGCACACCATGGCACACACAGATGTAATAAACATCATTTTATACCCCTGCAGGACCCCTACCCAACGTCAGCGGACAGGAGGGTCCACACATGTCCACACCACCAACAGAAGAGGCCCACAGTGATGACAGCAACTATGTCCAACTGGATCTAGATGACCAGCCAGGCCCATCGGGGACCTCGGGACAGTCAGTTACCCTGACACAGTCACAGGCCACTACAGAGCTTCCCCCCTCTGGAAACACCAGGACAGTACCCACCCAGCGGGCCCATACCTCTGTCCCCAGGACACGTCAATCAACAGTGTGTCCACCACTACAGGGAACCCAGGCTATCCCACCACTCCAACAATAACAGGGACCTGGGGGCAGTGGTAGTGGGCACACGGTCCAGGGGACGGAGGCCCAGGAACACTGGGGAACTGGGAGGGCTGCTGTGCGACAGGGGGAGGACAGGCCAAGGGAACCCACTCTCCACGAGGCCCTCTCCAACATCATGGGAGCCTACCACCACTCCCAGGAGATGATGGCAACGGTACTGTCCAAGTTTCAGGAGACCCAGCGCCTGCAGGAGGAAGAGTATTTGGGCTTCAGGGAGGAACTCAGATCCATCAATTCCACCCTGGGCACCATCGTAGGGGTGCTGAAGGAAGTACTCAACACCAGGAGGGACACTGTGGCACAACAAGGGGCCCCTGACACTAGCCTGGACGATGAACTGCCCACCACCTCCGCCGGCGCTAGCGGACAGGAGGCACCACCACAGGACCACCACACCAGCACCCCACCCTCTGCAGAGGGAGAACCACCCCGCTAACGGTCCCTGAGATCCAGGACAGAGACAAAGAATGATGCCAAGACCCCCGCCAAGAAATGAGACCACCCTGAATGTCATCCTTATGTCCCACTTTGTCACCCTGTGCATCCTCAAACTGCCCCAGCTCCTCTTCCTATGCCTATTTGGGCAATGCACCTGTGAGACTAATAGACTTGACTCTGCCATGTACATTCCTTCACTATGGTCACTGTTGTTTGAAAAGACCCACTTGCTAGGAAATGGAGTACTGACAGCACCTGCACTTGAGGGGGGATTCCTGTGGGATGGCGGATATCTGACATCAGGTCTGGCTCCAGCTGGGCACACAGTTCCAGGATTGTGGCACGATCAAGCCTGTAGGTGATGATCACATGTCTTTCCTCCATTGTCGACAGGTCCACCAGCGGTCTGTACACCGGAGGAAGCCGCCATCTCTTCACATGTCCCAGCGGACGGTGCCTATGAAGGACAATAGCGAGCACAGAGTCAACCAACTCAGAGGTACGTACCCACAGCTTACACAAAACACGAATCATAATCCGAAATTTGTCCTGTATGAGTGTTCAGGCAAGGCCTAGGTATGTGTGACGCAGTTAAAAATGAAGCCATGTGGGCTCCTGAAATGGCTGCTGCCTGACCTGGAAAGTGGGACAATGGGATGTGAGGTAACTGCGCTGGCATTGAACACCGTCGCAGTAGGCGATTGAAGCCCGCGGCGCAATTCTGCGTTGGTTAACATTGGACCCTATGGGTCCCAGGAGCCAATGACGATGTACACCGGCGGTGACGGTACGCACCGCCGCGGACGTGACCGCCATTTTCTATCTGTGCAATCACTCGATAACTGATCTTCGACAGGAGAGGACCTACACTGCAAGTGCTGCTGTGACCTCTGGAAGAGACAATGGCTTGTGCGTCTGGGGAAAGGGCCCCTGCCTTCACATCGGAGGAGTTGGAGAAACTCGTGGATGGGGTCCTCCCCCAGTACACGCTACTCTACGGTCCTCCAGACAAACAGGTAAGTACACTGGGAGCATGCTGTATGGGCTATGCCTGTGTGGAGTGGGGTGGATGAAAGATGGGGGGGAGATTGAGGAGTGCATGAAACGATGGTGAGTGCATGTGCATCATGGCAAGGGTAGGGATGGGGGCCAATTACTGTAACAGTCCATTTGGTAATAACTTTTCTTTTCCTTCTGTACAATTCATGTAGGTCAGCGCTCACCAGAAAAAAGATATTTGGGGGCATATTTATACTCCGTTTGTGCCGAATTTGCGTCGTTTTTTTCGACGCAAATTCGGCGCAAAACTAACGCCATATTTATACTTTGGCGTTAGACGCGTCTAGCGCCAAAGTATGAGGAAAGAGCGTCATTTTTTTCCGTGAACGCCTTCCTTGCGTTAATGAGATGCAAGGTAGGCGTTCCCGTCTAAAAAAATGACTCCGACGCAAATGCGTCGTATTTATACTCCCGGGCAAAAATCACGCCCGGGAGTGGGCGGGGCAAAAAACCCCGCATTTGCGCCGGATTTTAGTGCCTGGGTCAGGGCAGGCGTTAAGGGACCTGTGGGCTCAAAATGAGCCCACAGCTGCCCTCCCATGCCCCCAGGGACCCCCCCTGCCACCCTTGCCCACCCCAGGAGGACACCCAAGGATGGAGGGACCCATCCCAGGGACATTCAGGTAAGTTCAGGAAAGTATAATTTTTTATTTTTTTTATATTTTTTTTTGGCATAGGTGGGCCTGATTTGTGCCCCCCTACATGCCTCAATGCCCAATGACCATGCCCAGGGGACATAAGTCCCCTGGGCATGGCCATTGGGCAAGGGGGCATGACTCCTGTCTTTACTAAGACAGGAGTCATGTAAATGGCGCAACAAAATGGGGTGTATAAATAAGGATCAATGGCGCTATGGGTGATATTCTACCCCCAATAGATTACGGGGAACCTCCTCAGGGAAACACCCTACCCTAGGAGAAAAAAACAACTCCAACTACAAACTAAAGATAGCGAGGGTCCCCTCTTGTTATAAAGAAAACCAAAAGATATTTTTTTGTGAATACTTCACAACACAAATTTTATCAATTATATTGCATCAGTTCAAAAGAGATCACAACAGTCTTGGAGTGAACTAGTTAGGTTGATAGATGAATCCACAGTCTTTTTATTCCCAATCTGAATCCCATTTCATAGTCTGTGATCCACAAGTCATGATCCTTCCAGCCAACACGTGTTTCGTCATTGGGAAATAATATGTCCCCTACGACTTCTTCAGGGCTGGAAATCATAAAGTAAATATAACATAATGAGTTGAAACTAAAATGCTCAAACGTCCACTGCACTGTGTGTAAACACTCCAAAAACCCAAAGGAGGTGAAATTTAAATGTAAGCACACAGAACAGATGATCAAGCCAGTGAAATCAAATCCAAAGTCCAACTGACTAAAGTGAAATCTACTGAAGCCCAATCAACCAAAGCTCCCAATAAATCTCTAAAAGTGAAGACACCCACATCGTTACCAATCTAATGCCGAGCTGGAGAGACCCCTAAAGTGCACAAAAATTACCCAAATCCAAAAAGTGCAAAGAAAGAATATATACCTTCTCAACTGAGGCACTATTTTCCAATAATCAAAATCGTGTAATGCTTTACTCCAAATCGTAATCCATTACTCTGCTATTTCAATGACTGCCATAATAAAGAAAATTCATTATTTACCAATATATAAATAAAAATTGTATCGTTGCTAATCATAATAAACAATTTAAGTCCGTTAAACCAGTACAAATATGCCCGAGATCAAACTCCATCACAGCCAAAACTCACCCTATTATTCCGCAAGGTCTTCTTGAAGGGCTACCGCGTCTAACAGTAAAAGACGCTTCGCGAGTACGCTGCTCGCTCGCAGCCGAACCTGGAAATAAATACGTTTCCGGGTTCGCGCTCCTGAGTCCGAGTTGTCGTCATAGAAAACGGACTACTAATACGAGTATGGATGGAATGAGTAATTGAAAAACGCTCAAAACAAAACAGAAATGCCTAAATAGGTGTTTCTACTAGTACGTCATCAAAGGTGTTCATTACTGCCCAAACAACACACCAACAAGGTGAAATAAATAACTTAGTTCAGTTCACAGTGTTACCACCGGAATACAGTTAGAAATAACATATTGCAAATAAGCAAACTGTTAAGGTAAGTAGTTTTGAAGAATAATTATAAGTCAACAGTATTATTAAGCAAATGAACTACACTATATTAATAATTCAGCCACCGCCACACCAATTTCTTTCAATATAGTCAAACTCACCAACTAAAAAATAATACTAGCGGGGAAGTATGTCAATGAAGTACCCAAATAAATCCTTCAAATTTCTGGCGTTTGAGAATTTTAGTTGAATCACTCATGACAACAAAGACTTATTTATGACATCATATCTCATACAATGTTTATAAAGAAAACAATGTTAATATATATATACAAACAATGTGTGACACGAAAATATACAAGGCTAAACAGAGTCCAGATATTATCATATAATTTATCAATCGCCCAGAAAGAATTCCAATTCTCTGTCGGAATTTAATCCTGTCTCTACAGCTCTTAATTTAATTATCCACATGGCTTCTTGTCTGCGCAGACTGAGTTCCCTGTTGCCCCCCCTAGAATCCCGGGGGATGTAGTCAAATCCAAAAAATTCAAAATTCTTCTGAGTTGGTTGTCTAACACAAGACACAATATGTGCCACCACGGGATATCTGATATCAAGATTCTTCAATGCCCGTGCATGTTCACCTATTCTGATTCTGAGTGGTCGTATGGTACTGCCCACATAAATCTTAGAGCAGCTACAGCGTATAATATACACTACATAATTGGAATTGCAATTCATGGTGAAATGAATTGTAAATGTCTTGCCATCATGAGAAAATTCTTGTAACTTATGACACGCCAAACGGCAAACCCCACAGCACCCACATTTGTAGAAGCCCGCTTTTTTACTTTGTGATAACCAAGTTTCTTTAGAGGAGATAGTGGTAAAACTAGGACTTAAAATGCTCTTGATAGTTCTGCCTTTGCGAAATGTTGTCACCAAGCCCCCAGTAATTACATTTTTCAATGATTCATCTTGCGTTAGGATATTCCAATGTTTGTTCATATATTTTTTCAAGATCAATGAAGCATCATTGAAATCCGTTATAAACCTTACCAGGTTGGACGCTTCCTTAATATCATTTCGTACCTTAAGTTTCAAAGTATCCTTTCTGTCTACATGTTTAACTCTATACCTAGCTTTTTTTATGATTTTGTGGGAATACCCACGTGCCAAAAATCTCCTTTCCATGTCATTTATTTGAGAAATGAACTCATCATCAATACTGCAATTTCGTCGCGCCCTCATGAATTCACCAAAGGGAATTGATGCCACCTGATGTCTCGGGTGAGAACTTCGCGCATGTAAAATAGAATTGCATGCAGTTGCCTTACGAAACAGTCTACTATGAATTTTGTCATTGGAAATAAAAAGTTCCACATCCAAGAACTCAATTTTGACAGCACTGAATTGAAAAGTAAACTTAATGTTCAAATTATTGGAATTGATGAAATGGCAAAATTCTATGAGTTTTTCCTCACCTCCTGTCCAAATCATAAGACAGTCATCTATGTAACGACCCCAAAACAGAATAAATGTGTGCCACGCAGCGGCACCTGGGCCCCAAATGCATGTGTGTTCGAACCAACCCATAAACAAGTTCGCATATGATGGAGAAAATTTGGAGCCCATAGCCACCCCTTGTTTCTGTCGAAACCACATGTTATTGAATAAGAAAAAGTTGTTAGTAGTAATTATATCAATCATATCCAATAACATCAAAGTATGGTCCCATAGATTTGCTGATCTCTTGTGAAGAAAGAATTTTAAGGCTTCTAAGCCTAATTCATGTTTAATGCAGGTGTAAAGAGATACCACATCTAAAGTAACCAGAAGCATGTTGCTATCCCACTCTACATCACTGAGAATACTCAGGATATGTGTGGTATCTCTAATGAAAGATGGAAGATTAAGTACCAGTGGCTGTAGAAAACAGTCAACAAACTCTGAAAGCCGTGTTGGCTGGAAGGATCATGACTTGTGGATCACAGACTATGAAATGGGATTCAGATTGGGAATAAAAAGACTGTGGATTCATCTATCAACCTAACTAGTTCACTCCAAGACTGTTGTGATCTCTTTTGAACTGATGCAATATAATTGATAAAATTTGTGTTGTGAAGTATTCACTAAAAAATATCTTTTGGTTTTCTTTATAACAAGAGGGGACCCTCGCTATCTTTAGTCATGTAAATGGCGTCTGGGCGTCGTTAAAAATGGCGCAAATCGGGTGGAGGCGATTTTTTGGCGTCAACCTGACTTGCACCATTTTAAGACGCCCTAACGCCATTTTCCCCAACGCCGGCGCTGCCTGGTGTACGTGTTTTTTTTCCACGCACACCAGGCAGCGCCGGTCTGCTAGCGCCGGCTAACGCCATTCAATAAATACGGCGCCCGCATGGCGCTTCAGAATGGCGTTAGCCGGCGCAAAACTTTTTTACGCTAAACTGCGTTAGTGCAGTTTAGCGTCAAAAAGTATAAATACGGGCCTTGGCGTGCCATCGCCAAGGACGTCCGGACCCTGGGGGTCTACCACAGATGGAGCACCCACTGCCGTAAGAGATGGGAGGACCTTCGCCGCTGGAGCAAGAAGATGGCAGAGGCCCAGCTGGGGATGGCCTCCCAAGGTGGGAGGGGTGCTCGTCGCACCATGACCCCCCCTGATGTTCAGGATCCTAGTGGTGGCGTACCCAGAGTTGGATGGGCGCTTGAGGGCATCACAGCAGCCACAAGGAGGTGAGTACACTCTCATTCTGCTGAATTTACGAACAGTGGAGGTGTCTGGGTGGGGGAGGTGGGCTGTGGGTTTCCCTAGGCCAGGGCGAGTGTGCTACTTAGATCCCCTTGTTCTGTCAGACCCTGTGGCACCCCACCTGTGTACAGTGCCAAGTACACCTTGTCAGGCTCCTGTGTCATCCGTGTGTGCAGATGCCGGCCATAGCCTTGTAGGCCATGTCCCAGGGATTGAACAGTGGAGCCCAAGTGCGCGGCGTAGTGCAGGGGGCTTCTGTGTCTTTTGTGTCCGCCAACAGTAGCGGTAATGCATGCACTCAACATGTCTTTCTTCTGTCGCCCCCCCCCCTTTTTGTGGTCTCCCTGTTCTTGTGTGCATTAGCATCATCAGGTGGAGAAGCAGTGGCACCGGAGCAGGAGGGAGCTGCATCCCACATGGCCCTGGAGGGCGAGACAATGGACTCGGAGTTCACCAGTGGGACGGAGGGCGAGGGGAGCTCCACTGCGGGGGCAGGAGCTGACACCAGTGACACAGACTCGTCTTCTGATGGGAGCTCCCTTGTGGTGGCGGCAACATCTGTGCCCCCGCATCTACAGGTACAGCCGCCACCCCCCCTACCAGCACCGCCCTCCCAGCAGCCCCTCAGCCTTTGCCCCGTGCCCGCTCACCCAGGAGGGTGGACATCACCTTCGCCCCAGGCACCTCAGCCCCTGCCCCAGTCACCCCTGCTGCCCTCAGTGAGGAGGCCATTGACCTCCTCAGGCCCCTCACTGTTGGGCAGGCTACCATTTTGAATGCCATCCAGGGTGTAGAAAGGCAGTTGCAACAAACAAATGCATTCCTGGAGGGCATTCATTCTGGTCAGACGGCCCTTCAGCGAGCTTTTCAGGCTCTGGCCTCAGCACTGATGGCAGCAATTGTCCCTGTCTCGAGCCTCCCCACTCCAACTTCCTCCACCCAGACCCAATCCCCTGTACCTCAGGCTATCCCAAGCACACCTTCAGACCAGCATGCACACACTTCAACACACAAGGGAAGCTCTGGCAAACATAAGCACCACACATCCCACAGGCACTCACCCAAGCATCACACACATGCAGACACACCAACATCCACTGCCTCCACTGTGTTCACCTCCTCCTCATCTCCCTCCTCCCTCCCAGTCTCCTCTACACTCACACCTGCATGCACTACATCTACAGCCACTACTTCCATCACCAGCACACCGACCAGCACACCCCGATCACGTGCAGTCACCACCCCCACTGCCATTCACACGTCCCCTGTGTCCTCTCCCAGAGTGTCTGTGACGCCACCTCCCAAGATACACAAACGCAGGCACACACCCACCCAACAGCCATCCACCTCACGACAGCCTCCAGCGCATGCACCTTCACCCAAAGTCACCAAACGAACACCTCCTACAACCACAACCTCTTTCTCCACTCCCAAACCCACTCCACCTACCCGTCCCAGAGTTCCCAAGAAACTTTTCCTCACCAACCTTGACCTCTTTCCCTCACCTACCCCACCCTGTCCGTCTCCTAGGGCCCGACTCTCCAGGTCCCAACCTAGCACCTCAGCCACAACATCTCTGGGACCAGTGGTGCCTGTGGACACTGGAATCTGGAGTGCGGCGGCCACCAGGGCAGCCAGTGTGGCACAGAGCAACAGCACGAACAGTCCCCCACCTGTGAAGCATCAAAAGTTGTCAGTGCCCAGCTGGAGAGGGGGAAGACTCCAGCCACCAAAGCTGCTTCCAGGGATACAGGTGGGAGTGTGGAGTCAGCTGCGACACCTTCCAAGGTGGGGAAGGGCCACAAGAAAGTCAGCAAGTCTGGGAAGAGCAGCACGGCGGATAAGACCGCCATCATCCCCGCTGCCCAGGAGGCCACCACCAGCACCAGCCCAGCTGCCCAGGAGACCACCGCCATCATTCCCCGCTGCCCAGGAGGCTACCGCCAGCACCAGCCCAGCTCCCCAGGAGGCCACCGCCACCAGCCCCGCTTCCCAGGAGGCCACCGCCACCAGCCTCGCTGCCCAGGAGGCCACCGCCACCAGCCCCGCTGCCCAGGAGGCCACCGGCACCAGTCCAGCTGCCCAGGAGGCCAGCACCAGCCCAGCTGCCCAGGAGGCGACCGCCATTATCCCCGCTGCCCAGGAGGCCACCACCAGCACCAGCCCAGCTGCCCAGGAGGAGACCACCATCATCCCCACTGCCCAGGAGGCCACCGCCACCAGCCCTGCTGTCCCAGGAGGCCACCGCCAGCACCAGCCCCGCTGGGCCAGACAGGACCACCAGCCCAGCTGGGCCAGACAGGACCTGCCAGCACCAGCCCCGCTGGGCCATGAAGGACCGCCAGCACCAGCCCCGCTGGGCCACACAGGACCACCAGCAGCTGAGTCACTGCAAAGGACCCCGCCGCCACAAGCACCGCTGAACAGGGCACCACTGCCAAAAGTACCGCTGAACAGGGCACTGCCACCACAAGCACCGCTGAACAGGGCACCGCCGCAACAAGCACCGCTGGCCCATGAGCACCAAGGGCACTGATGCTACTGAGTCCGTCACGAGCAGGATGGAGCACTCTGGGCACCAAGCCCCCTCCAGAACCAGTGGAGAAATGTAGGAGGCTGGCCTGGCTTGTAGTGGGTACCAAGGGGTACTTACACTCTGTACCAGGTCCAGTTATCCCTTATTAGTGTAGAAGAGGTGTTTCTAGCAGCTTAGGCTGATAGAAGGTAGCCATAGCAGAGCAGCTTAGGCTGAACTAGGAGACATGCAAAGCTCCTACTATACCACTGGTGTCATATGCACAATATCATAAGAAAATACAATACACAGATATACTAAAAATAAAGGTACTTTATTTTTATGACAATATGCCAAAAGTATCTAAGTGAGTACCCTCAGTATGAGGATGCCAAATATACACAAGATATATGTACACAATACCAAAAATATGCAGTAATAGCAAAAGGAAGTAATGCAAGCAATGTAGAGTTACATTAGATTGCATTAGGAGCACATAGGTATTTAGGCAACACAAACCATATACTCCAAAAGTGGAATGCGAACCACGAATGGACCCCAAACCTATGTGAGCTTGTAGAGGGTCGCTGGGACTGTAAGAAAACTGTGAGGGTTAGACAAATAGCCCACCCCAAGACCCTGAAAAGTAGGTGTAAAGTGCACCTATATTCCCCAGAGAGCACAGAAGTCGTGATAGGGGAATTCTGCAAGGAAGACCAACACCAGCAATGCAACCAAAGTGGATTTCCGGACGAGAGTACGTGTGGAACAAGGGGACCAAGTCCAAGAGTCGCAACAAAGTTGAGAGTAGGCAGATGCCCAGGAAATGCCAGCTGAGGGTGCAAAGAAGCTGCCACCGGATGGTAGAAGCTGTGGATTCTGCAAGCACGAAGAGGGCTAGAAACTTACCCTTTGGAGGATGAATGTCCCACGTCATGAAGAAGCTTGCAGAGGAGTTCCCACGCAGAAAGACTGCAAACAAGCCTTGCTAGCTGCAAGGGTCGCGGTTAGGGTTTTTGGATGCTGCTGTGGCCCAGGAGGGACCAGCATGTCGCCACTTGGATGAGGAGACAGAGGGGTCACCCAGCAAGTCAGGAGGTTGTGCACTGCAGGTTAGAGTGTCGGGGACCCAGGCTTGGCTGTGCATGAAGGAAATCCTGGAACAGTGCACAGGAGCCAGAGCAGCTGCAAATCACGCAGTACCCCGCAATGCAGTCTAGCGTGTGGAGGCAAGGACTTACCTCCACCAAACTTGGACTGAAGAGTCACTGATTTGTGGGAGTCAGTTGGACAGAGTTGCTGAGTTCCAGGGACCACGATCGTTGTGCTGAGAGGGGACCCAGAGGACCAGTGATGCAGTCTTTTGTTGCCTGAGGTTGCAGGGGGAAGATTCTGTCGACCCACTGTAGATTTCTTCAGAGCTCCTGGTGCAAGAAGGAGGCAGGCTACCCCCAGAGCATGCACCACCAGGAAAACAGTCGAGAAGGTGGCAGGATCAGCGATACAAGGTAGCAGTAGTCGTCTTTGCTACTTTGTTGTAGTTTTGCAGGCGTCCTGAGCAGTCAGCGGTCGATCCTTTGGCAGAAGGTGAAGAAAGAGATGCAGAGGAACTCTGATGAGCACTTGCATTCGTTATCTAAAGAATTCCCCAAAGCAGAGACCCTAAATAGCCAGAAAAGGAGGTTTGGCTACCTAGGAAGGAGGATAGGCTAGCAACACAGGTAAGCGCCTATCAGAAGGAGTCTCTGATGTCACCTGCTGGCACTGGCCACTCAGAGGCCTCCAGAGTGTCCTCACACCTCTGGATCCAAGATGGCAGAGGTCTGGGACATACTGGGGGAGCTCTGGGCACCACCCCTGGGGTGTTGATGGACAGGGGAGTGGCCACTCCCCTTTCCTTTGTCCAGTTTCACGGCAGAGCAGGGACTGGGGGTTCCATAAAACAGTGTAGACTGGCTTATGCAGGGAGGGCACCATCTGTTCCCTTCAAAGCATTTCCAGAGGCTCGGAGAGGCTACCCCTCCCCAGCCTTCAACACCTATTTCCAAAGGGAGAGGGTGTAACACCCTCTCTCAGAGGAAATTCTTTGTTCTGCCTCCCTGGGACTGGGCTGCTCAGACCCCAGGAGGGCAGAACCCTGTCTGTGGGTTGGCAGCAGCAGTAGCTGCAGGGAAAACCCCAGAGAGCTGGTTTGGCAGTAACCAGGGTCCATAGTCTTGGTGTGGAGCTTTAAGGACAGCAGCCCTGCCCTGCTCCAACTCAAGAGAAACAGCAACCCTGTTCTCTCTTACAACCATGTGCAAAAGTTTTTGCCCAGCTATGGCTTTATTGAGACAGCATCCCTGTCTAGCATTTCCTGCATTTGACATAGGCCTGTGGACCAATCCCACTGCCCAACTTTAAAACATGCTCAAGGGAATTCTGAGAATTTACACTCACACTGTAGGTTAGGTAAAAATCTCCAAACAAGGTGGTTTAAATTCCCACAGGAAAGTACCATATAGTGGATGATAATGGGAGTAACCACTCTATTACAGATCTACTCTAAACTTATCACCACTTAGACAATAAAGTCTCAAGTGGCCAAGGTTAGCCTTATTGTCCTTCGTTTGGGGGGGTGAGAAACTAGCCTCTTTCTAGCATGGTTACCCCCATTTTTGGCCTGTTTGTGAGTGTGTGTCAGTGTGTTTTTACTGTGTCACTGGGATCCTGCTAGCCAGGACCCCAGTGCTCATGGATAAAAACCTATACGTCAGTGTGTTTTGCCTGTCTCACTGGGATCCTGCTAGCCAGGACCCCAGTGCTCATAGTTGGTGGCCTAATGTATGTGTTGTCAGTAGTGCTTGACTGTGTCACTGAGGGTCTGCTAACCAGAACCTCAGTGCTTATGCTCTCTCGGCTTTTAAATTTGTCTCTGTAGGCTAGTGACTTAATTTACCAATTTCAATTGGCACACTGGACCCCCCCTTATAAGTCCCTAGTATATGGTACTTAGGTACCCAGGGCACTGGGATTCCAGGAGATCTATATGGGCTGCAGCATTTCTTTTGCCACCCATAAGGAGCTCAGACAAACCTTCACACAGGACTGCCATTCCAGCCTGCTTGAAATAGTGCACACACTATTTCACAGCCATTTTAACTGCACTTAAGTAACTTCTAAGTCACCTATTTGTCTGTATGCACTAGCAAAGGTCCATTTCCCGGGACTTTGTGAGTGCGCGGACACCATTACACGTGTGCACTACATATAGGTCAATACCTATATGTAGCTTCACAATGTTAACTCCAAATATGGCCATGTAACATGCCTAAGACCATGGAATTGTCCGTTAAAATGAAAATTGCAGCATGCTCATAGACAACACACAAATCCCTGTGAATATCTGTTAGTTTACAAGACAAAATGAATATAAAGTAATTTATTATCAACAAGGGCGTACAAATTCACCAAGGCTCCTGCTGCAAAAGAAGCCACAAGGGCTAAGTTAGCCCTACTCGAGAAAGACCCAAAAGGCGATGCACTGCCACGCAGAAATCAAAGTTGCATAAAGTACAGAGAGAGTCCAGTACTCCAGTGTTGTTTATGAATAATTCTTTCTTTTTAACACTTGTTTGCAAGTCCAATGCTTTGTATTTTCACAGTTCCGTAAGTAAAGCACATAGAACAATGAATAAACAGCCAACCCGTTTTGCCCACATGCGGGGCTTCTTCAGGGCTGTAATACAACATAAGAAAAATGTATACAATGTACATTAAATTACAAGAATCCAATTAAATAAGACACAAGTAAAATTCAAATTGAAGAAATAATAATAAATAGACCAGAGAAATAATATGTACCAACAAGAAACATACAGCACTATGAGGCCGAACAAAAGTGCCACCACGGGATATCTGATATCAAGATTCTTCAATGCCCGTGCATGTTCACCTATTCTGATTCTGAGTGGTCGTATGGTACTGCCCACATAAATCTTAGAGCAGCTACAGCGTATAATATACACTACATAATTGGAATTGCAATTCATGGTGAAATGAATTGTAAATGTCTTGCCATCATGAGAAAATTCTTGTAACTTATGACACGCCAAATGGCAAACCCCACAGCACCCACATTTGTAGAAGCCCGCTTTTTTACTTTGTGATAACCAAGTTTCTTTAGAGGAGATAGTGGTAAAACTAGGACTTAAAATGCTCTTGATAGTTCTGCCTTTGCGAAATGTTGTCACCAAGCCCCCAGTAATTACATTTTTCAATGATTCATCTTGCGTTAGGATATTCCAATGTTTGTTCATATATTTTTTCAAGATCAATGAAGCATCATTGAAATCCGTTATAAACCTTACCAGGTTGGACGCTTCCTTAATATCATTTCGTACCTTAAGTTTCAAAGTATCCTTTCTGTCTACATGTTTAACTCTATACCTAGCTTTTTTTATGATTTTGTGGGAATACCCACGTGCCAAAAATCTCCTTTCCATGTCATTTATTTGAGAAATGAACTCATCATCAATACTGCAATTTCGTCGCGCCCTCATGAATTCACCAAAGGGAATTGATGCCACCTGATGTCTCGGGTGAGAACTTCGCGCATGTAAAATAGAATTGCATGCAGTTGCCTTACGAAACAGTCTACTATGAATTTTGTCATTGGAAATAAAAAGTTCCACATCCAAGAACTCAATTTTGACAGCACTGAATTGAAAAGTAAACTTAATGTTTAAATTATTGGAATTGATGAAATGGCAAAATTCTATGAGTTTTTCCTCACCTCCTGTCCAAATCATAAGACAGTCATCTATGTAACGACCCCAAAACAGAATAAATGTGTGCCACGCAGCGGCACCTGGGCCCCAAATGCATGTGTGTTCGAACCAACCCATAAACAAGTTCGCATATGATGGAGAAAATTTGGAGCCCATAGCCACCCCTTGTTTCTGTCGAAACCACATGTTATTGAATAAGAAAAAGTTGTTAGTAGTAATTATATCAATCATATCCAATAACATCAAAGTATGGTCCCATAGATTTGCTGATCTCTTGTGAAGAAAGAATTTTAAGGCTTCTAAGCCTAATTCATGTTTAATGCAGGTGTAAAGAGATACCACATCTAAAGTAACCAGAAGCATGTTGCTATCCCACTCTACATCACTGAGAATACTCAGGATATGTGTGGTATCTCTAATGAAAGATGGAAGATTAAGTACCAGTGGCTGTAGAAAACAGTCAACAAACTCTGAAAGCCGTGTTGGCTGGAAGGATCATGACTTGTGGATCACAGACTATGAAATGGGATTCAGATTGGGAATAAAAAGACTGTGGATTCATCTATCAACCTAACTAGTTCACTCCAAGACTGTTGTGATCTCTTTTGAACTGATGCAATATAATTGATAAAATTTGTGTTGTGAAGTATTCACTAAAAAATATCTTTTGGTTTTCTTTATAACAAGAGGGGACCCTCGCTATCTTTAGTCATGTAAATGGCGTCTGGGCGTCGTTAAAAATGGCGCAAATCGGGTGGAGGCGATTTTTTGGCGTCAACCTGACTTGCACCATTTTAAGACGCCCTAACGCCATTTTCCCCAACGCCGGCGCTGCCTGGTGTACGTGTTTTTTTTCCACGCACACCAGGCAGCGCCGGTCTGCTAGCGCCGGCTAACGCCATTCAATAAATACGGCGCCCGCATGGCGCTTCAGAATGGCGTTAGCCGGCGCAAAACTTTTTTACGCTAAACTGCGTTAGTGCAGTTTAGCGTCAAAAAGTATAAATACGGGCCTTGGCGTGCCATCGCCAAGGACGTCCGGACCCTGGGGGTCTACCACAGATGGAGCACCCACTGCCGTAAGAGATGGGAGGACCTTCGCCGCTGGAGCAAGAAGATGGCAGAGGCCCAGCTGGGGATGGCCTCCCAAGGTGGGAGGGGTGCTCGTCGCACCATGACCCCCCCTGATGTTCAGGATCCTAGTGGTGGCGTACCCAGAGTTGGATGGGCGCTTGAGGGCATCACAGCAGCCACAAGGAGGTGAGTACACTCTCATTCTGCTGAATTTACGAACAGTGGAGGTGTCTGGGTGGGGGAGGTGGGCTGTGGGTTTCCCTAGGCCAGGGCGAGTGTGCTACTTAGATCCCCTTGTTCTGTCAGACCCTGTGGCACCCCACCTGTGTACAGTGCCAAGTACACCTTGTCAGGCTCCTGTGTCATCCGTGTGTGCAGATGCCGGCCATAGCCTTGTAGGCCATGTCCCAGGGATTGAACAGTGGAGCCCAAGTGCGCGGCGTAGTGCAGGGGGCTTCTGTGTCTTTTGTGTCCGCCAACAGTAGCGGTAATGCATGCACTCAACATGTCTTTCTTCTGTCGCCCCCCCCCCTTTTTGTGGTCTCCCTGTTCTTGTGTGCATTAGCATCATCAGGTGGAGAAGCAGTGGCACCGGAGCAGGAGGGAGCTGCATCCCACATGGCCCTGGAGGGCGAGACAATAGACTCGGAGTTCACCAGTGGGACGGAGGGCGAGGGGAGCTCCACTGCGGGGGCAGGAGCTGACACCAGTGACACAGACTCGTCTTCTGATGGGAGCTCCCTTGTGGTGGCGGCAACATCTGTGCCCCCGCATCTACAGGTACAGCCGCCACCCCCCCTACCAGCACCGCCCTCCCAGCAGCCCCTCAGCCTTTGCCCCGTGCCCGCTCACCCAGGAGGGTGGACATCACCTTCGCCCCAGGCACCTCAGCCCCTGCCCCAGTCACCCCTGCTGCCCTCAGTGAGGAGGCCATTGACCTCCTCAGGCCCCTCACTGTTGGGCAGGCTACCATTTTGAATGCCATCCAGGGTGTAGAAAGGCAGTTGCAACAAACAAATGCATTCCTGGAGGGCATTCATTCTGGTCAGACGGCCCTTCAGCGAGCTTTTCAGGCTCTGGCCTCAGCACTGATGGCAGCAATTGTCCCTGTCTCGAGCCTCCCCACTCCAACTTCCTCCACCCAGACCCAATCCCCTGTACCTCAGGCTATCCCAAGCACACCTTCAGACCAGCATGCACACACTTCAACACACAAGGGAAGCTCTGGCAAACATAAGCACCACACATCCCACAGGCACTCACCCAAGCATCACACACATGCAGACACACCAACATCCACTGCCTCCACTGTGTTCACCTCCTCCTCATCTCCCTCCTCCCTCCCAGTCTCCTCTACACTCACACCTGCATGCACTACATCTACAGCCACTACTTCCATCACCAGCACACCCCGATCACGTGCAGTCACCACCCCCACTGCCATTCACACGTCCCCTGTGTCCTCTCCCAGAGTGTCTGTGACGCCACCTCCCAAGATACACAAACGCAGGCACACACCCACCCAACAGCCATCCACCTCACGACAGCCTCCAGCGCATGCACCTTCACCCAAAGTCACCAAACGAACACCTCCTACAACCACAACCTCTTTCTCCACTCCCAAACCCACTCCACCTACCCGTCCCAGAGTTCCCAAGAAACTTTTCCTCACCAACCTTGACCTCTTTCCCTCACCTACCCCACCCTGTCCGTCTCCTAGGGCCCGACTCTCCAGGTCCCAACCTAGCACCTCAGCCACAACATCTCTGGGACCAGTGGTGCCTGTGGACACTGGAATCTGGAGTGCGGCGGCCACCAGGGCAGCCAGTGTGGCACAGAGCAACAGCACGAACAGTCCCCCACCTGTGAAGCATCAAAAGTTGTCAGTGCCCAGCTGGAGAGGGGGAAGACTCCAGCCACCAAAGCTGCTTCCAGGGATACAGGTGGGAGTGTGGAGTCAGCTGCGACACCTTCCAAGGTGGGGAAGGGCCACAAGAAAGTCAGCAAGTCTGGGAAGAGCAGCACGGCGGATAAGACCGCCATCATCCCCGCTGCCCAGGAGGCCACCACCAGCACCAGCCCAGCTGCCCAGGAGACCACCGCCATCATTCCCCGCTGCCCAGGAGGCTACCGCCAGCACCAGCCCAGCTCCCCAGGAGGCCACCGCCACCAGCCCCGCTTCCCAGGAGGCCACCGCCACCAGCCTCGCTGCCCAGGAGGCCACCGCCACCAGCCCCGCTGCCCAGGAGGCCACCGGCACCAGTCCAGCTGCCCAGGAGGCCAGCACCAGCCCAGCTGCCCAGGAGGCGACCGCCATTATCCCCGCTGCCCAGGAGGCCACCACCAGCACCAGCCCAGCTGCCCAGGAGGAGACCACCATCATCCCCACTGCCCAGGAGGCCACCGCCACCAGCCCTGCTGCCCAGGAGGCCACCGCCAGCACCAGCCCCGCTGGGCCAGACAGGACCACCAGCCCAGCTGGGCCAGACAGGACGTGCCAGCACCAGCCCCGCTGGGCCATGAAGGACCGCCAGCACCAGCCCCGCTGGGCCACACAGGACCACCAGCAGCTGAGTCACTGCAAAGGACCCCGCCGCCACAAGCACCGCTGAACAGGGCACCACTGCCAAAAGTACCGCTGAACAGGGCACTGCCACCACAAGCACCGCTGAACAGGGCACCGCCGCAACAAGCACCGCTGGCCCATGAGCACCAAGGGCACTGATGCTACTGAGTCCGTCACGAGCAGGATGGAGCACTCTGGGCACCAAGCCCCCTCCAGAACCAGTGGAGAAATGTAGGAGGCTGGCCTGGCTTGTAGTGGGTACCAAGGGGTACTTACACTCTGTACCAGGTCCAGTTATCCCTTATTAGTGTAGAAGAGGTGTTTCTAGCAGCTTAGGCTGATAGAAGGTAGCCATAGCAGAGCAGCTTAGGCTGAACTAGGAGACATGCAAAGCTCCTACTATACCACTGGTGTCATATGCACAATATCATAAGAAAATACAATACACAGATATACTAAAAATAAAGGTACTTTATTTTTATGACAATATGCCAAAAGTATCTAAGTGAGTACCCTCAGTATGAGGATGCCAAATATACACAAGATATATGTACACAATACCAAAAATATGCAGTGATAGCAAAAGGAAGTAATACAAGCAATGTAGAGTTACATTAGATTGCATTAGGAGCACATAGGTATTTAGGCAACACAAACCATATACTCCAAAAGTGGAATGCGAACCACGAATGGACCCCAAACCTATGTGAGCTTGTAGAGGGTCGCTGGGACTGTAAGAAAACTGTGAGGGTTAGACAAATAGCCCACCCCAAGACCCTGAAAAGTAGGTGTAAAGTGCACCTATATTCCCCAGAGAGCACAGAAGTCGTGATAGGGGAATTCTGCAAGGAAGACCAACACCAGCAATGCAACCAAAGTGGATTTCCGGACGAGAGTACGTGTGGAACAAGGGGACCAAGTCCAAGAGTCGCAACAAAGTTGAGAGTAGGCAGATGCCCAGGAAATGCCAGCTGAGGGTGCAAAGAAGCTGCCACCGGATGGTAGAAGCTGTGGATTCTGCAAGCACGAAGAGGGCTAGAAACTTACCCTTTGGAGGATGGATGTCCCACGTCATGAAGAAGCTTGCAGAGGAGTTCCCACGCAGAAAGACTGCAAACAAGCCTTGCTAGCTGCAAGGGTCGCGGTTAGGGTTTTTGGATGCTGCTGTGGCCCAGGAGGGACCAGCATGTCGCCACTTGGATGAGGAGACAGAGGGGTCACCCAGCAAGTCAGGAGGTTGTGCACTGCAGGTTAGAGTGTCGGGGACCCAGGCTTGGCTGTGCATGAAGGAAATCCTGGAACAGTGCACAGGAGCCAGAGCAGCTGCAAATCACGCGGTACCCCGCAATGCAGTCTAGCGTGGGGAGGCAAGGACTTACCTCCACCAAACTTGGACTGAAGAGTCACTGATTTGTGGGAGTCAGTTGGACAGAGTTGCTGAGTTCCAGGGACCACGATCGTCGTGCTGAGAGGGGACCCAGAGGACCAGTGATGCAGTCTTTTGTTGCCTGAGGTTGCAGGGGGAAGATTCTGTCGACCCACTGTAGATTTCTTCAGAGCTCCTGGTGCAAGAAGGAGGCAGGCTACCCCCAGAGCATGCACCACCAGGAAAACAGTCGAGAAGGTGGCAGGATCAGCGATACAAGGTAGCAGTAGTCGTCTTTGCTACTTTGTTGTAGTTTTGCAGGCGTCCTGAGCAGTCAGCGGTCGATCCTTTGGCAGAAGGTGAAGAAAGAGATGCAGAGGAACTCTGATGAGCACTTGCATTCGTTATCTAAAGAATTCCCCAAAGCAGAGACCCTAAATAGCCAGAAAAGGAGGTTTGGCTACCTAGGAAGGAGGATAGGCTAGCAACACAGGTAAGCGCCTATCAGAAGGAGTCTCTGATGTCACCTGCTGGCACTGGCCACTCAGAGGCCTCCAGAGTGTCCTCACACCTCTGGATCCAAGATGGCAGAGGTCTGGGACATACTGGGGGAGCTCTGGGCACCACCCCTGGGGTGTTGATGGACAGGGGAGTGGCCACTCCCCTTTCCTTTGTCCAGTTTCACGGCAGAGCAGGGACTGGGGGTTCCATAAAACAGTGTAGACTGGCTTATGCAGGGAGGGCACCATCTGTTCCCTTCAAAGCATTTCCAGAGGCTCGGAGAGGCTACCCCTCCCCAGCCTTCAACACCTATTTCCAAAGGGAGAGGGTGTAACACCCTCTCTCAGAGGAAATTCTTTGTTCTGCCTCCCTGGGACTGGGCTGCTCAGACCCCAGGAGGGCAGAACCCTGTCTGTGGGTTGGCAGCAGCAGTAGCTGCAGGGAAAACCCCAGAGAGCTGGTTTGGCAGTAACCAGGGTCCATAGTCTTGGTGTGGAGCTTTAAGGACAGCAGCCCTGCCCTGCTCCAACTCAAGAGAAACAGCAACCCTGTTCTCTCTTACAACCATGTGCAAAAGTTTTTGCCCAGCTATGGCTTTATTGAGACAGCATCCCTGTCTAGCATTTCCTGCATTTGACATAGGCCCGTGGACCAATCCCACTGCCCAACTTTAAAACATGCTCAAGGGAATTCTGAGAATTTACACTCACACTGTAGGTTAGGTAAAAATCTCCAAACAAGGTGGTTTAAATTCCCACAGGAAAGTACCATATAGTGGATGATAATGGGAGTAACCACTCTATTACAGATCTACTCTAAACTTATCACCACTTAGACAATAAAGTCTCAAGTGGCCAAGGTTAGCCTTATTGTCCTTCGTTTGGGGGGGTGAGAAACTAGCCTCTTTCTAGCATGGTTACCCCCATTTTTGGCCTGTTTGTGAGTGTGTGTCAGTGTGTTTTTACTGTGTCACTGGGATCCTGCTAGCCAGGACCCCAGTGCTCATGGATAAAAACCTATACGTCAGTGTGTTTTGCCTGTCTCACTGGGATCCTGCTAGCCAGGACCCCAGTGCTCATAGTTGGTGGCCTAATGTATGTGTTGTCAGTAGTGCTTGACTGTGTCACTGAGGGTCTGCTAACCAGAACCTCAGTGCTTATGCTCTCTCGGCTTTTAAATTTGTCTCTGTAGGCTAGTGACTTAATTTACCAATTTCAATTGGCACACTGGACCCCCCCTTATAAGTCCCTAGTATATGGTACTTAGGTACCCAGGGCACTGGGATTCCAGGAGATCTATATGGGCTGCAGCATTTCTTTTGCCACCCATAAGGAGCTCAGACAAACCTTCACACAGGACTGCCATTCCAGCCTGCTTGAAATAGTGCACACACTATTTCACAGCCATTTTAACTGCACTTAAGTAACTTCTAAGTCACCTATTTGTCTGTATGCACTAGCAAAGGTCCATTTCCCGGGACTTTGTGAGTGCGCGGACACCATTACACGTGTGCACTACATATAGGTCAATACCTATATGTAGCTTCACAATGTTAACTCCAAATATGGCCATGTAACATGCCTAAGACCATGGAATTGTCCGTTAAAATGAAAATTGCAGCATGCTCATAGACAACACACAAATCCCTGTGAATATCTGTTAGTTTACAAGACAAAATGAATATAAAGTAATTTATTATCAACAAGGGCGTACAAATTCACCAAGGCTCCTGCTGCAAAAGAAGCCACAAGGGCTAAGTTAGCCCTACTCGAGAAAGACCCAAAAGGCGATGCACTGCCACGCAGAAATCAAAGTTGCATAAAGTACAGAGAGAGTCCAGTACTCCAGTGTTGTTTATGAATAATTCTTTCTTTTTAACACTTGTTTGCAAGTCCAATGCTTTGTGTTTTCACAGTTCCGTAAGTAAAGCACATAGAACAATGAATAAACAGCCAACCCGTTTTGCCCACATGCGGGGCTTCTTCAGGGCTGTAATACAACATAAGAAAAATGTATACAATGTACATTAAATTACAAGAATCCAATTAAATAAGACACAAGTAAAATTCAAATTGAAGAAATAATAATAAATAGACCAGAGAAATAATATGTACCAACAAGAAACATACAGCACTATGAGGCCGAACAAAAGTGCTCACAATTCATAAGTGCATCCAAATATGCACATGTAAAAGATTAAATGCAATGGAATCTGTAATCCGAGAATTCAAGTGATATGTAAATATAAAGAAAAAGGAGCCCCAAGAGATGAATAAACATGCCAGAAGAATAAACTCATCAAAGGAATATGCATGTGAAACGAAGTTAATAAGAGGAAAGCGAAACATATCCGTGTTTGAAAAGTCGAGTAGATAAAAAACATCACCCTGCGCTGAAGAGATGAAATAAAAAGACATATGGAAGATAGTACATATATGGTAAAGCATACCACGATGGAATCCACTTGTCTGTACCAGAAAGGGGGGGCTCTTCGGAGCCTTAAAAAGGACCACTCGATAGTGATTAGTGAAGCTGACAAGGGAGATAATGTGGTGGTTATGAACCGCAGTGACTATATGGGAGAAATCAAGAGGCAATTGTCTGATGTTACTTGTTATAAACATCTCACACATAATCCCATTGGTGACCTGATGGAACACATTAATAATAAACTGTGGGGATGGTATGAACAAGGGTTACTTACAATTGAAGAATTTAAATATCTCACTGTAAAAAAAACAAAATTTCCCTGTATATACATACTTCCGAAGGTACATAAGGGCGGTGATTTCCCCCCTGGAAGGCCCTTCATATCAGGCATAGACTCCCCGACACAAAAAATGTCAGAATATGTGGATTTCTATTTATTAAAATTTGTCTGCAATCTACCCTCATTTATACAGGACAGTAAAGATATCCTTAATAAATTTGAAGACTTCCCTTGGTCTGAAGATCTTATTTTTGTTACAATGGACGTGAGTAGCTTATACACGTGTATACGTAAATCCTTTGGAATACAAGCAGTTACTTCATTTTTAAATACCAGGACTGCTGATTGTTTTGCGCACAACCAGATGCTTGTACAGATGATTGACATTATTCTGTCAAAAAATGTCTTTGTACATGACAATGATTGGTCTCAACGAACACATGGGACGGCGATGGGTTCAAAATTCGCCCCGTCTTATGCCTGTTTGTTCATAGGCTGGTATGAAAAAATGCACGCCTGGGGCAAACATGCCTCGCCCTGGACGGATTTTATTTTGTTTTGGGGGAGATACATTGACAATATCATTATTATATGGAATGGGACCATCGAACAATTGATTATGTATCATACCTTTCTTAACAATAATCCTTACAATGTACAGCTCAGTTTACACTACAGTAGGAACACTATAGATTTTCTGGACATCAGATTTTTTATAGAACAGAACAGCATACAAAGTGTACTGTATAGGAAATCTACAGCATGTCACAGTTTACTCCATGCTACTAGTGCCCACCCTGTTTCGGTAATTCGGAATATTCCATTTGGAGAAAGGGTACGCGTTAGACGCAATTGTAGCACTAATGATACATTTTATACTCAAATTCAACTCACCACACACAGATTTATGAACGGGGGTATAAGGCAAAGACTCTATCACAAGCGGCTCAACGTATTATGGATACCCCCAGAAAAAACACTTTGATTGTTAAATCACAGAGACACAACAAGAATCAAAGAAATTCTCTGTCTTTTGTAACTTGTTATACGGCCCATAGTCAGGGCATTTTTTAAATACCTAAACGCCATTGGCCCTTATTGACTTAAGTCCCGGGTCTCAAAGTTCGTATTTCTAGTACACCCAAGATCACTTATCGCAGAGGTTTAACTTTGAGGGACCATTTGTGGCCCGCTACATTTTTACTCCTAGTCCCATCACATGGCTTTCCACCAAACCCAGGGGATTTTACAAATGCCATGATTGCAATGTTTGTGCTTTTGGTCAGGATAAAACGAAGGATTTCTGTTACAATAATACGAAGACATTTATTATCAATCACTTCATTAATTGTAATACCAAATTTGTTGTTTATGTTCTGGGATGTGCATGTAACAAAATCTATGTGGGGAGCACAAAACGTTCTTTAAAAATTAGGATACAGGAACACCTACGAGCAATCAAAAAACAGGATTCGGACTATCCATTAACAACACATATAGTATCGGCTCATCCCAATGACCCATTGATCTGGTTTCAGGGAATCGACCATGTCCCTACCCACCCCAGAGGAGGTAACAGGGAACTGACACTACGCGAAAGGGAGGCAGCCTGGATCTGCCGCCTGCGAGCGGTGGATCTGAGCCACAATACTGACCATGAATTTCATTACTTTTTGTAGTGTTATCTTTTTGGCTGTCAATAGACTGCATGTATATATTGTTCTGTGCAAATGTCATGTAACCCTGTTTGCTATTCTTACATGTTTGAACTGTACAACATCAGGACCAATATCAACCTCGATTGGATATTAATGGTATTGGTACTTTACACTCCCTCTGGACTAATCTTCTCTCCTCCTGATCACTTTCCTATGCTACTTCTGTAATCCTTCATATATCTCTTGGGCATATCCATTTACCACTTATCTTTCTTCTTTTATTCTTTTTCTTCCTTTTTCATGATCTTCTCTCATGTTTACTGTTTTTTCTGATCTGACTCCCCGCCCTCCCTCTATGATGTCCTTTTTCCACTGCCAGGTTTTTTTCTCCCAGCGAGAACTCTCTTCGCCATACACCCTCTTTGTTGCCCCTATTCCATATATTAGACTCCTTTTTTTTGCGTTAACAAATCATACTTTTGGTCATAATATTTTTGTGTGTTTTCTCTAATACTCTCCTGGTACAGTTATTCACTGTATCTTTCGATCTTTTCTGTGCCTTACTGCAGCCTCAAGATGGCCGCCGCCATAGTCCTTTCTTTATTTTTGTGCTCTTCCTTCCTATCAACCGGTACCTTTAGGTCCCATACATTTTATTATAACCCCAAGATGGCTGCTGCCATAGTCCTTTTTTTATTTTTGTACTCCATTCTAAGAACCCGGACTTCCGGGTTCCATTTATTTTATTTAAGACGCTCATATCCGAGGCGTCCGTTCGCTTTCACATCTTAGCGCCAGCATTATACTTGTGCCGGCTCTACATTTAGTTTAACGGTCGTTCGGACAGTGTTATCCTTTATTTCATGAACTGCTTTTCTACTAAACAGGTAAGATGCTCTTTACCCTCCCGCATTTCTTTCTTTTTTATTTTCTATATTCTATTCTACTTGTCACCACGGTGGCATGCTGCTTCACTTTTTACAAGCAGGTACAATTGAATGTTTAAATATGCTTTTCAGTATCTGCACTCCGTTTTCTGCACACATATAATATTGGTCCTTAAAAATAACAGCGGTTACGACCTACTGCCTAAATATTCTTTTTGGTATTTGCATCCCAGTTCCTGCCAACACGGAACATCGGTCCCTGATAATATTTTTTCTTTTTATATTGGGTCGTATTAACTCTTGACGATGGGATCTGTCTATTTATTTATTTTTCTGACCCTTATGCTGCCCGTTCACTGTTCTTTCGTGTTACTTTTTTCTTTTGTTATTTCTCCAGCACTTGTTTCGCTTTTGTTTTTTTTGCTTTTTTACTTTTTTGAATCTAAGTGCGGACACTTCTAATTTTCATATTTTTCATTTAATTTCGTTTTTGACTTATGAACGTCGCTTTTGCTTCTTGCGACTGACTGGATTCCACTGTGGTATGCTTTACCATATATGTACTATCTTCCATATGTCATTTTATTTCGTCTCTTCAGCACAGGGTGATGTTTTTTTATCTACTCGACTTTTCAAACACGGATATGTTTCTCTTTCCTCTTATTAACTTCTTTTCACATGCATATTCCTTTGATGAGTTTATTCTTCTTGCATGTTTATTCATCTCTTGGGGCTCCTTTTTCTTTATATTTACATATCACTTGAATTCTCGGATTCCAGATTCCATTGCATTTAATCTTTTACGTGTGCATATTTGGATGCACTTATGAATTGTGAGCACTTTTGGTCGGCCTCATAGTGCTGTATGTTTCTTGTTGGTAAATAGTATTTCTCTGGTCTATTTATTATTATTTCTTCATTTTGAATTTTGGGGGTGTCTTATTTAATTGGATTCTTGTAATTTAGTGTACATTTTTCTTATGTTTTATTACAGCGATTAAGAAGCCCCGCATGTGGGCGAAACGCATTGGCTGTTTATTCATTGTTCTATTTGCTTTACTTAAGGAACTGTGAAAACACAAAGCATTGGACTTGCAAACAAGTATTAAAAAGAAAGAATTATTCATCTACAATACTGGAGTACTGGACTCTCTCTGTACTTTATGCAACTTGGATTTCTGCATGGCAGTGCATCGCCTTTTGAGTCTTACCATGGAATTGTCCCCCCATTACAAATATGGTATTGGGTAGCCAATTCCATGCATCCTGGGGGCTCCACTATGGACCCCAGTACTGCCAAACCAGTTCTCTGAGGCTTGCACTGCAGGTACAGCTGCCACCACCTCACAGACAGGGTTCTGCCATCCTGGGGTCTAGGCCGCCCAGCCCCAGGAAGGCAGAACAAAGAATTTCCTTTGAGAGCAGGGTGTTACACCCTCTCTCTTTGGAAATATGTGTTACAGGCTGGGCAGGGGTAGCCTCTGGTAATGCTTTGAAGGGCACAGCTAGTGCCCTCCTTGCATAAACCAGTCTACACTGGTTCAGGGACCCCTTCTCCCCTGCTCTGGCGTGAAACTGGACAAAGGAAAGGGGAGTGACCACTCCCCTGTCCATCACCACCCCAGGGGTGGTGCCCAGAGCTCCTCCAGTGTGTCCCAGACTTCAGCCATCTTGCTTTGCAAGGTGTGGGGACACTCTGGAGGCCTCTGAGTGGCCAGTACCAGCAGGTGACATTAGACACCTCTCCTGATAGGTAGCCAATCCCCCTCTCAGGGCTATTTAGGGTCTCTCCTGTGGGTTCTCTTCAGATTCTGCTTGCAAGTTTCCTTCAGGAATCCACTGCAACAACTTCAGACTCCAGTGACCTCGGATCAACCGCAGCCTGCTCCAAGAAACGCTGTAACTGCAACAAAGTGTCTACAAGAGACACTTTTCTTCAGCAACCTCAGCTCCAAGTCAGCAACTGCAACAGTTTCCACGGTGTGCATGCTCTGGGGACTCCCTGTCTTTATCCTGCACCAGAGGAGCCGAAGAAATCTCCCATGAAGTGATGGAGTCACTCCCCTGCTCCAAGCAGGCACCTTCGAAGATGACAACCTGTACCCTGGGACTCCTCTCACAGCGACGGGCGTGCTCCTAAGGACACAGAGGGTGGACATCATCAACATGGATTGTCCTGAGGTCGTGCTGATGCAATTTGGAGGAGGTAAGACCTTGCCTTCTCCGAGAGCGATGGTACCCCTGTGTACTGTGTCTTCTTTACCGCCTGAGGCCTCTGTGCATTATTTGCAAAATTCCTTTGTGCACATCCTGGCCCAGGTCCCCAGCACTCCATCCTGCAATGCTCAAGTCACTGAGTTGTATTCCAGCGGTGTGGGACCTTCTTTTGTTGTGCTGCATCAACCATATTTTGCACCTCCTTTGAACCCGGATCCTGCAACTCCTGGGGGAGCTGGGTGGTATCCTAAGGGCTCTCTAAAGTGCTGAGAGCCCCCTCTTCCTCTTCATACAGAGTTGAGGCCCCCCAGGTCCCTCCTGGCTCCATCCAGCGGCATTTTGACTCAAAATGCACTTTTGTAGTAGCCAAGGCTTGTTGGCGACTTCCAACACGAAATCACGTCTGCAATGATATGCAGGCCTTGGGACACCTTTTGCATTATGCAGGAACCTGCAGACATCTTCCTAAGGTGCATTCCTGCAGTCTTCGACTAACAGGGTACTCTTCTTTTGCACCCTCTTCTGGGTTGGCAGGGGCTCCCGTCCTTCCTGGAACTTCTTTCGACTTCTGGACTTGGTCCCCTTCCTTTGCAGGTCTTCAGGTCCAATAATCCAGCAGTTGTTCTTTGCAGATTTGGTTGGCTGCTGCAAAATCCCAATCACGAGGTGTAGTGTGTCCTAAGGGAACTTGCAAAACTTTACTCCTGCTTTTCCTGGCTCTGGGGTGGGGTAATTTACATACCTTTACTGTATTCCTACTTTCCCAGCGATTCTGCACACACTACACTTGTCTAGGGGAGAATTTGTGGTTTGCATTCCACTTTCTTAGTATATAGTTTGTGTTGCCCCTAGACCTATTTTCTCCTGTATTATTCTATAGCATTTCCTATTGTTTGTATTGTTCTGTGGCTATTTACTTGTCCAATTTTGGTGTCTAGTGTATATATTATGTATAATACTCACCTTCAGGAGGAGTATTGTCTCTAAGATATTTTTGGTGCTGTGTCACCCAAATAAATACGTTTATTTTAGTTAACACTGAGTATTGTCTTTACTTGTGTATAAGTACTGTGTAACTATAAGTGTATTGCATGAGCTTTGCATGTTTCCTAGTTCAGCCTAAGCTGCTCTTCTATAGCTACCTCTATCCGCCTAAGCTGCTAGAACACTACTACATTTCACTAATAAGGGATAACTGGACCTGGTGTAAGGTGTAGGTACCCAAGGTACCAACTACAAACCAGGACAGCCTACTACAACATCGATTAGACATCTGATAGCTTGTTTGCTACACTAGATGTTGTCTCCCTTTACAGTTGCATTCCATTGGAATCACTCTCCGGTAGGGACACCACATTGTTTGAACACAATGAACTGCTGTTCAAACTGACCAGATTGGTCTTAGAGAACAATGTGTTCCTCCACTATGGCAATTGGTACGAGCAGATACAGGGGATAGCCATGGGAGCTCAATTCTCACCATCATACGCCAAGCTGTACATGGGCCACTTTAAGAAACACTACTTATGGACATCTTGCCCATATGGTCTTACCCACCACATTCTGTACTGGGGTAGGTACAGGATGATATTGTTATCAGCTGGACAGGAAGCACCAAAAACGTCCAACAGCTTTACGAGCACCTCAACTGTAATGATTATAACATACGCCTCACCCAACACACAGGTAAAAAGCAGATTGATTTCCTTGATCCCACCATGTACCATGAAGATAATAAGATCACGTCCAAACGCTATAGAAAACCCACGGGTGCAACTCAGTACTACATGCACTCAGTGCACATCCTTCCACAATCAGTGCAATCACATTGGGGGAGAAGACTAGAGTACAATAGAACTGCAGCAGCGACTGTATTTTCATGCAAGAACTGGAGTCAGTTGAACAAAGCCTTCTCCAGAAAGGGTAATCCAAGAAGGTTCTTTCCAAAGCCAAAAACAGAATTCTTAACACCCCACGAGAATCCCTCTTGACACATGGGATTAACAAATGGCCCAAAGCAGTAAACATAAACATGACTATGGCACTACCTGCCTCCTGGTGCTTCCCCTTCAATCTTGTATTAAGTATTTTTTTACGCACACTAGGCAGGATGTCTGCCTGTGGTTTAGACTACCCCACATACTGCTGTCGAATTTTGCATACTTTATTAACTTACTTCACGTTTTCAACTTGATACTGTATACCTTAGTACGGATCTTGGGTTCTATCCCAGTACATGTACTTCTGCACTGACTTTTCTGTTTAGTTCCTATCATTGTTCAATACTAGCTGACACTGTACGCCTTTATGATGATTTTGTTGTGAGTTTATGATATGTATACCTATGCCAGGAGATGTCTGCCTACACACTGTTAATAATCAATATCACCTCACGGACATAGTATGGTGGGCTCTACTTAGCATTACCTCGAATATCTTAATATAATTACGGTGTTTTACTGACCCCTCCTGATCACTCCTCGTCTCCCTCCACCTCTAAACTTTTAAAGCTACTGCCCTACTTTATTGAGCATGTTCTCTACCGCTTGTGACAGGTGTTGGGTCTTGACACCTGGGTGCACTATGGATGTAAATAGCTAATTTTTACACTAGCCCCTTGTGTCTTTCTCCTTACCTCTCAGCCCCAGTTTCGGGCCACAGCATTTCTTCTTTTACTGTTTTCATCCAGCATTCTTCATTCTGGCCCCCTATTGACGCATGTTGTCCTGCAGACTCCACTGCGGAATTTAGGGTTTTCTTTTCTTTATCCGTTTTTTTTCCAACTGTTTTTCTTTTGTTTTATTTCGTCAGACTTTCTAATACAGACCAGTACAATCTAGTCTCTACTTGGACATTCGTTTTGACACCAATATGGCCCTGCTGGTGCCCCCATCCAGTACCGTGCCTTCCCTTTACACCATCCCTCTCTGTCAATTTGCCAAGTTCCAACATGGCCACCACAATGTCTCCTCTAGCTCCCCTCACTTTACTTGTCCCCCTTCTATTTTTATAGCTTTTTAAGCCCTCTGGCTTTTCGTCCGGCTTGTAGGTTGGACTCCATTTCCTATATAGATGTGGTAGACATAGACCAGGTAAGCTACTCAATACTACCCAATGTTATTTTGTGCCCTGTTCCTCTGCCTTTCATTAATACCCACCTTGTATACCCTGCCACCCCCTATTATGTCACTCTCTTTGGTCTGTTTTTGTGGACCATTTAGTCAGCTGGTTTAGATTTGTTGTGCTCTTAACATCTAGTCGCATTTTCACTGCCTCATTGCACAATGCACTGGGCCTACTGCTACAGGTCTCAGGCACTTTCTTGCAGTACTCACCCATGGGCCCTTTTGTTTAGTCTGTCCTTTCTCTCTCAGCCAGGAATGCATTATTTGCCAATGTGCTTTCATTTATGTGGCAGTACTATCCGCTCCTTTTTCACTACACCTGATTTCTCCTGACCTGTTCTGACGCTAGCCTTTTCTTTTTAATTCTTCCCTTTTTTCTTTTTACTCTCTTCTCCATAGGAACGATACTTACCACGGTCTTGGTCAGCAGGTTTTACCCTTCACCCTGTTAATTTTACTAGTGAGTGACCTTACTTACTTCCCTACTTGCTGTGTCATCTCATAGGTTAGTTCCCGATGCATGGTGTGGTCTCTTTTACACTCAACTTACCTCTTAATATGTGGGGCTTTTGACTTACATTTTTGTCAATTCCCTTCTTTTAACGGAAGTTTAATTTCTTCCAAGCATGGCTATATAAGGAGCTACTACCGTACTACTACTACCCCCTCATACGCCTTCATTTTGTTTTTCTTTTAATACGTGGCCTCCCACTAATTGGTCTAATCATGTTTGGGCTTTCTGACCATATATTTCCCAATTCACCGGTGCTAGTGTTATGGTTGACTCACTTTGTGACGGATATCAGGACACTGCTATGTGGTGGGCACACTCTATGAGGTGGCTCTTGCTAACTTACACAGGTTAATCTGCTTAGATTTATTATTTCAAATCCACTTTATGCAGATTTCCACGGGCACGTCAACACCCGTCCTTCACTTGATTATGGACGCATGCCTTATTAAGTGAATTCACACGTGCAACTACTTTGCTATCATCCTCTATTTTGATTTATTGGACTGGGCAACTACATCTCTATGTATATTTTGCAGCCTTGAAGAAGTCACCTTTTGTGACGAAACATGTATTGGCTGTGTATATGAAACTATGCTCAACTGACTACTTGGCTGTATTTAAGGATCAATAATCAACCGAATTCTTTTGATGCCCTTGGCTACTAATAAAGGAATCCACTACAATCAAATCAACTGGAGGCCATCTTTATTATGAACATTGTTTTGAGTGCTGTGGCTTCTGTGCTAATTTAGAGTATGGCGAAGGGGGTTACTCCATCATGAACGTGACTGACATCCCATCCGCTGTTTTACAATTCCATTGTAGCCTATGGAACTTGTAAAACGGTGGATGGTATCTCCGTCACATTTAACGGACCAACCCCTCCATTAAACTCTCAATCAGACCCAGAGTGTTTATAGCGCTCCTGAAATATACTGGTGTGGTAAGTTCCACATTTATCAGAAATATAGGCAATCATAAGAGCCATGCCATCACAACTATCCAGAAACTAAATATTGTAAGGGAGGTGAAGTTGTGTGATGATGTGAAAGTGTATTATAAGAAATTAAATGTCCCCTTATCTTCAAAAGAATGTTGCAATTTCCTATGGTGTTTTGCAATTATATAATGGAGCTTCTAAGAGACCTGCAATAGTCTGAAAATGTATGATGGCTGGGGGTAAATTATAACATATTCTCAGGTCATGGACCTCAAGCGATTAGCCTTTAAACAATGAATCTTACAGTGTTTGCTTAACAGCACCATTTTGGAACAGCTCAGCATTATGCTTTGTATTCGGCTAAAACCAAATAGCTCTTTCTCATGTTTTGTTTTTCATACCTCTAATTTCTCACAGGCCTCAGTTAACCATTCTTGTCATGGTATGTATGAGATACTTGTATAGCAGGAACCTAGACAATAGAGAGCCAAGCACTGTGCAGGTTCAAAGACAAGCATAAAGTTAATGAGAGATAGGAAACATAGCTCTTTTGTAGATATGAGATTGTTGTACGAGATCCTAGGGTCATAGAAGAAAAAGGTCTGCTGCCTTGTTTTTCTCTTTTTTACAATTCTTAGTCTGCAATCTGATAGTGTCCTGGCTGCAGGCATGCCAGGAACCTCCAGAGATTGTGTGTTTGTCTGCAAGGTAAGTGGAGTATTGGTCATGATGATTCTCATTAAATGGCACTCTCATTGTCAACAAATCACTCCTAAAAATATTGTTAAAATAAATAAAGAACAAAAAACGATGCATTGGCAGCTAATAATTACCATTAAAAATATACAGTTAATAAACCATTTTTTACATACTTCAATACCCAGATAATGACATAGGATATTACTAAAACTAATATTTAAAACCATATTTTGTAAATAAATATACAATGATTTACAATAATTACACACACACAAATAAAGCTCATACACTAAAATATATACACAAAACATTGATTAAAAATATACATTTATGTATTAGGATTATTTATTACATAACTAATCTTAATGTATACAATTATATTTTATATTAAAACATAATGCTAAATTAGCGGCCTCCAAACAAGGAACAAACTGGCAAAGAATTCAAAACAAACACAAAGTAACCAATAAACCTAAACATAAAACAACGTATCCTATGGAACTGTTTAACAAATTAAATAAACACTATAAAAAGGATCAGAAAATCACCATAACCATGCAGCGCAAATGCTACACCTAGAACACGCCATCACTCTGCAGAGTTCTACATTCAAACTACAGGAGCTATGCTACATAAAATGGGCCTCCTACATTAAAAAGTAGATACAATAAACCAATTAACTACCAATTCACCAAAATTGTTCCCTAATGCTTCACTTAAAACAACCTATTACAATAATGCTTTTTCTTTATACCTCCAAACTGTAGGTACCATCACAAGAAAAAAATCTCCAAATTATCATTTCCAAAGAACAAAGTTGACAAACACACTCAAAAAGTAAAAATATATAATTTAGGGCCAGATGTAGGAAGAAAGCAAATTGCGACTTGCAATTTGCAACTCGCAATTTGCTATACAGAAAGGTGTCTCAGACACCTTCTGCGACTCGCAATGGGGTCGCAAAGACCCACCTCATTAATATTAATGAGGTGGGTCGCAGTTTGTGACCCCATTCCGAGTCTGGGCACTCACGGGGATGCTATATCATGTAGCACTGTTCCTGTCGGTCTGATCGGTGGGAATGCTCTATTACAATGTTCCCACCAGTCAGAATGGTGGAAACATTGTAATAGGGCAGGGAGGACACCACTGCCGTAGCAGTAGAATCCTCTGCATGAGTTTGCCGGCCCTGAGTTGAGACCGCCAAACTCGTAATGAGGCCATTAGCCTGAAAGGGTATTGTTTTGACATATACATATATATATATATACATATATATACATATAGACGCATACATATATATATGTATATGAACAGAGTCCTAAAAATATAGAAAATAAGATTTAAAGGGGTAGGGACTTGTGTTGGTCCTTGAGGTGGGGTTCCTAGACGGTTCCACAGATCTGGAGCAAAGCCCCAGTGAGTAGCACTGGAGGTTGTGATGGATCTGTGAACTCCCCCCAAAGATGAAAAAAAGGTAGTTGGGTGCCTGCTGATTCTTGAGCGCAGGGTCTGGCCCCACTAGTCACGTATGACAATGAACATCTTACTTTATGTTAACAAAAATTGAAATTCACTGAGAGTTTACATTTAGGAATTGTAATAAAATCGTACTTTATAATAAAAAAAACACTTTAAAAATTCAGTGAAAAAAACAAAGGTTAAATGGACATTATAGTTAGGTGAAAATGTCAGTTATAACATAGTGTTTAAACAATTGAAACCACTGAAATGTACAAGTTATAGTTATCACAAGCAACTAAAATGTGTGCAAAGTAACTTGAACTCACACCCTCATCATGCACTGCTTCTATCCTTGCATATTACTCACTCATGACACGTTCAAAGACTGCATTGATAACCTCTCTAATGGCATCTGAAATGACATCATTGAAAACAACACTGTACATAAGTAGGGTGCAAGCTATGGTCACTTTGGGGCACTGCAGCCGTTGCTCTGCTCCGCCAAGCCGTAGCGCTTGTTGGGTCTGGCGTGTACTTCAAGCGTAGGGTAGAGGTAGTACATACCATAGCAACCCTCGCTTCACAGAAACTGTGCCGAGACTTGCCTTCACACTGCCATTGCCCACAGAGAGAGCAGGACTCTGAGGGGGCACTGTCTGTCTCTGCCATAGATGGGACTGGTAGAAAATAAATGTGCTAAAAAAGACAAATCAGGAAATCAAAATTTAAAATAAACATACAAAGGAAGTGGGAAAGTAACTAACGTGAAAAATAAAGTTAAAAAGGTGACAAGTGGAGAGGGATTGGGTGGAATGAGTTGGATAAGGTGTGGGGGGCAGAAACATGAGAGAATGGCTAGTCAGAAGCAAACTGGCTGAAACAAAATGGTTGCACGCTTCAGCAACGCGGAGTGCCATTTGTGCTGTTTTTTAGCACCAAAATGCATCACAGTCATTTTTCAGAGGTAATGTGCACAAGAAGAATTTCATTTAATTACGCATAGTTTCAAGTCATTTTTTAATTATTGTGTGTAATTATTCGAGAACAAATTAAGAAAGTTGTGCACACCCCTTATAAAAACATGTTGCTGTTGCCATTGAAGGTTCGGACTAATCCTAGGACAGTAAAGTTGCCTTAATGTGTTCTGCCTTGGAAAATGGGCTGCTGAAAAGCCGTGGATGAAGAAGCTTTTGCCCCACACAACTAGAAGCAAGTCGCACATGACTGAAAAGCTGTTTATGCATGCTTCAAGGCAGTCATCTGCTCACAAGCTATAATGACCTTGCAACCCAGTTTGCCACAAACCACCATAAGGTAATTGTACTGGTTAAAGATATGCAGAGGACATTCCATGACTGTGTCTGTGGTGAATCTGCATTCATCCTGTTTTTACTGACTATAATATGCCCGTAGCACTGTTTTCTGCGTCCGAACACTGGTATTGTCCAATGAATCCTATTACTTTAGGCACTGTACAGCTGGCCCAGGTCAGTCATTCTGATTTTAGAGCTGTTTGAACGAAGGCAGTACTCCATATGGTTCTGGAAATATTGCATTTTCAAGGTGAATTGGGGCTTTAAACGTGGTTAACAGCTTTCCTAGTTGTTAATGGAACTGGTAGTTCCATTGCGAGCCCAGAAAGTGTGTGCACACCCAATTCAGTATATCCCAACCACAAGAAGCTAATTGCAAGATTTGACCTCCACAAACATTGATCCACTTGGAGACTTACTCTGGATGCTGAGATGATACCAAGCACCAATAGTCACCCGTGTGGAACAATGTCTTTGAAGACCAGTTGGAGCTGTAACTGTTCTCCTACTATAATATGTCTACATACTCATGTCACCAATCGCAAATTTCCGGTAGTCCCAATAGCTGTTTAGGTCTCTCATTGATGGGGAAGAGGGTTAACAAACGGTAGGCATTGCTTGCCGCCGTGGAAGGACAGACTTTTATGGATGGTCTGCAAGATGTGGGATGAATGGTCGTTGGCATGGAATCACAGGTTTTTACATTTGCACAGAAGGGTCTTCAAATAGATGCCTGGGTGCAGTCTGGACACTCTCACAGAATTTTTGATGCTAATGTAATTTTCATACTCAGTGGCCATGTAGCGTAGTTTAGTGCCTTTGTCATTAGGTCTGCCATTAACCACAAGATTTGGACTTTAGTAAAATTACATGCATTACATATAAAGTGCTTTTAGGCAGCCCTCTTCTTCCTTTGTAATCCCTTTCACACTTTAATTCCACCCACTACAGCTTACAGCATGGGCCGGTGAGTCAGCCCATTTCTGTTATTTTCTAACTTCACTCTGAGTGATGGCATTCTGCTCTTTCACCCGGAGCATGTCTGTACAGAGGGTAATCCAATCAGTACAAGGGGCTACTATGGCAATGTGTGTTTTGTAACTAAAAATATTATTTCTTTTTTTCATTTTTTGTGAGGTCCTGGCAACTCCCATAATAATGTTATATAAAAAAATGCCTAAACAAAAAAAAAGCAAAACCACTAAGCTTGTAGCCAATGCTAGACAAATTGGCATAGCCAATGTTAGTTTTTCTATGCAATGGAACTATGATACAGAAGTGCTAACCACTTTACTATATTCTTACATCTGTAATCAATAATTGCCTGTAAAAACATAAATGCAAAACCTAAATAACTTCCACAAGTCAAGTAATGGTTTTTCCTATTGCTCAGGGAGTTCACATCTCGCCGAGTTGATTTCCTCTGGATAGGCCCTCCTCAAAATGGGTGTGATGAAAGTGGTCTATTATATGGTGTGGTTGTGAGACCTCACCATGTAATAAACTCACTACCTGTACTCAGTCATGTCAGATTCGTAGCCATCTCAATAACAAACATTCACCTGAAGCAAATAATAAATCACTGCTTTCCATTCGAAATACAAACAAGCAATGGCAACTACTGTGGTTAGCAGTTCACTCTAGAACACCGTTATAGAGTTATAAACTACTACTCTGGCCAGCTGTGGGTGATCAACTTTGGCAGAGAGAAGGTCACAGAGGCCAATGAGGCTTGTTAGGAGAGTTTCTTTGCAGTCAAAGCAGTCTCTATCCAGTTCCACGCTCTACTGGAGAAATACCATAGACATTAATGGAGTGGTCTTTCTGCGAGGATACAAGAGGCCAAAGAACCTGAAGAATGTGAAGGATGCTGATCATGTGGCGGGGGTCTTTGTGGGGCTACTCCTTCGTCGAAGGTCACGATGGTGTGACCGCAGAGGTCGATGTTCCTTAAAGTATGTTATGCTAGTCTCTGGGTACAGTGAAATCTGTGGTGCTACTTGACTGGTGATAGCTTCTGTTTTTTATGACAAGGTACACCAAACTGCACTCAGACAACTTTCCTGTGTCCAGCAGACTCGGCCTCTACTTTTGGGCTCTGGGTCACAATCTCCCTAGCTGCACGTTGTTGGTCACTGACGGCCAGGGCTCTTCCAATTCTTCCTTCTGAATGGACTAATTACTTATCTGAATTTGTATGCACAAAATCCAGTCACAAAAAGGTATAAGATGCCTCAAATGCCTTCTAACATGTTCAATTGGGAAATAAACCTCCAAACACAAAACAGACTTGAGATATGTATTAAATAATAAGCAACGCCCTATGCAGCTGTAAGTACTGGTGTAAAGTCTTCATGAGGGTGAGCAAGAATTTTTTCCCCATGATTTCAACACAAAATTAATTGAAGTAGGGCTATATTTTAGGTCCTCTTTTGTTTTCTATTTGTCTCTGGGATTTACCAGCTCAATTCACTAACATTAAGAATTTTGGGCCAGATGTACAAAAAAAGCAATTTGCGACTTGCAAATTGCGAGTCCCTGCGACTCGCAATTTGCAAGTCACAAATTGCTATGCAGTACGGTGTCTGAGACACCGACTGCAACTCGCAATGGGGTCGCAATGACCCACCTCATGAATATTCATGAGGTGGGTCGCAAATTGCGGCCCCATTGCGAGTATAGGCACTCGCTAACATGGAGGCCTGCTGACGTCAGCAGGCCTCCATGTTAGCGACCTGCCTTTTAAATAAAGCATTTTTTTTTTTTTGAAGTGCAGCCCGTTTTCCTCACAGGAAAAAAAAATATCCGAAACCTTTAGTTTCTGATTTTTCAGGGCAGGGAGTGGTCCCTTGGACCACTCCCTGCCCTGAAAAATTAATATGGGGTCCAGTCACAAAGGGGAAGGGGTCCCATGGGGACCCCTTCCCGTTTGCGAGTGGGTTACCATCCACTTCAAGTGGATGATAACTGCGACTCCATTTGCGACCGCGTACGCGGTCGCAAATGGAGTTGCATACCACTCCGACTCGCAAATAGGAAGGGAACACCCCTTCCTATTTGCGAGTCGCAATTGCATATTGCGAGTCGGTAACGACTCGCAATATGCATTTGTGCATTGCAAACCCACGTTTGCGAGTCGCAAACGGCGATTTTCGCCGTTTGCGACTCGCAAAAGGGTTGCTACATCTGGCCCTTTGCTCCTGACTTGCTTTTCTAAATTTGCATGTTTTGTTTTATGCTGACAATGTTGTTGTCTTTGACCTTACCCCAATCGGTCTCCGGTGAAATCTGAGCATTCTATTTAAAGTAAATACGCGAGGGACAACTTTTTGAAAATAAACACCACTAAAGCCATGGTGATGACCTTTAGAGAGAAGCGGTGCGGCCTCTTTAATTGGAATCTTGGTGGAGCTTCTCCAGATATTGTAAAAACGTATTTACCTGGTGTTCGACCTGAGAGCCTTACAATGGTCTTCCCCCAAACGTTTTGGCTGCGTGTCTCACCTTTTTTCTGATTTCGTTTTGTTGGCCTTCGGACTCTGAGCACTTTGCCACTGCTGGCTAGTGCTAAAGTGCATGTGTTTTCTCCCTAAAACATGGTTTGATTGGCATATAACTAATTTGCATTCTTAATTTACTTATATGTCCCTAGTAAAGTGCACTGCATGTGCCTAAGGCCTGTGAATTAAATGCTACTAGTGGGCCAGCAGCACTGCTTGTACCACCCACTTAAGTAGCACTTTAAAACATGTCCCAGGCCTGCCATTGCAGCCTGAATGCTGTGTTAACTGCCATGCAGACCTGGCATTTAAAATCCCTTACCAAAACATAAACTCCCCTTTTAATACATATATGTCTCCCCTAAGGTAGGCCCTATGTAGTCCATAGGGCAGGGTGCTATGTAGTTGAAAGGCAGGACGTATACATTTAAGTTGTACATGTCCTAGTAGTGAAAAACTCTCAAAATTGTTTTTCACTACTGTGAGGCCTACCTCCCCCATAGGCTGGGGATTACTTATTACATTTAATAAGATGTATTAGACCTGACAGCCCTAGGGTGGTCACCCTTAAATTTTAGCCTGCCTCCCTCCACTTTTTGGACACTGTTTTTGCTGATTTTAGGACTCTGGGCACTTTACCACTGCTAACCAGTGCTAAAGTGCATCTGCTCTCTCCTTAAAAACATGGTGACATTGGTTCCTACCCAATTGGCTTATTTAATCTACTTGTAAGTTCCCAGTAAGGTGCGCTACATGAGTCCAGGGCCTGTAGATTAAATGCTACTAGTGGGCCTGCAGCACTGATTGTGCCATCCACATAAGTAGCCCCTTAACCATGCCTCAGGCCTGCCATTCGACTTGGCATTTAAAAGTGCTTGCCAAACCTTAAACTCCCCTTTTTCTCCATATAAGTCATCCCTAAGGTGGGCCCTAGCTAACCCATAGGGCAGGATGCTATGTAGATAAAAGGCAGGACATATACCTGTGTAGTTCATGTGGCCTGGTAGTGTAGAACTCCTAAATTTGTTTTACACTACTGTGAGGCCTGCTCCTTTCATAGGCTAACATTAGGGCTACCCTCATATGCTGTTTTGAGTAGTAGATTCTTATCTGAAAGGTGTAACGAGGTCATATTTAGTATGGCCAGAATGGTAATACAAAATCTTGCTGACTGGTGAAGTTGGATTTAATATTACTCTTTTAGAAATGCCACTTTTAGAAAGTGAGCATTTCTCTGCATTTAAATCCTTCTGTGCCTTACAATCCACGTTGGCAGCTCCCTTGTGCATTTCATTCAGACAACCCCAAACACAGGATGCTCAGTCACACCTGCACACATCTGCATACTGAATGGGTCTTCTTGGGCTGGGAGGGTGGAGGGCCTGACACGTATATTTGAAACGACAGGGGCCTGCCTTTACACAATGGACTTCCAAACCCACTACTGGGACCCTGGCACACAGTATGGAAATGAAAGGGGACCTGGTGCACTTCTAAGCCTTCTAAGTTTCCCCCACTTCAAAGGCACATTTGGGTATTTAAACAGGACCTCTGACCCTAACAACTCAAAAACCTCTGGACAAGATACCACTGGTGAAGAAATTCTGAACCAGACCCTGCAACCTGCCAAGAGGAACTGCCTGGCTGCCCAAAGGACTCACTTAACTGCTTTTCTGCAAAGGACTGCTGCCCTGCTGTTGCCCTGCTGCCTTGCTGCCTTGCTGCCCTCTGGCTCTGCTGAGGAGTGCCCTCCAAGGGTTTGGGTAGAGCTTGCCTCCTGTTCCTTGAAGTCTCAGAACCAAAAAGACTTGATCTTGCAAAAAACTCCTTGTACGGCAAAAATTTGATGCACAGCCTGCCAGAAATGGAGCATAATCTGCATCGCGTGAGAAAATTACCGCACACCGACCCGGAACGACGCAGCCTGGCTTCCTGAGAGGAGATCGACGTAGCACCAGCATTGCAACCGGAACTCTGACGCACGGCCCACTGGATCGACGCATAGCCGAGCCAGAACTACCCAGACTGACTCGCTGCAACAAGAATCGATGCACAGCCTGCTGTGCGACAGAAATTTTCCCGCATCACCCACCGGATTGACGCAGCCGCTGTGACTTCGTCTTACATGCTCAGGATTTCTCCGCATTGTCTCCGGGGCGTCCAAATACCCTGCAAACCGAAGGGGAACCAAGTCTTCAAGCCGGAAATCGACGCAAGGCCCTGACTGCGTGGAAAAGCATCAACGCATCGTCTGTGTGCGCCTGGAGAAACCGACGCACACCTCTGCGTTTGCCACGCATCTCCTCCTCTGCGGCCCCTTGTGGATAATTTAGATGCAAACCAGGTACTTTGTGCTTGCAAGAGACACTTATTGTTTTTTAAGAACTTAAGATTCTTTTTATCATTCTCTAAAGTGATATTTCACTGTGTACTTATCAAATCTTGATCGTTTTGACCTGCATTTATCCAGATAAATATTCTATATTTTTCTAAACACTGTGTGGTGTATTTTTATGGTGTTAAACTGTGTTATTGCATGATTTATTGCACAAATACATTACACAAATACTATACACATTGCCTTTTAAGTTAAGCCTGACTGCTCAGTGCCAAGCTACCAGAGGGTGGGCACAGGATCATTTGGATTGTGTGTGACTTACCGTGACTAGAGTAAGGGTCCTTGCTTGGAAAGGGGGTAACCTGAAGTAGGAGGCTGGCCTGGCTTATAGAGGGTACCTAGTGGTACTTACACCTTGTGCCAGGTCCAGTTATCCCTCATTAGTAGATTAGTAGTGTTCTAGCAGCTTAGGCTGCTAGAGGTAGCAGTAGCAGAACAGCTTAGGCTGAACTAGGAGACATGCAAAGCTCCTACTATACCACTTATATCATATAGCATTATATCATAAGAAACACAATACTCAGAGTTACCAACAATAAAGGTACTTTATTTTAGTGACAATATGCCAAAAGTATCTCAGAGGATATTTTCCCTTAGGAGGTAAGTAAAATACACAAAATATACACACAAACCAAAATCAGGTAAGTAAAACACTTAGAAAAGTAGTGCAAACACTGTAGAACACAATAGAATGCAATAGGAGACAATAGGCCTAGGGGCAACACAAACCATATACTCCATAAGTGGTATGTGAACCACGAATGGACCCCAGGCCTAGTTTAGTATGTAGAGGGTCGCTGGAAGTGTAAGAAAGCACTAAGGGTGTCCAAGATACCCCACCCCAAGACCCTGAAAAGTAGGAGTAAAGTTACCCTACTACCCCAGAAAGACAGTAAAGTTGAGATAGGGGATTCTGCAAAGACAACAACTGACTGCAAAGCACTTAAGACGGATTCCTGGACCTGAGGACCTGTAAAGGAAGGGGACCAAGTCCAAGAGTCACGCAAGTGTCCAGGGGAGGCTGGAGCCCACTAAACCCCAGATGAAGGTTCAAGAGGGCTGCCTCCGGGTGGAAGAAGCTGAAGATTCTGCAACAACGGAAGATGCCCAGAACTTCTCCTTTGGTCAGAAGATGTCCCACGGCATGCTGGAGGATGCAGAGTTGTTTCCACGCAGAAAGACCCGCAAACAAGCATTTCTAGCTGCAAGAGTCGTGGTTGAAGATATTGGGTGCTGCCAGGGCCCAGGAAGGACCAGGAGGCCGCCCCTTGGAGGAGGAGACAGAGGGGGCGCTCAGCAACAGACAGAGCCTATGCAGAAGCAGACAGTACCCGCAGAAGCACTTGAACAGGCGTTCAAGAAATCTGAGCACAACAGTAGTCTCAGCACAACAAAAGAGGGTCCCACGAAGTCGGTGGTCAACTCAGCGAGTTGAGCAATGCAGGACAGAGTGCTGGGGGACCTGGGCTAGGCTGTGCATGAAGGAATCCTTGCAAAAGTGCACAGAAGCTCTATTAGCTGCAGATCACGCAGTACACAGGATTACTGTCTTGCGTGGGGAGGCAAGGACTTACCTCCACCAAATTTGGACAGAAGGACCACGGGACTGTCGTGGTCACTTGGATCCAGCTCCTGTGTTCCAGATGAGAGGGGACCCAGAGTACCGGTGATGCAGACGTTTGGTACCTGCATTAGCAGGGGAAGATTCCATCAACCCACAGGAGATTTCTTCTTGGCTTCCAGTGCAGGGTGAAGGCAGACAGCCCTCAGAGCATGCACCACCAGGAAACAGTTGAGAAAGCCAGCAGGATTAGGCGCTACTATGTTGCTGGTAGTCTTCTTGCTACTTTGTTGCAGTTTTGCAGGCGTCCTGGAGCAGTCAGTGGTCGATCCTTGGCAGAAGTCAAAGAGAGAAGTGCAGAGGAACTCTGGTGAGCTCTCACATTCGTTATCTGAAGAGAAACCCACAGGAGAGACCCTAAATAGCCCTCAGAGGAGGATTGGCTACCTAACCAGGTAAGGACCTATCAGGAGGGGTCTCTGACGTCAACTGCTGCCACTGGCCACTCAGAGGCCTCCATTGTGCCCTCACACATCTGCATTCAAGATGGCAGAGGTCTGGGACACACTGGAGGAGCTCTGGGCACCACCCCTGGGGTGGTGATGGACAGGGGAGTGGTCACTCCTCTTTCCTTTGTCCAGTTTCGCGCCAAAGCAGGAGCTGGGGGCTCCCTGAACCGGTGTAGACTGGCTTATGCAAGGAGGACACCATCCGTGACCCTTCAAAGCATTTTCAGAGGCTGGGGGAGGCTACTCCTTCCCAGCCCTTAACCCTTATTTCCAAATGGAGAGGGTGTAAGAACCTCTCTCAGATGAAATCCTTTCTTCTGCCTTCCTGGGACTGAGCTGCCCAGACCCCAGGAGGGCAGAAACCTGTGTGAGGTTTGGCAGCAGCGGTAGCTTCAGAGAAAACCCCAGAGAGCTAGTATGGTAGTACCCGGGGTCCATGCTGGAGCCCTGGCGATGCATGGGATTGGCACCCCCATACCGGATTTGGCTTGGGGGGACAATTCCATGATCTTAGACATGTTACATGGCCATGTTTGGAGTTACCATTGTGAAGCTACACATAGGTATTGACCTATATGTAGTTCACGCATGTAATGGTGTCCCCACACTCACAAAGTACGGGGAATTTGCCCTGAACAATGTGGGAGCACCTTGGCTAGTGCCTTGGTGCCCACACACTAAGTAACTTGGCACCTAACCTTCACCAAGTGAGGGTTAGACATATAGGTGACTTATAAGTTACTTATGTGCAGATTTAAAATGGCTGTGAAATAACGTGGACGTTATTTCACTCAGGATGCAGTGGTAGTCCTGTGTAAGAATTGTCTGAGCTCCCTATGGGTGGCAAAAGAAATGCTGCAGCCCATAGGGATCTCCTGGAACCCCAATACCCTGGGTACCTAGGTACCATATACAAGAGAATTATAAGCGTGTTCCAGTGTGCCAATGAGAATTGGTAAAATTAGTCACTAGCCTGCATTGACAATTTTAAAAGCAGAGAGAGCATAAACACTGAGGTTCTGGTTAGCAGAGCCTCAGTGATACAGTTAGGCACCACACAGGGAACACATATAGGCCACAAACTTATGAGCATTGGGGTCCTGGCTAGCAGCATCCAAGTGACACATATGAAACACACTGACAACATAGGGTTTTCACTATGAGCACTGGGCCTTGGCAAGCAGGATCACAGTGAGACAGTAAAAACACCCTGACATATACTCACAAACAGGCCAAAAGTGGGGGTAACAAGGCTAGAAAGAGGCTACCTTCCTACATGTATTGATACACAATTTTATTGATACTGTTTTTCGTGAAGTTTAGGAATTGTGATATATGTGTGCTCCACTAGTTGTCTTTTGGTTTGTGAATAACTGGTTGAAATTTGTTTATTACCAGTATATGTACTTTGGCAGCAGGTACGTGTATAGTGTTTGAGCACCGTCTGTTTAACTGTTTGAACTGACAGGAATGTGAAACTAAATAAGAGTCATTGTTGCCATAATTTTTAGTGTTTTCGAATGACAGCTTGCACTTCCTGAGTGAATAACATATTGCTGACTATTGACTATCAAAATAGAAGAAGAGGAAATATTTGCTTCAATGGATTCATTTGGAGATGATAGGGACAAAATGTTTTTGGAAATGTTTGCACAACGACTAGAGTAGGATTCAAGGGCTAAATCAGGTACCAATCATTCAGAGGGAATGAAGAAGAAATACATGAGATTAGAAAAACTACACAAACAGGAGTTATCCCGATTGTGGGATGCAACAGTACTAAAAAGTTACATCTCAGATAAGAAAGTACCTAGGGGGCTTAGGATAATATTTTTTCCCTCATTTGATGATTTATCGCCGAAACACATGTTGGATTCGGAAAACTTGCTTTTTGAGGCATCTAAGGGAATGATACAAATACTGATAGAGCACGCCAGATCCAAAAGAGAAAGTTTATTAAAAGAAATACGGGAACTAGAGAAGGAAATTCAAACTTTGAATTTGCCAGAGGTCAAGGAAAAAATGACAAAATACTGAAAGATATACTGGACAAACATCAAATATACATCAAAAACAAAAAAATGATTCAAATACAAAGAGATGATAGGGACTATAAGATAGGGACGAGTGTACACTTTTGCTAAAAGATTTGATGGTCTGCCTACTGAGCTTTCGAATCAGGATATGACTGAGATCAGATACACATCTGAAAGTGAATCGGAAGTTTCGATTACATCAGGGGAACAGGAGAGGGATGAATCAAGTGATAATTTAAGTATAGCTTCAAATTCAGATATGAGAGCATCCTCAAGTTTTTTACGAGAGTCCAGAAGATACTGATTAGGCAACAGAAGAAACTTTCCACATCAAATACAATCAAAACGAAGAGACGAACACGTTGAGGAAGGAGGAAAAGAAAGTTTAGGGGAAAACAAGGCAGCCAGAGAACAGACCAGAGCTGCCAAAACCAGACATCTGAAAAATTGACAGCAATATGTTATCATGAGGGAAATGTAACTTCCAATGATCTCTGTAAGGATGATATCTCAATTGTCAATTTGTTGAATTGTGTATTGACTGATGAACCAATAAATGTGTTAGGCAAAGGATTAGGTTTCTCACTTTCTAGTCACTGTAATATGACACAGATATACATTGATTTTTTAAAAATTTGTACGACAACTGAAACGTAAAAAAAATTTTGGGACAAAAATAAGGGATCCAATACTGATATGTCAACAAGTATTCCTAGCACAAATACTATTAAAGATATTGGAGATATTCGGACTTAACTTTCCTTAAATGAATAAATGACACAGATAGTGAACAAATTGATATAGAACAAATACTGAATGATTTAGAAATTGAACAAGACCTATCACTGAGTAGTGGTCTTAAACCAAAATCCAATTTTGTAACAACATTACCTATTGACAATGTCATAGATACCTTTGACGAATTGGTCAAAGCTGATCTAGACAACTTAGATAAAAAAATTAGAGAGCAAAAAATGTATACCTCACAGAATATAACTCGAAAAGGAAGATTGGCTTTATAAAATTTGTGTAATAATCAGATGCTGGCTATCAAAGAGTCGGATAAAGGAGGCAACATAGTAATTTTAAATAGATCAGACTATGTAAATGAAATTAATCGACAGCTAGCTGATGATTTATCATACGTTAAATTGAAGGATAATCCATGAACTCATATAGTTGAGGGATTGGACAAACTTTTAAAAATGTGGGTGGACAAATGTCTTATTTCAGATTTGGAATGTAGATATATACTCACTATACACCCTAGGGCACCTTGTATATATATACTACCTAAAAGACACAAGGATAAGACGTCACCACCTGGAAGACCCATTATATTGGGTATAGGTTCACCAACCGAAAGACTCTCAGAATACATTGACAGTTATTTACAGCCAATGGTAAAGAACTTACCATCTTACTTACAGGATACAAGAGATGTCCTGATGAAATTGGAGGACATTGTATGGTCCCCAGATATGTTATTGGTAACCATGGATGTCAGTTCTTGGTATACATGCATACCTAAAAACAAAGGTTTAGAAGCTGTGAGACATTTTCTTCAGAATCGATCGGCATCATACTTGGAACATACAGATATGGTGCTTGTTATGATTGATTTCATTTTGGAAAACAATATCTTCATGAGGGAGGGAGACTGGTATAAACAGGCCCAAGGAGTTGCTGTGGGTTCAAGATTTTCACCATCATATGCCAACTTATATATGGGCTTGTTTGAAAATATACATATTTGGCAAAATGGACCCCCTCATCTAACTGAACATATCTTCTTTTGGGGTCGATACATAGATGATGCCCTAATGATTTGGACAGGAAGAGAGTCACTACTGACAGAATTTGTCAATCATATCAACACAAATGATTTCAATATAAAAATGACACATGAATTTAACAGAAATGGGATACAGTTTTTAGATTCGGAAATTTTCACTGAGGACAGTACAGTTCACACTCAAACATATCACAAACGAACAGCTTGTAAGGCAGTACTACACACGAATAGTTCACATCCTAGGACCCAGATAAATGCCATACCTTTAGGGGAAATGATTCAGACGAAAAGGAACTGTAGTAGGTCAGATTCAGGTGAAATGGAGTTGGAATGTTTGGAGAAGAGATTTATCAAAAGGGGTTATTCGAAGCAAACTATAAAAGAAGCTAGAGATAAGATGAATAAGTTACCAAGATCCTCGCTTTTGAAAAAACAAAGACAAAAAATTCCACATTTCAAAAGTTGACATGTTTTTGCACACCGTTTAGTCAGAACAGTCAAGACATCTACAAGATTCTACTTAGACATTGTAACATTCTACATACTGACGGTACTTTAAAGAAAATCTTACCAACTAAACCAAAAATTATTCACAAGAGGGGCACAACTATCAGGGATCTGGTTTGCAACAGTTTTCTACCACCAATAAAGGCCAATCTGAATACTTGGATGACGATAAAACCAACGGGCTTCTACAAATGTAGCAATTGTAACATGTGTCACATTGCCCTACACAAAACATTTGCTTTCAGTTTCAACAATAGCAAATCCTATAAGATCCAATCTTTTATAAATTGCAATACCAAATATGTTGTGTACATATTGCTATGTGATTGTGGCAAGATATATGTAGGGAGCACCATCAGGTCCCTGAAAGAGAGGGTACAGGAACATATGCGATCTATAAGGATCAATGATCCTTCATCACCTGTTGTTAGACATATGAACAAAGAACATGTGACATCAGAGATTCCTGTAATTAAATATATGGGCTTTAGTCAGACACTTTTACATCCCAGAGGAGGGAATCGATAAAATGAACTTAGAAAGAATGAGGCCAGGTGGATAATTAGACCTAAAAGTGTCAAATTGGGCATGAATCTGGACCATGAAATGTATAATTTTCTGTAAATGTGTGACCAACATGTATCATTTTGATCTAGAGAACTGGTGGATGACATCAGCTATTCATTTCCACAACAGTTGAATGATAAGATTTTTGTGTAACAATTATGAATAATAACATTGGGTGTTTATTGTTCCATGAGATACATGTCATCTGTACCTCAAATTTTTTTTTTCATACAATGTCTTTTACATTTAACCTCTTTTTCCCTTCTGTCCTTTTCCTCTTTTTGAGAGTGTTTGATTTGTATTACTATCAGTACTATATATTTAACAAATTTAAGGTGATCCCATAATGTCTATATATGTTTTTCACTTTCTAAGTATTAACACATTATTTCACTCTCTAATGGGATATGATCCCTTGGCCTTGTACTAAAATCTGTTAGATTTTGAAATGACACTTAGACATACTTATTGCTCTATCAATTTTGACAATTGGTTATGGTCATAATAAAAATTTTAGAAAAAGGAAATATTACTGAACCTATTAGGTGTAGATGAGATGATTTTATTTGTAATTATGCTGATTATGGCTCTTTTTGGGGAAAATTCAAATATGGCCTCCATATTTGCGATGACTATGTTGAGGATTGCGGTTCCTCTGTGAATATCTGAATTTGGAAGTTAAATCTTTATACTGAGATCGTCAATAATCGTATAAATAGAAAATGCGATTTTATGATATGTTGAGACTTTTCTGTTCTTTCTTCAAAGAGAGTTAAATGCCATCAACTCTTTTTGAGATTGCTGTAGGTAAATGTGATTACATCGGTTGCCAGCATAAGCGCTGGAATTTAATAGATGTATTTCCAACGGGCCGTTCAATTATAATTTACCACATAGTTGGTATTTCGGGTCGCTCATTAACAAACTATAGTTCTATGTCGATTATCAGGCAACATGTTGGCGACATCCGAATAAATTAAATGAATGTGGGCAACTCAAATATGGCGACCGCAATGTTTGAAACGTTGTTGGACGCTCTCTTAACGACGTCAGTAGACACGTCCGAATATAGTGGCTAGTACTATTTGAAGACAGAACACGCATTGTTCGGATTGTTTGGCGTCTTAAAGGATACAATACACTCATGGTGTGAGCATAACCGTGCGAAGAACAGAGGTAATTGATTGGGGTCAGTTTTATAGTTTTTTTACTACAGTTTAAAATGAGAAATAAACAGCGAGATCGCAACTTTTAACTTTGAGAATTGGAAGGTCTTTTCTCAGTTAATATTGTCATTTAAAGCTATTACTTTTACATCATGACTGCAGTAAGAATAGAATATTGTGGAAAAGTGTCGGTAATAGCAGTATTAGGTATAGTCGTTTTGCTTTTTGGAAATAAGTTGCTTGGTTTAGGATTATATTAGTAGTAAACCTAATACATACACCAGTAGACTATTGGACTAAATTTGTTGTGTCTTTTTGTTTGGGCATTTGTTGGATTATATTTTTCATTTATTTATTAGGGTTGTCATATATATATTTTTTTTTTACAGTTATTAAGTGTTACTTGTGTGTTGCTCTAAAATGAGAAGTGGACAAAATCTAGATGTAATCTTCCTGTTGACATGATGTTCTTGGATCTATTCCTACTGCAAAATTGGTTTACATTAGCCTAATAGACAATTACCCAAAAGGTTGGTGTGAGCAATGGACTGTTTACGCAGGGGTAACAGATGTTGACACAATATGTGGTTATATGACATTGGTCTTCTCTTCTCTAGCATTGGTGGTGCAATAGAAGAAAATTGATTACATTTCATGTTAAGAGGTAAATTAAAAAAAATACATAACAAATAACATCTTTGAATACAGGAGACAATATCTATTTATAAACTATTGGCATGTCACACGAATTGGATTAACTCACCATGTGATTATAATGGGTTTTATTGTTTTATTGTTTTTTTTTTTTTTTTTATTTGGGGCAGCTTGTCTTCTTTTATTTGTGTTTTATCTTTCACCAGACGTAAACATTTTTTCGGTGTTTGGAGTAGGCTTGTAAATAGTTTTAACCAATCACTGGGTGCTTTTCATGGGTATGTGGTTTCTAATATTGGTATATATGTTGGATCATTTCAAGTATCTGCATATATATTGTTGGTTTTAATTATATAACGCAATGTGATCTGAAAGTTTTACAACAAGACCTGTATCTTGTGAGGCTTGGGTCTTTTAGTTGAGGTAATAGGAATTGAGATTACTCTATTTTTGTTAATTATAATTCTTTCATATGTTGGTATTTAATCAGCCTTGAAAAAGTCCTATAACAGGACGAAACACGTTGTGACGTACTCGGCGTATAGGGAATACTCATGAGTCGGTTGTCGGTGAGTTATATGATTTTTTTATTTTGATTGATAATGGGATAGTGTGGTACTGAAAATTCTGGACCCGTGTTATAAACGTCGTCGTATCACAACGATTTTGGTATCAGCAGACCGGGAATGATTAGAATAGTATGCACAAGCATTGTATTCATATTCGGGTAACAAAATCACCCGAATATCAGAGTTTCCGTCCTGAACCCTCGTGTTCCATTTAAACGACAGCCATTTTATGATTGCCCTCACATAGGCCAATGTCTAATGCTGAAAACGAGTCTGAAGTACACATACATCTTTGCTGACTCCTCTGTGACCTGGGCAAGCTGACTCCACTGCCTGAAGCCAAACCTGTTCGGCCAGTTTCTTTCCCAGTGGCCGAATGAGATTAGTATCAAGGCACAACACATCATAAACCTTTCATCACACACAAGCCATGCCTAATCTTACACACACCTGTCCCTGTTTCTTTCTTTATGACTTGCTTTACAAGGGTGCCTGTTTATATTGGGGGTCCGTCGATATCTGATGACAGTACTAAGCCTTGCCGGGTAATTGATTGAGGGTTGGACAAACTGGAATATGGGCTTGTCATCATAAACCTGCTATTTCTTTGTAGTGAAAATATGTGAATGGTCAACTGTAAAATAAGGAATGTTTGCCCAAAGCATAATATTTTGTATAAAAGAGAAGGTTAGCTTTGCAAAGAGAGCAGTCTCCTGAGAATATACACCGTGTTGTACTTCTAGGATACCTGTTACTGGCTGCAGCCAATAAACAAGATCTTTGACTTCACCAAGAAGGCTCTGTGTTTCTGTAGTCTGAAACAGGAAGGACTCGAAGTCTTAGGGTGTGTTCCCTGGCACCACTGGGTTCTGAAAAACCCAGTACTTCAGTTGGCGCCAAACGTGGGGCGATTTCAGCGGTACCAGTCCAAGCCAGAGGTTCGTGAGGAGCTTCGTGTGAAAATTCTGGAGGAAGGCCGCCACTTCATCAACCCCTGTATGTCGACGTGGTCCGAAAGTCTTTGCTGCGAGGTTCCCCGCTTTCCGACGGCTACGAAGGACTGCTGCCCTGACTATCGCCCTGTTTTGGACCCTTGATGATTTGGTAGAGCGAAACGATAAACGAGTCTTCTGGTGACGTCATCGATACCTCAGTTAAGTATAAGTGGAGCGTCTCCCAGTCCTTAGTTTGGTTCTTAGTTTGGTATCCCCTTGGGATCTTTGATTTGGAACTTGCAAGTACCAAAGCCGAGGGATTCGTGTATTCACGAGACTATCGTATTCGATAATCCTTTGAAGTTTGAAGCTAGACTAGAGAGCGAAGATGCCTGGTTTTAGCAGACATGGAAATTTGTTTTGTCTTGGTTATAATAGGGATTCCCGATTAGAGGACTCGTGTCCGGTTCCTCCGATTGGAACTCCAACCTATGAACTATATGTGAAACATGGCATAGGCCCCCTCACATATAATGAAGTATGGATCCGATACACCAGGAAAGATGGTGTTTTAAAATGGCCCCAATATGGTAGTTTTGACACAGAGATTCTGAATAATCTGGAGGTTAAACTTTTTAAGAAGAAAGCCCGGCCGGCGATGTTTGACTCTTTCCGTCTATGGCGTAAGGAAGCCAAAAAGAAGGAAATTAAATTAGCAAAGAGAAATAAGAAGGAAGAGGGTATCTCGATAATGCAAGCTGCCATGCAATTTTAAGATGATGAAGAAGAACAGATGAATGAGCAGTTGCACAGGCAACGTAAATTGGTGACCGATAAATGTCATCCAGTTTTTCCGCTTCTTCAGCAAGATGCAGCAAAAGAACTTGAGAAAGATCCTTTAATGTCACACTTGTTGAGTTCGCCACCCCCTTATGCGCAGAATGCTACAGCACCTCCGCAACCTTTAGCTGTGCAACCTCCGGTTATTGTGCCTCAGGTTCTTCCACAGCCGCCAGCTCCTCTTCAGTTGGCTCCTACTACTATGGCGCAGCCCCTTCAAGGGCCGCCGACTTCGCTACCTGCTCCATCTGTACCTCCTGCGACTTTATGTACTACATCGACTGCCTCTTCTGGTGTTCTTCCTGATACTGCCTCTGTGTCTGCTTCTGCGTCTGCCTTGCCTCCCTCTGTTTTACCTCCTGTTCTTTCATCAACTTCTCCTTCTGTCCGACAGAGAGTGACAGATACTGTTGCCAGCCTTATATTTCCTCTCTTTGAGTCGTCTGGTGTGACCCCAGATTCGGAGCGTAAGCAGTCGCGTAGTCAACTGCCTAATTCTCAAGAGAGAGAAATGTTTGACCGTATGGCGCGTAAATGGGTTGTTTACCCTTTAAGATACGATGTAGAGTCTGTTATGGATGTCTTCCGTCAATGGGAAGCACCAAAACAAAGATACGTTTTTGAGAAAATGTGTGCTTTCCTTTGTGAGGAATTGGAAGATAATGATTTGGAAACAAATCCGCCTGATTTGTGCCGTGTACGGTTTGAGTTTGCAAAGGTCACGATTGTGGGTTCGGATGTTGAGACAGCAGTTGCGACGTTGTTGTCCTTTAGGAATAAGGATCCTTCTCAGTCATTGTTCCAACATGACTCCTCTGTTAAAAAAAAGGTGCAACAGTACCCAATGAGAGAAGTCCCTCCGGTATGGAAGGATGCCGTTGCGGCTGATGTTGCTAATCAAATTGATGCTGTCCCAGCTCATTTTCAGCGTGTTTGGGTACATGTTCCGTGGAAGCGAGCTGAAGTTTTAGCCCTTAAGCAGACTTTGCCTGATCCCCGTAAAAACCCTGCAGGGTATTATAAGGAATTCTCACAGACTGCAGACTCATGCATTATGAATTTAGCCGACATAGACATGTTGTTTGGGAATGTTGTTCCACAGCCTTTGTGGGGATTGATTCGCCATACAGATCATGCACAAGATTTAGGTGATTCATGGGCTAATATTAGTGCTGCAAATGATAGACAAGTTGGTGGTGCCAAGCCTGAGCCTTTGGTAGCAGAACTGCCTGCTAGGATCATTACTTACATGAAGACTTTAATGCCTGTGATGCGTGTGAATTGGGATAAATTGTCTGCGTGTAAGCAGAAGAAAGATGAAACAGTGTCTGATTTCTTCACCAGGTTTGAGGAAACGTTTATCGACCACAGTGGTCAAGATATGAGTACAGAAGGTGGTCAACGGTTGTTTGTCGACAAATTTGTGCACAATTTGCTTGCCGAGCTGTGTAAGAAATTGAAGGTTTCAGAGAGTTCTTGTGCCGTTTCCTCTTTAGCACAAATATTGGCTACTGCACAGTACTACGAGAATAAGGATAAAGATGAGAAGGATAGAGCAGACAAGAAAACTAAAGAATTAAAGACGAAGGTTCTTTTACAACAGGCGTATCCGCCACGTGGTGGTCAGAGTAACTATCAGCAACCTCAACAGTTCCAAAGAAACTCGCAAAGGTTCGAGTTTTCTCAACCACGTGTTCCTGTAGGTCCCAATCAGTGTTCATATTGTAAAGAAGAGGGTCATTTCAAGTATAGTTGTCCTATTTTGTTACAGCGTACGAATGGTGCTTCTGGAGCAAGAGGTCGAGGTGTTCAACAAGCTCCTAGAGGTAGAGGACGTGGAAGTTTCCCCCAGAACACGCGTTCCTTTCCGTCTCAAAACTCAATGAATAGTTTTGACCAGCAACATAACGCGTCTGGTAGGACGGCTCAGTACTATGCTGACGACTACTATGCAGAAGATGAGAACTTGGAAGGTAATAATTGCTAAGACAGCCATAGATGAAGAGAGGGAGTTTTTTTAGTTCCAGTGGATCAGAATGGACCTTATGTTAAGGTGATTACCTCAGGTGTGTCGGAGCCTTTTCTGTTGGATACTGGTGCTACAAAGAGTTCTATTATGCACTCAAAACTCCCTGGCGCACCTTTGTCTGGCGAGATGAATGTTTCAGTAGGTTTTTCGGGCGCCCCGGTTAGGAACCCGATTTCTAGTCCTATGTCCCTTTCTGTTGGACCTTGTGAATTGGAAGCACCCCTTATTCTGACGACAGGTTGTGGTGAAAACTTGTTAGGATTGGATTTGTTGAAAAGATTGTATGCAACATTATATTGTTCTCCTTCGGGAGTACAACTTACACTGGGTAGGAAAATGATCTCTCCAATGTATATGTCGAAGGATAAACTTCCAACCGAATTGTCGTTTCTTCCTGATACCATTTGGGCTACTGGTCCTAATGACGTGGGTCTGTTGGAAATACCGCCTTATGTTGTGACATTGAAAGCCAATGTTAAATTACCACGCATTCAACAATACAAGATCTCTACTGAAAGTGAAAAGGCGTTGCTAGCGATCATTTATGATTTAATTGAAAAAGATGTAATTGAAGAGGCAACGTTTGTAATAGTCCTGTTCTGCCTGTTTTGAAACGTACTGACCCCTCTAAGCCACCTGTTTACAGGCTTGTGATTGATCTTAGAGAGGTAAATAAAATAGTTGTGCCACAGTTTCCAGTTGTTCCTGATATCACTGCCATATTGACTATGATTCCAGCTTCCGCCACCTGGTTCTCAGTGATTGACTTAAAGAATGCTTTCTTCAGCATCCCGATTGCAGAGGAGAGCAGGGATATTTTCGGATTCAGTTTAGGAGGCCGAAGTTTCCGCTTCAAACGCGCTCCACAAGGCTACTGTGAAAGTCCATCAATATATAGTCAGGCTTTAAAAACAAAGCTTGATGCAATTGTTTTACCTGACGGCGCTACCCTTATTCAGTACATTGATGATTTGCTAGTCGCTACAGATACTGAAGAGGTTTGTAAAGAAGCCACCTTGTTGTTGTTGCGTCATTTGTCTGATCTACATCACAAAATGTCCCTTTCAAAAATGCAATATTGTCGACAAGAAGTGACCTACTTAGGTCATCTCTTATCGAAGGAGGGAAGGAAACTGACCTCAGAAAGAATTCAGGCAATTGCAAAATTGAGTGTGCCAAGGACACAGAGAGAAGTACGTGTTTTCTTGGGCATTACCTCATACTGCAGACAATGGATACCTAATTTTTCTTTGCTGGCCAAACCTTTGGTAGCATTGACCTATAAAGATACACCGAACCCCGTTCCGTGGTCTGAAGATTGTCAGAAAAGTTTTTCCGAATTGCGTAATGCATTGTGTACGGCTCCTGTGTTGGGTACCCCCGACTACAGTAAGCCCTTTACACTGTATGTCCATGAGAAAGAGGGTTGTGCATTGTCAGTGCTGACACAGTCTTTTGGAGACAAGCAGCGCCCATGCGCATATTTTTCGTCGACTTTGGATCCGGTAGCTAAAGCATTGCCGAGTTGCTTGAGAGCCACAGCGGCAGCAGCTGTTTCTATTCGACAGTCTGCTGGGTTAGTGATGAATAATATGTTGATTGTGATGGTTCCACATGCAGTGGACACGTTGTTAAACAGGACCAAGACACAGCATTTAACTAGTGCTCGATTATCAGGTTACGAGTTGACACTGTTAGCGAGTCATGTGCACATAAAGAGGTGCAATACGTTGAATCCAGCCACGTTATTGCCAATTTCAGTAGAAACAGATGATGTTGAACAACATGATTGTTTTCTTAGGACAGAAGAAGAAACAAAAGGAAGAGTAGATCTTAAAGATACTCCTCTTGTAAAGTGTGATGGTACCTTATGGGTGGATGGTTCATGCTTCAAGCTTCCGAATGGTGATACGACTGCAGCATATGCTGTCACAACTTTACATACGATTGTTGAAGCTGCACGTATACCACATAATTCAGCTCAAGCAGCAGAGCTGATTGCACTTACGAGAGCGTGTATGTTATCGAAAGGAATGAAAGTGACCATATATACCGACAGCCAGTATGCGTTTGGTGTGGCCCATAGTTTTGGACGATTGTGGAAAGAACGTGGGTTCCTGACTTCGCATGGAGCTAAAATTCAGCATGGTCAGTTGGTGAATGAGCTTCTTGAGTCACTGACCTTGCCATTACAAGTTGCGATTGTGAAATGCAGTGCACACAAGAAGGTTACTGATGATGTCGGTCGTGGCAATGCATTTGCTGACGAAATCGCAAAAGAAACAGCAAAAGATGTGATGAATCGAATGTATGTTGCAGGTCCCGCAAGATGGGTTGGTGACGTTGGAATATGTGAAGATACGATAGAGGGTGTGAAGTCTCTTCAAGCTGAAGCTTCAGAGAAAGAGTTGAATGTGTGGAAAGAAAGTACGGGTAAATTGGATGAAAATGGTTGTTGGGTTGACTTGTCAGAACATCAGCGATGGTTGTTACCCGATGCGTATGTGCTTGCAGTGGTGACAATGGCTCATGGAATGGCCCATATCAGTGTGAAAGGGATTTGTAAGTTGTTGGCTCCAGTATGGCAAAATGCTGGAATTCCTAAATGTGCAGAGAATGTGGTCAAGAATTGCATGGTGTGTCTGAAATACAATCCTGGTAGGGGAACCCCAACTCCAGCTGGTCATTTTGCGCCTCCAACGTATCCGTTCGAGGTTTTGCAGCTAGATTTCATCCACATGGAAAGGTGCAACAATCTGAAATACGTACTCGTTGTTGTTTGTGCTTTTTCAAGATGGGTAGAAGCATATCCCTTAAAAGACAACACTGCCTTATCCACAGCTAAAGCCCTTGCCAAAGAATTCTTCCCTAGGTTTGGAATGCCGAGAATGGTCTGGAGTGATAATGGGAGTGAATTTGTGGGTCGAGTGATGAAAAAAGTATGTGAAGGGCTAGGTATCCAGCAAAAATTCCACGCTGCAAATCACCCCCCAATCAGCTGGACTAGTAGAGTGCTATAATGGCACGCTAAAACTGAAGTTGGCAAAGATACAAGCGAGCTCTGGTCTTAAATGGCCTGACGCTCTGCCTTTAGCACTCCTATCAATACTGTGCATTCGCGAGTGGGACTTAGTCCCTATGAAATTGTGTTCGCCGCCCGGCCAACATATGGGGAGTGCCAAGACCAACAAAATTCAGTGAGATCGAACACCCTGTACTGCTTGATTATTTGTATGAATTGATGGCTAAATTGCGTGTTCTACACCAACAGGTTCACGGTACTCTGCCTCAGGTCTCTGAAGCTCCAGGACATCTTATCGATCCTGGATCATGGGTACTGGTCAAGAACTTCCAGCTGACAAAGAATGACCAGCCCCGTTGGACCGGCCCCTACCTCGTCCTTCTCTCAACAAGATCAGCTGTTCGAGCGGAAGGGAAAAAGAACTGGATCCACGGCGTACACTGCAAGAAGGTCCCTTTTCCTCTACCGTACGACCGGTGGGTCCAGGAGGGGATCGCTGACTCTGAAACTGAGACTGTGCCTCGTTTTTTGCCATTTAGCGATGCACGTGTAAAAGGAACAATTTCTGAACAAGAAAGTGACAATAATTAGCAAGAAGCTGTGCCACCGTCAATTCGATTGAACACTACAGAGCCTGAACTCTTGTTCCAGAACCAGACAGTACCTGGAAAAAGCCGTTATAATTTGAGACCAAGAACTAAGGACAAATAATTTTTTCCCGTTCCTTTGCTATTTTTTTTAAAAGTGCGGCTCTCTCATCTGAGAAACTTTCTTATTTTTGTTTTTTTCTTTTCGAACCGCCATCCGGGTTCAGCTGTAGGGTCGTGGCTGCCCAAGTCTTTGGACTGCAGCTGAAGACGTTAGGTCGACAGTTCTGGTCGGTCTAAGGGAGTTGCCCTGGACTGACAGAAGCATTCCCTAGCATAGAACACCCTACCACCACAAGCAGCAATTAGAGAGGATGGAGTTTTTCAAGAATGAGAGACCTGCCAGACAGATGGACTTTAAAGCCAGAATGGGTATAATAATGACAAAGAAACGATTTTTGATATTATGTATTTTCATGTTGCTTAGTGTAATGACGTTTTTAATAGGATATGTTTTATTCTCTTTTCAAGTGACATTTGCACCCATTACACAGCCCATACCTCCTTCTACTGTTTCCTCGCATTCTTTTCACCCCCTGCCTGAACACGAGTCTGCCAGAAGATTTGAGTTTGTCAACAATTCATTCATTCAGCTTCTACACCAACACCAATTAGTAGTGAACACAACTAACTGTTGGGTGTGTGGTCTTATGCCCCATACTACTGATAAAGGTATCCCTTATCTGGTCCTGCCTTTCAGCCATAATGGTTCTGTATGGGCATATAGAACGGTGTTCATATACGCGTATGAAGCCAACCCCCTACGTTCTGTGAAAGATAATCCTAAGAATAGTGCTCTAGCTAAGGGTATAGTAGATATGATTAGGGAAGATATTTCCTATGAGACTATCCCGAGAGATGAGACACTAGCATATATTGGATGGAACATAACAGGATATGGAGTTACTCTGAGTGTGAACCAGCGCGCAAAGAGATCCTCCCCGATTTGGATTGTACCCCATCAGGGTCACCTATGTCTGCAAGGTAATGGCAAGAATCCCAGAGCTCAGTTATGGAAAAGTATCTGCACTGAAACATATGTTTTTGCGTCTCAGACTTCTCCTTCGTTCTTAGCAGCTAAGGGTACCTATTTCATCTGCCATAATAGAGCCTATACATGGTTGCCTCCTGACTTCTCAGGCACATGTTTTGTTTAGTTCCTGTTACCTCCCACCTACACGGCCGCGGCAGATTACCATAAGACAAGGATAGTTAGAGGTGTCATAAGTAAAGAAGACACTACAGGACAAGAATTTGGAGATTTCGTAAAGGGTTTTCTGTCGTTTTGGGGTCCTATGGTTAACAGCAGGAACATAAGGCAATTGACAAGGGTGGTTGAATCCACGGTAGTTGAAACCGCCGGTGCCCTTAGTAATTTGACTGCTGAGCTCCAGTCGGATCACCTTATGACTCTTCAGAACAGGGTCGCATTAGACGTCATACTTGCAGACCGAGGTGGGGTATGTAAAGTGATCCAATCAAGTTGCTGTGTTTTCATCCCAGATAACGCTCCGACAGTCTACCAGGCCATTTCCAAACTACATAAGATCTCTGAATCTATTCACGTGGATAAAGGAGATTGGTCATTGATGGGGTGGTTCTGGGAGCTGATATCCGCCTGGGGATGGAAGACTCTGATAGTCATTGGGATGATCTTAGCCATTCTTTTCCTGTCCTGTCTGTGTGTACAGTGTGCTCCTGCAATATGTGGCCTCTGTGCTACATCGTGTGTAAGGAAACCTGTATCAAGGGACGAGCTAAGTAATAGGATGATGCTACAGCAACATCTCAACGACTTTATGAATATAGACCTGGACTCAGATTAGCGTGAGTATAGGTTATTGCCTATGTAAGGGCAAAAGGAAAATTCTGGACCCGTGTTATAAACGTCGTCGTATCACAACGATTTTGATATCAGCAGACCGGGAATAATTAGAATAGTATGCACAAGCATTGTATTCATATTCGGGTAACAAAATCACCCGAATATCAGAGTTTCCGTCCTGAACCCTCGTGTTCCATTTAAACGACAGCCATTTTATGATTGCCCTCACATAGGCCAATGTCTAATGCTGAAAACGAGTCTGAAGGACACGTACATCTTTGCTGACTCCTCTGTGACCTGGGCAAGCTGACTCCACTGCCTGAAGCCAAACCTGTTCGGCCAGTTTCTTTCCCAGTGGCTGAATGAGATTAGTATCAAGGCACAACACATCATAAACCTTTCATCACACACAAACCATGCCTAATCTTACACACACCTGTCCCTGTTTCTTTCTTTATGACTTGCTTTACAAGGAGGAGGTGCCTGTTTATATTGGGGGTCCGTCGATATCTGATGAAAGTACTAAGCCTTGCCGGGTAATTGATTGAGGGCTGGACAAACTGGAATATGGGCTTGTCATCATAAACCTGCTATTTCTTTGTAGTGAAAATATGTGAATGGTCAACTGTAAAATAAGGAATGTTTGCCCAAAGAATAATATTTTGTATAAAAGAGAAGGTTAGCTTTGCAAAGAGAGCAGTCTCCTGAGAATATACACTGTGTTGTACTTCTAGGATACCTGTTACTGGCTGCAGCCAATAAACAAGATCTTTGACTTCACCAAGAAGACTCTGTGTTTCTGTAGCCTGAAACAGGAAGGACTAGAAGTCTTAGGGTGTGTTCCCTGGCACCACTGGGTTCTGAAAAACCCAGTACTTCAATAGAGTCTCCCTCTGTATTCTCTTCCTTGGCTCTGGTTATTCTCCTCTTTTCTTTCTTCTAGCTTTTTAGGATGTTGCTCTCTTGGACTGCTCTTCTCAGTCTTCTCTTTGGCTCCCTTCGTCTCACAGGTTCCCTGGGAAACGCATGCGGAGAGACAGAAAGATATACCGGTAAGTGTTTTGATTATATGTTCCTTGTAATCTTTCCTTTCGTCTATTTCGTCCCCTGTATTTCCTGTCCTGCTTCCCTCTTGCTTTTCAGACCTCTGTTTTCTCTCCTTCATTCCTCCTGAACTGTTTCCTCGTATGTCTTCTTCTCACTTGTATGTCGTAGTCGGCTTTCCTCTATTCTACCTTCCTCTAGTCTCCTCTATTCTTGGTTCTCTCTTTCTGGGAAGTGCCTCTTCTTTCTGTTTTCTTTTCCCTTGTCCTTCACCTACAGTATCCAGCAAGCATGCTATCTTTTCCTATACGGTTTGTGGCTCCCCGTGCTCTCCTTTTAAGTGCTGCTGCGTGTCTTAGTGCTTCCTGGCCAGTGCGTTAGTGCCCCAACAAACAACCCCTCCTTCCCCCTCCCCTTTGTTTTCCCCTTGTTGCCCTCCCGCTCCTTAGGACTCTGGTCTCACGCACCTGGTATTGCCACGCTTCTCCAGAAGCATGGCGGGCAATAGCGCTTCGTTTCCCTGGGGTTTCACGATGCTGTGGATTCGGTCCGTGGTGTTTGGTTCCCGTCGCGGTGTTAGGTTCCTCACTTCGGACCACGGGCTTCCCTCGACCTCACGATCTTCTGCTGCACAGCCTCTGGTCTTGCACTCCACATCCGCCCGGTCGTCTTCTTCTCGTCCTCGCTCGCCCTCTGTTTCCTTCTGGTCGTCTTCTTCACCTCCTAGCGCGGCGTCTGCGGGTACAGACGCTGCTTCTTTTCACCTCCCAGTTTCCCGGGGCTGGAATGGAACCAGCGAATCACAGGGATGAAAACCAGGAAGGCTGGGGTTAGGATTGGCAGTGACAGCACAAGTCCGGTTCTTGTGCGGGCGGGGCACACTCAGCCAATCCCACACGTGTCGGTTGAATCCTGTCAACTTCAACTACTGGCTGAATCCTGTCAACATCAGCAAAGATTGCTCTTAGTTGGACCTTTTATGAACTGGTCACAGATGTGATTGAATTATTTGAATCTGGTTTTCTATTTATACCATTCATAATGTTACTTTAGGTTTGTTAGGTGATTTGCGTTTCTTTGATATGGAATTGTTTCTTGTGTTGAATAAAATGTTTGATTTGAATTAACTTATCACATACCCATTCTCATTCCTGTGTATAAATTATTTTGTAATTAGAAAATAAGTCTGTACTGATACACATTTTTATTGATACTGTTTTTGGTGAAGTTTAGGAATTTTGATATATGTGTGCTCCACTAGTTGTCTTTTGGTTTGTGAATAACTGGTTGAAGTTTATTTCTTACCAGTATATTTACTTTGGCAGCAGGTACGTGTATAGTGTTTGAGCACCGTCTGTTTAACCATTTGAACTGACAGGAATTTGCAGCTAAGCAAGAATGAAAATTTTTCTAGCTTACGTGCTAAGAATTTTCAATTCTATTAAGGACACGGAGGCGAGGATTATGCTTTCTCTTTCTTTACTGAAAATCACAGCAGCCAATTAAAACACGATTAAACAAAAAACAACATTTCCCAAAGTGCTCTAGTGTATAAGTCACATGCACCAATCAACCATAGTGACCTTAGTCCATAAAGTCCATAACCTCTAACGTCATATCCTCTTTCTTTGCTTCAACCAAAAACTGTAATTTCTTTCTCACGATCTCAAAGTCTTTAGATGATACCAACTCTCATCTAGTAAGGAAGAAACCAACGAAGGAGACCAGACTGAACATCAAGTCGGTTTTCCAATAATGTAGACATCTGGATGGAAAGATCTTCAGGAATTCTTCTGATCAGTTCCTAAGAAATAAAAATAAAAAAACAGCCGGTAATACCTTCAAAATAATGGTAAAAACCTTTTAATATCTTTCACGTCTTATTATATGATATAAACAGTGGGAGGGTAACAATGAATACAAATTTTTTAAGAGCAATAAAATTATCAATATTCATGAATGGGTGGGATAATCCTCGCCTCCGTGTCCTTAATAGAATTGAAAATTCTTAACGCGTAAGTTAGAAAAATTTTCATTCTATATCAGGACCGGAGGCTCGGATTATGCTAGTTCAAAGCCGACCCATAACAACAGAGGCCACATCCAAAACAGGCTTAAAATAAAACTTACGAAAAGTACTTTCAGACGACCAGTCTGCAGATTTCATAATATCCGTTAAACTGGAACCTAGTGTAAAAGACTTAGAAGCCATTGCTCCCCTTACTGAATGAGCTCCAAAATGACTAGTATCAATGCCTGCTTCATTCATAATCCATCTTAACCATCTCGCAAGAGTGGCCGAAGCAACTGGTTTAAAGGGTTTCTGAAGCGCAATTTCAAGTCCTGTCTATGTTCTTCTGTAGATATTTCATAATCTTTAAGACACTGTACCACACATAATTTTGGATTATCTGGAAACCTGACCTGCAATTGCTCTTGGTTCTTCTGGAGATACTAAAGGTTACTCCCTCCGGAGAATAAAGTCTCCCCGATAGATCTAGGGCTCTCACGTCTGAGACTCTTTTGCATGAGACTAAACATAGTAACATAGTTAATTTAGCTGACAGTTGTTTCCGTGACAAGTATTTGTTACAGGGCCAAGAATCCAAAAATCTTAACACAACATTCACATCCCAAAGTACAGAGTACTTAGGTTGAGGAGGATTCGAAAATCTGATACCCTTCAACAGTTTACATACTAGCGGATGTTCACCTACCTGCTTGCCTTCAATAGGTGGATGACCTGCAGAAATTGCAGATCTAAAGTTATTGATTGTTCTATAGGCCAAACCTGAAGAGGCTAACTCAGCCAGAAAATTAATAATCATGTCAATACCTGACCCAATGGGATTAAGATCTCTTCCATTGCACCAACTAACCCATTTACGCCATGCCGATGCATATCTCTTGTGGGTACTCTTTGCCCATGCTCGCTTGATAAAGCCTTCAGCCTGTTGCGAAATTCCCGGGGCTTTCCATCTTGCCCTGAAACCTTCCAAGCCATCAGAGTTAGAGTCCCCGAAACAATCAAGGGATGTTGTTGGCCCTCCGGACTGAGCAAGAGGTCCAGACGAGGAGGAATTAGCAGTGGAGGAGCACATGCTAATTGAAGGGCAATAGGGAACCACGGCTGAGACCTCCACAACGGGGTCACTAGAATCAGTTCTGCCTTCTGTCTCCTCACTTGAGCCAGGACTCTGGGTATCAATAGGAACGGCGGGAATGCATAACACTGGAACGAGTTCCAGTTCTGTAGAAAAGCATCCGTTGCCGAGGCCTGAGGATCCGGTCTCCAACTGAAAAATTTCGGAACCTGATTGTTGAGGCGAGACGCAAAAAGGTCTATCTCGCAGAAACCCCAAGCCTGGATAATTTGTTGAAATATCTGTGGATCCAGCTTCCAATCGCTGGGATCCGTCAGATATCTGGAGTTCCAGTCTGCTACTAAGTTCTGATCTCCCGGAAGATACTCCGCCAACACCACTAGTCTGTGTTTCAGGCAATAATGCCAAAATTCCTTGGCAATTTCCGCTAAAATTTTGGATTGCATTCCCCCCAGTTTGTTCACATATCGTACCGCTGATATATTGTCCATCCTCAGAAGAATGCAACAATCTGTCCTGATCGGGGATAAACTCTTTATTGCAAAAGACCCCGCCAAGAGCTCCAATCAATTTATGTGCAAATCTTTCTCTGTTGATGACCAACGACCCCCCGTCGTCATTGAGCCACAACGAGCTCCCCAGCCCCACTGACTGGCGTCCGATTCTATGACAACCTCTGGGTGAGATCCGAAAATGGCCCTGCCATTCCACGCTTCCATGTGGTGAAGCCACCACTGAATCTCTTCCTTGACCTCTGAAGTCAGAGGAACCTGGGCTGAGTAACTCAGCCCTTGCCTCAAATATTGAATCTTCAATCTCTGGAGGGCTCGATAGTGTAAGGGGGCAGGAAAAATTGCTTGAATGGATGAGGCTAACAGACCCACTAGTCGAGCAATGCTCCTTAGGGAAATATTCGGGCTGAGCAATGCCGCTCTCAATTCTCGTTTGATATTGCGAATTTTCGCAGCTGGAAGTATCAATAGGGAGAGAATGGAATCTATCCTGAAACCCAAAAACTCTATCGTTTGGGATGGTTTCAACAATGACTTCTGCGCATTGATAAGGAAACCTAATTCCTGCAGTAACGTGACTGTCCAATTCAGATGTGTCAGTAGCGTCGTTGCATCCTGCGCCATCAGTAAGATGTCGTCCAAATATATTATAAGACGAACTCCCTTGGTTCTCAACCATTCCACTACCGGTCTCAATAGCTTTGTGAAGCACCAGGGGGCCGAGGATAGGCCGAATGGGAGAGCCATGAATTCTAGGCAACGCCCCTTCCACTGGAATTGAAGATACTTCCTGTGGGGGGCGAAAATCGGGATTGAGAGGTATGCATCTTTTAGATCCAAACGAACCATCCAATCCCCTTCCAAAAGAATGTCTTGCAACATGTGAATTCCCTCCATCTTGAAGTGTCTGTAAACAATCCAAAAATTGAAGTCTTTCAGATTTAATACCAACCGGTGACCGCCTCCTTTTTTGTCTACCACAAAAATAGGATTGCAGAAGCCGGTAGGGTTTGGAGTTGAAAACGTTACTGCACCTTTGTCCAACAATGCTTGCACCTCTAGATCTATAAAATTCTGATTTGATTGGGAAAAACACATGTTTATCGGAGGAGCATGCTGACACGGAGTGCTGAGGAACTCCAGGTGAAAGCCTGACACTGTCTGAATAACCCAAGGATCTCCTGAGATCTCTCTCCATTTGTGCACAAACAGACTGACTCTTCCCCCAAGAATAACCTGTGAATGTAGAATAATTCTTACCGGTAAAGGAGGCGTCTTGTATAGCTACTTGCTGGCCTCTACGGTAACCTCTGCGGAACCTGGGTCTTCCACCACGGGGCCGTGAAGGGTAGAAAGTGGTGTCTGCTTGATCTCCAGACCAGTTACCTCTACCCCTCGGGTAGTAATTTTGGGGACTGACAAAGTTACCTCGGCCGGGCATTCGTCCGCCGTAACGCCCGGCCCTGACAAAAAGGCCCCTTCGAAAAACCTTTTTAAGGGACAGTTGAGCCTTGTCCAAGGTTGAAAAAGTAGAGCAAAATTTGGCCAGTTCCTTAATGAAGGATGAGCCAAAGAGGAGACCTTCAGCTGCTGGTCCCGCTTCGGAAGAAGCCAAGTCTACTAGCTTAGAATCCATCCGCATCAGTATAGATTTCCTGCGTTCAGTGGAGATAGCACAGTTAGTATTGCCTAAAAGGCAGACCGCTCTCTGGGCCCATCCCAATAAAACATCAGTGTTCACTGGGGTGCCTGATTCCTTGGATGTGGTAGCCAGATCTAAAATTTTTGTCAATGGGCCTGCCATGTCTAGTAATTTGTCCTGGCAAAGGCGCCAGGATCTGTCTAGGCCCTTTTTGGGATCTTTCCCGTATTTCTTCATGAAGGTAATCAATGTGGGATCAATTTCGGGAGTTTCCGCTACATTATTATCTAACTCCGGTCTGGGGCATTCCGCCTTGAGCCTGGAACGCACCTCTTTATCGAAACCTTTTCTTAAGTTCGCGTGAACGTAAAGTGCTACCTCAGGAGTTGGGAGCCAACTCGAAGATCTAGGGTGTATAATCTCTGATGGGTTAAAATCTAAAATTTGAGGTGTAGTGGAGGTAGTTTTTGATTTTTTACTAAGGTTTAGGGTGGTAATGTCATCGGAATCTGGATCATCGGAGACTCCTGATGAAGAGGAATTACGTTGGGAGCTATAATTGTGCTCCGCGCTTCTTTTCTTGCGCAATTTTTCAAACATGTCTGCATGTAACTCTCCAGCCGAGTCTTCCTGTGAAATATTCTTAGGTTTTGATTTAGATTTTGTGGGAACAGTAGTGTCTTCGGAGGAGGGGGAGGGGTCCCCAGTCATCCAGCCCTGCGTTTGGGCATATTCTAATAATTGGCCTGGAAATGGGCCAAGAGCTCTAGCCAGAGCCTCATTAACCGACTGTTGCACTCTTGAATCTAGTGCTTCAAACAAATTTATCTCTAGTTGGTTGTCGGTATCATCAAGGTAGAACCCTGCATCCTGGTCACACCATTGGGCCATATTGAGTAAAATATATGACCAGAAGACAATAATAATTACAGGGGGAGTAAAAAAAAAACAGCAGGAGCACTAGCAGGTCAAAATTAAATATATATATACTTAAAACCACACCTAATGAGAGATAAGTATATATATGCATCAATAATAAATCACTGAGAAGGATGCCTGCAGCAAAAAATTATTTCACTCTAGGCCCAGCCTGTGTATAAATTTTTACAACCCAGTAAGCCTTCTCCTTATCTGGGCGTCGGGGAGGAGGTGAGCAGTTGCTTCAGGCAAGCTCCGATACCTCACGCGCTGTCAGAGAAAAAACGAACCGATCTCATGTAAGGGCACAGGGGAATGAGATCGGTTCGCAAATGACGTGCGCATTTGGCAACACCTGTTGCCAGAGAAAACAGACTGCGCCTCTAATGCGCAGCCCTCTCCCGTGTTCCCTTCACAAGGGAAATTCAATTAAATGACACTCGGTAAACTGAAAGGAAAAGCGCAGCGCGCTCGACATTCTTTACAAGAAAAATAACTCAGAGAGATTCCCTCCATGAGGGAAAATCAATAAAGGCACTTAACTCTACAAGAAAAATCAATAACCCAGAGAGATTCCCTCCACGAGGGAAAATCAATAAAGGCACTTAACCCGGCGGGAAGCCGAGTGCAGAAAGAAAATCAATATAAACAATTAACTTGTTAAGAAGCCGAAACCTAAAGGCTTAAAGTCATCACTGAGGCACGCAGACTCGCGGTGCCTGTAACATTTAACAATTTAACAATTTTAAACTTCAATACAAATATTACAAGTGGGAATAGATAAAGTGAAAAGTTACTTATCTGCTGCGAAGCAGCAAAGAAAGAGGATATGACATTAGAGGTTATGGACTTTATGGACTAAGGTCACTATGGTTGATTGGTGCATGTGACTTATACACTAGAGCACTTTGGGAAATGTTGTTTTTTGTTTAATCGTGTTTTAATTAGCTGCTGTGATTTTCAGTAAAGAAAGAGAAAGCATAATCCAGCCTCCGGTCCTGATATAGAATCATTGTTGCTATAATTTTTAGAAATGTCTTTTTGGCTTACAGTGCAGGGTGAAGGCAGACAGCCCTCAGAGCATGCACCACCAGGAAACAGTCGAGAAAGCCGTCAGGATTAGGCGCTACAATGTTGCTGGTAGTCTTCTTGCTACTTTGTTGGGGTTTTGCAGGTGTCCTGGAGCAGTCAGCAGTTGATCCTTGACAGAAGTCAAAGAGGGAAGTGCAGAGGAAGTCTGGCGAGCTCTTGCATTCGTTATCTGAGGAGAAACCCACAGGAGAGACCCTAAATAGCCCTCAGAGGAGGATTGGGTACCTAATCAGGTAAGGACCTACCAGGAGGGGTCTCTGACATGCTGGAGCCCCGGGGATGCATGGGATTGGCATCCCCATACCAGATTTGGCTTGGGGGGACAATTCCATGATCTTAGACATGTTACATGGCCATGTTCAGAGTTAACATTGTGAAGCTACACATGGGTATTGACTTATGTGTAGCTCACACGTGTAATGGTGTCCCCGCACTCACAAAGTCCGGGGAAATTGCCCTGAACAATGTGGGGGCACCTTGGCTAGTGCCAGGGTGCCCTCACACTTAGTAACTTTGCAACTAACCTTCAGCAAGTGAAGGTTAGACATATAGGTGACTTATAAGTTACTTAAGTGCAGTGAAAATGGCTGTGAAATAGTGTGTGCACTATTTCACGCAGGCTGCAATGGCAGTCCTATATAAGGGTTTGTCTGAGCTCCCTATGGGTGGCAAAAGAAATGCTGCAGCCCATTTGGATCTCCTGGAACCCCAATGCCCTGGGTACCTAGGTACCATATAGTAGGTACTTATAAGGGGGTCCAGAATGCCAATTAAAATTGGTAAATGAAGTCACTGGCGTACAGTGACAAATTTAAAAGCAGAGAGAGCATAAGCACTGAGGTTCTGGTTAGCAGAGCCTCAGTGACACAGTAAGGCACTACACAGGCAGACACATTAGGCCATAAATTATGAGCACTGGGGTCCTGACCAGTAGGATCTCAGTAAGACAGGCTAAACACACTGACATATTGGTTTTTATCTATGAGCACTGGGGTCCTGGCTAGCAGGATCCCATTGACACAGTAAAAACACACTGACAGACACTCACAAACAGGCCAATAGTGGGGGTAACCGTGCTAAAAAGAGGCTACTTCCTCACACAACCCCCCCCAAACGAAGGACAATAAGGCTAACCTTGGCCAGTTGAGACTTTATTGTCTAAGTGGTGATAAGTGAAGAGTAGATCTGCAATAGTTACTCCCTTTATCATCCACTATATGGTTACTTCCCTATGGGGATGTAAACCACCCTGTTTGGAGATTTTTCCCTAACCAACAGTGTGAGTGTAAATTCGCAGAGTTCCTATGAGTATGTTTTAAAGTTCGGGAGTGGGATTGGTCCACTGGGCCTATGTCCAATTCACGAAATGCTAGACAGGGATGCGGTCCCAATAAAGCCATAGCTGGGCAAAAACTTTGTCCATACGGCTGTAAGAGAGAACAGGGTTGCTGTTTCTCTTGAGTTAGAGCTAGGAAGGGCTGCTCTCCTATAAGCTCCACACCAGAACAGGGCTGCTGCACTATAGTTTCTCTGGGAGGGTTGGAGGGATGCTCCATATTTACTAAAATGGTGCATTTTTGCACATCTGGTTTAGTAGTTCCACAGAGAGGTACTTTTACCTCTGGGAGTCCAGCTGTGGTAGCTGATGGCTCCTTTGGTACAGGTTCCACCCCAAGAGAGTTTTCTCCCACCACAGGAATGGTATCATTAGTGGCAGGGTGGGGAAATGATACTTTGATACTCTTTTTACCTGTTGGTTGAGAGGGATCCTTAGATTTCAGACCTTTTTCTCTCCTTTGCTTTTTAATTTCACCAGAAATCAGAGGAAGCAGTTCCTCAGGGATACACAGCATGGATGCATGGGTACTAAACTCCACCTCAGCCCAACCTGAGGCCTCTGGGTCATTCCCTAAGAGACAATTTACAGGTAAGCTAGGTGATACCACCAACTGCTTAAGGCCAGTAACTCCACCCCAACTAAGTTGAACGACAGCTAAGGGGAGAGACTGAGTGAAGTTATTGACACCAGTAACTTGGTATTTCTGTCCAAGGAGATGTTATGCAGGTGACACTAGGTTTTCAGTCACCAAAGTGATACTGGCACCTGTGTGCCTGTAGGCCTGGGCCTCAACACCATTTATTAAGATTGACTGCCTGTACTTGTCCATGTTAAGGGGACAAGCAGCAAAGGTGGCAAGGCCAATTCCGCCAGGTGTGACAGAAACTGTCTTGGGACTATCTACACCAGATTCTATTATGGTCCCAAAAGTGAACCCATTAGTTTGACTATTGCCTGTATTCCCACCACTATTACCACTACTGCTAGGGGCACTAGAGTCTGATGTCTTAGTGGTGGTAAGGTCAGGGGCTTTACCTGTGAGGGACCTATCCCCTGGCCAATGGCCTTTATTTCTACACACATAGCACCAAGGCTTTTTCTGATTGAGTGAAAAGTTTGAAGAAAATGAATAAGTTTTATCCCCACCCCAGAGGAGTGTTTTGGACCTGAAGAAGGATCTTCATGTTTACTTTTATCCCCATGCTTGTCCTGAGATTTTTCACCATCGTTCTTCGTGCCATCCTTGTCACCCCCTATATGAGCTTTTCTGCTCACCCTTGTTCTGACCCATTTTTCAGCCTACTTTCCCAATTCTTGGGGAGAGGTCAGATCGGAGTCCACAAGATACTGATGTAACAAGTCAGACACACAATTATTTAAGATATGTCTATCAGAATCAAGTTACACAGGCTTTCATAATCAGTCACCTTACTGCCATATAACCAACCTTCTAGGGCCTTCACAGAAAAGTCCACAAAGTCTGTCCAGTTCTGTGATGACTCCTTTCTGGTCTCTCTGAACTTAAGTCTGTACTGTTCAGTGGTTAAGCCCAGACCATCAAAGAGTGCATTTTTAAGAACCTGGTAATTATCTGCATCATCCTCTCCGACAATAAGAAGTCTGTCTCTACCTTTACCAGAGAAGGAAAACCAAAGGATAGCAGCCCACTGTACATGAATACCCTCTGAACTTTACAGACCCTCTCAAGTGCAGAAAACCACTTGTTGATGTCATCACCATCCTTGTAAGGAGGGACAACTTTGTGCAGATTTCTAGAATCAAATGAAGGTTCCCTAACATTTGTATTTCTAAAACTGCTGCTGACACCATGGGGAACTAACCCAAACCCTGCCTCTCTTTCTTCACAGCCAGGGATTCCCTGTCTAAGGTCAACTGCTGTTGCATTAGCTTCAGTCTGGCCTCCTCTAACCTCAGCATTCTGAGTTCCCTACCTAGAGACTGGTACTCAGGGTTAGAATTATGTGAAGCCTCTGAAACAGAGGTAACATGAGAGTGCGCAGAGCCAGACCTATCTCTAACCGGGGCCACTCTAGTGACCTGGCCTCTAGGGGTGAAGGGAGCCCTACTTGGGTGTGAGCCCTTCCCACTACCAGTTATACTAGGGGGCTTGTTGACAGATAGGTCTGTTGAAGGACCCTCCCCAGGATTGTCATCATGCTCCTCTGAGCCTTCCTGGTTGGAGTTGTCCTCTACCTCTTCCCCTGTCTGATCTGGACCAGTGCTGAGTCCCTGGTCATCTTGGAGGAGAAGATTTAAGAGGAACTCCTGATTGGGGTTCTTCCCAATCCCTAGAAGTCTTTCAATACAGAGAACCCTCACACTTTTAAAGTTTAGATTTTCATATGTTGTTTTCAGAACTCTAGGGGTAGCATGTACAGAAGACATATTGAAAGAACAAAGTTTTGGGAAAGTGAGTAAAAAGTTAGTAGAATAACAGAGCTAACTTTTTAGAGAAAAGAAGAAAACTTTTTAGAACGTTGAAAAACTTTGCAAAGTTAAACAGAACTTTTAAGAAAGTTAGAAATGTGTTTCTAGGTCTATATTATATATGCTCTAAGTATTGGAGCAAGCGTTTCTTGTGAAAAGCATAAGTAACAAAGTGGTAAAGCAATTGCAAGTACTTATCCCACTGCTGCCCCACCAATGTAGGAGGCTGGCCTGGTTTGTAGTGGGTACCTTGGGTACTTATACCTTAATCCAGGTCCAGCTATCCCTTATTAGTGAAATGTAGTAGTGTTCTAGCAGCTTAAGCTGATAGAGGTAGCTATAGCAGAGCAGGCTGAACTAGGAGACTTGCAAAGCTCATGCAATACCACCTACAGTTACACAGTATTTATACACAAGTAAAGACAATACTCAGTGTTACCAAAAATAAAGGTATTTATTTGGGGTGACACAGCACCAAAAATATCTTAGAGGCAATTCTCCTTCTGGAGGTAAGTATTATACACAATATATACACTAGACACTCAAAATTAGACAAGTAAATAGTCATAGAACAATGCAAACAGTAGGAAATCCTATAGAATGCAATGGAAGAAAATAGGTCTGGGGGCAACACAAACCATATACTAAAAAAGGTGGAATGTGTATCACGAATTCCCCCCTAGGTAAGTGTAGTGTGTGCAGAAGCACTGGGAGAGTAAGAATACAGTAAAGGTAAGTAAATTACGCCACCCCAGAGCCCAGAAAATCAGGAGTAAAGTACTGCAAGTTTCCCTAGGACACACTGTAGGAGGCTGGCCTGGCTTGTAGTGGTTTCCAATGGTACTTACACCTTATGCCAGGTCCAGTTATCCCTTGTTAGTAGAGTGTAGTAGTGTTCTAGCAGCTTAGGCTCATAGAGGTAGCTATAGCAGAGCAGCCAAAGCTGAAATAGGAGACATACAAAGCTCAGGCAATACAACTTATATCATATAGGTACTATCTCATAAGAAACACAATACTCATAGTTATTAAAAATAAAGGTACTTTATTTTAGTGACAATGTGCCAAAAATATCTCAGAGGATATACTCCCTTAGGAGGTAAGTAACATACAAAAAATATACACAACTAACCAAATCAGGTAAGTAAAACAGCCAGAAAGTAGAACAAACGCTGTAAAACACAATAGGATGCAATAGGCCTAGGGGCAATACAAACCATATACTAAGAAAGTGGAATGCGCACCACGAATGCACCCCTAGGCAAGTGTAGTCTGTAGAGGGTCGCTGGGAGTGTGAGAAAACACTAAGGGTGTAAAGGAGACCCCAACCAAAGACCCTGGAAAGTAGGAGTAAAGAACTACTAATTCTCCCAAAACACACTAAAGTCGTGATAAAGGATTTTGCAAGGACCACAACAGACTGCAAAGCACTGAAGACGGATTCCTGGACCTGAAAACATGCAAAGGGAGGGGACCAAGTCCAAGAGTCGCTAAAGTGTCCAGGGGGGGCAGGAGTCCACTAAACCTCGGATGACGGTGCAAAATGGCTGCCTCAGGTTGGAAGAAGCTACAGGTTTTGCAACAACGAAAGGAGGTAGGAGGCTCTGCTTTGTGCAGAAGATGTCCCATGGCGTGCTGGAGGATGCAGAGTTGTTTTCTTGGCAAAATACCACAAACAAGCCTTGCTACCTGCAAGAGTCAAGGTTGGAGAAAAAGGGTGCTGCCTGGGCCCATTAAGGACCAGGATGTCACCACTTGGGAGAGGAGACAGAAGAGTCTCTCAGCAACATAGAGAGCCCACAGAAAAAAAGGAAGCACCCGCAGAAGTCCTTGAAGGGTTTAAGAAGACTGAACACGGCGGTCATCTCAACACTGCAAAGAGCGGTCCCACGACACTGGAGGTCAACTCAGGGAGCTGATCATCACAGGACGGAGTGCTGGGGACCTAGGCTCAGCTATGCATGCAGGATTTCATGCAAATGTGCACAGAAGCCCTTGTAGCTGCAGATCACACTGTGCACAGGATTACTGTCTGGGGAGGGGAAGCAAGGACCTACCACCTCCAAATTTGGACTGTTGGTCCTCTGTACAGTCTGGGTCACTTGGGTCCATCAACTGTGTTCCAGGGGCCATGCTCGTCAGGGTGAGAGAGGACCCAGCGTACCGGTGAAGCTGAAGTTTGGTGCCTGCTGAAGCAGGGGGAAGATTCCGTCGACCCACGGGAGATTTCTTTGTGGCTTCTAGTGCAGGGTGAAGGCAGGCAGCCCCCAGTGCATGCACCACCAGGAAACAGTAAAAAAAGCAGGCAGGATTAGGCGCTACAATGTCGCTGGTAGTCTTCTGGCTACTTTGTTACAGTTTTCCAGTCAGCGGTCGATCCTTGGCAGGAGTCGAAGAGAGAAGTGCAGCGGAGTCCTGCTGGATTCTTGCAACTCGTAATCTGAGGAAAAGCCCACAGGAGAGACCCTAAATAGCCCTCAGAGGAGGATTGGCCACCTAGTCAGGTATGCACCTATCAGGAGGGGTCTCTGACCTCACCTGCTGGCACTGGCCACTCAGAGGCCTCCAGAGTGCCCCAACACCTATGAAAACAAGATGGCAGAGGTCTGAGACACACTGGAGGAGCTCTGGGCTCCACCCCTGGGGTGGTGATGGACAGGGGAGTGGTCACTCCCCTTTCCTTTGTCCAGTTTCGTGTAAGAGCAGGGAGTGGGGGTCCGGTGTGGACTGGCTTATGCAAGGAGGGCACCGTCTGTGGCCTTCAAAGCACTTCCAGAGGCTGGGAGAGGCTACCTCTCCCCAGCCTTTAACACCTATTTCCAAAGGGAGAGGGTGTAACACCCTGCTCTCAGAGGAAATGCTTTGTTCTGACTTCCTGGGACTGGGCTGCCCAGACCCCAGGAGGGCAGAACCCTGTCTGTGGGGTGGCAGCAACTGTAGCTGCAGAGAAAACCCCAGAGAGCTGGTTTGGCAGTACTGGGGGTCCATAGTGGTGCCCCCAGGATGCATGGAATTGGCTCCCCGATACCAGATTTGGAATGGGGGACTATTCCATGATCTTAGACACGTTACACGGCCATATTTGGAGTTACCATTGTGAAGCTATATATAGGTATTGACCTATAAGGAGTGCACGCGTGTAATGGTGTCCCCGCACTCACAAAGTCCGGGGAAATGGCCCTGAACTATGTAGGGGCACATTTGCTAGTGCAAGGGTACCCTCACACTTAGTAACTTTGCAACTAACCTTCAGCAAGTGAAGGTTAGACATATAGGTGACTTATAAGTTACTTAAGTGCAGTGAAAATGGCTGAAAAATAAAGTGTGCGTTATTTCATGCAGGCTGCAATGGCAGTTCTGTGTAAGGGTTTGTCTGAGCTCCCTATGGATGGCAAAAGAAATACTGCAGCCCATATGGATCTCCTGGAACCCCAATGCCCTGGTTACCCAGGTACCATATACTAGGGACTTATAAGGGGGGTCCAGTATGCCAAATGAAATTGGTAAATGTAATTACTAGCCTATAGTGACAAACTTAAAGGCAGAGCAAGCATCAGCACTGAGGTTCTGATTAGCAAAGCCTCAGTGACACAGTTAGGCACTATATAGGCATACACATTTAGGCCACAAACTATGAGCACTGGGTTCCTGGCTAGCAGGATCCCAGTGAGACAGGCAAAAACAGACTGACATACATATAAAATTTGGGGAAACATGCCAAGAAAGATGGTACTTTCCGACACAACCCCTACCCCCAAAAGGGGGACAATAAGGCTAACCTTGCCCAGATGAGTCATCATTGTCTAAGTGGAATTATCTGGAGAGTACATCTGCATTGGAGTGGGTACTCCCAGGTCTATGTTCCACTGTATAGTCCATTCCCTGTAGGGAGATGGACCACCTCACCAATTTAGGGTTTTTACCTTTCATTTGTTTAAGCCATAATAGAGATTTGTTGTCTGCTTGAACAATAAAGTGAGTTCCAAACAGGTATTGCCACAACTTTTTCAAGACCACAGCAAAGGCCTCCCTCTCTATGGCAGACCAACGCTTTTCTCTAGGGGTCAACCTCCTGCTAATGAAAGCAACAGGTTGATCCTGGCCCTCTGTGTTTAGCTGTGATAGAACTGCCCCTAACCCTAATTCAGAAGCATCAGTGTGTACTATGAATGTTTTGGAGTAACCAGGGGTTTGGAGGGCAGGTGCACAGCACATGGCCTGTTTGAGCTCATCAAAAGCCTTTTGACAGCTAGCTGCCCATAATACCTTCTTAGGAATTTTCGTGGATGTGAGGTCATTAAGAGTGGCAGCTATAGTGCCATAATTCTTGATGAACCTCCTGTAGTACCCAGTGAGGCCTAGGAAGGCTCTCACTTGGGTCTGAGTTGTAGGGGGAGTCCATTCCATAATGGTTTAGATCTTCCCCTGCAGTGGGGCAATCTGTTCTCCACCTACCAGGTGGCCCAGATAAACCACTTTTCCCTGCCCTATCTGGCACTTTGAAGCCTTGATAGTGAGGCCTGCCTTTTTCAAGGCCTCCAAAACTCCACAGGTAGACCAGGTGATCATCCCAGGTGGAGCTAAAGACAGCAATATCATCTCAATATGCAGCACTAAAGGCTTCCAATCCTTGGAGGACTGTACTCACCAACCTCTGAAAAGTAGCAGGTGCAATTTTCAATCCAAAGGACATAACTGTGAACTGATAATGCCCTCCAATGGTTGAAAATGCTGTTTTTAGTTTAGCATCTTCTGATAACTTAATCTGCCGATACCCTGCAGTTTAATCAAAAGTGCTTAGATACTTGGCAAAAGCCAGTGTATCTATTAGCTCATCTGCCCTGGGTTTAGGGTGAGCATCAGTTTTTGTTATTTGATTGAGATCCCTATAGTCCTCACAAAACCGCATTTCTTTCTTTCCTTCTTTACTACGAGGTTTGGGGACAAGCACCACTGGGCTGGCCCATGGGCTTTCAGAGGGTTCAATCACTCCAAGGTCCTGTATTTTTTGTACCTCTTCTTTGATACAGTCTCTGACATGGTCAGGCTGTCTATACATTTTACTTTTGACAGATAAACTGTCTCCAGTGTCAATTGTGTGCTCACACTAGGTACTAGGTAGTTGTGCCTGGAACTAGTGAAAAAAGGTCAGAGAATTGTCCAAGTATATTTATGCAGTTGTCCTTCTGCTTAACAGTAAGGCAATCTGCCAGTACAACTCCCTTCACTAAGCAATCAGCTTCAGTGGTGGAGAAGAGGTCAGGGAGAGGGTCACTCTCCTCTTCCTGCCCCTCATCTGTGGCCATAACCAGAGTTAAGTCAGCCTTGTCATAGTAAGGTTTAAGGCGATTGACATGAAGCACCCTAAGAGGGCTTCTGGCAGTGCCCAGGTCCACCAAATAAGTGACCTCACCTTTCTTCTCCACAATGAGATGGGGTGCACTCCATTTGTCCTGGAGTGCTCTTGGTGCCACAAGCTCCAATACCCACACCTTCTGTCCTGGTTGGTACTGAGTCAGGACAGCATTCTGGTCATGCCATTGCTTTTAGGGCTCTTGGCTGGCCTGAAGGTTTTTAGTGCCCTTTTTCATGTACTCAGCCATCCTTGATCTGAGGCCAAGCACATAGTCCACAATTTCTTGTTTGGGAGCTTTTAAAGTTTGTTCCCAACCCTCCTTCACAAGAGCAAGGGGACCTCTTCCAGGGTGTCCAAAGAGGAGTTCAAAGGGGCTGTAGCCCACTCCTTTCTGGGGTACCTCCCTATAAGCAAAAAGGAGGCACAGCAGGAGGACATCCAATCTCCTCCTGAGTTTTTCAGGGAGTCACATGATCATGCCCTTTGAGAGTTTTGTTAAATCTCTCAACCAATCCATTTGTTTGTGGATGATAAGGAGTGGTGAACTTGTATGTAACACCACACTCCTTCCACATTGCTTTGAGTTATGCAAACATGAAGTTACTACCTGTTAGACCTGACATGCCTTAGGGTGATCACCCCTAACTTTTTGCCTGCCTCCCTCCACTTTTTGGACCCTGTTTTGCTGGCTTTTTAGACTCTGGGCACTTTACCACTACTAACCAGTGCTAAAGTGCATATGCTCTCTCCCTTTTCAAACATGGTAACTTTGGATCATACCTGATTGGACTTTTTAATTTACTTATAAGTCCCTAGTAATGTGCACTATATGTGCCTAGGGCCTGTAGATTAAATGCTACTAGTGGGCCTGCAGCACTGGTTGTGCCACCCACTTAAGTAGCCCCCTTAACCTTGTCTCAGGCTTGCCACTGCAAGGCCTGTGTGTGCAGTTTCACTGCCACTTCGACTTGGCATTTAAAAGTACTTGCCAAGCCTAGAACTCCCCTTTTTCTACATATAAGTCACCCCTAATGTGTGCCCTAGGTAACCCCTAGAGCAGGGTGCTGTGTGGGTAAAAGGCAGGACAGTATATGTCCTGGTAGTGTAAAACTCCTAAATTCGTTTTTACACTACTGCTCCCTTCATAGGCTAACATTGGGGCTGCCCTCATACATTGTTGAAGTGGCAGCTGCTGATCTGAAAGGAGCAGGAAGGTCATATTTAGTATGGCCAGAGTGTTAATGCAAAATCCTGCTGACTGGTGAAGTTGGATTTAATATTACTATTCTAGAAATGCCACTTTTAGAAAGTGAGCATTTCTTAGCACTTAAATCTTTCTGTGCCTTACAATCCACGTCTGGCTGGGCTTGGTTGACAGCTCCTTGTGCATTCACTCAGACACACCCCAAACACAGGGTACTCAGCCTCACTTGCATACATCTGCATTTTGAATGGGTCTTCCTGGCTGGGAGGGTGGAGGGCCTGCTCTCACACAAAGGACTGCCACACCCCCTACTGGGACCCTGGCAGACAGGATTGAACTGAAAGGGGACCTGGTGCACTTCTTAGCCACTCTTTGAAGTCTCCCCCACTTCAAAGGCACATTTGGGGATAAAACAGGGCCTCTGCCCTACCTCATCAGACACTTGCTGGAGAAGAAACCTGAACCAGAAACTACATCCTGCCAAGCAGAACTGCCTGGCTGCTCAAAGGACTCACCTGTCTGCTTTCTACAAAGGACTGCTGCCTTGCTGTTGGCCTGCTGCCTTGCTGAACTCTTGTCTGGCTGTGAAAGTGCTCTCCAAGGGCTTGGATAGAGCTTGCCTCCTGTTCCCTGAAGTCTCAGGACCAAAAAGACTTCTCTTTTTCACTTGGATGCTCCGTGCGCCGAAATTTTCGACACACAGCTTGTTCCGCGTCGAGAAAAATGCCGCACACCGACGCTGATCGGCGCGACGCCTTCGGGACGACCGGAACTTCGACGCATGGCCTCGCAAGGACAACGCCGCCTGACCTCCAGAGGAGAAATCGACGCAACGCCTGCTGTGAGAGCGAAACTTCGACGCGCAGCCCCGCAGAACGATGAGCAGCCGGAAAACAAGCAGGAGAATCCACGCACAGACCCGGGACATCTGGTAATCCCCGCGATCCACAGAAAGAGACTATCCGCGCACCGGAAAATGACGCACGACTTCCCCGCGTGATAAATAACGACGCAAGTCCGTGTGCGCTGGGGAGAAATCGACGCACACACCATTTTTCCACGTATCTCTTCTTCTGTGGCCCTCTGAGGAGATTTTCCACTCCAAACCAGGTACTTTGTGCTTGAAAGAGACTTTGGGGGTCATTACAACCCTGGCAGAGGGTGTTAAAGCGGCGGTAAGACCGCAAACATCCGGTGGAAAAAAAAGGGAATTATGACTGTGGCGGAAACCACTGTAACACTCCGACCGCCACGGCGGTACAGACAAACAGCGCGGCGGTCACGGCCAACAGACAGGCGGGAGACAAAGTACCGCCCACAGTATCACAACCTACCAATCCGCCACCTTTTCCTGGGCGGATTCACCGTGGATAAAAACCCGGTGGAAACAGCCATTTCAATGGGAAAACGCTCACCTCTACACACTCCACGAGGAAGGAGGCCACCATGGAGCCGGAACTCCAAATTCTCCCTGCAATAGTCTTCCTGCTCCTGTACGATCATCAGCAACGCTGGCGCCGAAGACAACGGTGAGTACTGCACCTACGACATAGGGGAGGGGGGAGGCAAAAGTCAGGGACACACACACGCAACACCCCCACCCTGACCCTCACCCACTACAACACACACACCAATGCATATCCAAACATTACAGTAACAACCCCCAAACCCCCCAGAAGAATGCAAAGACAAAATGAAATGAGTGGAACCATTGTAATATATCAAAATACAGGAAGCAAATATATACATATATATATATATACATCCAACAAAATATACATCACGATTAGTAGTGCAGATATGCACCAATTAATGTCCATGGACCACTGGGCCCAAAATGCATGGGCGAGGCCCACACACGATACCTGAGCAAAACGGAGAGAACACTGCTGGGGCATCAGATAGAAATACAACAGGCACCTCAGGGGGAAGGGAAGGGGGGGCACCTCAGCCGGATGACAGCACCACGCCAGATCCACGAGGGGGCTCCATGCCCATTGATGTATCCTGGGGAGTGCAAAGCCACAGTCTCTCAAGTCTCTACAGTGGGTGGTCTGCCCACTGTACCATCCTGGGGCGTGCAAAGCCACAGGGGGTCATTCTGACCTCGGCGGTAAAAGGCACTTACTGCCGGTTAGAAGACCGCCATAACACCGCCGCGGGCGTGGGAAACCGCCACGGTCATTCTGAGCCGCAACAGGCAAACCGCCAAAAACCCGCCATCCACAAAAGTCCGCCACACCAACGGCCAGCGAAAAACTGGCGATGACCAAACCTCCACCGTCACGCCAACAGAAATACGCCCATTCCATTCCAACCCACGAATCCACGCGGCGGTCTTTCAACCACGGTATTCCATTGGCGGTACACAGCTCCAAAACACGGCCACATTGGACATTTTGAAATACACACACCTGATACACATACAAACACCACTCCCACACACCCAACACAATATAAAACACACACCCACATCACCCACAAACCCCTATGACCACCATTTATTGACTAAGGCCAGAGAGAGACACCACCAGCTAGTACAGAGCATTCACAGGCACATTACACCATCACCCACACAACATCCACGCACAAAACACCACACACCACCACACTCACCACACTCATCACCACAAACACCACCCCACACCTCATCCACACCACCCCATGGCACCCCAAAGACACCACAGGTTTTCAGACACTGAACTCAGGGTCTTGGTGGAGGAAATAGTTTGGGTAGAGCCCCAGCTCTTCGGGACACAGGTGCAGCACACCACCATTGCCAGGAAGATGGAGCTATGGCAAAGAATAGTGGACAGGGTCAACGCTGTGGGTCAGCATCCACGAAATCGGGACGACATCAGGAAGTGGTGGAACGACCTATGGGGGAAGGTGCGTTCCATGGTATCCAGACACAACATCGCGGTGCAGAAGACTGGCGGCGGACCCCCACCTCAACCCCCAGAATTTACAACATGGGAGGAACAGGTCTTGGCGATCCTGCATCCTGAGGGCCTCGCAGGAGTAGGCGGAGGAATGGACTCTGGTAAGTCTAATCTCAACTACTTCATCCCCCCCACCCACCGGCATGCCAAATCATACCCCCACCCCCATCACACATCCTCCTTGCTAATGTCTCACCATCACAACCCACCGATCCCAACACCAAGCCCTGCATGCGACCACAAACCATGGACACCCATCACCTAAGCATGCCCACTGCACATACCCATCCCCCCCCAAACCACCGTCACAACAGCCCCCACAAGGGAATGCCAGCACTGGGGTACACGGGCACCCACCCATTGCACGCTATGGCAAACACAGAAGCAATAACCATACTCTTACACCCCTGCAGGACCCGAACGCCACGACACCGCCCAGGAGGGTCCAGAAATGTCCATTCCACCCCCAGAAGAGGCCCACAGTGATGACAGCAGCTCTGTCTCCCTGGACCCAGATGACCAGCCCAGCCCATCGGGGACCTCGGGACAGTCGGTTCCCCTCAGACAGCCACAGGCCACAGCAGACCTACCCCCCTCTGGAAACACCAGCACAGCACCCACCCAGAGGGCCCATGCCTCTGTCTCCAGGACACGTCAATCAGCGGTGTGTCCACCACTACAGGGCACCCAGGTTAACCCACCACCCCAACAACAACAGGGACCTGGGGGCAGTGGTAGTGGGCACACAGTCCAGGGGACAGAGGCCCAGGGAAACAGGGGAACTGGGAGGGCTACTGTGCGACAGGGGGGGACAGGCCCAGGGAACCCACTCTCCACGAGGCCCTATCCTCCATCATGGGAGCATACCACCACTCCCAGGAGACGATGGCGACGGTCCTGGCCAGGTTCCAGGAGATCCAGGTACTGCAGGAGGAACAGTTTATGGGGTTCAGGGAAGAACTCAGAAACATCAGTTCCGCAATGGGCACCATCGTTGTGGCTCTCAATCAGATTGTCAGCACATTGCGGGACCATGTGGCACCACAAAGGGCCCCTGTCACTAGCATGGACCAAGAACAGGCTACCACCTCCGCCGGAGCTAGTGGACAGGAGGCCCAGACACAAGAACAACAGGCCACCAGAACCCCACCCCCTGCAGAAGGAGAACCACCCCGCAAGCGGGGCCTGAGATCTAGGAAGAAGACAGAGTAGGATACCAAGACCCCCGCCAGGAAAGGATACCCCCTGATTGTCATCCCACTGTCCCACATTGTCACCCTGTCCAACCTTAAACTGCCCCTGCTCCACCTTCCACAGGCATATGGACAATGCACCTGTGAGACTGAAAATCTGGACTCTGCCATGGACATTCCTCCACCATCACCCATCACCGAATTGCAACCATTACCCAAAATTGAGCACTTTAATAAACACACTTATTGCACAAAAATAATCTGGAGTCTGCCTGTATTTTTGAACAAATGTATTACACATAACCGTGCCAAAATGTTCAGTTGCATTGTGATGACAACATACCACTGTCACACAGCTGTAGTCCATGGGGAAATAAAGCAGATGTCACGCAGTGGGGCCCACATCTCTGAAATTGGAAGGGAAAGTCACAACTCAGTTAACATACACTGGGGGGAAACTCAGACAGTAGAGAGGCAGGAGACTTTAAGTAAATGTAAAATGCCGGTGTTGATTCTTACCTGTATGTCATTGAAAATACTGCTGTATTACTGTGTCCCTGTTGTCTGTGTCGTCCTCTTCGTCTTACTCCTCTTCACTCTCCGCAGGCTCCACAGCTGCCACAACACCACCATCTGGACCATCCTCCTGCAGGAAAGGCACCTGGCGTCGCAAAGCCAGGTTGTGAAGCATACAGCAGGCCACGATGATATGGCACACCTTCTTTGGTGAGTACATTAGGGATCCACTTGTCATATGGAGGCACCTAAACCTGGCCTTCAGGAGGCTGAAGGTCCGCTCGATCACCCTCTTAGTACGCCCATGGGCCTCATTGTACCGTTCCTCTGCCCTTGTCCTGGGATTCCTCACTGGGGTCAGTAGCCATGACAGGTTGGGGTAACCAGAGTCACCAATTAGCCACACACGGTGTCTCTGAAGTAGTTCCATAACGTAAGGGATGCTGCTATTTCGCATGATGCACGCATCATGCACTGACCCAGGGAACTTGGCATTTACATGGGAGATGTACTGGTCAGCCAAACAGACCACCTGGACATTCATGGAATGATAACTTTTTCTGTTCCTGTACACCTGTTCACTCGTGCTGGGGGGGACCAAAACAACATGTGTCCCATCAATTGCACCAATGATGTTGGGAATATGTCCAAGCGCATAGAAATCACCCTTCACTGTAGCCAAATCGCCCACCTCAGGGAAAACAATGTAGCTCCGCATGTATTTCAGCAGGCCAGACAACACTCTGGACAACACCTTGGAAAACATAGGCTGAGACATCCCTGATGAAATGGCCACTGTTGTTTGAAATGACCCACTTGCCAAAAAATGGAGTACTGACAGAACCTGCACTAGAGGGGGGATCCCTGTGGGTTGGCGGATGGGTGACATCAGGTCTGGCTCCAGCTGGGCACTCAGTTCCTGTATAGTGGCTCTGTCAAGCCTGTATGTCAGTATGACATGTCTTTCTTCCATTGTCGACAGGTCCACCAGCGGTCTGTACACAGGAAGATTCCTCCATCTCCTCGCAAGTCCCAGCGGACGGTGCCTAGGAAGGACAACATGGAGCACAGAGTCAATCAACCCACAGGTACGTTCCCACAGCTTGCACAGTACACGATTCTCAATGCATAGAATGGCTTGACTGAGTGTTGATGCAAGGCCTAGGAATGTGTGACGCAGTAGAAATTAAGATATGGGGGCCCTTGAAATGGCGGCTGCCTGACCTGTGAAGTGCGACAGTGGGATGTGAGGTCAATGCGCTGGCGTGGCACACCGGGGCGGTAGGCGGTCGAAGACCGCGGCGCAAAGCTGCATTGGTTAACATTGAACCCTATGGGTTTCAGGAGCCAATGACGATGTGCGCCGGCGGTCGCGGTACGCCCCGCCGTGGGCGTGACCGCCATTTTCTATCTGCTTAATCACTCGATACCTGATCATCCACAGGAGAGGACCTATACTGCAAGTGCTGCTGTGACCTCGGTCTGGAAGAGACAATGGCTGCTGCGACTGGGGAAATGGCCCCTGCCTTCACTTCTGAAGAATTGGAGAAACTCGTGGATGGGGTCCTCCCCCAGTATGCGCTACTCTATGGTCCTCCAGACCAACAGGTAAGTACACTGGGACCATGCTTTGTGGCCAATGCCTGGGTTGAGTGGGGTGAATGAAAGATGGTGGGGAGGGAAGCGAATGAGGCATGCATCAAACGACAGATGAGAGCATGTGCCACATGGCAAGGGTGGGGATGGGGGGCCACTCACATCGAGCATGCAGAAGGTGATGATTTTTTATTTTCTCCCCCTGTACATGTCACATAGTTCAGCGCCCATCAGAAAATCGACATTTGGCGTGCCATCGCCAAAGACGTCCGGACCCTGGCGGTCCACAACAGACGGGGCACCCACTGCCGGAAGAGGTGGGAGGACATCCGCCGCGGGAGCAGGAAGACCGCGGAGGCTCTGCTGGGGATGGCCTCCCAACGTAGGAGGGGTGCCAGTCGTACCTTGACCCCCCTGATGTCCGGGATCCTGGCGGTGGCCTACCCCGATTTGGATGGGCGCGTGAGGACATCACAGCAGACACAAGGGGGTGAGTGCAAGCACATTCTGCTGATTTTGCGCACATTGGAGGTGTCTGGGTGGGGGAGGAGGGCTGTGGGTATCCCTAGGCCAGGGCGATTTCTGTAGGCTAGGCCCCTCCGTTATGCATGGCCCTGTGCCCCCGCCCCCCACCTCTGTAGGTTGCCTAGTACAGCTATTCATGGCCCTGTGTCACCTATGTGTGGAGTTGTCATCCATAGGCTTGTAGGCCATGCCCCACGGATTGAGTAGTGTACCCCAAGTGCGCGGCGTAGTGCAGGGGGCTTCTGTGTCTGTCCTCTCCGCCAACGGTGTCGCCAATGCATGCCCTCAACGTGTCTTTGTTTCTCCACCTCCCCCCCCTTTTTTGGTGGTCTTCCTGTTCATGTGTGCATTAGCATCATCAGGCGGAGGAGAAGTGGCATCGGAGGACGAGGGAGCTGCATCTCACATGGCCATGGAGGGTCATGCAACTGACTCGGATTTCACCAGTGAGACGGAGGGCAAGGGGAGCTCCACAGCGGGGACACGTGGTGACACCAGCGACACAGACACGTCCTCGGAAGGGAGCTCCCTTGTGGTGGCGGCAACATCCATGCCCACCGCAACAACAGGTACAGCCGCCACCCAGCGCACCAGCTCTGCCCCCCTAGCAGCCCCTCAGCCTTCGCCCCGTGCCCGCTCACCCAGGAAGGTGGGCATCTCCTTCGCCCAAGGCACCTCAGGCCCTGCCCCACTTACCCCTGCTGCCCTCAGTGAGGAGGTCATTGACCTCCTGAGGACGCTCATTGTTGGGCAGTCTACCCTTTTGAATGCCATCCAGGGTGTAGAAAGGGAGGTTCACCGGAGTAATGCATACCTGGAGGGCATTCATTCGGGTCAGGCTGCCCATCAGCGATCGTTCAATGCTCTGGCCTCAGCACTCACGGCAGCCATTGTCCCTGTCTCCTGCCTCCCTCCTCCAACTTCCTCAACCCAGTCCCACTCCCCTGTACCTCTGCCTATCCCAGACACCCCTACAGACCAGCCTGCACACACCTCAACACCCAAGGGAAGCTCATCCAGACATAAGCACCACACATCACACAAGCATTCACACAAGCAACATCCACATGCAGACATGCCAACAGCCACTGCCTCCTCTGTGTCCCCCTCCTCCTCGTCTCCCTCCTCCCTCCCTGTGACGTCTCCACTCACACTTGCATGCACAACATCTTCAGCCACTACGTCCATCACCAGCACACCCACCAGAACACTCCGCACACATGCAGTCACCACCCCCACTACCATTTACACGTCCCCTGTGTCCTCTCCCAGTCTGTCACCCCCTCTTCCAAACCACACAAACGCAGTCAGTCACCCACCCAACAGCCATCCACCTCACGACAGCCTCCAGCACAAGTACCTGCACCCAAAGACACCAGACTTCACTTTCCTACAACCACATCCTCTTCCTCCACTCCCATACCCACTACAACTACTCGTCCCTGTCTTTCTAAATTGATTTTCCTTTCCAACCTTGACCTCTTTCCAACAACTGACCCACCCCCTCCATCTCATAAGACTCTGTAGGAAGTTGGCTCTGTATGCACTATTTCAAAGTAAGGAATACTATGCACAGAGTCCAAGGGTTCCCCTTAGAGGTAAGATAGTGGCAAAAAGAGATAATACCAATGCTCTATTTTGTGGTAATGTGGTCGAGCAGTAGGCTTATCAAAGGAGTAGTGTTAAGCATTTTTTGTACATACACACAGGCAATAAATGAGGAACACACACTCAGAGACAATTCCAGGCCAATAGGTTTTGTTATAGAAAAATATATTTTCTTAGTTTATTTTAAGAACCACAGGTTCAAATTCTACATGTAATATCTCATTTGAAAGGTATTGCAGGTAAGTACTTTAGGGACTTTGAATAATTACAGTAGCATATATACTTTTCACATAAAACACAAATAACTGTTTTAAAAGTGGACACTGCAATTTTCACAGTTCCTGGGGGAGGTAAAGTATTGTTAGGTTTTGCAGGTAAGTAAACCACCTACGGGGTTAAGATTGGGGTCCAAGGTAGCCCACTGTTGGGGGTTAAGAGCAACCCCAAAGTCACCACACCAGCAGCTCAGGGCCGGTCAGGTGCAGAGTTCAAAGTGGTGCCCAAAACGCATAGGCTTCAATGGAGAGAAGGGAGTGCCCCAGTTCCAGTCTGCCAGCAGGTAAGTACCCGCGTCTTCGGAGGGCAGACCAGGGGGGTTTTGTAGGGCACCAGGGGGGACACAAGCTCACACAAAAAGTACACCCTCAGTGGCACTGGGGCGGCCGGGTGCAGTGTGCAAACACGCGTCGGGTTTCCAATGTAAATCAATGGGAGATCAAGGGGTCTCTTCAGCGATGCAGGCAGGCAAGGGGGGGGCTCCTCGGGGTAGCCACCACCTGGGCAAGGGAGAGGGCCTCCTGGGGGTCACTCCTGCACTGAAGTTCCGATCCTTCAGGTACTGGGGGCTGCGGGTGCAGGGTCTTTTCCAGCCGTCGGGATTTTAGAGTCAGGCAGTCGCGGTCAGGGGGAGCCTGGGGATTCCCTCTGCAGGCGTCACTGTGGGGGCTCAGGGGGGACAACTTTGGTTACTCACAGTCTCGGAGTCGCCGGAGGGTCCTCCCTGAGGTGTTGGTTCTCCACCAGTCGAGTCGGGGTCGCCGGGTGCAGTGTTGCAAGTCTCACGCTTCTTGCGGGGATTGCAGGGGTCTTTAAATCTGCTCCTCTGAAACAAAGTTGCAGTCTTTTTGGAGCAGGTCCGCTGTCCTCTGGAGTTTCTTGTTCCTCTTGAAGCAGGGCAGTCCTCTGAGGATTCAGAGGTCGCTGGTCCTTGAGAAAGCGTCACTGGAGCAGGTTTCTTTAGAAGGCAGGAGACAGGCCGGTAGGACTGGGGCCAAAGCAGTTGGTGTCTTCTTTCTTCTTCTGCAGGGGTTTTCAGCTCAGCAGTCTTCTTCTTTGGTAAGTTGCAGGAATCTAAATTCTTAGGTTCAGGGGAGCCCCTAAATACTGAATTTAGGGGTGTGTTTAGGCCTGGGAGGGCAGTAGCCAATGGCTACTAGCCCTGAGGGTGGGTACACCCTCTTTGTGCCTCCTCCCAAGGGGAGGGGGTCACATTCCTATCCCTATTGGGGGAATCCTCCATCTGCAAGATGGAGGATTTCTAAAAGTTAGAGTCACTTCAGCTCAGGGCACCTTAGGGGCTGTCCTGACTGGCCAGTGACTCCTCCTTGTTTTTCTCATTATCTCCCCTGGACTTGCCGCCAAAAGTGGGGGCTGTGTCCAGGGGGCGGGCATCTCCACTAGCTGGAGTGCCCTGGGGCATTGTAACACGAAGCTTGAGCCTTTGAAGCTCACTGCTAGGTGTTACAGTTCCTGCAGGGGGGAGGTGTGAAGCACCTCCACCCAGAGCAGGCTTTGTTTCTGTCCTCAGAGAGCACAAAGGCTCTCACCGCATGGGGTCAGAAACTCGTCTCTCAGCAGCAGGCTGGCAGAGACAAGTCAGTCCTGCACTGAACAATTGGGTAAAATACAGGGGGCCTCTCTAAGATGCCCTCTGTGTGCATTTTTTAATAAATCCAACACTGGCATCAGTGTGGGTTTATTATTCTGAGAAGTTTGGTACTAAACTCCCCAGTATTCAGTGTAGCCATTATGGAGCTGTGGAGTTCATTTTTGACAGACTCCCAGACCATATACTCTTATGGCTACCCTGCACTTACAATGTCTAAGGTTTTGCTTAGATACTGTAGGGGCATAGTGCTCATGCACATATGCCCTCACCTGTGGTATAGTGCACCCTGCCTTAGGGCTGTAAGGCCTGCTAGAGGGGTGACTTACCTATGCCACAGGCAGTGTGAGGTTTGCATGGCACCCTGAGGGGAGTGCCATGTCAACTTAGTCATTTTCTCCCCACCAGCACACACAAGCTGGCAAGCAGTGTGTCTGTGCTGAGTGAGGGGTCCCTAGGGTGGCATAAGACATGCTGCAGCCCTTAGAGACCTTCCCTGGCATCAGGGCCCTTGGTACCAGGGGTACCAGTTACAAGGGACTTACCTAGGTGCCAGGGTTGTGCCAATTGTGGAAACAATGGTACATTTTAGGTGAAAGAACACTGGTGCTGGGGCCTGGTTAGCAGGGTCCCAGCACACTTCTCAGTCAAGTCAGCATCAGTATCAGGCAAAAAGTGGGGGGTACCTGCAACAGGGAGCCATTTCTTTACAGACTCCAACCAGCATCTCAGCCACCACAAAACCTGGACCTACAAAGACAATAGTCCAAGGATTTTGGAGTCCACCACCTTCAAGGCCAGCTACTTCGGCTAGGAGTAAAGAGACGGCCAGCCCACCCCCTGAAAAAAAAGCCAAGAAAGCCAGTGCCCGGCACGAGAGGCCAAAGACAGCAGGCTCCAAAAGCACTACCCTGGCCCCGTCAGGGAGTGGGGTGCCACCTGGCACACCGCCAAAGGGAGGAAAGGGCCACAGACGAGCAGGGAAGGGTGGCAAGGGCAGCACGCCCGACAAGTCCGGCAGCAGGCGAGCTGCCCAGGAGGGCCCCACCAGCCCCATTCCAGGTGTGCAGGAGGACACCCACGGGCCCGGGACGGCAGCACAGGAGGGCCCGCAAGCGAGAAGACAGATGTGCACGAAGGGCCTGGCAGCCACATGTCAGGTGGCGAGTGAAATCCATGTAATGGCCGGATCTGGTGACCTGGACACACATGTCAAGCACTGCTGAACAGGGCCCTTCGTGTCAAGAACCGCTGAACATGGCACCGCCATCTCAAGAACCGCTGAACAGGGCCCTTCAAGCCAAGCACCGCTGAACAGGGCCCTTCAAGTCAAGAACCGCTGAACAGGGCACCGCTGTCTCAAGACTGCTGAACAGGGCCCTTCAAGTCAAGAACCGCTGAACAGGGCACCGCCATCTCAAGACCGCTGAACAGGGCCCTTCAAGTCAAGAACCGCTGAACAGGGCACCGCCGTCTCAAGAACCGCTGAACAGGGCCCTTCAAGCCAAGCACTGCTGAACAGGGCACCGCCGTCTCAAGACCGCTGAACAGGGCCCTTCAAGTCAAGAACCGCTGAACAGGGCACCGCCGTCTCAAGAACCGCTTAACAGGGCCCTTCAAGCCAAGCACCGCTGAACAGGGCACCGCCGTCTCAAGACCGCTGAACAGGGCCCTTCAAGTCAAGAACCGCTGAACAGGGCACCGCCGTCTCAAGAACCGCTGAACAGGGCCCTTCAAGCCAAGCACCGCTGAACAGGGCCCTTCAAGTCAAGAACCGCTGAACAGGGCACCGCCTTCTCAAGACCGCTGAACAGGGCCCTTCAAGTCAAGAACCGCTGAACAGGGCACCGCCGTCTCAAGAACCGCTGAACAGGGCCCTTCAAGCCAAGCACCGCTGAACAGGGCCCTTCAAGTCAAGCACCGCTGAACAGGGCCCTTCAAGTCCAGCACCGCTGAACAGGGCCCTTCAAGTCAAGCACCGCTGAACAGGGCCCTTCAAGTCAAGAACCGCTGAACAGGGCACCACCGTCTCTGCACCGCTCCGCTGGGCCCTTTATCTCAAGCACCGCTCCGCTGGGCCCTTCATCTCAAGCACCGCTCCGCTGGGCACCGCCGTCTCTGCACCGCTCCGCTGGGCCCTTCAAGTCAAGAACCACTGAACAGGGCACCACCGTCTCTGCACCGCTCCGCTGGGCCCTTCATCTCAAGCACCGCTTCGCTGGGCACCGCCGTCTCTGCACCGCTCCGCTGGGCCCTTCATCTCAAACACCGCTCCGCTGGGCCCTTCATCTCAAGCACCGCTCCGCTGGGCACCGCCGTCTCTGTACCGCTCCGCTGGGCCCTTCATCTCAAGCACCGCTCCGCTGGGCACCGCCGTCTCTGAACCGCTCCGCTGGGCCCTTCATCTCAAGCACCGCTCCACTGGGCACCGCCGTCTCAGCACCGCTCCGCTGGGCCCTTCAACTCAAGCACTGCTCCGCTGGGCACCGCCATCTCAAGCACCGCTGGCCCATTGGCAGAAGGGGCAGGCCCGCATATGTGTCGGGCAGGGCTGCACGAAGCACTCTGGGCACCATGCCTCCTCCAGAACCAGTGGAGTCTGGAATCCACTTGTGAGACTGTGGCTTTGCACTCCCCAGGATGGCACAGTGGGCAATCCACCCACTGTAGAGACTCGTGAGACTGTGGCTTTGCACTCCCCAGGATGGCACAGTGGGCAATCCACCCACTGTAAAGACTCGTGAGACTGTGGCTTTGCACTCCCCAGGATGGCACAGTGGGCAATCCACCCACTGTAGAGACTCGTGAGACTGTGGCTTTGCACTCCCCAGGATGGCACAGTGGGCAATCCACCCACTGTAGAGACTCGTGAGACTGTGGCTTTGCACTCCCCAGGATGGCACAGTGGGCAATCCACCCACTGTAGAGACTCGTGAGACTGTGGCTTTGCACTCCCCAGGATGGCACAGTGGGCAATCCACCCACTGTAGAGACTTGTGAGACTGTGGCTTTGCACTCCCCAGGATTGAACTGTGGCCATGGAGGCCCCTCGTGGATCTGGCATCGTGGACTCATCTGGCTGAGGTGCCCCCCCTTTTCTTCTCCCTGAGGTGCCTGTAGTTTTGCTATCTGATGCCCCTGCAGTGTTCTCTCTATTGGAGTCGGGTATCCTGTGTGGGCTTTGCCCATGTGTTTAGGCCCATTGGCCCACGAACAATGACTGATACCCAATTTGGACAGGACAATTTACATATGTATATATAGTTATAAATGTTTGATATATTTTTTAACTTAGCCGTACAATATACTTCAAATTTCATGGTCATTTTATTTTGTCTTTGCATTCTTCCGGGGGGTTTGGGGGTGTCACTTTGAGTTGTTGCTCTGCATTGATGTGTATGTAGTTGTGGGTGAGGGTGAGGGTGGGTGTGTCGCGTATGTGTGTCCCCGTAATTTTTTGCCTCCCCTGTGTCGTAGGTGCAGTACTCACCGTTGTCTTCTGCGCCGGCGTTCGTGCTCCTGGTAGAGGAGCAGGAAGACAATAGCTGGTAGGATGTGTAGTTCGGGTTCCATGCTGTCCAGATTCCTCGTGGAGTGTGTAGAGGTGAGTGTTTTCCATTCGTAATGTCTGTTTCCGCCGTGTTTTTATCGGCGAGGCTACCGCCCCGGAAAAGGTGGCGGATTGGTGGGTTGTGATAGGGTGGGCGGTACATTGTCTCCCGCCTGTCTGTTGGCGGTCACCGCCGCGCTGTTTGTTTGTCCCGCCATGGCGGTCGGAGTGTTAAAGTGGCGGTCTCTGTTGGCGGTTTCCGCCAGGGTCAGAATTCCATTTTGTTTACCGCCTGCCTGTTGGCGGCTTGGCCGCCGCTTTAACACCGACCGCCAGGGTTGGAATGACCCCCACAGTCTCTCAAGTCTCTACAGTGGGTGGTTTGCCCACAGTACCATCCTGGGGATTGCAAAGCCACAGTCTCCCAAGTCTCTACAGTGGGTGGTTTGCCCACTGTACCATCCTGGGGAGTGCAAAGCCATAGTCTCTCAAGTCTATACAGTGGGTGGTTTGCCCACTGTTTAATCCTGGGGAGTGCAAAGCCACAGTCTCTCAAGTCTATACACTGGGTAGTTTGCCCACTGTTTAATCCTGGGGAGTGCAAAGCCACAGTCTCTCAAGTCTATACAGTGGGTGGTTTGCCCACTGTACCATCCTAGGGAGTGCAAAGCCACAGTCTCTCAAGTCGATAACAGTCTCCACTGGTTCTGGAGGGGGACTGGTGCCCAGAGTGTTTCATCCTGTTACGGACAGACGGAGTGGATGCTGTTCTCCACTGGTTCTGGAGGGGGACTGGTGCCCAGAGTGTTTCATCCTGTTAAGGACAGACGGAGTAGATGCTGTTCTCCACTGGTTCTGGAGGGGGACTGGTGCTCAGAGTGCTTCATCCTGTTAAGGACAGATGGAGTGGATGCTGTTCTCCACTGGTTCTGGAGGGGGACTGGTGCCCAGAGTGCATCACTCTCCCCGTGACGGTCCCAGTTCCGTCACTGCCCCTGCCGCTCATGGGCTAGCGGTGCTTGCCCTGTTCAGCGGTGCTTGAGTTTGCAGTTTCTGACCTGTTCAGCGGTGCTTGCCATGGCGGTCTTTGCCCTGTTCAGCGGTGCTTGCCCTGTTCAGCGGTGCTTGCCATGGCGGTCTTTGCCCTGTTCAGCGGTGCTTGACTTTGCTGTCTCTGACCTGTTCAGCGGTGCTTGCCATGGCAGTCTTTGCCCTGTTCAGCGGTGCTTGAGTTTGCAGTTTCTGACCTGTTCAGCGGTGCTTGCCATGGCGGTCTTTGCCCTGTTCAGCGGTGCTTGCCCTATTCAGCAGTGCTTGCCATGGCGGTCTTTACCCTGTTCAGCGGTCTTTGCCCTGTTCAGCGGTGCTTGAGTTTGTAGTTTCTGACCTGTTCAGCGGTGCTTGCCATGGCGGTCTTTGCCCTGTTCAGCGGTGCTTGACTTTGCTGTCTCTGACCTGTTCAGCGGTACTTGCCATGGCGGTCTTTGCCCTGTTCAGCGGTCTTTCCCCTGTTCAGCGGTGCTTGACTTTGCTGCCTCTGACCTGTTCAGCAGTGTTTACCATGGCGGTCCCTCATTGCCCAGCGGGGCTGTGGCTGCCGGGGCCCTCCTGGGCACTGACTCTGGCGGTGGCCTCCTGGCCAGTGACGATGGGACTGCCCTCCTGGGCACTGACTCTGGCGGTGGCCTTCTGGCCAGTGACGATGGGACAGCCCTCCTGGGCACTGACTCTGGCGGTGGCCTCCTGGCCACTGACGATGGGGCTGGCGGTGGCCTCCTGGGCAGCGGGGATGATGGCGGGCTTCTCCACCGTGCTGCTCTTCCCAGACTTTGGCGCCGTCCTCTGCCCCTTCCCCACCTTGGGAGGAGTCACAGCTGAGTGAACAGTGCCCCCGGGACCCTTGTGAGTGGCTTTTCCGACTGGAGTCTTCCCCCTATCCCGTCGGGCACTGTCCAACTTCTGGTGCTTCACAGGGGGGGACTGGCTGTGCTGTGGCTCCGTGTCACACTGGCTGCCCTGGTGCCCGGTGCACTCCACATACCTCTAACAGGCACCACTGGTACCGGAGACTTTTTGGCTGAGGTGCTAATACGGGACCTATGAATTGGAATGGGGGGGTGGTGGGAAAGAGGTCAATGTTGCTCAGGAAAGGTTTCTGACGAACACTGGGACGGGTAGCTGGAGGGGGTCTGGGAGTGGAGGAAGAGGAGGTGGTTGTAGGAGGTGTAATTTTTGTTGATTTGGTTGCAGGTGCATGTGCTGGAGGCTGTCGTGAGGTGGATGGCTGTTGGGTGGGTGTGTGCCTGCGTTTGTGTACTTTGGGAGGGGGCGTGTAAATGGTAGTGGGGTGGTGAGTGCAGGTGAGCGGGGTGTGGTGGTAGGTGTGCTGGTGCGGGACGTAGTGGCTGTAGTAGTAGTGCATGCAGGTGAGAGTGTAGATGATACTGGGAGGGAGACGAGGAGAAGGGGGACACAGTGGAGGCAGTGGATGTTGCTGTGTCTGTATGTGGGTGATGCTTGCGTGAGTGCCTGTGGGATGTGTGGTGCTTATGTTTGCCTGAGCTTCCCTTGTGTGTTGACGTGTGTGCATGCTGGTCTGATGGTGTGCTTGGGATAGGCTGGGGTACAGGGGATTGGGTCTGGGTGGAGGAAGTTGAGGGGGGAGGCTAGAGACAGGGACAATGGCTGCCATCAGTGCTGAGGCCAGAGATTGCAGGGTTTGATGATGGGCAGCCTGACCAGAATGAATGTCCTCCAGGAATGCATTAGTGTGTTGCAACTGCCTTTCTACACCCTGGATGGCATTCACAATGGTAGACTGCTCAACAGTGAGTGACCTGAGGAGGTCAATGGCCTCCTCACTGAGGGCAGCAGGGGTGACAGGGGCAGGGGCTGAGGTGCCTGGGGCGAAGGTGATGCCCACCCTCCTGGGTGAGCGGGCACGGGGCGAAGGCTAAGGGGCTGCTGGGAGGACGGTGCTGGTAGGGGGGGTTGCGGCTGTACCTGTAGAAGCGGGGGGCACAGATTTTGCCACCACCAAAAGGGAGCTCCCATCGGAGGACGAGTCTGTGTCGCTGGTTGCTGATCCTGTGACCGCCGTGAAGCTCCCCTCGCCCTCCATCCCACTGGTGTATTCAGAGTCCGTGGTGTGGCCCTCCAAGGCCATGTGGGTTGCAGCTCCCTTGTGCTCCGGTGCCACTGTACCTCCGCCTGAGGATGCTGATGTACAAAAGAAGAGGGAGACCACAAAATGGGGGGGGGACGACAGAAGAAAGACAGGTTGAGTGCATGGCTTACCGCTACCGTTGGCGGACAATACAGACACAGCAGCCCCCTGCACTACGCCACGCTGTTGGGCTCTACTGATGCAGTTCCTGGGATATGGCCTACATGGCTATGGTGGACATCAGCACACATAGATGACACAGGGGCATGTATACCTGTACTTGGCACCCTACAGAGGTGGGGTGGAGTGCCACATGGCCTGCATTACGGAGGGGCCTAGCCTACGGAACTCGCCCTGGCCTAGGGACACCCACAGCCCTCCTCCCCCACCCAGACACCGTCACTGCGCGCAAAGTCCGCTGCATGAGAGTGTACTCACCCCCTTGTGTCTGCTGTGGTGCCCTCAAGCGCCCATCCAACTCAGGGTAGGCCACCGCCATGATCCGGAACATCAGGGGGGTCATGGTTCGACGGGCACCCCTCCCACGTTGGGAGGCCATCCCCAGCTGAGCCTCTGCCGTCTTCTTGCTCCAGCGGCGAATGTCCTCCCATCTTTTCTGACAGTGGGTGCCACGTCTCTGGTGGACCCCCAGGGTCCGGACGTCCTTGGCGATGGCACGCCAAATATCCTTCTTCTGGTGGACGCTGACCTACATGAAATGTACAGGGGAAGAAGAGAAGTCATTACCAACTGCACCGTCGAAGTGAGTGGCCCACATCCCTACCCTTGCCATGTGGCACATGCATTCACAGTCCTTCATGCACGCAGAACTGTGCCCCCTTCCTTCTTACAACCCGCTCTCTCCACCCAGGCATAGCCCATACAACTTGCTCCTTGTGTACTCACCTGTTGGTCTGGAGGACCGTAGAGTAGCGTGTACTGGGGGAGGACCCCGTCAACGAGTTTCTCCAACTCCTGTGCTGTGAAGGCAGGGGCCCTTTCCCCAGACGCACGAGCCATTGTCTCTTCCAGACCGAGGTCACAGCAGCACTTGCAGTATAGGTCATCTCCTGTCGAAGATCAGTTATCGAGTGATTGAACAGATAGAAAATGGCGGTCACGTCCGCGGCGGTGACGTCCGCGGCGGTGCATATCATCACCGCCGGCACTTCGTCATTGGCTCCTGGGACCCATAGGTTCCAATGTTAACCAATGCAGCATTGCGCCGCGGTCTTCGACCGCCTACCGCGACAGTGTACAACGCCAGCGCAGTTACCTCACATCCCATTGTCCCAGTTTAGAGGTCAGGCAGCCGCCATTTCAGGGGCCCACATGGCTTCATTTTCAACTGCGTCACACATACCTAGGCCTGGACTCAATACACATATAGACAACTTTTTGTTACATACCTCTGAGTTGTTTGACTCTGTGGTCGCTGTTGTCCTTCCTAGGCACCGTCAGCTGGGACATGTGAGGAGATGGCGGAATCCTCAGGTGTACCGACCGCTGGTGGACCTGTTGACAATGGAGGAGCGACATTTAATCATCACCTACAGATTTGACCGTGCCACTATCCAGGAACTGTGTACACAGTTGGAGCCTGACCTGATGTCAGCAATCCGCCATCCCACAGGAATCCCCTCTCAAGTGCAGGTGCTATGAGTGCTCCATTTCCTCGCAAGTGGGTCATTTCAAACAACAGTGGCCATGGCATCAGGGATGTCCCAGCCTATGTTTTCCAACGTGTTGTCTAGCCTGTTGTCTGCCCTTCTGAAACACATGAGGAGCTACATCGTTTTCCCACAGGTGGAGGATTTGGCTACTGTTAAAGGTGACTTCTATGCCTTTGGACATATCCCCAACATCATAGGTGCCATTGATGGGACCCATGTGGCTTTGGTCCCCCCCCACAGGAGTGAACAGGTGTACAGGAACCGGAAGAGTTATCATTCCATGAATGTACAGATGGTGTGTTTGGCAGACCAGTACATCTCCCAGGTAAATGCTATGTTCCCTGGCTCAGTGCATGACGCCTACATCCTGCGGAATAGCAGAATCCCTTATGTGATGGGTCAACTCCAGAAGCACCGTGTGTGGCTATTAGGGGACTCTGGTTACCCCAACGTGTCATGGCTACTGACCTCCTGGGAAATCCCAGGACCAGGGCAGAGGAACGCTACAATGAGGCACATGGGCGGACTAAATGGTGATCGAACGCACCTTCGGCCTCCTGAAGGCCAGGTTCAGGTGCCTCCATATGACAGGTGGTTCCCTATTCTACTCACCAAGTAAGGTGTGCCAGATCATCATCGCCTGCTGTATGCTTCACAATCTTGCTTTGCGACGACAGGTGCGTTTTTTGCAGGAGGATGGTCCAGATGACGGTGTTGTGGCAGCTGTGGAGCCTGTGGTCAGTGATGAGGATGAAGCAGAGGAAGAAGACATTGATAACAGGGACTCAGTCATCCAGCAATATTTCCAGTGACACACAGGTGAGAACACTTTCTAGCCTACTACAAGTACTTTCACACTTCTACCTCTGTCCTGTCTGTCAATTTCAAGCAGTATTTGGTAACTGAGTTGTACATTTCCCTTACGGTTTCACAGGTGTGGTTACCAACATGGGTCATCTGCTTGCATTCTTCATGGACTTGTGATGTGTGACATAGGTATGTTGACATTACATTTGAGTACGGATTTTGTCACTGTCATAGCTAATACACATTTTCAAAATCACAGACTGACTCCAGATTGTTTTGTGCTTCAAGGGTGTTTATTGAAGTGCTAATTATTGGAGGGGGTGATAAAATGATGAGGGGTGATGGTGGAGGATTGTCCATGGCAGTGTCCAGTCTATTAGTCTCACAGGTGCACTGCCCATATGGGCATAGGAAGTGGAGCTGGGGCAGTTCCAATATGGACAGGGTTACAAAGTGGGAAAGTGGGATGACAATCAGGGTGGTCTCATTTCTTGGCGGGGGTCTTGGCATCGTGCTCTGTCCTGTTCCTGGATCTCAGGGACCGCTTGCGGGGTGGTTCTCCGTCTGCTCTGCAGGGGGTGGGGTGCTGGTGTCGTGGCCCTGTGGCGCGGCATCCTGTCCACTAGCACCGGCGGAGGTGGTGGGCAGTCCATGCTAGTGTCAGGGGCCCCTTGGAGTGCCACGGTGTCCCTCATGGTGTTCTGTATGTCCTTCAGCACCCCTACGATGGTGCCCAGGGCGGAGCTGATGGTTCTGAGTTCCTCCCTGAACCCCAAATACTGGTCCTCCTGCAGGCGCTGGGTCTCCTGAAACTTGGCCAGGACCGTAGCCATCGTCTCCTGGGAGTGGTGGTATGCTCCCATGGTGGAGGAGAGGGCCTCCCTTGGCCTGTCCGCCCCCTGTCGCACAGCAGCTCTCCCAGTTCCCCTGTGTTCCTGTGCCTCCGTCCCCTGGACCGTGTGCCCACTACCACTGCCCCCAGGTCCCTGTTGTTGTTGGGGTGGTGGGTTATCCTGGGTTCCCTGTAGTGGTGGACACACAGCTGATTGACGTGTCCTGGGTACGGAGGTATGGGCCTGGTGGGTGGGTGCTGTGCTGGTGTTTCCAGAGGGGGGAAGGTCTGTGTTGGGCTGTGCCTGTGTGAGGGGAAACGACTGTCCCGAGGCCCACGATGGTCCGGGCTGGTCATCTGGATCCAGTTGGCCAGAGCTGCTGTCATCACTGTGGGCCTCTTCTGTGGGTGGGGTAGAGATGTCTGGGCCCTCCTGTCTGGTGACGTTGGATAGTGGTCCTGCAGGGGTGTAAAAGCATGATTATTGCATCTGTGTGTGTCATGGTGTGCAATGGGTGGGTGAGCGTGAACCCCAGTGCTAGCATTCCTGTGTGGGGGCTTGTGTGATGATGGTTGGGGGGTGTTATGGGTATGTGCAGTGGGCATGCTTTCGTGAGGGGTGTCCATGCTTTGTTGTGTCATGCAGGGCTTGGTGTTGGGATGTGTGGTTTGTGTTATTAGTACATTAGTGAGGAGTTGGAGTGATAGGGGAGGGGGTAAGGGTGGGGGTCTGTGATATCATGCAGGTAGGGTGGGGGATATGATAGTTAAGATTTGACTTACCAGAGTCCATTCCTCCACCGACTCCTCCGAGGCCCTCAGGATGCATGATGGTCAAGACCTGGTCCTCCCATGTTGTTAGTTGTGGGGGAGGAGGTGGGGGTCTGCCGCCAGTCCGCTGTACCGCGATGTTGTGCCTGGAGACCACGGAACGCACCTTCCCCCGTAGGTCGTTCCACCTCTTCCTGATGTCCTCCCTATTTCTTGGGTGCTGTCCCACTGCGTTGACCCTGTGTGGTGTATTTTTGTGGTGCTATATGGTGGTATTGTATGATTTATTGCAGAAATACTTTACACATTGCCTTCTAAGTTAAGCCTGACTGCTCGTTTTTCACTTGGACGCTCCGTGCGCTGAAATTTTTGACGCACAGCTTGTTCCGCGGCGAGAAAAACGCCACACACCGACGCTGATCGACGCGACGCCTTCGGGATGACCGGAACTTCAACGCACGGCCTCGCAAGGACAACGCCGCCTGACCTCCAGAGAAGAAATCAACGCAACGCCTGCCGTGAGAGCGAAACTTCGGCGTGCAGCCCCGCAGAACGACGCGCAGCCGGAAAACAAGCAGGAGAATCCACGCACAGACCTGGGACATCTGGTAATCCCCGCGATCCACAGAAAGAGACTATTCGCGCGCCGTGTTTCTAAACACTGTGTGGTGTATTTTTGTGGTGCTATATGGTGGTATTGTATGATTTATTGCACAAATACTTTACACATTGCCTTCTAAGTTAAGCCTGACTGCTCGTGCCAAGCTACCAGAGGGTGGGCACAGGCTGATTTTGGATTGTGTGTGACTTACCCTGACTAGAGTGAGGGTTCTTGCTTGGACAGAGGGTAACCTGACTGCCAACCAAAAACCCCATTTCTAACATTGGTGATCAGTGGTGAGGATAGGACTTGTATTTGTGCAGTGACATACAGTAGCTAAGTATTTCACTACCTACCCACAGTTGAAGGTCAACTCTTTTTGCAAATTCGTTTTTTTTCCTGACAATTTTCAAAAACTAAATCTTCACTCAACATGTCTCTGACTGGGTCTCAAATAGGAGACTTTGACCTAGTCCTGTTGGATACATATACGGTCAAACAACTAAAAGGGTTTTGCAGGGCAATGAGGGTACCCACCCAAGGGGGCCTCCAAAAAGGAGGACTTTCAAGTGGCGCTGAGGGCCTGGGCAAAAGCCCATTTAGAAGAGGATGATGAGGAAGAGGAGCCAGAAAATGGCCCCTCAGAGGATTTCTTGCTATCTGTGGATTATGTTACCACTGCAATTGTGCCCCCTTCCAGACCAGGGAGCAGTGTCTCTGTGCAAAGCCTGACCGCAGAGGAAAGGAGAGAGGAAAGGGAGTTCCAATTGCAACTGGCAAAACTGAAAATTGAGGCTCAACAGGAGGAAAGAAGGGCAGAGAGAGAAGCCAAACAAGCTGAAGCGGAAAGAGCAGCCAAACAGGTGGAAGCTGAAAGAGCTTTGGCTGAAAATAAACTATTGTTGGCTCATGAACTGAGTCTCAAGGAGCTGGAGATCAAGGCGAGACAGTCTGAATCCAGCAATAATGGTGGCAGCATACAGACAGGACCTGCTGGAGAAAAGAAGGTTCGTATACCCAAAAATGTGGTGCCCAGTTTTGTGGTGGGAGATGACATAGGTAAATGGTTAGCTGCTTATGAAGTTGCACTAAGGGCTCATGAGGTTCCTGAAGGGCAATGGGGGTAGCTATGTGGGGTTATGTGTCGCCATTGGGGAGGGACACACTTCTCACATTGGATCAACCGGATCAAAACACATACCCACTTCAGAAAGCCACTTTACTTGCCAAGTTTGGGCTGACCCCTGAGGGATACCGTCAGAGGTTCAGGGACAGCACCAAACAAACCACACAAACATGGGTAGATTTCTTTGACTTTTCCAGTAAGGCACTGAATGGATGGGTGCGGGGCAACAAAGTAGATAATTATAAAGGGCTATATGACTTGATTATGAGAGAGCATATACTCAATGTTACCTATACAGAGTTGCGCCAGCACTTGGTAGATAGTAAGCTGACTGATCCCAGGAAGCTTGCTGAGGAGGCGGACCTCTGGGTTAGCACCAGAGTGTCCAAAAAGGTACCTGGGGGGGACACCCACAAAGGTGGTCAGGGTTCCCAACAGAAGAAAGAGGGGGGAGATAAACTTACAGATAAGGAACTCTCAAAAGGCCCCCAAAAGCATTCCCAGGGAGGGGGTGGCAACCATTCCTTTTCCAGATTTGGGAAAAGGCCAGGGACGTATGATAGGTCAGGGAAATCCAACCCCAAATTCATGGAGTGTTACCAGTATGGTAACTATAAAGGTGACCCCCAGTGCTCCAAGAGGGCACCGTCCACTACCGGACAGACACCTGGGTTGACTAGTGTAGCGCTTGGGGGGGAGATGGACCCAGATAGCTTTGGGGAACAGGTAGAGATTTCCCTAGTGTCCCTGGGAGAAAGAGAAATGGTGCCCAGAGCCCACATGCCCCGAAATACTTCCAAGGACAGGCAGTGGGTCACCATTAATGGGCAGAAGGTGGAGGCTCTGCGTGGCACAGGAGCCAGTAAGACTACTATCCAGAGTCAGCTGGTGTCAACAGAGCAGATAGTCCCTAATACATTCCACCAGGTCATAGTCGCTGACAATCGTGAGAGTCACCTACCGGTGGCTCTGGTTCCCTTTGAGTGTGGGGGGGTCTCTGGTACTCTGAAAGTAGCTATGAGTCCTGCCATGCCTGTAGATTGTCTGTTAGGGAATGATCTTGAGAATACTGCTTGGAAAGAAGTAGAGCTCAGATCTCACCTGGAGATGTTAGGGTTACCTGAGTGGGTCTGCATGACCACACGGTCCATGGCTGCCCGGGAAGGGAGTCAAGGGCGTCTGGAGCCTGGAAAGATGGCCCAGACAGCTGGCAAACGGGAGGGCCAGGGGCGCGGGAAACCCGCCTCCAATGTTCCCAGGGTGGTAGACGAGGCCCCTGAGGAAGAGGAGGCCCCCGAGCCAACCGGGGAGGAGATAGCTGCCCAGGGTAACCTACCTGAACTTGCTGGCTGGCAAGTAGAAGGGGGGCCAACCAAGGAAGCATTCTGCAAGGCGCAGAAAGAATGCCCCACCCTTGTGGGTCTGAGGAAGCAAGCCACAGACCACGCAGCAGGTGACACCTCTGGTGCTCACCATATTTACTGGGAGAATGATCTCCTTTACAGTGAGCATAGGATCCCAGGTCCTGGGGCACACTGTGTGCTGGTGGTCCCCCAGTGTTACCGGAAATTCCTACTAGGCCAGGCTCACGATATTCCCCTGGCAGGACACCTGGGCCAAGACAAGACCTTTGACAGGCTTGACACCCACTTTCATTGGCCCAGAATGAGGGTCCCTTGGACCCCAGAACTGCCTTGGGCAACAGGTTTATCCTAGTTTTGGTGGGCCATGCCACCCGCTATCCAGAGGCAATCCCTCTGAGAACAGTGACTGCCAAGGTGGTGACCAGAGCACTGTTGGGAATATTTACCCGTGTGGGATTCCCTAAGGAGGTCGTGTCTGACAGGGGCACAAACTTCATGTCTGCATACATGAAGACCCTGTGGGATGAGTGTGGGGTGACCTACCGGTTTTTCACCCCTTATCATCCTCAAACCAATGGGCTTGTTGAGAGATTCAACCAGACCCTGAAAGGCATGATTGGTGGCCTGACTGAGGCCATGAGGCGTAAGTGGGACGTCCTCTTACCCTGCCTGTTGTTTGCTTATAGAGAGGTGCCCCAGAAAGGGGTGGGGTTCCGCCCCTTTGAGCTTCTCTATGGTCACCCTGTCAGGGGACCCCTAAGTATTGTTAAGGAGGGCTGGGAGAAAGCTCCCCAGGCCCCTCCCCAGGATGTGGTCAGCTACATGCTGGCCCTCCGCAAACAAACCCAACGCTTCTGGAAGCAGGCCCAGAGTAACCTCGAGGCCAGTCAAGAGGTGATGAAGGAGTGGTATGACCAGAAGGCCACTATAGTTGAGTTCTCACCTGGAGACAAAGTTTGGGTGATGGAGCCAGTAGAGCCCAGGGCTCTCCAGGACCGCTGGACTGGCCCCTTTGAGATCAAGGAGCGTAAAGGGGAGGCCACTTACCTAGTGGACCTCAAGATCCCTAGGTACCCCCTAAGGGTCCTCCATCACAACCGGCTCAAACCTCACTTGAGAGGTCTGAGGTCAGTATGCTCCTAGTCACAGATGAGGGCATGGAAGAGGAGAGTGAACCTCTCCTCGACCTCCTCGCTGTTAAAGAAGGGGATGGGTCAGTAGGGGGTGTCATTCTCTCTGACTCCCTGACTCCAACCCAGAGAGGGGACTGCTATGAGCTGTTAGAGCAGTTCTCCCCCCTGTTCTCCCTTACTCCTGGACTAACCCACCTCTGTGTGCATGACATTGACACTGGTTACAGTTCCCCTGTAAAGAACAAAATTTACAGGTTGTCAGATAAGGTGAAGGCCAGCATCAAGGAGGAGGTCTCCAAGATGTTGACTTTGTGGGTTATTGAGAAATCCAGTAGTACTTGGGCCAGCCCTGTGGTATTGGTTCCCAAGGCTACTGCCCCAGGTGCAAAGCAAGAACATCAGTTTTGTGTGGCCATCTGGGGTCTCAACTCAGTCACCCGGACTGATGCTCACCCCATCCCCCGAGCTGATGAGCTCGTTGACAGGCTAGGCGCTGCCAAGTTCCTGAGTACGTCTGATCTTACTTCCGGGTACTGGCAGATTGGCCTGACTGAGGGGGCTAAAGAAAGATCCGCTTTTTCCACCCCTGATGGCCAGTACCAATTCCGGGTGATGCCATTTGGGCTGAAAAATGCCCCCGCTACCTTCCAACGGTTGGTTAACGGGGTCCTAGCTGGTAAAGATGCCTTTTGTGCAGCTTACCTGGACGACATAGCTGTCTACAGTTCCAGTTGGGAGGAACACCTGCTCCCCCTCAAGGAGGTACTTCAGGCTCCGCAACAGGCAGGCCTGACTATCAAGGCTAGTAAGTGCCAGATTGGGCAGGGTTCCGTGGTGTACTTGGGACACCTAGTAGGTGGTGGCAGGGTGCAGCCACTCCAGGTCAAGACTGAAACTATCAAGGCCTGGCAACCACCTAGAACACAGACTGAGGTGAGAGCCTTTTTGGGCCTCACTGGATACTACCGCAGGTACGTCAAGGGTGTAGGAGGCTAGCCTGGCTTGTAGTGGGTACCAAGGGGTACTTACACTCGGTAACAGGTACAGTTATCCCTTATTAGTGTAGAAGAGGTGTTTCTAGCAGCTTAGGCTGATAGAAGGTAGCTATAGCAGAGCAGCTTAGGCTGAACTAGGAGACATGCAAAGCTCCTACTATACCACTGGTGTCATAAGCACAATATCATAAGAAAACACAATACACAGATAAACTAAAAATAAAGGTACTTTATTTTTATGACAATATGCCAAAAATATCTCAGTGAGTACCCTCAGTATGAGGATGCCAAATATACACAAGATATATGTACACAATACCAAAAATATGCAGTAATAGCAAAAGGAAGTAATGCAAGCAATGTAAAGTTACAGTAGATTGCAATAGGAGCACATAGGTATAGGGGCAACACAAACCAGATACTCCAAAAGTGGAATGCGAACCACGAATGGACCCCAAACCTATGTGAGCTTGTAGAGGGTCACTGGGACTGTAAGAACACAGTGAGGGTTAGAAAAATAGCCCACCCCAAGACCCTGAAAAGTAGGTGTAAAGTGCACCTATAACCCCCAGAGAGCACAGAAGTCGTGATAGGGGGTTTCTGCAAGGAAGACCAACACCAGCAAAGCAACAACAGTGGATTTCCGGACCTGAGTACCTGTGGAACAAGGGGACCAAGTCCAAGAGTCGCGACAATGTCGAGAGTGGGCAGATGCCCAGGAAATGCCAGCTGAGGGTGCAAAGGAGCTGCCACCGGATGGTAGAAGCTGTGGATTCTGCAAGAACGAAGAGGGCTAGAAACTTCCCCTTTGGAGGATGGATGTCCCACGTCGTGAAGAAGCTTGCAGACGTGTTCCCACGCAGAAAGACTGCAAACAAGCCTTGTTAGCTGCAAGGGTCGCGGTTAGGGTTTTTGGATGCTGCTGTGGCCCAGGAGGGACCAGGATGTCGCCATTTGGATGAGGAGACAGAGGGGGTGCCCAGCAAGTAAGGGAGCCCTCACAGAAGCAGGCAGCACCTGCAGAAGTACTGGAACAGGCACTTGGAAGAGGAGTGAACCAGAGTCCACCGAAGACACAAAAGGGAGTCCCACGACGCCGGAAGAAAACTCAGAAGGTTGTGCACTGCAGGTTAGAGTGTCGGGGACCCAGGCTTGGCTGTGCACGAAGGAAATCCTGGAAGACTGCACAGGAGCCGGAGCAGCTGCAAATCACGCGGTACCCAGCAATGCAGTCTAGCGTGGGGAGGCAAGGACTTACCTCCACCAAACTTGGACTGAAGAGTTACTGGACTGTGGGAGTCACTTGGACAGAGTTGCTGAGTTCCAGGGACCACGCTCGTCGTGCTGAGAGGGGACCCAGAGGACCGGTGATGCAGTCTTTTGTTGCCTGCGGTTGCAGGGTGAAGATTCCGTCGACCCACTGGAGATTTCTTCAGAGCTCCTGGTGCAAGAAGGAGGCAGGCTACCCCCAGAGCATGCACCACCAGGAAACAGTCGAGAAAGCCAGCAGGATGAAGCGATACAAGGTTGCAGTAGTCGTCTTTGCTACTTTGTTGCGGTTTTGCAGGCATCCTGAGCAGTCAGCGGTCGATCCTTTGGCAGAAGGTGAAGAGAGAAGTGCAGAGGAACTCTGGTGAGCTCTTGCATTCGGTATCTAAAGAATTCCCCAAAGCAGAGACCCTAAATAGCCAGAAAAGGAGGTTTGGCTACCTAGGAAGGAGGATAGGCTAGTAACACAGGTAAGAGCCTATCAGAAGGAGTCTCTGACGTCACCTGCTGGCCCTGGCCACTCAGAGCAGTCCAGTGTGCCAGCACACCTCTGCATCCAAGATGGCAGAGGTCTGGGGCACGCTGGAGGAGCTCTGTGCACCTCCCCTGGGAGGTGCAGGTCAGGGGAGTGGTCACTCCCCTTTCCTTTGTCCAGTTTCACGCCAGAGCAGGGCTGAGGGATCCCTGAATCGGTGTAGACTGCCTTATGCAGAGATGGGCACCATCTGTGCCCATCAAAACATTTCCAGAGGCTGGGGGAGGCTACTCCTCCCCAGCCCTGACACCTTTTTCCAAAGGGAGAGGGTGTTACACCCTCTCTCTGAGGAAGTCCTTTGTTCTGCCTTCCTGGGCCAAGCCTGGCTGGACCCCAGGAGGGCAGAAATCTGTCTGAGGGGTTGGCAGCAGCAGCAGCTGCAGTGAAACCCTGGGAAAGGCAGTTTGGCAGTACCCGGGTCTGTGCTAGAGACTCGGGGGATCATGGAATTGTCTCCCCAACGCCAGAATGGCATTTGGGTGACAATTCCATGATCTTAGACATGTTACATGGCCATGTTCAGGGTTACCATTGTGACGCTATACATAGGTAGTGACCTATGTATAGTGCACGCGTGTAATGGTGTCCCCGCACTCACAAAGTCCGGGGAATTTGCCCTGAACAATGTGGGGGCACCTTGGCTAGAGCCAGGGTGCCCACACACTAAGTAACTTTGCACCCAACCTTCACCAAGTGAAGGTTAGACATATAGGTGACTTATAAGTTACTTAAGTGCAGTGGTAAATGGCTGTGAAATAACGTGGATGTTATTTCACTCAGGCTGCAGTGGCAGGCCTGTGTACGAATTTTCAGAGCTCCCTATGGGTGGCAAAAGAAATGCTGCATCCCATAGGGATATCCTTGAACCCCAATACCCTGGGTACCTCAGTACCATATACTAGGGAATTTTAAGGGTGTTCCAGTATGCCAATGTGAATTGGTGAAATTGGTCACTAGCCTGTTAGTGACAATTTAGAAAGCATAGAGAGCATAACCACTGAGGTTCTGGTTAGCAGAGCCTCAGTGAGACAGTTAGTCATCACACAGGGAACACATACAGGGCACACTTATGAGCACTGGGGCCCTGGCTGGCAGGGTGCCAGTGACACATACACCTAAACAACATATATACAGTGAAATATGGGGGTAACATGCCAGGCAAGATGGTACTTTCCTACAAACCCCTCCCCCCCCCCCCCAAACGAAGGACAATAAGACTAGCCACGACCTGATGAGTCTTCATTGTCTAAGTGGAAATATTTGGAGAGTCCATCTGCATTGGAGTGGGTACTCCCAGGTCTATGTTCCACTGTATAGTCCATTCCCTGTAGAGATATGGACCACCTCAACAATTTAGGGTTTTCACCTTTCATTTGTTTTAGCCAAAGTAGAGGTTTGTGGTCTGTCTGAACAATGAAGTGAGTGCCAAACAGGTATGGCCTCAACTTCTTCAGTGCCCAGACCACAGCAAAGGCCTCCCTCTCTATGGCAGACCAACGCTTTTCTCTCGGGGTCAAACTCCTGCTGATAAAAGCAACAGGTTGATCCTGGCCCTCAGAATTGAGTTGTGATAAGACTACCCCTACCCCTAATTCAGATGCATCAGTTTGAACAATGAATTTCTTGGAGTAACATGGGCTTTTTAAGACAGGTGCAGTGCACATGGCCTGTTTCAGCTCCCCAAAAGCTTTCTGACAGCTAGCTGTCCACAATACCTTTTTAGGCATCTTCTTGGAAGTGAGATCCTTAAGTGGGGCTGCAATGGAGCCATAGTTTTTAATGAATCTCCTGTAATACCCAGTGAGGCCTAGGAAGGCTCTCACCTGGGTCTGTGTTTTAGGGGGAACCCAATCTATGATAGTTTGGATTTTCCCCTGAAGTGGTGCAATCTGTTCTCCACCTACCAGGTGTCCCAGATAAACCACTTTCCCCTGCCATATCTGGCACTTTGAAGCCTTGATAGTGAGGCCTGCCTTCTGCAGGGCCTCCAAAACACAGGTGGACCAGGTGATCATCCCAGGTGGAGCTAAAGACAGCTACATCGTCCAGATATGCTGCACTAAAAGCCTCCAACCCTTGCAGGACTGTATTCACCAACCTCTGAAAAGTGGCAGGTGCATTTTTCAAACCAAAGGGCATTACTGTGAATTGGTAGTGCCCTCCAATAGTTGAAAATGCAGTTTTTGCTTTAGCATCCTCTGATAACTTGATCTGCCAATACCCTGCAGTCAAATCAAAGGTGCTTAGATACTTGGCAGATGCCAGTGTTTCTATGAGCTCATCTGCCCTGAGTAAAGGGTGAGCATCAGTTTTAGTTACCTGGTTGAGACCTCTGTAATCCACACAAAACCTAATTTCCCTCTTTCCATCTTTGGAGTGAGGCTTTGGTACAAGCACCACAGGAGAGGCCCATGGGCTTTCAGAGTGTTCAACCACTCCCAGTTCAAGCATTTTCTGAACTTCTTGTTTTATGCAGTCCCTGACATGGTCAGGCTGCCTATAGATCTTCCTTTTGACAGGCATGCTGTCTCCAGTATCTATAGTGTGCTCACACCAAGAAGTGGTGCCTGGCACAGTAGAAAAGAGTTCAGAAAACTGACCTAGGAGATTTATGCAGTTGTCTTTCTGCTCAGCAGTAAGACAGTCTGCCAAAACTACACCTTCCACTAGAGCATCTTGTTCTGTGGAAGAGAAGAGATCAGGGAGAGGGTCACTCTCTTCTTCCTGTCCTTCATCTGTTGCCATGAGCAGGGTGAGATCAGCCCTGTCATAGTAGGGTTTCAGGCGATTGACATGGAGCACCCTAAGGGGACTCCTGGCAGTGCCCAGGTCAACCAAGTAGGTGACCTCGCCCTTCTTTTCAACAATGAGATGGGGTCCACTCCATTTGTCTTGGAGTGCTCTTGGGGCCACAGGCTCCAATACCCACACCTTCTGTCCTGGTTGGTACTGAATCAGAACAGCCTTCTGGTCGTGCCATTGCTTTTGGAGCTCTTGGCTGGCCTGAAGGATTTTACTGGCCTTTTTCATTCTGGATCTTAGGCTGAGTACATAGTCCACTATGTCTTGCTTGGGAGCTTTTAAAGGTTGTTCCCAACCCTCCTTTACAAGTGTTAGGGGACCTCTTACAGGGTGCCCAAATAGGAGTTAAAAGGAGCTGAAGCCCACTCCTTTCTGGGGTACCTCCCTGTAAGCAAAAAGGAGGCAAGGTAACAGGACATCCCATCTCCTCCTGAGTTTTTCAGGGAGTCCCATTATCATTCCTTTGAGAGTTTTATTAAACCTCTCTACCAGTCCATTTGTTTGTGGATGATAAGGTGTGGTGAATTTGTATGCTACACCACATTCCTTCCACATGGCCTTTAAGCATGGAGACATAAAGTTGCTACCCCTGTCTGATACAACCTCTTTTGGGAAACCCACCCTGGAAAAGATTCCCAGGAGGGCTTTTGCAAGTGCAGGAGCTGTAGTGGTCCTTAGAGGAATAGCTTCAGGATATCTTGTGGCATGGTCCACTACCACCAAGATAAACCTATTGCCTGAAGCAGTAGGGGGGTCAAGGGGGCTAACTATGTCAACCCCTACCCTTTCAAAGGGAACCCCAACCACAGGCAGTGGAATAAGGGGAGCCTTTGGGGTGCCACCAGTCTTGCCACTGGCTTGGCAGGTCACACAGGACTTACAAAAGTCTTTTGTGTCCTCTGACATCCTAGGCCGGTGAAACAGGGGGACAAGCCTTTCCCGTGTTTTAATCTTACCCAAATGTCCAGCTAAAGGAATGTCATTTGCCAGAGTTAGGAGGAACTCTCTGTACTGCAGGCGAATGACCAATCTCCTGGCTGCTCCAGGTTTTGGATCCCTTGCCTCTGTGTACAAGAGGTTGTCCTCCCAGTAAACTCTATGTGAGTCACTGACATCCCCATTTTGCTGTTTGACAGCTTGCTGTCTTAGACCCTCTAATGTGGGACAGTGCTGCTGTGCCACACTCAGCTCTTCCCTGGCAGGCCCCCCTCCACCCAAAAGCTCAGCAGTGTCTGCTGCCAGCTCATCTGGTGAAGGTTCTGCACAGGGAGGAAATTCTTCTTCCTCAGAAGTAGAATCATCTGTAGAGGGAGGGATAGTGGGTAGGGATTTACCCTTACTAACCCTAGCTTTAGGGAGCACTTGGTCCATTGTTCCAGGATCCAAGTCAACCTGTCCTTTTTGCTTTTTGGCCTGAGCCCTTGTCAAAGCAAAAATATGCCCAGGAATGCCAAGCATTGTTGCATGAGCCTCCAACTCCACTTCTGCCCAAGCTGATGTCTCTAAATCATTCCCTAGTAGACAGTCTACAGGTAAATCTGAGGCAACCACAACTTTCTTTGGACCAGTAAACCCCCCCAGTTGAGATTCACAACAGCCATGGGGTGGCTAAGAGTGTTGTTATGAGCGTCTGTCACTTGGTACTGGTGACCAAGTAGGTGTTGTTCAGGGTGTACCAGTTTCTCTATTACCATGGTAACACTGGCACCTGTGTCCCTGTAGGCCTGAACCTCAACACCATTGATTAGGGGAAGTTGCATGTACTTATCCATATTAAGGGGACAAGCAACCAAGGTGGCCAAATCAATGGCACCTTCAGAAACTAGCACAGCCTCTGTGGTCTCCCTAAAAAGACCAACCCCAACTAAATTACCAAAAGTGAGCCCAGCTATTCCCTTGGATTGGCTATTAGTAGGTTTGATGCCACCACCACTGCTATTACTAGGGGCACTAGAGGTTGCAGTAGGGGTTGTGGTAGTGGGAGGCTTGGTGCTTTTCTTTGGACAACTGGCATCAGTTGTCCAATGGCCTTTTACTTTACATAAATAGCACCATGGTTTCTTTACTTGATTAGAAGAGGATTTGGACCCACCACCCCCACCAGAGTGTTTTTGTGGGCCTGATGAAGACTCATTTTTAGATTTGTCCCCACCCTTGTCTGAAGACTTACCATCCTTCTTCTTGCCATCCTTGTCACCCCCTGTATGAACTTTTCTGTTCACTCTTGTTCTGACCCATTTTTCTGCCTTCTTTCCCAATTCTTGGGGAGAGGTCAGATCTGAGTCCACTAGATATTGGTGTACCAAATCAGACACACAGTTATTCAGAATATGCTCTCTCAGGATTAGATTGTACAGGCTTTCATAGTCAGAAACTTTACTGCCATGTAACCACCCCTCCAAGGCCTTCACTGAATAGTCAACAAAGTCTACCCAGTCTTGTGAGGACTCTTTTCTGGTTTCTCTGAACTTAATCCTGTATTGTTCAGTGGTTAAGCCAAATCCATCCAAGAGTGCATTCTTCAAAACTGTAAAATGATTGGCATCACTTTCCTTAACAGTAAGGAGCCTATCCCTACCTTTTCCACTGAAAGATAGCCATAGAATAGCAGCCCACTGCCTTTGAGGGACCCCCTGTACCATACAGGCCCTCTCAAGTGCAGCAAACCACTTGTTAATGTCATCCCCCTCCTTGTAAGGGGGAACTATCTTATGCAGATTCCTAGAATCATGCTCTCTCACAGGATTGCTATCAGGAATACTGCTGCTGCCACCATGGGGTCCTAACCCAAACCTCTGTTTCTCTTTTTCTAAGTCTAGGGATTCCCTGTCTAGTGCCAGCTATTGCTGTTTAAGCTTCAGCCTGGTCTCTTCCACTCTCAACTTATTGAGTTCCCTTTCTAACATCTTGTCATCAGGGTGGGTGGGTTGGGAATGTTTTGACACAGAAGAAAGATTTGAATGAGCAGAGGGAGACATGTCCCTAACAGTTGGCATTCTAACAACCTGGCCTCGAGGAACAAAAACATCCCTACTATGATGGGAGCTTCTATTACTACCAGCATTGCTAGGTGGTCTGCTAAGGGGCATATTAGGAAGGGAACCCTGCAACACTCCCACTGGGGGCTCCCCTGAGTCAGAGTGTGAGCTATCTCCTAACTTCTCAATTGAACTGCTAGCTAAGGCCTTATCATTCTCAATGAGCATGTTAGACAATAAGGGGGTTATTACAACTTTGGAGGAGGTGTTAATCCGTCCCAAAAGTGACAGTAAAGTGACGGATATACCACCAGCCGTATTACGAGTTCCATAGGATATAATGGACTCGTAATATGGCTGGTGGTATATCCGTCACTTTACCGTCACTTTTGGGACGATTAACACCTCCTCCAAAGTTGTAATAACCCCCTAAGTCTCTAAAAGGGCTCTTTCCTACCACTAAACCTCTATCAATGCAGAGACTCCTTAGGCTCTTAAAGTTAAGGTGGTCATAAGTTGTATTGACCAAATTAAGAGAAGTTCCTACACCAGACATGATAGAAAAAGGTTTAGAGACAGATAAAAGATAGAAAAAGTTTCAGGACTTTTTTTAAAGAAACAGAAAAAAAACGTTTTCAACTTTTTTGAAACTTTTAGAAAGTTTAGAAGTACTTTTCAGCACTTAGCAGATAGTGTAAGAGAAGAAAAGCAAAACTTTTGGGTTAGGTGTACATACACTGAACTTGTTTTGTATATTATTCTCTTATGAAAAGTACACAATGACAAAGTGGTAAGTAGTTGCAAGTACTTATCCCACCGCTGCACAACCAAAGTAGGAGGCTGGCCTGGCTTGTAGTGGGTACCAAGGGGTACTTACACTCTGTACCAGGTCCAGTTATCCGTTATTAGAGTAGAAGAGGGGTGTCTAGCAGCTTAGGCTGATAGAAGGTAGCTATAGCAGAGCAGCTTAGGCTGAACTAGGAGACATGCAAAGCTCCGACTATACCACTGGTGTCATATGCACAATATCATAAGAAAACACAATACACAGATATACTAAAAATAAAGGTACTTTCTTTTTATGACAATATGCCAAAAATATCTCAGTGAGTACCCTCAGTATGAGGATGCCAAATATACACAAGATATATGTACACAATACCAAAAATATGCAGTAATAGCAAAAGGAAGTAATGCAAGCAATGTAAAGTTACAGTAGATTGCAATAGGAGCACATAGGTATAAGGGCAACACAAACCATATACTCCAAAAGTGGAATGCGAACCACGAATGGACCCCAAACCTATGTGAGCTTGTAGAGGGTCGCTGGGACTGTAAGAAAACAGTGAGGGTTAGAAAAAGAGCCCACCCCAAGACCCTGAAAAGTAGGTGTCAAGTGCACCTATAACCCCCAGAGAGCACAGAAGTTGTGATAGGGGGTTTCTGCAAGGAAGACCAACACCAGCAAAGCAACAACAGATTTCCGGACCTGAGTACCTGTGGAACAAGGGGACCAAGTCCAAGAGTCGCGACAATGTCGAGAGTGGGCAGATGCCCAGGAAATGCCAGCTGAGGATGCAAAGGAGCTGCCACTGGATGGTAGAAGCTGTGGATTCTGCAAGAACGAAGAGGGCTAGAAACTTTCCCTTTGGAGTATGGATGTCCCACGTCGTGAAGAAGCTTGCAGAGGTGTTCCCACACAGAAAGACCGCAAACAAGCCTTGCTAGCTGCAAGGGTCACGATTAGGGTTTTTGGATGCTGCTGTGGCCCAGGAGGGATCAGGATGTCGCCACTTGGATGAGGAGACATAGGGGGCACCCAGCAAGTCAGGGAGCCCTCACAGAAGCAGGCAGCACACACAGAAGTACCAGAACAGGCACTTGGAAGAGGAGTGAACCGGAGTCCACCGAAGACACAGAAGGGAGTCCCACGACGCCAGAGGACAACTCAGAAGGTTGTGCACTGCAGGTTAGAGTGTCGGGGACCTAGGCTTGGCTGTGCACGAAGGAAATCCTGGAAGAGTGCACAGGAGCCGGAGCAGCTGCAAATCACGGAGTGCCCAGCAATGCAGTCTAGCGTGGGGAGGCAAGGACTTACCTCTACCAAACTTGGACTGATGAGTCACTGGACTGTGGGAGTCACTTGGACAGAGTTGCTGAGTTCCAGGGACCACGCTCGCCATGCTGAGAGGGGACCCAGAGGACCGGTGATGCAGTCTTTTGTTGCCTGCGGTTGCAGGGTGAAGATTCCGTCGACCCACCGGATATTTCTTTGGAGCTCCTGGTGCAAGAAGGAGGCAGGCTACCCCCAGAGCATGCACCACCAGGAAACAGTCGAGAAAGCCGGCAGGATGAAGTGATACAAGGTTGCAGTAGTCGTCTTTGCTACTTTGTTGCGGTTTTGCAGGCGTCCTGAGCAGTCAGCGGTCGATCCTTTGGCAGAAGGTGAAGAGAGAAGTGCAGAGGAACTCTGGTGAGCTCTTGCATTCGGTATCTAAAGAATTCCCCAAAGCAGAGACCCTAAATAGCCAGAAAAGGAGGTTTGGCTACCTAGGATAGGCTAGTAACACAGGTAAGAGCCTATCAGAAGGAGTCTCTGACGTCACCTGCTGGCCCTGGCCACTCAGAGCAGTCCAGTGTGCCAGCACACCTTTGCATCCAAGATGGCAGAGGTCTGGGGCACGCTGGAGGAGCTCTGGGCACCTCCCCTGGGAGGTGCAGGTTAGGGGAGTGGTCACTCCCCTTTCCTTTGTCCAGTTTCACGCCAGAGCAGGGCTGGGGATCCCTGAACCGGTGTAGACTGGCTTATGCAGAGATGGGCACCATCTGTGCCCATCAAAGCATTTCCAGAGGCTGGGGGAGGCTACTCCTCCTCCCCAGCCCTGACACCTTTTTCCAAAGGGAGAGGGTGTAACACCCTCTTTATGAGGAAGTCCTTTGTTCTGCCTTCCTGGGCCAAGCCTGGCTGGACCCCAGGAGGGCAGAAATCTATCTGAGGGGTTGGCAGCAGCAGCAGCTGCAGTGAAACCCCGGGAAAGGCAGTTTGGCAGTACCCGGGTCTGTGCTAGAGTCTCGGGGGATCATGGAATTGTCTCCCCAATGCCAGAATGGCATTGGGGTGACAATTCCATGATCTTCGACATGTTACATGGCCTTGTTCGGAGTTACCATTGTGACGCTATACATAGGTAGTGACCTATGTATACTGCACTTGTGTAATGGTGTCCCCGCACTCACAAAGCCCGGGGAATTTGCCCTGAACAATGTGGGGGCACCTTGGCTAGTGCCAGGGTGCCCACACACTATGGGGGTGATTCTGACCATGACGGAAGCACCTCCAACAGGCTGGCGGTGCTTCCTTGCCCATTCTTACCGCCGCGGTCAGAAAACCGGGGCTGGCGGTTTCCCGCCGATTTAGCCCCGGTTGGGCGAATCCGCCATGGCAGCGCTGCAAGCAGCGCTGCCATGGGGATTCTGACCCCCTTCCCGACAGCCTGTTTCTGGCGGATGTCACCGCCAGGAAGAGGCTGGCGGGAACGGGTGTCCTGGGATGGGCAGTGCAGGGGCCCCCTAACAGGGCCCCAGACAGCTTTTCACTGTCTGCCTAGCAAACAGTGAAAAGCGCGACGGATGCAACTGCACCCGTCGCACGGCCGCAACACCGCCGGCTCCATTCGGAGCCGGCTCCTGTGTTGCAGCCCTCCTTCCCGCTGGGCCGGCGGGCGCTAACATAGTTAGCGCCCGCCGGCCCAGCGGGAAGGTCTGAATGCCGTCAGCGGTCTTTTGACCACGTAGCAGACAATTGGCGGTTCCCACCTGGCGGGCGGCGACCGCCGCCCGCCAGAGTAGGAATGAGGGCCTAAGTAACTTTGCACCCAACCTTCACCAGGTGAAGGTTAGACATATAGGTGACTTATAAGTTACTTAACCTTTTAGGTCCGGGCGTCGGCCACTGGCCGACGCCCACACTCCCTCCCTGGTGCGGGTCACGACCAGTGGCCGACACCAGGGAGGGGGTTAAAAATCCTCCGGTGCAATGCACCGGAGGATTTATTATTTTATTTTTTTCCCGCGGGAGACGCGGAAGAGCTTCCGCGTCTCCATCCCGCCCCCCTCCCGCCCCCTTATGACGTCAGCGCGCCGCGAGGCGCACTGACGTCACAGTTTTTCCCCACCGGAGAAGGAGAGAAGCAGGTAAGCGTTCTCTTTTTCTCCGGTGGGGAAAAAAAGGCCAAAACGGCCTCCCCAGATGCCAGGGAGGCATCGATGGAAAGGGGAGGATCTCCCCTTTCCATCGATGCCTCCCTGGCACCGTTTCCTGGCCTTGGATCACAGCGCGGCTGCGATCCATGGCCAGGAAACGCCTCTAGGCACCAGGGATCTTCTTTGGGGGGGTCGGCCCCCTTGTAAAAGGGCCGCCCCCCCCCTCAGGGGCAATATTTATTTATTTCCACGGTTTTGGGGGGCCCCCCACATTATAAAAAAAAGTGTTAAAAAAAAAAGAAATTGAAAACAAAATGTCGGGGTGGGCCCTTGGAACACGGCCCGACCCCAGGGGGGAAAAAAAACGTGTAGTTTTGCCTGGGGGGGCCGATCCCCCCCCAGGGTAAAAAACTGAAAACAAAAACAAATTGTTGGTGGTCAGCCCTTAGGGTGACCATCAATGGGGCCATTTTTTTTTCTACACATGTGTGCTTTGCCAAGGGCAAGCACACATGGATAAAAAAAAAAGGTTTGTGACATGAGTGTCTTGTTTTCTCTCTCTCTCTCTCTCTCATATATATATATAAAATTGGGAACTTCCCAGAGTTCTCCTTTGTTTTTTGCATAATTTATGCGTCGCTCTATCCCTGAAAGGGTTTTGGTTTGACTTATACTGGGTGCTCCCTTGTGTCTGGACAAAGCTATACTCCTCTGAAGAGCTCTAATGAGAGCAAAACACGTGTCTGGGGTTGCTTTACTCATTCCAGGTTGGCTTGGATGGTATTTGACCAGTCCAAAGCTGTAATACTGTGCCTGGAGTGGTAAATGGCTTTTGTCATTTTACAGCTCGGCAAGGATGACACTATGTCAATCCTATGCTTAAAGATTTTGCTGTACAAATGGCAAAAGACTTTGTCACTATCTAGCTCGGCGAGGATAGCACTGTGCTGATCCTATGCTTAAAGACTTTGCTAGATAAGCAGACATTTGAGGTGAGCAAATCTAGAGTGTCGCTGGTGTTGCAGGGTGCTTCTTACTAGAGCAGCTCTCCACCTAAAATTGGGAACTTCCCAGAGTTCTCCTTTGTTTTTTGCATAATTTATGCGTCGCTCTATCCCTGAAAGGGTTTTGGTTTGACTTATACTGGGTGCTCCCTTGTGTCTGGACAAAGCTATACTCCTCTGAAGAGCTCTAATGAGAGCGAAACACGTGTCAGGGGTTGCTTTACTCATTCCAGGTTGGCTTGGATGGTATTTGACCAGTCCAAAGCTGTAATACTGTGCCTGGAGTGGTAAATGGCTTTTGTCATTTTACAGCTCGGCAAGGATGACACTATGTCAATCCTATGCTTAAAGATTTTGCTGTACAAATGGCAAAAGACTTTGTCACTATCTAGCTCGGCGAGGATAGCACTGTGCTGATCCTATGCTTAAAGACTTTGCTAGATAAGCAGACATTTGAGGTGAGCAAATCTAGAGTGTCGCTGGTGTTGCAGGGTGCTTCTTACTAGAGCAGCTCTCCACCTAAAATTGGGAACTTCCCAGAGTTCTCCTTTGTTTTTTGCATAATTTATGCATCGCTCTATCCCTGAAAGGGTTTTGGTTTGACTTATACTGGGTGCTCCCTTGTGTCTGGACAAAGCTATACTCCTCTGAAGAGCTCTAATGAGAGCGAAACACGTGTCAGGGGTTGCTTTACTCATTCCAGGTTGGCTTGGATGGTATTTGACCAGTCCAAAGCTGTAATACTGTGCCTGGAGTGGTAAATGGCTTTTGTCATTTTACAGCTCGGCAAGGATGACACTATGTCAATCCTATGCTTAAAGATTTTGCTGTACAAATGGCAAAAGACTTTGTCACTATCTAGCTCGTCGAGGATAGCACTGTGCTGATCCTATGCTTAAAGACTTTGCTAGATAAGCAGACATTTGAGGTGAGCAAATCTAGAGTGTCGCTGGTGTTGCAGAGTGCTTCTTACTAGAGCAGCTCTCCACCTAAAATTGGGAACTTCCCAGAGTTCTCCTTTGTTTTTTGCATAATTTATGCGTCGCTCTATCCCTGAAAGGGTTTTGGTTTGATATATATATATATATATATATTTTTTTTTTTCAGGACAAGCATTGCAGCGCCCATGTGCTGCTTTTCTGACTTGTTGGTGGGTATCTGGGCTTCTAACAACACCCACCTCACGCCCATCACTACCACTCGTTTGTGGGCTTGCCCTTCAAAAATCCTTTGATTACATTGGAAAATGATTTACCTTTGTCCCTCCTTGGGGAGGTTTTGTTACCGCCTTCGCCATCGCCCCTGGTACATGGCTAATTGCACTTTTGCTGTTACATTTAACTGCGAGCAAACTTCTTTTCCTTTTGTGTATCTCTTCACATGATGCTCATGGTGGCCGTGGCGCTGTGAATCGGCTCTGTTATGTGAAAGAGTTTAACTTTCAATTATCAATTTATGTGGCAAGAAAAGTTGGGTTAGGAGTTTATAACGCTAATAGCTCTAACTCGAGCAGATGCGAGACCCATTGCATTGTAAATGATTGTTATTCTTGTGTGTGTTGTTTTATAATGGTGAACAATTTCACCGCACTCCACGAGGACCGTGATCAAGACTCCTTGGTGAGTTGAAACACGTTGGTGGTTATTGACTGCAATAAAATACACGTTTATTTGTACCCCGTGGAGTGCGGTGAAATTTTTCGCCATTAGATAATTTCTAGATTGGTCTTCTCTGTCACTGGGCACCGGCAGTGGAGTGTGCCGCCCAGCAACCCTTCAACCACTTTGTTTCTAAACATATATATATATATATATTATTATATATATATATATATATATATATATATATATATATATATATATATATGCAACACAAATTGGTTAAAAAGATTGTTGCGCAGCGCACTCCACTGCCGGTGCTCAGTGATGGAGGAGAGCAACCTCGAAAATATTTTGGGAACAAGAATCTCACCGCACTCCACGAGGTTCAAATTGACATGTTTTATTGCAAGTATAAACAATGAAAGAAGAGAAGGACTCATTTACTGTGATCAAGACTCCTTGAGAGTCGAAACGCGTACGTGGCTGTTGCTTGCAATAAAAGATGCCAATTTGAACCTCGTGGAGTGGGGTGAGAAACTTGTTCACACAATATATATATATATATATATATATATATATATATATATATATATATGCATGCATGCATGTCTTTTCTGTAGTGGCAGTTGCCATAAAGTAGCTGAGTGGATTAGTAAAGGCAAGCGTTACCTGCGCTTTAAAACAAATGTAATGCCAGGGGGACTATGGAGATATGAGTGGCACTTTTGCTGGGTAGTACTGAGGGAATTAGAAGAGGAGGTAATGGGAGGCAGAGCACCAAAAATGACTGTTGCACAGGGTGTGTGGTAAGGTGAAGTAATAAATTATTTTTTTGTTTTTTTTCAGTGTTTTCAGAGAATCTGCAGAACTGGAGAAGAAGCGAAGGTAAGGTGACGACATTTCCTGTTGTACACAACAAACATACCCACAAGCAATTTTGTGACTATCTGCCTTCTACGTAGGCTAGTAATTTAGAGGGACAGTTTAGCCAGTTGCAGAGATGGCGTCTCGTTGGATGACTGCTGATCAAGCCCTAGCTCGGGTTATGGAGGACAGTTCTGATGTAGGCTCAGAGACTGAGACAGCAGAGACTGAGACAGCATCTGAGGGAGAGGACAATGGGGCAGATTCTGGGAGTGATTTTTCAGTCAGCGGAGTCCCATCTGACGACACCTCTTCCAGTGAGTCTGAAGGAGACAATGACGACATCCGTGCTGTCCCTTCGCAAACACATTTTGGGCAGCAGGACCACATTGGGTTAGCCGAACCCAGAGAGCACGTGCTTGCTGCCGCAAGCACAGAGAGAGTGCTCTCTTGGCAGCCCCCCTGTTTGGTTCAGCCCCAAATTCCACCTTTTACTGGTGACGCTGGATGTAAAGTCGATACAGCTAACTTTTTGCCAGTCGACTACATCTATCTGTTTTTGGATGTTGACTTTCTTCAGAAAGTTGTGCAGCAAACAAATTTGCGTGCAGACCAATTTCTGAGGGAGTGCGGAGGCACTCTAGGGCCCCGTTCTAGGGCACGCCAGTGGACTCCCACTTCGCTGGCGGAGTTGAAGATATTTTTGGGCCTTACGCTCAAAATGGGGTTAGTGCAGAAACCCACCTTGCAGTCCTACTGGACGACTCGCACGGTTTGGGTAACTCCCATCTTCGCACCATACATGAGCAGAGATCGTTTTTTGCTACTGCAGCGCATGCTGCATTTCAATGACAATTCTGCTGCATTGCCCCGGGACCATCCAGATCATGACAGGTTGTTCAAAATTCAGCCTGTCGTGGAACATTTGTCTGCCAGGTTTCCAGAGATCTATACTCCTGGAAAGAATATAGCAGTCGATGAGTCCTTGATCCTGTACAAAGGACGGCTGCTTTTCAAACAGTACATTGTGAGCAAAAGAGCTCGCTATGGCATAAAGCTGTACATGCTGTGTGAGAGCTCTACTGGCTATGTGTACAGCCTGAGAGTGTATACAGGGAAGGATTCTACCCTAAACCCTGTAGGTTGCCCTCCCGCGTTAGGGGTCACAGGTAAGATTGTGTGGGAACTTGTCCAGCCACTTCTTCACAAAGGTTATAACCTATATGTGGACAATTTCTATACAGGAGTAGAGCTGTTCAGTGAGCTCTACAAAGCTGGCACTGTGGCCTGCGGTACAGTTCGTTGTAACCGCAAAGGATTCCCGCGGGAGCTTGTTTGCAAGAAGCTCCAGAAATCACAGAGTACTGCATTGCGTTCTAACGAACTGCTCGCAGTCAAGTTCCTAGATAGGCGTGATGTATACGTGCTCACTACAATTCATGATGAGAGCACTTCTCCCATCACGGTTTGGGGTCAGATGGCCGAAGTCCACAAGCCCATCTGTATACTCGATTACAATAAGTACATGGGTGGAGTGGACAAGAACGACCAGGTTCTTCAACCATACAATGCGTGTCGTAAAACTCGCACTTGGTACAAGAAACTGTTTACCCACCTGATTCAGATGGCAACATATAATGCGTATGTTGTTTACCGTCAGACAACAACAGGAAGACTCATGACTTTCCTTGACTTCCAGTTGTCTGTAATTGAAAGCCTCACTGCTGTTACAGAAGAAGCAGCAGCCTCCACCTCATATGTTCTGGAGGATGTGGCAAGGCTGCAGGAGCGACACTTTGCTGATCGCATACCTAAAACACCCAAAAAGGATCGTCCATGTCGTCGCTGTAAAGTGTGCTCAAAGCATGGAAAGCGGCAGGAGAGTCGGTATTACTGTCCCCAGTGTCCATCACAACCAGGCCTCTGTATCCCTACTTGCGTTACGTTGAATCATACTAAAGCAAAGTTCTGGGAAATCGACTGAGGTTGAGCTGCTGTTGGGTAATCCTTTCAGTGGCAGTGCATGGATACCGAACGTCCATGGGCCACTGCTTCGTTAGGCAAGGAGCCACAGAATTTTACTTCATCATGGACTTCCTTTTGGCGTGGTCGGTGTTCTGTTCAATTAACATGCATTTTCTTCCCCCTACTGCATATACTAGTGGACAGAACATATGCCACATTACCCTTTCTTCACCTGCATGTCTACCTTACTTTCAACGGTAGATATGCTCTCTCAGTTCGAGGAATCACTTTGTACGGCATACTTGGAAACCCCCAACTTGCTTCCACAAACTAGTATAGGTTCACTTGGCTATTATACAGGATTAGCCAGGACTCTGATGAGAACAGAGACATGGGTGGGTAAGGAAAGCTTATGGTAGGAGTGCCTTCACAGGGTTATTGCACAGGTAGAAGGCAGATAGTAAAGGTAGTACAGATGTACATGATCTACACCTATGGATTCAAACCCATTGGTGCCATCCCAGCACCGAAGGAGAATGACTTGTATAGGTCAGTGTTTGACCTGCTTTTCATGTTCATCCTCCATCAGAACTTAGTAGATGTTCAGTTTGCTGTATAAGTGCATTATAGTCACATCACTGCACATAATGTTGGCTGGGACATATGCTACGTTCTCATGGACTCCCCTATGTACCAAACACTACCCTTTTCCATAGCCTATGACCTTCTCTTTAGGGAACATCATGAGAAATCCCCAGCATGTCTCCCTTAGTTTCAAAGGGAGATATGCTCACTCAGTTCGAGGAATCGCTTTGTACGGCATACTCGAACACCCCCAACTTGCATCCACAAACTGGAAGGAGTTGGATTTAGCACAGAGAGTGCGATAAAGGTGCATGAAAAACATGTCTTCCTGAGCCTCAGGTGGCTGTCACAGGAGTCATTAGTAAAGGTTTGTTACGCATGCATTTGGTAATGTTAAGGAAGAAGGAGGCAGTTAGCCTATGACCTTCTCTTTAGGTAACAGCATGAGAAATCCCCAGCATGTCTCCCTTAGTTTCAAAGGTAGATATGCTCACTCAGTTCGAGGAATCGCTTTGTACGGCATACTCGGACACCCCCAACTTGCATCCACAAACTGGAAGGAGTTGGATTTAGCACAGAGAGTGCGTTAAAGGCGCATGAAAAACATGTCTTCCTGAGCCTCATGTGGCTGTCACAGGAGTCATTAGTAAAGATTCGTTACGCATGCATTTGGTAATGTTAAGGAAGAAGGAGGCAGTTACTTGACAGGTGGTAAAATGTAGTCAAACTTATTCCGTTCTGTGGCGTGTGAATGTGATTGGCTCTTGTCTGGCAGCGGTTAGTTAATGTGAGTGGAGTGATTGGTTGGATTGGGCCCAGGGCTGGCGATATGAAAGGGTTGTTTGTTGTGCGTGAATGGCGTTTGACTGGACCATAAAGAGGTTGGTGCCTGGACGCGGATTTATGGCCCACCTTCAGAAGGCTTGGTTTCAATATTCAGATACTTTGATAAGTAATCATGCTTTGAAACCATAATTTCTGGAGGGGCTAAAACCAACCAGTGTGAATGGTGGGTTAACTTTAACAAACTAGTACCAGGGGAGTCCAAGGGTGCAGGACGTGCATGGCTCTCACCAGTTTTCCTTCACCCAGAATCCCCTTGAAATTACATTATGTGCTTAAAAAACACATTTTCCTTGCATTCCAATGAGCAGAAGTCCAGGGATCTGCAAGGATCCTCAAAATTCCTACCACCCAGTGTTTCCCCACTTGTCCTGACAAAAACACAACCCCACTTGTGTGCCTGCGCCTAGTGCCTGCTTCAGAAATGAATCACTCCAGGATTAACAGTAGACCTCAAGCAAAGACTACCATTGACCCTTGTGTGATCCATTCCTGTCGCGGGCGCTAGGCCTACCCACACAAGTGAGGCATCATTTTTATCGGGAGACTTGGGGGAATGCTGCGTGGAAGGAAATTTGTGGCTCCTCTCAGATTCCAGAACTTTCTGTCACCGAAATGTGAGGAAAACTTGTTTTTTTTGCCACTTTTTGAGGTTTGCAAAGGATTCTGGGTGATAGAACCTGGTCAGAGCCCCGCAAGTCACCGCATCTTGGATTCCCCTAGGTCTCTAGTTTTCAAAAATGCACAGGTTTGGTAGGTTTCCCCAGGTGCCGGCTGAGCTAGAGGCCAAAATCTACAGGTAGGCACTTTGCAAAAAACACCTCTGTTTTCTTTCAAAATATTTGATGTGTCCACGTTGCATTTTGGGGCATTTCCTGTCGCGGGCGCTAGGCCTACCCACACAAGTGAGGTATCATTTTTATCGGGAGTCTTGGGGCGACGCTGGGTGGAAGGAAATTTGTGGCTCCTCTCAGATTCCAGAACTTTCTGTCACCGAAATGTGAGGAAAACTTGTTTTTATAGCCACTTTTTGAGGTTTGCAAAGGATTCTGCGTAACAGAACCTGGTCAGAGCCCCGCAAGTCACCCCATCTTGGATTCCCCTTGGTCTCTAGTTTTCAAAATTGCACAGGTTTGGTAGGTTTCCCTAGGTGCCGGCTGAGCTAGAGGCCAAAATCTACAGGTAGGCACTTTGCAAAAAACACCTCTGTTTTCTTTCAAAATATTTGATGTGTCCACGTTGCGTTTTGGGGAATTTCCTGTTGCGGGCGCTAGGCCTACCCACACAAGTGAGATATCATTTTTATCGGGAGACTTGGGGGGACGCTGGGTGGAAGGAAATTTGTGGCTCCTCTCAGATTCCAGAACTTTCTGTCACCGAAATGTGAGGAAAACTTGCTTTTTTAGCCACTTTTTGAGGTTTGCAAAGGTTTCTGGGTAAGAGAACCTGGTCAGAGCCCCGCAAGTCACCCCATCTTGGATTCCCCTAGGTCTCTAGTTTTCAAAAATGCACAGGTTTGGTAGGTTTCCCTAGGTGCCGGCTGAGCTAGAGACCAAAACCTACAGGTAGGCACTTTGCAAAAAACACCTCTGTTTTCTTTCAAAATATTTGATGTGTCCACGTTGCGTTTTGGGGCATTTCCTGTAGCGGGCGCTAGGCCTACCCACACAAGTGAGGTATCATTTTTATCGGGAGTCTTGGGGGGACGCTGGGTGGAAGGAAATTTGTGGCTCCTCTCAGATTCCAGAACTTTCTGTCACCGAAATGTGAGGAAAACTTGTTTTTATAGCCACTTTTTGAGGTTTGCAAAGGATTCTGCGTAACAGAACCTGGTCAGAGCCCCGCAAGTCACCCCATCTTGGATTCCCCTTGGTCTCTAGTTTTCAAAATTGCACAGGTTTGGTAGGTTTCCCTAGGTGCCGGCTGAGCTAGAGGCCAAAATCTACAGGTAGGCACTTTGCAAAAAACACCTCTGTTTTCTTTCAAAATATTTGATGTGTCCACGTTGCGTTTTGGGGAATTTCCTGTTGCGGGCGCTAGGCCTACCCACACAAGTGAGATATCATTTTTATCGGGAGACTTGGGGGGACGCTGGGTGGAAGGAAATTTGTGGCTCCTCTCAGATTCCAGAACTTTCTGTCACCGAAATGTGAGGAAAACTTGCTTTTTTAGCCACTTTTTGAGGTTTGCAAAGGTTTCTGGGTAAGAGAACCTGGTCAGAGCCCCGCAAGTCACCCCATCTTGGATTCCCCTTGGTCTCTAGTTTTCAAAATTGCACAGGTTTGGTAGGTTTCCCTAGGTGCCGGCTGAGCTAGAGGCCAAAATCTACAGGTAGGCACTTTGCAAAAAACACCTCTGTTTTCTTTCAAAATATTTGATGTGTCCACGTTGCGTTTTGGGGAATTTCCTGTTGCGGGCGCTAGGCCTACCCACACAAGTGAGATATCATTTTTATCGGGAGACTTGGGGGGACGCTGGGTGGAAGGAAATTTGTGGCTCCTCTCAGATTCCAGAACTTTCTGTCACCGAAATGTGAGGAAAACTTGCTTTTTTAGCCACTTTTTGAGGTTTGCAAAGGTTTCTGGGTAAGAGAACCTGGTCAGAGCCCCGCAAGTCACCCCATCTTGGATTCCCCTAGGTCTCTAGTTTTCAAAAATGCACAGGTTTGGTAGGTTTCCCTAGGTGCCGGCTGAGCTAGAGACCAAAACCTACAGGTAGGCACTTTGCAAAAAACACCTCTGTTTTCTTTCAAAATATTTGATGTGTCCACGTTGCGTTTTGGGGCATTTCCTGTAGCGGGCGCTAGGCCTACCCACACAAGTGAGGTATCATTTTTATCGGGAGTCTTGGGGGGACGCTGGGTGGAAGGAAATTTGTGGCTCCTCTCAGATTCCAGAACTTTCTGTCACCGAAATGTGAGGAAAACTTGTTTTTATAGCCACTTTTTGAGGTTTGCAAAGGATTCTGCGTAACAGAACCTGGTCAGAGCCCCGCAAGTCACCCCATCTTGTATTCCCCTAGGTCTCTAGTTTTCAAAAATGCACAGGTTTGGTAGGTTTCCCTAGGTGCCGGCTGAGCTAGAGGCCAAAATCTACAGGTAGGCACTTTGCAAAAAACACCTCTGTTTTCTTTCCAAAAATTTGATGTGTCCACGTTGCGTTTTGGGGCATTTCCTGTCGCGGGCGCTAGGCCTACCCACACAAGTGAGGTATCATTTTTATAGGGAGACTTGGGGGGACGCTGGGTGGAAGGATATTTGTGGCTCCTCTCAGATTCCAGAACTTTCTGTCACCGAAATGTGAGGAAAACTTGTTTTTATAGCCACTTTTTGAGGTTTGCAAAGGATTCTGGGTAACAGAACCTGGTCAGAGCCCCGCAAGTCACCCCATCTTGGATTCCCCTTGGTCTCTAGTTTTCAAAATTGCACAGGTTTGGTAGGTTTCCCTAGGTGCCGGCTGAGCTAGAGGCCAAAATCTACAGGTAGGCACTTTGCAAAAAACACCTCTGTTTTCTTTCAAAATATTTGATGTGTCCACGTTGCGTTTTGGGGCATTTCCTGTTGCTGGCGCTAGGCCTACCCACACAAGTGAGATATCATTTTTATCGGGAGACTTGGGGGGACGCTGGGTAGAAGGAAATTTGTGGCTCCTCTCAGATTCCAGAACTTTCTGTCACCGAAATGTGAGGAAAACTTGTTTTTTTAGCCACTTTTTGAGGTTTGCAAAGGATTCTGGGTAAGAGAACCTGGTCAGAGCCCCGCAAGTCACCCCATCTTGGATTCCCCTAGGTCTCTAGTTTTCAAAAATGCACAGGTTTGGTAGATTTCCCTAGGTGCCGGCTGAGCTAGAGACCAAAACCTACAGGTAGGCACTTTGCAAAAAACACCTCTGTTTTCTTTCAAAATATTTGATGTGTCCACGTTGCGTTTTGGGGCATTTCCTGTCGCGGGCGCTAGGCCTACCCACACAAGTGAGATATCATTTTTATCGGGAGACTTGGGGGGACGCTGGGTGGAAGGAAATTTGTGGCTCCTCTCAGATTCCAGAACTTTCTGTCACCGAAATGTGAGGAAAACTTGTTTTTATAGCCACTTTTTGAGGTTTGCAAAGGATTCTGGGTAACAGAACCTGGTCAGAGCCCCGCAAGTCACCCCATCTTGGATTCCCCTAGGTCTCTAGTTTTCAAGAATGCACAGGTTTGGTAGGTTTCCCTAGGTGCCGGCTGAGCTAGAGGCCAAAATCTACAGGTAGGCACTTTGCAAAAAACACCTCTGTTTTCTTTCCAAAAATTTGATGTGTCCACGTTGCGTTTTGGGGCATTTCCTGTTGCGGGCGCTAGGCCTACCCACACAAGTGAGGTATCATTTTTATCGGGAGACTTGGGGGGACGCTGGGTGGAAGGATATTTGTGGCTCCTCTCAGATTCCAGAACTTTCTGTCACCGAAATGTGAGGAAAACTTGTTTTTATAGCCACTTTTTGAGGTTTGCAAAGGATTCTGGGTAACAGAACCTGGTCAGAGCCCCGCAAGTCACCCCATCTTGGATTCCCCTAGGTCTCTAGTTTTCAAAAATGCACAGGTTTGGTAGGTTTCCCTAGGTGCCGGTTGAGCTAGAGGCCAAAATCTACAGGTAGGCACTTTGCAAAAAACACCTCTGTTTTCTTTTCAAAAATTTGATGTGTCCACGTTGCGTTTTGGGGCATTTCCTGTCGCGGGCGCTAGGCCTACCCACACAAGTGAGGTATCATTTTTATCGGGAGACTTGGGGGGATGCTGGGTGGAAGGAAATTTGTGGCACCTCTCAGATTCCAGAACTTTCTGTCACCAAAATGTGAGGAAAACCTGTTTTTTTTGCCACTTTTTGAGGTTTGCAAAGGATTCTGGGTAACAGAACCTGGTCAGAGCCCCGCAAGTCACCCCATCTTGGATTCCCCTAGGTCTCTAGTTTTCAAAAATGCACAGGTTTGGTAGGTTTCCCTAGGTGCCGGCTGAGCTAGAGGCCAAAATCTACAGGTAGGCACTTTGCAAAAAACACCTCTGTTTTCTTTCAAAATATTTGATGTGTCCACGTTGCGTTTTGGGGCATTTCCTGTCACGGGCGCTAGGCCTATCCACACAAGTGAGATATCATTTTTATAGGGAGACTTGGGGGGACGCTGGGTGGAAGGAAATTTGTGGCTCCTCTCAGATTCCATAACTTTCTGTCACCGAAATGTGAGGAAAACTTGTTTTTTTAGCCACTTTTTGATGTTTGCAAAGGATTCTGGGTAACAGAACCTGGTCAGAGCCCCGCAAGTCACCCCATCTTAGATTACCCTAGGTCTCTAGTTTTCAAAAATGCACAGGTTTGGTAGGTTTCCCTAGGTGCCGGCTGAGCTAGAGGCCAAAATCTACAGGTAGGCACTTTGCAAAAAACACCTCTGTTTTCTTTCAAAATATTTGATGTGTCCACGTTGTGTTTTGGGGCATTTCCTGTCGCGGGCGCTAGGCCTACCCACACAAGTGAGGTATCACTTTTATCGGGAGACTTGGGGGGACGCTGGGTGGAAGGTAATTTGTGGCTCCTCTCAGAATCCAGAACTTTCTGTCACCGAAATGTGAGGAAAACTTGTTTTTTTAGCCACTTTTTGAGGTTTGCAAAGGATTCTGGGTAACAGAACCTGGTTAGAGCCCCGCAAGTCACCCCATCTTGGATTCCCCTAGGTCTCTAGTTTTCAAAAATCCACAGGTTTGGTAGGTTTCCCTAGGTGCCGGCTGAGCTAGAGGCCAAAATCTACAGGTAGGCACTTTGCAAAAAACACCTCTGTTTTCTTTCCAAAAATTTGATGTGTCCACGTTGCGTTTTGGGGCATTTCCTGTCGCGGGCGCTAGGCCTACCCACACAAGTGAGGTATCATTTTTATCGAGGGACTTGGGGGGATGCTGGGAGGAAGGAAATGTGTGGCTCCTCAAGATTCCAGAACTTTCTGTCACCGAAATGTGAGGAAAACCTGTTTTTTTTGCCACTTTTTGAGGTTTGCAAAGGATTCTGGGTAACAGAACCTGGTCAGAGCCCCGCAAGTCACCCCATCTTGGATTCCCCTAGGTCTCTAGTTTTCAAAAATGCACAGGTTTGGTAGGTTTCCCTAGGTGCCGGCTGAGCTAGAGGCCAAAATGTACAGGCAGGCACTTTGCAAAAAACAGCTGTGTTTTCTGTCAAAAAATGGGATGTGTCCACGTTGTGTTTTGGGGCATTTCCTGTCGCGGGCGCTAGGCCTACCCACACAAGTGAGGTATCATTTTTATCGGGAGACTTGGGGGGACGCTGGGTGGAAGGAAATTTGTGGCTCCTTTCAGATTCCAGAACTTTCTGTCACCGAAATGTGAGGAAAACTTGTTTTTATAGCCACTTTTTGAGGTTTGCAAAGGATTCTGGGTAACAGAACCTGGTCAGAGCCACGCAAGTCACCCCATCTTGGATTCCCCTAGGTCTCTAGTTTTCAAAAATGCACAGGTTTGGTAGGTTTCCCCAGGTGCCGGCTGAGCTAGAGGCCAAAATCTACAGGTAGGCACTTTGCAAAAAACACCTCTGTTTTCTTTCAAAATATTTGATGTGTCCACGTTGCGTTTTGGGGCATTTCCTGTCGCGGGCGCTAGGCCTACCCACACAAGTGAGGTATCATTTTTATCGGGAGACTTGGGGGGACGCTGGGTGGAAGGAAATTTGTGGCTCCTCTCAGAATCCAGAACTTTCTGTCACCGAAATGTGAGGAAAACCTGTTTTTTTAGCCACTTTTTGAGGTTTGCAAAGGATTCTGGGTAACAGAACCTGGTCAGAGCCCCGCAAGTCACCCCATCTTGGATTCCCCTAGGTCTCTAGTTTTCAAAAATGCACAGGTTTGGTAGGTTTCCCTAGGTGCCGGCTGAGCTAGAGGCCAAAATCTACAGGTAGGCACTTTGCAAAAAACACCTCTGTTTTCTTTCCAAAAATTTGATGTGTCCACGTTGCGTTTTGGGGCATTTCCTGTCGCGGGCGCTAGGCCTACCCACACAAGTGAGGTATCATTTTTATCGGGAGACTTGGGGGGACGCTGGGTGGAAGGATATTTGTGGCTCCTCTCAGATTCCAGAACTTTCTGTCACCGAAATGTGAGGAAAACCTGTTTTTTTTGCCACTTTTTGAGGTTTGCAAAGGATTCTGGGTAACAGAACCTGGTCAGAGCCCCGCAAGTCACCCCATCTTGGATTCCCCTAGGTCTCTAGTTTTCAAAAATGCACAGGTTTGGTAGGTTTCCCTAGGTGCCGGCTGAGCTAGAGGCCAAAATGTACAGGCAGGCACTTTGCAAAAAACAGCTGTGTTTTCTGTCAAAAAATGGGATGTGTCCACGTTGTGTTTTGGGGCATTTCCTGTCGCGGGCGCTAGCCCTACCCACACAAGTGAGGTATCATTTTTATCGGGAGACTTGGGGGGACGCTGGGTGGATGGAAATTTGTGGCTCCTTTCAGATTCCAGAACTTTCTGTCACCGAAATGTGAGGAAAACTTGTTTTTATAGCCACTTTTTGAGGTTTGCAAAGGATTCTGGGTAACAGAACCTGGTCAGAGCCCCGCAAGTCACCCCATCTTGGATTCCCCTAGGTCTCTAGTTTTCAAAAATGCACAGGTTTGGTAGGTTTCCCTAGGTGCCGGCTGACCTAGAGGCCAAAATCTACAGGTAGGCACTTTGCAAAAAACACCTCTGTTTTCTTTCAAAATATTTGATGTGTCCACGTTGCGTTTTGGGGCATTTCCTGTCACGGGCGCTAGGCCTACCCACACAAGTGAGATGTCATTTTTATCCGGAGACTTGGGGGGACGCTGGGTGGAAGGAAATTTGTGGCTCCTCTCAGATTCCAGAACTTTCTGTCACCGAAATGTGAGGAAAACTTGTTTTTTTAGCCACTTTTTGAGGTTTGCAAAGGATTCTGGGTAACAGAACCTGGTCAGAGACCCGCAAGTCACCCCATCTTGGATTCCCCTAGGTCTCTAGTTTTCAAAAATGCACAGGTTTGGTAGGTTTCCCTAGGTGCCGGCTGAGCTAGAGGCCAAAATCTACAGGTAGGCACTTTGCAAAAAACACCTCTGTTTTCTTTCCAAAAATTTGATGTGTCCACGTTGCGTTTTGGGGCATTTCCTGTCGCGGGCGCTAAGCCTACCCACACAAGTGAGGTATCATTTTTATCGGGAGACTTGGGGGGACGCTGGGGGGAAGGAAATTTGTGGCTCCTCTCAGATTCCAGAACTTTTTGTCACCGAAATGTGAGGACAACCTGTTTTTTTGCCACTTTTTGAGGTTTGCAAAGGATTCTGGGTAACAGAACCTGGTCAGAGCCCCGCAAGTCACCCCATCTTGGATTCCCCTAGGTCTCTAGTTTTCAAAAATGCACAGGTTTGGTAGGTTTCCCTAGGTGCCGGCTGAGCTAGAGGCCAAAATCTACAGGTAGGCACTTTGCAAAAAACACCTCTGTTTTCTTTCAAAATATTTGATGTGTCCACGTTGCGTTTTGGGGCATTTCCTGTCGCGGGCGCTAGGCCTACCCACACAAGTGAGGTATCATTTTTATCGGGAGACTTGGGGGGACGCTGGGTGGAAGGAAATTTGTGGCTCCTCTCAGAATCCAGAACTTTCTGTCACCGAAATGTGAGGAAAACCTGTTTTTTTAGCCACTTTTTGAGGTTTGCAAAGGATTCTGGGTAACAGAACCTGGTCAGAGCCCCGCAAGTCACCCCATCTTGGATTCCCCTAGGTCTCTAGTTTTCAAAAATGCACAGGTTTAGTAGGTTTTCCTAGGTGCCGGCTGAGCTAGAGGCCAAAATCTACAGGTAGGCACTTTGCAAAAAACACCTCTGTTTTCTTTCAAAATATTTGATGTGTCCACGTTGCATTTTGGGGCATTTCCTGTCACGGGCGCTAGGCCTACCCACACAAGTGAGATATCATTTTTATCGGGAGACTTGGGGGGACGCTGGGTGGAAGGAAATTTGTGGCTCCTCTCAGATTCCATAACTTTCTGTCACCGAAATGTGAGGAAAACTTGTTTTTTTAGCCACTTTTTGAGGTTTGCAAAGGATTCTGGGTAACAGAACCTGGTCAGAGCCCCGCAAGTCACCCCATCTTGGATTCCCCTAGGTCTCTAGTTTTCAAAAATGCACAGGTTTAGTAGGTTTCCCTAGGTGCCGGCTGAGCTAGAGGCCAAAATCTACAGGTAGGCACTTTGCAAAAAACACCTCTGTTTTCTTTCAAAATATTTGATGTGTCCACGTTGCGTTTTGGGGCATTTACTGTCGCGGGCGCTAGGCCTACCCATACAAGTGAGGTATCATTTTTATCGGGAGACTTGGGGGGACGCTGGGTGGAAGGAAATTTGTGGCTCCTCTCAGAATCCAGAACTTTCTGTCACCGAAATGTGAGGAAAACCTGTTTTTTTAGCCACTTTTTGAGGTTTGCAAAGGATTCTGGGTAACAGAACCTGGTCAGAGCCCCGCAAGTCACCCCATCTTGGATTCCCCTAGGTCTCTAGTTTTCAAAAATGCACAGGTTTAGTAGGTTTCCCTAGGTGCCGGCTGAGCTAGAGGCCAAAATCTACAGGTAGGCACTTTGCAAAAAACACCTCTGTTTTCTTTCAAAATATTTGATGTGTCCACGTTGCGTTTTGGGGCATTTCCTGTCACGGGCGCTAGGCCTACCCACACAAGTGAGATATCATTTTTATCGGGAGACTTGGGGGGACGCTGGGTGGAAGGAAATTTGTGGCTCCTCTCAGATTCCATAACTTTCTGTCACCGAAATGTGAGGAAAACTTGTTTTTTTAGCCACTTTTTGAGGTTTGCAAAGGATTCTGGGTAACAGAACCTGGTCAGAGCCCCGCAAGTCACCCCATCTTGGATTCCCCTAAGTCTCTAGTTTTAAAAAATGCACAGGTTTGGTAGGTTTCCCTAGGTGCCGGCTGAGCTAGAGGCCAAAATGTACAGGCAGGCACTTTGCAAAAAACAGCTGTGTTTTCTGTCAAAAAATGGGATGTGTCCACGTTGTGTTTAGGGGCATTTCCTGTCGCGGGCGCTAGCCCTACCCACACAAGTGAGGTATCATTTTTATCGGGAGACTTGGGGGGACGCTGGGTGGATGGAAATTTGTGGCTCCTTTCAGATTCCAGAACTTTCTGTCACCGAAATGTGAGGAAAACTTGTTTTTATAGCCACTTTTTGAGGTTTGCAAAGGATTCTGGGTAACAGAACCTGGTCAGAGCCCCGCAAGTCACCCCATCTTGGATTCCCCTAGGTCTCTAGTTTTCAAAAATGCACAGGTTTGGTAGGTTTCCCTAGGTGCCGGCTGACCTAGAGGCCAAAATCTACAGGTAGGCACTTTGCAAAAAACACCTCTGTTTTCTTTCAAAATATTTGATGTGTCCACGTTGCGTTTTGGGGCATTTCCTGTCACGGGCGCTAGGCCTACCCACACAAGTGAGATGTCATTTTTATCCGGAGACTTGGGGGGACGCTGGGTGGAAGGAAATTTGTGGCTCCTCTCAGATTCCAGAACTTTCTGTCACCGAAATGTGAGGAAAACTTGTTTTTTTAGCCACTTTTTGAGGTTTGCAAAGGATTCTGGGTAACAGAACCTGGTCAGAGCCCCGCAAGTCACCCCATCTTGGATTCCCCTAGGTCTCTAGTTTTCAAAAATGCACAGGTTTGGTAGGTTTCCCTAGGTGCCGGCTGAGCTAGAGGCCAAAATCTACAGGTAGGCACTTTGCAAAAAACACCTCTGTTTTCTTTCCAAAAATTTGATGTGTCCACGTTGCGTTTTGGGGCATTTCCTGTCGCGGGCGCTAGGCCTACCCACACAAGTGAGGTATCATTTTTATCGGGAGACTTGGGGGGACGCTGGGTGGAAGGAAATTTGTGGCTCCTCTCAGATTCCATAACTTTCTGTCACCGAAATGTGAGGAAAACTTGTTTTTTTAGCCACTTTTTGAGGTTTGCAAAGGATTCTGGGTAACAGAACCTGGTCAGAGCCCCGCAAGTCACCCCATCTTGGATTCCCCTAAGTCTCTAGTTTTAAAAAATGCACAGGTTTGGTAGGTTTCCCTAGGTGCCGGCTGAGCTAGAGGCCAAAATCTATAGGTAGGCACTTTGCAAAAAACACCTCTGTTTTCTTTCAAAATATTTGATGTGTCCACGTTGCATTTTGGGGCATTTCCTGTCGCGGGCGCTAGGCCTACCCACACAAGAGAGGTATCATTTTTATCGGGAGACTTGGGGGGACGCTGGGTGGAAGGAAATTTGTGGCTCCTCTCAGAATCCAGAACTTTCTGTCACCGAAATGTGAGGAAAACCTTTTTTTTAGCCACTTTTTGAGGTTTGCAAAGGATTCTGGGTAACAGAACCTGGTCAGAGCCCCGCAAGTCACCCCATCTTGGATTCCCCTAGGTCTCTAGTTTTCAAAAATGCACAGGTTTGGTAGGTTTCCCTAGGTGCCGGCTGAGCTAGAGGCCAAAATCTACAGGTAGGCACTTTGCAAAAAACACCTCTGTTTTCTTTCAAAATATTTGATGTGTCCACGTTGCATTTTGGGGCATTTCCTGTCGCGGGCGCTAGGCCTACCCACACAAGAGAGGTATCATTTTTATCGGGAGACTTGGGGGGACGCTGGGTGGAAGGAAATTTGTGGCTCCTCTCAGATTCCAGAACTTTCTGTCACCGAAATGTGAGGAAAACCTTTTTTTTAGCCACTTTTTGAGGTTTGCAAAGGATTCTGGGTAACAGAACCTGGTCAGAGCCCCGCAAGTCACCCCATCTTGGATTCCCCTAGGTCTCTAGTTTTCAAAAATGCACAGGTTTGGTAGGTTTCCCTAGGTGCCGGCTGACCTAGAGGCCAAAATCTACAGGTAGGCACTTTGCAAAAAACACCTCTGTTTTCTTTCAAAATATTTGATGTGTCCACGTTGCGTTTTGGGGCATTTCCTGTCACGGGCGCTAGGCCTACCCACACAAGTGAGATGTCATTTTTATCCGGAGACTTGGGGGGACGCTGGGTGGAAGGAAATTTGTGGCTCCTCTCAGATTCCAGAACTTTCTGTCACCGAAATGTGAGGAAAACTTGTTTTTTTAGCCACTTTTTGAGGTTTGCAAAGGATTCTGGGTAACAGAACCTGGTCAGAGCCCCGCAAGTCACCCCATCTTGGATTCCCCTAGGTCTCTAGTTTTCAAAAATGCACAGGTTTGGTAGGTTTCCCTAGGTGCCGGCTGAGCTAGAGGCCAAAATCTACAGGTAGGCACTTTGCAAAAAACACCTCTGTTTTCTTTCCAAAAATTTGATGTGTCCACGTTGCGTTTTGGGGCATTTCCTGTCGCGGGCGCTAAGCCTACCCACACAAGTGAGGTATCATTTTTATCGGGAGACTTGGGGGGACGCTGGGGGGAAGGAAATTTGTGGCTCCTCTCAGATTCCAGAACTTTTTGTCACCGAAATGTGAGGACAACCTGTTTTTTTGCCACTTTTTGAGGTTTGCAAAGGATTCTGGGTAACAGAACCTGGTCAGAGCCCCGCAAGTCACCCCATCTTGGATTCCCCTAGGTCTCTAGTTTTCAAAAATGCACAGGTTTAGTAGGTTTTCCTAGGTGCCGGCTGAGCTAGAGGCCAAAATCTACAGGTAGGCACTTTGCAAAAAACACCTCTGTTTTCTTTCAAAATATTTGATGTGTCCACGTTGCATTTTGGGGCATTTCCTGTCACGGGCGCTAGGCCTACCCACACAAGTGAGATATCATTTTTATCGGGAGACTTGGGGGGACGCTCGGTGGAAGGAAATTTGTGGCTCCTCTCAGAATCCAGAACTTTCTGTCACCGAAATGTGAGGAAAACCTGTTTTTTTAGCCACTTTTTGAGGTTTGCAAAGGATTCTGGGTAACAGAACCTGGTCAGAGCCCCGCAAGTCACCCCATCTTGGATTCCCCTAGGTCTCTAGTTTTCAAAAATGCACAGGTTTAGTAGGTTTTCCTAGGTGCCGGCTGAGCTAGAGGCCAAAATCTACAGGTAGGCACTTTGCAAAAAACACCTCTGTTTTCTTTCAAAATATTTGATGTGCCCACGTTGCATTTTGGGGCATTTCCTGTCACGGGCGCTAGGCCTACCCACACAAGTGAGATATCATTTTTATCGGGAGACTTGGGGGGACGCTCGGTGGAAGGAAATTTGTGGCTCCTCTCAGATTCCATAACTTTCTGTCACCGAAATGTGAGGAAAACTTGTTTTTTTAGCCACTTTTTGAGGTTTGCAAAGGATTCTGGGTAACAGAACCTGGTCAGAGCCCCGCAAGTCACCCCATCTTGGATTCCCCTAGGTCTCTAGTTTTCAAAAATGCACAGGTTTAGTAGGTTTCCCTAGGTGCCGGCTGAGCTAGAGGCCAAAATCTACAGGTAGGCACTTTGCAAAAAACACCTCTGTTTTCTTTCAAAATATTTGATGTGTCCACGTTGCGTTTTGGGGCATTTACTGTCGCGGGCGCTAGGCCTACCCATACAAGTGAGGTATCATTTTTATCGGGAGACTTGGGGGGACGCTGGGTGGAAGGAAATTTGTGGCTCCTCTCAGAATCCAGAACTTTCTGTCACCGAAATGTGAGGAAAACCTGTTTTTTTAGCCACTTTTTGAGGTTTGCAAAGGATTCTGGGTAACAGAACCTGGTCAGAGCCCCGCAAGTCACCCCATCTTGGATTCCCCTAGGTCTCTAGTTTTCAAAAATGCACAGGTTTAGTAGGTTTCCCTAGGTGCCGGCTGAGCTAGAGGCCAAAATCTACAGGTAGGCACTTTGCAAAAAACACCTCTGTTTTCTTTCAAAATATTTGATGTGTCCACGTTGCGTTTTGGGGCATTTCCTGTCACGGGCGCTAGGCCTACCCACACAAGTGAGATATCATTTTTATCGGGAGACTTGGGGGGACGCTGGGTGGAAGGAAATTTGTGGCTCCTCTCAGATTCCATAACTTTCTGTCACCGAAATGTGAGGAAAACTTGTTTTTTTAGCCACTTTTTGAGGTTTGCAAAGGATTCTGGGTAACAGAACCTGGTCAGAGCCCCGCAAGTCACCCCATCTTGGATTCCCCTAAGTCTCTAGTTTTAAAAAATGCACAGGTTTGGTAGGTTTCCCTAGGTGCCGGCTGAGCTAGAGGCCAAAATCTATAGGTAGGCACTTTGCAAAAAACACCTCTGTTTTCTTTCAAAATATTTGATGTGTCCACGTTGCATTTTGGGGCCTTTCCTGTCGCGGGCGCTAGGCCTACCCACACAAGAGAGGTATCATTTTTATCGGGAGACTTGGGGGGACGCTGGGTGGAAGGAAATTTGTGGCTCCTCTCAGAATCCAGAACTTTCTGTCACCGAAATGTGAGGAAAACCTTTTTTTTAGCCACTTTTTGAGGTTTGCAAAGGATTCTGGGTAACAGAACCTGGTCAGAGCCCCGCAAGTCACCCCATCTTGGATTCCCCTAGGTCTCTAGTTTTCAAAAATGCACAGGTTTGGTAGGTTTCCCTAGGTGCCGGCTGAGCTAGAGGCCAAAATCTACAGGTAGGCACTTTGCAAAAAACACCTCTGTTTTCTTTCCAATAATTTGATGTGTCCAAGTTGCGTTTTGGGGCATTTCCTGTCGCGGGCGCTAGGCCTACCCACACAAGTGAGGTATCATTTTTATCGGGAGACTTGGGGGGACGCTGGGTGGAAGGATATTTGTGGCTCCTCTCAGATTCCAGAACTTTCTGTCACCGAAATGTGAGGAAAACCTGTTTTTTTTGCCACTTTTTGAGGTTTGCAAAGGATTCTGGGTAACAGAACCTGGTCAGAGCCCCGCAAGTCACCCCATCTTGTATTCCCCTAGGTCTCTAGTTTTCAAAAATGCACAGGTTTGGTAGGTTTCCCTAGGTGCCGGCTGAGCTAGAGGCCAAAATGTACAGGCAGGCACTTTGCAAAAAACAGCTGTGTTTTCTGTCAAAAAATGGGATGTGTCCACGTTGTGTTTTGGGGCATTTCCTGTCGCGGGCGCTAGCCCTACCCACACAAGTGAGGTATCATTTTTATCGGGAGACTTGGGGGGACGCTGGGTGGATGGAAATTTGTGGCTCCTTTCAGATTCCAGAACTTTCTGTCACCGAAATGTGAGGAAAACTTGTTTTTATAGCCACTTTTTGAGGTTTGCAAAGGATTCTGGGTAACAGAACCTGGTCAGAGCCCCGCAAGTCACCCCATCTTGGATTCACCTAGGTCTCTAGTTTTCAAAAATGCACAGGTTTGGTAGGTTTCCCTAGGTGCCGGCTGACCTAGAGGCCAAAATCTACAGGTAGGCACTTTGCAAAAAACACCTCTGTTTTCTTTCAAAATATTTGATGTGTCCACGTTGCGTTTTGGGGCATTTCCTGTCACGGGCGCTAGGCCTACCCACACAAGTGAGATGTCATTTTTATCCGGAGACTTGGGGGGACGCTGGGTGGAAGGAAATTTGTGGCTCCTCTCAGATTCCAGAACTTTCTGTCACCGAAATGTGAGGAAAACTTGTTTTTTTAGCCACTTTTTGAGGTTTGCAAAGGATTCTGGGTAACAGAACCTGGTCAGAGCCCCGCAAGTCACCCCATCTTGGATTCCCCTAGGTCTCTAGTTTTAAAAAATGCACAGGTTTGGTAGGTTTCCCTAGGTGCCGGCTGAGCTAGAGGCCAAAATCTACAGGTAGGCACTTTGCAAAAAACACCTCTGTTTTCTTTCCAAAAATTTGATGTGTCCACGTTGCGTTTTGGGGCATTTCCTGTCGCGGGCGCTAAGCCTACCCACACAAGTGAGGTATCATTTTTATCGGGAGACTTGGGGGGACGCTGGGGGAAGGAAATTTGTGGCTCCCCTCAGATTCCAGAACTTTCTGTCACCGAAATGTGAGGACAACCTGTTTTTTTGCCACTTTTTGAGGTTTGCAAAGGATTCTGGGTAACAGAACCTGGTCAGAGCCCCGCAAGTCACCCCATCTTGGATTCCCCTAGGTCTCTAGTTTTCAAAAATGCACAGGTTTGGTAGGTTTCCCTAGGTGCCGGATGAGCTAGAGGCCAAAATCTACAGGTAGGCACTTTGCAAAAAACACCTCTGTTTTCTTTCAAAATATTTGATGTGTCCACTTTGCGTTTTGGGGCATTTCCTGTCGCGGGCGCTAGGCCTACCCACACAAGTGAGGTATCATTTTTATCGGGAGACTTGGGGGGACGCTGGGTGGAAGGAAATTTGTGGCTCCTCTCAGAATCCAGAACTTTCTGTCACCGAAATGTGAGGAAAACCTGTTTTTTTAGCCACTTTTTGAGGTTTGCAAAGGATTCTGGGTAACAGAACCTGGTCAGAGCCCCGCAAGTCACCCCATCTTGGATTCCCCTAGGTCTCTAGTTTTCAAAAATGCACAGGTTTAGTAGGTTTCCCTAGGTGCCGGCTGAGCTAGAGGCCAAAATCTACAGGTAGGCACTTTGCAAAAAACACCTCTGTTTTCTTTCCAAAAATTTGATGTGTCCACGTTGCGTTTTGGGGCATTTCCTGTCGCGGGCGCTAGGCCTACCCACACAAGTGAGGTATCATTTTTATCGGGAGACTTGGGGGGACGCTGGGTGGAAGGATATTTGTGGCTCCTCTCAGATTCCAGAACTTTCTGTCACCGAAATGTGAGGAAAACCTGTTTTTTTTGCCACTTTTTGAGGTTTGCAAAGGATTCTGGGTAACAGAACCTGGTCAGAGCCCCGCAAGTCACCCCATCTTGTATTCCCCTAGGTCTCTAGTTTTCAAAAATGCACAGGTTTGGTAGGTTTCCCTAGGTGCCGGCTGAGCTAGAGGCCAAAATGTACAGGCAGGCACTTTGCAAAAAACAGCTGTGTTTTCTGTCAAAAAATGGGATGTGTCCACGTTGTGTTTTGGGGCATTTCCTGTCGCGGGCGCTAGCCCTACCCACACAAGTGAGGTATCATTTTTATCGGGAGACTTGGGGGGACGCTGGGTGGATGGAAATTTGTGGCTCCTTTCAGATTCCAGAACTTTCTGTCACCGAAATGTGAGGAAAACTTGTTTTTATAGCCACTTTTTGAGGTTTGCAAAGGATTCTGGGTAACAGAACCTGGTCAGAGCCCCGCAAGTCACCCCATCTTGGATTCCCCTAGGTCTCTAGTTTTAAAAAATGCACAGGTTTGGTAGGTTTCCCTAGGTGCCGGCTGACCTAGAGGCCAAAATCTACAGGTAGGCACTTTGCAAAAAACACCTACGTTTTCTTTCAAAATATTTGATGTGTCCACGTTGCGTTTTGGGGCATTTCCTGTCACGGGCGCTAGGCCTACCCACACAAGTGAGATGTCATTTTTATCCGGAGACTTGGGGGGACGCTGGGTGGAAGGAAATTTGTGGCTCCTCTCAGATTCCAGAACTTTCTGTCACCGAAATGTGAGGAAAACTTGTTTTTTTAGCCACTTTTTGAGGTTTGCAAAGGATTCTGGGTAACAGAACCTGGTCAGAGCCCCGCAAGTCACCCCATCTTGGATTCCCCTAGGTCTCTAGTTTTCAAAAATGCACAGGTTTGGTAGGATTCCCTAGGTGCCGGCTGAGCTAGAGGCCAAAATCTACAGGTAGGCACTTTGCAAAAAACACCTCTGTTTTCTTTCCAAAAATTTGATGTGTCCACGTTGCGTTTTGGGGCATTTCCTGTCGCGGGCGCTAAGCCTACCCACACAAGTGAGGTATCATTTTTATCGGGAGACTTGGGGGGACGCTGGGTGGAAGGAAATTTGTGGCTCCTCTCAGATTCCATAACTTTCTGTCACCGAAATGTGAGGAAAACTTGTTTTTTTAGCCACTTTTTGAGGTTTGCAAAGGATTCTGGGTAACAGAACCTAGTCAGAGCCCCGCAAGTCACCCCATCTTGGATTCCCCTAGGTCTCTAGTTTTCAAAAATGCACAGGTTTAGTAGGTTTCCCTAGGTGCCGGCTGAGCTAGAGGCCAAAATCTACAGGTAGGCACTTTGCAAAAAACACCTCTGTTTTCTTTCAAAATATTTGATGTGTCCACGTTGCGTTTTGGGGCATTTACTGTCGCGGGCGCTAGGCCTACCCACACAAGTGAGGTATCATTTTTATCGGGAGACTTGGGGGGACGCTGGGTGGAAGGAAATTTGTGGCTCCTCTCAGAATCCAGAACTTTCTGTCACCGAAATTTGAGGAAAACCTGTTTTTTTAGCCACTTTTTGAGGTTTGCAAAGGATTCTGGGTAACAGAACCTGGTCAGAGCCCCGCAAGTCACCCCATCTTGGATTCCCCTAGGTCTCTAGTTTTAAAAAATGCACAGGTTTAGTAGGTTTCCCTAGGTGCCGGCTGAGCTAGAGGCCAAAATCTACAGGTAGGCACTTTGCAAAAAACACCTCTGTTTTCTTTCAAAATATTTGATGTGTCCACGTTGCGTTTTGGGGCATTTCCTGTCACGGGCGCTAGGCCTACCCACACAAGTGAGATATCATTTTTATCGGGAGACTTGGGGGGACGCTGGGTGGAAGGAAATTTGTGGCTCCTCTCAGATTCCATAACTTTCTGTCACCGAAATGTGAGGAAAACTTGTTTTTTTAGCCACTTTTTGAGGTTTGCAAAGGATTCTGGGTAACATAACCTGGTCAGAGCCCCGCAAGTCACCCCATCTTGGATTCCCCTAAGTCTCTAGTTTTAAAAAATGCACAGGTTTGGTAGGTTTCCCTAGGTGCCGGCTGAGCTAGAGGCCAAAATCTATAGGTAGGCACTTTGCAAAAAACACCTCTGTTTTCTTTCAAAATATTTGATGTGTCCACGTTGCATTTTGGGGCATTTCCTGTCGCGGGCGCTAGGCCTACCCACACAAGAGAGGTATCATTTTTATCGGGAGACTTGGGGGGACGCTGGGTGGAAGGAAATTTGTGGCTCCTCTCAGAATCCAGAACTTTCTGTCACCGAAATGTGAGGAAAACCTTTTTTTTAGCCACTTTTTGAGGTTTGCAAAGGATTCTGGGTAACAGAACCTGGTCAGAGCCCCGCAAGTCACCCCATCTTGGATTCCCCTAGGTCTCTAGTTTTCAAAAATGCACAGGTTTGGTAGGTTTCCCTAGGTGCCGGCTGAGCTAGAGGCCAAAATCTACAGGTAGGCACTTTGCAAAAAACACCTCTGTTTTCTTTCCAAAAATTTGATGTGTCCAAGTTGCGTTTTGGGGCATTTCCTGTCGCGGGCGCTAGGCCTACCCACACAAGTGAGGTATCATTTTTATCGGGAGACTTGGGGGGACGCTGGGTGGAAGGATATTTGTGGCTCCTCTCAGATTCCAGAACTTTCTGTCACCGAAATGTGAGGAAAACCTGTTTTTTTTGCCACTTTTTGAGGTTTGCAAAGGATTCTGGGTAACAGAACCTGGTCAGAGCCCCGCAAGTCACCCCATCTTGGATTCCCCTAGGTCTCTAGTTTTCAAAAATGCACAGGTTTGGTAGGTTTCCCTAGGTGCCGGCTGAGCTAGAGGCCAAAATGTACAGGCAGGCACTTTGCAAAAAACAGCTGTGTTTTCTGTCAAAAAATGGGATGTGTCCACGTTGTGTTTTGGGGCATTTCCTGTCGCGGGCGCTAGCCCTACCCACACAAGTGAGGTATCATTTTTATCGGGAGACTTGGGGGGACGCTGGGTGGATGGAAATTTGTGGCTCCTTTCAGATTCCAGAACTTTCTGTCACCGAAATGTGAGGAAAACTTGTTTTTATAGCCACTTTTTGAGGTTTGCAAAGGATTCTGGGTAACAGAACCTGGTCAGAGCCCCGCAAGTCACCCCATCTTGGATTCCCCTAGGTCTCTAGTTTTCAAAAATGCACAGGTTTGGTAGGTTTCCCTAGGTGCCGGCTGACCTAGAGGCCAAAATCTACAGGTAGGCACTTTGCAAAAAACACCTCTGTTTTCTTTCAAAATATTTGATGTGTCCACGTTGCGTTTTGGGGCATTTCCTGTCACGGGTGCTAGGCCTACCCACACAAGTGAGATGTCATTTTTATCCGGAGACTTGGGGGGACGCTGGGTGGAAGGAAATTTGTGGCTCCTCTCAGATTCCAGAACTTTCTGTCACCGAAATGTGAGGTAAACTTGTTTTTTTAGCCACTTTTTGAGGTTTGCAAAGGATTCTGGGTAACAGAACCTGGTCAGAGCCCCGCAAGTCACCCCATCTTGGATTCCCCTAGGTCTCTAGTTTTCAAAAATGCACAGGTTTGGTAGGTTTCCCTAGGTGCCGGCTGAGCTAGAGGCCAAAATCTACAGGTAGGCACTTTGCAAAAAACACCTCTGTTTTCTTTCCAAAAATTTGATGTGTCCACGTTGCGTTTTGGGGCATTTCCTGTTGCGGGCGCTAAGCCTACCCACACAAGTGAGGTATCATTTTTATCGGGAGACTTGGGGGGACGCTGGGGGGAAGGAAATTTGTGGCTCCCCTCAGATTCCAGAACTTTCTGTCACCGAAATGTGAGGACAACCTGTTTTTTTGCCACTTTTTGAGGTTTGCAAAGGATTCTGGGTAACAGAACCTGGTCAGAGCCCCGCAAGTCACCCCATCTTGGATTCCCCTAGGTCTCTAGTTTTCAAAAATGCACAGGTTTGGTAGGTTTCCCTAGGTGCCGGCTGAGCTAGAGGCCAAAATCTACAGGTAGGCACTTTGCAAAAAACACCTCTGTTTTCTTTCAAAATATTTGATGTGTCCACGTTGCGTTTTGGGGCATTTCCTGTCGCGGGCGCTAGGCCTACCCACACAAGTGAGGTATCATTTTTATCGGGAGACTTGGGGGGACGCTGGGTGGAAGGAAATTTGTGGCTCCTCTCAGAATCCAGAACTTTCTGTCACCGAAATGTGAGGAAAACCTGTTTTTTTAGCCACTTTTTGAGGTTTGCAAAGGATTCTGGGTAACAGAACCTGGTCAGAGCCCCGCAAGTCACCCCATCTTGGATTCCCCTAGGTCTCTAGTTTTCAAAAATGCACAGGTTTAGTAGGTTTCCCTAGGTGCCGGCTGAGCTAGAGGCCAAAATCTACAGGTAGGCACTTTGCAAAAAACACCTCTGTTTTCTTTCCAAAAATTTGATGTGTCCACGTTGCGTTTTGGGGCATTTCCTGTCGCGGGCGCTAGGCCTACCCACACAAGTGAGGTATCATTTTTATCGGGAGACTTGGGGGGACGCTGGGTGGAAGGATATTTGTGGCTCCTCTCAGATTCCAGAACTTTCTGTCACCGAAATGTGAGGAAAACCAGTTTTTTTTGCCACTTTTTGAGGTTTGCAAAGGATTCTGGGTAACAGAACCTGGTCAGAGCCCCGCAAGTCACCCCATCTTGGATTCCCCTAGGTCTCTAGTTTTCAAAAATGCACAGGTTTGGTAGGTTTCCCTAGGTGCCGGCTGAGCTAGAGGCCAAAATGTACAGGCAGGCACTTTGCAAAAAACAGCTGTGTTTTCTGTCAAAAAATGGGATGTGTCAACGTTGTGTTTTGGGGCATTTCCTGTCGCGGGCGCTAGCCCTACCCACACAAGTGAGGTATCATTTTTATCGGGAGACTTGGGGGGACGCTGGGTGGATGGAAATTTGTGGCTCCTTTCAGATTCCAGAACTTTCTGTCACCGAAATGTGAGGAAAACTTGTTTTTATAGCCACTTTTTGAGGTTTGCAAAGGATTCTGGGTAACAGAACCTGGTCAGAGCCCCGCAAGTCACCCCATCTTGGATTCCCCTAGGTCTCTAGTTTTCAAAAATGCACAGGTTTGGTAGGTTTCCCTAGGTGCCGGCTGACCTAGAGGCCAAAATCTACAGGTAGGCACTTTGCAAAAAACACCTCTGTTTTCTTTCAAAATATTTGATGTGTCCACGTTGCGTTTTGGGGCATTTCCTGTCACGGGCGCTAGGCCTACCCACACAAGTGAGATGTCATTTTTATCCAGAGACTTGGGGGGACGCTGGGTGGAAGGAAATTTGTGGCTCCTCTCAGATTCCAGAACTTTCTGTCACCGAAATGTGAGGAAAACTTGTTTTTTTAGCCACTTTTTGAGGTTTGCAAAGGATTCTGGGTAACAGAACCTGGTCAGAGCCCCGCAAGTCACCCCATCTTGGATTCCCCTAGGTCTCTAGTTTTCAAAAATGCACAGGTTTGGTAGGTTTCCCTAGGTGCCGGCTGAGCTAGAGGCCAAAATCTACAGGTAGGCACTTTGCAAAAAACACCTCTGTTTTCTTTCCAAAAATTTGATGTGTCCACGTTGCGTTTTGGGGCATTTCCTGTCGCGGGCGCTAAGCCTACCCACACAAGTGAGGTATCATTTTTATCGGGAGACTTGGGGGGACGCTGGGTGGAAGGAAATTTGTGGCTCCTCTCAGATTCCAGAACTTTCTGTCACCGAAATGTGAGGAAAACCTGTTTTTTTGCCACTTTTTGAGGTTTGCAAAGGATTCTGGGTAACAGAACCTGGTCAGAGCCCCGCGAGTCACCCCATCTTGGATTCCCCTAGGTCTCTAGTTTTAAAAAATGCACAGGTTTGGTAGGTTTCCCTAGGTGCCGGCTGAGCTAGAGGCCAAAATCTACAGGTAGGCACTTTGCAAAAAACACCTCTGTTTTCTTTCAAAATATTTGATGTGTCCACGTTGCGTTTTGGGGCATTTCCTGTCGCGGGCGCTAGGCCTACCCACACAAGTGAGGTATCATTTTTATCGGGAGACTTGGGGGGACGCTGGGTGGAAGGAAATTTGTGGCTCCTCTCAGAATCCAGAACTTTCTGTCACCGAAATGTGAGGAAAACCTGTTTTTTTAGCCACTTTTTGAGGTTTGCAAAGGATTCTGGGTAACAGAACCTGGTCAGAGCCCCGCAAGTCACCCCATCTTGGATTCCCCTAGGTCTCTAGTTTTCAAAAATGCACAGGTTTGGTAGGTTTCCCTAGGTGCCGGCTGAGCTAGAGGCCAAAATCTACAGGTAGGCACTTTGCAAAAAACACCTCTGTTTTCTTTCCAAAAATTTGATGTGTCCACGTTGCGTTTTGGGGCATTTCCTGTCGCGGGCGCTAGGCCTACCCACACAAGTGAGGTATCATTTTTATCGGGAGACTTGGGGGGACGCTGGGTGGAAGGATATTTGTGGCTCCTCTCAGATTCCAGAACTTTCTGTCACCGAAATGTGCGGAAAACCTGTTTTTTTTGCCACTTTTTGAGGTTTGCAAAGGATTCTGGGTAACAGAACCTGGTCAGAGCCCCGCAAGTCACCCCATCTTGGATTCCCCTAGGTCTCTAGTTTTCAAAAATGCACAGGTTTGGTAGGTTTCCCTAGGTGCCGGCTGAGCTAGAGGCCAAAATGTACAGGCAGGCACTTTGCAAAAAACAGCTGTGTTTTCTGTCAAAAAATGGGATGTGTCCACGTTGTGTTTTGGGGAATTTCCTGTCGCGGGCGCTAGCCCTACCCACACAAGTGAGGTATAATTTTTATCGGGAGACTTGGGGGGACGCTGGGTGGATGGAAATTTGTGGCTCCTTTCAGATTCCAGAACTTTCTGTCACCGAAATGTGAGGAAAACTTGTTTTTATAGCCACTTTTTGAGGTTTGCAAAGGATTCTGGGTAACAGAACCAGGTCAGAGCCCCGCAAGTCACCCCATCTTGGATTCCCCTAGGTCTCTAGTTTTCAAAAATGCACAGGTTTGGTAGGTTTCCCTAGGTGCCGGCTGACCTAGAGGCCAAAATCTACAGGTAGTCACTTTGCAAAAAACACCTCTGTTTTCTTTCAAAATATTTGATGTGTCCACGTTGCGTTTTGGGGCATTTCCTGTCACGGGCGCTAGGCCTACCCACACAAGTGAGATGTCATTTTTATCCGGAGACTTGGGGGGACGCTGGGTGGAAGGAAATTTGTGGCTCCTCTCAGATTCCAGAACTTTCTGTCACCGAAATGTGAGGAAAGCTTGTTTTTTTAGCCACTTTTTGAGGTTTGCAAAGGATTCTGGGTAACAGAACCTGGTCAGAGCCCCGCAAGTCACCCCATCTTGGATTTCCCTAGGTCTCTAGTTTTCAAAAATGCACAGGTTTGGTAGGTTTCCCTAGGTGCCGGCTGAGCTAAAGGCCAAAATCTACAGGTAGGCACTTTGCAAAAAACACCTCTGTTTTCTTTCCAAAAATTTGATGTGTCCACGTTGCGTTTTGGGGCATTTCCTGTTGCGGGCGCTAAGCCTACCCACACAAGTGAGGTATCATTTTTATCGGGAGACTTGGGGGGACGCTGGGTGGAAGGAAATTTGTGGCTCCTCTCAGATTCCAGAACTTTCTGTCACCGAAATGTGAGGAAAACCTGTTTTTTTGCCACTTTTTGAGGTTTGCAAAGGATTCTGGGTAACAGAACCTGGTCAGAGCCCCGCAAGTCACCCCATCTTGGATTCCCCTAGGTCTCTAGTTTTCTAAAATGCACAGGTTTGGTAGGTTTCCCTAGGTGCCGGCTGAGCTAGAGGCCAAAATCTACAGGTAGGCACTTTGCAAAAAACACCTCTGTTTTCTTTCAAAATATTTGATGTGTCCACGTTGCGTTTTGGGGCATTTCCTGTCGCGGGCGCTAGGCCTACCCACACAAGTGAGGTATCATTTTTATCGGGAGACTTGGGGGGACGCTGGGTGGAAGGAAATTTGTGGCTCCTCTCAGATTCCAGAACTTTCTGTCACCGAAATGTGAGGAAAACTTGTTTTTATAGCCACTTTTTGAGGTTTGCAAAGGATTCTGGGTAACAGAACCTGGTCAGAGCCCCGCAAGTCACCCCATCTTGGATTCCCCTAGGTCTCTAGTTTTTAAGAATGCACAGGTTTGGTAGGTTTCCCTAGGTGCCGGCTGAGCTAGAGGCCAAAATCTACAGGTAGGCACTTTGCAAAAAACACCTCTGTTTTCTTTCCAAAAATTTGATGTGTCCACGTTGCGTTTTGGGGCATTTCCTGTTGCGGGCGCTAGGCCTACCCACACAAGTGAGGTATCATTTTTATCGGGAGACTTGGGGGGATGCTGGGTGGAAGGAACTTTCTGTCACCAAAATGTGAGGAAAACCTGTTTTTTTTGCCACTTTTTGAGGTTTGCAAAGGATTCTGGGTAACAGAACCTGGTCAGAGCCCCGCAACTCACCCCATCTTGGATTCCCCTAGGTCTCTAGTTTTAAAAAATGCACAGGTTTGGTAGGTTTCCCCAGGTGCCGGCTGAGCTAGAGGCCAAAATCTACAGGTAGGCACTTTGCAAAAAACACCTCTGTTTTCTTTCAAAATATTTGATGTGTCCACGTTGTGTTTTGGGGCATTTCCTGTTACGGGCGCTAGGCCTACCCACACAAGTGAGATATCATTTTTATCGGGAGACTTGGGGGGACGTTGGGTGGAAGGAAATTTGTGGCTCCTCTCAGATTCCAGAACTTTCTGTCACCGAAATGTGAGGAAAACTTGTTTTTTTAGCCACTTTTTGATGTTTGCAAAGGATTCTGGGTAACAGAACCTGGTCAGAGCCCCGCAAGTCACCCCATCTTGGATTACCCTAGGTCTCTTGTTTTCAAAAATGCACAGGTTTGGTAGGTTTCCCTAGGTGCCGGCTGAGCTAGAGGCCAAAATCTACAGGTAGGCACTTTGCAAAAAACATCTCTGTTTTCTTTCAAAATATTTGATGTGTCCACGTTGCGTTTTGGGGCATTTCCTGTCGCGGGCGCTAGGCCTACCCACACAAGTGAGGTATCATTTTTATCGGGAGACTTGGGGGGATGCTGGGTGGAAGGAAATTTGTGGCACCTCTCAGATTCCAGAACTTTCTGTCACCAAAATGTGAGGAAAACCTGTTTTTTTTGCCACTTTTTGAGGTTTGCAAAGGATTCTGGGTAACAGAACCTGGTCAGAGCCCCGCAAGTCACCCCATCTTGGATTCCCCTAGGTCTCTAGTTTTAAAAAATGCACAGGTTTGGTAGGTTTCCCCAGGTGCCGGCTGAGCTAGAGGCCAAAATCTACAGGTAGGCACTTTGCAAAAAACACCTCTGTTTTCTTTCAAAATATTTGATGTGTCCACGTTGCGTTTTGGGGCATTTCCTTTCGCGGGCGCTAGGCCTACCCACACAAGTGAGGTATCATTTTTATCGGGAGACTTGGGGGGACGCTGGGTGGAAGGAAATTTGTGGCTCCTCTCAGAATCCAGAACTTTCTGTCACAGAAATGTGAGGAAAACCTGTTTTTTTAGCCACTTTTTGAGGTTTGCAAAGGATTCTGGGTAACAGAACCTGGTCAGAGCCCCGCAAGTCACCCCATCTTGGATTCCCCTAGGTCTCTAGTTTTCAAAAATGCACAGGTTTGGTAGGTTTCCCTAGGTGCCGGCTGAGCTAGAGCCCAAAATCTACAGGTAGGCACTTTGCAAAAAACACCTCTGTTTTCTTTCCAAAAATTTGATGTGTCCACGTTGCGTTTTGGGGCATTTCCTGTCGCGGGCGCTAGGCCTACCCACACAAGTGAGGTATCATTTTTATCGGGAGACTTGGGGGGACGCTGGGTGGAAGGATATTTGTGGCTCCTCTCAGATTCCAGAACTTTCTGTCACCGAAATGTGAGGAAAACCTGTTTTTTTTGCCACTTTTTGAGGTTTGCAAAGGATTCTGGGTAACAGAACCTGGTCAGAGCCCCGCAAGTCACCCCATCTTGGATTCCCCTAGGTCTCTAGTTTTCAAAAATGCACAGGTTTGGTAGGTTTCCCTAGGTGCCGGCTGAGCTAGAGGCCAAAATGTACAGGCAGGCACTTTGCAAAAAACAGCTGTGTTTTCTGTCAAAAAATGGGATGTGTCCACGTTGTGTTTTGGGGCATTTCCTGTCGCGGGCGCTAGCCCTACCCACACAAGTGAGGTATCATTTTTATCGGGAGACTTGGGGGGACGCTGGGTGGATGGAAATTTGTGGCTCCTTTCAGATTCCAGAACTTTCTGTCACCGAAATGTGAGGAAAACTTGTTTTTATAGCCACTTTTTGAGGTTTGCAAAGGATTCTGGGTAACAGAACCTGGTCAGAGCCCCGCAAGTCACCCCATCTTGGATTCCCCTAGGTCTCTAGTTTTCAAAAATGCACAGGTTTGGTAGGTTTCCCTAGGTGCTGGCTGACCTAGAGGCCAAAATCTACAGGTAGGCACTTTGCAAAAAACACCTCTGTTTTCTTTCAAAATATTTGATGTGTCCACGTTGCGTTTTGGGGCATTTCCTCTCACGGGCGCTAGGCCTACCCACACAAGTGAGATGTCATTTTTATCCGGAGACTTGGGGGGACGCTGGGTGGAAGGAAATTTGTGGCTCCTCTCAGATTCCAGAACTTTCTGTCACCGAAATGTGAGGAAAACTTGTTTTTTTAGCCACTTTTTGAGGTTTGCAAAGGATTCTGGGTAACAGAACCTGGTCAGAGCCCCGCAAGTCACCCCATCTTGGATTCCCCTAGGTCTCTAGTTTTCAAAAATGCACAGGTTTGGTAGGTTTCCCTAGGTGCCGGCTGAGCTAGAGGCCAAAATCTACAGGTAGGCACTTTGCAAAAAACATCTCTGTTTTCTTTCCAAAAATTTGATGTGTCCACGTTGCGTTTTGGGGCATTTCCTGTCGCGGGCGCTAAGCCTACCCACACAAGTGAGGTATCATTTTTATCGTGAGACTTTGGGGGACGCTGGGTGGAAGGAAATTTGTGGCTCCTCTCAGATTCCAGAACTTTCTGTCACCGAAATGTGAGGAAAACCTGTTTTTTTGCCACTTTTTGAGGTTTGCAAAGGATTCTGGGTAACAGAACCTGGTCAGAGCCCCGCAAGTCACCCCATCTTGGATTCCCCTAGGTCTCTAGTTTTCAAAAATGCACAGGTTTGGTAGGTTTCCCTAGGTGCCGGCTGAGCTAGAGGCCAAAATCTACAGGTAGGCACTTTGCAAAAAACACCTCTGTTTTCTTTCAAAATATTTGATGTGTCCACGTTGTGTTTTGGGGCATTTCCTGTCGCGGGAGCTAGGCCTACCCACACAAGTGAGGTATCATTTTTATCGGGAGACTTGGAGGGACGCTGGGTGGAAGGAAATTTGTGGCTCCTCTCAGAATCCAGAACTTTCTGTCACCGAAATGTGAGGAAAACCTGTTTTTTTAGACACTTTTTGAGGTTTGCAAAGGATTCTGGGTAACAGAACCTGGTCAGAGCCCCGCAAGTCACCCCATCTTGGATTCCCCTAGGTCTCTAGTTTTCAAAAATGCACAGGTTTGGTAGGTTTCCTTAGGTGCCGGCTGAGCTAGAGTCCAAAATCTACAGGTAGGCACTTTGCAAAAAACACCTCTGTTTTCTTTCCAAAAATTTGATGTGTCCACGTTGCGTTTTGGGGCATTTCCTGTCGCGGGCGCTAGGCCTACCCACACAAGTGAGGTATCATTTTTATCGGGAGACTTGGGGGGACGCTGGGTGGAAGGATATTTGTGGCTCCTCTCAGATTCCAGAACTTTCTGTCACCGAAATGTGAGGAAAACCTGTTTTTTTTGCCACTTTTTGAGGTTTGCAAAGGATTCTGGGTAACAGAACCTGGTCAGAGCCCCGCAAGTCACCCCATCTTGGATTCCCCTAGGTCTCTAGTTTTCAAAAATGCACAGGTTTGGTAGGTTTCCCTAGGTGCCGGCTGAGCTAGAGGCCAAAATGTACAGGCAGGCACTTTGCAAAAAACAGCTGTGTTTTCTGTCAAAAAATGGGATGTGTCCACGTTGTGTTTTGGGGCATTTCCTGTCGCGGGCGCTAGCCCTACCCACACAAGTGAGGTATCATTTTTATCGGGAGACTTGGGGGGACGCTGGGTGGATGGAAATTTGTGGCTCCTTTCAGATTCCAGAACTTTCTGTCACCGAAATGTGAGGAAAACTTGTTTTTATAGCCACTTTTTGAGGTTTGCAAAGGATTCTGGGTAACAGAACCTGGTCAGAGCCCCGCAAGTCACCCCATCTTGGATTCCCCTAGGTCTCTAGTTTTAAAAAATGCACAGGTTTGGTAGGTTTCCCTAGGTGCCGGCTGACCTAGAGGCCAAAATCTACAGGTAGGCACTTTGCAAAAAACACCTCTGTTTTCTTTCCAAAAATTTGATGTGTCCACGTTGCGTTTTGGGGCATTTCCTGTCGCGGGCGCTAGGCCTACCCACACAAGTGAGGTATCATTTTTATCGGGAGACTTGGGGGGACGCTGGGTGGAAGGATATTTGTGGCTCCTCTCAGATTCCAGAACTTTCTGTCACCGAAATGTGAGGAAAACTTGTTTTTTTAGCCACTTTTTGAGGTTTGCAAAGGATTCTGGGTAACAGAACCTGGTCAGAGCCCCGCAAGTCACCCCATCTTGGATTCCCCTAGGTCTCTAGTTTTCAAAAATGCACAGGTTTGGTAGGTTTCCCTAGGTGCCGGCTGAGCTAGAGGCCAAAATCTACAGGTAGGCACTTTGCAAAAAACATCTCTGTTTTCTTTCCAAAAATTTGATGTGTCCACGTTGCGTTTTGGGGCATTTCCTGTCGCGGGCGCTAAGCCTACCCACACAAGTGAGGTATCATTTTTATCGTGAGACTTTGGGGGACGCTGGGTGGAAGGAAATTTGTGGCTCCTCTCAGATTCCAGAACTTTCTGTCACCGAAATGTGAGGAAAACCTGTTTTTTTGCCACTTTTTGAGGTTTGCAAAGGATTCTGGGTAACAGAACCTGGTCAGAGCCCCGCAAGTCACCCCATCTTGGATTCCCCTAGGTCTCTAGTTTTCAAAAATGCACAGGTTTGGTAGGTTTCCCTAGGTGCCGGCTGAGCTAGAGGCCAAAATCTACAGGTAGGCACTTTGCAAAAAACACCTCTGTTTTCTTTCAAAATATTTGATGTGTCCACGTTGTGTTTTGGGGCATTTCCTGTCGCGGGCGCTAGGCCTACCCACACAAGTGAGGTATCATTTTTATCGGGAGACTTGGAGGGACGCTGGGTGGAAGGAAATTTGTGGCTCCTCTCAGAATCCAGAACTTTCTGTCACCGAAATGTGAGGAAAACCTGTTTTTTTAGACACTTTTTGAGGTTTGCAAAGGATTCTGGGTAACAGAACCTGGTCAGAGCCCCGCAAGTCACCCCATCTTGGATTCCCCTAGGTCTCTAGTTTTCAAAAATGCACAGGTTTGGTAGGTTTCCTTAGGTGCCGGCTGAGCTAGAGTCCAAAATCTACAGGTAGGCACTTTGCAAAAAACACCTCTGTTTTCTTTCCAAAAATTTGATGTGTCCACGTTGCGTTTTGGGGCATTTCCTGTCGCGGGCGCTAGGCCTACCCACACAAGTGAGGTATCATTTTTATCGGGAGACTTGGGGGGACGCTGGGTGGAAGGATATTTGTGGCTCCTCTCAGATTCCAGAACTTTCTGTCACCGAAATGTGAGGAAAACCTGTTTTTTTTGCCACTTTTTGAGGTTTGCAAAGGATTCTGGGTAACAGAACCTGGTCAGAGCCCCGCAAGTCACCCCATCTTGGATTCCCCTAGGTCTCTAGTTTTCAAAAATGCACAGGTTTGGTAGGTTTCCCTAGGTGCCGGCTGAGCTAGAGGCCAAAATGTACAGGCAGGCACTTTGCAAAAAACAGCTGTGTTTTCTGTCAAAAAATGGGATGTGTCCACGTTGTGTTTTGGGGCATTTCCTGTCGCGGGCGCTAGCCCTACCCACACAAGTGAGGTATCATTTTTATCGGGAGACTTGGGGGGACGCTGGGTGGATGGAAATTTGTGGCTCCTTTCAGATTCCAGAACTTTCTGTCACCGAAATGTGAGGAAAACTTGTTTTTATAGCCACTTTTTGAGGTTTGCAAAGGATTCTGGGTAACAGAACCAGGTCAGAGCCCCGCAAGTCACCCCATCTTGGATTCCCCTAGGTCTCTAGTTTTCAAAAATGCACAGGTTTGGTAGGTTTCCCTAGGTGCCGGCTGACCTAGAGGCCAAAATCTACAGGTAGGCACTTTGCAAAAAACACCTCTGTTTTCTTTCAAAATATTTGATGTGTCCACGTTGCGTTTTGGGGCATTTCCTGTCGCGGGCGCTAGGCCTACCCACACAAGTGAGGTATCATTTTTATCGGGAGACTTGGGGGGACGCTGGGTGGAAGGAAATTTGTGGCTCCTCTCAGATTCCAGAACTTTCTGTCACCGAAATGTGAGGAAAACTTGTTTTTATAGCCACTTTTTGAGGTTTGCAAAGGATTCTGGGTAACAGAACCTGGTCAGAGCCCCGCAAGTCACCCCATCTTGGATTCCCCTAGGTCTCTAGTTTTTAAAAATGCACAGGTTTGGTAGGTTTCCCTAGGTGCCGGCTGAGCTAGAGGCCAAAATGTACAGGCAGGCACTTTGCAAAAAACAGCTGTGTTTTCTGTCAAAAAATGGGATGTGTCCACGTTGTGTTTTGGGGCATTTCCTGTCGCGGGCGCTAGCCCTACCCACACAAGTGAGGTATCATTTTTATCGGGAGACTTGGGGGGACGCTGGGTGGATGGAAATTTGTGGCTCCTTTCAGATTCCAGAACTTTCTGTCACCGAAATGTGAGGAAAACTTGTTTTTATAGCCACTTTTTGAGGTTTGCAAAGGATTCTGGGTAACAGAACCTGGTCAGAGCCCCGCAAGTCACCCCATCTTGGATTCCCCTAGGTCTCTAGTTTTCAAAAATACACAGGTTTGGTAGGTTTCCCTAGGTGCCGGCTGAGCTAGAGGCCAAAATGTACAGGCAGGCACTTTGCAAAAAACAGCTGTGTTTTCTGTCAAAAAATGGGATGTGTCCACGTTGTGTTTTGGGGCATTTCCTGTCGCGGGCGCTAGCCCTACCCACACAAGTGAGGTATCATTTTTATCGGGAGACTTGGGGGGACGCTGGGTGGATGGAAATTTGTGGCTCCTTTCAGATTCCAGAACTTTCTGTCACCGAAATGTGAGGAAAACTTGTTTTTATAGCCACTTTTTGAGGTTTGCAAAGGATTCTGGGTAACAGAACCTGGTCAGAGCCCCGCAAGTCACCCCATCTTGGATTCCCCTAGGTCTCTAGTTTTCAAAAATACACAGGTTTGGTAGGTTTCCCTAGGTGCCGGCTGACCTAGAGGCCAAAATCTACAGGTAGGCACTTTGCAAAAAACACCTCTGTTTTCTTTCAAAATATTTGATGTGTCCACGTTGCGTTTTGGGGCATTTCCTGTCACGGGCGCTAGGCCTACCCACACAAGTGAGATGTCATTTTTATCCGGAGACTTGGGGGGACGCTGGGTGGAAGGAAATTTGTGGCTCCTCTCAGATTCCAGAACTTTCTGTAACCGAAATGTGAGGAAAACTTGTTTTTTTAGCCACTTTTTGAGGTTTGCAAAGGATTCTGGGTAACAGAACCTGGTCAGAGTCCCGCAAGTCACCCCATCTTGGGTTTCCCTAGGTCTCTAGTTTTCAAAAATGCACAGGTTTGGTAGGTTTCCCTAGGTGCCGGCTGAGCTAGAGGCCAAAATCTACAGGTAGGCACTTTGCAAAAAACACCTCTGTTTTCTTTCCAAAAATTTGATGTGTCCACGTTGCGTTTTGGGGCATTTCCTGTCGCGGGCGCTAAGCCAACCCACACAAGTGAGGTATCATTTTTATCGGGAGACTTGGGGGGACGCTGGGTGGAAGGAAATTTGTGGCTCCTCTCAGATTCCAGAACTTTCTGTCACCGAAATGTGAGGAAAACCTGTTTTTTTGCCACTTTTTGAGGTTTGCAAAGGATTCTGGGTAACAGAACCTGGTCAGAGCCCCGAAAGTCACCCCATCTTGGATTCCCCTAGGTCTCTAGTTTTCAAAAATGCACAGGTTTGGTAGGTTTCCCTAGGTGCCGGCTGAGCTAGAGGCCAAAATCTACAGGTAGGCACTTTGCAAAAAACACCTCTGTTTTCTTTCAAAATATTTGATGTGTCCACGTTGCGTTTTGGGGCATTTCCTGTCGCGGGCGCTAGGCCTACCCACACAAGTGAGGTATCATTTTTATCGGGAGACTTGGGGGGACGCTGGGTGGAAGGAAATTTGTGGCTCCTCTCAGAATCCAGAACTTTCTGTCACCGAAATGTGAGGAAAACTTGTTTTTGTAGCCACTTTTTGAGGTTTGCAAAGGATTCTGGGTAACAGAACCTGGTCAGAGCCCCACAAGTCACCCCATCTTGGATTCCCCTAGGTCTCTAGTTTTCAAAAATGCACAGGTTTGGTAGGTTTCCCTAGGTGCCGGATGAGCTAGAGGCCAAAATCTACAGGTAGGCACTTTGCAAAAAACACCTCTGTTTTCTTTCCCAAAATTTGATGTGTCCACGTTGCGTTTTGGGGCATTTCCTGTCGCGGGCGCTAGGCCTACCCACACAAGTGAGGTATCATTTTTATCGGGAGACTTGGGGGGACGCTGGGTGGAAGGAAATTTGTGGCTCCTCTCAGATTCCAGAACTTTCTGTCACCGAAATGTGAGGAAAACTTGTTTTTATAGCCACTTTTTGAGGTTTGCAAAGGATTCTGGGTAACAGAACCCGGTCAGAGCCCCGCAAGTCACCCCATCTTGGATTCCCCTAGGTCTCTAGTTTTCAAGAATGCACAGGTTTGGTAGGTTTCCCTAGGTGCCGGCTGAGCTAGAGGCCAAAATCTACAGGTAGGCACTTTGCAAAAAACACCTCTGTTTTCTTTCCAAAAATTTGATGTGTCCACGTTGCGTTTTGGGGCATTTCCTGTTGCGGGCGCTAGGCCTACCCACACAAGTGAGGTATCATTTTTATCGGGAGACTTGGGGGGATGCTGGGTGGAAGGAAATTTGTGGCACCTCTCAGATTCCAGAACTTTCTGTCACCAAAATGTGAGGAAAACCTGTTTTTTTGCCACTTTTTGAGGTTTGCAAAGGATTCTGGGTAACAGAACCTGGTCAGAGCCCCGCAACTCACCCCATCTTGGATTCCCCTAGGTCTCTAGTTTTAAAAAATGCACAGGTTTGGTAGGTTTCCCCAGGTGCCGGCTGAGCTAGAGGCCAAAATCTACAGGTAGGCACTTTGCAAAAAACACCTCTGTTTTCTTTCAAAATATTTGATGTGTCCACGTTGTGTTTTGGGGCATTTCCTGTCACGGGCGCTAGGCCTACCCACACAAGTGAGATATCATTTTTATCGGGAGACTTGGGGGGACGTTGGGTGGAAGGAAATTTGTGGCTCCTCTCAGATTCCAGAACTTTCTGTCACCGAAATGTGAGGAAAACTTGTTTTTTTAGCCACTTTTTGATGTTTGCAAAGGATTCTGGGTAACAGAACCTGGTCAGAGCCCCGCAAGTCACCCCATCTTGGATTACCCTAGGTCTCTTGTTTTCAAAAATGCACAGGTTTGGTAGGTTTCCCTAGGTGCCGGCTGAGCTAGAGGCCAAAATCTACAGGTAGGCACTTTGCAAAAAACACCTCTGTTTTCTTTCAAAATATTTGATGTGTCCACGTTGCGTTTTGGGGCATTTCCTGTCGCGGGCGCTAGGCCTACCCACACAAGTGAGGTATCATTTTTATCGGGAGACTTGGGGGGATGCTGGGTGGAAGGAAATTTGTGGCACCTCTCAGATTCCAGAACTTTCTGTCACCAAAATGTGAGGAAAACCTGTTTTTTTTGCCACTTTTTGAGGTTTGCAAAGGATTCTGGGTAACAGAACCTGGTCAGAGCCCCGCAAGTCACCCCATCTTGGATTCCCCTAGGTCTCTAGTTTTCAAAAATGCACAGGTTTGGTAGGTTTCCCCAGGTGCCGGCTGAGCTAGAGGCCAAAATCTACAGGTAGGCACTTTGCAAAAAACACCTCTGTTTTCTTTCAAAATATTTGATGTGTCCACGTTGCGTTTTGGGGCATTTCCTGTCGCGGGCGCTAGGCCTACCCACACAAGTGAGGTATCATTTTTATCGGGAGACTTGGGGGGACGCTGGGTGGAAGGATATTTGTGGCTCCTCTCAGATTCCAGAACTTTCTGTCACCGAAATGTGAGGAAAACCTTTTTTTTTGCCACTTTTTGAGGTTTGCAAAGGATTCTGGGTAACAGAACCTGGTCAGAGCCCCGCAAGTCACCCCATCTTGGATTCCCCTAGGTCTCTAGTTTTCAAAAATGCACAGGTTTGGTAGGTTTCCCTAGGTGCCGGCTGAGCTAGAGGCCAAAATGTACAGGCAGGCACTTTGCAAAAAACAGCTGTGTTTTCTGTCAAAAAATGGGATGTGTCCACGTTGTGTTTTGGGGCATTTCCTGTCGCGGGCGCTAGCCCTACCCACACAAGTGAGGTATCATTTTTATCGGGAGACTTGGGGGGACGCTGGGTGGATGGAAATTTGTGGCTCCTTTCAGATTCCAGAACTTTCTGTCACCGAAATGTGAGGAAAACTTGTTTTTATAGCCACTTTTTGAGGTTTGCAAAGGATTCTGGGTAACAGAACCTGGTCAGAGCCCCGCAAGTCACCCCATCTTGGATTCCCCTAGGTCTCTAGTTTTCAAAAATGCACAGGTTTGGTAGGTTTCCCTAGGTGCTGGCTGACCTAGAGGCCAAAATCTACAGGTAGGCACTTTGCAAAAAACACCTCTGTTTTCTTTCAAAATATTTGATGTGTCCACGTTGCGTTTTGGGGCATTTCCTCTCACGGGCGCTAGGCCTACCCACACAAGTGAGATGTCATTTTTATCCGGAGACTTGGGGGGACGCTGGGTGGAAGGAAATTTGTGGCTCCTCTCAGATTCCAGAACTTTCTGTCACCGAAATGTGAGGAAAACTTGTTTTTTTAGCCACTTTTTGAGGTTTGCAAAGGATTCTGGGTAACAGAACCTGGTCAGAGCCCCGCAAGTCACCCCATCTTGGATTCCCCTAGGTCTCTAGTTTTCAAAAATGCACAGGTTTGGTAGGTTTCCCTAGGTGCCGGCTGAGCTAGAGGCCAAAATCTACAGGTAGGCACTTTGCAAAAAACATCTCTGTTTTCTTTCCAAAAATTTGATGTGTCCACGTTGCGTTTTGGGGCATTTCCTGTCGCGGGCGCTAAGCCTACCCACACAAGTGAGGTATCATTTTTATCGTGAGACTTTGGGGGACGCTGGGTGGAAGGAAATTTGTGGCTCCTCTCAGATTCCAGAACTTTCTGTCACCGAAATGTGAGGAAAACCTGTTTTTTTGCCACTTTTTGAGGTTTGCAAAGGATTCTGGGTAACAGAACCTGGTCAGAGCCCCGCAAGTCACCCCATCTTGGATTCCCCTAGGTCTCTAGTTTTCAAAAATGCACAGGTTTGGTAGGTTTCCCTAGGTGCCGGCTGAGCTAGAGGCCAAAATCTACAGGTAGGCACTTTGCAAAAAACACCTCTGTTTTCTTTCAAAATATTTGATGTGTCCACGTTGTGTTTTGGGGCATTTCCTGTCGCGGGCGCTAGGCCTACCCACACAAGTGAGGTATCATTTTTATCGGGAGACTTGGAGGGACGCTGGGTGGAAGGAAATTTGTGGCTCCTCTCAGAATCCAGAACTTTCTGTCACCGAAATGTGAGGAAAACCTGTTTTTTTAGACACTTTTTGAGGTTTGCAAAGGATTCTGGGTAACAGAACCTGGTCAGAGCCCCGCAAGTCACCCCATCTTGGATTCCCCTAGGTCTCTAGTTTTCAAAAATGCACAGGTTTGGTAGGTTTCCTTAGGTGCCGGCTGAGCTAGAGTACAAAATCTACAGGTAGGCACTTTGCAAAAAACACCTCTGTTTTCTTTCCAAAAATTTGATGTGTCCACGTTGCGTTTTGGGGCATTTCCTGTCGCGGGCGCTAGGCCTACCCACACAAGTGAGGTATCATTTTTATCGGGAGACTTGGGGGGACGCTGGGTGGAAGGATATTTGTGGCTCCTCTCAGATTCCAGAACTTTCTGTCACCGAAATGTGAGGAAAACTTGTTTTTTTAGCCACTTTTTGAGGTTTGCAAAGGATTCTGGGTAACAGAACCTGGTCAGAGCCCCGCAAGTCACCCCATCTTGGATTCCCCTAGGTCTCTAGTTTTCAAAAATGCACAGGTTTGGTAGGTTTCCCTAGGTGCCGGCTGAGCTAGAGGCCAAAATCTACAGGTAGGCACTTTGCAAAAAACATCTCTGTTTTCTTTCCAAAAATTTGATGTGTCCACGTTGCGTTTTGGGGCATTTCCTGTCGCGGGCGCTAAGCCTACCCACACAAGTGAGGTATCATTTTTATCGTGAGACTTTGGGGGACGCTGGGTGGAAGGAAATTTGTGGCTCCTCTCAGATTCCAGAACTTTCTGTCACCGAAATGTGAGGAAAACCTGTTTTTTTGCCACTTTTTGAGGTTTGCAAAGGATTCTGGGTAACAGAACCTGGTCAGAGCCCCGCAAGTCACCCCATCTTGGATTCCCCTAGGTCTCTAGTTTTCAAAAATGCACAGGTTTGGTAGGTTTCCCTAGGTGCCGGCTGAGCTAGAGGCCAAAATCTACAGGTAGGCACTTTGCAAAAAACACCTCTGTTTTCTTTCAAAATATTTGATGTGTCCACGTTGTGTTTTGGGGCATTTCCTGTCGCGGGAGCTAGGCCTACCCACACAAGTGAGGTATCATTTTTATCGGGAGACTTGGAGGGACGCTGGGTGGAAGGAAATTTGTGGCTCCTCTCAGAATCCAGAACTTTCTGTCACCGAAATGTGAGGAAAACCTGTTTTTTTAGACACTTTTTGAGGTTTGCAAAGGATTCTGGGTAACAGAACCTGGTCAGAGCCCCGCAAGTCACCCCATCTTGGATTCCCCTAGGTCTCTAGTTTTCAAAAATGCACAGGTTTGGTAGGTTTCCTTAGGTGCCGGCTGAGCTAGAGTCCAAAATCTACAGGTAGGCACTTTGCAAAAAACACCTCTGTTTTCTTTCCAAAAATTTGATGTGTCCACGTTGCGTTTTGGGGCATTTCCTGTCGCGGGCGCTAGGCCTACCCACACAAGTGAGGTATCATTTTTATCGGGAGACTTGGGGGGACGCTGGGTGGAAGGATATTTGTGGCTCCTCTCAGATTCCAGAACTTTCTGTCACCGAAATGTGAGGAAAACCTGTTTTTTTTGCCACTTTTTGAGGTTTGCAAAGGATTCTGGGTAACAGAACCTGGTCAGAGCCCCGCAAGTCACCCCATCTTGGATTCCCCTAGGTCTCTAGTTTTCAAAAATGCACAGGTTTGGTAGGTTTCCCTAGGTGCCGGCTGAGCTAGAGGCCAAAATGTACAGGCAGGCACTTTGCAAAAAACAGCTGTGTTTTCTGTCAAAAAATGGGATGTGTCCACGTTGTGTTTTGGGGCATTTCCTGTCGCGGGCGCTAGCCCTACCCACACAAGTGAGGTATCATTTTTATCGGGAGACTTGGGGGGACGCTGGGTGGATGGAAATTTGTGGCTCCTTTCAGATTCTAGAACTTTCTGTCACCGAAATGTGAGGAAAACTTGTTTTTATAGCCACTTTTTGAGGTTTGCAAAGGATTCTGGGTAACAGAACCTGGTCAGAGCCCCGCAAGTCACCCCATCTTGGATTCCCCTAGGTCTCTAGTTTTAAAAAATGCACAGGTTTGGTAGGTTTCCCTAGGTGCCGGCTGACCTAGAGGCCAAAATCTACAGGTAGGCACTTTGCAAAAAACACCTCTGTTTTCTTTCCAAAAATTTGATGTGTCCACGTTGCGTTTTGGGGCATTTCCTGTCGCGGGCGCTAGGCCTACCCACACAAGTGAGGTATCATTTTTATCGGGAGACTTGGGGGGACGCTGGGTGGAAGGATATTTGTGGCTCCTCTCAGATTCCAGAACTTTCTGTCACCGAAATGTGAGGAAAACTTGTTTTTTTAGCCACTTTTTGAGGTTTGCAAAGGATTCTGGGTAACAGAACCTGGTCAGAGCCCCGCAAGTCACCCCATCTTGGATTCCCCTAGGTCTCTAGTTTTCAAAAATGCACAGGTTTGGTAGGTTTCCCTAGGTGCCGGCTGAGCTAGAGGCCAAAATCTACAGGTAGGCACTTTGCAAAAAACATCTCTGTTTTCTTTCCAAAAATTTGATGTGTCCACGTTGCGTTTTGGGGCATTTCCTGTCGCGGGCGCTAAGCCTACCCACACAAGTGAGGTATCATTTTTATCGTGAGACTTTGGGGGACGCTGGGTGGAAGGAAATTTGTGGCTCCTCTCAGATTCCAGAACTTTCTGTCACCGAAATGTGAGGAAAACCTGTTTTTTTGCCACTTTTTGAGGTTTGCAAAGGATTCTGGGTAACAGAACCTGGTCAGAGCCCCGCAAGTCACCCCATCTTGGATTCCCCTAGGTCTCTAGTTTTCAAAAATGCACAGGTTTGGTAGGTTTCCCTAGGTGCCGGCTGAGCTAGAGGCCAAAATCTACAGGTAGGCACTTTGCAAAAAACACCTCTGTTTTCTTTCAAAATATTTGATGTGTCCACGTTGTGTTTTGGGGCATTTCCTGTCGCGGGCGCTAGGCCTACCCACACAAGTGAGGTATCATTTTTATCGGGAGACTTGGAGGGACGCTGGGTGGAAGGAAATTTGTGGCTCCTCTCAGAATCCAGAACTTTCTGTCACCGAAATGTGAGGAAAACCTGTTTTTTTAGACACTTTTTGAGGTTTGCAAAGGATTCTGGGTAACAGAACCTGGTCAGAGCCCCGCAAGTCACCCCATCTTGGATTCCCCTAGGTCTCTAGTTTTCAAAAATGCACAGGTTTGGTAGGTTTCCTTAGGTGCCGGCTGAGCTAGAGTCCAAAATCTACAGGTAGGCACTTTGCAAAAAACACCTCTGTTTTCTTTCCAAAAATTTGATGTGTCCACGTTGCGTTTTGGGGCATTTCCTGTCGCGGGCGCTAGGCCTACCCACACAAGTGAGGTATCATTTTTATCGGGAGACTTGGGGGGACGCTGGGTGGAAGGATATTTGTGGCTCCTCTCAGATTCCAGAACTTTCTGTCACCGAAATGTGAGGAAAACCTGTTTTTTTTGCCACTTTTTGAGGTTTGCAAAGGATTCTGGGTAACAGAACCTGGTCAGAGCCCCGCAAGTCACCCCATCTTGGATTCCCCTAGGTCTCTAGTTTTCAAAAATGCACAGGTTTGGTAGGTTTCCCTAGGTGCCGGCTGAGCTAGAGGCCAAAATGTACAGGCAGGCACTTTGCAAAAAACAGCTGTGTTTTCTGTCAAAAAATGGGATGTGTCCACGTTGTGTTTTGGGGCATTTCCTGTCGCGGGCGCTAGCCCTACCCACACAAGTGAGGTATCATTTTTATCGGGAGACTTGGGGGGACGCTGGGTGGATGGAAATTTGTGGCTCCTTTCAGATTCCAGAACTTTCTGTCACCGAAATGTGAGGAAAACTTGTTTTTATAGCCACTTTTTGAGGTTTGCAAAGGATTCTGGGTAACAGAACCAGGTCAGAGCCCCGCAAGTCACCCCATCTTGGATTCCCCTAGGTCTCTAGTTTTCAAAAATGCACAGGTTTGGTAGGTTTCCCTAGGTGCCGGCTGACCTAGAGGCCAAAATCTACAGGTAGGCACTTTGCAAAAAACACCTCTGTTTTCTTTCAAAATATTTGATGTGTCCACGTTGCGTTTTGGGGCATTTCCTGTCGCGGGCGCTAGGCCTACCCACACAAGTGAGGTATCATTTTTATCGGGAGACTTGGGGGGACGCTGGGTGGAAGGAAATTTGTGGCTCCTCTCAGATTCCAGAACTTTCTGTCACCGAAATGTGAGGAAAACTTGTTTTTATAGCCACTTTTTGAGGTTTGCAAAGGATTCTGGGTAACAGAACCTGGTCAGAGCCCCGCAAGTCACCCCATCTTGGATTCCCCTAGGTCTCTAGTTTTCAAAAATGCACAGGTTTGGTAGGTTTCCCTAGGTGCCGGCTGAGCTAGAGGCCAAAATGTACAGGCAGGCACTTTGCAAAAAACAGCTGTGTTTTCTGTCAAAAAATGGGATGTGTCCACGTTGTGTTTTGGGGCATTTCCTGTCGCGGGCGCTAGCCCTACCCACACAAGTGAGGTATCATTTTTATCGGGAGACTTGGGGGGACGCTGGGTGGATGGAAATTTGTGGCTCCTTTCAGATTCCAGAACTTTCTGTCACCGAAATGTGAGGAAAACTTGTTTTTATAGCCACTTTTTGAGGTTTGCAAAGGATTCTGGGTAACAGAACCTGGTCAGAGCCCCGCAAGTCACCCCATCTTGGATTCCCCTAGGTCTCTAGTTTTCAAAAATACACAGGTTTGGTAGGTTTCCCTAGGTGCCGGCTGAGCTAGAGGCCAAAATGTACAGGCAGGCACTTTGCAAAAAACAGCTGTGTTTTCTGTCAAAAAATGGGATGTGTCCACGTTGTGTTTTGGGGCATTTCCTGTCGCGGGCGCTAGCCCTACCCACACAAGTGAGGTATCATTTTTATCGGGAGACTTGGGGGGACGCTGGGTGGATGGAAATTTGTGGCTCCTTTCAGATTCCAGAACTTTCTGTCACCGAAATGTGAGGAAAACTTGTTTTTATAGCCACTTTTTGAGGTTTGCAAAGGATTCTGGGTAACAGAACCTGGTCAGAGCCCCGCAAGTCACCCCATCTTGGATTCCCCTAGGTCTCTAGTTTTCAAAAATACACAGGTTTGGTAGGTTTCCCTAGGTGCCGGCTGACCTAGAGGCCAAAATCTACAGGTAGGCACTTTGCAAAAAACACCTCTGTTTTCTTTCAAAATATTTGATGTGTCCACGTTGCGTTTTGGGGCATTTCCTGTCACGGGCGCTAGGCCTACCCACACAAGTGAGATGTCATTTTTATCCGGAGACTTGGGGGGACGCTGGGTGGAAGGAAATTTGTGGCTCCTCTCAGATTCCAGAACTTTCTGTAACCGAAATGTGAGGAAAACTTGTTTTTTTAGCCACTTTTTGAGGTTTGCAAAGGATTCTGGGTAACAGAACCTGGTCAGAGTCCCGCAAGTCACCCCATCTTGGGTTTCCCTAGGTCTCTAGTTTTCAAAAATGCACAGGTTTGGTAGGTTTCCCTAGGTGCCGGCTGAGCTAGAGGCCAAAATCTACAGGTAGGCACTTTGCAAAAAACACCTCTGTTTTCTTTCCAAAAATTTGATGTGTCCACGTTGCGTTTTGGGGCATTTCCTGTCGCGGGCGCTAAGCCAACCCACACAAGTGAGGTATCATTTTTATCGGGAGACTTGGGGGGACGCTGGGTGGAAGGAAATTTGTGGCTCCTCTCAGATTCCAGAACTTTCTGTCACCGAAATGTGAGGAAAACCTGTTTTTTTGCCACTTTTTGAGGTTTGCAAAGGATTCTGGGTAACAGAACCTGGTCAGAGCCCCGAAAGTCACCCCATCTTGGATTCCCCTAGGTCTCTAGTTTTCAAAAATGCACAGGTTTGGTAGGTTTCCCTAGGTGCCGGCTGAGCTAGAGGCCAAAATCTACAGGTAGGCACTTTGCAAAAAACACCTCTGTTTTCTTTCAAAATATTTGATGTGTCCACGTTGCGTTTTGGGGCATTTCCTGTCGCGGGCGCTAGGCCTACCCACACAAGTGAGGTATCATTTTTATCGGGAGACTTGGGGGGACGCTGGGTGGAAGGAAATTTGTGGCTCCTCTCAGAATCCAGAACTTTCTGTCACCGAAATGTGAGGAAAACTTGTTTTTGTAGCCACTTTTTGAGGTTTGCAAAGGATTCTGGGTAACAGAACCTGGTCAGAGCCCCACAAGTCACCCCATCTTGGATTCCCCTAGGTCTCTAGTTTTCAAAAGTGCACAGGTTTGGTAGGTTTCCCTAGGTGCCGGATGAGCTAGAGGCCAAAATCTACAGGTAGGCACTTTGCAAAAAACACCTCTGTTTTCTTTCCCAAAATTTGATGTGTCCACGTTGCGTTTTGGGGCATTTCCTGTCGCGGGCGCTAGGCCTACCCACACAAGTGAGGTATCATTTTTATCGGGAGACTTGGGGGGACGCTGGGTGGAAGGAAATTTGTGGCTCCTCTCAGATTCCAGAACTTTCTGTCACCGAAATGTGAGGAAAACTTGTTTTTATAGCCACTTTTTGAGGTTTGCAAAGGATTCTGGGTAACAGAACCCGGTCAGAGCCCCGCAAGTCACCCCATCTTGGATTCCCCTAGGTCTCTAGTTTTCAAGAATGCACAGGTTTGGTAGGTTTCCCTAGGTGCCGGCTGAGCTAGAGGCCAAAATCTACAGGTAGGCACTTTGCAAAAAACACCTCTGTTTTCTTTCCAAAAATTTGATGTGTCCACGTTGCGTTTTGGGGCATTTCCTGTTGCGGGCGCTAGGCCTACCCACACAAGTGAGGTATCATTTTTATCGGGAGACTTGGGGGGATGCTGGGTGGAAGGAAATTTGTGGCACCTCTCAGATTCCAGAACTTTCTGTCACCAAAATGTGAGGAAAACCTGTTTTTTTGCCACTTTTTGAGGTTTGCAAAGGATTCTGGGTAACAGAACCTGGTCAGAGCCCCGCAACTCACCCCATCTTGGATTCCCCTAGGTCTCTAGTTTTAAAAAATGCACAGGTTTGGTAGGTTTCCCCAGGTGCCGGCTGAGCTAGAGGCCAAAATCTACAGGTAGGCACTTTGCAAAAAACACCTCTGTTTTCTTTCAAAATATTTGATGTGTCCACGTTGTGTTTTGGGGCATTTCCTGTCACGGGCGCTAGGCCTACCCACACAAGTGAGATATCATTTTTATCGGGAGACTTGGGGGGACGTTGGGTGGAAGGAAATTTGTGGCTCCTCTCAGATTCCAGAACTTTCTGTCACCGAAATGTGAGGAAAACTTGTTTTTTTAGCCACTTTTTGATGTTTGCAAAGGATTCTGGGTAACAGAACCTGGTCAGAGCCCCGCAAGTCACCCCATCTTGGATTACCCTAGGTCTCTTGTTTTCAAAAATGCACAGGTTTGGTAGGTTTCCCTAGGTGCCGGCTGAGCTAGAGGCCAAAATCTACAGGTAGGCACTTTGCAAAAAACACCTCTGTTTTCTTTCAAAATATTTGATGTGTCCACGTTGCGTTTTGGGGCATTTCCTGTCGCGGGCGCTAGGCCTACCCACACAAGTGAGGTATCATTTTTATCGGGAGACTTGGGGGGATGCTGGGTGGAAGGAAATTTGTGGCACCTCTCAGATTCCAGAACTTTCTGTCACCAAAATGTGAGGAAAACCTGTTTTTTTTGCCACTTTTTGAGGTTTGCAAAGGATTCTGGGTAACAGAACCTGGTCAGAGCCCCGCAAGTCACCCCATCTTGGATTCCCCTAGGTCTCTAGTTTTCAAAAATGCACAGGTTTGGTAGGTTTCCCCAGGTGCCGGCTGAGCTAGAGGCCAAAATCTACAGGTAGGCACTTTGCAAAAAACACCTCTGTTTTCTTTCAAAATATTTGATGTGTCCACGTTGCGTTTTGGGGCATTTCCTTTCGCGGGCGCTAGGCCTACCCACACAAGTGAGGTATCATTTTTATCGGGAGACTTGGGGGGACGCTGGGTGGAAGGAAATTTGTGGCTCCTCTCAGAATCCAGAACTTTCTGTCACCGAAATGTGAGGAAAACCTGTTTTTTTAGCCACTTTTTGAGGTTTGCAAAGGATTCTGGGTAACAGAACCTGGTCAGAGCCCCGCAAGTCACCCCATCTTGGATTCCCCTAGGTCTCTAGTTTTCAAAAATGCACAGGTTTGGTAGGTTTCCCTAGGTGCCGGCTGAGCTAGAGTCCAAAATCTACAGGTAGGCACTTTGCAAAAAACACCTCTGTTTTCTTTCCAAAAATTTGATGTGTCCACGTTGCGTTTTGGGGCATTTCCTGTCGCGGGCGCTAGGCCTACCCACACAAGTGAGGTATCATTTTTATCGGGAGACTTGGGGGGACGCTGGGTGGAAGGATATTTGTGGGTCCTCTCAGATTCCAGAACTTTCTGTCACCGAAATGTGAGGAAAACATGTTTTTTTTGCCACTTTTTGAGGTTTGCAAAGGATTCTGGGTAACAGAACCTGGTCAGAGCCCCGCAAGTCACCCCATCTTGGATTCCCCTAGGTCTCTAGTTTTAAAAAATGCACAGGTTTGGTAGGTTTCCCTAGGTGCCGGCTGAGCTAGAGGGCAAAATGTACAGGCAGGCACTTTGCAAAAAACAGCTGTGTTTTCTGTCAAAAAATGGGATGTGTCCACGTTGTGTTTTGGGGCATTTCCTGTCGCGGGCGCTAGCCCTACCCACACAAGTGAAGTATCATTTTTATCGGGAGACTTGGGGGGACGCTGGGTGGAAGGAAATTTGTGGCTCCTCTCAGATTCCAGAACTTTCTGTCACCGAAATGTGAGGAAAACTTGTTTTTTTAGCCACTTTTTGAGGTTTGCAAAGGATTCTGGGTAACAGAACCTGGTCAGAGCCCCGCAAGTCACCCCATCTTGGATTCCCCTAGGTCTCTAGTTTTCAAAAATGCACAGGTTTGGTAGGTTTCCCTAGGTGCCGGCTGAGCTAGAGGCCAAAATCTACAGGTAGGCACTTTGCAAAAAACACCTCTGTTTTCTTTCCAAAAATTTGATGTGTCCACGTTGCGTTTTGGGGCATTTCCTGTCGCGGGCGCTAAGCCTACCCACACAAGTGAGGTATCATTTTTATCGGGAGACTTGGGGGGACGCTGGGTGGAAGGAAATTTGTGGCTCCTCTCAGATTCCAGAACTTTCTGTCACCGAAATGTGAGGAAAACTTGTTTTTTTAGCCACTTTTTGAGGTTTGCAAAGGATTCTGGGTAACAGAACCTGGTCAGAGTCCCGCAAGTCACCCCATCTTCGATTTCCCTAGGTCTCTAGTTTTCAAAAATGCACAGGTTTGGTAGGTTTCCCTAGGTGCCGGCTGAGCTAGAGGCCAAAATCTACAGGTAGGCACTTTGCAAAAAACACCTCTGTTTTCTTTCCAAAAATTTGATGTGTCCACGTTGCATTTTGGGGCATTTCCTGTCGCGGGCGCTAAGCCTACCCACACAAGTGAGGTATCATTTTTATCGGGAGACTTGGGGGGACGCTGGGTGGAAGGAAATTTGTGGCTCCTCTCAGATTCCAGAACTTTCTGTCACCGAAATGTGAGGAAAACCTGTTTTTTTGCCACTTTTTGAGGTTTGCAAAGGATTCTGGGTAACAGAACCTGGTCAGAGCCCCGAAAGTCACCCCATCTTGGATTCCCCTAGGTCTCTAGTTTTCAAAAATGCACAGGTTTGGTAGGTTTCCCTAGGTGCCGGCTGAGCTAGAGGCCAAAATCTACAGGTAGGCACTTTGCAAAAAACACCTCTGTTTTCTTTCAAAATATTTGATGTGTCCACGTTGCGTTTTGGGGCATTTCCTGTCGCGGGCGCTAGGCCTACCCACACAAGTGAGGTATCATTTTTATCGGGAGACTTGGGGGGACGCTGGGTGGTAGGAAATTTGTGGCTTCTCTCAGAATCCAGAACTTTCTGTCACCGAAATGTGAGGAAAACTTGTTTTTGTAGCCACTTTTTGAGGTTTGCAAAGGATTCTGGGTAACAGAACCTGGTCAGAGCCCCACAAGTCACCCCATCTTGGATTCCCCTAGGTCTCTAGTTTTCAAAAATGCACAGGTTTGGTAGGTTTCCCTAGGTGCCGGATGAGCTAGAGGCCAAAATCTACAGGTAGGCACTTTGCAAAAAACACCTCTGTTTTCTTTCCCAAAATTTGATGTGTCCACGTTGCGTTTTGGGGCATTTCCTGTCGCGGGCGCTAGGCCTACCCACACAAGTGAGGTATCATTTTTATCGGGAGACTTGGGGGGACGCTGGGTGGAAGGAAATTTGTGGCTCCTCTCAGATTCCAGAACTTTCTGTCACCGAAATGTGAGGAAAACTTGTTTTTATAGCCACTTTTTGAGGTTTGCAAAGGATTCTGGGTAACAGAACCCGGTCAGAGCCCCGCAAGTCACCCCATCTTGGATTCCCCTAGGTCTCTAGTTTTCAAGAATGCACAGGTTTGGTAGGTTTCCCTAGGTGCCGGCTGAGCTAGAGGCCAAAATCTACAGGTAGGCACTTTGCAAAAAACACCTCTGTTTTCTTTCCAAAAATTTGATGTGTCCACGTTGCGTTTTGGGGCATTTCCTGTTGCGGGCGCTAGGCCTACCCACACAAGTGAGGTATCATTTTTATCGGGAGACTTGGGGGGATGCTGGGTGGAAGGAAATTTGTGGCACCTCTCAGATTCCAGAACTTTCTGTCACCAAAATGTGAGGAAAACCTGTTTTTTTTGCCACTTTTTGAGGTTTGCAAAGGATTCTGGGTAACAGAACCTGGTCAGAGCCCCGCAACTCACCCCATCTTGGATTCCCCTAGGTCTCTAGTTTTAAAAAATGCACAGGTTTGGTAGGTTTCCCCAGGTGCCGGCTGAGCTAGAGGCCAAAATCTACAGGTAGGCACTTTGCAAAAAACACCTCTGTTTTCTTTCAAAATATTTGATGTGTCCACGTTGTGTTTTGGGGCATTTCCTGTCACGGGCGCTAGGCCTACCCACAGAAGTGAGATATCATTTTTATCGGGAGACTTGGGGGGACGTTGGGTGGAAGGAAATTTGTGGCTCCTCTCAGATTCCAGAACTTTCTGTCACCGAAATGTGAGGAAAACTTGTTTTTTTAGCCACTTTTTGATGTTTGCAAAGGATTCTGGGTAACAGAACCTGATCAGAGCCCCGCAAGTCATCCCATCTTGGATTACCCTAGGTCTCTTGTTTTCAAAAATGCACAGGTTTGGTAGGTTTCCCTAGGTGCCGGCTGAGCTAGAGGCCAAAATCTACAGGTAGGCACTTTGCAAAAAACACCTCTGTTTTCTTTCAAAATATTTGATGTGTCCACGTTGCGTTTTGGGGCATTTCCTGTCGCGGGCGCTAGGCCTACCCACACAAGTGAGGTATCATTTTTATCGGGAGACTTGGGGGGATGCTGGGTGGAAGGAAATTTGTGGCACCTCTCAGATTCCAGAACTTTCTGTCACCAAAATGTGAGGAAAACCTGTTTTTTTTGCCACTTTTTGAGGTTTGCAAAGGATTCTGGGTAACAGAACCTGGTCAGAGCCCCGCAAGTCACCCCATCTTGGATTCCCGTAGGTCTCTAGTTTTCAAAAATGCACAGGTTTGGTAGGTTTCCCCAGGTGCCGGCTGAGCTAGAGGCCAAAATCTACAGGTAGGCACTTTGCAAAAAACACCTCTGTTTTCTTTCAAAATATTTGATGTGTCCACGTTGCGTTTTGGGGCATTTCCTTTCGCGGGCGCTAGGCCTACCCACACAAGTGAGGTATCATTTTTATCGGGAGACTTGGGGGGACGCTGGGTGGAAGGAAATTTGTGGCTCCTCTCAGAATCCAGAACTTTCTGTCACCGAAATGTGAGGAAAACCTGTTTTTTTAGCCACTTTTTGAGTTTTGCAAAGGATTCTGGGTAACAGAACCTGGTCAGAGCCCCGCAAGTCACCCCATCTTGGATTCCCCTAGGTCTCTAGTTTTCAAAAATGCACAGGTTTGGTAGGTTTCCCTAGGTGCCGGCTGAGCTAGAGTCCAAAATCTACAGGTAGGCACTTTGCAAAAAACACCTCTGTTTTCTTTCCAAAAATTTGATGTGTCCACGTTGCGTTTTGGGGCATTTCCTGTCGCGGGCGCTAGGCCTACCCACACAAGTGAGGTATCATTTTTATCGGGAGACTTGGGGGGACGCTGGGTGGAAGGATATTTGTGGCTCCTCTCAGATTCCAGAACTTTCTGTCACCGAAATGTGAGGAAAACCTGTTTTTTTTGCCACTTTTTGAGGTTTGCAAAGGATTCTGGGTAACAGAACCTGGTCAGAGCCCCGCAAGTCACCATATCTTGGATTCCCCTAGGTCTCTAGTTTTCAAAAATGCACAGGTTTGGTAGGTTTCCCTAGGTGCCGGCTGAGCTAGAGGGCAAAATGTACAGGCAGGCACTTTGCAAAAAACAGCTGTGTTTTCTGTCAAAAAATGGGATGTGTCCACGTTGTGTTTTGGGGCACTTCCTGTCGCGGGCGCTAGCCCTACCCACACAAGTGAGGTATCATTTTTATCGGGAGACTTGGGGGGACGCTGGGTGGATGGAAATTTGTGGCTCCTTTCAGATTCCAGAACTTTCTGTCACCGAAATGTGAGGAAAACCTGTTTTTATAGCCACTTTTTGAGGTTTGCAAAGGATTCTGGGTAACAGAACCTGGTCAGAGCCCCGCAAGTCACCCCATCTTGGATTCCCCTAGGTCTCTAGTTTTCAAAAATGCACAGGTTTGGTAGGTTTCCCTAGGTGCCGGCTGACCTAGAGGCCAAAATCTACAGGTAGGCACTTTGCAAAAAACACCTCTGTTTTCTTTCAAAATATTTGATGTGTCCACGTTGCGTTTTGGGGCATTTCCTGTCGCGCGCGCTAGGCCTACCCACACAAGTGAGGTATCATTTTTATCGGGAGACTTGGGGGGACGCTGGGTGGAAGGATATTTGTGGCTCCTCTCAGATTCCAGAACTTTCTGTCACCGAAATGTGAGGAAAACCTGTTTTTTTTGCCACTTTTTGAGGTTTGCAAAGGATTCTGGGTAACAGAACCTGGTCAGAGCCCCGCAAGTCACCCCATCTTGGATTCCCCTAGGTCTCTAGTTTTCAAAAATGCACAGGTTTGGTAGGTTTCCCTAGGTGCCGGCTGAGCTAGAGGCCAAAATCTACAGGTAGGCACTTTGCAAAAAACACCTCTGTTTTCTTTCCAAAAATTTGATGTGTCCACGTTGCGTTTTGGGGCATTTCCTGTCGCGGGCGCTAAGCCTACCCACACAAGTGAGGTATCATTTTTTATCGGGAGACTTGGGGGGACGCTGGGTGGAAGGAAATTTGTGGCTCCTCTCAGATTCCAGAACTTTCTGTCACCGAAATGTGAGGAAAACCTGTTTTTTTGCCACTTTTTGAGGTTTGCAAAGGATTCTGGGTAACAGAACCTGGTCAGAGCCCCGCAAGTCACCCCATCTTGGATTCCCCTAGGTCTCTAGTTTTCAAAAATGCACAGGTTTGGTAGGTTTCCCTAGGTGCCGGCTGAGCTAGAGGCCAAAATCTACAGGTAGGCACTTTGCAAAAAACACCTCTGTTTTCTTTCCAAAAATTTGATGTGTCCACGTTGCGTTTTGGGGCATTTCCTGTCGCGGGCGCTAGGCCTACCCACACAAGTGAGGTATCATTTTTATCGGGAGACTTGGGGGGACGCTGGGTGGAAGGATATTTGTGGCTCCTCTCAGATTCCAGAACTTTCTGTCACCGAAATGTGAGGAAAACCTGTTTTTTTTGCCACTTTTTGAGGTTTGCAAAGGATTCTGGGTAACAGAACCTGGTCAGAGCCCCGCAAGTCACCCCATCTTGGATTCCCCTAGGTCTCTAGTTTTCAAAAATGCACAGGTTTGGTAGGTTTCCCTAGGTGCCGGCTGAGCTAGAGGCCAAAATGTACAGGCAGGCACTTTGCAAAAAACAGCTGTGTTTTCTGTCAAAAAATGGGATGTGTCCACGTTGTGTTTTGGGGCATTTCCTGTCGCGGGCGCTAGCCCTACCCACACAAGTGAGGTATAATTTTTATCGGGAGACTTGGGGGGACGCTGGGTGGATGGAAATTTGTGGCTCCTTTCAGATTCCAGAACTTTCTGTCACCGAAATGTGAGGAAAACTTGTTTTTATAGCCACTTTTTGAGGTTTGCAAAGGATTCTGGGTAACAGAACCTGGTCAGAGCCCCGCAAGTCACCCCATCTTGGATTCCCCTAGGTCTCTAGTTTTAAAAAATGCACAGGTTTGGTAGGTTTCCCTAGGTGCCGGCTGACCTAGAGGCCAAAATCTACAGGTAGGCACTTTGCAAAAAACACCTCTGTTTTCTTTCAAAATATTTGATGTGTCCACGTTGCGTTTTGGGGCATTTCCTGTCACGGGCGCTAGGCCTACCCACACAAGTGAGATGTCATTTTTATCCGGAGACTTGGGGGGGACGCTGGGTGGAAGGAAATTTGTGGCTCCTCTCAGATTCCAGAACTTTCTGTCACCGAAATGTGAGGAAAACTTGTTTTTTTAGCCACTTTTTGAGGTTTGCAAAGGATTCTGGGTAACAGAACCTGGTCAGAGCCCCACAAGTCACCCCATCTTGGATTTCCCTAGGTCTCTAGTTTTCAAAAATGCACAGGTTTGGTAGGTTTCCCTAGGTGCCGGCTGAGCTAGAGGCCAAAATCTACAGGTAGGCACTTTGCAAAAAACACCTCTGTTTTCTTTCCAAAAATTTGATGTGTCCACGTTGCGTTTTGGGGCATTTCCTGTCGCGGGCGCTAAGCCTACCCACACAAGTGAGGTATCATTTTTATCGGGAGACTTGGGGGGACGCTGGGTGGAAGGAAATTTGTGGCTCCTCTCAGATTCCAGAACTTTCTGTCACCGAAATGTGAGGAAAACCTGTTTTTTTGCCACTTTTTGAGGTTTGCAAAGGATTCTGGGTAACAGAACCTGGTCAGAGCCCCGCAAGTCACCCCATCTTGGATTCCCCTAGGTCTCTAGTTTTCAAAAATGCACAGGTTTGGTAGGTTTCCCTAGGTGCCGGCTGAGCTAGAGGCCAAAATCTACAGGTAGGCACTTTGCAAAAAACACCTCTGTTTTCTTTCAAAATATTTGATGTGTCCACGTTGCGTTTTGGGGCATTTCCTGTCGCGGGCGCTAGGCCTACCCACACAAGTGAGGTATCATTTTTATCGGGAGACTTGGGGGGACGCTGGGTGGAAGGAAATTTGTGGCTCCTCTCAGAATCCAGAACTTTCTGTCACCGAAATGTGAGGAAAACTTGTTTTTGTAGCCACTTTTTGAGGTTTGCAAAGGATTCTGGGTAACAGAACCTGGTCAGAGCCCCACAAGTCACCCCATCTTGGATTCCCCTAGGTCTCTAGTTTTCAAAAATGCACAGGTTTGGTAGGTTTCCCGAGGTGCCGGATGAGCTAGAGGCCAAAATCTACAGGTAGGCACTTTGCAAAAAACACCTCTGTTTTCTTTCCCAAAATTTGATGTGTCCACGTTGCGTTTTGGGGCATTTCCTGTCGCGGGCGCTAGGCCTACCCACACAAGTGAGGTATCATTTTTATCGGGAGACTTGGGGGGACGCTGGGTGGAAGGAAATTTGTGGCTCCTCTCAGATTCCAGAACTTTCTGTCACCGAAATGTGAGGAAAACTTGTTTTTATAGCCACTTTTTGAGGTTTGCAAAGGATTCTGGGTAACAGAACCTGGTCAGAGCCCCGCAAGTCACCCCATCTTGGATTCCCCTAGGTCTCTAGTTTTCAAGAATGCACAGGTTTGGTAGGTTTCCCTAGGTGCCGGCTGAGCTAGAGGCCAAAATCTACAGGTAGGCACTTTGCAAAAAACACCTCTGTTTTCTTTCCAAAAATTTGATGTGTCCACGTTGCGTTTTGGGGCATTTCCTGTTGCGGGCGCTAGGCCTACCCACACAAGTGAGGTATCATTTTTATCGGGAGACTTGGGGGGATGCTGGGTGGAAGGAAATTTGTGGCACCTCTCAGATTCCAGAACTTTCTGTCACCAAAATGTGAGGAAAACCTGTTTTTTTTGCCACTTTTTGAGGTTTGCAAAGGATTCTGGGTAACAGAACCTGGTCAGAGCCCCGCAACTCACCCCATCTTGGATTCCCCTAGGTCTCTAGTTTTAAAAAATGCACAGGTTTGGTAGGTTTCCCCAGGTGCCGGCTGAGCTAGAGGCCAAAATCTACAGGTAGGCACTTTGCAAAAAACACCTCTGTTTTCTTTCAAAATATTTGATGTGTCCACGTTGTGTTTTGGGGCATTTCCTGTCACGGGCGCTAGGCCTACCCACACAAGTGAGATATCATTTTTATCGGGAGACTCGGGGGGACGTTGGGTGGAAGGAAATTTGTGGCTCCTGTCAGATTCCAGAACTTTCTATCACCGAAATGTGAGGAAAACTTGTTTTTTTAGCCACTTTTTGATGTTTGCAAAGGATTCTGGGTAACAGAACCTGGTCAGAGCCCCGCAAGTCACCCCATCTTGGATTACCCTAGGTCTCTTGTTTTCAAAAATGCACAGGTTTGGTAGGTTTCCCTAGGTGCCGGCTGAGCTAGAGGCCAAAATCTACAGGTAGGCACTTTGCAAAAAACACCTCTGTTTTCTTTCAAAATATTTGATGTGTCCACGTTGCGTTTTGGGGCATTTCCTGTCGCGGGCGCTAGGCCTACCCACACAAGTGAGGTATCATTTTTATCGGGAGACTTGGGGGGATGCTGGGTGGAAGGAAATTTGTGGCACCTCTCAGATTCCAGAACTTTCTGTCACCAAAATGTGAGGAAAACCTGTTTTTTTTGCCACTTTTTGAGGTTTGCAAAGGATTCTGGGTAACAGAACCTGGTCAGAGCCCCGCAAGTCACCCCATCTTGGATTCCCCTAGGTCTCTAGTTTTAAAAAATGCACAGGTTTGGTAGGTTTTCCCAGGTGCCGGCTGAGCTAGAGGCCAAAATCTACAGGTAGGCACTTTGCAAAAAACACCTCTGTTTTCTTTCAAAATATTTGATGTGTCCACGTTGCGTTTTGGGGCATTTCCTGTCACGGGCGCTAGGCCTACCCACACAAGTGAGATATCATTTTTATCGGGAGACTTGGGGGGACGCTGGGTGGAAGGAAATTTGTGGCTCCTCTCAGATTCCATAACTTTCTGTCACCGAAATGTGAGGAAAACTTGTTTTTTTATCCACTTTTTGATGTTTGCAAAGGATTCTGGGTAACAGAACCTGGTCAGAGCCCCGCAAGTCACCCCATCTTGGATTACCCTAGGTCTCTAGTTTTCAAAAATGCACAGGTTTGGTAGGTTTCCCTAGGTGCCGGCTGAGCTAGAGGCCAAAATCTACAGGTAGGCACTTTGCAAAAAACACCTCTGTTTTCTTTCAAAATATTTGATGTGTCCACGTTGCGTTTTGGGGCATTTCCTGTCGCGGGCGCTAGGCCTACCCACACAAGTGAGATATCTTTTTTATCGGGAGACTTGGGGGGACGCTGGGTGGAAGGAAATTTGTGGCTCCTCTCAGAATCCAGAACTTTCTGTCACCGAAATGTGAGGAAAACTAGTTTTTTTAGCCACTTTTTGAGGTTTGCAAAGGATTCTGGGTAACAGAACCTGGTCAGAGCCCCGCAAGTCACCCCATCTTGGATTACCCTAGGTCTCTAGTTTTCAAAAATGCACAGGTTTGGTAGGTTTCCCTAGGTGCCGGCTGAGCTAGAGGCCAAAATCTACAGGTAGGCACTTTGCAAAAAACACCTCTGTTTTCTTTCCAAAAATTTGATGTGTCCACGTTGCGTTTTGGGGCATTTCCTGTCGCGCGCGCTAGGCCTACCCACACAAGTGAGGTATCATTTTTATCGGGAGACTTGGGGGGACGCTGGGTGGAAGGATATTTGTGGCTCCTCTCAGATTCCAGAACTTTCTGTCACCGAAATGTGAGGAAAACCTGTTTTTTTTGCCACTTTTTGAGGTTTGCAAAGGATTCTGGGTAACAGAACCTGGTCAGAGCCCCGCAAGCCACCCCATCTTGGATTCCCCTAGGTCTCTAGTTTTCAAAAATGCACAGGTTTGGTAGGTTTCCCTAGGTGCCGGCTGAGCTAGAGGCCAAAATGTACAGGCAGGCACTTTGCAAAAAACAGCTGTGTTTTCTGTCAAAAAATGGGATGTGTCCACGTTGTGTTTTGGGGCACTTCCTGTCGCGGGCGCTAGCCCTACCCACACAAGTGAGGTATCATTTTTATCGGGAGACTTGGGGGGACGCTGGGTGGATGGAAATTTGTGGCTCCTTTCAGATTCCAGAACTTTCTGTCACCGAAATGTGAGGAAAACTTGTTTTTATAGCCACTTTTTGAGGTTTGCAAATGATTCTGGGTAACAGAACCTGGTCAGAGCCCCGCAAGTCACCCCATCTTGGATTCCCCTAGGTCTCTAGTTTTCAAAAATGGACAGGTTTGGTAGGTTTCCCTAGGTGCCGGCTGACCTAGAGGCCAAAATCTACAGGTAGGCACTTTGCAAAAAACACCTCTGTTTTCTTTCAAAATATTTGATGTGTCCACGTTGCGTTTTGGGGCATTTCCTGTCACGGGCGCTAGGCCTACCCACACAAGTGAGATGTCATTTTTATCCGGAGACTTGGGGGGACGCTGGGTGGAAGGAAATTTGTGGCTCCTCTCAGATTCCAGAACTTTCTGTCACCGAAATGTGAGGAAAACTTGTTTTTTTAGCCACTTTTTGAGGTTTGCAAAGGATTCTGGGTAACAGAACCTGGTCAGAGCCCCGCAAGTCACCCCATCTTGGATTCCCCTAGGTCTCTAGTTTTCAAAAATGCACAGGTTTGGTAGGTTTCCCTAGGTGCCGGCTGAGCTAGAGGCTAAAATCTACAGGTAGGCACTTTGCAAGAAACACCTCTGTTTTCTTTCCAAAAATTTGATGTGTCCACGTTGCGTTTTGGGGTATTTCCTGTCACGGGCGCTAGGCCTACCCACACAAGTGAGATGTCATTTTTATCCGGAGACTTGGGGGGACGCTGGGTGGAAGGAAATTTGTGGCTCCTCTCAGATTCCAGAACTTTCTGTCACCGAAATGTGAGGAAAACTTGTTTTTTTAGCCACTTTTTGAGGTTTGCAAAGGATTCTGGGTAACAGAACCTGGTCAGAGCCCCGCAATTCACCCCATCTTGGATTTCCCTAGGTCTCTAGTTTTCAAAAATGCACAGGTTTGGTAGGTTTCCCTAGGTGCCGGCTGAGCTAGAGGCCAAAATCTACAGGTAGGCACTTTGCAAAAAACACCTCTGTTTTCTTTCAAAATATTTGATGTGTCCACGTTGCGTTTTGGGGCATTTCGTGTCACGGGCGCTAGGCCTACCCACACAAGTGAGATGTCATTTTTATCCGGAGACTTGGGGGGACGCTGGGTGGAAGGAAATTTGTGGCTCCTCTCAGATTCCAGAACTTTCTGTCACCGAAATGTGAGGAAAACCTGTTTTTTTTGCCACTTTTTGAGGTTTGCAAAGGATTCTGGGTAACAGAACCTGGTCAGAGCCCCGCAAGTCACCCCATCTTGGATTCCCCTAGGTCTCTAGTTTTCAAAAATGCACAGGTTTGGTAGGTTTCCCTAGGTGCCGGCTGAGCTAGAGGGCAAAATGTACAGGCAGGCACTTTGCAAAAAACAGCTGTGTTTTCTGTCAAAAAATGGGATGTGTCCACGTTGTGTTTTGGGGCATTTCCTGTCGCGGGCGCTAGCCCTACCCACACAAGTGAGGTATCATTTTTATCGGGAGACTTGGGGGGACGCTGGGTGGATGGAAATTTGTGGCTCCTTTCAGATTCCAGAACTTTCTGTCACCGAAATGTGAGGAAAACCTGTTTTTATAGCCACTTTTTGAGGTTTGCAAAGGATTCTGGGTAACAGAACCTGGTCAGAGCCCCGCAAGTCACCCCATCTTGGATTCCCCTAGGTCTCTAGTTTTCAAAAATGCACAGGTTTGGTAGGTTTCCCTAGGTGCCGGCTGACCTAGAGGCCAAAATCTACAGGTAGGCACTTTGCAAAAAACACCTCTGTTTTCTTTCAAAATATTTGATGTGTCCACGTTGCGTTTTGGGGCATTTCCTGTCACGGGCGCTAGGCCTACCCACACAAGTGAGATGTCATTTTTATCCGGAGACTTGGAGGGACGCTGGGTGGAAGGAAATTTGTGGCTCCTCTCAGATTCCAGAACTTTCTGTCACCGAAATGTGAGGAAAACTTGTTTTTTTAGCCACTTTTTGAGGTTTGCAAAGGATTCTGGGTAACAGAACCTGGTCAGAGCCCCGCAAGTCACCCCATCTTGGATTCCCCTAGGTCTCTAGTTTTCAAAAATGCACAGGTTTGGTAGGTTTCCCTAGGTGCCGGCTGAGCTAGAGGCCAAAATCTACAGGTAGGCACTTTGCAAAAAACACCTCTGTTTTCTTTCCAAAAATTTGATGTGTCCACGTTGCGTTTTGGGGCATTTCCTGTCGCGGGCGCTAAGCCTACCCACACAAGTGAGGTATCATTTTTTATCGGGAGACTTGGGGGGACGCTGGGTGGAAGGAAATTTGTGGCTCCTCTCAGATTCCAGAACTTTCTGTCACCGAAATGTGAGGAAAACCTGTTTTTTTGCCACTTTTTGAGGTTTGCAAAGGATTCTGGGTAACAGAACCTGGTCAGAGCCCCGCAAGTCACCCCATCTTGGATTCCCCTAGGTCTCTAGTTTTCAAAAATGCACAGGTTTGGTAGGTTTCCCTAGGTGCCGGCTGAGCTAGAGGCCAAAATCTACAGGTAGGCACTTTGCAAAAAACACCTCTGTTTTCTTTCCAAAAATTTGATGTGTCCACGTTGCGTTTTGGGGCATTTCCTGTCGCGGGCGCTAGGCCTACCCACACAAGTGAGGTATCATTTTTATCGGGAGACTTGGGGGGACGCTGGGTGGAAGGATATTTGTGGCTCCTCTCAGATTCCAGAACTTTCTGTCACCGAAATGTGAGGAAAACCTGTTTTTTTTGCCACTTTTTGAGGTTTGCAAAGGATTCTGGGTAACAGAACCTGGTCAGAGCCCCGCAAGTCACCCCATCTTGGATTCCCCTAGGTCTCTAGTTTTCAAAAATGCACAGGTTTGGTAGGTTTCCCTAGGTGCCGGCTGAGCTAGAGGCCAAAATGTACAGGCAGGCACTTTGCAAAAAACAGCTGTGTTTTCTGTCAAAAAATGGGATGTGTCCACGTTGTGTTTTGGGGCATTTCCTGTCGCGGGCGCTAGCCCTACCCACACAAGTGAGGTATCATTTTTATCGGGAGACTTGGGGGGACGCTGGGTGGATGGAAATTTGTGGCTCCTTTCAGATTCCAGAACTTTCTGTCACCGAAATGTGAGGAAAACTTGTTTTTATAGCCACTTTTTGAGGTTTGCAAAGGATTCTGGGTAACAGAACCTGGTCAGAGCCCCGCAAGTCACCCCATCTTGGATTCCCCTAGGTCTCTAGTTTTAAAAAATGCACAGGTTTGGTAGGTTTCCCTAGGTGCCGGCTGACCTAGAGGCCAAAATCTACAGGTAGGCACTTTGCAAAAAACACCTCTGTTTTCTTTCAAAATATTTGATGTGTCCACGTTGCGTTTTGGGGCATTTCCTGTCACGGGCGCTAGGCCTACCCACACAAGTGAGATGTCATTTTTATCCGGAGACTTGGGGGGACGCTGGGTGGAAGGAAATTTGTGGCTCCTCTCAGATTCCAGAACTTTCTGTCACCGAAATGTGAGGAAAACTTGTTTTTTTAGCCACTTTTTGAGGTTTGCAAAGGATTCTGGGTAACAGAACCTGGTCAGAGCCCCACAAGTCACCCCATCTTGGATTTCCCTAGGTCTCTAGTTTTCAAAAATGCACAGGTTTGGTAGGTTTCCCTAGGTGCCGGCTGAGCTAGAGGCCAAAATCTACAGGTAGGCACTTTGCAAAAAACACCTCTGTTTTCTTTCCAAAAATTTGATGTGTCCACGTTGCGTTTTGGGGCATTTCCTGTCGCGGGCGCTAAGCCTACCCACACAAGTGAGGTATCATTTTTATCGGGAGACTTGGGGGGACGCTGGGTGGAAGGAAATTTGTGGCTCCTCTCAGATTCCAGAACTTTCTGTCACCGAAATGTGAGGAAAACCTGTTTTTTTGCCACTTTTTGAGGTTTGCAAAGGATTCTGGGTAACAGAACCTGGTCAGAGCCCCGCAAGTCACCCCATCTTGGATTCCCCTAGGTCTCTAGTTTTCAAAAATGCACAGGTTTGGTAGGTTTCCCTAGGTGCCGGCTGAGCTAGAGGCCAAAATCTACAGGTAGGCACTTTGCAAAAAACACCTCTGTTTTCTTTCAAAATATTTGATGTGTCCACGTTGCGTTTTGGGGCATTTCCTGTCGCGGGCGCTAGGCCTACCCACACAAGTGAGGTATCATTTTTATCGGGAGACTTGGGGGGACGCTGGGTGGAAGGAAATTTGTGGCTCCTCTCAGAATCCAGAACTTTCTGTCACCGAAATGTGAGGAAAACTTGTTTTTGTAGCCACTTTTTGAGGTTTGCAAAGGATTCTGGGTAACAGAACCTGGTCAGAGCCCCACAAGTCACCCCATCTTGGATTCCCCTAGGTCTCTAGTTTTCAAAAATGCACAGGTTTGGTAGGTTTCCCGAGGTGCCGGATGAGCTAGAGGCCAAAATCTACAGGTAGGCACTTTGCAAAAAACACCTCTGTTTTCTTTCCCAAAATTTGATGTGTCCACGTTGCGTTTTGGGGCATTTCCTGTCGCGGGCGCTAGGCCTACCCACACAAGTGAGGTATCATTTTTATCGGGAGACTTGGGGGGACGCTGGGTGGAAGGAAATTTGTGGCTCCTCTCAGATTCCAGAACTTTCTGTCACCGAAATGTGAGGAAAACTTGTTTTTATAGCCACTTTTTGAGGTTTGCAAAGGATTCTGGGTAACAGAACCTGGTCAGAGCCCCGCAAGTCACCCCATCTTGGATTCCCCTAGGTCTCTAGTTTTCAAGAATGCACAGGTTTGGTAGGTTTCCCTAGGTGCCGGCTGAGCTAGAGGCCAAAATCTACAGGTAGGCACTTTGCAAAAAACACCTCTGTTTTCTTTCCAAAAATTTGATGTGTCCACGTTGCGTTTTGGGGCATTTCCTGTTGCGGGCGCTAGGCCTACCCACACAAGTGAGGTATCATTTTTATCGGGAGACTTGGGGGGATGCTGGGTGGAAGGAAATTTGTGGCACCTCTCAGATTCCAGAACTTTCTGTCACCAAAATGTGAGGAAAACCTGTTTTTTTTGCCACTTTTTGAGGTTTGCAAAGGATTCTGGGTAACAGAACCTGGTCAGAGCCCCGCAACTCACCCCATCTTGGATTCCCCTAGGTCTCTAGTTTTAAAAAATGCACAGGTTTGGTAGGTTTCCCCAGGTGCCGGCTGAGCTAGAGGCCAAAATCTACAGGTAGGCACTTTGCAAAAAACACCTTTGTTTTCTTTCAAAATATTTGATGTGTCCACGTTGTGTTTTGGGGCATTTCCTGTCACGGGCGCTAGGCCTACCCACACAAGTGAGATATCATTTTTATCGGGAGACTCGGGGGGACGTTGGGTGGAAGGAAATTTGTGGCTCCTCTCAGATTCCAGAACTTTCTATCACCGAAATGTGAGGAAAACTTGTTTTTTTAGCCACTTTTTGATGTTTGCAAAGGATTCTGGGTAACAGAACCTGGTCAGAGCCCCGCAAGTCACCCCATCTTGGATTACCCTAGGTCTCTTGTTTTCAAAAATGCACAGGTTTGGTAGGTTTCCCTAGGTGCCGGCTGAGCTAGAGGCCAAAATCTACAGGTAGGCACTTTGCAAAAAACACCTCTGTTTTCTTTCAAAATATTTGATGTGACCACGTTGCGTTTTGGGGCATTTCCTGTCGCGGGCGCTAGGCCTAACCACACAAGTGAGGTATCATTTTTATCGGGAGACTTGGGGGGATGCTGGGTGGAAGGAAATTTGTGGCACCTCTCAGATTCCAGAACTTTCTGTCACCAAAATGTGAGGAAAACCTGTTTTTTTTGCCACTTTTTGAGGTTTGCAAAGGATTCTGGGTAACAGAACCTGGTCAGAGCCCCGCAAGTCACCCCATCTTGGATTCCCCTAGGTCTCTAGTTTTCAAAAATGCACAGGTTTGGTAGGTTTCCCAGGTGCCGGCTGAGCTAGAGGCCAAAATCTACAGGTAGGCACTTTGCAAAAAACACCTCTGTTTTCTTTCAAAATATTTGATGTGTCCACGTTGCGTTTTGGGGCATTTCCTGTCACGGGCGCTAGGCCTACCCACACAAGTGAGATATCATTTTTATCGGGAGACTTGGGGGGACGCTGGGTGGAAGGAAATTTGTGGCTCCTCTCAGATTCCATAACTTTCTGTCACCGAAATGTGAGGAAAACTTGTTTTTTTATCCACTTTTTGATGTTTGCAAAGGATTCTGGGTAACAGAACCTGGTCAGAGCCCCGCAAGTCACCCCATCTTGGATTACCCTAGGTCTCTAGTTTTCAAAAATGCACAGGTTTGGTAGGTTTCCCTAGGTGCCGGCTGAGCTAGAGGCCAAAATCTACAGGTAGGCACTTTGCAAAAAACACCTCTGTTTTCTTTCAAAATATTTGATGTGTCCACGTTGCGTTTTGGGGCATTTCCTGTCGCGGGCGCTAGGCCTACCCACACAAGTGAGATATCTTTTTTATCGGGAGACTTGGGGGGACGCTGGGTGGAAGGAAATTTGTGGCTCCTCTCAGAATCCAGAACTTTCTGTCACCGAAATGTGAGGAAAACTAGTTTTTTTAGCCACTTTTTGAGGTTTGCAAAGGATTCTGGGTAACAGAACCTGGTCAGAGCCCCGCAAGTCACCCCATCTTGGATTACCCTAGGTCTCTAGTTTTCAAAAATGCACAGGTTTGGTAGGTTTCCCTAGGTGCCGGCTGAGCTAGAGGCCAAAATCTACAGGTAGGCACTTTGCAAAAAACACCTCTGTTTTCTTTCCAAAAATTTGATGTGTCCACGTTGCGTTTTGGGGCATTTCCTGTCGCGCGCGCTAGGCCTACCCACACAAGTGAGGTATCATTTTTATCGGGAGACTTGGGGGGACGCTGGGTGGAAGGATATTTGTGGCTCCTCTCAGATTCCAGAACTTTCTGTCACCGAAATGTGAGGAAAACCTGTTTTTTTTGCCACTTTTTGAGGTTTGCAAAGGATTCTGGGTAACAGAACCTGGTCAGAGCCCCGCAAGTCACCCCATCTTGGATTCCCCTAGGTCTCTAGTTTTCAAAAATGCACAGGTTTGGTAGGTTTCCCTAGGTGCCGGCTGAGCTAGAGGCCAAAATGTACAGGCAGGCACTTTGCAAAAAACAGCTGTGTTTTCTGTCAAAAAATGGGATGTGTCCACGTTGTGTTTTGGGGCACTTCCTGTCGCGGGCGCTAGCCCTACCCACACAAGTGAGGTATCATTTTTATCGGGAGACTTGGGGGGACGCTGGGTGGATGGAAATTTGTGGCTCCTTTCAGATTCCAGAACTTTCTGTCACCGAAATGTGAGGAAAACTTGTTTTTATAGCCACTTTTTGAGGTTTGCAAATGATTCTGGGTAACAGAACCTGGTCAGAGCCCCGCAAGTCACCCCATCTTGGATTCCCCTAGGTCTCTAGTTTTCAAAAATGGACAGGTTTGGTAGGTTTCCCTAGGTGCCGGCTGACCTAGAGGCCAAAATCTACAGGTAGGCACTTTGCAAAAAACACCTCTGTTTTCTTTCAAAATATTTGATGTGTCCACGTTGCGTTTTGGGGCATTTCCTGTCACGGGCGCTAGGCCTACCCACACAAGTGAGATGTCATTTTTATCCGGAGACTTGGGGGGACGCTGGGTGGAAGGAAATTTGTGGCTCCTCTCAGATTCCAGAACTTTCTGTCACCGAAATGTGAGGAAAACTTGTTTTTTTAGCCACTTTTTGAGGTTTGCAAAGGATTCTGGGTAACAGAACCTGGTCAGAGCCCCGCAAGTCACCCCATCTTGGATTCCCCTAGGTCTCTAGTTTTCAAAAATGCACAGGTTTGGTAGGTTTCCCTAGGTGCCGGCTGAGCTAGAGGCTAAAATCTACAGGTAGGCACTTTGCAAGAAACACCTCTGTTTTCTTTCCAAAAATTTGATGTGTCCACGTTGCGTTTTGGGGCATTTCCTGTCACGGGCGCTAGGCCTACCCACACAAGTGAGATGTCATTTTTATCCGGAGACTTGGGGGGACGCTGGGTGGAAGGAAATTTGTGGCTCCTCTCAGATTCCAGAACTTTCTGTCACCGAAATGTGAGGAAAACTTGTTTTTTTAGCCACTTTTTGAGGTTTGCAAAGGATTCTGGGTAACAGAACCTGGTCAGAGCCCCGCAATTCACCCCATCTTGGATTTCCCTAGGTCTCTAGTTTTCAAAAATGCACAGGTTTGGTAGGTTTCCCTAGGTGCCGGCTGAGCTAGAGGCCAAAATCTACAGGTAGGCACTTTGCAAAAAACACCTCTGTTTTCTTTCAAAATATTTGATGTGTCCACGTTGCGTTTTGGGGCATTTCCTGTCACGGGCGCTAGGCCTACCCACACAAGTGAGATGTCATTTTTATCCGGAGACTTGGGGGGACGCTGGGTGGAAGGAAATTTGTGGCTCCTCTCAGATTCCAGAACTTTCTGTCACCGCAATGTGAGGAAAACTTGTTTTTTTAGCCACTTTTTGAGGTTTGCAAAGGATTCTGGGTAACAGAACCTGGTCAGAGCCCCGCAAGTCACCCCATCTTGGATTTCCCTAGGTCTCTAGTTTTCAAAAATGTACAGGTTTGGTAGGTTTCCCTAGGTGCCGGCTGAGCTAGAGGCCAAAATCTACAGGTAGGCACTTTGCAAAAAACACCTCTGTTTTCTTTCCAAAAATTTGATGTGTCCACGTTGCGTTTTGGGGCATTTCCTGTCGCGGGCGCTAAGCCTACCCACACAAGTGAGGTATCATTTTTATCGGGAGACTTGGGGGGACGCTGGGTGGAAGGATATTTGTGGCTCCTCTCAGATTCCAGAACTTTCTGTCACCGAAATGTGAGGAAAACCTGTTTTTTTTGCCACTTTTTGAGGTTTGCAAAGGATTCTGGGTAACAGAACCTGGTCAGAGCCCCGCAAGTCACCCCATCTTGGATTCCCCTAGGTCTCTAGTTTTCAAAAATGCACAGGTTTGGTAGGTTTCCCTAGGTGCCGGCTGAGCTAGAGGCCAAAATGTACAGGCAGGCACTTTGCAAAAAACAGCTGTGTTTTCTGTCAAAAAATGGGATCTGTCCACGTTGTGTTTTGGGGCATTTCCTGTCGCGGGCGCTAGCCCTACCCACACAAGTGAGGTATCATTTTTATCGGGAGACTTGGGGGGACGCTGGGTGGATGGAAATTTGTGGCTCCTTTCAGATTCCAGAACTTTCTGTCACCGAAATGTGAGGAAAACTTGTTTTTATAGCCACTTTTTGAGGTTTGCAAAGGATTCTGGGTAACAGAACCTGGTCAGAGCCCCGCAAGTCACCCCATCTTGGATTCCCCTAGGTCTCTAGTTTTCAAAAATGCACAGGTTTGGTAGGTTTCCCTAGGTGCCGGCTGACCTAGAGGCCAAAATCTACAGGTAGGCACTTTGCAAAAAATACCTCTGTTTTCTTTCAAAATATTTGATGTGTCCACGTTGCGTTTTGGGGCATTTCCTGTCACGGGCGCTAGGCCTACCCACACAAGTGAGATGTCATTTTTATCCGGAGACTTGGGGGGACGCTGGGTGGAAGGAAATTTGTGGCTCCTCTCAGATTCCAGAACTTTCTGTCACCGAAATGTGAGGAAAACTTGTTTTTTTAGCCACTTTTTGAGGTTTGCAAAGGATTCTGGGTAACAGAACCTGGTCAGAGCCCCGCAAGTCACCCCATCTTGGATTCTCCTAGGTCTCTAGTTTTCAAAAATGCACAGGTTTGGTAGGTTTCCCTAGGTGCCGGCTGAGCTAGAGGCCAAAATCTACAGGTAGGCACTTTGCAAAAAACACCTCTGTTTTCTTTCCAAAAATTTGATGTGTCCACGTTGCGTTTTGGGGCATTTCCTGTCGCGGGCGCTAAGCCTACCCACACAAGTGAGGTATCATTTTTATCGGGAGACTTGGGGGGACGCTGGGTAGAAGGAAATTTGTGGCTCCTCTCAGATTCCAGAACTTTCTGTCACCGAAATGTGAGGAAAACCTGTTTTTTTGCCACTTTTTGAGGTTTGCAAAGGATTCTGGGTAACAGAACCTGGTCAGAGCCCCGCAAGTCACCCCATCTTGGATTCCCCTAGGTCTCTAGTTTTCAAAAATGCACAGGTTTGGTAGGTTTCCCTAGGTGCCGGCTGAGCTAGAGGCCAAAATCTACAGGTAGGCACTTTGCAAAAAACACCTCTGTTTTCTTTCAAAATATTTGATGTGTCCACGTTGCGTTTTGGGGCATTTCCTGTCGCGGGCGCTAGGCCTACCCACACAAGTAAGGTATCATTTTTATCGGGAGACTTGGGGGGACGCTGCGTGGAAGGAAATTTGTGGCTCCTCTCAGAATCCAGAACTTTGTGTCACCGAAATGTGAGGAAAACCTGTTTTTTTAGCCACTTTTTGAGGTTTGCAAAGGATTCTGGGTAACAGAACCTGGTCAGAGCCCCGCAAGTCACCCCATCTTGGATTCCCCTAGGTCTCTAGTTTTCAAAAATGCACAGGTTTGGTAGGTTTCCCTAGGTGCCGGCTGAGCTAGAGGCCAAAATCTACAGGTAGGCACTTTGCAAAAAACACCTCTGTTTTCTTTCCAAAAATTTGATGTGTCCACGTTGCGTTTTGGGGCATTTCCTGTCGCGGGCGCTAGGCCTACCCACACAAGTGAGGTATCATTTTTATCGGGAGACTTGGGGGGACGCTGGGTGTAAGGATATTTGTGGCTCCTCTCAGATTCCAGAACTTTCTGTCACCGAAATGTGAGGAAAACCTGTTTTTTTTTGCCACTTTTTGAGGTTTGCAAAGGATTCTGGGTAACAGAACCTGGTCAGAGCCCCGCAAGTCACCCCATCTTGGATTCCCCTAGGTCTCTAGTTTTCAAAAATGCACAGGTTTGGTAGGTTTCCCTAGGTGCCGGCTGAGCTAGAGGCCAAAATGTACAGGCAGGCACTTTGCAAAAAACAGCTGTGTTTTCTGTCAAAAAATGGGATGTGTCCACGTTGTGTTTTGGGGCATTTCCTGTCGCGGGCGCTAGCCCTACCCACACAAGTGAGGTATCATTTTTATCGGGAGACTTGGGGGGAAGCTGGGTGGATGGAAATTTGTGGCTCCTTTCAGATTCCAGAACTTTCTGTCACCGAAATGTGAGGAAAACTTGTTTTTTTAGCCACTTTTTGAGGTTTGCAAAGGATTCTGGGTAACAGAACCTGGTCAGAGCCCCGCAAGTCACCCCATCTTGGATTCCCCTAGGTCTCTAGTTTTCAAAAATGCACAGGTTTGGTAGGTTTCCCTAGGTGCCGGCTGAGCTAGAGGCCAAAATCTACAGGTAGGCACTTTGCAAAAAACACCTCTGTTTTCTTTCAAAATATTTGATGTGTCCACGTTGCGTTTTGGGGCATTTCCTGTCACGGGCGCTAGGCCTACCCACACAAGTGAGATGTCATTTTTATCCGGAGACTTGGGGGGACGCTGGGTGGAAGGAAATTTGTGGCTCCTCTCAGATTCCAGAACTTTCTGTCACCGAAATGTGAGGAAAACTTGTTTTTTTAGCCACTTTTTGAGGTTTGCAAAGGATTCTGGGTAACAGAACCTGGTCAGAGCCCCGCAAGTCACCCCATCTTGGATTTCCCTAGGTCTCTAGTTTTCAAAAATGCACAGGTTTGGTAGGTTTCCCTATGTGCTGGCTGAGCTAGAGGCCAAAATCTACAGGTAGGCACTTTGCAAAAAACACCTCTGTTTTCTTTCCAAAAATTTGATGTGTCCACGTTGCGTTTTGGGGTATTTCCTGTCGCGGGCGCTAAGCCTACCCACACAAGTGAGGTATCATTTTTATCGGGAGACTTGGGGGGACGCTGGGTGGAAGGAAATTTGTGGCTCCTCTCAGATTCCAGAACTTTCTGTCACCGAAATGTGAGGAAAACCTGTTTTTTTGCCACTTTTTGAGGTTTGCAAAGGATTCTGGGTAACAGAACCTGGTCAGAGCCCCGCAAGTCACCCCATCTTGGATTCCCCTAGGTCTCTAGTTTTCAAAAATGCACAGGTTTGGTAGGTTTCCCTAGGTGCCGGCTGAGCTAGAGGCCAAAATCTACAGGTAGGCACTTTGCAAAAAACACCTCTGTTTTCTTTCAAAATATTTGATGTGTCCACGTTGCGTTTTGGGGCATTTCCTGTCGCGGGCGCTAGGCCTACCCACACAAGTGAGGTATCATTTTTATCGGGAGACTTGGGGGGACGCTGGGTGGAAGGAAATTTGTGGCTCCTCTCAGAATCCAGAACTTTCTGTCACCGAAATGTGAGGAAAACTTGTTTTTGTAGCCACTTTTTGAGGTTTGCAAAGGATTCTGGGTAACAGAACCTGGTCAGAGCCCCACAAGTCACCCCATCTTGGATTCCCCTAGGTCTCTAGTTTTCAAAAATGCACAGGTTTGGTAGGTTTTCCTAGGTGCCGGATGAGCTAGAGGCCAAAATCTACAGGTAGGCACTTTGCAAAAAACACCTCTGTTTTCTTTCCCAAAATTTGATGTGTCCACGTTGCGTTTTGGGGCATTTCCTGTCGCGGGCGCTAGGCCTACCCACACAAGTGAGGTATCATTTTTATCGGGAGACTTGGGGGGACGCTGGATGGAAGGAAATTTGTGGCTCCTCTTAGATTCCAGATCTTTCCTTCACCGAAATGTGAGGAAAACTTGTTTTTATAGCCACTTTTTGAGGTTTGCAAAGGATTCTGGGTAACAGAACCTGGTCAGAGCCCCGCAAGTCACCCCATCTTGGATTCCCCTAGGTCTCTAGTTTTCAAGAATGCACAGGTTTGGTAGGTTTCCCTAGGTGCCGGCTGAGCTAGAGGCCAAAATCTACAGGTAGGCACTTTGCAAAAAACACCTCTGTTTTCTTTCCAAAAATTTGATGTGTCCACGTTGCGTTTTGGGGCATTTCCTGTTGCGGGCGCTAGGCCTACCCACACAAGTGAGGTATCATTTTTATCGGGAGACTTGGGGGGATGCTGGGTGGAAGGAAATTTGTGGCACCTCTCAGATTCCAGAACTTTCTGTCACCAAAATGTGAGGAAAACCTGTTTTTTTTGCCACTTTTTGAGGTTTGCAAAGGATTCTGGGTAACAGAACCTGGTCAGAGCCCCGCAACTCACCACATCTTGGATTCCCCTAGGTCTCTAGTTTAAAAAAATGCACAGGTTTGGTAGGTTTCCCCAGGTGCCGGCTGAGCTAGAGGCCAAAATCTACAGGTAGGCACTTTGCAAAAAACACCTCTGTTTTCTTTCAAAATATTTGATGTGTCCACGTTGTGTTTTGGGGCATTTCCTGTCACGGGCGCTAGGCCTACCCACACAAGTGAGATATCATTTTTATCGGGAGACTTGGGGGGACGTTGGGTGGAAGGAAATTTGTGGCTCCTCTCAGATTCCAGAACTTTCTGTCACCGAAATGTGAGGAAAACTTGTTTTTTTAGCCACTTTTTGATGTTTGCAAAGGATTCTGGGTAACAGAACCTGGTCAGAGCCCCGCAAGTCACCCCATCTTGGATTACCCTAGGTCTCTTGTTTTCAAAAATGCACAGGTTTGGTAGGTTTCCTAGGTGCCGGCTGAGCTAGAGGCCAAAATCTACAGGTAGGCACTTTGCAAAAAACACCTCTGTTTTCTTTCAAAATATTTGATGTGTCCACGTTGCGTTTTGGGGCATTTCCTGTCGCGGGCGCTAGGCCTACCCACACAAGTGAGGTATCATTTTTATCGGGAGTCTTGGGGGGATGCTGGGTGGAAGGAAATTTGTGGCACCTCTCAGATTCCAGAACTTTTTGTCACCAAAATGTGAGGAAAACCTGTTTTTTTTGCCACTTTTTGAGGTTTGCAAAGGATTCTGGGTAACAGAACCTGGTCAGAGCCCCGCAAGTCACCCCATCTTGGATTCCCCTAGGTCTCTAGTTTTCAAAAATGCACAGGTTTGGTAGGTTTCCCCAGGTGCCGGCTGAGCTAGAGGCCAAAATCTACAGGTAGGCACTTTGCAAAAAACACCTCTGTTTTCTTTCAAAATATTTGATGTGTCCACGTTGCGTTTTGGGGCATTTCCTGTCGCGGGCGCTAGGCCTACCCACACAAGTGAGGTATCATTTTTATCGGGAGACTTGGGGGGACGCTGGGTGGAAGGAAATTTGTGGCTCCTCTCAGAATCCAGAACTTTCTGTCACCGAAATGTGAGGAAAACCTGTTTTTTTAGCCACTTTTTGAGGTTTGCAAAGGATTCTGGGTAACAGAACCTGGTCAGAGCCCCGCAAGTCACCCCATCTTGGATTCCCCTAGGTCTCTAGTTTTCAAAAATGCACAGGTTTGGTAGGTTTCCCTAGGTGCCGGCTGAGCTAGAGGCCAAAATCTACAGGTAGGCACTTTGCAAAAAACACCTCTGTTTTCTTTCCAAAAATTTGATGTGTCCACGTTGCGTTTTGGGGCATTTCCTGTCGCGGGCGCTAGGCCTACCCACACAAGTGAGGTATCATTTTTATCGGGAGACTTGGGGGGACGCTGGGTGGAAGGATATTTGTGGCTCCTCTCAGATTCCAGAACTTTCTGTCACCGAAATGTGAGGAAAACCTGTTTTTTTTGCTACTTTTTGAGGTTTGCAAAGGATTCTGGGTTACAGAACCTGGTCAGAGCCCCGCAAGTCACCCCATCTTGGATTCCCCTAGGTCTCTAGTTTTCAAAAATGCACAGGTTTGGTAGGTTTCCCTAGGTGCCGGCTGAGCTAGAGGCCAAAATGTACAGGCAGGCACTTTGCAAAAAACAGCTGTGTTTTCTGTCAAAAAATGGGATGTGTCCACGTTGTGTTTTGGAGCATTTCCTGTCGCGGGCGCTAGCCCTACGCACACAAGTGAGGTATCATTTTTATCGGGAGACTTGGGGGGACGCTGGGTGGATGGAAATTTGTGGCACCTTTCAGATTCCAGAACTTTCTGTCACCGAAATGTGAGGAAAACTTGTTTTTATAGCCACTTTTTGAGGTTTGCAAAGGATTCTGGGTAACAGAACCTGGTCAGAGCCCCGCAAGTCACCCCATCTTGGATTCCCCTAGGTCTCTAGTTTTCAAAAATGCACAGGTTTGGTAGGTTTCCCCAGGTGCCGGCTGAGCTAGAGGCCAAAATCTACAGGTAGGCACTTTGCAAAAAACACCTCTGTTTTCTTTCAAAATATTTGATGTGTCCACGTTGCGTTTTGGGGCATTTCCTGTCGCGGGCGCTAGGCCTACCCACACAAGTGAGGTATCATTTTTATCGGGAGACTTGGGGGGACGCTGGGTGGAAGGAAATTTGTTGCTCCTCTCAGAATCCAGAACTTTCTGTCACCGAAATGTGAGGAAAACCTGTATTTTTAGCCACTTTTTGAGGTTTGCAAAGGATTCTGGGTAACAGAACCTGGTCAGAGCCCCGCAAGTCACCCCATCTTGGATTCCCCTAGGTCTCTAGTTTTCAAAAATGCACAGGTTTGGTAGGTTTCCCTAGGTGCCGGCTGAGCTAGAGGCCAAAATCTACAGGTAGGCACTTTGCAAAAAACACCTCTGTTTTCTTTCCAAAAATTTGATGTGTCCACGTTGCGTTTTGGGGCATTTCCTGTCGCGGGCGCTAGGCCTACCCACACAAGTGAGGTATCATTTTTATCGGGAGACTTGGGGGGACGCTGGGTGGAAGGATATTTGTGGATCCTCTCAGATTCCAGAACTTTCTGTCACCGAAATGTGAGGAAAACCTGTTTTTTTTGCTACTTTTTGAGGTTTGCAAAGGATTCTGGGTAACAGAACCTGGTCAGAGCCCCGCAAGTCACCCCATCTTGGATTCCCCTAGGTCTCTAGTTTTCAAAAATGCACAGGTTTGGTAGGTTTCCCTAGGTGCCGGCTGAGCTAGAGGCCAAAATGTACAGGCAGGCACTTTGCTAAAAACAGCTGTGTTTTCTGTCAAAAAATGGGATGTGTCCACGTTGTGTTTTGGGGCATTTCCTGTCGCGGGCGCTAGCCCTACCCACACAAGTGAGGTATCATTTTTATCGGGAGACTTGGGGGGACGCTGGGTGGATGGAAATTTGTGGCTCCTTTCAGATTCCAGAACTTTCTGTCACCGAAATGTGAGGAAAACTTGTTTTTATAGCCACTTTTTGAGGTTTGCAAAGGATTCTGGGTAACAGAACCTGGTCAGAGCCCCGCAAGTCACCCCATCTTGGATTCCCCTAGGTCTCTAGTTTTCAAAAATGCACAGGTTTGGTAGGTTTCCCTAGGTGCCGGCTGACCTAGAGGCCAAAATCTACAGGTAGGCACTTTGCAAAAAACACCTCTGTTTTCTTTCAAAATATTTGATGTGTCCACGTTGCGTTTTGGGGCATTTCCTGTCACGGGCGCTAGGCCTACCCACACAAGTGAGATGTCATTTTTATCCGGAGACTTGGGGGGACGCTGGGTGGAAGGAAATTTGTGGCTCCTCTCAGATTCCAGAACTTTCTGTCACCGAAATGTGAGGAAAACTTGTTTTTTTAGCCACTTTTTGAGGTTTGCAAAAGATTCTGGGTAACAGAACCTGGTCAGAGCCCCGCAAGTCACCCCATCTTGGATTTCCCTAGGTCTCTAGTTTTCAAAAATGCACAGGTTTGGTAGGTTTCCCTAGGTGCCGGCTGAGCTAGAGGCCAAAATCTACAGGTAGGCACTTTGCAAAAAACACCTCTGTTTTCTTTCCAAAAATTTGATGTGTCCACGTTGCGTTTTGGGGCATTTCCTGTCGCGGGCGCTAAGCCTACCCACACAAGTGAGGTATCATTTTTATCGGGAGACTTGGGGGGACGCTGGGTGGAAGGAAATTTGTGGCTCCTCTCAGATTCCAGAACTTTCTGTCACCGAAATGTGAGGAAAACCTGTTTTTTTGCCACTTTTTGAGGTTTGCAAAGGATTCTGGGTAACAGAACCTGGTCAGAGCCCCGCAAGTCACCCCATCTTTGATTCCCCTAGGTCTCTAGTTTTCAAAAATGCACAGGTTTGGTAGGTTTCCCTAGGTGCCGGCTGAGCTAGAGGCCAAAATCTACAGGTAGGCACTTTGCAAAAAACACCTCTGTTTTCTTTCAAAATATTTGATGTGTCCACGTTGCGTTTTGGGGCATTTCCTGTCGCGGGCGCTAGGCCTACCCACACAAGTGAGGTATCATTTTTATCGGGAGACTTGGGGGGACGCTGGGTGGAAGGAAATTTGTGGCTCCTCTCAGAATCCAGAACTTTCTGTCACCGAAATGTGAGGAAACCTTGTTTTTGTAGCCACTTTTTGAGGTTTGCAAAGGATTCTGGGTAACAGAACCTGGTCAGAGCCCCACAAGTCACCCCATCTTGGATTCCCCTAGGTCTCTAGTTTTCAAAAATGCACAGGTTTGGTAGGTTTCCCTAGGTGCCGGATGAGCTAGAGGCCAAAATCTACAGGTAGGCACTTTGCAAAAAACACCTCTGTTTTCTTTCCCAAAATTTGATGTGTCCACGTTGCGTTTTGGGGCATTTCCTGTCGCGGGCGCTAGGCCTACCCACACAAGTGAGGTATCATTTTTATCGGGAGACTTGGGGGGACGCTGGGTGGAAGGAAATTTGTGGCTCCTCTCAGATTCCAGAACTTTCTGTCACCGAAATGTGAGGAAAACTTGTTTTTATAGCCACTTTTTGAGGTTTGCAAAGGATTCTGGGTAACAGAACCTGGTCAGAGCCCCGCAAGTCACCCCATCTTGGATTCCCCTAGGTCTCTAGTTTTCAAGAATGCACAGGTTTGGTAGGTTTCCCTAGGTGCCGGCTGAGCTAGAGGCCAAAATCTACAGGTAGGCACTTTGCAAAAAACACCTCTGTTTTCTTTCCAAAAATTTGATGTGTCCACGTTGCGTTTTGGGGCATTTCCTGTCGCGGGCGCTAGGCCTACCCACACAAGTGAGGTATCATTTTTATCGGGAGACTTGGGGGGATGCTGGGTGGAAGGAAATTTGTGGCACCTCTCAGATTCCAGAACTTTCTGTCACCAAAATGTGAGGAAAACCTGTTTTTTTTGCCACTTTTTGAGGTTTGCAAAGGATTCTGGGTAACAGAACCTGGTCAGAGCCCCGCAACTCACCCCATCTTGGATTCCCCTAGGTCTCTAGTTTTAAAAAATGCACAGGTTTGGTAGGTTTCCCCAGGTGCCGGCTGAGCTAGAGGCCAAAATCTACAGGCAGGCACTTTGCAAAAAACAGCTGTGTTTTCTGTCAAAAAATGGGATGTGTCCACGTTGTGTTTTGGAGCATTTCCTGTCGCGGGCGCTAGCCCTACGCACACAAGTGAGGTATCATTTTTATCGGGAGACTTGGGGGGACGCTGGGTGGATGGAAATTTGTGGCACCTTTCAGATTCCAGAACTTTCTGTCACCGAAATGTGAGGAAAACTTGTTTTTATAGCCACTTTTTGAGGTTTGCAAAGGATTCTGGGTAACAGAACCTGGTCAGAGCCCCGCAAGTCACCCCATCTTGGATTCCCCTAGGTCTCTAGTTTTCAAAAATGCACAGGTTTGGTAGGTTTCCCCAGGTGCCGGCTGAGCTACAGGCCAAAATCTACAGGTAGGCACTTTGCAAAAAACACCTCTGTTTTCTTTCAAAATATTTGATGTGTCCACGTTGCGTTTTGGGGCATTTCCTGTCGCGGGCGCTAGGCCTACCCACACAAGTGAGGTATCATTTTTATCGGGAGACTTGGGGGGACGCTGGGTGGAAGGAAATTTGTGGCTCCTCTCAGAATCCAGAACTTTCTGTCACCGAAATGTGAGGAAAACCTGTTTTTTTAGCCACTTTTTGAGGTTTGCAAAGGATTCTGGGTAACAGAACCTGGTCAGAGCCCCACAAGTCACCCCATCTTGGATTCCCCTAGGTCTCTAGTTTTCAAAAATGCACAGGTTTGGTAGGTTTCCCTAGGTGCCGGCTGAGCTAGAGGCCAAAATGTACAGGCAGGCACTTTGCAAAAAACAGCTGTGTTTTCTGTCAAAAAATGGGATGTGTCCACGTTGTGTTTTGGGGCATTTCCTGTCGCGGGCGCTAGCCCTACCCACACAAGTGAGGTATCATTTTTATCGGGAGACTTGGGGGGACGCTGGGTGGATGGAAATTTGTGGCTCCTTTCAGATTCCAGAACTTTCTGTCACCGAAATGTGAGGAAAACTTGTTTTTATAGCCACTTTTTGAGGTTTGCAAAGGATTCTGGGTAACAGAACCTGGTCAGAGCCCCGCAAGTCACCCCATCTTGGATTCCCCTAGGTCTCTAGTTTTCAAAAATGCACAGGTTTGGTAGGTTTCCCTAGGTGCCGGCTGACCTAGAGGCCAAAATCTACAGGTAGGCACTTTGCAAAAAACACCTCTGTTTTCTTTCAAAATATTTGATGTGTCCACGTTGCGTTTTGGGGCATTTCCTGTCACGGGCGCTAGGCCTACCCACACAAGTGAGATGTCATTTTTATCCGGAGACTTGGGGGGACGCTGGGTGGAAGGAAATTTGTGGCTCCTCTCAGATTCCAGAACTTTCTGTCACCGAAATGTGAGGAAAACTTGTTTTTTTAGCCACTTTTTGAGGTTTGCAAAGGATTCTGGGTAACAGAACCTGGTCAGAGCCCCGCAAGTCACCCCATCTTGGATTCCCCTAGGTCTCTAGTTTTCAAAAATGCACAGGTTTGGTAGGTTTCCCTAGGTGCCGGCTGAGCTAGAGGCCAAAATCTACAGGTAGGCACTTTGCAAAAAACACCTCTGTTTTCTTTCCAAAAATTTGATGTGTCCACGTTGCGTTTTGGGGCATTTCCTGTCGCGGGCGCTAAGCCTACCCACACAAGTGAGGTATCATTTTTATCGGGAGACTTGGGGGGACGCTGGGGGGAAGGAAATTTGTGGCTCCTCTCAGATTCCAGAACTTTCTGTCACCGAAATGTGAGGAAAACCTGTTTTTTTGCCACTTTTTGAGGTTTGCAAAGGATTCTGGGTAACAGAACCTGGTCAGAGCCCCGCAAGTCACCCCATCTTGGATTCCCCTAGGTCTCTAGTTTTCAAAAATGCACAGGTTTGGTAGGTTTCCCTAGGTGCCGGCTGAGCTAGAGGCCAAAATCTACAGGTAGGCACTTTGCAAAAAACACCTCTGTTTTCTTTCAAAATATTTGATGTGTCCACGTTGCGTTTTGGGGCATTTCCTGTCGCGGGCGCTAGGCCTACCCACACAAGTGAGGTATCATTTTTATCGGGAGACTTGGGGGGACGCTGGGTGGAAGGAAATTTGTGGCTCCTCTCAGAATCCAGAACTTTCTGTCACCGAAATGTGAGGAAAACCTGTTTTTTTAGCCACTTTTTGAGGTTTGCAAAGGATTCTGGGTAACAGAACCTGGTCAGAGCCCCGCAAGTCACCCCATCTTGGATTCCCCTAGGTCTCTAGTTTTCAAAAATGCACAGGTTTGGTAGGTTTCCCTAGGTGCCGGCTGAGCTAGAGGCCAAAATCTACAGGTAGGCACTTTGCAAAAAACACCTCTGTTTTCTTTCCAAAAATTTGATGTGTCCACGTTGCGTTTTGGGGCATTTCCTGTCGTGGGCGCTAGGCCTACCCACACAAGTGAGGTATCATTTTTATCGGGAGACTTGGGGGGACGCTGGGTGGAAGGATATTTGTGGCTCCTCTCAGATTCCAGAACTTTCTGTCACCGAAATGTGAGGAAAACCTGTTTTTTTTGCCACTTTTTGAGGTTTGCAAAGGATTCTGGGTAACAGAACCTGGTCAGAGCCCCGCAAGTCACCCCATCTTGGATTCCCCTAGGTCTCTAGTTTTCAAAAATGCACAGGTTTGGTAGGTTTCCCTAGGTGCCGGCTGAGCTAGAGGCCAAAATGTACAGGCAGGCACTTTGCAAAAAACAGCTGTGTTTTCTGTCAAAAAATGGGATGTGTCCACGTTGTGTTTTGGGGCATTTCCTGTCGCGGGCGCTAGCCCTACCCACACAAGTGAGGTATCATTTTTATCGGGAGACTTGGGGGGACGCTGGGTGGATGGAAATTTGTGGCTCCTTTCAGATTCCAGAACTTTCTGTCACCGAAATGTGAGGAAAACTTGTTTTTATAGCCACTTTTTGAGGTTTGCAAAGGATTCTGGGTAACAGAACCTGGTCAGAGCCCCGCAAGTCACCCATCTTGGATTCCCCTAGGTCTCTAGTTTTAAAAAATGCACAGGTTTGGTAGGTTTCCCTAGGTGCCGGCTGACCTAGAGGCCAAAATCTACAGGTAGGCACTTTGCAAAAAACACCTCTGTTTTCTTTCAAAATATTTGATGTGTCCACGTTGCGTTTTGGGGCATTTCCTGTCACGGGCGCTAGGCCTACCCACACAAGTGAGATGTCATTTTTATCCGGAGACTTGGGGGGACGCTGGGTGGAAGGAAATTTGTGGCTCCTCTAAGATTCCAGAACTTTCTGTCACCGAAATGTGAGGAAAACTTGTTTTTTTAGCCACTTTTTGAGGTTTGCAAAGGATTCTGGGTAACAGAACCTGGTCAGAGCCCCGCAAGTCACCCCATCTTGGATTCTCCTAGGTCTCTAGTTTTCAAAAATGCACAGGTTTGGTAGGTTTCCCTAGGTGCCGGCTGAGCTAGAGGCCAAAATCTACAGGTAGGCACTTTGCAAAAAACACCTCTGTTTTCTTTCCAAAAATTTGATGTGTCCACGTTGCGTTTTGGGGCATTTCCTGTCGCGGGCGCTAAGCCTACCCACACAAGTGAGGTATCATTTTTATCGGGAGACTTGGGGGGACGCTGGGTGGAAGGAAATTTGTGGCTCCTCTCAGATTCCAGAACTTTCTGTCACCGAAATGTGAGGAAAACCTGTTTTTTTGCCACTTTTTGAGGTTTGCAAAGGATTCTGGGTAACAGAACCTGGTCAGAGCCCCGCAAGTCACCCCATCTTGGATTCCCCTAGGTCTCTAGTTTTCAAAAATGCACAGGTTTGGTAGGTTTCCCTAGGTGCCGGCTGAGCTAGAGGCCAAAATCTACAGGTAGGCACTTTGCAAAAAACACCTCTGTTTTCTTTCAAAATATTTGATGTGTCCACGTTGCGTTTTGGGGCATTTCCTGTCGCGGGCGCTAGGCCTACCCACACAAGTAAGGTATCATTTTTATCGGGAGACTTGGGGGGACGCTGGGTGGAAGGAAATTTGTGGCTCCTCTCAGAATCCAGAACTTTCTGTCACCGAAATGTGAGGAAAACCTGTTTTTTTAGCCACTTTTTGAGGTTTGCAAAGGATTCTGGGTAACAGAACCTGGTCAGAGCCCCGCAAGTCACCCCATCTTGGATTCCCCTAGGTCTCTAGTTTTCAAAAATGCACAGGTTTGGTAGGTTTCCCTAGGTGCCGGCTGAGCTAGAGGCCAAAATCTACAGGTAGGCACTTTGCAAAAAACACCTCTGTTTTCTTTCCAAAAATTTGATGTGTCCACGTTGCGTTTTGGGGCATTTCCTGTCGCGGGCGCTAGGCCTACCCACACAAGTGAGGTATCATTTTTATCGGGAGACTTGGGGGGACGCTGGGTGTAAGGATATTTGTGGCTCCTCTCAGATTCCAGAACTTTCTGTCACCGAAATGTGAGGAAAACCTGTTTTTTTTGCCACTTTTTGAGGTTTGCAAAGGATTCTGGGTAACAGAACCTGGTCAGAGCCCCGCAAGTCACCCCATCTTGGATTCCCCTAGGTCTCTAGTTTTCAAAAATGCACAGGTTTGGTAGGTTTCCCTAGGTGCCGGCTGAGCTAGAGGCCAAAATGTACAGGCAGGCACTTTGCAAAAAACAGCTGTGTTTTCTGTCAAAAAATGGGATGTGTCCACGTTGTGTTTTGGGGCATTTCCTGTCGCGGGCGCTAGCCCTACCCACACAAGTGAGGTATCATTTTTATCGGGAGACTTGGGGGGACGCTGGGTGGATGGAAATTTGTGGCTCCTTTCAGATTCCAGAACTTTCTGTCACCGAAATGTGAGGAAAACTTGTTTTTATAGCCACTTTTTGAGGTTTGCAAAGGATTCTGGGTAACAGAACCTGGTCAGAGCCCCGCAAGTCACCCCATCTTGGATTCCCCTAGGTCTCTAGTTTAAAAAAATGCACAGGTTTGGTAGGTTTCCCTAGGTGCCGGCTGACCTAGAGGCCAAAATCTACAGGTAGGCACTTTGCAAAAAACACCTCTGTTTTCTTTCAAAATATTTGATGTGTCCACGTTGCGTTTTGGGGCATTTCCTGTCACGGGCGCTAGGCCTACCCACACAAGTGAGATGTCATTTTTATCCGGAGACTTGGGGGGACGCTGGGTGGAAGGAAATTTGTGGCTCCTCTAAGATTCCAGAACTTTCTGTCACCGAAATGTGAGGAAAACTTGTTTTTTTAGCCACTTTTTGAGGTTTGCAAAGGATTCTGGGTAACAGAACCTGGTCAGAGCCCCGCAAGTCACCCCATCTTGGATTCTCCTAGGTCTCTAGTTTTCAAAAATGCACAGGTTTGGTAGGTTTCCCTAGGTGCCGGCTGAGCTAGAGGCCAAAATCTACAGGTAGGCACTTTGCAAAAAACACCTCTGTTTTCTTTCCAAAAATTTGATGTGTCCACGTTGCGTTTTGGGGCATTTCCTGTCGCGGGCGCTAAGCCTACCCACACAAGTGAGGTATCATTTTTATCGGGAGACTTGGGGGGACGCTGGGTGGAAGGAAATTTGTGGCTCCTCTCAGATTCCAGAACTTTCTGTCACCGAAATGTGAGGAAAACCTGTTTTTTTGCCACTTTTTGAGGTTTGCAAAGGATTCTGGGTAACAGAACCTGGTCAGAGCCCCGCAAGTCACCCCATCTTGGATTCCCCTAGGTCTCTAGTTTTCAAAAATGCACAGGTTTGGTAGGTTTCCCTAGGTGCCGGCTGAGCTAGAGGCCAAAATCTACAGGTAGGCACTTTGCAAAAAACACCTCTGTTTTCTTTCAAAATATTTGATGTGTCCACGTTGCGTTTTGGGGCCTTTCCTGTCGCGGGCGCTAGGCCTACCCACACAAGTAAGGTATCATTTTTATCGGGAGACTTGGGGGGACGCTGGGTGGAAGGAAATTTGTGGCTCCTCTCAGAATCCAGAACTTTCTGTCACCGAAATGTGAGGAAAACCTGTTTTTTTAGCCACTTTTTGAGGTTTGCAAAGGATTCTGGGTAACAGAACCTGGTCAGAGCCCCGCAAGTCACCCCATCTTGGATTCCCCTAGGTCTCTAGTTTTCAAAAATGCACAGGTTTGGTAGGTTTCCCTAGGTGCCGGCTGAGCTAGAGGCCAAAATCTACAGGTAGGCACTTTGCAAAAAACACCTCTGTTTTCTTTCCAAAAATTTGATGTGTCCACGTTGCGTTTTGGGGCATTTCCTGTCGCGGGCGCTAGGCCTACCCACACAAGTGAGGTATCATTTTTATCGGGAGACTTGGGGGGACGCTGGGTGTAAGGATATTTGTGGCTCCTCTCAGATTCCAGAACTTTCTGTCACCGAAATGTGAGGAAAACCTGTTTTTTTTGCCACTTTTTGAGGTTTGCAAAGGATTCTGGGTAACAGAACCTGGTCAGAGCCCCGCAAGTCACCCCATCTTGGATTCCCCTAGGTCTCTAGTTTTCAAAAATGCACAGGTTTGGTAGGTTTCCCTAGGTGCCGGCTGAGCTAGAGGCCAAAATGTACAGGCAGGCACTTTGCAAAAAACAGCTGTGTTTTCTGTCAAAAAATGGGATGTGTCCACGTTGTGTTTTGGGGCATTTCCTGTCGCGGGCGCTAGCCCTACCCACACAAGTGAGGTATCATTTTTATCGGGAGACTTGGGGGGAAGCTGGGTGGATGGAAATTTGTGGCTCCTTTCAGATTCCAGAACTTTCTGTCACCGAAATGTGAGGAAAACTTGTTTTTTTAGCCACTTTTTGAGGTTTGCAAAGGATTCTGGGTAACAGAACCTGGTCAGAGCCCCGCAAGTCACCCCATCTTGGATTCCCCTAGGTCTCTAGTTTTCAAAAATGCACAGGTTTGGTAGGTTTCCCTAGGTGCTGGCTGAGCTAGAGGCCAAAATCTACAGGTAGGCACTTTGCAAAAAACACCTCTGTTTTCTTTCAAAATATTTGATGTGTCCACGTTGCGTTTTGGGGCATTTCCTGTCACGGGCGCTAGGCCTACCCACACAAGTGAGATGTCATTTTTATCCGGAGACTTGGGGGGACGCTGGGTGGAAGGACATTTGTGGCTCCTCTCAGAATCCAGAACTTTCTGTCACCGAAATGTGAGGAAAACTTGTTTTTTTAGCCACTTTTTGAGGTTTGCAAAGGATTCTGGGTAACAGAACCTGGTCAGAGCCCCGCAAGTCACCCCATCTTGGATTTCCCTAGGTCTCTAGTTTTCAAAAATGCACAGGTTTGGTAGGTTTCCCTATGTGCCGGCTGAGCTAGAGGCCAAAATCTACAGGTAGGCACTTTGCAAAAAACACCTCTGTTTTCTTTCCAAAAATTTGATGTGTCCACATTGCGTTTTGGGGCATTTCCTGTCGCGGGCGCTAAGCCTACCCACACAAGTGAGGTATCATTTTTATCGGGAGACTTGGGGGGACGCTGGGTGGAAGGAAATTTGTGGCTCCTCTCAGATTCCAGAACTTTCTGTCACCGAAATGTGAGGAAAACCTGTTTTTTTGCCACTTTTTGAGGTTTGCAAAGGATTCTGGGTAACAGAACCTGGTCAGAGCCCCGCAAGTCACCCCATCTTGGATTCCCCTAGGTCTCTAGTTTTCAAAAATGCACAGGTTTGGTAGGTTTCCCTAGGTGCCGGCTGAGCTAGAGGCCAAAATCTACAGGTAGGCACTTTGCAAAAAACACCTCTGTTTTCTTTCAAAATATTTGATGTGTCCACGTTGCGTTTTGGGGCATTTCCTGTCGCGGGCGCTAGGCCTACCCACACAAGTGAGGTATCATTTTTATCGGGAGATTTGGGGGGACGCTGGGTGGAAGGAAATTTGTGGCTCCTCTCAGAATCCAGAACTTTCTGTCACCGAAATGTGAGGAAAACTTGTTTTTGTAGCCACTTTTTGAGGTTTGCAAAGGATTCTGGGTAACAGAACCTGGTCAGAGCCCCACAAGTCACCCCATCTTGGATTCCCCTAGGTCTCTAGTTTTCAAAAATGCACAGGTTTGGTAGGTTTCCCTAGGTGCCGGATGAGCTAGAGGCCAAAATCTACAGGTAGGCACTTTGCAAAAAACACCTCTGTTTTCTTTCCCAAAATTTGATGTGTCCACGTTGCGTTTTGGGGCATTTCCTGTCGCGGGCGCTAGGCCTACCCACACAAGTGAGGTATCATTTTTATCGGGAGACTTGGGGGGACGCTGGATGGAAGGAAATTTGTGGCTCCTCTCAGATTCCAGAACTTTCTGTCACCGAAATGTGAGGAAAACTTGTTTTTATAGCCACTTTTTGAGGTTTGCAAAGGATTCTGGGTAACAGAACCTGATCAGAGCCCCGCAAGTCACCCCATCTTGGATTCCCCTAGGTCTCTAGTTTTCAAGAATGCACAGGTTTGGTAGGTTTCCCTAGGTGCCGGCTTGCTAGAGGCCAAAATCTACAGGTAGGCACTTTGCAAAAAACACCTCTGTTTTCTTTCCAAAAATTTGATGTGTCCACGTTGCGTTTTGGGGCATTTCCTGTTACGGGCGCTAGGCCTACCCACACAAGTGAGGTATCATTTTTATCGGGAGACTTGGGGGGATGCTGGGTGGAAGGAAATTTGTGGCACCTCTCAGATTCCAGAACTTTCTGTCACCAAAATGTGAGGAAAACCTGTTTTTTTTGCCACTTTTTGAGGTTTGCAAAGGATTCTGGGTAACAGAACCTGGTCAGAGCCCCGCAACTCACCCCATCTTGGATTCCCCTAGGTCTCTAGTTTTAAAAAATGCACAGGTTTGGTAGGTTTCCCCAGGTGCCGGCTGAGCTAGAGGCCAAAATCTACAGGTAGGCACTTTGCAAAAAACACCTCTGTTTTCTTTCAAAATATTTGATGTGTCCACGTTGTGTTTTGGGGCATTTCCTGTCACGGGCGCTAGGCCTACCCACACAAGTGAGATATCATTTTTATCGGGAGACTTGGGGGGACGTTGGGTGGAAGGAAATTTGTGGCTCCTCTCAGATTCCAGAACTTTCTGTCACCGAAATGTGAGGAAAACTTGTTTTTTTAGCCACTTTTTGATGTTTGCAAAGGATTCTGGGTAACAGAACCTGGTCAGAGCCCCGCAAGTCACCCCATCTTGGATTACCCTAGGTCTCTTGTTTTAAAAAATGCACAGGTTTGGTAGGTTTCCCTAGGTGCCGGCTGAGCTAGAGGCCAAAATCTACAGGTAGGCACTTTGCAAAAAACACCTCTGTTTTCTTTCAAAATATTTGATGTGTCCACGTTGCGTTTTGGGGCATTTCCTGTCCCGGGCGCTAGGCCTACCCACACAAGTGAGGTATCATTTTTATCGGGAGTCTTGGGGGGATGCTGGGTGGAAGGAAATTTGTGGCACCTCTCAGATTCCAGAACTTTCTGTCACCAAAATGTGAGGAAAACCTGTTTTTTTTGCCACTTTTTGAGGTTTGCAAAGGATTCTGGGTAACAGAACCTGGTCAGAGCCCCGCAAGTCACCCCATCTTGGATTCCCCTAGGTCTCTAGTTTTCAAAAATGCACAGGTTTGGTAGGTTTCCCCAGGTGCCGGCTGAGCTAGAGGCCAAAATCTACAGGTAGGCACTTTGCAAAAAACACCTCTGTTTTCTTTCAAAATATTTGATGTGTCCACGTTGCGTTTTGGGGCATTTCCTGTCGCGGGCGCTAGGCCTACCCACACAAGTGAGGTATCATTTTTATCGGGAGACTTGGGGGGACGCTGGGTGGAAGGAAATTTGTGGCTCCTCTCAGAATCCAGAACTTTCTGTCACCGAAATGTGAGGAAAACCTGTTTTTTTAGCCACTTTTTGAGGTTTGCAAAGGATTCTGGGTAACAGAACCTGGTCAGAGCCCCGCAAGTCACCCCATCTTGGATTCCCCTAGGTCTCTAGTTTTCAAAAATGCACAGGTTTGGTAGGTTTCCCTAGGTGCCGGCTGAGCTAGAGGCCAAAATCTACAGGTAGGCACTTTGTAAAAAAACACCTCTGTTTTCTTTCCAAAAATTTGATGTGTCCACGTTGCGTTTTGGGGCATTTCCTGTCGCGGGCGCTAGGCCTACCCACACAAGTGAGGTATCATTTTTATCGGGAGACTTGGGGGGACGCTGGGTGGAAGGATATTTGTGGCTCCTCTCAGATTCCAGAACTTTCTGTCACCGAAATGTGAGGAAAACCTGTTTTTTTTGCTACTTTTTGAGGTTTGCAAAGGATTCTGGGTTACAGAACCTGGTCAGAGCCCCGCAAGTCACCCCATCTTGGATTCCCCTAGGTCTCTAGTTTTCAAAAATGCACAGGTTTGGTAGGTTTCCCTAGGTGCCGGCTGAGCTAGAGGCCAAAATGTACAGGCAGGCACTTTGCAAAAAACAGCTGTGTTTTCTGTCAAAAAATGGGATGTGTCCACGTTGTGTTTTGGGGCATTTCCTGTCGCGGGCGCTAGCCCTACCCACACAAGTGAGGTATCATTTTTATCGGGAGACTTGGGGGGACGCTGGGTGGATGGAAATTTGTGGCTCCTTTCAGATTCCAGAACTTTCTGTCACCGAAATGTGAGGAAAACTTGTTTTTATAGCCACTTTTTGAGGTTTGCAAAGGATTCTGGGTAACAGAACCTGGTCAGAGCCCCGCAAGTCACCCCATCTTGGATTCCCCTAGGTCTCTAGTTTTCAAAAATGCACAGGTTTGGTAGGTTTCCCCAGGTGCCGGCTGAGCTAGAGGCCAAAATCTACAGGTAGGCACTTTGCAAAAAACACCTCTGTTTTCTTTCAAAATATTTGATGTGTCCACGTTGCGTTTTGGGGCATTTCCTGTCGCGGGCGCTAGGCCTACCCACACAAGTGAGGTATCATTTTTATCGGGAGACTTGGGGGGACGCTGGGTGGAAGGAAATTTGTGGCTCCTCTCAGAATCCAGAACTTTCTGTCACCGAAATGTGAGGAAAACCTGTTTTTTTAGCCACTTTTTGAGGTTTGCAAAGGATTCTGGGTAACAGAACCTGGTCAGAGCCCCGCAAGTCACCCCATCTTGGATTCCCCTAGGTCTCTAGTTTTCAAAAATGCACAGGTTTGGTAGGTTTCCCTAGGTGCCGGCTGAGCTAGAGGCCAAAATCTACAGGTAGGCACTTTGCAAAAAACACCTCTGTTTTCTTTCCAAAAATTTGATGTGTCCACGTTGCGTTTTGGGGCATTTCCTGTCGCGGGCGCTAGGCCTACCCACACAAGTGAGGTATCATTTTTATCGGGAGACTTGGGGGGACGCTGGGTGGAAGGATATTTGTGGCTCCTCTCAGATTCCAGAACTTTCTGTCACCGAAATGTGAGGAAAACCTGTTTTTTTTGCTACTTTTTGAGGTTTGGAAAGGATTCTGGGTAACAGAACCTGGTCAGAGCCCCGCAAGTCACCCCATCTTGGATTCCCCTAGGTCTCTAGTTTTCAAAAATGCACAGGTTTGGTAGGTTTCCCTAGGTGCCGGCTGAGCTAGAGGCCAAAATGTACAGGCAGGCACTTTGCAAAAAACAGCTGTGTTTTCTGTCAAAAAATGGGATGTGTCCACGTTGTGTTTTGGGGCATTTCCTGTCGCGGGCGCTAGCCCTACCTACACAAGTGAGGTATCATTTTTATCGGGAGACTTGGGGGGACGCTGGGTGGATGGAAATTTGTGGCTCCTTTCAGATTCCAGAACTTTCTGTCACCGAAATGTGAGGAAAACTTGTTTTTATAGCCACTTTTTGAGGTTTGCAAAGGATTCTGGGTAACAGAACCTGGTCAGAGCCCCGCAAGTCACCCCATCTTGGATTCCCCTAGGTCTCTAGTTTTCAAAAATGCACAGGTTTGGTAGGTTTCCCTAGGTGCCGGCTGACCTAGAGGCCAAAATCTACAGGTAGGCACTTTGCAAAAAACACCTCTGTTTTCTTTCAAAATATTTGATGTGTCCACGTTGCGTTTTGGGGCATTTCCTGTCACGGGCGCTAGGCCTACCCACACAAGTGAGATGTCATTTTTATCCGGAGACTTGGGGGGACGCTGGGTGGAAGGAAATTTGTGGCTCCTCTCAGATTCCAGAACTTTCTGTCACCGAAATGTGAGGAAAACTTGTTTTTTTAGCCACTTTTTGAGGTTTGCAAAGGATTCTGGGTAACAGAACCTGGTCAGAGCCCCGCAAGTCACCCCATCTTGGATTCCCCTAGGTCTCTAGTTTTCAAAAATGCACAGGTTTGGTAGGTTTCCCTAGGTGCCGGCTGAGCTAGAGGCCAAAATCTACAGGTAGGCACTTTGCAAAAAACACCTCTGTTTTCTTTCCAAAAATTTGATGTGTCCACGTTGCGTTTTGGGGCATTTCCTGTCGCGGGCGCTAAGCCTACCCACACAAGTGAGGTATCATTTTTATCGGGAGACTTGGGGGGACGCTGGGTGGAAGGAAATTTGTGGCTCCTCTCAGATTCCAGAACTTTCTGTCACCAAAATGTGAGGAAAACCTGTTTTTTTGCCACTTTTTGAGGTTTGCAAAGGATTCTGGGTAACAGAACCTGGTCAGAGCCCCGCAAGTCACCCCATCTTGGATTCCCCTAGGTCTCTAGTTTTCAAAAATGCACAGGTTTGGTAGGTTTCCCTAGGTGCCGGCTGAGCTAGAGGCCAAAATCTACAGGTAGGCACTTTGCAAAAAACACCTCTGTTTTCTTTCAAAATATTTGATGTGTCCACGTTGCGTTTTGGGGCATTTCCTGTCGCGGGCGCTAGGCCTACCCACACAAGTGAGGTATCATTTTTATCGGGAGACTTGGGGGGACGCTGGGTGGAAGGAAATTTGTGGCTCCTCTCAGAATCCAGAACTTTCTGTCACCGAAATGTGAGGAAAACCTGTTTTTTTAGCCACTTTTTGAGGTTTGCAAAGGATTCTGGGTAACAGAACCTGGTCAGAGCCCCGCAAGTCACCCCATCTTGGATTCCCCTAGGTCTCTAGTTTTCAAAAATGCACAGGTTTGGTAGGTTTCCCTAGGTGCCGGCTGAGCTAGAGGCCAAAATCTACAGGTAGGCACTTTGCAAAAAACACCTCTGTTTTCTTTCCAAAAATTTGATGTGTCCACGTTGCGTTTTAGGGCATTTCCTGTCGCGGGCGCTAGGCCTACCCACACAAGTGAGGTATCATTTTTATCGGGAGACTTGGGGGGACGCTGGGTGGAAGGATATTTGTGGCTCCTCTCAGATTCCAGAACTTTCTGTCACCGAAATGTGAGGAAAACCTGTTTTTTTTGCCACTTTTTGAGGTTTGCAAAGGATTCTGGGTAACAGAACCTGGTCAGAGCCCCGCAAGTCACCCCATCTTGGATTCCCCTAGGTCTCTAGTTTTCAAAAATGCACAGGTTTGGTAGGTTTCCCTAGGTGCCGGCTGAGCTAGAGGCCAAAATGTACAGGCAGGCACTTTGCAAAAAACAGCTGTGTTTTCTGTCAAAAAATGGGATGTGTCCACGTTGTGTTTTGGGGCATTTCCTGTCGCGGGCGCTAGCCCTACCCACACAAGTGAGGTATCATTTTTATCGGGAGACTTGGGGGGACGCTGGGTGGATGGAAATTTGTGGCTCCTTTCAGATTCCAGAACTTTCTGTCACCGAAATGTGAGGAAAACTTGTTTTTATAGCCACTTTTTGAGGTTTGCAAAGGATTCTGGGTAACAGAACCTGGTCAGAGCCCCGCAAGTCACCCCATCTTGGATTCCCCTAGGTCTCTAGTTTTCAAAAATGCACAGGTTTGGTAGGTTTCCCTAGGTGCCGGCTGACCTAGAGGCCAAAATCTACAGGTAGGCACTTTGCAAAAAACACCTCTGTTTTCTTTCAAAATATTTGATGTGTCCACGTTGCGTTTTGGGGCATTTCCTGTCACGGGCGCTAGGCCTACCCACACAAGTGAGATGTCATTTTTATCCGGAGACTTGGGGGGACGCTGGGTGGAAGGAAATTTGTGGCTCCTCTCAGATTCCAGAACTTTCTGTCACCGAAATGTGAGGAAAACTTGTTTTTTTAGCCACTTTTTGAGGTTTGCAAAGGATTCTGGGTAACAGAACCTGGTCAGAGCCCCGCAAGTCACCCCATCTTGGATTTCCCTAGGTCTCTAGTTTTCAAAAATGCACAGGTTTGGTAGGTTTCCCTAGGTGCCGGCTGAGCTAGAGGCCAAAATCTACAGGTAGGCACTTTGCAAAAAACACCTCTGTTTTCTTTCCAAAAATTTGATGTGTCCACATTGCGTTTTGGGGCATTTCCTGTCGCGGGCGCTAAGCCTACCCACACAAGTGAGGTATCATTTTTATCGGGAGACTTGGGGGGACGCTGGGTGGAAGGAAATTTGTGGCTCCTCTCAGATTCCAGAACTTTCTGTCACCGAAATGTGAGGAAAACCTGTTTTTTTGCCACTTTTTGAGGTTTGCAAAGGATTCTGGGTAACAGAACCTGGTCAGAGCCCCGCAAGTCACCCCATCTTGGATTCCCCTAGGTCTCTAGTTTTCAAAAATGCACAGGTTTGGTAGGTTTCCCTAGGTGCCGGCTGAGCTAGAGGCCAAAATCTACAGGTAGGCACTTTGCAAAAAACACCTCTGTTTTCTTTCAAAATATTTGATGTGTCCACGTTGCGTTTTGGGGCATTTCCTGTCGCGGGCGCTAGGCCTACCCACACAAGTGAGGTATCATTTTTATCGGGAGACTTGGGGGGACGCTGGGTGGAAGGAAATTTGTGGCTCCTCTCAGAATCCAGAACTTTCTGTCACCGAAATGTGAGGAAAACTTGTTTTTGTAGCCACTTTTTGAGGTTTGCAAAGGATTCTGGGTAACAGAACCTGGTCAGAGCCCCACAAGTCACCCCATCTTGGATTCCCCTAGGTCTCTAGTTTTCAACAATGCACAGGTTTGGTAGGTTTCCCTAGGTGCCGGATGAGCTAGAGGCCAAAATCTACAGGTAGGCACTTTGCAAAAAACACCTCTGTTTTCTTTCCCAAAATTTGATGTGTCCACGTTGCGTTTTGGGGCATTTCCTGTCGCGGGCGCTAGGCCTACCCACACAAGTGAGGTATCATTTTTATCGGGAGACTTGGGGGGACGCTGGGTGGAAGGAAATTTGTGGCTCCTCTCAGATTCCAGAACTTTCTGTCACCGAAATGTGAGGAAAACTTGTTTTTATAGCCACTTTTTGAGGTTTGCAAAGGATTCTGGGTAACAGAACCTGGTCAGAGCCCCGCAAGTCACCCCATCTTGGATTCCCCTAGGTCTCTAGTTTTCAAGAATGCACAGGTTTGGTAGGTTTCCCTAGGTGCCGGCTGAGCTAGAGGCCAAAATCTACAGGTAGGCACTTTGCAAAAAACACCTCTGTTTTCTTTCCAAAAATTTGATGTGTCCACGTTGCGTTTTGGGGCATTTCCTGTTGCGGGCGCTAGGCCTACCCACACAAGTGAGGTATCATTTTTATCGGGAGACTTGGGGGGATGCTGGGTGGAAGGAAATTTTTGGCACCTCTCAGATTCCAGAACTTTCTGTCACCAAAATGTGAGGAAAACCTGTTTTTTTTGCCACTTTTTGAGGTTTGCAAAGGATTCTGGGTAACAGAACCTGGTCAGAGCCCCGCAACTCACCCCATCTTGGATTCCCCTAGGTCTCTAGTTTTAAAAAATGCACAGGTTTGGTAGGTTTCCCCAGGTGCCGGCTGAGCTAGAGGCCAAAATCTACAGGTAGGCACTTTGCAAAAAACACCTCTGTTTTCTTTCAAAATATTTGATGTGTCCACGTTGTGTTTTGGGGCATTTCCTGTCACGGGCGCTAGGCCTACCCACACAAGTGAGATATCATTTTTATCGGGAGACTTGGGGGGACGTTGGGTGGAAGGAAATTTGTGGCTCCTCTCAGATTCCAGAACTTTCTGTCACCGAAATGTGAGGAAAACTTGTTTTTTTAGCCACTTTTTGAGGTTTGCAAAGGATTCTGGGTAACAGAACCTGGTCAGAGCCCCGCAAGTCACCCCATCTTGGATTTCCCTAGGTCTCTAGTTTTCAAAAATGCACAGGTTTGGTAGGTTTCCCTAGGTGCCGGCTGAGCTAGAGGCCAAAATCTACAGGTAGGCACTTTGCAAAAAACACCTCTGTTTTCTTTCCAAAAATTTGATGTGTCCACGTTCCGTTTTGGGGCATTTCCTGTCGCGGGCGCTAAGCCTACCCACACAAGTGAGGTATCATTTTTATCGGGAGACTTGGGGGGACGCTGGGTGGAAGGAAATTTGTGGCTCCTCTCAGATTCCAGAACTTTCTGTCACCGAAATGTGAGGAAAACCTGTTTTTTTGCCACTTTTTGAGGTTTGCAAAGGATTCTGGGTAACAGAACCTGGTCAGAGCCCCGCAAGTCACCCCATCTTGGATTCCCCTAGGTCTCTAGTTTTCAAAAATGCACAGGTTTGGTAGGTTTCCCTAGGTGCCGGCTGAGCTAGAGGCCAAAATCTACAGGTAGGCACTTTGCAAAAAACACCTCTGTTTTCTTTCAAAATATTTGATGTGTCCACGTTGCGTTTTGGGGCATTTCCTGTCGCGGGCGCTAGGCCTACCCACACAAGTGAGGTATCATCTTTATCGGGAGACTTGGGGGGACGCTGGGTGGAAGGATATTTGTGGCTCCTCTCAGATTCCAGAACTTTCTGTCACCGAAATGTGAGGAAAACCTGTTTTTTTTGCTACTTTTTGAGGTTTGGAAAGGATTCTGGGTAACAGAACCTGGTCAGAGCCCCGCAAGTCACCCCATCTTGGATTCCCCTAGGTCTCTAGTTTTCAAAAATGCACAGGTTTGGTAGGTTTCCCTAGGTGCCGGCTGAGCTAGAGGCCAAAATGTACAGGCAGGCACTTTGCAAAAAACAGCTGTGTTTTCTGTCAAAAAATGGGATGTGTCCACGTTGTGTTTTGGGGCATTTCCTGTCGCGGGCGCTAGCCCTACCTACACAAGTGAGGTATCATTTTTATCGGGAGACTTGGGGGGACGCTGGGTGGATGGAAATTTGTGGCTCCTTTCAGATTCCAGAACTTTCTGTCACCGAAATGTGAGGAAAACTTGTTTTTATAGCCACTTTTTGAGGTTTGCAAAGGATTCTGGGTAACAGAACCTGGTCAGAGCCCCGCAAGTCACCCCATCTTGGATTCCCCTAGGTCTCTAGTTTTCAAAAATGCACAGGTTTGGTAGGTTTCCCTAGGTGCCGGCTGACCTAGAGGCCAAAATCTACAGGTAGGCACTTTGCAAAAAACACCTCTGTTTTCTTTCAAAATATTTGATGTGTCCACGTTGCGTTTTGGGGCATTTCCTGTCACGGGCGCTAGGCCTACCCACACAAGTGAGATGTCATTTTTATCCGGAGACTTGGGGGGACGCTGGGTGGAAGGAAATTTGTGGCTCCTCTCAGATTCCAGAACTTTCTGTCACCGAAATGTGAGGAAAACTTGTTTTTTTAGCCACTTTTTGAGGTTTGCAAAGGATTCTGGGTAACAGAACCTGGTCAGAGCCCCGCAAGTCACCCCATCTTGGATTCCCCTAGGTCTCTAGTTTTCAAAAATGCACAGGTTTGGTAGGTTTCCCTAGGTGCCGGCTGAGCTAGAGGCCAAAATCTACAGGTAGGCACTTTGCAAAAAACACCTCTGTTTTCTTTCCAAAAATTTGATGTGTCCACGTTGCGTTTTGGGGCATTTCCTGTCGCGGGCGCTAAGCCTACCCACACAAGTGAGGTATCATTTTTATCGGGAGACTTGGGGGGACGCTGGGTGGAAGGAAATTTGTGGCTCCTCTCAGATTCCAGAACTTTCTGTCACCAAAATGTGAGGAAAACCTGTTTTTTTGCCACTTTTTGAGGTTTGCAAAGGATTCTGGGTAACAGAACCTGGTCAGAGCCCCGCAAGTCACCCCATCTTGGATTCCCCTAGGTCTCTAGTTTTCAAAAATGCACAGGTTTGGTAGGTTTCCCTAGGTGCCGGCTGAGCTAGAGGCCAAAATCTACAGGTAGGCACTTTGCAAAAAACACCTCTGTTTTCTTTCAAAATATTTGATGTGTCCACGTTGCGTTTTGGGGCATTTCCTGTCGCGGGCGCTAGGCCTACCCACACAAGTGAGGTATCATTTTTATCGGGAGACTTGGGGGGACGCTGGGTGGAAGGAAATTTGTGGCTCCTCTCAGAATCCAGAACTTTCTGTCACCGAAATGTGAGGAAAACCTGTTTTTTTAGCCACTTTTTGAGGTTTGCAAAGGATTCTGGGTAACAGAACCTGGTCAGAGCCCCGCAAGTCACCCCATCTTGGATTCCCCTAGGTCTCTAGTTTTCAAAAATGCACAGGTTTGGTAGGTTTCCCTAGGTGCCGGCTGAGCTAGAGGCCAAAATCTACAGGTAGGCACTTTGCAAAAAACACCTCTGTTTTCTTTCCAAAAATTTGATGTGTCCACGTTGCGTTTTAGGGCATTTCCTGTCGCGGGCGCTAGGCCTACCCACACAAGTGAGGTATCATTTTTATCGGGAGACTTGGGGGGACGCTGGGTGGAAGGATATTTGTGGCTCCTCTCAGATTCCAGAACTTTCTGTCACCGAAATGTGAGGAAAACCTGTTTTTTTTGCCACTTTTTGAGGTTTGCAAAGGATTCTGGGTAACAGAACCTGGTCAGAGCCCCGCAAGTCACCCCATCTTGGATTCCCCTAGGTCTCTAGTTTTCAAAAATGCACAGGTTTGGTAGGTTTCCCTAGGTGCCGGCTGAGCTAGAGGCCAAAATGTACAGGCAGGCACTTTGCAAAAAACAGCTGTGTTTTCTGTCAAAAAATGGGATGTGTCCACGTTGTGTTTTGGGGCATTTCCTGTCGCGGGCGCTAGCCCTACCCACACAAGTGAGGTATCATTTTTATCGGGAGACTTGGGGGGACGCTGGGTGGATGGAAATTTGTGGCTCCTTTCAGATTCCAGAACTTTCTGTCACCGAAATGTGAGGAAAACTTGTTTTTATAGCCACTTTTTGAGGTTTGCAAAGGATTCTGGGTAACAGAACCTGGTCAGAGCCCCGCAAGTCACCCCATCTTGGATTCCCCTAGGTCTCTAGTTTTCAAAAATGCACAGGTTTGGTAGGTTTCCCTAGGTGCCGGCTGACCTAGAGGCCAAAATCTACAGGTAGGCACTTTGCAAAAAACACCTCTGTTTTCTTTCAAAATATTTGATGTGTCCACGTTGCGTTTTGGGGCATTTCCTGTCACGGGCGCTAGGCCTACCCACACAAGTGAGATGTCATTTTTATCCGGAGACTTGGGGGGACGCTGGGTGGAAGGAAATTTGTGGCTCCTCTCAGATTCCAGAACTTTCTGTCACCGAAATGTGAGGAAAACTTGTTTTTTTAGCCACTTTTTGAGGTTTGCAAAGGATTCTGGGTAACAGAACCTGGTCAGAGCCCCGCAAGTCACCCCATCTTGGATTTCCCTAGGTCTCTAGTTTTCAAAAATGCACAGGTTTGGTAGGTTTCCCTAGGTGCCGGCTGAGCTAGAGGCCAAAATCTACAGGTAGGCACTTTGCAAAAAACACCTCTGTTTTCTTTCCAAAAATTTGATGTGTCCACATTGCGTTTTGGGGCATTTCCTGTCGCGGGCGCTAAGCCTACCCACACAAGTGAGGTATCATTTTTATCGGGAGACTTGGGGGGACGCTGGGTGGAAGGAAATTTGTGGCTCCTCTCAGATTCCAGAACTTTCTGTCACCGAAATGTGAGGAAAACCTGTTTTTTTGCCACTTTTTGAGGTTTGCAAAGGATTCTGGGTAACAGAACCTGGTCAGAGCCCCGCAAGTCACCCCATCTTGGATTCCCCTAGGTCTCTAGTTTTCAAAAATGCACAGGTTTGGTAGGTTTCCCTAGGTGCCGGCTGAGCTAGAGGCCAAAATCTACAGGTAGGCACTTTGCAAAAAACACCTCTGTTTTCTTTCAAAATATTTGATGTGTCCACGTTGCGTTTTGGGGCATTTCCTGTCGCGGGCGCTAGGCCTACCCACACAAGTGAGGTATCATTTTTATCGGGAGACTTGGGGGGACGCTGGGTGGAAGGAAATTTGTGGCTCCTCTCAGAATCCAGAACTTTCTGTCACCGAAATGTGAGGAAAACTTGTTTTTGTAGCCACTTTTTGAGGTTTGCAAAGGATTCTGGGTAACAGAACCTGGTCAGAGCCCCACAAGTCACCCCATCTTGGATTCCCCTAGGTCTCTAGTTTTCAACAATGCACAGGTTTGGTAGGTTTCCCTAGGTGCCGGATGAGCTAGAGGCCAAAATCTACAGGTAGGCACTTTGCAAAAAACACCTCTGTTTTCTTTCCCAAAATTTGATGTGTCCACGTTGCGTTTTGGGGCATTTCCTGTCGCGGGCGCTAGGCCTACCCACACAAGTGAGGTATCATTTTTATCGGGAGACTTGGGGGGACGCTGGGTGGAAGGAAATTTGTGGCTCCTCTCAGATTCCAGAACTTTCTGTCACCGAAATGTGAGGAAAACTTGTTTTTATAGCCACTTTTTGAGGTTTGCAAAGGATTCTGGGTAACAGAACCTGGTCAGAGCCCCGCAAGTCACCCCATCTTGGATTCCCCTAGGTCTCTAGTTTTCAAGAATGCACAGGTTTGGTAGGTTTCCCTAGGTGCCGGCTGAGCTAGAGGCCAAAATCTACAGGTAGGCACTTTGCAAAAAACACCTCTGTTTTCTTTCCAAAAATTTGATGTGTCCACGTTGCGTTTTGGGGCATTTCCTGTTGCGGGCGCTAGGCCTACCCACACAAGTGAGGTATCATTTTTATCGGGAGACTTGGGGGGATGCTGGGTGGAAGGAAATTTTTGGCACCTCTCAGATTCCAGAACTTTCTGTCACCAAAATGTGAGGAAAACCTGTTTTTTTTGCCACTTTTTGAGGTTTGCAAAGGATTCTGGGTAACAGAACCTGGTCAGAGCCCCGCAACTCACCCCATCTTGGATTCCCCTAGGTCTCTAGTTTTAAAAAATGCACAGGTTTGGTAGGTTTCCCCAGGTGCCGGCTGAGCTAGAGGCCAAAATCTACAGGTAGGCACTTTGCAAAAAACACCTCTGTTTTCTTTCAAAATATTTGATGTGTCCACGTTGTGTTTTGGGGCATTTCCTGTCACGGGCGCTAGGCCTACCCACACAAGTGAGATATCATTTTTATCGGGAGACTTGGGGGGACGTTGGGTGGAAGGAAATTTGTGGCTCCTCTCAGATTCCAGAACTTTCTGTCACCGAAATGTGAGGAAAACTTGTTTTTTTAGCCACTTTTTGAGGTTTGCAAAGGATTCTGGGTAACAGAACCTGGTCAGAGCCCCGCAAGTCACCCCATCTTGGATTTCCCTAGGTCTCTAGTTTTCAAAAATGCACAGGTTTGGTAGGTTTCCCTAGGTGCCGGCTGAGCTAGAGGCCAAAATCTACAGGTAGGCACTTTGCAAAAAACACCTCTGTTTTCTTTCCAAAAATTTGATGTGTCCACGTTCCGTTTTGGGGCATTTCCTGTCGCGGGCGCTAAGCCTACCCACACAAGTGAGGTATCATTTTTATCGGGAGACTTGGGGGGACGCTGGGTGGAAGGAAATTTGTGGCTCCTCTCAGATTCCAGAACTTTCTGTCACCGAAATGTGAGGAAAACCTGTTTTTTTGCCACTTTTTGAGGTTTGCAAAGGATTCTGGGTAACAGAACCTGGTCAGAGCCCCGCAAGTCACCCCATCTTGGATTCCCCTAGGTCTCTAGTTTTCAAAAATGCACAGGTTTGGTAGGTTTCCCTAGGTGCCGGCTGAGCTAGAGGCCAAAATCTACAGGTAGGCACTTTGCAAAAAACACCTCTGTTTTCTTTCAAAATATTTGATGTGTCCACGTTGCGTTTTGGGGCATTTCCTGTCGCGGGCGCTAGGCCTACCCACACAAGTGAGGTATCATCTTTATCGGGAGACTTGGGGGGACGCTGGGTGGAAGGAAATTTGTGGCTCCTCTCAGAATCCAGAACTTTCTGTCACCGAAATGTGAGGAAAACTTGTTTTTGTAGCCACTTTTTGAGGTTTGCAAAGGATTCTGGGTAACAGAACCTGGTCAGAGCCCCACAAGTCACCCCATCTTGGATTCCCCTAGGTCTCTAGTTTTCAAAAATGCACAGGTTTGGTAGGTTTCCCTAGGTGCCGGATGAGCTAGAGGCCAAAATCTACAGGTAGGCACTTTGCAAAAAACACCTCTGTTTTCTTTCCCAAAATTTGATGTGTCCACGTTGCGTTTTGGGGCATTTCCTGTCGCGGGCGCTAGGCCTACCCACACAAGTGAGGTATCATTTTTATCGGGAGACTTGGGGGGACGCTGGGTGGAAGGAAATTTGTGGCTCCTCTCAGATTCCAGAACTTTCTGTCACCGAAATGTGAGGAAAACTTGTTTTTATAGCCACTTTTTGAGGTTTGCAAAGGATTCTGGGTAACAGAACCTGGTCAGAGCCCCGCAAGTCACCCCATCTTGGATTCCCCTAGGTCTCTAGTTTTCAAGAATGCACAGGTTTGGTAGGTTTCCCTAGGTGCCGGCTGAGCTAGAGGCCAAAATCTACAGGTAGGCACTTTGCAAAAAACACCTCTGTTTTCTTTCCAAAAATTTGATGTGTCCACGTTGCGTTTTGGGGCATTTCCTGTTGCGGGCGCTAGGCCTACCCACACAAGTGAGGTATCATTTTTATCGGGAGACTTGGGGGGATGCTGGGTGGAAGGAAATTTGTGGCACCTCTCAGATTCCAGAACTTTCTGTCACCGAAATGTGAGGAAAACTTGTTTTTTTAGCCACTTTTTGAGGTTTGCAAAGGATTCTGGGTAACAGAACCTGGTCAGAGCCCCGCAAGTCACCCCATCTTGGATTTCCCTAGGTCTCTAGTTTTCAAAAATGCACAGGTTTGGTAGGTTTCCCTAGGTGCCGGCTGAGCTAGAGGCCAAAATCTACAGGTAGGCACTTTGCAAAAAACACCTCTGTTTTCTTTCCAAAAATTTGATGTGTCCACGTTGCGTTTTGGGGCATTTCCTGTCGCGGGCGCTAAGCCTACCCACACAAGTGAGGTATCATTTTTATCGGGAGACTTGGGGGGACGCTGGGTGGAAGGAAATTTGTGGCTCCTCTCAGATTCCAGAACTTTCTGTCACCGAAATGTGAGGAAAACCTGTTTTTTTGCCACTTTTTGAGGTTTGCAAAGGATTCTGGGTAACAGAACCTGGTCAGAGCCCCGCAAGTCACCCCATCTTGGATTCCCCTAGGTCTCTAGTTTTCAAAAATGCACAGGTTTGGTAGGTTTCCCTAGGTGCCGGCTGAGCTAGAGGCCAAAATCTACAGGTAGGCACTTTGCAAAAAACACCTCTGTTTTCTTTCAAAATATTTGATGTGTCCACGTTGCGTTTTGGGGCATTTCCTGTCGCGGGCGCTAGGCCTACCCACACAAGTGAGGTATCATTTTTATCGGGAGACTTGGGGGGACGCTGGGTGGAAGGAAATTTGTGGCTCCTCTCAGAATCCAGAACTTTATGTCACCGAAATGTGAGGAAAACTTGTTTTTGTAGCCACTTTTTGAGGTTTGCAAAGGATTCTGGGTAACAGAACCTGGTCAGAGCCCCACAAGTCACCCCATCTTGGATTCCCCTAGGTCTCTAGTTTTCAACAATGCACAGGTTTGGTAGGTTTCCCTAGGTGCCGGATGAGCTAGAGGCCAAAATCTACAGGTAGGCACTTTGCAAAAAACACCTCTGTTTTCTTTCCCACAATTTGATGTGTCCACGTTGCGTTTTGGGGCATTTCCTGTCGCGGGCGCTAGGCCTACCCACACAAGTGAGGTATCATTTTTATCGGGAGACTTGGGGGGACGCTGGGTGGAAGGAAATTTGTGGCTCCTCTCAGATTCCAGAACTTTCTGTCACCGAAATGTGAGGAAAACTTGTTTTTATAGCCACTTTTTGAGGTTTGCAAAGGATTCTGGGTAACAGAACCTGGTCAGAGCCCCGCAAGTCACCCCATCTTGGATTCCCCTAGGTCTCTAGTTTTCAAGAATGCACAGGTTTGGTAGGTTTCCCTAGGTGCCGGCTGAGCTAGAGGCCAAAATCTACAGGTAGGCACTTTGCAAAAAACACCTCTGTTTTCTTTCCAAAAATTTGATGTGTCCACGTTGCGTTTTGGGGCATTTCCTGTTGCGGGCGCTAGGCCTACCCACACAAGTGAGGTATCATTTTTATCGGGAGACTTGGGGGGATGCTGGGTGGAAGGAAATTTTTGGCACCTCTCAGATTCCAGAACTTTCTGTCACCAAAATGTGAGGAAAATCTGTTTTTTTTGCCACTTTTTGAGGTTTGCAAAGGATTCTGGGTAACAGAACCTGGTCAGAGCCCCGCAACTCACCCCATCTTGGATTCCCCTAGGTCTCTAGTTTTAAAAAATGCACAGGTTTGGTAGGTTTCCCCAGGTGCCGGCTGAGCTAGAGGCCAAAATCTACAGGTAGGCACTTTGCAAAAAACACCTCTGTTTTCTTTCAAAATATTTGATGTGTCCACGTTGTGTTTTGGGGCATTTCCTGTCACGGGCGCTAGGCCTACCCACACAAGTGAGATATCATTTTTATCGGGAGACTTGGGGGGACGTTGGGTGGAAGGAAATTTGTGGCTCCTCTCAGATTCCAGAACTTTCTGTCACCGAAATGTGAGGAAAACTTGTTTTTTTAGCCACTTTTTGAGGTTTGCAAAGGATTCTGGGTAACAGAACCTGGTCAGAGCCCCGCAAGTCACCCCATCTTGGATTTCCCTAGGTCTCTAGTTTTCAAAAATGCACAGGTTTGGTAGGTTTCCCTAGGTGCCGGCTGAGCTAGAGGCCAAAATCTACAGGTAGGCACTTTGCAAAAAACACCTCTGTTTTCTTTCCAAAAATTTGATGTGTCCACGTTCCGTTTTGGGGCATTTCCTGTCGCGGGCGCTAAGCCTACCCACACAAGTGAGGTATCATTTTTATCGGGAGACTTGGGGGGACGCTGGGTGGAAGGAAATTTGTGGCTCCTCTCAGATTCCAGAACTTTCTGTCACCGAAATGTGAGGAAAACCTGTTTTTTTGCCACTTTTTGAGGTTTGCAAAGGATTCTGGGTAACAGAACCTGGTCAGAGCCCCGCAAGTCACCCCATCTTGGATTCCCCTAGGTCTCTAGTTTTCAAAAATGCACAGGTTTGGTAGGTTTCCCTAGGTGCCGGCTGAGCTAGAGGCCAAAATCTACAGGTAGGCACTTTGCAAAAAACACCTCTGTTTTCTTTCAAAATATTTGATGTGTCCACGTTGCGTTTTGGGGCATTTCCTGTCGCGGGCGCTAGGCCTACCCACACAAGTGAGGTATCATCTTTATCGGGAGACTTGGGGGGACGCTGGGTGGAAGGAAATTTGTGGCTCCTCTCAGAATCCAGAACTTTCTGTCACCGAAATGTGAGGAAAACTTGTTTTTGTAGCCACTTTTTGAGGTTTGCAAAGGATTCTGGGTAACAGAACCTGGTCAGAGCCCCACAAGTCACCCCATCTTGGATTCCCCTAGGTCTCTAGTTTTCAAAAATGCACAGGTTTGGTAGGTTTCCCTAGGTGCCGGATGAGCTAGAGGCCAAAATCTACAGGTAGGCACTTTGCAAAAAACACCTCTGTTTTCTTTCCCAAAATTTGATGTGTCCACGTTGCGTTTTGGGGCATTTCCTGTCGCGGGCGCTAGGCCTACCCACACAAGTGAGGTATCATTTTTATCGGGAGACTTGGGGGGACGCTGGGTGGAAGGAAATTTGTGGCTCCTCTCAGATTCCAGAACTTTCTGTCACCGAAATGTGAGGAAAACTTGTTTTTATAGCCACTTTTTGAGGTTTGCAAAGGATTCTGGGTAACAGAACCTGGTCAGAGCCCCGCAAGTCACCCCATCTTGGATTCCCCTAGGTCTCTAGTTTTCAAGAATGCACAGGTTTGGTAGGTTTCCCTAGGTGCCGGCTGAGCTAGAGGCCAAAATCTACAGGTAGGCACTTTGCAAAAAACACCTCTGTTTTCTTTCCAAAAATTTGATGTGTCCACGTTGCGTTTTGGGGCATTTCCTGTTGCGGGCGCTAGGCCTACCCACACAAGTGAGGTATCATTTTTATCGGGAGACTTGGGGGGATGCTGGGTGGAAGGAAATTTGTGGCACCTCTCAGATTCCAGAACTTTCTGTCACCAAAATGTGAGGAAAACCTGTTTTTTTTGCCACTTTTTGAGGTTTGCAAAGGATTCTGCGTAACAGAACCTGGTCAGAGCCCCGCAACTCACCCCATCTTGGATTCCCCTAGGTCTCTAGTTTTAAAAAATGCACAGGTTTGGTAGGTTTCCCCAGGTGCCGGCTGAGCTAGAGGCCAAAATCTACAGGTAGGCACTTTGCAAAAAACACCTCTGTTTTCTTTCAAAATATTTGATGTGTCCACGTTGTGTTTTGGGGCATTTCCTGTCACGGGCGCTAGGCCTACCCACACAAGTGAGATATCATTTTTATCGGGAGACTTGGGGGGACGTTGGGTGGAAGGAAATTTGTGGCTCCTCTCAGATTCCAGAACTTTCTGTCACCGAAATGTGAGGAAAACTTGTTTTTTTAGCCACTTTTTGATGTTTGCAAAGGATTCTGGGTAACAGAACCTGGTCAGAGCCCCGCAAGTCACCCCATCTTGGATTACCCTAGGTCTCTTGTTTTAAAAAATGCACAGGTTTGGTAGGTTTCCCTAGGTGCCAGCTGAGCTAGAGGCCAAAATCTACAGGTAGGCACTTTGCAAAAAACACCTCTGTTTTCTTTCAAAATATTTGATGTGTCCACGTTGCGTTTTGGGGCATTTCCTGTCGAGGGCGCTAGGCCTACCCACACAAGTGAGGTATAATTTTTATCGGGAGACTTGGGGGGATGCTGGGTGGAAGGAAATTTGTGGCACCTCTCAGATTCCAGAACTTTCTGTCACCAAAATGTGAGGAAAACCTGTTTTTTTTGCCACTTTTTGAGGTTTGCAAAGGATTCTGGGTAACAGAACCTGGTCAGAGCCCCGCAAGTCACCCCATCTTGGATTCCCCTAGGTCTCTAGTTTTCAAAAATGCACAGGTTTGGTAGGGTTCCCCAGGTGCCGGCTGAGCTAGAGGCCAAAATCTACAGGTAGGCACTTTGCAAAAAACACCTCTGTTTTCTTTCAAAATATTTGATGTGTCCACGTTGCGTTTTGGGGCATTTCCTGTCGCGGGCGCTAGGCCTACCCACATAAGTGAGGTATCATTTTTATCGGGAGACTTGGGGGGACGCTGGGTGGAAGGAAATTTGTGGCTCCTCTCAGAATCCAGAACTTTCTGTCACCGAAATGTGAGGAAAACCTGTTTTTTTAGCCACTTTTTGAGGTTTGCAAAGGATTCTGGGTAACAGAACCTGGTCAGAGCCCCGCAAGTCACCCCATCTTGGATTCCCCTAGGTCTCTAGTTTTCAAAAATGCACAGGTTTGGTAGGTTTCCCTAGGTGCCGGCTGAGCTAGAGGCCAAAATCTACAGGTAGGCACTTTGCAAAAAACACCTCTGTTTTCTTTCCAAAAATTTGATGTGTCCACGTTGCGTTTTGGGGCATTTCCTGTCGCGGGCGCTAGGCCTACCCACACAAGTGAGGTATCATTTTTATCGGGAGACTTGGGGGGACGCTGGGTGGAAGGATATTTGTGGCTCCTCTCAGATTCCAGAACTTTCTGTCACCGAAATGTGAGGAAAACCTGTTTTTTTTGCCACTTTTTGAGGTTTGCAAAGGATTCTGGGTAACAGAACCTGGTCAGAGCCCCGCAAGTCACCCCATCTTGGGTTCCCCTAGGTCTCTAGTTTTCAAAAATGCACAGGTTTGGTAGGTTTCCCTAGGTGCCGGCTGAGCTAGAGGCCAAAATGTACAGGCAGGCACTTTGCAAAAAACAGCTGTGTTTTCTGTCAAAAAATGGGATGTGTCCACGTTGTGTTTTGGGGCATTTCCTGTCGCGGGCGCTAGCCCTACCCACACAAGTGAGGTATCATTTTTATCGGGAGACTTGGGGGGACGCTGGGTGGATGGAAATTTGTGGCTCCTTTCAGATTCCAGAACTTTCTGTCACCGAAATGTGAGGAAAACTTGTTTTTATAGCCACTTTTTGAGGTTTGCAAAGGATTCTGGGTAACAGAACCTGGTCAGAGCCCCGCAAGTCACCCCATCTTGGATTCCCCTAGGTCTCTAGTTTTCAAAAATGCACAGGTTTGGTAGGTTTCCCTAGGTGCCGGCTGAGCTAGAGGCCAAAATCTACAGGTAGGCACTTTGCAAAAAACACCTCTGTTTTCTTTCCAAAAATTTGATGTGTCCACGTTGCGTTTTGGGGCATTTCCTGTTGCGGGCGCTAGGCCTACCCACACAAGTGAGGTATCATTTTTATCGGGAGACTTGGGGGGATGCTGGGTGGAAGGAAATTTGTGGCACCTCTCAGATTCCAGAACTTTCTGTCACCAAAATGTGAGGAAAACCTGTTTTTTTTGCCACTTTTTGAGGTTTGCAAAGGATTCTGGGTAACAGAACCTGGTCAGAGCCCCGCAACTCACCCCATCTTGGATTCCCCTAGGTCTCTAGTTTTCAAAAATGCACAGGTTTGGTAGGTTTCCCCAGGTGCCGGCTGAGCTAGAGGCCAAAATCTACAGGTAGGCACTTTGCAAAAAACACCTCTGTTTTCTTTCAAAATATTTGATGTGTCCACGTTGTGTTTTGGGGCATTTCCTGTCACGGGCGCTAGGCCTACCCACACAAGTGAGATATCATTTTTATCGGGAGACTTGGGGGGACGTTGGATGGAAGGAAATTTGTGGCTCCTCTCAGATTCCAGAACTTTCTGTCACCGAAATGTGAGGAAAACTTGTTTTTTTAGCCACTTTTTGAGGTTTGCAGAGGATTCTGGGTAACAGAACCTGGTCAGAGCCCCGCAAGTCACCCCATCTTGGATTTCCCTAGGTCTCTAGTTTTCAAAAATGCACAGGTTTGGTAGGTTTCCCTAGGTGCCGGCTGAGCTAGAGGCCAAAATCTACAGGTAGGCACTTTGCAAAAAACACCTCTGTTTTCTTTCCAAAAATTTGATGTGTCCACGTTGTGTTTTGGGGCATTTCCTGTCGCGGGCGCTAAGCCTACCCACACAAGTGAGGTATCATTTTTATCGGGAGACTTGGGGGGACGCTGGGTGGAAGGAAATTTGTGGCTCCTCTCAGATTCCAGAACTTTCTGTCACCGAAATGTGAGGAAAACCTGTTTTTTTGCCACTTTTTGAGGTTTGCAAAGGATTCTGGGTAACAGAACCTGGTCAGAGCCCCGCAAGTCACCCCATCTTGGATTCCCCTAGGTCTCTAGTTTTCAAAAATGCACAGGTTTGGTAGGTTTCCCTAGGTGCCGGCTGAGCTAGAGGCCAAAATCTACAGGTAGGCACTTTGCAAAAAACACCTCTGTTTTCTTTCAAAATATTTGATGTGTCCACGTTGCGTTTTGGGGCATTTCCTGTCGCGGGCGCTAGGCCTACCCACACAAGTGAGGTATCATTTTTATCGGGAGACTTGGGGGGACGCTGGGTGGAAGGAAATTTGTGGCTCCTCTCAGATTCCAGAACTTTCTGTCACCGAAATGTGAGGAAAACCTGTTTTTTTGCCACTTTTTGAGGTTTGCAAAGGATTCTGGGTAACAGAACCTGGTCAGAGCCCCGCAAGTCACCCCATCTTGGATTCCCCTAGGTCTCTAGTTTTCAAAAATGCACAGGTTTGGTAGGTTTCCCTAGGTGCCGGATGAGCTAGAGGCCAAAATCTACAGGTAGGCACTTTGCAAAAAACACCTCTGTTTTCTTTCCCAAAATTTGATGTGTCCACGTTGCGTTTTGGGGCATTTCCTGTCGCGGGCGCTAGGCCTACCCACACAAGTGAGGTATCATTTTTATCGGGAGACTTGGGGGGACGCTGGGTGGAAGGAAATTTGTGGCTCCTCTCAGATTCCAGAACTTTCTGTCACCGAAATGTGAGGAAAACTTGTTTTTATAGCCACTTTTTGAGGTTTGCAAAGGATTCTGGGTAACAGAACCTAGTCAGAGCCCCGCAAGTCACCCCATCTTGGATTCCCCTAGGTCTCTAGTTTTCAACAATGCACAGGTTTGGTAGGTTTCCCTAGGTGCTGGCTGAGCTAGAGGCCAAAATCTACAGGTAGGCACTTTGCAAAAAACACCTCTGTTTTCTTTCCAAAAATTTGATGTGTCCACGTTGCGTTTTGGGGCATTTCCTGTTGCGGGCGCTAGGCCTACCCACACAAGTGAGGTATCATTTTTATCGGGAGACTTGGGGGGATGCTGGGTGGAAGGAAATTTGTGGCACCTCTCAGATTCCAGAACTTTCTGTCACCAAAATGTGAGGAAAACCTGTTTTTTTTGCCACTTTTTGAGGTTTGCAAAGGATTCTGGGTAACAGAACCTGGTCAGAGCCCCGCAACTCACCCCATCTTGGATTCCCCTAGGTCTCTAGTTTTAAAAAATGCACAGGTTTGGTAGGTTTCCCCAGGTGCCGGCTGAGCTAGAGGCCAAAATCTACAGGTAGGCACTTTTTTAAAAAACACCTCTGTTTTCTTTCAAAATATTTGATGTGTCCACGTTGTGTTTTGGGGCATTTCCTGTCACGGGCGCTAGGCCTACCCACACAAGTGAGATATCATTTTTATCGGGAGACTTGGGGGGACGTTGGGTGGAAGGAAATTTGTGGCTCCTCTCAGATTCCAGAACTTTCTGTCACCGAAATGTGAGGAAAACTTGTTTTTTTAGCCACTTTTTGATGTTTGCAAAGGATTCTGGGTAACAGAACCTGGTCAGAGCCCCGCAAGTCACCCCATCTTGGATTACCCTAGGTCTCTTGTTTTCAAAAATGCACAGGTTTGGTAGGTTTCCCTAGGTGCCGGCTGAGCTAGAGGCCAAAATCTACAGGTAGGCACTTTGCAAAAAACACCTCTGTTTTCTTTCAAAATATTTGATGTGTCCATGTTGCGTTTTGGGGCATTTCCTGTCGAGGGCGCTAGGCCTACCCACACAAGTGAGGTATAATTTTTATCGGGAGACTTGGGGGGATGCTGGGTGGAAGGAAATTTGTGGCACCTCTCAGATTCCAGAACTTTCTGTCACCAAAATGTGAGGAAAACCTGTTTTTTTTGCCACTTTTTGAGGTTTGCAAAGGATTCTGGGTAACAGAACCTGGTCAGAGCCCCGCAAGTCACCCCATCTTGGATTCCCGTAGGTCTCTAGTTTTCAAAAATGCACAGGTTTGGTAGGTTTCCCCAGGTGCCGGCTGAGCTAGAGGCCAAAATCTACAGGTAGGCACTTTGCAAAAAACACCTCTGTTTTCTTTCAAAATATTTGATGTGTCCACGTTGCGTTTTGGGGCATTTCCTGTCGCGGGCGCTAGGCCTACCCACACAAGTGAGGTATCATTTTTATCGGGAGACTTGGGGGGACGCTGGGTGGAAGGAAATTTGTGGCTCCTCTCAGAATCCAGAACTTTCTGTCACCGAAATGTGAGGAAAACCTGTTTTTTTAGCCACTTTTTGAGGTTTGCAAAGGATTCTGGGTAACAGAACCTGGTCAGAGCCCCGCAAGTCACCCCATCTTGGATTCCCCTAGGTCTCTAGTTTTCAAAAATGCACAGGTTTGGTAGGTTTCCCTAGGTGCCGGCTGAGCTAGAGGCCAAAATCTACAGGTAGGCACTTTGCAAAAAACACCTCTGTTTTCTTTCCAAAAATTTGATGTGTCCACGTTGCGTTTTAGGGCATTTCCTGTCGCGGGCGCTAGGCCTACCCACACAAGTGAGGTATCATTTTTATCGGGAGACTTGGGGGGACGCTGGGTGGAAGGAAATTTGTGGCTCCTCTCAGAATCCAGAACTTTCTGTCACCGAAATGTGAGGAAAACTTGTTTTTGTAGCCACTTTTTGAGGTTTGCAAAGGATTCTGGGTAACAGAACCTGGTCAGAGCCCCACAAGTCACCCCATCTTGGATTCCCCTAGGTCTCTAGTTTTCAACAATGCACAGGTTTGGTAGGTTTCCCTAGGTGCCGGATGAGCTAGAGGCCAAAATCTACAGGTAGGCACTTTGCAAAAAACACCTCTGTTTTCTTTCCCAAAATTTGATGTGTCCACGTTGCGTTTTGGGGCATTTCCTGTCGCGGGCGCTAGGCCTACCCACACAAGTGAGGTATCATTTTTATCGGGAGACTTGGGGGGACGCTGGGTGGAAGGAAATTTGTGGCTCCTCTCAGATTCCAGAACTTTCTGTCACCGAAATGTGAGGAAAACTTGTTTTTATAGCCACTTTTTGAGGTTTGCAAAGGATTCTGGGTAACAGAACCTGGTCAGAGCCCCGCAAGTCACCCCATCTTGGATTCCCCTAGGTCTCTAGTTTTCAAGAATGCACAGGTTTGGTAGGTTTCCCTAGGTGCCGGCTGAGCTAGAGGCCAAAATCTACAGGTAGGCACTTTGCAAAAAACACCTCTGTTTTCTTTCCAAAAATTTGATGTGTCCACGTTGTGTTTTGGGGCATTTCCTGTCACGGGCGCTAGGCCTACCCACACAAGTGAGATATCATTTTTATCGGGAGACTTGGGGGGACGTTGGGTGGAAGGAAATTTGTGGCTCCTCTCAGATTCCAGAACTTTCTGTCACCGAAATGTGAGGAAAACTTGTTTTTTTAGCCACTTTTTGAGGTTTGCAAAGGATTCTGGGTAACAGAACCTGGTCAGAGCCCCGCAAGTCACCCCATCTTGGATTTCCCTAGGTCTCTAGTTTTCAAAAATGCACAGGTTTGGTAGGTTTCCCTAGGTGCCGGCTGAGCTAGAGGCCAAAATCTACAGGTAGGCACTTTGCAAAAAACACCTCTGTTTTCTTTCCAAAAATTTGATGTGTCCACGTTGCGTTTTGGGGCATTTCCTGTCGCGGGCGCTAAGCCTACCCACACAAGTGAGGTATCATTTTTATCGGGAGACTTGGGGGGACGCTGGGTGGAAGGAAATTTGTGGCTCCTCTCAGATTCCAGAACTTTCTGTCACCGAAATGTGAGGAAAACCTGTTTTTTTGCCACTTTTTGAGGTTTGCAAAGGATTCTGGGTAACAGAACCTGGTCAGAGCCCCGCAAGTCACCCCATCTTGGATTCCCCTAGGTCTCTAGTTTTCAAAAATGCACAGGTTTGGTAGGTTTCCCTAGGTGCCGGCTGAGCTAGAGGCCAAAATCTACAGGTAGGCACTTTGCAAAAAACACCTCTGTTTTCTTTCAAAATATTTGATGTGTCCACGTTGCGTTTTGGGGCATTTCCTGTCGCGGGCGCTAGGCCTACCCACACAAGTGAGGTATCATTTTTATCGGGAGACTTGGGGGGACGCTGGGTGGAAGGAAATTTGTGGCTCCTCTCAGAATCCAGAACTTTCTGTCACCGAAATGTGAGGAAAACTTGTTTTTGTAGCCACTTTTTGAGGTTTGCAAAGGATTCTGGGTAACAGAACCTGGTCAGAGCCCCACAAGTCACCCCATCTTGGATTCCCCTAGGTCTCTAGTTGTCAAAAATGCACAGGTTTGGTAGGTTTCCCTAGGTGCCGGATGAGCTAGAGGCCAAAATCTACAGGTAGGCACTTTGCAAAAAACACCTCTGTTTTCTTTCCCAAAATTTGATGTGTCCACGTTGCGTTTTGGGGCATTTCCTGTCGCGGGCGCTAGGCCTACCCACACAAGTGAGGTATCATTTTTATCGGGAGACTTGGGGGGACGCTGGGTGGAAGGAAATTTGTGGCTCCTCTCAGATTCCAGAACTTTCTGTCACCGAAATGTGAGGAAAACTTGTTTTTATAGCCACTTTTTGAGGTTTGCAAAGGATTCTGGGTAACAGAACCTGGTCAGAGCCCCGCAAGTCACCCCATCTTGCATTCCCCTAGGTCTCTAGTTTTCAAGAATGCACAGGTTTGGTAGGTTTCCCTAGGTGCCGGCTGAGCTAGAGGCCAAAATCTACAGGTAGGCACTTTGCAAAAAACACCTCTGTTTTCTTTCCAAAAATTTGATGTGTCCACGTTGCGTTTTGGGGCATTTCCTGTTGCGGGCGCTAGGCCTACCCACACAAGTGAGGTATCATTTTTATCGGGAGACTTGGGGGGATGCTGGGTGGAAGGAAATTTGTGGCACCTCTCAGATTCCAGAACTTTCTGTCACCAAAATGTGAGGAAAACCTGTTTTTTTTGCCACTTTTTGAGGTTTGCAAAGGATTCTGCGTAACAGAACCTGGTCAGAGCCCCGCAACTCACCCCATCTTGGATTCCCCTAGGTCTCTAGTTTTAAAAAATGCAAAGGTTTGGTAGGTTTCCCCAGGTGCCGGCTGAGCTAGAGGCCAAAATCTACAGGTAGGCACTTTGCAAAAAACACCTCTGTTTTCTTTCAAAATATTTGATGTGTCCACGTTGTGTTTTGGGGCATTTCCTGTCACGGGCGCTAGGCCTACCCACACAAGTGAGATATCATTTTTATCGGGAGACTTGGGGGGACGTTGGGTGGAAGGAAATTTGTGGCTCCTCTCAGATTCCAGAACTTTCTGTCACCGAAATGTGAGGAAAACTTGTTTTTTTAGCCACTTTTTGATGTTTGCAAAGGATTCTGGGTAACAGAACCTGGTCAGAGCCCCGCAAGTCACCCCATCTTGGATTACCCTAGGTCTCTTGTTTTCAAAAATGCACAGGTTTGGTAGGTTTCCCTAGGTGCCAGCTGAGCTAGAGGCCAAAATCTACAGGTAGGCACTTTGCAAAAAACACCTCTGTTTTCTTTCAAAATATTTGATGTGTCCACGTTGCGTTTTGGGGCATTTCCTGTCGAGGGCGCTAGGCCTACCCACACAAGTGAGGTATAATTTTTATCGGGAGACTTGGGGGGATGCTGGGTGGAAGGAAATTTGTGGCACCTCTCAGATTCCAGAACTTTCTGTCACCAAAATGTGAGGAAAACCTGTTTTTTTTGCCACTTTTTGAGGTTTGCAAAGGATTCTGGGTAACAGAACCTGGTCAGAGCCCCGCAAGTCACCCCATCTTGGATTCCCCTAGGTCTCTAGTTTTCAAAAATGCACAGGTTTGGTAGGGTTCCCCAGGTGCCGGCTGAGCTAGAGGCCAAAATCTACAGGTAGGCACTTTGCAAAAAACACCTCTGTTTTCTTTCAAAATATTTGATGTGTCCACGTTGCGTTTTGGGGCATTTCCTGTCGCGGGCGCTAGGCCTACCCACACAAGTGAGGTATCATTTTTATCGGGAGACTTGGGGGGACGCTGGGTGGAAGGAAATTTGTGGCCCCTCTCAGAATCCAGAACTTTCTGTCACCGAAATGTGAGGAAAACCTGTTTTTTTAGCCACTTTTTGAGGTTTGCAAAGGATTCTGGGTAACAGAACCTGGTCAGAGCCCCGCAAGTCACCCCATCTTGGATTCCCCTAGGTCTCTAGTTTTCAAAAATGCACAGGTTTGGTAGGTTTCCCTAGGTGCCGGCTGAGCTAGAGGCCAAAATCTACAGGTAGGCACTTTGCAAAAAACACCTCTGTTTTCTTTCCAAAAATTTGATGTGTCCACGTTGCGTTTTGGGGCATTTCCTGTCGCGGGCGCTAGGCCTACCCACACAAGTGAGGTATCATTTTTATCGGGAGACTTGGGGGGACGCTGGGTGGAAGGATATTTGTGGCTCCTCTCAGATTCCAGAACTTTCTGTCACCGAAATGTGAGGAAAACCTGTTTTTTTTGCCACTTTTTGAGGTTTGCAAAGGATTCTGGGTAACAGAACCTGGTCAGAGCCCCGCAAGTCACCCCATCTTGGATTCCCCTAGGTCTCTAGTTTTCAAAAATGCACAGGTTTGGTAGGGTTCCCCAGGTGCCGGCTGAGCTAGAGGCCAAAATCTACAGGTAGGCACTTTGCAAAAAACACCTCTGTTTTCTTTCAAAATATTTGATGTGTCCACGTTGCGTTTTGGGGCATTTCCTGTCGAGGGCGCTAGGCCTACCCACACAAGTGAGGTATAATTTTTATCGGGAGACTTGGGGGGATGCTGGGTGGAAGGAAATTTGTGGCACCTCTCAGATTCCAGAACTTTCTGTCACCAAAATGTGAGGAAAACCTGTTTTTTTTTGCCACTTTTTGAGGTTTGCAAAGGATTCTGGGTAACAGAACCTGGTCAGAGCCCCGCAAGTCACCCCATCTTGGATTCCCCTAGGTCTCTAGTTTTCAAAAATGCACAGGTTTGGTAGGGTTCCCCAGGTGCCGGCTGAGCTAGAGGCCAAAATCTACAGGTAGGCACTTTGCAAAAAACACCTCTGTTTTCTTTCAAAATATTTGATGTGTCCACGTTGCGTTTTGGGGCATTTCCTGTCGCGGGCGCTAGGCCTACCCACACAAGTGAGGTATCATTTTTATCGGGAGACTTGGGGGGACGCTGGGTGGAAGGAAATTTGTGGCCCCTCTCAGAATCCAGAACTTTCTGTCACCGAAATGTGAGGAAAACCTGTTTTTTTAGCCACTTTTTGAGGTTTGCAAAGGATTCTGGGTAACAGAACCTGGTCAGAGCCCCGCAAGTCACCCCATCTTGGATTCCCCTAGGTCTCTAGTTTTCAAAAATGCACAGGTTTGGTAGGTTTCCCTAGGTGCCGGCTGAGCTAGAGGCCAAAATCTACAGGTAGGCACTTTGCAAAAAACACCTCTGTTTTCTTTCCAAAAATTTGATGTGTCCACGTTGCGTTTTGGGGCATTTCCTGTCGCGGGCGCTAGGCCTACCCACACAAGTGAGGTATCATTTTTATCGGGAGACTTGGGGGGACGCTGGGTGGAAGGATATTTGTGGCTCCTCTCAGATTCCAGAACTTTCTGTCACCGAAATGTGAGGAAAACCTGTTTTTTTTGCCACTTTTTGAGGTTTGCAAAGGATTCTGGGTAACAGAACCTGGTCAGAGCCCCGCAAGTCACCCCATCTTGGGTTCCCCTAGGTCTCTAGTTTTCAAAAATGCACAGGTTTGGTAGGTTTCCCTAGGTGCCGGCTGAGCTAGAGGCCAAAATGTACAGGCAGGCACTTTGCAAAAAACAGCTGTGTTTTCTGTCAAAAAATGGGATGTGTCCACGTTGTGTTTTGGGGCATTTCCTGTCGCGGGCGCTAGCCCTACCCACACAAGTGAGGTATCATTTTTATCGGGAGACTTGGGGGGATGCTGGGTGGAAGGAAATTTGTGGCACCTCTCAGATTCCAGAACTTTCTGTCACCAAAATGTGAGGAAAACCTGTTTTTTTTGCCACTTTTTGAGGTTTGCAAAGGATTCTGGGTAACAGAACCTGGTCAGAGCCCCGCAACTCACCCCATCTTGGATTCCCCTAGGTCTCTAGTTTTAAAAAATGCACAGGTTTGGTAGGTTTCCCCAGGTGCCGGCTGAGCTAGAGGCCAAAATCTACAGGTAGGCACTTTGCAAAAAACACCTCTGTTTTCTTTCAAAATATTTGATGTGTCCACGTTGTGTTTTGGGGCATTTCCTGTCACGGGCGCTAGGCCTACCCACACAAGTGAGATATCATTTTTATCGGGAGACTTGGGGGGACGTTGGATGGAAGGAAATTTGTGGCTCCTCTCAGATTCCAGAACTTTCTGTCACCGAAATGTGAGGAAAACTTGTTTTTTTAGCCACTTTTTGAGGTTTGCAGAGGATTCTGGGTAACAGAACCTGGTCAGAGCCCCGCAAGTCACCCCATCTTGGATTTCCCTAGGTCTCTAGTTTTCAAAAATGCACAGGTTTGGTAGGTTTCCCTAGGTGCCGGCTGAGCTAGAGGCCAAAATCTACAGGTAGGCACTTTGCAAAAAACACCTCTGTTTTCTTTCCAAAAATTTGATGTGTCCACGTTGCGTTTTGGGGCATTTCCTGTCGCGGGCGCTAAGCCTACCCACACAAGTGAGGTATCATTTTTATCGGGAGACTTGGGGGGACGCTGGGTGGAAGGAAATTTGTGGCTCCTCTCAGATTCCAGAACTTTCTGTCACCGAAATGTGAGGAAAACCTGTTTTTTTGCCACTTTTTGAGGTTTGCAAAGGATTCTGGGTAACAGAACCTGGTCAGAGCCCCGCAAGTCACCCCATCTTGGATTCCCCTAGGTCTCTAGTTTTCAAAAATGCACAGGTTTGGTAGGTTTCCCTAGGTGCCGGCTGAGCTAGAGGCCAAAATCTACAGGTAGGCACTTTGCAAAAAACACCTCTGTTTTCTTTCAAAATATTTGATGTGTCCACGTTGCGTTTTGGGGCATTTCCTGTCGCGGGCGCTAGGCCTACCCACACAAGTGAGGTATCATTTTTATCGGGAGACTTGGGGGGACGCTGGGTGGAAGGAAATTTGTGGCTCCTCTCAGAATCCAGAACTTTCTGTCACCGAAATGTGAGGAAAACTTGTTTTTGAAGCCACTTTTTGAGGTTTGCAAAGGATTCTGGGTAACAGAACCTGGTCAGAGCCCCACAAGTCACCCCATCTTGGATTCCCCTAGGTCTCTAGTTTTCAAAAATGCACAGGTTTGGTAGGTTTCCCTAGGTGCCGGATGAGCTAGAGGCCAAAATCTACAGGTAGGCACTTTGCAAAAAACACCTCTGTTTTCTTTCCCAAAATTTGATGTGTCCACGTTGCGTTTTGGGGCATTTCCTGTTGCGGGCGCTAGGCCTACCCACACAAGTGAGGTATCATTTTTATCGGGAGACTTGGGGGGATGCTGGGTGGAAGGAAATTTGTGGCACCTCTCAGATTCCAGAACTTTCTGTCACCAAAATGTGAGGAAAACCTGTTTTTTTTGCCACTTTTTGAGGTTTGCAAAGGATTCTGGGTAACAGAACCTGGTCAGAGCCCCGCAACTCACCCCATCTTGGATTCCCCTAGGTCTCTAGTTTTAAAAAATGCACAGGTTTGGTAGGTTTCCCCAGGTGCCGGCTGAGCTAGAGGCCAAAATCTACAGGTAGGCACTTTGCAAAAAACACCTCTGTTTTCTTTCAAAATATTTGATGTGTCCACGTTGTGTTTTGGGGCATTTCCTGTCACGGGCGCTAGGCCTACCCACACAAGTGAGATATCATTTTTATCGGGAGACTTGGGGGGACGTTGGGTGGAAGGAAATTTGTGGCTCCTCTCAGATTCCAGAACTTTCTGTCACCGAAATGTGAGGAAAACTTGTTTTTTTAGCCACTTTTTGATGTTTGCAAAGGATTCTGGGTAACAGAACCTGGTCAGAGCCCCGCAAGTCACCCCATCTTGGATTACCCTAGGTCTCTTGTTTTAAAAAATGCACAGGTTTGGTAAGTTTCCCTAGGTGCCGGCTGAGCTAGAGGCCAAAATCTACAGGTAGGCACTTTGCAAAAAACACCTCTGTTTTCTTTCAAAATATTTGATGTGTCCATGTTGCGTTTTGGGGCATTTCCTGTCGAGGGCGCTAGGCCTACCCACACAAGTGAGGTATAATTTTTATCGGGAGACTTGGGGGGATGCTGGGTGGAAGGAAATTTGTGGCACCTCTCAGATTCCAGAACTTTCTGTCACCAAAATGTGAGGAAAACCTGTTTTTTTTGCCACTTTTTGAGGTTTGCAAAGGATTCTGGGTAACAGAACCTGGTCAGAGCCCCGCAAGTCACCCCATCTTGGATTCCCGTAGGTCTCTAGTTTTAAAAAATGCACAGGTTTGGTAGGTTTCCCCAGGTGCCGGCTGAGCTAGAGGCCAAAATCTACAGGTAGGCACTTTGCAAAAAACACCTCTGTTTTCTTTCAAAATATTTGATGTGTCCACGTTGCGTTTTGGGGCATTTCCTGTCGCGGGCGCTAGGCCTACCCACACAAGTGAGGTATCATTTTTATCGGGAGACTTGGGGGGACGCTGGGTGGAAGGAAATTTGTGGCTCCTCTCAGAATCCAGAACTTTCTGTCACCGAAATGTGAGGAAAACCTGTTTTTTTAGCCACTTTTTGAGGTTTGCAAAGGATTCTGGGTAACAGAACCTGGTCAGAGCCCCGCAAGTCACCCCATCTTGGATTCCCCTAGGTCTCTAGTTTTCAAAAATGCACAGGTTTGGTAGGTTTCCCTAGGTGCCGGCTTAGCTAGAGGCCAAAATCTACAGGTAGGCACTTTGCAAAAAACACCTCTGTTTTCTTTCCAAAAATTTGATGTGTCCACGTTGCGTTTTGGGGCATTTCCTGTCGCGGGCGCTAGGCCTACCCACACAAGTGAGGTATCATTTTTATCGGGAGACTTGGGGAGACGCTGGGTGGAAGGATATTTGTGGCTCCTCTCAGATTCCAGAACTTTCTGTCACCGAAATGTGAGGAAAACCTGTTTTTTTTGCCACTTTTTGAGGTTTGCAAAGGATTCTGGGTAACAGAACCTGGTCAGAGCCCCGCAAGTCACCCCATCTTGGGTTCCCCTAGGTCTCTAGTTTTCAAAAATGCACAGGTTTGGTAGGTTTCCCTAGGTGCCCGCTGACCTAGAGGCCAAAATCTACAGGTAGGCACTTTGCAAAAAACACCTCTGTTTTCTTTCAAAATATTTGATGTGTCCACGTTGCGTTTTGGGGCATTTCCTGTCACGGGCGCTAGGCCTACCCACACAAGTGAGATGTCATTTTTATCCGGAGACTTGGGGGGACGCTGGGTGGAAGGAAATTTGTGGCTCCTCTCAGATTCCAGAACTTTCTGTCACCGAAATGTGAGGAAAACTTGTTTTGTTAGCCACTTTTTGAGGTTTGCAAAGGATTCTGGGTGACAGAACCTGGTCAGAGCCCCGCAAGTCACCCCATCTTGGATTCCCCTAGGTCTCTAGTTTTCAAAAATGCACAGGTTTGGTAGGTTTCCCTAGGTGCCGGCTGAGCTAGAGGCCAAAATCTACAGGTAGGCACTTTGCAAAAAACACCTCTGTTTTCTTTCCAAAAATTTGATGTGTCCACGTTGCGTTTTGGGGCATTTCCTGTCGCGGGCGCTAAGCCTACCCACACAAGTGAGGTATCATTTTTATCGGGAGACTTGGGGGGACGCTGGGGGGAAGGAAATTTGTGGCTCCTCTCAGATTCCAGAACTTTCTGTCACCGAAATGTGAGGAAAACCTGTTTTTTTGCCACTTTTTGAGGTTTGCAAAGGATTCTGGGTAACAGAACCTGGTCAGAGCCCCGCAAGTCACCCCATCTTGGATTCCCCTAGGTCTCTAGTTTTCACAAATGCACAGGTTTGGTAGGTTTCCCTAGGTGCCGGCTGAGCTAGAGGCCAAAATCTACAGGTAGGCACTTTGCAAAAAACACCTCTGTTTTCTTTCAAAATATTTGATGTGTCCATGTTGCGTTTTGGGGCATTTCCTGTCGCGGGCGCTAGGCCTACCCACACAAGTGAGGTATCATTTTTATCGGGAGACTTGGGGGGACGCTGGGTGGAAGGAAATTTGTGGCTCCTCTCAGAATCCAGAACTTTCTGTCACCGAAATGTGAGGAAAACCTGTTTTTTTAGCCACTTTTTGAGGTTTGCAAAGGATTCTGGGTAACAGAACCTGGTCAGAGCCCCGCAAGTCACCCCATCTTGGATTCCCCTAGGTCTCTAGTTTTCAAAAATGCACAGGTTTGGTAGGTTTCCCTAGGTGCCGGCTGAGCTAGAGGCCAAAATCTACAGGTAGGCACTTTGCAAAAAACACCTCTGTTTTCTTTCCAAAAATTTGATGTGTCCACGTTGCGTTTTGGGGCATTTCCTGTCGCGGGCGCTAGGCCTACCCACACAAGTGAGGTATCATTTTTATCGGGAGACTTGGGGGGACGCTGGGTGGAAGGATATTTGTGGCTCCTCTCAGAATCCAGAACTTTCTGTCACCGAAATGTGAGGAAAACCTGTTTTTTTAGCCACTTTTTGAGGTTTGCAAAGGATTCTGGGTAACAGAACCTGGTCAGAGCCCCGCAAGTCACCCCATCTTGGATTCCCCTAGGTCTCTAGTTTTCAAAAATGCACAGGTTTGGTAGGTTTCCCTAGGTGCCGGCTGAGCTAGAGGCCAAAATGTACAGGCAGGCACTTTGCAAAAAACAGCTGTGTTTTCTGTCAAAAAATGGGATGTGTCCACGTTGTGTTTTGGGGCATTTCGTGTCGCGGGCGCTAGCCCTACCCACACAAGTGAGGTATCATTTTTATCGGGAGACTTGGGGGGACGCTGGGTGGATGGAAATTTGTGGCTCCTTTCAGATTCCAGAACTTTCTGTCACCGAAATGTGAGGAAAACTTGTTTTTATAGCCACTTTTTGAGGTTTGCAAAGGATTCTGGGTAACAGAACCTGGTCAGAGCCCCGCAAGTCACCCCATCTTGGATTCCCCTAGGTCTCTAGTTTTCAAAAATGCACAGGTTTGGTAGGTTTCCCTAGGTGCCGGCTGACCTAGAGGCCAAAATCTACAGGTAGGCACTTTGCAAAAAACACCTCTGTTTTCTTTCAAAATATTTGATGTGTCCACGTTGCGTTTTGGGGCATTTCCTGTCACGGGCGCTAGGCCTACCCACACAAGTGAGATGTCATTTTTATCCGGAGACTTGGGGGGACGCTGGGTGGAAGGAAATTTGTGGCTCCTCTCAGAATCCAGAACTTTCTGTCACCGAAATGTGAGGAAAACCTGTTTTTTTAGCCACTTTTTGAGGTTTGCAAAGGATTCTGGGTAACAGAACCTGGTCAGAGCCCCGCAAGTCACCCCATCTTGGATTCCCCTAGGTCTCTAGTTTTCAAAAATGCACAGGTTTGGTAGGTTTCCCTAGGTGCCGGCTGAGCTAGAGGCCAAAATGTACAGGCAGGCACTTTGCAAAAAACAGCTGTGTTTTCTGTCAAAAAATGGGATGTGTCCACGTTGTGTTTTGGGGCATTTCGTGTCGCGGGCGCTAGCCCTACCCACACAAGTGAGGTATCATTTTTATCGGGAGACTTGGGGGGACGCTGGGTGGATGGAAATTTGTGGCTCCTTTCAGATTCCAGAACTTTCTGTCACCGAAATGTGAGGAAAACTTGTTTTTATAGCCACTTTTTGAGGTTTGCAAAGGATTCTGGGTAACAGAACCTGGTCAGAGCCCCGCAAGTCACCCCATCTTGGATTCCCCTAGGTCTCTAGTTTTCAAAAATGCACAGGTTTGGTAGGTTTCCCTAGGTGCCGGCTGACCTAGAGGCCAAAATCTACAGGTAGGCACTTTGCAAAAAACACCTCTGTTTTCTTTCAAAATATTTGATGTGTCCACGTTGCGTTTTGGGGCATTTCCTGTCACGGGCGCTAGGCCTACCCACACAAGTGAGATGTCATTTTTATCCGGAGACTTGGGGGGACGCTGGGTGGAAGGAAATTTGTGGCTCCTCTCAGATTCCAGAACTTTCTGTCACCGAAATGTGAGGAAAACTTGTTTTTTTAGCCACTTTTTGAGGTTTGCAAAGGATTCTGGGTAACAGAACCTGGTCAGAGCCCCGCAAGTCACCCCATCTTGGATTCTCCTAGGTCTCTAGTTTTCAAAAATGCACAGGTTTGGTAGGTTTCCCTAGGTGCCGGCTGAGCTAGAGGCCAAAATCTACAGGTAGGCACTTTGCAAAAAACACCTCTGTTTTCTTTCCAAAAATTTGATGTGTCCACGTTGCGTTTTGGGGCATTTCCTGTCGCGGGCGCTAAGCCTACCCACACAAGTGAGGTATTATTTTTATCGGGAGACTTGGGGGGACGCTGGGTGGAAGGAAATTTGTGGCTCCTCTCAGATTCCAGAACTTTCTGTCACCGAAATGTGAGGAAAACCTGTTTTTTTGCCACTTTTTGAGGTTTGCAAAGGATTCTGGGTAACAGAACCTGGTCAGAGCCCCGCAAGTCACCCCATCTTGGATTCCCCTAGGTCTCTAGTTTTCAAAAATGCACAGGTTTGGTAGGTTTCCCTAGGTGCCGGCTGACCTAGAGGCCAAAATCTACAGGTAGGCACTTTGCAAAAAACACCTCTGTTTTCTTTCAAAATATTTGATGTGTCCACGTTGCGTTTTGGGGCATTTCCTGTCACGGGCGCTAGGCCTACCCACACAAGTGAGATGTCATTTTTATCCGGAGACTTGGGGGGACGCCTGGTGGAAGGAAATTTGTGGCTCCTCTCAGATTCCAGAACTTTCTGTCACCGAAATGTGAGGAAAACTTGTTTTGTTAGCCACTTTTTGAGGTTTGCAAAGGATTCTGGGTGACAGAACCTGGTCAGAGCCCCGCAAGTCACCCCATCTTGGATTCCCCTAGGTCTCTAGTTTTCAAAAATGCACAGGTTTGGTAGGTTTCCCTAGGTGCCGGCTGAGCTAGAGGCCAAAATCTACAGGTAGGCACTTTGCAAAAAACACCTCTGTTTTCTTTCCAAAAATTTGATGTGTCCACGTTGCGTTTTGGGGCATTTCCTGTCGCGGGCGCTAAGCCTACCCACACAAGTGAGGTATCATTTTTATCGGGAGACTTGGGGGGACGCTGGGGGGAAGGAAATTTGTGGCTCCTCTCAGATTCCAGAACTTTCTGTCACCGAAATGTGAGGAAAACCTGTTTTTTTGCCACTTTTTGAGGTTTGCAAAGGATTCTGGGTAACAGAACCTGGTCAGAGCCCCGCAAGTCACCCCATCTTGGATTCCCCTAGGTCTCTAGTTTTCACAAATGCACAGGTTTGGTAGGTTTCCCTAGGTGCCGGCTGAGCTAGAGGCCAAAATCTACAGGTAGGCACTTTGCAAAAAACACCTCTGTTTTCTTTCAAAATATTTGATGTGTCCACGTTGCGTTTTGGGGCATTTCCTGTCGCGGGCGCTAGGCCTACCCACACAAGTGAGGTATCATTTTTATCGGGAGACTTGGCGGGACGCTGGGTGGAAGGAAATTTGTGGCTCCTCTCAGAATCCAGAACTTTCTGTCCCCGAAATGTGAGGAAAACCTGTTTTTTTAGCCACTTTTTGAGGTTTGCAAAGGATTCTGGGTAACAGAACCTGGTCAGAGCCCCGCAAGTCACCCCATCTTGGATTCCCCTAGGTCTCTAGTTTTCAAAAATGCACAGGTTTGGTAGGTTTCCCTAGGTGCCGGCTGAGCTAGAGGCCAAAATCTACAGGTAGGCACTTTGCAAAAAACACCTCTGTTTTCTTTCCAAAAATTTGATGTGTCCACGTTGCGTTTTGGGGCATTTCCTGTCGCGGGCGCTAGGCCTACCCACACAAGTGAGGTATCATTTTTATCGGGAGACTTGGGGGGACGCTGGGTGGAAGGATATTTGTGGCTCCTCTCAGATTCCAGAACTTTCTGTCACCGAAATGTGAGGAAAACCTGTTTTTTTTGCCACTTTTTGAGGTTTGCAAAGGATTCTGGGTAACAGAACCTGGTCAGAGCCCCGCAAGTCACCCCATCTTGGATTCCCCTAGGTCTCTAGTTTTCAAAAATGCACAGGTTTGGTAGGTTTCCCTAGGTGCCGGCTGAGCTAGAGGCCAAAATGTACAGGCAGGCACTTTGCAAAAAACAGCTGTGTTTTCTGTCAAAAAATGGGATGTGTCCACGTTGTGTTTTGGGGCAATTCCTGTCGCGGGCGCTAGCCCTACCCACACAAGTGAGGTATCATTTTTATCGGGAGACTTGGGGGGACGCTGGGTGGATGGAAATTTGTGGCTCCTTTCAGATTCCAGAACTTTCTGTCACCGAAATGTGAGGAAAACTTGTTTTTATAGCCACTTTTTGAGGTTTGCAAAGGATTCTGGGTAACAGAACCTGGTCAGAGCCCCGCAAGTCACCCCATCTTGGATTCCCCTAGGTCTCTAGTTTTCAAAAATGCACAGGTTTGGTAGGTTTCCCTAGGTGCCGGCTGACCTAGAGGCCAAAATCTACAGGTAGGCACTTTGCAAAAAATACCTCTGTTTTCTTTCAAAATATTTGATGTGTCCACGTTGCGTTTTGGGGCATTTCCTGTCACGGACGCTAGGCCTACCCACACAAGTGAGATGTCATTTTTATCCGGAGACTTGGGGGGACGCTGGGTGGAAGGAAATTTGTGGCTCCTCTCAGATTCCAGAACTTTCTGTCACCGAAATGTGAGGAAAACTTGTTTTTATAGCCACTTTTTGAGGTTTGCAAAGGATTCTGGGTAACAGAACCTGGTCAGAGCCCCGCAAGTCACCCCATCATGGATTCTCCTAGGTCTCTAGTTTTCAAAAATGCACAGGTTTGGTAGGTTTCCCTAGGTGCCGGCTGAGCTAGAGGCCAAAATCTACAGGTAGGCACTTTGCAAAAAACACCTCTGTTTTCTTTCCGAAAATTTGATGTGTCCACGTTGCGTTTTGGGGTATTTCCTGTCGCGGGCGCTAAGCCTACCCACACAAGTGAGGTATCATTTTTATCGGGAGACTTGGGGGGACGCTGGGTGGAAGGAAATTTGTGGCTCCTCTCAGATTCCAGAACTTTCTGTCACCGAAATGTGAGGAAAACCTGTTTTTTTGCCACTTTTTGAGGTTTGCAAAGGATTCTGGGTAACAGAACCTGGTCAGAGCCCCGCAAGTCACCCCATCTTGGATTCCCCTAGGTCTCTAGTTTTCAAAAATGCACAGGTTTGGTAGGTTTCCCTAGGTGCCGGCTGAGCTAGAGGCCAAAATCTACAGGTAGGCACTTTGCAAAAAACACCTCTGTTTCCTTTCAAAATATTTGATGTGTCCACGTTGCGTTTTGGGGCATTTCCTGTCGCGGGCGCTAGGCCTACCCACACAAGTGAGGTATCATTTTTATCGGGAGACTTGGGGGGACGCTGGGTGGAAGGAAATTTGTGGCTCCTCTCAGAATCCAGAACTTTCTGTCACCGAAATGTGAGGAAAACCTGTTTTTTTAGCCACTTTTTGAGGTTTGCAAAGGATTCTGGGTAACAGAACCTGGTCAGAGCCCCGCAAGTCACCCCATCTTGGATTCCCCTAGGTCTCTAGTTTTCAAAAATGCACAGGTTTGGTAGGTTTCCCTAGGTGCCGGCTGAGCTAGAGGCCAAAATCTACAGGTAGGCACTTTGCAAAAAACACCTCTGTTTTCTTTCCAAAAATTTGATGTGTCCACGTTGCGTTTTGGGGCATTTCCTGTCGCGGGCGCTAGGCCTACCCACACAAGTGAGGTATCATTTTTATCGGGAGACTTGGGGGGACGCTGGGTGGAAGGATATTTGTGGCTCCTCTCAGATTCCAGAACTTTCTGTCACCGAAATGTGAGGAAAACCTGTTTTTTTTGCCACTTTTTGAGGTTTGCAAAGGATTCTGGGTAACAGAACCTGGTCAGAGCCCCGCAAGTCACCCCATCTTGGGTTCCCCTAGGTCTCTAGTTTTCAAAAATGCACAGGTTTGGTAGGTTTCCCTAGGTGCCGGCTGAGCTAGAGGCCAAAATGTACAGGCAGGCACTTTGCAAAAAACAGCTGTGTTTTCTGTCAAAAAATGGGATGTGTCCACGTTGTGTTTTGGGGCATTTCCTGTCGCGGGCGCTAGCCCTACCCACACAAGTGAGGTATCATTTTTATCGGGAGACTTGGGGGGACGCTGGGTGGATGGAAATTTGTGGCTCCTTTCAGATTCCAGAACTTTCTGTCACCGAAATGTGAGGAAAACTTGTTTTTATAGCCACTTTTTGAGGTTTGCAAAGGATTCTGGGTAACAGAACCTGGTCAGAGCCCCGCAAGTCACCCCATCTTGGATTCCCCTAGGTCTCTAGTTTTAAAAAATGCACAGGTTTGGTAGGTTTCCCTAGGTGCCGGCTGACCTAGAGGCCAAAATCTACAGGTAGGCACTTTGCAAAAAACACCTCTGTTTTCTTTCAAAATATTTGATGTGTCCACGTTGCGTTTTGGGGCATTTCCTGTCACGGGCGCTAGGCCTACCCACACAAGTGAGATGTAATTTTTATCCGGAGACTTGGGGGGACGCTGGGTGGAAGGAAATTTGTGGCTCCTCTCAGATTCCAGAACTTTCTGTCACCGAAATGTGAGGAAAACTTGTTTTGTTAGCCACTTTTTGAGGTTTGCAAAGGATTCTGGGTGACAGAACCTGGTCAGAGCCCCGCAAGTCACCCCATCTTGGATTCCCCTAGGTCTCTAGTTTTCAAAAATGCACAGGTTTGGTAGGTTTCCCTAGGTGCCGGCTGAGCTAGAGGCCAAAATCTACAGGTAGGCACTTTGCAAAAAACACCTCTGTTTTCTTTCCAAAAATTTGATGTGTCCACGTTGCGTTTTGGGGCATTTCCTGTCGCGGGCGCTAAGCCTACCCACACAAGTGAGGTATCATTTTTATCGGGAGACTTGGGGGGACGCTGGGGGGAAGGAAATTTGTGGCTCCTCTCAGATTCCAGAACTTTCTGTCACCGAAATGTGAGGAAAACCTGTTTTTTTGCCACTTTTTGAGGTTTGCAAAGGATTCTGGGTAACAGAACCTGGTCAGAGCCCCGCAAGTCACCCCATCTTGGATTCCCCTAGGTCTCTAGTTTTCACAAATGCACAGGTTTGGTAGGTTTCCCTAGGTGCCGGCTGAGCTAGAGGCCAAAATCTACAGGTAGGCACTTTGCAAAAAACACCTCTGTTTTCTTTCAAAATATTTGATGTGTCCACGTTGCGTTTTGGGGCATTTCCTGTCGCGGGCGCTAGGCCTACCCACACAAGTGAGGTATCATTTTTATCGGGAGACTTGGGGGGACGCTGGGTGGAAGGAAATTTGTGGCTCCTCTCAGAATCCAGAACTTTCTGTCACCGAAATGTGAGGAAAACCTGTTTTTTTAGCCACTTTTTGAGGTTTGCAAAGGATTCTGGGTAACAGAACCTGGTCAGAGCCCCGCAAGTCACCCCATCTTGGATTCCCCTAGGTCTCTAGTTTTCAAAAATGCACAGGTTTGGTAGGTTTCCCTAGGTGCCGGCTGAGCTAGAGGCCAAAATCTACAGGTAGGCACTTTGCAAAAAACAGCTGTGTTTTCTTTCCAAAAACTTGATGTGTCCACGTTGCATTTTGGGGCATTTCCTGTCGCGGGCGCTAGGCCTACCCACACAAGTGAGGTATCATTTTTATCGGGAGACTTGGGGGGACGCTGGGTGGAAGGATATTTGTGGCTCCTCTCAGATTCCAGAACTTTCTGTCACCGAAATGTGAGGAAAACCTGTTTTTTTTGCCACTTTTTGAGGTTTGCAAAGGATTCTGGGTAACAGAACCTGGTCAGAGCCCCGCAAGTCACCCCATCTTGGATTCCCCTAGGTCTCTAGTTTTCAAAAATGCACAGGTTTGGTAGGTTTCCCTAGGTGCCGGCTGAGCTAGAGGCCAAAATGTACAGGCAGGCACTTTGCAAAAAACAGCTGTGTTTTCTGTCAAAAAATGGGATGTGTCCACGTTGTGTTTTGGGGCATTTCCTGTCGCGGGCGCTAGCCCTACCCACACAAGTGAGGTATCATTTTTATCGGGAGACTTGGGGGGACGCTGGGTGGATGGAAATTTGTGGCTCCTTTCAGATTCCAGAACTTTCTGTCACCGAAATGTGAGGAAAACTTGTTTTTATAGCCACTTTTTGAGGTTTGCAAAGGATTCTGGGTAACAGAACCTGGTCAGAGCCCCGCAAGTCACCCCATCTTGGATTCCCCTAGGTCTCTAGTTTTCAAAAATGCACAGGTTTGGTAGGTTTCCCTAGGTGCCGGCTGACCTAGAGGCCAAAATCTACAGGTAGGCACTTTGCAAAAAACACCTCTGTTTTCTTTCAAAATATTTGATGTGTCCACGTTGCGTTTTGGGGCATTTCCTGTCACGGGCGCTAGGCCTACCCACACAAGTGAGATGTCATTTTCATCCGGAGACTTGGGGGGACGCTGGGTGGAAGGAAATTTGTGGCTCCTCTCAGATTCCAGAACTTTCTGTCACCGAAATGTGAGGAAAACTTGTTTTTTTAGCCACTTTTTGAGGTTTGCAAAGGATTCTGGGTAACAGAACCTGGTCAGAGCCCCGCAAGTCACCCCATCTTGGATTCTCCTAGGTCTCTAGTTTTCAAAAATGCACAGGTTTGGTAGGTTTCCCTAGGTGCCGGCTGAGCTAGAGGCCAAAATCTACAGGTAGGCACTTTGCAAAAAACACCTCTGTTTTCTTTCCAAAAATTTGATGTGTCCACGTTGCGTTTTGGGGCATTTCCTGTCGCGGGCGCTAAGCCTACCCACACAAGTGAGGTATCATTTTTATCGGGAGACTTGGGGGGACGCTGGGTGGAAGGAAATTTGTGGCTCCTCTCAGATTCCAGAACTTTCTGTCACCAAAATGTGAGGAAAACCTGTTTTTTTGCCACTTTTTGAGGTTTGCAAAGGATTCTGGGTAACAGAACCTGGTCAGAGCCCCGCAAGTCACCCCATCTTGGATTCCCCTAGGTCTCTAGTTTTCAAAAATGCACAGGTTTGGTAGGTTTCCCTAGGTGCCGGCTGAGCTAGAGGCCAAAATCTACAGGTAGGCACTTTGCAAAAAACACCTCTGTTTCCTTTCAAAATATTTGATGTGTCCACGTTGCGTTTTGGGGCATTTCCTGTCGCTGGCGCTAGGCCTACCCACACAAGTGAGGTATCATTTTTATCGGGAGACTTGGGGGGACGCTGGGTGGAAGGAAATTTGTGGCTCCTCTCAGAATCCAGAACTTTCTGTCACCGAAATGTGAGGAAAACCTGTTTTTTTAGCCACTTTTTGAGGTTTGCAAAGGATTCTGGGTAACAGAACCTGGTCAGAGCCCCGCAAGTCACCCCATCTTGGATTCCCCTAGGTCTCTAGTTTTAAAAAATGCACAGGTTTGGTAGGTTTCCCTAGGTGCCGGCTGAGCTAGAGGCCAAAATCTACAGGTAGGCACTTTGCAAAAAACACCTCTGTTTTCTTTCCAAAAATTTGATGTGTCCACGTTGCGTTTTGGGGCATTTCCTGTCGCGGGCGCTAGGCCTACCCACACAAGTGAGGTATCATTTTTATCGGGAGACTTGGGGGGACGCTGGGTGGAAGGAAATTTGTGGCTCCTCTCAGAATCCAGAACTTTCTGTCACCGAAATGTGAGGAAAACCTGTTTTTTTAGCCACTTTTTGAGGTTTGCAAAGGATTCTGGGTAACAGAACCTGGTCAGAGCCCCGCAAGTCACCCCATCTTGGATTCCCCTAGGTCTCTAGTTTTAAAAAATGCACAGGTTTGGTAGGTTTCCATAGGTGCCGGCTGAGCTAGAGGCCAAAATCTACAGGTAGGCACTTTGCAAAAAACACCTCTGTTTTCTTTCCAAAAATTTGATGTGTCCACGTTGCGTTTTGGGGCATTTCCTGTCGCGGGCGCTAGGCCTACCCACACAAGTGAGGTATCATTTTTATCGGGAGACTTGGGGGGACGCTGGGTGGAAGGATATTTGTGGCTCCTCTCAGATTCCAGAACTTTCTGTCACCGAAATGTGAGGAAAACCTATTTTTTTTGCCACTTTTTGAGGTTTGCAAAGGATTCTGGGTAACAGAACCTGGTCAGAGCCCCGCAAGTCACCCCATCTTGGATTCCCCTAGGTCTCTAGTTTTCAAAAATGCACAGGTTTGGTAGGTTTCCCTAGGTGCCGGCTGAGCTAGAGGCCAAAATGTACAGGCAGGCACTTTGCAAAAAACAGCTGTGTTTTCTGTCAAAAAATGGGATGTGTCCACGTTGTGTTTTGGGGCATTTCCTGTCGCGGGCGCTAGCCCTACCCACACAAGTGAGGTATCATTTTTATCGGGAGACTTGGGGGGACGCTGGGTGGATGGAAATTTGTGGCTCCTTTCAGATTCCAGAACTTTCTGTCACCGAAATGTGAGGAAAACTTGTTTTTTTAGCCACTTTTTGAGGTTTGCAAAGGATTCTGGGTAACAGAACCTGGTCAGAGCCCCGCAAGTCACCCCATCTTGGATTCCCCTAGGTCTCTAGTTTTCAAAAATGCACAGGTTTGGTAGGTTTCCCTAGGTGCCGGCTGAGCTAGAGGCCAAAATCTACAGGTAGGCACTTTGCAAAAAACACCTCTGTTTTCTTTCAAAATATTTGATGTGTCCACGTTGCGTTTTGGGGCATTTCCTGTCACGGGCGCTAGGCCTACCCACACAAGTGAGATGTCATTTTTATCCGGAGACTTGGGGGGACGCTGGGTGGAAGGAAATTTGTGGCTCCTCTCAGATTCCAGAACTTTCTGTCACCGAAATGTGAGGAAAACCTGTTTTTTTAGCCACTTTTTGAGGTTTGCAAAGGATTCTGGGTAACAGAACCTGGTCAGAGCCCCGCAAGTCACCCCATCTTGGATTTCCCTAGGTCTCTAGTTTTCAAAAATGCACAGGTTTGGTAGGTTTCCCTATGTGCCGGCTGAGCTAGAGGCCAAAATCTACAGGTAGGCACTTTGCAAAAAACACCTCTGTTTTCTTTCCAAAAATTTGATGTGTCCACGTTGCGTTTTGGGGCATTTCCTGTCGCGGGCGCTAAGCCTACCCACACAAGTGAGGTATCATTTTTATCGGGAGACTTGGGGGGACGCTGGGTGGAAGGAAATTTGTGGCTCCTCTCAGATTCCAGAACTTTCTGTCACCGAAATGTGAGGAAAACCTGTTTTTTGCCACTTTTTGAGGTTTGCAAAGGATTCTGGGTAACAGAACCTGGTCAGAGCCCCGCAAGTCACCCCATCTTGGATTCCCCTAGGTCTCTAGTTTTCAAAAATGCACAGGTTTGGTAGGTTTCCCTAGGTGCCGGCTGAGCTAGAGGCCAAAATCTACAGGTAGGCACTTTGCAAAAAACACCTCTGTTTTCTTTCAAAATATTTGATGTGTCCACGTTGCGTTTTGGGGCATTTCCTGTCGCGGGCGCTAGGCCTACCCACACAAGTGAGGTATCATTTTTATCGGGAGACTTGGGGGGACGCTGGGTGGAAGGAAATTTGTGGCTCCTCTCAGAATCCAGAACTTTCTGTCACCGAAATGTGAGGAAAACTTGTTTTTGTAGCCACTTTTTGAGGTTTGCAAAGGATTCTGGGTAACAGAACCTGGTCAGAGCCACAAGTCACCCCATCTTGGATTCCCCTAGGTCTCTAGTTTTCAAAAATACACAGGTTTGGTAGGTTTCCCTAGGTGCCGGATGAGCTAGAGGCCAAAATCTACAGGTAGGCACTTTGCAAAAAACACCTCTGTTTTCTTTCCCAAAATTTGATGTGTCCACGTTGCGTTTTGGGGCATTTCCTGTCGCGGGCGCTAGGCCTACCCACACAAGTGAGGTATCATTTTTATCGGGAGACTTGGGGGGACGCTGGGTGGAAGGAAATTTGTGGCTCCTCTCAGATTCCAGAACTTTCTGTCACCGAAATGTGAGGAAAACTTGTTTTTATAGCCACTTTTTGAGGTTTGCAAAGGATTCTGGGTAACAGAACCTGGTCAGAGCCCCGCAAGTCACCCCATCTTGGATTCCCCTAGGTCTCTAGTTTTCAAGAATGCACAGGTTTGGTAGGTTTCCCTAGGTGCCGGCTGAGCTAGAGGCCAAAATCTACAGGTAGGCACTTTGCAAAAAACACCTCTGTTTTCTTTCCAAAAATTTGATGTGTCCACGTTGCGTTTTGGGGCATTTCCTGTTGCGGGCGCTAGGCCTACCCACACAAGTGAGGTATCATTTTTATCGGGAGACTTGGGGGGATGCTGGGTGGAAGGAAATTTGTGGCACCTCTCAGATTCCAGAACTTTCTGTCACCAAAATGTGAGGAAAACCTGTTTTTTTTGCCACTTTTTGAGGTTTGCAAAGGATTCTGGTAACAGAACCTGGTCAGAGCCCCGCAACTCACCCCATCTTGGATTCCCCTAGGTCTCTAGTTTTAAAAAAATGCACAGGTTTGGTAGGTTTCCCCAGGTGCCGGCTGAGCTAGAGGCCAAAATCTACAGGTAGGCACTTTGCAAAAAACACCTCTGTTTTCTTTCAAAATATTTGATGTGTCCACGTTGTGTTTTGGGGCATTTCCTGTCACGGGCGCTAGGCCTACCCACACAAGTGAGATATCATTTTTATCGGGAGACTTGGGGGGACGTTGGGTGGAAGGAAATTTGTGGCTCCTCTCAGATTCCAGAACTTTCTGTCACCGAAATGTGAGGAAAACTTGTTTTTTTAGCCACTTTTTGATGTTTGCAAAGGATTCTGGGTAACAGAACCTGGTCAGAGCCCCGCAAGTCACCCCATCTTGGATTACCCTAGGTCTCTTGTTTTAAAAAATGCACAGGTTTGGTAGGTTTCCCTAGGTGCCGGCTGAGCTAGAGGCCAAAATCTACAGGTAGGCACTTTGCAAAAAACACCTCTGTTTTCTTTCAAAATATTTGATGTGTCCACGTTGCGTTTTGGGGCATTTCCTGTCGCGGGCGCTAGGCCTACCCACACAAGTGATATATCATTTTTATCGGGAGTCTTGGGGGGATGCTGGGTGGAAGGAAATTTGTGGCACCTCTCAGATTCCAGAACTTTCTGTCACCAAAATGTGAGGAAAACCTGTTTTTTTTGCCACTTTTTGAGGTTTGCAAAGGATTCTGGGTAACAGAACCTGGTCAGAGCCCCCTCAAGTCACCCCATCTTGGATTCCCCTAGGTCTCTAGTTTTCAAAAATGCACAGGTTTGGTAGGTTTCCCCAGGTGCCGGCTGAGCTAGAGGCCAAAATCTACAGGTAGGCACTTTGGAAAAAACACCTCTGTTTTCTTTCAAAATATTTGATGTGTCCACGTTGCGTTTTGGGGCATTTCCTGTCGCGGGCGCTAGGCCTACCCACACAAGTGAGGTATCATTTTTATCGGGAGACTTGGGGGGACGCTGGGTGGAAGGAAATTTGTGGCTCCTCTCAGAATCCAGAACTTTTTGTCACCGAAATGTGAGGAAAACTTGTTTTTTTAGCCACTTTTTGAGGTTTGCAAAGGATTCTGGGTAACAGAACCTGGTCAGAGCCCCGCAAGTCACCCCATCTTGGATTCCCCTAGGTCTCTAGTTTTCAAAAATGCACAGGTTTGGTAGGTTTCCCTAGGTGCCGGCTGAGCTAGAGGCCAAAATCTACAGGTAGGCACTTTGCAAAAAACACCTCTGTTTTCTTTCAAAATATTTGATGTGTCCACGTTGCGTTTTGGGGCATTTCCTGTCACGGGCGCTAGGCCTACCCACACAAGTGAGATGTCATTTTTATCCGGAGACTTGGGGGGGACGCTGGGTGGAAGGAAATTTGTGGCTCCTCTCAGATTCCAGAACTTTCTGTCACCGAAATGTGAGGAAAACCTGTTTTTTTAGCCACTTTTTGAGGTTTGCAAAGGATTCTGGGTAACAGAACCTGGTCAGAGCCCCGCAAGTCACCCCATCTTGGATTTCCCTAGGTCTCTAGTTTTCAAAAATGCACAGGTTTGGTAGGTTTCCCTATGTGCCGGCTGAGCTAGAGGCCAAAATCTACAGGTAGGCACTTTGCAAAAAACACCTCTGTTTTCTTTCCAAAAATTTGATGTGTCCACGTTGCGTTTTGGGGCATTTCCTGTCGCGGGCGCTAAGCCTACCCACACAAGTGAGGTATCATTTTTATCGGGAGACTTGGGGGGACGCTGGGTGGAAGGAAATTTGTGGCTCCTCTCAGATTCCAGAACTTTCTGTCACCGAAATGTGAGGAAAACCTGTTTTTTGCCACTTTTTGAGGTTTGCAAAGGATTCTGGGTAACAGAACCTGGTCAGAGCCCCGCAAGTCACCCCATCTTGGATTCCCCTAGGTCTCTAGTTTTCAAAAATGCACAGGTTTGGTAGGTTTCCCTAGGTGCCGGCTGAGCTAGAGGCCAAAATCTACAGGTAGGCACTTTGCAAAAAACACCTCTGTTTTCTTTCAAAATATTTGATGTGTCCACGTTGCGTTTTGGGGCATTTCCTGTCGCGGGCGCTAGGCCTACCCACACAAGTGAGGTATCATTTTTATCGGGAGACTTGGGGGGACGCTGGGTGGAAGGAAATTTGTGGCTCCTCTCAGAATCCAGAACTTTCTGTCACCGAAATGTGAGGAAAACTTGTTTTTGTAGCCACTTTTTGAGGTTTGCAAAGGATTCTGGGTAACAGAACCTGGTCAGAGCCCCACAAGTCACCCCATCTTGGATTCCCCTAGGTCTCTAGTTTTCAAAAATACACAGGTTTGGTAGGTTTCCCTAGGTGCCGGATGAGCTAGAGGCCAAAATCTACAGGTAGGCACTTTGCAAAAAACACCTCTGTTTTCTTTCCCAAAATTTGATGTGTCCACGTTGCGTTTTGGGGCATTTCCTGTCGCGGGCGCTAGGCCTACCCACACAAGTGAGGTATCATTTTTATCGGGAGACTTGGGGGGACGCTGGGTGGAAGGAAATTTGTGGCTCCTCTCAGATTCCAGAACTTTCTGTCACCGAAATGTGAGGAAAACTTGTTTTTATAGCCACTTTTTGAGGTTTGCAAAGGATTCTGGGTAACAGAACCTGGTCAGAGCCCCGCAAGTCACCCCATCTTGGATTCCCCTAGGTCTCTAGTTTTCAAGAATGCACATGTTTGGTAGGTTTCCCTGGTGCCGGCTGAGCTAGAGGCCAAAATCTACAGGTAGGCACTTTGCAAAAAACACCTCTGTTTTCTTTCCAAAAATTTGATGTGTCCACGTTGCGTTTTGGGGCATTTCCTGTTGCGGGCGCTAGGCCTACCCACACAAGTGAGGTATCATTTTTATCGGGAGACTTGGGGGGATGCTGGGTGGAAGGAAATTTGTGGCACCTCTCAGATTCCAGAACTTTCTGTCACCAAAATGTGAGGAAAACCTGTTTTTTTTGCCACTTTTTGAGGTTTGCAAAGGATTCTGGTAACAGAACCTGGTCAGAGCCCCGCAACTCACCCCATCTTGGATTCCCCTAGGTCTCTAGTTTTAAAAAAATGCACAGGTTTGGTAGGTTTCCCCAGGTGCCGGCTGAGCTAGAGGCCAAAATCTACAGGTAGGCACTTTGCAAAAAACACCTCTGTTTTCTTTCAAAATATTTGATGTGTCCACGTTGTGTTTTGGGGCATTTCCTGTCACGGGCGCTAGGCCTACCCACACAAGTGAGATATCATTTTTATCGGGAGACTTGGGGGGACGTTGGGTGGAAGGAAATTTGTGGCTCCTCTCAGATTCCAGAACTTTCTGTCACCGAAATGTGAGGAAAACTTGTTTTTTTAGCCACTTTTTGATGTTTGCAAAGGATTCTGGGTAACAGAACCTGGTCAGAGCCCCGCAAGTCACCCCATCTTGGATTACCCTAGGTCTCTTGTTTTCAAAAATGCACAGGTTTGGTAGGTTTCCCTAGGTGCCGGCTGAGCTAGAGGCCAAAATCTACAGGTAGGCACTTTGCAAAAAACACCTCTGTTTTCTTTCAAAATATTTGATGTGTCCACGTTGCGTTTTGGGGCATTTCCTGTCGCGGGCGCTAGGCCTACCCACACAAGTGATATATCATTTTTATCGGGAGTCTTGGGGGGATGCTGGGTGGAAGGAAATTTGTGGCACCTCTCAGATTCCAGAACTTTCTGTCACCAAAATGTGAGGAAAACCTGTTTTTTTTGCCACTTTTTGAGGTTTGCAAAGGATTCTGGGTAACAGAACCTGTTCAGAGCCCCGCAAGTCACCCCATCTTGGATTCCCCTAGGTCTCTAGTTTTCAAAAATGCACAGGTTTGGTAGGTTTCCCCAGGTGCCGGCTGAGCTAGAGGCCAAAATCTACAGGTAGGCACTTTGCAAAAAACACCTCTGTTTTCTTTCAAAATATTTGATGTGTCCACGTTGCGTTTTGGGGCATTTCCTGTCGCGGGCGCTAGGCCTACCCACACAAGTGAGGTATCATTTTTATCGGGAGACTTGGGGGGACGCTGGGTGGAAGGAAATTTGTGGCTCCTCTCAGAATCCAGAACTTTCTGTCACCGAAATGTGAGGAAAACCTGTTTTTTTAGCCACTTTTTGAGGTTTGCAAAGGATTCTGGGTAACAGAACCTGGTCAGAGCCCCGCAAGTCACCCCATCTTGGATTCCCCTAGGTCTCTAGTTTTCAAAAATGCACAGGTTTGGTAGGTTTCCCTAGGTGCCGGCTGAGCTAGAGGCCAAAATCTACAGGTAGGCACTTTGCAAAAAACACCTCTGTTTTCTTTCCAAAAATTTGATGTGTCCACGTTGCGTTTTGGGGCATTTCCTGTCGCGGGCGCTAAGCCTACCCACACAAGTGAGGTATCATTTTTATCGGGAGACTTGGGGGGACGCTGGGTGGAAGGAAATTTGTGGCTCCTCTCAGATTCCAGAACTTTCTGTCACCAAAATGTGAGGAAAACCTGTTTTTTTGCCACTTTTTGAGGTTTGCAAAGGATTCTGGGTAACAGAACCTGGTCAGAGCCCCGCAAGTCACCCCATCTTGGATTCCCCTAGGTCTCTAGTTTTCAAAAATGCACAGGTTTGGTAGGTTTCCCTAGGTGCCGGCTGAGCTAGAGGCCAAAATCTACAGGTAGGCACTTTGCAAAAAACACCTCTGTTTCCTTTCAAAATATTTGATGTGTCCACGTTGCGTTTTGGGGCATTTCCTGTCGCGGGCGCTAGGCCTACCCACACAAGTGAGGTATCATTTTTATCGGGAGACTTGGGGGGACGCTGGGTGGAAGGAAATTTGTGGCTCCTCTCAGAATCCAGAACTTTCTGTCACCGAAATGTGAGGAAAACCTGTTTTTTTAGCCACTTTTTGAGGTTTGCAAAGGATTCTGGGTAACAGAACCTGGTCAGAGCCCCGCAAGTCACCCCATCTTGGATTCCCCTAGGTCTCTAGTTTTAAAAAATGCACAGGTTTGGTAGGTTTCCCTAGGTGCCGGCTGAGCTAGAGGCCAAAATCTACAGGTAGGCACTTTGCAAAAAACACCTCTGTTTTCTTTCCAAAAATTTGATGTGTCCACGTTGCGTTTTGGGGCATTTCCTGTCGCGGGCGCTAGGCCTACCCACACAAGTGAGGTATCATTTTTATCGGGAGACTTGGGGG